>NW_028277085.1:7257110-8579416 GCF_059951505.1 Python bivittatus | reverse complement strand
GGATTTTGAAATACTTTCCACAAAAATGAGCAGGAAGCCAGTTTCTGATTAAAAGGAGGTCTCAGATCTTCCACAGTTGCTCACTAAGGGGATACTGGAAGACACATCTTGTGTCATTTTTGAATCCGTAGTGGGGAAAAGAGCTATATATTTGCCAAGTCTCACATATTACTGAACACAGCTCTGCTACAAGGCTGGATATTGGCAATCTTAGCCTCGCTACACACTGTACATGGAATATGACTGATAACAAGGATAGGAAGGACATGTTTGTAGAGCTTGTAACATTCCTGCTCAAATGCAGACCACAAGCTTTGATAGAGGAACCTACTGGATTCTCAATAAGTCTCTTGTTTTGCTGTCTGTTAAGGGCTGCAAAACCTGAGTTAAGTGTTGTTAAGGATCTGGCAGGCAGCTGCACACATGCCTTTGGGGTTGCGTTCAGCTTAGTGGGTCACTGGCTGTGCAGCCCGGGCGAGGATAATTAGTTCCAAATGGTGAGACAGGAGGATGGCTCTTGTGTGTAAGTTTCCAGGCTGCAAACGCCAAGGAGAACTCCCAGTTAGAGGTGGCCCAATAGATAATCAATCCATTAATTAATGAACCCTCTTAAGGAAACTTTGAGAAACTCACCGACTTGAATTACAGGAGATGCTTTCGAAGCAAGATATTTTTAAAGCAGTATTTTAACAGCGTTCAGCAGATGTACATACCTTTAAATAAGCTTGTGCGTGTCCAGTTGGTATGCTAGTGGAGATTTAACTCCTATAAAATATTTATCGGTGTGATATAACAATCAGCAACAGTGATTTTACAGTATAAAAACCTACATACATTATAGTGATTAAAATAAACTAAGCAGAAAAAAACAAAAGGCATCAGTAAATAGAGGGAGCATACTCGTGCCCTTTCTGTGGCACCTTTTGAACAGAATTACAGACCCACTGGTTTGGTTGGTCTAATGATATTGCAGTATCTGTGCAAGGCTGCAAACTTAGAGTTTTGTGAGCTAGGGGTGCAATACATTGTGTAAATAAATAAACAAATAGGGTTGCAATTTTGAACATATTTAAGAGGGCAGGTGTGAGAAGAAAGTATATATCAGGGTTAAGGTTAGACCTATCTGGACAAATGCAAGGGGTTTTGACTTCCAGTTATATAGTAGTAGTAATAATTACAAAATGTTTTTGCTAACTTAGATTGCTTACAGAGTGGTGGTGGTGGTGATGGACCAGGCGTGGATATTTGTCACAGAGGATATCTGTGGTTCTGGGAACTGATCAGGAATTCTTAAACTGAGCACCTATTCAGAGGCATCCTGTTCTTTATTTCTTTGAGTACATCTACATGCGCACTTCGTTATAATTAATTGATAATGTAGATTTCATAAGTGTAACTCTGTTTGCTTCTGTACTAAGGAGCAAAACACATTGAACAATGCTGTATTTGAATTCCAAATATTAAGCATAGAACTTCATTTTATCTTTAATTTATTAATTGCACTGTAAGTTGGCAATCTGTATTATCAATGAAGAGGTGTTTTTTTGAGAAGTATGAGAGGCTCAGGGGCTATTTCTGGATCAGGCTGAGAGATAAATAAGTCCTGTAGATCTTGGTAGGTTGCACTGAAAGAGATCAAATCTACATATTGAGTTTGACGGCTGGACTGGTGATTTTATGGACACATTCAGACAGTTCTCTTGGCAACAGTATGGAAGTGGGTTCCCATTGCCTTCTTCTGGAATGTTGACTTCCCCAAAGCCTGCACCCTGACACTCTCCCATGTAAGCTTCCCCTGCTTAGAGGAGGTCAGCCAGGCTTTCCCACCTGCCGAGGCTTAGGGCCTAAAAAAATGGATAAGACTGACACCTCCCACTTTTTAAAGTTTGTCAGAACCAGAGCTGGAACAAATGGCCTTCTGAAACCCTACATTAAACTTATAGGCAGAGAAATTAGATGGATGATTTCTTTGAATTTCTCCAGCAGAAGGCAGAATTCTTCAACAATTTATGAGGACTCTGTTGATGATGACTACAGAACAGCTACTGGAGAAGTTCCATGAAGAAGGCAATTCCCTTTGTTGCCCTGAACCATGGGTAGCCTGAGGCTGCAGACTGCTGGAAAGGAAATGCAATACTGAACACAGGACATTCAAACATCCTCCTTGACTATCTTGTAACTAAACATACAAGAGCACTATCCCCCATCCATGAGAATTTCATGGAAATTCTTTTCTCCTCTGGAATAAATTTTGTGAGCTAATTTCTTTTTCATCAAATTGAATGAGAACTGGCAGAAAAAAACTGAGGTGAATTTCTCAGTTTGGTTCTGGTTCAAATGAACATAATCTAACAATGGAATGAAATTACATTAAAAAGCTTGTGCAATTAATTGTACAACATGAAGAAAAATATTTCCCACAGCAATCTGTGTAGTCAGATTACTACTTGTTAGAGGGTTATACTAAGAAGAATCTTCCTTTACTGTCTCCAAAAATTGACTGATGAATAAACACAAAAAGGCCAGAATCTAATATTTTCAGGGTCATAATTTCTGATCGTGGCTTCTGCACATACATCATTAGAGACATCCTTTCCATTTATCAGTTTTGAAGAATTGTTAATTAATGATGTCCTAATTTGAATAAGAACCTGCCAATGGTCTGAGGTTCAGTGATCTCCATTGTCGTACTTGAGATACATCAATTTTTCTTGTGTCTAAGTAATTAACACTAAAAAGCTATCTTTTATTTTGCTTTCAGTTGAGCATTAGGTTAGTCACAGCATTTTAAATATTTATTTTCGTTCTAGTTCCTTAGTAAATGGAGTTGGTAAAGATTTTTCTCAGTTGTAGGCAACTGTTTTCTGGAATTGATTTAGGTAGAACCACTAAAAAGTATGAGAAGAAGCAAAAGAACGAGAGCTTTTACATTATTGGAGGAAATAATATCACCAGTGTGATATCTCTGGTTTCCATGCAAAATATTGTATTTCAGAGCAATGGTCAAGTGGATAGATTTATACTTCCATACAACTTGAAATCTGCATGTTTATTTGTTGTGGATACGCTTTCCTGTGGAACCAAATCTGAGAAGCCTCTTCAAACATTATACCTGAACATCTTTCACTATTACAGTTCCCATCTCTGCTGGGAGTTGTAGTCCAAAACTAATGGAGGGCCCAATTGGGGAAAGTTGATTCAGGACTTTTCAGCCTACATGTAATGCTGTATACTGCAAAAATCTAGGTAGCTGGTATGGCCCACAAGCATACATGTTGAGAACTGAGATTTAGCCTGTATAAAGTCTGGAAAGGTGCCAAAAATTGAGGGAAGAATGTTCAGTCTTCATAATGACCTTCATTAGAAGGGGAGTACTTGCATTTTCTCTGTGCCACACATGATTTTAGTGAAAAGGCCAATGACAAAGGCTTTTATTTGACAGGGAAAAAAGGGAGTTGTGGTATATGTGCCAGAGAGGGAACTTGGGAGTGCCATTGTTTTGTTGTTGCTGTGGGATAATGGAACAAAATATAATATTTTATTAATGACACAGTTTAATTTTGCCTCTCAGATAGTTTGCCCAAGCATAACCAAACCAAAGCAGATGTATCCCACACACCCTCCTCTATAGTTACAGACAAAGCTTGCCCACAGTCAAATGGGTACTGCTTTCTGTCTGTTCCTGAAAATTGCTCTTAATCTATTTTCTTGTAAGTTACTACCCTTGAGGCGTACTTAAATGGGGGGAAAATAAGCTTGGCTTCTTATTCTTACTGTGGTTTGGAAAAGGCAAATAATTTGGTTAATAATGGGAAGATCCCAAATGAGCTGATCTTTAAGCAGAAAATAACTCAGTGGGAGGGTTCATACATTACATCATAGACTAGTGGCCAAGCCTGGCTGGCTTTAACTGTAACACAGAGCTGTAAACAATGATTTTCAGACATCAATGGTTGGTTCACAAAACATTGAGTATCAGTATGGTATAGTGATTAAGACGTTGGACTGGGGAGAGATAAGTTGAAGAATTTACTTGACCACAGAGCTCATGAGTACATTGAGTGACTTTGGACCAATGATACTTTCTCTGCCCAACCTTTCACACAGGGAATTATTATTATTACTGTTAATATTATTATTTGGGGAACCATCCACTTTGATGGAGCTCATCTTAAACAGGTTAAATGATTTAAAGCTGATAACAACAATTGAATTACAAGAATGCCTCAGCCCTTGGAGTACTGATATGGTGCCTCTGGCGAAAAAGTAGCATACGCATTGCTACCAAAGTGTGCATCTGTTGATCATTAATACTACCAATACTTCTGCATGGTGCAGAATTCTGGAACTTGCTCAAAGTTTCCCAAATGTGCAGCCTATGCCAAATATGAGAGATTTCAATCTATGACAAATTGAAGCAATGAAAGAATGGTGGTGCAACCAACCTATGGTAACTAATGGAAAGTGTTGAATGCAGTGGTTTGGCCACATCTGCCACGTAGCCCCATGCTGACTTTTTTATTGATTGTTCGGGAAATGTAAGTCCTTCAAAGTAGGCCAAATGAACAAAGAGACACTGCAGGAAATCCAAGGATGCTATTTTATTGCTGTAGGGTATAATTACAGAATCTTGAAAGCCTCTCTAAGTTTCTCTCTGTCCCATCTTCTACTAAACAAAATCAAGGCAGGGTTGTTTTGGGTTTCTTTCTCATGTTTCCTTCAATCTCTGAACTGTGTAATCTCTCATCCAAGCCCCTCCTTAATGGCTCTTTCATGTCTTCCCCAAGGTCAACTCTAAATTCCTTTATAGGATATCATGTCTCATGGGTTGGAAAGTATAGCGCCCAGCTCCAAAGAAAATTCACCAGTCAGATCTGGCTGGCTAGGCGGGGTGTCCCTTTCCACCTTTACCGCTCTATGTGTGTCCCTCCCAGAGCTGTATGCTTGGCGGAAGAGGATGACATCCCAGATAGAAAGACTGTACTATTCTTTGGTCAAGGGTATATGGTAGTTCAGTGACTAGCCCCAAAGAAAACTGTCTGAAACATGTGAAAGAAGATCTAGTAAAACCTGGACTCAACCTGATAGGAACAAAACAACTGGCCCCACAACAACAGCAACAACAAAAAGGAGGAATATGCTCTGTGATGTCAGCAGACCCATAGCATCTACTGCCTCATCCTGGTTACATTGTAGGTTGTTACCAGAGGTGAGCTAAGGACTTCAAGTTCAATTATTATTAATTAAATTTGTCATGGGGATAAAATAAGGTGAGCCCACTTGACCAAAGGGAATGTAGGAAATTATTTATTTATTGCATTTATTTATTTTATTGTATTTATTTAAACATCCTATACCTAAATCAAGCAACGTTAGGCATTAGTGCATCCTGTCTTACAGGGCAAATCCGTCTTGTTAGAGTCTGGCATGCAAATATTGTTTCCTTATCATTTGAAATGGGGAGGTCTACATGCATAGTGTTAGGAGATATTTAAAAAAAAATAATGCCCAAATTTGCTCCCCTAAAAGTGATTCACATGTGAAAGGTGTTTCTCTTTTTCTAGCTCATTTTCAGGATATGTCAACATTCCTTCATAGATGCTTTAAAAAACTGTTTTGTGTTCAGCGTTTGCTGATGTTATGGCACTTGTAATGTGCCATAATGAAGTGAAGCATTTCATTTTCCTTTCCATTCAGGTTTTACATGTTAAATGTGATGATGTGGAATTGTTTCTGAATACCGTGCAGTTGAATACCATCATACATGTACAAACAAGCCAAGAAACTATAGCATAATGTGCTTCTGAGTGCGCCTTGCAGACTTTCAGGGTTATGACAGGGAACCTAGAAGCTTAAGGATAGTTTTAAAAAAGAATTCTTGGTGGTCCTGTTAAACTAGGGATGTTGATTCACTTGGGTTTATCTGTTTGCTAGATTTATATCTAGAGAGCCAGTTTGGTGTAGTGGTTAAGGCCAGTCACTCTCTCTCAGCCCTGGGAAGGAGGCAATGGCAAACCACTTCCAAAAAGACTTGCCAAGAAAACTGCAGGCACTTTTCCAGGTAGTCGCCAGGAGTCAAAAAATTGACCTGAAGACACCAAAAAGTGTGTGTGGGGGGGACATCTGGTCTTTCCTTTAGGAACTCAAGGTGCCATGAGTTCAAGGTAAAATTAGATTCTGCTAATTTTACTCACCCAGCAACAATCCTGTGAAGTAGATAGGACTAAGAAAAAAATGCCTCAAAATCCCGTAGTGAGTTTTTAGGCCTTGAACCTGGATCTCCCCCGTGCTGGTTTAACACCCCGCCACAACACCCCGCTGATACTGTAAAGGAAGCCTTGCCTTTTCTAAATCAAGGGTTAACTTGACTCAGCCTTCTCTGGTTCCAGGATCAGAGCACTGGATGTTCTTGGTTTGAGGGCTTGGATTAAGAAGCAGTGATGATTATGATTACCTGATGGTGTCTCAGTGCAGAAAAGGAAAATTAAAAAAGATGAAGTGGGTAAATAGTTGCAGAGAAGAAGGGATTTCAACTGCCCTTTCCTCATTTTCACGGTGTTTCCTGAACTATTCCTTGTCTTTCCCCAATGTAAGAGACTTGATTTACTGACTTTCTTTTGCTACTCCCTGGCTTCAGTGTCTCAGCCTGGGATTAGGAGGACCAGATCTAAAAAAAAGGATGAGCCAGTCTGAAGGCTGAGTAATGAATATTATGTAGACAGATCTGAATCCCTAGTACGTAATTCACTCCAAATGTAATACTGATGAGGATTCCTCGCTGTGACTCAGATTACAGGACAGGGCCGTGCTTCACCTTGGTGACCAACCAGATGTGTCAGGGGCAACTCAGCGGGATCGTCTGCACAAAAACCCTCTGCTGCGCAACAGTGGGGAGAGCATGGGGTCACCCCTGTGAAATGTGTCCAGCCCAGCCTCATCCTTGTCGGCGTGGATTCATTCCAAACATACGGACAGGAGCTTGCCAAGGTATGGTGTCACACAAGTGTTTTACATGTTATGTATTACAAGAGGGCTTCATCCAAAGTCCTAAATCAATGTTATGCAAAGAAGGTGCAGAAACAATGGTTAGATGATGATTATTAGTATTAGTACTGTTGTTATATCTACTCTTATTTCACCATTTTCTCAGTTCCTCTGGATGAGAAGGTCTTTCTGGTTTTCACCATAACATTCTTTCATTTCACGACTTCACTACCAAAAAGCTACTACAGTAAAAAGCACTGAGTTTTTAAGGCAAACAGAACTGATTTTGGTGACACTGCAAACCTTCCAGGTTTTCCTTTCATGTTTTTAAAACATGCTAATACAGCAGTCTCCCTAACCTGGAGACAGCTCTTAAGATTGCTGGGTTAAAAACAGCCTATTGCACAATATGCTAATTGTAATCCATTTATGTTTGATTTTGAATCTTAATATGTGCCAAGATGCCTCAGCCTGTGTTGCCATTGAAAGTTCTTGCCCTGCTTTTGGCTTTTATTCTAATACATCCAGCTGTATAAATTCTTTTATTGTCTGAACGTCTGGCAGGAAATAGGAGAAAGTTAACAGGGACAGCAGCTATGTGCTGAATTGGTGTGGGCTTAATATTCTCAAGATTCTGTCTTTGAGGATTTTTTTTCCTGTTGTTGTTGCAAGCCTTCTCTCTAAAATGTTGTTTAATGAGAGACAGTAATTTGTGGGTGTAGAAAAGGTAAAGATTATAAATCCCATATTATTATTGTGAATCCGAAATCTCTCCCAGGGTGAACTCAAGACACAGCATTGTTTTAGAAACATGTAATATTGTTTAGCAAAAACCAAGCCATTTTTCATGTCTTTCAACAGCTGCAATGACTCTCAAAACTACATAAACAGTGTGTATACATTTTGATCAAGTTCTAACTGTTCAGTGTCCTAAGCTAGCATTGGCTCCTGTTTAAACTTAGCGAAGTCCAGTATTTGGAGAACAGATCTGTTCCCTACAAATTAACAATGGGTCACATCCCATAGTTTATAAATCGAGTTGTTGGATGACAGCATTCAGCTTCCACCAGGAACATCTTCGCGTGGTTTTGATTTGTTTTGGCAAATCCCAACAGACCTACATATTTATATACATTTCTTTATTTCTGAGAAGTTGTATCCATTGAGGATGAAAACGTTTAACAGAAAAGGACAAGCTAAAAATAAAGTAGTTGAAATGTATACAAGTTCTCTGTTTATTTTTTCTCTATAGCCTAGACAGAGGCAGGGCATTTTTAAACTAGTGGGCACCTTGGAAATTTTGAGAGTCTGTCGCAGTTGCCATCGCAAATGTGGGCAGTCCTAAAATGCCCCTTGACCGGAGGGCAAACTGGTGAAATTGCTCCCAGCCCCAGTTCCAGCCTTCTTAGGTGCAACTATTTCAATATATTTTGTTTTCTTTCTGGGCAAGTAAATCACTGAGCTATAGACAACCTCCATTTTGTTATTGTCTAAGAATATGCATGGGGCTTGTATGGAGTACATTTTAGTACTATAGTCCTTTAGGGGCTGAAGGCTGGTTCCTTGCTTTGTAGCATTGCAGTTCTTATTTAATTTAATTTTAAATAAAATCTGAAAAAAAATTAAGTCCAATGGGACAGACAGCTTGGGATGTGTCAGAATGCTGGAGAATTGTGATATAGACAATAGTTTGGCTATCTCTGGCCTAGGAATGAAGCAGAGCCCTCATTAAAATGTCTGCCAAATCATATACTTCAGTAGAACAAACTTAACTTTTTTTGCTTGAGAAAGTATTTTATAGGGCTGCACATACTCAAAAGATGATTTGGAAGAGCTACATCGGAATGTGCGGCACCTGATTAAAGCAGCCATGTCTTTTTTCAGGCATCCATATGAAAACAGACATGGCCACTTCTGAATCTTTTCTGAAAATGTTTAATAATTCACAAATCTCCCCCAGGGAAGAAATATAGCGCAGGGTACAGAAGCAATGAATGTGTGTTTGTATCTGTATGGACAAATTAACTGTGTGGTTTTTTTTTTTTTTTTTGCATGATAGATGTGGATGAATGCCAAGCTATCCCTGGGATTTGTCAAGGAGGAAATTGCATTAATACAGTTGGATCTTTTGAGTGCAAATGCCCAGCTGGACACAAGTTTAATGAAGTGACACAGAAATGCGATGGTAAGTCTTTCAGAGCTTCCCTATAGAAAGATGGAAAACTTCACATTCAGTGTGCTTTTCCCATCACTTGGCAAAAATAAATTGATTAATGGCAAAATATGCATTCAGGTATTACATTTTGTGGAATTTAAAAACTGTTGCATTTCTTTGACTCTTAAATATTGATGATGCATTTTTACCAAGCTTTGCTTATGTAAAAATTGCCTTCTAAAACTGGAATAAGCGGTCAGAATGAAACTAAAGGATAAGATTGTTTGCAATAGCTATACTTGCCTATCCCATTAAGTCAGGAATGCAGGGTTATTAAACTACAATATGCGTGAATTTCTTGCTGTTGTATCCTATATTTGTTCTTGTTTTTCTTGTTCACATAATGGTAAAGAAGTCAAGCGTCAGTATATTAGCATTGCATCTCTGTTCTAGATTATGTTTTCTTCTACTAAACAAGTTAGAATTTGTAGAAAGATTTGTTTTTTGCTTATGAATAAGCTAATCATCCCAGCATAACCTAACAAAATGGATGTGACCAGTGTTTCTTCAGAACTGGATGGAAGGAGGGGAAAAGGGAAACGCTATGAAAATATATTATGTTTTTAGTTTATTTATTTAATTAATTCGTATGGTCGCCCAACTTTGCAATCACAAATTGCAGCTCTAGGTGGCTAACGTGGGTTAAATTAAATGAACAAAAATAACCAAAAGAAAAATAAAAACAACAAGAAGAATGTAGTACATTTGATGCCAACCACAAACGTTCTCTTGAACTATTACAAAACAGGCTTAGCCCAATGCATGGGGAAGATCCAGGTTTCAGGGTCTTTAGAAGGCCACAGATTTGGTGCCATTCAAGTCTTAAGAGGTACGCTGTTGTACAGGGCAGGTATCATGACAAAGAAGGCACACCTCTTGGGTCCCATTAGATAACATTGTTTCATGTTGTTCATCCCTCCAACGTTCTGATTTACGTTTGCTTCTTGCCTGGTATTCATATAATCTACTAAATTAATATAAGAACTATAATCTAGTTAGCTGGTTGAACAAGAAAAAGTGCTTTTTTAATTTCTTTTCCCCTAGACACACAAATACTGTATATATTTCAAGAAGTACCATTTCTTTCATGCCAATCCATTCTTCTGTTTCCTTTCTCTGAAATTTTTGATAGATACCTATGGATCATGCCTTACTCTTCTCCCAATGGAACAGTATTTCAAAGGAACTTCATTCTTAGCTTATTTAACATTATGGCTAATCTAATACTTTGGCCATCAGTGGAGTTATTTAGGAGATGTTACCCTTAGGTGAACTGCTCATTGCAGTGAATCAGAACAACACAATATAAAATTTATCTTTTTAAAGTTGTAACACAGTTTGTCCTGAATGTAATGCGTAAGACTCTGCAAACTGGCTGCCTTCTAAGATAGGAATTATTTTTAAAAGTTAGCTAAAATAATAATCTTTACACAACAACTACTTTGTCATTTTTATTTTGTCTTATGTAAACCAATTTGCAAAGAATTTGATCCAGACAAATAGGGTTTTCATGCTGTCTGCCAATGATGTTGGCCAAAGGGCAGCCAAGGGGTACAAATGTCTAACTTCTCAAACATCACTGAAGTGTTTCTTTTTAGAGAGCAATTCAGTAGCAGCCCATTTCAGAAACTAGTTACATGGGATTACATGGAATTAACTAAAATGATTCCCATTTACTCAAATCGGCTTAAATTTAGACTCCCGTGTTTCAGTGTGTTTGCAAGTAGGATAACCAAAATACAGACAGCTGTTGGAAGTTTGAACTGACGCCTTCGTATTTTCAGAGCAGTGGTCCTGTACAACACAAACTGAGCAAACACTTCTGCAGCTATATTTAAGTTCTTATAGGCTGGATAATATAGGGAATAACCAATTAACATTTGAGAGGCACAGAGTGTACCAAGAGAACTTCGGTTGGAATGAATGGATGTTCTGTTTGAAAACTCATATGAGTATATTGACAACAATGAAGAATCATTCATTCAGTAAGGCAATATACACCTTCCAATGTATGCCTTTCCTAAGTTGTTTAGCAGATAGAAGTACAATTTGAGAGCAAATGTTAGGCTTTCTGAAGTAACTTTTAAAAAGTGTTCAGTGAAAACTCAAAAGGTAATCTGAGTTCAAGGGATTTTTGGGGGGGGGTTAAGAGTGGGCAATTTTTACTTGATGCGATTACACTACTGTACAGCAGAACAGATGTCTTTTTAAAAAAAATTTACAACTGCGAAAGTCAAACTGCAGAAACAATTACTAAAAAAGACTCCTACTATTAAAGGGAAAAAAGATTTGACAGAACTGTGTTTTAAGTCAGCCAGTTGATAGCCATCCCCTCCCTCACAATAGGATCAGATTAGATGCTCCACATCCCTGAATGCAAAGTCCAAAATTGTGTAGCCCCGTAATTGAATTGCCATTTCAAATGTGTTCCAATTTTAATACAAAAGATAAGCACACAGTTCTTACAAGTTTCAACAGTCATCTTTTCCTGTTTAATGTTACCTCAACTCTTTGAAGATTAATAAACACTGGAGACTACTTTTACTTAGAAAAGGAAGAACTGCAATGTTTATATGGCAATCCCAGGCTAAAGATCAAGTTTACTCTGATTCAGACAGGAAATAGGGTAAGGTAAGGTAAGGTAAGGTAAGAGAGCCAGTGGTTAAGGCACCAGGCTAGAAAGCAGGAGACTGTGAGTTTGTCCTGCCTTAGGCATGAAAGCCAGTTGGGGGACTTTGGGCCAGTCCCTCTCTCTCAGCCCAACTCACTTCACAAGGTTGTTGTGGGGAAAATAGGAGGAGGAAGGAATATTAGGTATGCTTTGAGTTATTTATAAAAATAATAAAGGTGGGATTTAAAAAAATCTGACTGGTAAATCCAAAATGTTCCAAAGAAAGAATTCATGATGTTTACCCAAGTCTTTCCCTATTGGTCACCCATTAAATTTTGATTAGCAACCATTAGCAACAAGAAACTACATTTATAGACCTGATCTTGGCAATCTGCTGTATTTGTAATGATGAGTTAATCAGCAAAGATACGGAAGGACTCAACTGGGGCTTTTTGTGTTCTTCTGCAAAAATGTCACTAAAAACCACTCGCTATTTTCTTCCTGAATACTGTATAGGAAATTACTTTTGCCTCCCAGGATGGATCATATTCCTATAAAGATTTTCAAAAATAAGAATCAAATGGTAGAAATGGGAATGTTGATGAAGATATTGATAGAGTAACAGAGAGTAAGGGATGGCTACAGTTGTGAATAGATTAGTTTCAAGTATTTCATCATTAAGCTAGTAGTGCCTCTGTTTACAGAATCTGGCTTTACTGAAAGCAAAATCTCCAGGCTTTATTATAGGGCTAAGTCTAACCCAAACAGTGTATCGCTGTTTATATTAGTGTTGACATTCATATAAATACCATTGTCATCATTTCAAGTGCTCTGGTTTCATTGATACAAAGGCAAATAAGGCTGATGACTTTCCAGGCCTTAGCAACAAGACACCAAGTGTATGGCTGTTAAAATTATGTTCTGAGGTTTAATTTGTATATTGTGTGCAGAACCTTGAATACTACAGTGATAGATCTATTCTTTAATTTCTTCATTCCTAGAAACAGAAGTTTGAGCTTTAACAATTATATGAAAAAACTACCCTGGAGTTGCAATTTTTCTCCAGTTCCTGATGGGTGGGGAGCATATTTATTTACTTTAGTTTAGTTTAGAAAATAGTCTCTGCTTCTGCTCTGACCATTTTCACCAATATTTAGTTCATATATTTTGTATTTTGGGGTTGAACTCTGATGCATATTTAGCTATTGCTCTCCTTGCTCCTAGATATGCTTTAAGTAAGGAGATTGAATGGTTGTAACTTGTAATATGAACATAAGAACATACCTGCTTTATTTATTTTCCCACCTTAGTCAGTCAGTTGCTTTCAGGAAGTTCTCATGAAGGTGATGAACTATAACAAAAATAAGGACCTTCTAAAAGTGTTACCATCCCCCAAACTTTAAAACTAGGTATATTCATAGTAAATAGATGAGAAAATCAGGAGCTGAAAGAAAATATGGTTATGTGCAGTTTGTTTTCTTTTTTGCAAACCTGCTCTTTGTATTATGTCTGTTAATGAGCGCTCGAAGATTCTTTTAAGATCCCTGTTTTATCTATGTGCTATATGTATATTTTTTGGTGTGTGTGACTGATATTCACTGGGGCAGCTTACATAGAGAATTGTTAATACAATTGCTGTTACATTTTTAAAGATGTTACTGTTTTCAGATAATCATGCTAAAATGATCAAGTCATCTTTGTTTCTAAAACCATAGATATTGATGAATGCAGTACCATCCCTGGCATCTGTGAAGGGGGCGAATGTTCCAACACTATTAGCAGTTACTTCTGCAAATGTCCTTCTGGATATTCCACGACCCCAGATGGCACTAGATGCATAGGTGAGTAAGGAATTGCAAACACAGATGTGGATATGGGTAAGTCTGTGTAACACAACACATGGAATCCAGCTTTTTGAATCCAATAAAAGATGCAGAATTTCACAGAAATGTGATGTTAATTTTCGAGGTACTGAAGAATCCCCCTGAGGTTAGCTTTCATAAAATGGTTATTCATCTGTGAATTCCCTTCTGCATCTTTAGAAGGAGCAAGACTTGGACCAGCTTTCTTCCTGCTTTCCCCTAACCAGATATTGGCAAATCCTGTTTGTTTTAAGGAAACGACCCTCTTTGACTTGGGTTTGAAATTGTGTTTTAAAACCCTGTGACTCTAGAGCTCATACCCATTTTCCTCTATTTCTAAGGTCAAGCAATATATGTAATTGATTAAAAAGCACCCCCCAAAAAAATAAACCAAAGAGTTTCCTATCATTCCAACATCTGATATACCTTTTGGACAGCTTTCTTGAACTCAGTTCATCTGGATGTTACTGCCTACAACTTCCGTCATCCACAAGAGGGTCCTTGGTCAAAGTTAATGTTCTCCTGTTAAGGAACATTTACAAAATACCTTAAAAAAAAAAACTATTTTCATTTAACCCAGTGTTTCCTGATAGTAGATACATGCATTTTTTAATCAGTGGCAACAGTATGTGAATGAGCTGCATATTTCAGCAGTCTGCAAGAATAAGAATGCAGCTTAGGTTGGCTTTGCCTGGGATGTATTGGAAACACAGATGTAATATGAGAAGAAAAAAAAGTATTCAGAGACTGAGGGAAAAAAATCAGGAACCACTCCCTTCATTAAAAGAAAGGAGAGAGAGAGAGAGAGAGAGAGAGAAAGAAAGGAAAAAAGGGATTATAAGAATGCAGCTCTTATGACTTAACCTCTTTCTTTTGTTAAGTCTGGACAGTTTCTGGGTGTTCCTGTTTGAAATACAATCTGTGCACTTTTCCAAATGCAGATTTTACATATCAGTTAATGTCAGAAGGGGTCACTTGAGGGGAAAAGGCAGAACAAAACTGACATGGAATAGAACCAATCGTATAAAATTTACTTTTTCCTTAGAAATCTGGAATGCATTTATTTTGGGAGGTGATTCATTTTGGATGCCTTTTTTTAAAGTTTAGGGGGGTATTTGGTGTAGACCTCACAAGAGTAGGTTAAAATGCATTTTCCTTGCTAATTACCCAGTGTAAAATATTATAGGTACAATAACAAAAATAACTTTTGCTCTATATGGAACAACAAATATATTTGTGATTATTAATTCTGGAAGCTGTTGGCATTTGGAATTCTAGACTCCAGCATTTGACTTGTGGTATGGGACTGGTCACAGTCCTGCTTTTCTGTATCCTCCCAAACCAGATTATCTTGATTCTGGTGCCACTGCTTGATCCGTGGTTTTGAAAATGTGGCAAGATTCTCTGTAAGAGTATTCATATTATATTTATTTTAATAGTTTGACCATGTAAGCCACCTAAGATTTTTTTTTTAAAATTTTGAAAAACAGACTGTAATAAATAAAAGTAAAGTATAAATTTTAGCAGTTTCGTGGAGAAGAATAACATTTTCCAAACTCTTAGTCCGTCTTAATTTGAGTGTATCCCTCTTGGTTTACCTTGAAGACTATTTTGTGATTTGAATGCCAGCAAGAAAGCATTTTGCCCAAGTTCTTTCTTTTAAACCAGAGGCGTTCAGCCTATGATCTGTGATGCCTTATACATAGCCTTAGGAGCTCCTCTACAATTTGCTGCCAAATTGTAATTTTTAATGTGATAAAAGTACTAAAAAAAGTACTAAATACATGAGGAACTATCTTACAAGTCCCAATTGGTGGCAGTACCTTGTCAAAAACCTAAGCAAGCTCAGACCTGGTTCATACTGGCTAGTTGAGCAATGGCAAAATACCTCTATACTGAACTACAGAGCAGTACATAAAAATGGGCAGAGCTTCAATCATACCATCTTAACTTTTTCAACCACACCGTGCAGACACCCCTGGACGTGTCTATGAAATTATCAGCTGGACACCAGGAAGGCTTTACTTTTACATCTCATTACTTTATTAGCTATCTTTTATTTAATAATTAATTAGTTTTGTCCTTGATCTCACCTGTTTCCTTGCCCTTGTCCTGCCTACTCTTCGAGGTGCCAGCCCTAACACACCGCTCAAATAGCAAGAGCAGTCAGCCCGTAAAAAGGTTGTGAACCCCTGCTTTAAATATAGCTTTGGACTCATTTGGACTGTCTTCTTGTCTGTCTTCTGCTTTCATATCCATGATGTGAATGAGAATACGGCTAGCCAAACTATCAGGAACTGAAATCGATCCTTGATCCAAGATCAGAATTCCTAAAAGAAATGTGAAGGGATGTGCCCTGCCTTAATTATGAAGTTGCAAAGAATGTTTGGATATATTCCCTTTTTTGGTTTAGCAGCTTGTGGGGCAAATTATCTTGATCAAGCAATGTCTTCATTGTCCATGTCATAGGGTGACAACATTTCTTACAGAATTCAAACTTAGCTCATGTCTTGTGATGTCTCCAGACTCAAGTATTTTAATGTAATAACTGGATATTTTAGCAAGGACAAGAAATAGTGAAAGTGTTATTCCAGACCCCTAGCCATTCTTAATTTCAGCAACATTTTCAAGACAAAATGTGTTAAATGCAAAACTTGACTAATTCTCCGCAGATAGCTTGGGTCTGTACCTTCTACGTTTGCAGTATTTAAATTATGCTAGCCAAAACCGATGGAACTG
Source organism: Python bivittatus (assembly GCF_059951505.1). Lineage (NCBI taxonomy): Eukaryota > Metazoa > Chordata > Lepidosauria > Squamata > Pythonidae > Python > Python bivittatus. The sequence continues at coordinate 8,563,005 of NW_028277085.1, read as the reverse complement.
GGCAAAAGATCTAGTCTGGAATTAGTCACACGATGTTAGTCCAGAAGTCCTTTTCCTTCTCTGCATTTTCTATGCCTGTAATTCAGCTGGAAAGCTCTTCTTGGCCAGGATCGGGTTTGATTTAAAAACAGCTCTTTTCCTTTTCCTGTTCCACATCAACCATATTTCTCAACTGAAACATCTTTACTGAAAGGTTTTCTTAGTACAATTTGGGGTGGGAAGCAACTCTGCTTGCAGAAATTATAGATGCCTGAGAAATAGCTCCATCCTGGAGCAACTCAAGCTGAAAAGGCTTGGACTTGAGACAGACAATAGACTTTAAAACAGGAGATAGGAAGCAGATCCTGCAGTAAGGATAATGAAAGGATAGAAAAGAGCATTCTGCCCTCTGTTGCATCTCAGATCACTTCTCTCCTTCACCTCCATGTGCCTAGTCAAAGTTTACTTCTCTCTTCTGCTGCCCTAGATTGCTCGTCTTTCTCTACCCACATTGATCCATGACCACCTTTTTTTGCAGCCACATGGACATCAGGAGCTAAGGCAGGTGAAGGGCAAAAAGAAAGCTGGCAAGTGGAATGAACTGGGAACTGGAGAAGGAGGAGGTATCAAACAGGGCAATTGTGAATAGCCTTTATTATATGGGAGAACGTGTGCTGAAATGTCCATTTAGTGGGCTGTAAGTTTTCAGACAGTAAGAAGACCTGCTCAGGCTCTCACACGCCTTGTGACTGTGGCTAAATTCTATGATCTGACTCTTAATTGTACATCATTGTTGGGATCAGGTGGAGCTGCAGGAAGCAAAGGAAAAGTCCTGTAGGAAGGACTTTGTAGACTCAGGTGGAGCTGGAGGAAGCCAAAGCAAAGTCCTAGATCAAGAGAACGTAAATTTTAGTTTAGAATTTTGGAGCTCAGTGTCTCAGACTGGAAAAACGATCTATGAAGTACAGCAAACGAGGGACGATACTCTCTGCTGGGCAAATACTTCTACAGAGTTGACCAAATCAAATGTTTCATATTGCCAATGGATCACTGTCCCAAAATCCAACATAACTCAAGACTGATCCCTTCTTCAACTGGAAAAAAAAATGTCTTCACATCAGTAGCACTAGATGGGCTAAACCTTTGACCTGCTGAACTGGATACATTTTCCTGATTCCTTGGAGAATAAATTCATAACTGCTTTATCTTTTGTATTCTTCCTGTTAAACTTTTAATTATTGATAGGATGCTGTTTTTTTTTAAAAAGACATAGCCACCCTGAGTGTTTTGATTATACCTTGAAAGGAAAGGTGGGGTTGTAAATTGATTGATTAGGTGCCATCCAGTCATTGTCGACTCTTAGCTATGACATAACTAGATACTTTTAATAAATACCTTACAATATTTTAAAGTATTTTAAAATATACAAGTATTTAAAAGCAAAAGTATTGGGATTTGAGTGCAAGAATGGGCTGCACTGATTTACTAGATTTCAGACTCGAAAATTCAGAAAACCTGTTTTTTTTTTCTTACAAGGGACAGTAGGCTGCCAATATAACAATTATGTCTGCGACTCTTTCTTCCCAAGAATGTGAGAGTGACCTTTCTCTCCCTTTACAAACAGGCTTGTTTTATTACTCAGCATCAAATCACATAGTTGCTTCTTATATACCAAAACTGACATGAAGAAACGCCTTGTGCAATAATTGCTCAAAACTTCAGACCATGTTTCGTTTTGTTTGCTTTTACAGTCTTATTGATTTCTGTTTTTCCTCGTCCTTTTTATTCCAAAGGAGGTAGAATTCTTTTGCTGAACATCTCTAATGATGAGCCTAACATCTTGGGTACATTATGTCCTCTAGATGATATCTGCCAGGGTATTTTCAAAATGGAGCCAACCCATTTTGATAAACCGTTTTGAGAATACTGATTGATTTGCATTAAACTTGCTTGCCCTTCACTTGTATCATTTCAATCTTGACCTTTGTGGGGAAACCTGGGCTGAAGGACAGAACTAAATGAAAGCTTGGTTGACAGGGCACAGGGACTAGCGTTTTCTTGGTCTGCAGCTTTAGGTGAAAGCCGAACAGCACATACTCCAATCCTCCCATTGATTAATACATTCCAGAGCCAGTTGTATTTATTTCCAGTCCATGTCATTTGAGCTTAGCCAGAACACGTTTTCCTTTTCTAAATTATTTTTTAGTTTAAAACATTTACTCAAAATAGACACTTTTATAAAAATGGCTAAGGAGACATTCAGAAAGGTGTAAAATCTGAGGGATGGAATATTCCAAACTGTAAGAAATGCAGATAAAGTCATTTTTGATGGAAATTGGGGTGGGCAGAGGAGTTCCTCACATTTCTTTTCTAAGTGCAATCATGTTTTGGTGTAAAAGTAGCCTTGCCGTTTTTTTTCTCACTGCTTTCCCTGACATACTTGTGTCTTATTTGCAGATAATGCCATAATTTACGGCATAGCTGTGAATAATAATATTGATTGAGCAAATTAGCCTAAGGGATTTTGCTCCATGGAAATCTACTTTAAATCTCTCTTACACACACACACACACACATGGGGGGGAGATGTACCACATATACAGACATTGCTCCTAAGATTAAAAAGCTGTGCTGAACCATTCAGGCATAAATTCTAGACTTCTGTATCCAGAGTCATAATGCACTTAGGGTAATGTCTGCCTTCATACGGTAACATGCTAAGCCAACCCGCCCAACTTCATTTGGCTCACCGGATGTTTGTTTTTCTAAATAAAACCCTGAATGTCTTTCCCAAGATCCTTTGATACCACTGGTCCCATCAAAGTTGCCTTTTATTTTTTTTATTTTTGGCTGACTTGTATCCAGTCACTTTTCCCCATTTTCTTGAATGGGTTATTCTTATATTTGAAAGAATATAAGAAATAAATGATACAAATAGGAAGATTGGGTACAGGTAGTGAAATATGGACAGATAAACAACGAATCTGAAATATCATAAAACTAATATATTCCAGGACATCATTAGAAGTTTATAATGTTGTAAGTTATTCCATGTCCATTTTCTAATCAAAGCCCATTGTCTATATTGAACTTTAAGCTAAAATGTTTGGGTAACACCGTTCAAACAATTACAAAAGTCTCTAGATTGTAAATAGTACATTAAATCAATACTGTAACTTATGCATCAAATTAAGATATGAACTCTAAAACCCAAATTTTGAACGTGGTATAATTCCATGTAGCCCGGATCCATGTCAGAGAGGTGTACTTCCTAAGTTTGAGAATAGATTGAAATTGTTTTGGCTCCCCAAATTTGCCATTTGCTGCACTTAGTATGAGCACTTTTCTCATATCTGAATTTTTTGCCATATCTTACTTGGGAAGGAAAGTAGCTTGATTTGACACCTGCTTATTAGCATCTGGAGGTTGAGTCATGGCAACTGGACTTCTTTTCTTTTGGTCTGATACATTTTGATGCTTGTCCAAGCAGCTTCTTCAGTCACCTGTGATCCAGAGGAATCATGTAAAGTTTTCTCAGGAAGTAGCATCTTGTGAGATAAAGACAAAATGAAAGGAGTGGAGAGAATGGGAGATAAGGAAAGAACAAAAATATTATAGTAATATATAACTATAATTCATACCAAGCCATAAAATATTTAGCAAACTACTGGATGTAATGGGTAGATTCCCTGTGGAAAGGATTGTATGTGTAAGGAGAGAAATACTCTTTATCCACCAAAGAACTGTTCTCAAGAGTTGAAGGATGTTTCTATTTCTTTCCTGGAACAGATGTACGCCCAGGATACTGTTTTACTTCTCTCACCAATGGCCGTTGCAACAATCAGCTCCAGCAAGTGCTCACCAAAACCCAGTGCTGTTGTGATTCTGGACGATGCTGGTCTCCGGGAGCTACCAGTGCCCCAGAAATGTGCCCTATTCGTGCTACTGGTATGGAATTGATGATATGCCATTTAAATATATAAATCAATAGAAGCGAATATGTGTAGCTCAGGGTTGAACTGTGGAGTCCTTGGGGTTCTCTGAGCTTGGTTGTTCTCTGAGCACTGAAGATGTTACCTAGCCAGGTAATGAAACATTTGCAAGAAAACAACCAAGCTCTGAGAACCCCAAGGACTCTACAACTATAGATGACTCCCGATTTCCTGTAGCTTCTCTTCTCATTCAAGCAACCATTCAAAGATAGGATGGTATTGCTTCTTCCAAGAAACTCTAACATGTGCCTGGCAGGTTCACTGAATAAACTCAAAGCTCTGGGGACTTCCTATTCCATATCAGACTCTGTGCCATGGAGTGAATGCCTCCCGGCCAGACTAGGCCAAATTATGAGGTGGTTCTTTATCAATCCCAAAATGCTTCTCCAAGCATTTGTGTTCATGTAGCATCTTTCACCTTGCCCTTCCAATCAGCACTTCAGTATGACTTCCTTCCACATCTCCCTTTGTTCCTCCCCAGGAGAACTCACACTATTACTCCTATTCACCTTCAATTCTCAGTTTCCTACAAAAAATACTGTTTTCTCCACAAATGGTTTAACTGTCAAATGGGACAGGTGTTTCAGATTTGCTGAAAATACAGTGAGAAGGCAGAAAAGTTTTTTCCCTCTGTTTTTCCTTTTTTCGGGGGGGGGATGGTCTTCTTAAATTCATGGTCAATTTGTTTGCAGGAATGGGCATGGGGCAAACATAATATGTATTTGGGGAAACAGTTGCTGGAGGCAAGAAAGGAGCACATGCCACCAGCTCTTTAGCAACAGAAATATTCAGAGCCATCCAAGGCACAAATGTAGCAGATGGTTTTATTTAGAGTGCATTAATAATTCAGCTTGACAGCTGTATTTAATATTGTGTATTAGCCCCTAATTGGCTATAAAATCAACATAAAGCAATGGCTGATTACTCTTTATTTAATAATTTTGTATTTTCTTTCAGAGGAGTTCCGCAAATTGTGTATATATGGCAGTTTGCCAGCTGAGAGACCAGACACACCTAGCATACCTAGACTGCCACCTGACATATTTCCACCTCAAATATTTCCACCAATATTCCCACCAGATGGGATTCTGCCTTCTCGAAGGCCCCCAGGTAAAACTAAATTTAAAAACTTTATTTTCCCCTGGTTTAATCCTATCTTTCATCTGGTTTGTGTCTTTTGTTAACAGTGAAATCAGCTCTTGCCAATTTTTTTGGTCATTGATGACTTTTTTGTAAAGCAAGCAATGTTTCAGGTTACCCAGATAATAACAGACCCTAACAATTTTGTATATTTTGTTTCCTTCTGCCCAGAAGAAGGTCCCAAAAACATTCATTTTTGCTCTTAACTTTTAATTATGCCCTGTAGGACTTTGAGATTCTTTGATACATTCTCCCCTTCCTTTTCTAATCTTCTATCTCTTTTAGGCCCTGGAAGATGATGCTTGTTGAGAAACCAAGTGTAGCCTGTTAAAAATTGTGTTAGGATGAATGTGTTTCAGAAGCTATTTGTTTTGAAGGTTTTTTTTTTTTTTTAACAGACTCCAAATCTAGCTTATTTTGTGCTAGATGATATCAGAGCAAATCAGCTTAGTTCCATAGTGGGTGTGTTGCAAACAAATCATTCACCGTGAAATGACAGTAAGAACTTGGTTTAATAGGAAAAAGAAGTGTCTGTTAGTCAGATTAAGAACTGCTATCTGCAGTAGCAACATACTTACCAACTTTGGACACAATCTCATTGTAATCACTATAATAACCAGGTAGATTTTAACTAAATTTATGTTTTAAAAATGTATCAAATGCATCTAATATTGAACTTTACATTTTTTAAATTTCAGGTATTGTGTCAGTTAATGTTACTCGGCCACAAGTCAACTTCTGCCAGTTATATCAAAATCTCTGCATTAACGGACGCTGTATTCCAACTCCTGGAAGTTATCGCTGTGAATGCAAGAAAGGGTTTGAATTGGACCTTAGAGGGGAATGCATAGGTATGTCCACCTACCCGATTTATGTCATACCAGGCACTTTTTCATTTTCCAGCTGAGTGTTTCAGGAGGCTGCATGCTACCTTTCTCAAATGAGCTGAATTTGGAAAATGCTTTGCTCAGAAACCTTTGGAGCCATATGGCTAATCTGTGAGGAATAGATTTTATTCTGACAAGAAAAAAGTCTTGGTTTAGAGATTCATTCTGATAAGTCTAAGTTCACCCAAGCAGAGAAATATGGCCCCATAACATTCCAATCTCATAAATGGAACTTTCCAACAGTCATGGTGCTTCATATCAAATTACTGGGATGATGAAAGATGAACATTCCTCACCAGAGTACGGGATAACACCGTTTGGGTTTTTCAAAAGCATGCTTTGCAGACGTGAAACAAGTTAGGAAAGGAAACTTCCACATTGGTTGCCAGGGTCTGCCAAAACTATCTTCTGTCTCTTGCAGATGTGGATGAATGCGAGAGGAATCCTTGTGTTGGTGGAGACTGTGTGAACACACAAGGTTCCTACATATGCCAGTGTCGCCCTGGATATCAGAGTACCCTGATGAGGACAGAATGCCGAGGTACAGGACAGCCTTGTAGAAATACCGAAACTGCTACACGCAGATCAATATTTGTTGTTTCCTAAAGTTTTAACACCATGTTCAATTTCCATTGAAATGCCAGTTTTTAGCTACATGGCTCTTGATGCACCGTTACAGCAGTAGACAAGCTGCAACGATATTGACCATATATAGCAATAATAAAGGATGCACAAAAAATATCTAGATCAAGCAAAAGGGGGAAAAAGCTTCTACTGGCCTTTAAAATGAGACAAAGAGTTTGTTTCTCTTATTAAAACATTATGCGTAATAGTAGCTGCCTTAAAGAGAGCCAGTTTGGACTAGAGGTTAAGGCACCAGGCTAGAACCAGGAGACTGTGAGTTCTAATCCCTCCTTAGGCATGAAGCCAGCTGAGTGATCTTGGGCCAGCCACTCTCTCTCAGCCCTAGGAAGGAGGCAATGGCAAGCCACTTCTGAAAACGTTGCCAAGAAAACTGCAGGGTCTTCTCCAGGCAGTCGCAAGGAGTCAACACTGACTCAAAGGCACCAAATAAAACAAAACAAACAAAGAACAGCCACAACCCTGCCTTAAATAGTTTTGATTTGCACTGGGTTTTTTTTTTCAGTTTCAATAATCTAATCGATTAGAAACACTACACTAATCTCCCAGTGCTTAACTCTTGCATGTGATTCATAATCATTGGTGAGTGAACTCTGAAAAAATCAGAGAGCCAACAGAGACATACTTTCCCAATCTCCCTCATGGCAGAGATGGTCCACCAGAGTGACCAAACTCATCTCAATCATCCTGGATTGTAATGTAAAATAATGTCCAAGTAAATCCAGAACATCAGTTTTATCATGTAGAATCTGAGCTGCTAGGAACTTGTTCTGGCCTCTTGGTTGGCAAGGGAAGTCAGATGACATATGATTAATCATTTAGACCTCCTGGGATGTTATATCTTTGAATTAAAAACCTAGATACTGTTCTTTCCTCAACTATTCTATGCTAGAAAGAGAAGATCAAACTCGGCTTTTAATATAGAGAAACAAGGGCCACGTTTTCTGTAAGAATATGAGTAACATCAGCTTGCAAATGATCTTTATGCTCCAAGATGTAGTTAGTGGAATTGTGTGCTTAGTTGTTGTTTTTTTAAATTGTAGTAGGAACACACAGAGGAAGCGGGCAGATCTAGAAATCGCTGCAGGATTAAGGAGATCTACAAGAGAAACAAAGGATTAAAAGACAAAGCCTAGAGAATTCAAGTTTAAGCACAACAGGCTATAAAAGAAGAAAAGAGGCTCAGTGATGTCATGTCATTTTGCCAAAAAGCCTGAAAAGAAACCATCTCCTCCTGTCGTGCCCCAGTCATATTGCTAGCAATGTGAAAAGAAAGCAGTTATAGAAACTACTTTATAGTGGAGTATACAGAAAGATGGGCCAGAATACATAAAATCTCCACTTAATGGGGACAAGGGGAATGGGGAGAATGCAATCCCAACTCAGCAATAGCTTCTATTTCCATATGTCTGTTTTCTGCCTAGGCCAGTATTTCTCAACCTTGGCCACTTGATGTGTGGACTGCTGACTAGGGAATTCTGGGAGTTGGTCCACACATCATAAAGTCGCCAGGGTTGAGAAACACTGCCCTAAAGAGCTTCTTATAAAGAGTGTTTCTGAGTAAGAAACAGTCAGGAAACAAGAAATACTAGAACTCTTGATAGAGGTTGTAATAACAGAATCTTAAAAGCCTGACAGTGTTTCCCCTTCCCTCCCTTTTATACCATGGAGAATCAAGGCAGGGCGATCTCTAGTTTCTTTTTTGATTTCTTGGGCTAAACTCATGCTTTACTTAAAGATTTCCTTGCACCTTCTCCAAGGTCATCTCTGTGTCCCTTTTCAGTTTCTTCAGCCAAGCCAGGTTGTTGCATAGACCGCATTTTTGGTTTCATAATTTTTTATGTGTTGAAGAACTGAGGGAGCTGCAGAGAAGGCTTAACCTCAAGATGAGCCCAGGGCAGCTGTAGGCAAATCTCACATTATCTCAAAAAGAGGAAAAGAACATATAAAGATTCCCCCCCCCCCAATAGCTTGGAGCCAAGCTATTACAGTGCTTTGAAGTATGTAATCTAAACCTTGGGTTTCACCTGGAACCAAATTGGCAGCTTTTAACACAGGTGTAATATGGCCCCATTGGGTTTTTCCAGAGCCCAGCGTGGCTGCTGAGTTTTATACTAATTGACATATCTGGGAAAAAAAGTCAAAGGCAGCTTTATGTAAAGTATGTTACACTAGCCTTATATTGTTAGTAGTATGAAACAGTAGGAAACTCTAGGATTTATTACCAAGGTGTAGAGACAACTCAGTACATGTCTTAATTTTCTTACTGATAGCTTTGTGGTCCTGGAATTATTCCTCACTATCGGTGGCCTTTTTTGGAGCCAACCTGTGCCAGTTAGTTGACAGTTACTGTGAACAATGTTTTTAATAGAATGGCGTTATGTCAGAGTGTCTTCTGTCGCATAGGCAGCATTTTTGGTTCACAATTTGACCCTGGAGAGGAAAGATCAGGGAGTGTTCCATTACTGAGTCCATCAATATAAGATAGTCAGTTGACCATATAGAATTGGTCCAAAAATACTGCATTTATAACTTGTCATTGAGTAAAGTTTTTAAAGCCCCCTGATATTATTTAATTTAACTTTGGGACCCAACTTTCCCCTATCAAACATTAAGAATGGATCTGAATTTTGAGGGATTTCGAAGGTACATTATTGTGAGGATAGTTGAAATTGTTGCTCAGTTAAGCTCCCTGTGGCAGAGTAGAGGGATATAACTGCAGTAGAATATTGCAGTACAGAGAGCATGATTCTGGGTGGAAGGAATAAGTACTTGGAGTATGTTGGCTTAATCTGTCATATTTGTATTCCATTTGTCGTCACAAGGACATCCAAGTTGGGTTGGTAGACCATTGTTGTTTAGTAGAATGACTTGGAAGTAGCCGTAATTGAAAGGATTCTGATATAGCTCTTGCAGGGTGGTATCATTCCTAAAGCCCAGTTTTTATCATCATGCAGCCAAAGTTAGGAACAGTGAAGCATTAAATTCTAGTGGCAAAAATTAAATGCACGTGTTTACATCTCTTCTATGTTAGTCAGCACAACTGAAGTGGTCGGCTTGGTCTTGGTTGAGTTTGTGATTTCAAAGGAGTGGAGTCAACCATAGCAAATTAAGTTGCTTATTTTGCTTTGTTTTGGGGTGATGACTCACCTGACTTGTATTTATGTCTCCATTTGTTTTCCTTCTAGATATTGATGAATGTTTGCAGAATGGCCGGATATGTAACAACGGGCGATGCATTAACACTGATGGCAGCTTCCACTGTGTTTGCAATGCTGGCTTTCACGTGACAGCAGATGGAAAGAACTGCGAAGGTCAGGATTGCCAAATCCCTTCTGAGTACTTCCTTCTTCACCTGTGTAACTTCCTGCATTGGAGTGTGTGTGTGTTCTTGTTCTCTACTTAACTGTTGTCTAGTCGATCCCTACTGTAATGTTTCTCAACCTTGGGAACTTTAAGGTGTGTGGACTTCAACTCCCAGAATTCCCCAGCCAGCCATGGTATAAAGTGAATGAATGAATGAATGAATGAATGAATGAATGAATAGGGTGGACTTCTGCACCATAAAAATCCAGGATTTCTAAGTCACAAAAGCTCTGCCTATCCAAAATCGTACAAGCCACATTATTTAGAATGATTCGTTGTTCTGTGTGTGAACACAGTTACTTTACCAAGTCAAAGCTGTCCAAACCACATTATGACTTATCCACTATGGCAGTGTTTCTCAACCTTGGGAACTTTAAGGCGTGTGGAGTTCAACTCCCAGAATTCCCCAGCCAGCATGCTGGCTGGGGAATTCTGGGAGTTGAAGTCCACACGCCTTAAAGTTCCCAAGGTTGAGAAACACTGCCATACTACTTTCAGTTACAGCTGTCTGTAGATATGGAAGTTAAATTCACCAACTCATCTGTTGAGATCCATGTGGCCTTTAAATAGGATTCTCCCTAGAATGGCAAGTAAGTAATTTTGTGTGGTTGGATAGGGGGATTCCATTAATAATGAGCTACTTGAGATCTGAAAGACAAATAGCTCATCTCAAAGCAGCTTAGATGATGGGAATGGATATTCCTGGGAGTGCTGTGTAGGTTGTATGTAGCATCCTGAACTCAATAACATGCCTGATGAGAGCCCTATTGCAACATATCCTGGCTCTTAAAAACTTGTCTCCCTTTTAAGAAACGTAAACACAGTTTGGTGTGTTGAAACTTTCACTTAGCCAAATTCTCACAAGATCACCCAATCTTGCATGACTTGAAGTTGAAAGATGTGGTACGCCTGTGAGATGTCGGCCATTTTTAAAAGGATTTATTTATTTGCCCTCACCGTTTCACAAAATTGCATCATAGTGCCTGAAAAGCTTGTTAACCCCCTACTTTAAAAGAAAAAAAAAAGTTGCTTTATTACATTTCTCCAAGTCCTTGAGAGAGGGTCCACAATCTGTTCATATTTAACAAAAATTCAAGTACTGGTCATAGCAGCAATTTTTGGCAGAATATTATCTTAGTGATTCAGCTCTAAGACTGAGTGCCAACATTCCTCTTTGGGATAGATACACATTTTTAAAAATCATAAATTATTTTTGCCTGGTTTAGAATGTAAGAAAAAAGTAAACATGCTATGTATAGAGGAGACATTTCAATCCAGTACAGCTGCAATATTAAGGGAAATATCTTGACCTTGAGGATCATTTTAATGTCACTGTCATCCAGTGATAATTGTTAGTTGTAATCTTGCTCATCCTTAATAGAGACAAACTGTTCAGGAATTCATGTTTCATCCTAGTTTGGAGGGAATAGTTAAAAGTTCAAGCTGCTTTTAGGTAATGGTCTAGGTATAGTATTTATATTACACACACACACACACACACACACACATATATATCTGGAAATCTATCAAATTATTTCATTCAAATATCTCCCTCTCGTCACCTCGTTACATCCCATGTGTTAACAGTAATAAGAACCAGTGCAGTACAAAGAATGATCTGCTAGAACATTTTTCATTCCATTAAAAATGCTGCCAAAAAGTCTCTGAGCAGTCTGAATTGCATCAGCTCCTAAAGTAATGGTCTGTGTTATTTTTATTTGTTTATTTATTTATTTTATTTATTGGATTTCTCCACCGCCCATCTCCCCCACAATAGGGGACTCTGGGCAGCTTACAAAGACATTAAAACTATAAATATATATAAAATGCATAATATATATAAAATTAAAACAATACTAAAAAAGAACAACCCAAGAAGATGGAACATCGGGCCGGGTTATAGTTATACTATAATGCCCCTGTGTACAGTCTCAAATTCAGAATTTTGTCTGAATTTAGAAAGCTAGTACATAACTAAACGTGTAAGAGCCATATGTACATGACTGCAGTTGTGACCACTATCTGCTTCATGGTGTGTCTTCTGTATCTCCTCTAATGTTCTGCGGTGGCCGTTAGTTTATAATTGTTTACAGTACCTCCAGTATCAAAGGCCATCTGGCAGTGCCATTTGTTTAGGACGATGAGTGAGATGTCCCATGGCGTTCATGTCCTACTTGTGGGCATCTGGTTGGTCACATTTGGAACAAAATACCAGCCTTTGGTTTATTCTAACAGATTTATTTTTACATTCCCATTTTTTAAGCTCAGGGTGGGAACTTGTGCTCCTCCAAATCTTACTGAGGTGTAATTTCTAGCAGCTTCTGACAAAATGGTGAGTGGGAACAATGCTGGGAGCCTTACTTGAGCAACATAAGAAAGGAACCAGATTTCTCATCCCTGTCTTAGTTGTTATTTTAATAGAAGACTGTCTGCTTTCTGTCTTTGTTGCTGTATTTAACATCAGAAAAGTGTTAGAGATCACTCTCACTGTAAGATAAATGCCAGCCTCTAAAGTATCAGTGTTATTTTTGAGAGGACTTTATCTTAAAGTAGTTTATCCTTGAAAGGCAAAGGAGTGACACTCTCTAAATTCCTCTCAACTATTCAGTCATTCAGACATCACATACATCCTTGAAATCCAAGCATAAGATTGTGTCTTGCCTCAGGTCACCTGAAGAATGTGATGTCCTGTAATGATGATAAACTTCTGTTTGTGCATTCATTTGTTTAGATATGGATGAATGCAGCATACGAAACATGTGTCTTAATGGTATGTGCATCAATGAAGATGGAAGTTTTAAGTGTATCTGCAAACCTGGTTTCCAGTTAGCTTCAGATGGACGTTACTGCAGAGGTGAGTACTTATCTGCAAACATGGCCATGGGTGATCTATTTGATATGAAGCGTGCAGTGCAAATATGTGTTCCTAAACCCTTGTAAAAGATTTATTTGCACAAGAGCTATTTTTCTTGCTGTGTGGACACTTTCTTTCTAAATCCTGCAGTCCATATGTGTGTTAATCAAGGGTAATTTTCATTATTTCCTATTACTTGATATTTAATTTGAAGATTTCTTGGAGGAAAATGTAACTGTAAGTATGAAGGGATCAAGATTTTTTTGAAGTATTTAACCAATGAGTGTGAATGCATATGTGTTTTAGTAAAAAGAGAACAAAGCATATGTCTTTTTAAAAATTATCTTTACTGAAATTTTAAAACAATCCAAATGGTAATAATAATGATGCAAATAATAAAAATTGGAAACAAAACTACTACATGTCATTTCATTTAAAGTAATATCACAAAAATCATATAGCTAAAACTAGGTAAAACAGCAAAAACGAAAAAGAAAAGAAAGAAAATGAGAAAAACAGGGAGAGAAAAACAATTTTATGGCTTCAAAATAATAATAATAGGGTTACATTATTCAATTTTTCAACAATTATAACCAGGCCATATGGAATCATGCTGTAGTGTCTAACCTTGCCTCTCCTTCGAAACAAAACCATCTTAAAGGCTTAGAGCTGACAAATTTCTTTGAAGAAAACTTTAACATTTGTTACACAATGTACAAAAATACTTTTTTTCACTACTATCCAGACATGATATATCAAAAGCTCCTTCATACATAGACAAGTTTTAAATTTGCAGAATTTAATTTAACATCCGTAATCAATATGTATTACTGGTGGACATGCCCAGAGTGTCCTGATGTCTTTGGAGATCTGTGCCAGTGGCGCATCAGTTTTATAAAGAGGGAAAGGTTACAAGTAAACTAATGATCTGTAAATCACCGTAGCTTGTGTATGCTCCAATTTTATTAGCATTTTAAACATTCTCTAGATGGAACACTTTTTTCAGACAAGAGGAAAGCTATCAAGGCTGAAATCCCAATCGCATGCTCATTTTTGTACGTATAAAATCATTCACGGCTGTGTGAGAGCTTGTCTTGGACTTACCTTAATGCTGCTTTTCAAGCAGGTTGTTTTGTCAGAGAAGGCAGTTCAAACATGATTTCTCTCCATTTGCTTTCTGAGTAGAAACATCCAAGGGGAATTAAGTGTATAAGAGCTGAACAAAATATGCAGCAGGGATGGGCAAGGAGTGTCCTTCCAGATGTTGTTGAACTTCAGTTCCTTTAAGTCTAGACAGCAAGGCAAATGGTGAGGAGTCATGGGAATTGTAGTCCAGGATTTGAATGGGTATAGATGTCCATCCCTGGTATATAGTCGTAAGGCGCAATTCCAGATCGGCTTAATATGCAAATTAACAGATTTGTGTTATTAGGATTCTTATGTTCCATCTCAGAAGAAAACTGTTTTAATGAAGTTCATTTCAAATATTCTGGATCTAAGGAACAACTTGGCAATATCCATTTTGACTACAAAACAGGCTGTTTTGGTGTTCCAAGGACAAAACAAAGCAAAACATGTTCATTCGAGAATTTTGTCTTGCGATTGAAGGAAAACTTTTGAGTCTGTTGAGTTTATTTCTGATGGAATACATCCAATGCATCTTCCAAGCCCCAGGAAGAAAATCCAGAAAATTTTGATCCTGCTTATGTGCAGGATGTGAGAGCCAGGTTGGAGCTGGACTAGAAACTGGAGACTGTGAGTTCTAATCTTCCCTTAGGCATGAAAGTTGGCTGGGCGATTTTGGACCAGTCAGTCTCTTTCAGCCAACCTTCTACACAGGGTTATTGTTGTGGGGAAAATAGGAGGAGGGACCATTATGTACACTACCTTGAATTAAATAAAGACAAGATATAAATCTAATAATTTATTTAATTTAACTGTGGCCTCACTCATGATGTATAGATGTTGCATCCTGGGCATTGTTTGCCATCCCCAAAAGTATAGCGTACCCCTTTGATCATTAAAATATCCTCTCCTATAAAATAAATGAGGATTAATGCAATAAACAGTCTGCTTCAGCATATCTCTAGACATTTCATAGGATAGCCTAAGGCCATCTTGCAAACCCACGAAACTCCTGTTAGATTCAGACCGTAGACTTTGTGATTTAATCACTGTGCTAGACCATAGCATAATTATGTTTCTTATTGCAGAGAAACTGAGGAAAGTTGAACAATTTGTTCACCTTTCTGGCTAGAGCAGGAGATTGGAGGCTAATGTGCCAAAGATATAAACCATTAGAGTTTTGAACTAGCAAGACGGTCTTGTGGGCCAAACAACACAAGCTAAATCAAACACAGAGGTGTTTTGCTCTCCATTTGCCCTTTTAAGGTTGGGGGTGGGGTGGGCAAAATAAAGAAAAGGCCACACATGCCAAACGTTGTGTATACTGAAGAGAGCTGTTATGATATGATTATATTGTTAAAGGTTACACATCTACTCGCACAGTATTTTTAAAATATTTCTCTAATCCTCAGTGTTTAGAGAGAAGGAGGGGAAGCACAATCACCATATCAGGAAAAAAATGCATTTACTTCCTGCTGGGAGTAGCATGTGTGTGAGCGCATGTCTGCGCAAACTGAGCAAGTTAACAAACAAATTCAGTAACGCAAATTGTTATCAAACAGTTTTTACGTTCTGTGGTATGTGCAGAGGCCAAGAAATGGGAGACTGGGAAAGATTGCTGTACTTTGTGGGAGAGCAAAGCTAAATTAACATTATGTGTGTGTGTGTGTGTGTATACACATATACACACGCAGACATACATATATGTTAATTTATTAATATATTTTAATATATTTATTAAAATATGAATATATGTTAACATACAGTATTTATTGTGTTATCCTTGGAAGATAAATTCTTATTCACCTTATTATGTCTAAACCCATTTAATCATAGAATCCTAGCATTGGAAAGGACCTTGAAGGTTTTCTAGTCTGACCCCCTGTCCCGTGCAGGAATCCTCAGACCATCCTGGACAAATGACCATCCAGTCTTTTCTTGAAACCCTCTAGTGATGGAGCACCCACAACTTCAGGAGGCAGGCTGTTCCATTGCTTATAGCTCAGTCAGGAAATTCCTCCTTATTTCAAGATGAATCTCTGTCCACCCATTGGTTCTTGTCTTACCCTCAGGTACTCTGGAGAATAAATCCACACCCTTTTCCCCGTGACATCCCTTCATGTATTGGTAGACTGCTATCATGTCTTCCTTTAGCCTTCTTTTCTTTAGACTGAACATACCAAGTTCCTTCAACCACTTTTCATAGGATTTAGCTTCCAAGCCCCTTGCTATCTATCTATCTATCTATCTATCTATCTATCTATCTATCTATCTATCTATCTATCTATCTATCTATCTTCCCTCCCTCCCTCCCTCCCTTCCTTTCTCTCTCTCTCTCTCTCTTCCATCCATCCATCCGTCCGTCCGTCCGTCTATCAAAATTGGTCACTGCCCATCTCGTTAAAAAACGACTCTGGGCAGTTTGCAGAGAAGCTAAAATCAATTAAAAATGCAATATAAAATAGTCCTGAATAAATAATAAATAAATATAGTCCAAGAATTGATACTGATTGGCAAGTAGCTCGGGGAACGTCATCAGGGAGCCAGCCACCCCCAGGACTGATTAAGATTCTTGTTGCCCCACGCAAGCTGGCAGATTATTGCTCTTCTCTGCACAATCTGCACTATCGTTTGAAGGTTCCTCGTATTTTAGTAGATGTTCCAGCCCAGTAGAATTCTCTGGTTCCACTGGGAGAGAAAGAGAATGAGGCTGTTTGTTGGATTTCTGTGACTGGCTTCAGCAGCTCTGTGTAAAAATGCTGAACATTTATGTATTTACTTACAGGGTTTATATGCCTCTCCAATCAAAACTGACTGAGTGGCTTACAGACCATATTTACATAAATAAGGTTAAAAGTACAAAGTCTAAAACATAAATAACAACACAGTACAAAATACAGTGCCAGAGAAAGAACAGAACAGTACATTCATTAATCTCCACATTGCAGGAGGGAGCAGATCACAACATTCCCACCTCAAGGCCTATTGAAGAAACCAGCTTTTGTGGCCTTTCTGAAATCCTGCAGCGTGATGGCCATCTAGATCTCAGAGAGAATGCTGTTCCAAAGGGAGGAGGGGCAGCAGTTGAAAAGGCCCAATTCCAGAGCCCCTTTCTGAGTGAAGGGACTTGAAGTGTACCCCTTCTGTGAGATCTTACCAGGTCGAGTCTGTTGGGAGAAGGTGGTGCTGAAGATATCCACCCAATAGACTATGAGCCAATGTAGCATCGTGGTTGAGGTATTGGACTGGGAAGATCCAATTTAAATGCTCACTTGACCATGAGGTGTACTCATGGGGTTAGTGTTGGATGATAAAAAGAAGGGTGTTTGATCCTGACCAAATTGTATGCCTGGCAGCCCCTGTGAAGGGATAATCAAAACTTGGAAGAACTGAGCGCTAAGAACAGTAAAGAGTTAATGAACAAATTTCACCTTCTTATAAAATGTTATGCGAACATTATGCAAAGGTTTTTAAAAAGGGTTGAATGATAATGAATCTGTTGTAAAGAAGGAAGAAGATCCAGTTCAGAAGTCTCAAACTCTTGCAGTTAAGGGAACTGGATACTTTCCTCTGAATTTGGAGGAAATATTCTGAATATCTCATGGGATGAACTCATGCTTTTTAAAGGCACTTTAGCTACTAAGTAATAATTCATCACGTGCACTTCTTTTCTTGTGCAGATGTCTAGATGTGATGGGACTCCACTTCTTCTCCTTTATTTGTATATACCATGAATAAGCTGTATGGAACGCTTGCACCAAGTAATGAAAATGGCTAAACTTCAATCTTTAACAAAACTGTCTTTTCTTTTGGCAGATATTGATGAGTGTGAGACACCAGGAATATGCATGAATGGACGCTGTGTGAACACCGATGGTTCTTTCAGATGCGAATGCTTTCCGGGCCTTGCTGTGGGGTTGGATGGACGTGTGTGCGTTGGTAAGACAAAGTCAATGTTGACAGTTATGGTTCAGTGCTCAGTTGTTAGTCTTGAAAAGCTCTAGAGCAGTATTTTCAAATCAGGTGCCCCTCAAATGTGTTGGGACTTCAATTCTCAGTCAGCGTGGGCTAGAAATTCGGGATGTTGATATTCCAACATGTCTAAAAGGTACTAGTTGTGGAAGGTTGCCCTTCTCTGTAATGTGTAAGCCAGCTCAGGCAGAAAGATGATACACCAGGATTTGCCTTAAATGACTCTTCATGAGAACTACATCCTATAAGGAAGCTATCAGGAATGCAGTTTTGAGTTTCTTTTCTGAAGATGATGCATGATTATCAGTTGTGAAAGTTGTATCTTTGGTTCACTTTCAGCATCATATGTTAATAAACATGGACATTTTGGCTTTCTGACTGAAACCATTTAAGAATTGATTTCCTGCCTGAAGAACATTCCTCCTTTTTCATGTGTTTACCCAGCGTTCCTGAGAATAGAGTGCCAATGTGTTTACATAGATGCTGAATCCCATTCACTGTGCAATTGGATGTTTATTAGAAGCTTCCTCCAACTTAACTTGATAGGACTAAAAAGGAAATAAAACAATGAGCAATTAGCCAGCAATAGGAATACAGCAATTAAAATGTTCTCTCTCCCCCTCTGGGTGAGGAATTTCCTAATTTAGTGCAGTACAGGAATGCCATTGCTGTTATGAACAGGAAAAAGAAATGAATTGCCCTGTTAAAAGTATAGGAGAGTGTAGGAAATCATTAATAAAAGGGTCAGCAGCTCTGAAAGTCTCCGCTGCTCCGTGCAGGTTATGCTGAACGGTGGTGATTCCGATCCCAAACCAGCAGAGGGGCAACATACCATATAATGGGTAGCCAAGGTTGTTTGAATCTGCCTAAAAATGGACTTAACAAATTATATTCATTCCAAAAGCTATTTGTGAATCAACAGTGCATTCCAAATCACTGTTTTTAAAATAAATGTAAGATGGCATGCCTGACCTAAGTCCTAGGACATGTAGTGACTTTCCATCAAATTAACATACCTTAGCAAATGGCAACCCGATTAAGTCCCTTTCGTATTTTTAGCCTTTGACAGGCTGGCAAAGTAATGAAGAAGAATTGTTTTATGAAGCGGAGTGTGAATTGTTCAGAGAAGTTATAACTCTAGTCAGGTTGAAACATCTAAAGCGAAGATAAATGGCTTCTGACAGTTTTTCTGTAGCTGGGGTAATCCAAAGTTGGTCACTGTTAGTATTCCCCAGTTTGGATTAATCCTGTTTGAGAAATCATGACCTATGGGGAAAATAAAAAAAATCATTTACTTGGCAGAAATGAATATTTTCCACACATGAGAATTTAGCAGCTAAATGTAAACGGGGAAGGTATTAGTGAATAGTGGAAAGAGATTAATCCTTTGGGAATGAGTCTTAGGTGAAAAAAAATCCCTGGTATCTGGTAACTTGGACGGCTAAAATTTGGTGGTGGTTCTTAGGGATTCTTCGATAAAAGTACTTTTAAATTGTCAGCATATGACTTTAGGGGCACCTTCCTTGGCACTATTTAAAATAGACGCCCTCGACTTGTGTTCAGCATCAGGTGACCACATCTGCATAATGTTCTTGGCAGCAGAAAGAGTGTGCCATGGCCTTCTCCAAAGATGTTCTTCTGACTGGAGCAGCCTGGAGTTCCCAGGTGGTTCCCCATCCAGATAGTTACCAGGGCTAGCCTTGTTTAGCTTCTTGGATCAGTCTAGGTTAGTTAAATGCTGCCACCTGCTGCAGCTTTCCAGCACACATTTACCAGGAGTAATTCTGTTGAGTTTCGTGAGAAAACATGACTAGACTTGGGCTGAAACAATGCATGGCATCTATATGCTAGACACAAAAGGAATCTGACTGTATGGTGCAAGGCTGGGGAATGTTGGGTTCTGCAGAAATCACTGAACTACAGTTTACCCACAACTGTAGCTAGCAGTGGTGAGGGATAATGAAGGTGGGGATTTAGCCGTATCTGAAACATAGCCTCTCCACTCCTGGTTTAGCAGATATGAAGAGCTTTTTGAATCGGAGGAAGACGGTTGCTCAAAATAAATGTCTAAAGATTAATTTTTTAAAGAAATTAAAAACACTTTGAGAAAAATAATAAAATGGAGGCTATTTGTCTCTTGAACCATTCCTGAATCACTGGGAGGAAATGTGTGTGTGGAGGGGCAGCCCAGCTATTAAATCCACCTTCTCCTAGAATTCCCAATCAGCAACTTCAGTGAGCATTCTGGCCAGTGAATTATAAGAAGTCTAACACATCTGGAGGTTGGGGAAGAAGGGTCTGTGTTGAATAATCTCTCCCATAACTATTAAGCAGCATAGACAATGACAAGACTGAACTGGGACTGAGAGGCAAAGTCCAGTACATCTGGAAAGTACAGAGTTGCTGAAAATTGTTTTACAAAGCTTAAAACTTGCTCTTCGTGATCACTATTTTTCTCCCCTCCCCCCATCATTGTGATGGCATTACAGGTGGTCCTCGTTTAGCGACCACAATTGGGACCGGCAGCTCAGTTGTTAACTGAAGTGGTTGCTGAGTGAAACCGTGACTGTGCTTATGATCTTACTTCAGCTTTCCTTTGCTTTACACACCTGCGAAGGTTGTAATATGAGGATTGGTTACTTTTTCATCACCATCATAACTACAAAAGATCACTAAACGGGGCAGTCGCTAAATGAGAATTCCTGTATTCCTGTTGAATGTTTTTGACAGCTATCTGACTGTTTTTTTTTTAATCTCTCTCATTCAGATACCCATATGCGAAGCACATGCTATGGTGAATACAGAAGAGGTCAATGTGTTAAACCATTATCTGGCGCAGTAACTAAATCCGAATGTTGTTGTGCAAGCACAGATTATGCATTTGGGGAACCTTGCCAACCTTGTCCCGCACAAAACTCAGGTATAGTGTGATTTACCCACCATGAGATTCAAACCACTTATTTGTCATTTTTAAAGATGTTCACAATTGCTAGAATAGAATTCATACAGAGATGCTAGCAATGATCTGAATTATTCTCTTTGGACAAAAGATTGAGAGTCTGAAAACTGGAAATTTCTAACAAATGCTACTGTGTATTTTTTTAAAAATAATTCTTTTAATTTAAAAAATGTGTTACTTTGTTCAGTAGCAGACAATAAAACCTTTTTTTTTTACTGCATGTTCTCAGGTTCACCTTGAATTTTGTGAACTTTTTATTGTACTTATGATTTTGGCATTTCTTTAAGTAGCCCTTTCTAAAATGTTGCACATACAAGCACACCTGCCAAACCTGTGGTGTGTTTATTGTACCTGGGGCAAAAATGTATTTTGTGGAAAAACTTTCCTATATAATGACAAATTGCTCTAGAACAGATGTGCAAAAATCTTTATAATATAGTAGCTGATGAGGCTCAGGAGGATAATAATTAAATGGCATTGATGTGTATAAAGTATCAGGGATTGTAAATTTTTCACACCCGTAATGGATATGATAGAGGAAATAAAGGATAAATGGGAAATTATATCATTATATAACAAGTTTTTTAGGCTCATAGAACTCGACAAATATTGTAAATATTCTCAAATATATGTTTGCAAATTGTAGATGTAATCCGTCCTCCCCCGACTCCCCAAATTGGAATCTCTGCTCAGACTGTGGTTACTGAAACACCGCTAAAGTTTCTTGGCCCAATCTCTCATGAAAAAAATGTTCTGGAATGTTTAGCCCAGAAATTGGTGTACTGTTTCTTTTTTTTTTTTTTTAAGAAAAGGTATCATGAGAAGCCTGTACATTTTTAACCTTTATTTTAGCTGGCAGTTCTGAGGAGGAGACAGAGAATGAAGATCACTTGAAGCAAATTAAACTGGCTTTAATCAATGTGCAGACTTGAAAGAAAGGCTGTTACAGAATGCCATGTTAGTTCAAACAGCAAGAAAGATTCTGGAGAGCTATCAGAGCAGGGAGAGGTCTGCTGCTATCAGCTCTCCTTTTTTAAAACTGTGCAATTGAGCTGAAACATTTTGCAAATGCAAATGGCCCCATGCCACTGACTTCTGTTTTGCATTTGAATTAATTTCACAGAACATTTCCACATGTGGAAGCTTTTTTTCCCTCTGGGCTGTTTTCAGCACCTTTCCTATTGCTTGAGAATGGAGGGTAGATTATAAGGCAGCTTTCAACTTTTAATTTTTGGGGTGATGCGGGCTGGAAATAGAGGGTTTTCTTGTTCTTTTACTTGTAGAGGGCGCTTATTGTTATATAATGTATAGCTCTTGAGAGGGACATTTTCCTGTGGCCAGTCTGGTGCTTTTCTTCTCTGCAGTCTAAGAGTTTTAGTCTTCGTACATCTTTTCTGTTCGCTGGATGTGTTAGGTAGGTTTTTCCTCCACGTTAGCTCTCCGTTTAGGTTTCAGAGTGGGTTACCAGTTTCATTTGCCGAGATGTAAGTGGCCATTGTTAATATAAAGCTGTGGCTGCCTGCAGTTCCAATGGCATTGTTTTTGCAATTTCTGTGAAATGAAAAGCTATGCTCATTTCAGTAGCTTCTGCCAGAGCTACTGAACATTCCTGTATGTCATGCTAAGCTGTCATGTGACGTTTCTAGCTTAGTATGATGTTCAACCCACCCATTATAACTTAGTGTTATGTGAAGGCTAGATTGATGTGGCTTGCTCAATCATGGTTGAAAGCAGTGTGGACTAGCACAGTCTTTCTCTGACCACTATGAATCTTCCAGTCTTAAACTCTTAGAAGTGGTAGGAGACTAACCTGTTCCAATACAGTTGTATTCCAACATCATGAAATTATAAATGTCAGCGTGTTTACTTGGTAGCATGTCCCGCTGAGGTCAGTATGTCCCATTACTCCAAAATCAGCTTGTAGAAGATCGTAGAATATTCTGGAAGAAGTCAGGAGCAAACCATTTCCCCAATTCTGCCATGTAAACTGCATGGTATGCCAACTCAAAGACCTCTGTACTTTTATTAACATATTCTAAATCTCTTACCTAATTTGCTTATTCTCTTCCAGAGGAATATAATGGTCTTTGTAGCAGTGGCCCAGGAATTACAGCAACAGGAAATGGTAAGATTATACTTGAATTTCATGCAAAATTTGTGTAAAGGAGTATGCAATGGCATTTTCAGGAAATGTTCTAAAGAAAAGATTGGATAAATTAATTTACTGATTGTTCTGATGGGTTAAAAGAATCACTCATATCTGTTACTGTTTTGTGCAGATATCAATGAATGCGCATTGGATCCTGACATTTGTCCAAATGGAATCTGTGAAAATCTGCGTGGAACATACAAATGCATATGTAATTTTGGGTACGAAGTGGATTCCACCGGGAAAAACTGTTTAGGTATGAAGTTTTCGATATTTCTCTAGCACACTCCCAAATGGTAGTTCATCATCTTTATATTAGTTCCAACTAGTACTTACCATTTGCTTTTCTTGTTTCCACCTGTCATTTTAGTTTTCTTCTCATCTTCCTGATCCCATGGAGCCGCTACCAAGGCAACAGTCAGATAAGAGATAAGCCCCTCTTATCTGACTGTTGCCTTGGTAGCGGCTCTTCCTCCTGTCCTTCAAGGCCATTCCCTATGCTGTCTACAGCATGATGACTCATTTTAAGATCCTTACAACTTCTACTGGACACCTATAGTATGGCTCTGCGCCATGAAAAAGTTATCAGTTTTGACCTAGACGTATTGTGAATGTTTTGGTCTATCTATTTCTGGAGTTTGTGCCTCAGTTCCCGGATCAAATCTCTTAGAGCAGTTGTATTGCTTTCCAGCAGGCCACACTGATAAAATGTTGCATCCAGACAAAATGTTGAGCTTAATGAAATTTGTTTTTAAAAATATATTTATATACTGCCACATAATATAAGGTACACTGGATTACTTTGGAGTTTTTTGAGGAGTCCACATGATACTGCCTTCCCTTTGGAACTCTTTCGTTTTCTCATGACTTCATCTTTTTATCTCACTGAAGAAAAATATCTTTTAAGGGAAAAACATGGAATAGCTCCATGAAATCTTGGATAATGCTTGAAATACCCATTTTCCTTGCCATCGGCAGAAGGTTTTGAACTTGTTGTGCAAAGCACAGATATTGCAGGTAGTTGTCCCATCTCCATCTCCATTGACTTTGAATTTGATTTTAATCAAAACATTCTAATTATGCTACATGGAAAAGCATCCCTAATAGTGAAATCTATTCACTTCCTTAAATAGACATTTATTTTACAACTTCATAGGAAAGAAAAAGACATTAGTGCCATTGAAGCATATTATTTTTGCAGACATTGATGAATTATTTTAATTATTTTTGCAGACATTGATGAATGTACCGTGAATAGGTTGCTTTGTGACAATGGGCAATGCAGGAACACCCCTGGAAGTTTCACCTGTACTTGCCCCAAGGGATTTGTGTATAAACCTGATCTGCAAACATGTGAAGGTAATGGAAAGCCTCCATTTTCTTTCCAGAAATTCTGCCTCTTTTTTTTCCTTTTTTTTCCCAAATCTTGCTAAAATCACCCTATCTCTGCAGTTATATTTGGATTGTATTGTACACAGATTTATTTGCCAACATTAGGGATACATTCCATTTAAGGTAGATGAGACTCTTTTATTTTTATAAGGGTGTTTCTAGACTGAACTTTCCAGTTCAGCTTATCAGCTCATGAATTTAAAATCAGTTTTCCCTACAAGGGCTGGTTGTCATGAGATCCCTGAGAATTTGAATATAGATGATACAGAAATAAACAAAGAAAGTTATATATAATTTCTTTTCAAATGATATTTTGAGTGAGAGTTTACTGCTGGATGTTTGATATTCTCAGAAGGGGTCTGTTGGTTGGTACCTCCTGTGCTGGTAAAGCAGCAGAAAAACATTTTGACAGTCAGTAGCAGACAATGTCAAGATTTCAGTTTAAAATACAGGGGGAGCCATGGACCTCATGGACTTAATTGAAGAAAACTGCTTTCATTTTACATTGGTGCTCTAATTTTAAAATGGGATCAAATTTACAGGCGACAGTTGCTCCTTATATGGTTGTTACAGAATTATTATACGTTTTAGGTTAATTCTGTTCACTTTATGCATATAGCATATTCCCCATTCTAAAGTTTAAAATTATGGAGTTAGTGTTTTTGATAGTATCCAGGTGATTTAGTCCAGAACCTCAGATGAGTTATGATAGAGGCAAGGAGTTCTTTGTTTGCAGGTTGCCTTGTCTATAAGTTGAAAACAAGTGTGTATGGGTGTATGGCGTGCTCGGAGCAATAGGCCCTTGCTATTGATTGGGAATCACAGGTGACAAACAATTTCTACAGGCAGAATGCTTGAGATCCATGAATAGTAGCTGTCATCATCCTGGGCCAAGCCAGCCAAGGGTTGGGGTTCCATATTCTCTGCTGAGCAGGAAAAATATATTGTTTCTAGATAATCAAACAGAGCACTTCTCTCAAACCTTCGTGTCCCTTCTGGCCATTCAAATTTGTTTTTTTCTCTTCTAGATATTAATGAATGCGAGTCCAGCCCCTGTATCAACGGCGTGTGTAAAAATACTCCTGGCTCTTTTGTCTGTGAATGTTCCCCTGAAAGCTCTTTGGATGCTACAAAAACTGTCTGCATTGGTAATTTATTCCTCTGAGCATTCTACTTTTCAACCATTCCTGTCAGCTAGAAACATCTTTGATGTCATCAATATGCAAATATAATATTATAGTTAAAACCTTGCCAGAGAACCTAGGTTGTATGTGACTCCAGAAGTTCCAGGTATGACTCTGGTCACTTGCAAAAGCTGCTTCCAAATTGTAATGATTAACAGAAGAAATAAATTATTAAATACGTGAGGATTGCAGTTGCAGAAATTGTTCAGAGCAAATCAATAGATAAATGGAGACTGTTGAGACATACCTGTGCTAAAAAGGTAGCCACTTTATTAAGTCTCCATAGTTGTGAAGAGATGGCAAGGAGTCTGGTTTGATGCTGCCCAAGCTCATTGTTATAACTGAATTGGAGAAGGCATAAGGACGGTGAAAGAATGCTTGTTAGGAAAATGAAGATGAAATTTAATCTTTAGAGTGTGGTAATGGCACACCTCACTAGTTTGGGTCATTATGAGGATAATTGAACTAGCATTCTTTTTGCACATTGGAGCAACATCAAGTAGCTTCTTGATCATGCATTCTGTTATGGTGCTCTGTTTCTTTATCCTAACAGAGACAGTCAAAGGCACTTGTTGGCAGACCATTGTGAATGGGAGATGTGAAATAAATATAAATGGGGCCACTCTAAAATCTCAGTGCTGTTCCTCGCTGGGTGCTGCTTGGGGCAGTCCCTGTGTCCCATGTGAAAAAGGTGAGACCTTTCTGCTGCATTCTTGCAAATGATTATCTGCTGCATGAGGGGAAAGCATGCTGCAAGGAGGATGAAGTAATTCCTGAATCATGTCTTGTCAGTGTATGTTTTTAGCAGAAGAGTGCCAGAAAGTTGAAGCCCTTTAGTCTTGTTCTTTCTTCTAGCTGCTGAAATCAACTGGGTGCCTTCTCGGCTTATGGAGACAGTTCTCAGGAACTCTACAATTAAATATTATGATATTGATTAATTGATTATGTACCATCAAGTTGGTGTTGATTCTTAACAACCAGATAGATAGAAAGATAGATATTAGTTAATCTAATCAGAAGGAAATGTTTCTTACCTTAAACGTTGCAGCATGCCTTGTAGATACAGTGAGTGTCCATACAGCATTCTTGGAGATTGTGTAATATACTACAGTGAGCTTTCCATTAGCAAACTTTACCACAGTTTATCATGACTAGTCCTTTTGTTATTGCACCTTTAACTTGGACGCAAGGATATAATTGTAGAAATTACAGTCCCACAAAAATTAGGAACTACTTCTGATTAAATATAATGGGTTTTTTCCAAGAAAACAATATTGTCCTGATTATCACTGTTAGAGTACTTTGTTCCTCTTGTAACCCTTTTCCTTCCTTAATCATTATAAATTGTAATTTATTTAGAAGTTTTCATGCATAGAAGATCTATGTTTCAGGTGTCATTTCTTCTCCAACTAAATTTGTGTTCTGAGTGACATTCTTCTCATTTGCTTTAGATCCAATATGTTCAACAGGATATTCAAGGATAAGAGGAAATCAGTGTGAAGGTATGTATTCTTGCACTGGCATATGAAACAGAATAACCCAATGTGGGCAATGGAGAATAAAAAAAATGATAATTCTGTCCACATATCTTAATTAGTGCATTGAGAATGTTTGCTTTTGAACCATTTTTAGCATGGAATTTCACAGAACTCCCTGTTTCAACAACGAGAGTGTAATGTTTCAAGTACAAAATAGGCCATTGCATCTCAGAAGACTTCTGTTTCAGAAGAGTCCTGTTTTGTTTCAAGCTCAGAACACTACCAGAAATGCTGTTTGTGCTTGAGATGGCCATTCTATTAACTTTCACACTCAGAACAGTTTGAAATGAAATGTTTTGTGCAGTTTTAGTTCCTGAGTAATCCTTAAAAATCTTTCACTTAGAAGAAAGCAGGATAAACTGATTAAATTATGTTCAGATTACTAGTAACAAAAGCAGTTTTATAGGCCAATGTTGCATTTAGATCAATATGTTCTTTGCAACATATATGGAGCAAATGGTTTTCTTTTTTACTGGTAGAATAACTATCCAAAATACTTCTTGTAGTGGCAAACGTTAATCATAACGAAATGTGGCAGACCAAATAGAACTGTAAGATTATTTATACATTTTAACATCCATTCATACATCCATGGGGAGGGGAGGGGGAAAAGAAAACTTGGACAGTATCCAGTATAAATACTTATTTTAGCTCTGATCAATGTAACTAAGGCTATCTCATATCTCATATGCCAATAATATGAAACTGGAGATGTCTTGTTCTCCACTACTCATAGGCAAATTGAAGTCTTCAACTTCTACCTTTCTTTAATCTGAAAATTATTATTTAAATTGGGAATATGATGTATACAGATAGAGATAAGCATAAATGTCTGAGGCATTATATATGATATGTGATGGTGGGCATAGTTATCTGCTCATAGTCAAACATACTGTACTTAGAGAATTGCCTGATTTACAAAGACTACAACTGTGGAGAAAATAGGCTGATTAAATCCCATAAAGGTCAATTCATTGAATCTGGAAAGGAATGAAGACAATATAGTTTTACATGTTGCCATAAAAGATTATTGGTCATAATCAGATACTACTCTTTCCCTGCAAAGTTGGCAATCAGAGATTGAGAAGAAATGCATTCAATTCCAATTTTTTGTGACCTTGCCTCATTCACTCCTTTTAAAGACTAAACTCATTCTTAGATGGAGTTGCGCATTTCAGAATTTTGAGAGTTGGTTGTTAAATTTTTAAAAATTGCATAAAAATGCATGTATTAAAGAGAATGACATAGAAGGAACAATTATGCACACAAATACATTGTATTGCAGAAAATTGTTTAGAAAGGGCATGTGCAAGAAATTTACATATCAAAAAACATGTTTCACAACAACTGCACACAATTTTTTGTGTGAAAATTCCCCGATACCAGAAAACCTAAAAATGGGAAAATATGAAACTGAGTGAAATGAAAAGTGACAGATTCATCCATCCTTATTAACAGTTGTCTTTGCAATAGCATTCCTTTGGCTCTTGAGGGGAGAAGGATGAGCCACAAATTACAGCGTTGCATTTGGTATTGCAAAATATTTCAAATGGGTTATGTTAATATTTTTTTCCTAGGATATAGGATGGGTCTGTAGATTATTCCAGTTTTCTTCTTTCTTGCCTCCATACACGATATAGCAGCAGCATTGCAGAACCATAAAAGGGTGTGGATAGTTGGGGGAAGAAAGCAAAGGCCCTTGAAATATCCTGGAGTATTAGAAAGAAGGTCTTATAGCAGTGAGGATGGAATTCTTGCTTGAGGAGCAGAAGGTTAAGTAGAAATGCTTGTTGAGGAACCGAATCAATTAAAAGCAGCTGTGCTGGAGCCATGGAAGACCAGACGAGATGCCCCCTTCCCATGAGTGATGGATTGTCAAAGGAAGTGAAAGCTGTATATCATCTTTTTGAAGGCCCCTGTTTATCCCTTTCCTCATCCTGTTTTGGCATATGTCCTTTTGTTGTTTCCTTTGTATCAGTCGCCATTGGAAGCAGTGCTGATGCAGTAGTCTATCTCGAATTCAGAGTTTCCAAATGACATCCATACTCCTGTCTATTAAGCCCCTTT
This sequence comes from Python bivittatus, assembly GCF_059951505.1. Taxonomy (NCBI): domain Eukaryota; kingdom Metazoa; phylum Chordata; class Lepidosauria; order Squamata; family Pythonidae; genus Python; species Python bivittatus. The sequence continues at coordinate 8,533,759 of NW_028277085.1, read as the reverse complement.
CTCAGTCTCAGGCACTTTATACTGTTTTGGGTCAGACTGAGTAACACAACCTGACACAACACAGCTGCTGATTTGTTTGAAAAACAAATGATTCCCATATGTGTCCTTTTAGAAGGAGAACAAGGAGGAACAGCCCATCACCACCACCACAACCTTGTCCCTAATCACACTCTCTCTCTCTCTCTCTCTTTTGCTTTCCAAGATAATGACTAAATAGTTTGGATCTGTTTCTACCACAGATTGACTGTACATAACTTATCTACCCCAAGAGAGGAAAAATGTTGCTCCACCTAAACCAGATTGCAAGGGAAGACTCAGAACATTTTTCAGTATTTGGAGATGGAAAGTTACTCTTCCAAGATAGTAGTCTTGGATAATGGTCACAGGATTTTCAGCATTTTGAAAACCTAACAGAGTTGTTTCATACGGATTGATCGTGAATAATTTCCCCTCCCCACTGTTTTCTTAAATATGCTTTCTTAGCAATTGTGCTAAAGGCTTGGCACGTAGCCCTTTTAAATGTCAGATGTCTTTGCGTAGCAAAAATTGGATCCTGCCGTTGCAAATTTGTCCCTTATTCCTCCAAGAATGAGTCGTCTGCAGTAACGCTCTAGCGTATCTCTGGCTGACGTCTTATTTATTTTTTATCTTCTCCTATCTGCCTGGGGGGCTGCCATATATATATTGAGGCAATACCTTTTTCCCACTGTAGGAAATTGAAGTTAGCTCTGTTTGATGTCATTAAATCCAGCTTCTTAAAAACGGAAACATTTTCCTAAGAATCACGAATCCGCACTTGCTCAGAGACTGTGCCCAAGAATATAGTTGATAAACCATTTCAAACCAAAATGTACCACTTCAGAAGCAACACTATGGATTTCTCAGGCTTGAAGCAACAGTACTTAGTCTGATGGGAGCGTTGGATCCCTCTGTGTCTTTGCTGATGACATTTCATTTTAAATATGTACACAGATATCAATGAGTGTACAGTGTTTCCTGGAGTGTGCACAAATGGACAATGTGTGAATACTATGGGATCCTTTTTATGCCAGTGTCCGAGCGGAATGACTTTAGATGCAACTGGACGGAGATGTCTTGGTAAGCATTCAAGGCTCTAATCTTGTAAGACGTGATTAAGACCACTGGGTACAAAATTAATTAATGGCTTCATGTAGTGCTTGGTCCCTTCCATGAACTAAAGGTTACCCCTTCTTCAGAAATTTCTGCTGTCCACCATGTGAGAAAACACTAAAAACAGGCCTTCTTCTCAGTTGTCTACTTTCAGTTGTCTTTGGGGAGAGGAGGATCTTTACCATGAGGGATGGCTGAACTTGGTGCTTCTGGTTGGGGTTTGTGGAGTCTCATCAATGCTGGTCCTGATACATTTGTTCTTCTTATCTTTAGAAACGTTTATAGTCGGGGTGGCCAGCTAGACATGACGTAATTAACTAGGTTAGGGTTTCAAAATGTTTAGAAAATATTATCTTTATCTACAATAAAATGATAAAGATTCCCAAATAAAATTGTCAACAGTTGTGGCTGCAAAGGAAACTCTTGTTATTCACCAAAGCATTTGTGATGCTCTAATTTAAATGAGCTTAAGATTTGAAAGAAGAATATTTCTTCTTTGATTGCAGTTGTTTTTTTAGTTCTTGTATACCAGAAGTGTAGAAGCAGTTGAAAAGAACATAAATGGTAGAGGGATTTGGGAAGGAAATAAGGGAACGGTAATATGCATAGCCAAGTAAAGGCACCTGGTAAGACTCTTAAATATAGAGGCCATTCTTAGCACCTCATTTTATTCCAAATGGACAGTGGCAGCCATTTATTTCCTTAGAAAAAAATACTGCAAATGAGACCCCTTCATGGAGGAGGTTAAGCATGTCCATGATATGATAGGGTTCAAACATCCTTAGCCCTAACATGATCTGTTTCATTTTGGATCTGCATGTTGTGTGAATCTAACCATTGTGTCTTGAAGTTCATAGCTTATAGTTTTGCAGGTTGCATGAAGCCAATTATTTATAGTTTATTTGACCAAGGTTTGAACAAAACATAGCTTAAATGTGCAATGTCTGATTTTCAATTTCTGCTAAGAGTAAGGCAGTGGAAGAAGACATATGAGCATACCTTGTACAGCTTGGGGGTGTTCCATATTCATTCTCTCCCTCTCTCCGCCCCTCCCCACCCCTTTTATACTATGTTGAGCTTTACACTGATTTTCCAGATTATAGTGTTTCCTTGTTCCTCTGCTGTACCCATTTTCATTTATGGATTGCTAAATAACCCCCACAGATATTCGCTTGGAGGCATGCTATTTGAAACATGATGATGAAGACTGCACGTCACCAATTGGAGGGCGACACCGGCTGGATTCTTGCTGCTGTTCTGTTGGAGCTGCCTGGGGACCTGACTGTGATGAATGTCCTACAAAGTCTACTCCTGAGTATGAAGCCCTTTGCCCAAGAGGACCAGGATTTTTTACCAGAGGAGAGATTATAAATGGGAAGCCTTTCTATAAAGGTGTGGTAAAATGGCTGCTGATGCAAAGAAGTGTTCTGATGAATGCATTTGTTTAGTTTCTCCTTCCATCCTTAGAGGCAAATTGCATGATAAGCACCCAAGTGTGGTTTGGTTTGAATAAATCTGGAAAGGAAGGTAATTTTCTTGGAAACCACAGCACAAAGGCGGGGAAATTTTCCTCTTTCTTCCCAGTTCGGATCCAGGGACACTTATCCTTTCTTCAGTGCAAGAGTTAGGGTTAAAAAAACAAAGCCTGATTGGAACCAAGACATAACAGGTGCAAGAAACGAGGTTTATTGAAGGTCCAGATCATGTGTTTCTCATATAAGAATCATGCCTAGGTGTAACAGTCACTATCAGTATAGAAATAAAATTGGAACTTGGTTCCCTAGTCCCAAATGCTTGTGATCAGTTTCAGGTTCCCTATCCTGCCGCTAATAGGGATGTGCAAAGTGTACTATTTCAAGAATGGAATCTTCTGGTATTCCCCAGAAATTTCTGTTCCAGAATGGTACATTTAACACTTCCTTATCTATTACTAATCTGACAGTAGAAGAATATTTGCAAAATCTGTATGTTTTTCTCTTGTTCTATGTTCTTCCTGGGATGTTGGGCCTAGGAGGATATGCTAGGCATTGACATAGACTTGCCATCCCCAAGGAGAGCAAAGAAGAACTCAACTGTACTTAAAGGTTTTCATCTGTGTCTGCCAAGGCTGGTCATGATGGGAATTGGATAGGAATCAGAGAAGGGCGTGGAGATGGTTATGAGTAATACCTTCTCTGAAACCCAAAATAACAGTTGCCAATGTGTAAGGCGCCCATCATGATTATTTGTTTTAGCTAAACCATTCTTATTAGAATGGAATGTTATTCCAGTTAAGACATTGGAAATTGGTTGCTAATAAATCTTCTAAGAATCGGTGATTGTGCCCAATGCAAATGTTATTTCCATTGAATTATCTCACTTAACTAAGCATTTATGAATCATTAATAGAGGCAGGATGGGACATAACATGAAGAAATTGTAGAGGTAAGTTCAAAAAGGAAAACAAATAGGCAAGCAAAAAAAAAAAAAAAAGTACTGATAGAACAGCCCTGGTCCTCTTAAATCAGAAGTAAAGTCCGTTGTGTGTGATGATTTTACTTCCTACCAAATATGCTTGGGATTCCAACTTATGTTTCTAACCCTCATGCTGCTTGATTAATGCAAGATATGTGCTACTCAGGACAGCTCTTCTTACAACCAAAGGCAGAGAGCATTGATTCTATTTCTACAAGGGAAGATTAGAAGTAATCTACTGCACTATGTGAAAATAATATAAAATTAATTGTAATTCCTCTTCAGATGCATAAAAGTATTACATAAACATGCTCAATTGCTGCCCTTTGAATGTAAAGGGGAACTATTTCATCAATTCTCAAATTGTAGTTGATGTGGTTTGTGATTTATTGGCGGTTATATATACTGGATTTTGTTTTGAAAAATGATTGTATCTTGGCCTTAGATATCAACGAATGCAAAATGATTCCAAAATTGTGCACCTATGGAAAATGCAAAAACACCATTGGCAGCTTCCGGTGTAAATGTGACAGTGGGTTTGCCCTTGATTCTGATGAGAGGAACTGTACAGGTAAATTTCTTGATTTCAGTGATTTTTTTTCCTCAGAAATGTTTGCATGAGACCTCTGGTGAGATAGGCTATGCAGTTTTCTATTCTACTGCCACTGCATGATTATTCCTTAGCCAGTGAGGAACAGAGAAACCTTACAGCATCCACAACTTTTAAATGAGAGAAGGAGAAAATAACCAGCTAAACTTCCTAACACTGGTGAGAAGAATTAGCCCATTATCTCTTTTCTTTCCTTAAAGCAGTAGGGTAGTGTTTCTCAACCTCGGCAACTTGAAGACGTGTGGACTTCACACGTCTTCAAGTTGCCGAGGTTGAGAAACACTGCAGTAGGGGAATTATCTTTTTCCTTCCTAAATTCATAAAAGCTTTTTCCTTCCTAAATTCAGGTATTTTTCAGTTAGGAAGTTCAATGTAAGACAGTGGTCAATCGCAGAATTTCCTTTGCAGAAGCCTATCTGTTCAGGCCCGATTACATCATTTGTATACATCCAATCTAGTAGACGGTGTTCAAGATGTTTAGCGTAAAGCTTGCCTAAAATAGATAAAAGGTTGATTGGACGAAAATTACCAGGCTGGTCAAACCCACCTTTCTTGTAAATTGGAATTATTATTGAATTGAGCCAAGTGTTCGGAATTTTGCCATAATGATCAGTGAGCGTAAATAAGGAAGCCAACGGCTGGGCCCACCAATCAACATGTTTTTTAAGTAGTTCACTGGGAGCCCGTCCGGTTTCAACTGCAGTTTCTACTTCTGTCAGAACTGCGTGCATCTGTGCAGTGGTCAAAGGAAACCAGGAACTATTAGGGGTCTCTTATTTCTTTGGGGAATAGATGATTAATATAGCTTGAGGAAGCCTGATTAAAAAATGATAAGAGACATCAGTGACTAGAAACCCCTTATGGACTTTTTGCATGAGAAATAATATGATTATGTGATTTACGGTTTTGATGATTAAAAAGAATAGGTTATAGAAAGAATAGGGGAGTTGTGATGAAATTGGAAAGAGTGGTTTGATTAGAATTGTATGCATAACTGCTGAAAGGGATGTCGGAAGCCATTTCTTTATGTATATAATTTTTTTCTCTTTTTTTCATGCTTTCTGTATTTTTATTTTCTTCTTTTTTCTATTTTCTTTTCTCTCTGTTTGTTCTTTTCTTTTTCACACTTACCTTGCTATATTTTTTCTTTTTTTCGTTCTTTCAATGTATTTCTTATTATCTATGTAAAATCTATTAATAAAAATTATTTCTCAAAAAAGGATATGAGACAGAGAGCGTGACTCTCATACACTTGCCACCTTTGGCGATAGGCATGCAAGGGTAATGAATACTTTTCTTAGGAATCAAGAGAGGTAACAAATGGATACATTTTCTCATTTCCAGATTAGGCAATTCTTATTAAGCCCATAATCTACACAGGTCTTTCCAGGGAGAGTCAAACTTTGCCAACCACCGTGATGGTGATTTTGCCTGGAAATAAAAATTGACTAAATAATATTTATATTTGTATGATTTGGCTTTTTATACATTCATATTTACCTTTTTTGCCAATGCTTACCATATGTATGTTTACCTTTGAAATAAACTTAATTTCTTCTGTTGCAGATATTGACGAATGCCGCATCTCTCCTGATCTTTGTGGCCAAGGAATCTGTGTCAATACTCCAGGGGACTTCCGCTGTGAATGCTTTGAGGGCTACGAAAGTGGATTTATGATGATGAAAAACTGCATGGGTATATTATTTATGGCATATTTGCTCTGGGGCTGAAATCCAGTCTTGTGAGGTCCTTAAAGTCCAAATTACTGGGGCTGGTTGGCACCTGGCCTTAATTTTTATTGCAACAGCTGTGAAAAAGAATTACATGGGGGAAAAGATTCCCTTTAGATATCTACAGTTTTTGTTTCCTGTTTTTTAGGCTGATTTGGATATGCAAAACTTCATTAAGCAGCTCAGTTTTGCAGACCTTGGGAGAGATCAGATGTTGGGTGTGGAATGGACAATGATTAAAAAGTTGTTAGCTCTTAACATCTATTGTCTGCATTTTAGAGATTTATATTTTGGATTCAGTTTAAAAACATGAACTGTTTTTAAACTGAACTGTTCTTATTTAATTGCAAATTTCATCAATGCCCCCCCTGGTCTAATTAATTACACTTAATAAACAGCTTTTATAAATTTGCTGAGGGCTTATATTAACATGAAAACAACATATATCCTTTTTTTGGGGGAAATGTTTTCCTGTTTATATATCAATGTAAATCTAAATTATAAAGAATTTGCCCATTTCAAATGATGACATGTGCATTCCTATGGAGGTTGTTTATTCTTATTCAGAATCTGAGAGGTAGAAAGAAAAGCTGCCTTAATAATGAGATTGGACTCTAACGTACCTATCTCACATTCAGTTCCAACTCTGAATTATCATTTTGACAGTTATGATCAAGAAATTGTAGTTTTTCTGGTTATTAAAAAAATGTATATATTGTAGAAGAGAATCCTCTTTGGGATGGATGACTTTTAGCGTCATCCATCAAAACGAATTATGTAGCTATTCTATCTTAACAGATTTTTTTTCCAGTAGTGCAGGAATCAGCAATCTGTAGTTATTTTAGACTAGGACTCCATCAGATGCAAGGAAGTGTAAGATTTTAAAATATCTGAAGATTTCCACCTTGCAGTAGGTAAAGAAGACAGAAGTATAGAGACTAGGAGACAAACAAATGCAAGATATTGTCATGGAGCCCATTTCCACCTTCCTTGTAAAATTTCAAGAATGAAACATAATGATTACACAATAGAAGGTTTGAGCTGTGCAGTTTTCTTTTAGACGTACCATTTATTTGACTTTTAAAAGGCTGTATAACCTGCTTCCCCAATCTGTTCCCTCCAGATCCCCACTGAACACATCTAGAAAGTGTCAGATTGAGAAAAGCTGCTGCACCTTTTCTAAATTGTGATCATGATGCTCAAAACTAGGCCTATGAGATCTGTTTTCTTCCTCTTGGGGAGGGAATCTTATTGGTGGTACTAATGGATGAAATAATTCTCCTTTGCCCTGTTTTTTTGGAGATGTTTGATGTCTGCCCAGATTCCTACCAAACACATGAAAACAAGGTCTCGGTATGTTGCTTTGGTCCAGAATTAACTTCCAAATCTGGGCAAATTCAGCAGAACTAATCTGGCTAAGTCACTCCATCTCAGCAAAAAGGGAAGCAGCCAGACAAATGAAGAGTGGAAGACTGGAAGGGGGCAGGAAGTGGAGAAACCCAACCGATCAAGGGAGGCTTACTAGTTGTGGGGGCTCTCTGTGGGAATAGCATTTGAGAAGAGAGATGTTCCCTTGTGACAGGGAAAAGGAAGGAAGCAGCAGCTGGAAGTTGGTTAGAATAGTTGCTGGCAGAAGAGAAAAAGATTCTTGGGGAGGAAACATAGAGCTCCAAAAAGCAAGTAAACATGCTCGCTCTCTTTCTCTCCCTCACGGCTGAAACTTTAGATCCTAACACGCATCCCCCCTCCCCTCCCTGCACACTTTCACAACCAATTTTTGTTCTTCTTTTGCAGATATTGATGAATGCGAAAGATATCCTTTGTTGTGCAGAGGAGGCATTTGTATAAATACTGAAGGGAGCTACAGATGCGAATGTCCTCCAGGTCATCAGCTGGCTGCCAACATCTCTGCCTGTATAGGTATGGTGGTGGGAAAAATACATCTTCCGCATCCTTGCTTCTTTTACAGTTACAACTTGACAGGCCTCCATTTTCTTGGCATTTGCTTCTCAAACCCTGTCCTGGCAGTTTCTCAAGAGCTTTTCTTTTTAAACATCCTGAATAAGGCATGGAAAGAATGACTCATCATCCTCAAAAACAGGGCAGGCTCCCAAAATCTAGATCTGTTACCTCACCCCGTGCCAGAAAATAAGTTTAGAGTAATCCTGGATCGCTATAGATTAAAACATTTGCAGAGGTCAGGCATTCCACTTTTCTTTCATAGTGGTAACTGCTTTGGGGAGCTCTTTTTAGGAGTTTCAGGCATATGCGCCATCTAGTCATAATTGATACAAGAAACCTGTAAGGGAAGTCAGTATCCTCTGTTTGACAGATGGAAGGGCTGGGTGGGAGCAATGCCAGGCAAAATAATCAGTTAGCAGCCATCTTACAGATAGTCCTTGTTTAATGACCACTTGTTCAGCAATCATTTGAACTAATGGTGGCACTGAACAAGTGGTCTTTATGACCGGTCCTCAAAATTCCGGCCATCCCAGCATCCCCGCAGTGGCATGATTATGATCCAGGTGCTTGGTAACCTGCTCGCACTTACAATGGCTGCAGTGTCCTGTGGTCATGTGATCACCATTTGTGACCTTCCCTACCAGCTTCCCACAAGCAAAGTCAATGGGGAAGCCAGCAGGGAAGGTCACAAGTTGCTCTAGTAAGTTGCTTACACCCTCCCCTGCCTGGCAGCAGCCAGCCTCGCCCTCGCTGCACTCATGCCTCATCAGCCACTTACCTGCCTGCTGGCTTGCTTGCAAGCCACCTGGGACTTGCTTAACGGCCTCCAATCCTTGCTTAATGACAGCAACGGGAGTGCCATGAGTGGCGTTGCCAAGCAGTGTGGTCACGTGACATCATGCTTTATGACCGCATCACTTAGCGATGGAAATTCCGTTCCCAATTACTGTCGTTAAGTGAGGACTACCTATATATCATTGCTTATCATTAAATGGATCACAAGCCTGTGGAGGAATTGTAGGCCTGCTTGTTGTGTATTTTAAGTTCACATGGAGGTTCTCTTGCCATCTAAATAATAGCATGGGTGAGCAATTTGTTTTAATCAAGGGAGGAGCATGCTAATGTCAAAATTATTATTATTTCTCTCTCTCTCTCTGTTTCTTCAAATTATTTCTGGGGTCTGAGGGACACAGCAGCACTGTTGATGAAGTTTCCCTGAAGGGGATGGGGGCAAAACTAGTGGGCTTTACACAAAAGGGGCAGCGACATAACAAACCTATTTTAGGATGATGTGTACGAGGGGAAAAAAAACAACTTCCCAAATGCTGTTTTGCAATCAAATTTTGGTAGTGTGACTTTTGGTAGCAGTGGAGGCCACAGCTACAGGCTGCCCACCGCAGCTGTAGTTGTTTCTGTATCTAGAAGTTCAGAGCTATACCAAACACTGAACGACATAAACCATCGTAGGATCATTTCCACCCTGTATGTTTCATTTCGGCCTAGTCAATACAGTATATGGATCCGCGAATTTAACTGAAAATACAAAGCATAGCTGAGGATCAGATAAAATGCTGTTGTTTCTGCCTTTTTCTTCTTAACTTTTCTGAGTAGGATCATTAGACTGGAATTCGGCTTAAACTTCCTGGCAAAATCTTTAAATCTTGGGAAGATTTATAGCCCTCTGCAGCCAGAACTGAGTTTTTGGCTCTTTCAGAATCTGGGGCACCCTGTTCAGTCCTTTTGCCTTTAATTTCATCTTCTCTTGTTATACCTTTTGCTGGATTATCCCTTCCTTTTTGGCTTGTTCTGGGTACTAATAGAAATGTTCCTAACAGCATATCCTCCTGTCTGTGTGCAGTGTTGTTGGAAGGCAAGGGGTTTAGTGATTTAAATGGCCCCCTCTCTTTGCTTTTCAAACAGACATAAATGAATGTGACCTGAGTCTAAATCTGTGCAGGAATGGACGTTGTATCAACCTTATTGGAAAGTACCAGTGTGCTTGTAACCCTGGATATCAATCTACACCTGACAGACTCTTTTGTGTTGGTGAGTTGTCTTCTTCTGAATCAGCTGTAGCTCATGCGGGGAAAAAATCATTGCTCATCTTTTTTCCACAGTTGACATAAAGTTTGTTTATTTATTTATTTAATTTGTCCTTGCCCATCTCCCCACAATGGGGGACTCATTATGTAACTAAAGTTACATAAAGTGGCCTATTGAAACAATATGTTTGTAATTGTTCAGCAATTATGGTACTAGTAGGAGAAAAGATGAAGTTTCCCTTGAATCACAATCTACTCCTCGTGACTACATGGACATATATATGTAGTTTTCTTGGTAGCAAGAGAAGCAATTTGCCCTCTTCTTTTAAATTTTTAAATTTTCCATTCTAACCTATAGCATGCAATTTCCTGTCCAAATACTGATCAAGTCACCCCTGTTTACCATTTTGAGTTCAGCCAAGCTAGCTGGGCATTAATCTGAAAAAAAAGTCAAATTCTCTTAAAGTCCATCTTGACTCCTGGACATTAGGTAAACCAAATTAAAAGATAGTTGTTGACACTGAGCAGTCTTCCCAGCCAATATCTCCTCCCTGTTTCCCAAGGAACACCTCCCCCTCCCCGTGTACTTTGAAAAAGATGGTCATTAACAAGAATGGCTGACTGGAGACAGTGATTCCAACCTCTCATTATATGAGTGTCTTGTGCAGTGACTTTGATTTGGGAAGTTGAGAAGATTAGAGATCTTGTTCCCAGCAAAAACTGATCTTCTTGAGCCCCTTTTGAAAGGGAGAGAGAACTGCCTGAGTGGGAACAGCTTCACCCATCTGTGTTTTTTAAACTTTGAATTGTGTGAGCTTGGTGACTTCCAAGTAGCCACAATAACACTTTACAGAGCAGTGTTAATGTGGGTGCATTTAGGCACTACCACCATCCTTATAAAACTGCTTTCTGACCAGTTGTGGCTTCTAAATAATCTTCAAAGGTAACTCTTTGTCCAGTGCCTTGCAGTAATCCAGCTGTGAAATTATTAGGGTGTAGATCACCAAAACTATGAGATTTCACCAGTCCAGGTAGGGTCATACAAGCTTGCCACTGAGGCAACCTGGGCCTCTACCCTTCAGTGACAATACTGGGATCAAGGGGAGCCCCCGAGTTCACCTTGATTCCAGTCCACAGCCTAAACATTGTTAGAAAGCATAGTAATTACTGTAATTTATAAGACCATCTCCCTTTTTTTCTTTCCAGATATTGATGAATGCAGCATAATAAATGGTGGCTGTGACACATTCTGTACAAATTCAGAAGGCAGCTATGAATGTAGCTGTAGACCAGGATTTGCTCTAATGCCAGATCACAGAACTTGCACTGGTAAAGTACATTTGTGAACATTTATGTTACCTAGCAGTTCCTAATGTCTTGGCCATATCTCTGACTTTCTGTGACCATAATGTATCTTTGCTTGCCTGTTTATTCAAATGTGAGTTCCATTGAAATCTGTGGTACTTATTTTCAAGTAATTGTGCGTAGGATAGGAGCCCTAGTTTTAGTATATGAGAGCTACAGACAACAGGATTTACTGGATATCCAGTGTGGTGTAGTGGTTAAAATATTGGGGTAGGAGTGGGGAGACCAAGGTTCTGCTCCACGGTCAACCACTGAAACTCACTAGGTGCCTTTGTACCAGTCACTCTCTTTCAGCCTACTTACAGAGGGGTTGTTGTGGGAAAAAATAGGCAGGAATAAGAAAAGTGGAATATGCATCTAATTAGAATTGATAATGGAAGAAATGCCAAGTAAGCATTCACTAGTATGCCAATTTATTTTCAGTTCCAAAATTCAACTCCCCAGAATATAAAAGCTGCTTTTCAAATTCTGGCCACAAAGAAATAGAATTAGGGTGAGATGAAAAGAGTGTCATGGTTGACCATTTTATTTATTTATTTTATTTTATTTATAACAACCAGCAAAAGAAAAAGAAAAAAAAAACAATCCTTCCCACCAGGTATGAGGCCAACCAGTCTATTAGCCTCCTAGCTCAACCCCCCTCCTAGCTCAACACTTGAGGGAAGAACCAGGTCTTCATATCTTCCAGAAGGGACCCCTTGAATTTCAGGTGGAAGGCCATTTCAAAGGGCTGGGGCAGCTACAGAGAAGGCATGCCTCCGAGGTCCCATCAGATGACAGCACTTAAGAGAGGGGCCTGGGTTCAGAGAAGGAAAGACATAAGAACAGAAGGGGTGAAAGTATGCATGCCAAATTTCAAGCAAGCAAATCGCAAGTGTAAAGAAATAAAACATTTGTGCAAAAGAAATCTTTTTGCATGACTATTTAGCTAAGACTCCAGATCCAATCTGTTTTCGAGTGTGATCACATCATGTGATTAATAAATGAGCAGTAGCCAGCAAGATATGTCTTCCATGTTGTATTTCCTTACAAAAACAACTGTTAGAAAACTTTTTGTTTGTTTGGTGTTAGCTATTCAGAGAATGAATAATGATAGCAGTCTCTTGGACTTGTTATTAAAATGAGTTAAGTTTTCTGCAGCTGCATTAATTCCTAAAAGCCACAATAGACTCATTTTTGATGAGTTACACCCTTTCTTTCCAAAGAGAAGATTTTCAGCCCAATTCTTTGTTTTGCAAACATTTATTTTGAGTAACCAAGTGAAGTTTTGGATATTAAGCTAGTATGTGGTGACCTTGATAGGGAAAATCCTGAGAACTTATACAGGGGATTCAAAAGCACTCTGAGTTAAAAAGAAAAAAAAAAGACATCTTAATACTTGCACAAGATGAAATTTCTAGTATCTTATGTCAGTCTACAATCATTAATTATAATCACTGGTCTAGAAGAAGTTTTACATACCAAGTCGTACAGGGTGAATTCAAGCAGAAAGAGGACATATAGAATTGACACAAGTGTTTTAGTAAAATATTAAAATCCAAAAAAAATTGCATGGACTTTCCTAGGTTGATAGATACAAAGGAAAACAGGGTTCTTATTGTACAATTGTCACTTGCTTGTGAGATAGAAAGCAGAAAACTAACTGTGAATATCTATATGTGACTTTTTCTTTTAGATATTGATGAGTGTGAAAACAATCCTAACATCTGCGATGGTGGTCAGTGCACTAACATCCCTGGAGAATACAGGTGTCTTTGCTATGATGGCTTCATGACATCAGAGGATATGAAGACTTGCTTAGGCAAGTGAAACATCTAATCTTGTTGACATTCAGTCTGTCTTGTGATGGAATCAAAGAAAGAATGTTGAGTTTCCAAAGCGAAGGAAGCAGCAATTCTTCATAAGAAAGCCAGGCATAGCCTATGGTGTTGGACAAGGATCAGGGAGGTCTGAGTTGAGGTCCACACTCTTCCATAGAAAATCACTGTGACTCAGACCAGCCGTTCTCTCTCACCCAGTCTAGCATGCAGTGTTGCTGACTGGGAGCATGTAGAAAGTATGATACATATGCTGTCTTTTGCTTCAGGAGCAAAGGCAGGATGGAAACCTAATAAACAATTGAATGGTTTTATCCAGATGGTGTTGGACTTCCAAAATCTCCAGGAATTGATTGGGAATTCTGGGTTTGTAATCCAATACATCTGCCAAGCACTAGCTTGGTAAAAGGGGCAGAATCAGTTTGCTTTGCCACTGCACATCAAAATATCACTTAATATTGATCAGTTAATTTGTGGATTAAGTTTAAGTGATATCTCAAAAAGTCTCTTCCTTTAACTGAAAACAGAAACATATCTATTTTTTTGGTAATAAAATTATTAAAGGCATCTCAGATAATCCCACTCTGACACATATGTAGACTTTCTTCATGTTATCCCTGTCCAAGAATCAGAATGAAATCTGAAGAATCTACTATGTTTTTTCTAAAAGAAGCATATAATATAATGTAAGGCAAGTTAAGAAATACTTGTTTTGAAGTGAGTCTTCAGAAGTGATGGCTTATAAAGGGAACAGGAATTCCCAATTTTTAGATTTTTAGTGCAGAATACTTAGACCTTGTAATTGTCCTTCTGTGCACACAGAAATGCTCTGAATGTAACAGAAAATCCCATTATGTATTTATGTACTATTAGAAAGTTTGAGCCAATTATACATGGAAATTATAAAAAGTAAGCATAAGGAACACTATATATGCCTACAAACAATTGGATCCTTAGAACACATTGATGTTATCCAAGCATGACTGAACAGTACAGAATTCTTTGGGACCATTAACACACAATGACAGCCTATTCTTTTGAGATTGCTTTCAAGGAGTGAAAACAATTATGATCTAAGTTCAACAAATGCTGTCTTGTTAATACCCTCAGGGGCAGAACTCAGCATCCCTAAGGGACCTGAGCTCCAGATTTTACCAAATACTAAACAATCTTATTTCCAAAGCCGTAGTTTTTTCTTGCCAAAATTATGAAGCTCCTTCTTCGTTAATACTTTGTTTCAGTACATAGTCAAACATTAATCACATTTTATAACTATTAAAACTCTTTTCCCTCTCCAGATGTTAATGAATGTGATCTGAACCCAAACATCTGCCTGAGTGGAAGCTGTGAGAATACAAAAGGTTCTTTTATCTGTCACTGTGATATAGGTTATTCTGGAAAGAAAGGAACAACTGGTTGTACAGGTAAGTTTTATGTATGTGGGTGTGATTGTTCTTTAAAAGATAATGCATTTTATATTTCTAAGCTCTTGTGTACATTAATTTAATAACACCCATAACAATAGGATTAATTTAAGATGAACTGGATTGCAGAAGACACGGATTTTGCCTTTAGTGGTTGAAACTTAATTATTCAACACATTGTCTATTTTCCTTCTACCAAGATAGTCTTTATTTCTGCAATACAATTTTCACAGTGCTACTTCTTTTTTTCACTCTGATAAACCCAGAAAGGAGGATTCAGGGGTATCTGCAGGGTGTGCTCAAAAAGTAAAAATGTTGGCCGCAATACTGTGGTCAAAGCTCTCCCTGTTTTGAAATGTGCATCATTAAAGATGCACAAACATGATTCCTTGCTTTTCATGCCTTCAAAATTCTTGAAAATTGCTTGAAATAGTCTGGCTTATATTCTTTCCCTCATGTTTCTTTTAAGAGAAAGAAATAATATGTGTACATGTGTGTAAATAATAAAAGATAATCCTGCTAAAAGTTGGAATCAAAAATCCTAGTTCTAAAAAGTTTGAAACTAATAATTTAAAAGACTTGGGGTAATAAACTGGACTGAGTACAGAATTGCCATGTTACTGTTGCCATTATGCTAAATTGGCTATTGCTTGCCCTTTGCTCCGAATGAGCTGTCAAAATGCATTTCCAAAGTGGCAGCAGTACAAATCCTTAAATGAGTTATATCAGAATATATTAACAAAATCAAAATGTACATGATTTTCATATTATTTGCCAGCCAAAAGGACTGAAATTTTAAAACTGGAAAATCCATCACACGAATAAAGTGTAATATTTAAACCAAGCTCTTTGAAATCAGAGCTGTGGCTTAAAATATAAATACAAATGTATATTTTCATAATTTTTTATTACAGATTTAGAACAAACATATTTTGCAGACTCAGGTTAGAGAAATTAATAAGCGAGTAATCCCCTTTGTTAGGAAACTGAAGTAAATGTTGTAAAGCAAATATCAAACATATTTGAAGGTCATACATTCATGCTCCATGTCCTTCTAAATATACAATGTGATTTTTACTCTTGGGCCATCCTTCCAGCATTCTGTAAGTCAATCTACACAATTTTTAGAGGAAAAAAATGGGGGGACATGTATCTTTTTGGGCTGTGGACATATTATATTTGAACACCACTTTTTTTGGCTTGCTCTAAGTCAGAAGGGGGGTACCTCCAGCCCATTAGATGTTGCTGATCCACAGTTCCTTGTAATTCTCTCCACTGGCCATATTGATTGAGGCTATAACCTCTGGAGAGCCAGCCTTGTCCTAAAATAAGAGTTCCCAAAGGACTGGCTAAAGTGCACTTCCCACTTATAAGAACGTTCAGTGTAGCATACAGTGACCATTTTAATATTTCATCTGAACAATTCCCATAATTTCTTGGTAGCTCTCACTCTATTTTGATATTTTTCATATGATTGCATTAGTACAGAATTCAGAACTAATACAGGATTTAGCATCCAGGATGGTCTCTGGAGAACCTCAAAGAGGACATTTACATGTTACACCTCTGTTGGAAACAGTTACTCTGGTTGCCATTTTTCCCCCAAGCAAGATACTTAGTGTTGGTTTAGGTATTTTTATTTATTGATTAAATTTATACAGCCACCCATTTGCCAAGCAATCCTGGTTGCTGCCATTAAAGCCTGTATGGCTTTGGTCCAGGACACCGGGAGAAGGTTGTCTTCAAAATTATCCCCTACTTTGAGGCATCTAAGAAGGCTTGCCACCAGTCACCATGGGCTGGTCTGCAATCTTTGAGTGGAGCAGATTGACCACAAGGGTTTTTTTAATCATTGCTGATTATGATTTTGGGGGTCCCTCTTGTTTTATGCTTTCATCGCAAACCAATATGGTTGTCAGTAGTATAGAAAGTCTAATAGATAAGTGCAATTATTTAAATATTGTGTTCATATTTTGCTGCCCATCTGCGTGTGTGTGCATGTGTGCCCCTTTTAGTGCTCATCTGAACATTAACATAATATTTGCAGCTGCCCTTGGAAAGAGGACAGTAGAGGGGAGAGATCATGCTTTCATCCCAGTTGTCCAAATTCCTTTGTTAAAATGTCATAAAGCAACGTGTCTGCAGCCTGTTTCATTGCTCCGACAAAGTGCCAAGAGCTCTGTTTCCGATTCCCCAACAGGAGACCCCCAAAACATGGCGTGAAGTGACAATATTTTAAAGAGTGAGCCCTTGTGTCAAACTGCTTGACCAAAGGGAATGGATTCTTTTCTTCTTGCCGATGTGCCAAAGTGTTCAAGTCTTCTTTTAAGAATTGCAAAAATGTTCATACAACTTGGTGGAGCAAGCTCTTTCTTTCATGGAACAATTGCATAACACCCTGGGAGTTTGCTTGCCGTTGCATCTACATATTTCATTCCCCTTGTCATTACTGATTGTTTCCATTTTAACAAGTAAACAAGTTTTTTCTCCTCACCCCCCCAGTCGTTTAACTGTGTGCATATTCCACCCACTGACATGCAGTTGCATTCCACACAGATGTTAATCTTTTTTTTTTTGTTTGCTTCCATTCTTAATAAGTATGCAGGCAGAGTTTAGGGAAATGCTTTACTTTACGTAAAGATATACATTACTTACGGCAGACTATCTGGGCTGCACTCACGCTGTCATGTTCAATTATCTGAAATGGAAAGTGGACTGGGTCAGCTAAGGTATGTGCATATTGCATGAATTAGGAATACAACAAGTAAAAGGTTGGGAGCAGGAACTTGAAAGAAGTACTGTAGAAAAACTGTGTCCCGAGTTTAGCTTGTACGTCATCTGAGCTTCTAATGCCTTGCATTAAGTACATCTGATGTCTTATGAGTTCTCCCAACTCTCCTTCGCCAAATTACAAAAACATGATCTTATAAGTCTGCTGCAAGAGCTCAGAGACCGTTCCTGGCTTTTCATGAGATACCTAATGGAAATGCTACAAAAGGCATACAAAATGATCCCAAACCCAGCTTTTTTAAGAATCTCCTAGGAAAACTACCTAACATTAGGATATCTGTTCTGGCAGCCATTCCCAAACTCTCAGAAAAAGGTTCTTTCCCCCAGCTTGGGACCTACTCATTTTATCTGGCAATTGAACCTGAAACCTTCTTCTGAATGGTCCTTTCCCAAGAAGAATCCATATATCCATCCTCCCTAAGATTTTCTAAGTTGTTTGTTAAATGGCAACATTTGGCTAAGACTGTATTTTGGCTTGGCTACAAAAACATCCACATCTGTTAAATAAATCTCTTCAAGTCAAGACCGATCCTTCCCCACTTGGGGGGTCCCACAGATCTTATAGGGCAGCAACACCCAGAATTGTATTTGGACCAGATAATTGACCAAATCATAAGATCCCCTAGGTAACAGATTTATCCTGTGCACTATCAATCATTTGGGAAATGGTCATATTCTGAGTCCTCCAGCTGCAGCAAAGAAAACTGGAAAGTTGTCACTTTCTAGGGATTTCTTTTCTCCTGCCCAGAGTGGAAAAAATATCTGCAGTGTCATGTCTGGGGTTGACACTACTATGGTTAGAGGGAGAGGTTTGCCTACCCCATCCTCTTTGCTCCCTTTTTACTCCAGTCTCATGTGGCCACAGGGAGCAAAATGTAAGCAAGAGATAGGGAGGTTAGAGAAGCCTCATTTTTGCACAGCCTCTCTAAGACGTCTCACTTTTAGAAGTGGAAAAAAGAATTATCCCCCAGACAGTTCACCCAATGTGGTTTTAACAGTGATAGCTCCAACCAGTCTTGCAATTCCCTCAGTGAGAATGTTTGCATGACACCCTAACTCCTTTTATCCAGTTAAATGTGTTGTGCGAACAGGACCAGTGTGTGTAATTTGCATGAGTATGAGGTTGTACAATGAGAGGATCAGGGTCTGCTTCACATGGGTGATGTGTATGTGTGTGTCTATCTCTGTCTCTGTGTCAGTAAACCATTTCACAGTTTCTGCAGAAGTGCTAAAAGGAAGCATAAGTGGCACATACTGTATTTTCTCCTTGATACCAAGGAACCCCCAATTCTCCCTTGAAAGTTTCAGTGTTGCTCATTGGTTCAATAAAACTCAGCTGACTGTTGTCTGAACTGAAAGACTGTAAATGAGGAAGATGTGATGTTTCTTCATATTTTCCTCCCAAATGTCTTTTCTGCTTGAAACATTGCCTCTCCCCAGTTGATTTTTCCCATAAGGGAAAACATGTAATCATCTACATCTTTTTTAGATGTGTGCTAGCGTGCAAACTCAGAGTTTTGCGTGCCTACCTTTAACGATTCTAAAACTTGGTGGAATTGTGGTTGAAACCAATGATTCAGACAACTATACTTCCTATTAGCATGATGTCAAGTGGCCTGAAAAATAGAGCAAGCTGTTTGCATCATGTTAATGGAAGTTGCTTAAATAGATAAGAAGACATTTGTGCAAGTAGTAAGAAGAAGTAAGAAAAAATTTGGCTGTCGGGACTGCCTTAGACTGGAATATTTGTTTTTCTTGGCTAGCCATAGCTTCATACTCAAAAGAAAAGTTTGCGGAGAAATAAGATTGGAGGAGAGAGGGCCGATAGAGAAAATGTTTATACAGTCTTGACACCATGCTCCTTTTTTGTTGGGGCCTTTAGTCAGTTCAGTGAATGTGTTGCTCTTTTTTGGAGTCAGTTTTGGGTATCTTCAGTCATGCTGAGCGACAGCCTACTTCATAGTGATAGTACAAAGATCTCAGAGACCAGATAGGAGAACAAAAGAGGCTGTTTTTGTAACACTGGAGAGTTGAAATAAAATTTTATTTGGATTTGAATAATCAGGATATCAAATCACTAGTTTGAAAACCACTATTAAATTCCTTTTACCCCTAGATTCATACACTTCACAATAAAAATAGGCCTGCTGAATAACACAGAGCAGTTATCCTGGTGGTGGGGTAGACAACGCTTGGTCAGATCTGCTAAGTTTGTTGTTGTTGTGCCCTTCACCCCATTTATTTCACTTATCCCATCCTGACAGAGACAGATCTGAGGAAAGATGTTATCCCGTCCTTTCATTTGAACTCTCAGGGGATCTTAACATTGTAAAATAAAACCAGAATTATTACTAACAACCAGTTTTGTGCAAGATTATAATTACTGTGTGAATATTCTCTTATACTATCAGGCAGCTTATCTCCACGTTAGGACAGCCCCTTAGCATTTGTCTGATAACATTGGTTTATTTATTTATCAAATTTGCATGGCCACCCCTCTCAGAAAAAGTGTCTCTGGGTAGCGAACAACAATCCGGTTTAAACATACTGCCATTGAAAGGATGGAAATAATCTTACAGGTTGGTTAATCACCAATGCATCCTTCAGAGTCAATGCAGCGTAGTGGATGCTGGGGCCCACCTACAGGCATGGAAACTCACTGGGTGACTTCAGGGCAGTCACTCTGTCCTCAGCCCAACTCATTTCACAGAGTGGTTGTTCTGGGGGGAAATGGGAGGAGTGAGTGCTGTGTATGCCTTATTTTGGGCTCCTGAAGGAACAACAAGATATAAATGTAATAAATGAAACAAATCATGTTCTCTGAGGGATCTTTTTTGCTGTTGTAGATATAATTCTTGCTTGTATTTGTACTCACAAATTTGCCTACTTCTTCCCATACTGTCAAGAAATTGAGGAGGGGGGGGAGCATTTGCCCTGAGATATTTATGTAAAGGAGGAGACATAAGTGCGTTGCGGTTTATGTATTTGCTCATTCTCTCTACAGATATAAATGAGTGTGAAATTGGAGCTGATAACTGTGACCGGAATGCTGATTGTACAAACACAGCTGGCAGCTTTAAATGCAGCTGCAAAGTAGGCTGGCTTGGTGATGGGATCAAATGTGTAGGTGAGTTTGGCCATCTCTTCCTCCCTCCTCCCTTCACACACACACTATCTGGATCGGTCTTAATAATACTGAAATAAATTTTAATCAAACAGTGTCATAGTCCTAGGTTTGTTTCCTGTGGAATGAAATATATATTTATTATCTAAAAGTGATTCTTTCAGTATCAAATCCAGCCCTGTGCATCAAAACATGCACTTCTGCTACCTTTTACAGATGTTTACCTGACCTTTTCTTGAAAACTTGTAGAAAAGGAAGTGATCCTTCCTTAAGTCTCTTATATTGTTGCCCAGATTTTTTTAAAAGTAATCATTTCATTCTTTGAGTAATCTAAAATGATTTCCACTTTCCTTTCTGGAACCTAAACAATTCGACTCAGTTCTTATTTAAAAGATTTGCAAAATAATAGGCAGTATAGTAGCATTTACTTATACTGAATCAATTTCCACTAGCTTCTTCTTGGGTTTAAATTCTTGGTGCACTAATGCACCAAGCACATTTGAAAGTCTATCTTAAAATAGATATTCTGTGGGAATACCATTGGATTTTTTGTACTTTTAATATTCTAATCATATTCACCATTAAATTTTGTTTAAACAATCTTTAACTCTCTGTATTTAATAATCTTCCCAAGTTCTACAACAAGATAGAGGAGTGGGGTGTGTGGATTTCCAGACATAGTTGGGCTCCAGCTTCTATCAACCTGCAAACATGAGCACAGCCAAAAATGATGAGGATTATACTCTTATATTTTATTTAGGCATAATGGCTGGGTATGCTTCAAGAATGATTTGGAAGAATTGCTTCAACTCCTTAAAGCAAGGCAGATATTTTTCAGGCTTTAATGAAGAGACAAGAACTGCCCTTCTCCCATGACCTCCAAAGTACTTCTTCTAAATCATTTTCAAAGGATACATCCCTGTTATATATTTATTCATTTTAAAACATGTATGATCTCTCTTAGCTCTACAGAATTCTTAAAATAAAGCCAGTAATTTGTCAATTAAAAAAAAACATGGAAGCAGCCGTGGAAAATAATATTAACATCAAGAAAAGCTGTTAATAGAGATGTAAATAGATGATTAAAATTATAGATTTAATAATATCCTAAGGAAGGAGGACTTTATGAGTTTCTTTAATGAGGTGGTGAGATGATTCTTCCAGAAACAGGAGTTCTAAAGAGCCATGGGTTCCCAATCCCTAGCTTTATCTTCATGTTATGAAATGGCAATATTTGCTTCTGAATTCTGAATATGTTTCTACAAGTGCATCTTCCGACAGTAACCTCCCCTCTTCTTTTGTTCTTAGCTCCATCAGCCTCATTTTAGCATTTTTTCATTTTGCAAATTTCAGAGTTATTTAGGGTAGCAGTTTTGCCCACAAATTGTCTATAGTCATTTGTGTCACAAATGTAATACTACTAGAGTTTTCCTTTGCTCTTTAAGCTTGTGTATGCATTATCTTTTGCACAGATAACTGGAGATATTTATCTTATTAATGCAGTTTTTGTCCTCTTCAGATCTGGATGAATGCTCCAATGGAACACACCAATGTAGTCCACATGCTGATTGCAAGAACACTGCGGGATCATATCGTTGCTTATGTAAAGAAGGGTACACTGGGAATGGATTCACGTGTACAGGTGAGCGTTTTTGGGAGGGTGATCTGTTTTGACTGATAGCATGTCTTCTCAGGTTTTCACATCATATGCTACTTAATCTTAAAACAAGACAAAAACAAAAAACAACCCTGGAGAAACTGATATTGGACCTAGGACTTTTGGCATGTAAAGCATGAATTTCCTTAAAGCTTGTTTTTTTTTTTTTGGCAGATAGAATATACGGTCAAATCTCAAATGAAATCTGACTTTATTTATATTTGACATTAATGATAACCAGATGTTTATGATTGGTGTTTTGTACTGAAACTTTGTGTAATAGTAACAGATCTAGTTTTCCAATTTCTGTTCTGAATTATTTTGACTTTCAGAGTTAGAAAACATACTGTAATCTTCATAGAAGTATTCCATACTATACTATATGTTGATATGTTATTGGAAATTATTTTGTATCTTTATAAGTAACAATGCTTTCTACCTTTCCTATACCCATACATTTTTTATATTTCATATAAAATTCTTAACCTTAATTAGTAGTTTGCATAGAGACAGAATGCATTTTCAACTAAAGTGACTCCTTTCTCTTTTCAGATATTGATGAATGTTCAGAAAATGTGAACCTCTGTGAAAACGGTCAGTGCCTCAATGCCCCAGGTGGTTACCGCTGTGAGTGTGATATGGGATTTCTGCCAAGCCCTGATGGAAAAGCCTGTGAAGGTAATTGAGGGAATAAAATAGTTACGTAAACTTACTTAGACTGTAGCCCTATCGGTATAGGACTGGTTGGTTTGTCTTCTTAAAGTTTGAAGTCAAAGGTCTGACACTGGAGGGGAGATTTCAGTTTTGTATCTATCCTTCCATCCTTCCCTCCCATCCATCCATCTGTGCAAGAGAAATATTGCAGGAGATAGCCAAGAAGTAGAATAGATGTTGAAAAACAAAAGATAGTTAAACCCCCACAGTCCACTCGTTTGCCATACTCTCAAGCCAAAAACATTTAGACTGGCTACTATCCCATTGTGAACAATGTCATATGCAATTTTGGGGCTTGCCTCAAATGAAAACTTCATTATGGTCTTTGACTAGTGTAAGTTAGAAATGTGAGCATTAAAATTGGTTTTTAACTGTCTTTTTTTCAAATGTGAAAATAATTTATAGCAACTTGAGCAAACAATAAGAGAGCAAAAGGTAGTCCCCAGTTTAAGAATGAGTTCCATTCCCAAGGTTTGTCCTTAAGTCGAATTTGTATGTAAGCTGGAACAGTATTGTATAATACTGTATAAGTAGTATTGTGTAATTGTGTATTTAACTTGAATCACTGTGTATTTAACTCGAATTTTGCTATAGTAGGCTCTGTTCTTAACTATGGGTTGTCTGTAAACCAGGCGTTCTTAACCTGGGGACTATCTATATACAGATAATTGAGTATAACTTTTGGCATTGTTCATCTTAGGTAATGGCTATGTTAATTTTACATTTTAATTGCCAAGAACAATAAAATATAATATATATCAAGACATAATTCTTGTAAAAGCATGAAGGAGAAATATTGTACCCTGAAATAAACAGTTGGCTATAAAGGTAGATCCTGCTTTATACTACAATTTGTATATTTACAAAAATATTTGGTCATGACCAGAAAGTGAATGTTGGGTGGGTCTGTGAAAATGTCGAAGTATGAGTAGTAGGTCACTTAATTGTCAATATCTTATCTTAAGAAGCTCTATTGAATAAGGGGAACAAGTTGCGAGATCAGTTGGAAAGACTGAAGACACTCTTTGCTACTCCCACAGAGCACCAGTTAATTTCATTCAGGTTCTTTGGAAAAAAAAAAAATCTTTCTCACAGAAAATTGAAGAAAATTGAAATCATAGCTGTTAGGGGTGAAGATCAATGGGAGAGGGGGAATAAGGCACTAGAGAGGAGAGGGTTGGGCTTCATAATGATTGAATTTGTAAAGCTTTATACATGTTGTTAATGAAGAAGAAAATCTTATCTTCATCTGCTTTTGTATTTCATTTTTTTGAATATCTAATCCTGCGTTTTGGAGTCTGCAGAAAGAACAGAATGACAGAAGCAGTTTTGCATCATTGGGACTTAAGCCCAGACCCTTTTGGACATATATTATGATGTTGCACACATGTACGAAAAGGGTGAACCAACACAGCTGCTTTTGTTACTTTGACAAAAGTAGCAAGATTCCACAGATGCCCATGCTGTGACTTTTAATTCTTGCTTATGTCCAAAAAAATTTAACCATCTCCTATTTCTCCTCAACTGTCTCATTACAGATATCAATGAGTGCCTCCTTTCCAACATTTGTGTCTTTGGAACTTGTCAAAATCTTCCTGGCCTGTTCCGATGCCTGTGTGAGACAGGATATGAGTTGGACAGAAGTGGTGGTAACTGCACAGGTAACTTAGTAGTTTGGCCAATATGGTAACTGGCTTAACTTTGATATAATTATTGTTCATATAAGCCACCAAAACCATGTTTCCAGTATTTCAGGAAAACTGACTGAGCAGCTAGGGTTAAATGATTTTTCCTCTTGCATTTAAATGCATTTCATAGCCCTTAAAAGTTATAGTTTGGAGCTTAGTAGGACTTTAGTTATTTCAGTTATTTAGTTAGTTATTTTGGCCAAACTGGGTATAGCCCAGAAGTTTCTTGGATACTTGCAGCCCCTTCCTGTATAAGTTTTCCTAATTATTTTATTTTATTTTTTAAATTTATTATAGCCACCCAACCCCAATCTGTTTAAAACTTTCTTAAATCAAAATCCTTTTTTCTTTGTCTTTTTTTGCTTTTTGCCAATTATATATTATTTTAAATTCTTAAGTCTCTGTTTAAAATTTCTTAAATCCAAAGAAGAAGGTAAAACTCACCAGGTGTCAAATTAAGCTTGTCATTTTGAAGGTCTCTAATATCCATAAAGCGGTTAAATTGTACATTTTCAAATGTGATTAGAAACTGAGTTTGGCTGGCTTAGCGTTCTTATTAAATGAACACCTTATTGAATGACCACCAGGAGCCGAGGGAGACAACATCTTTGTTCTCAGCAGATAAGGACACTAAGCTACAGCCACCCAACTCCAATGTACTCTGGGCATTGTTCAAAACAAAACAAATCCATAAAAACAGTTAAAATCTAAAACCACACAGACAGCCCAGACTAAAATAATCTAAAAACAACACAAAAGAAAATAGGGCCCCCAGAAAATAATAGTACATTACAATACAATGCAATACAAACAACAATACAATACAATAATATTGGATGTGTTGGAATCCACCAGGGAAGGGAATAGTGGTTGAGGGAAACAAGAATATTCAAGCGATAATGTTTCAGTTACACAGTAGAAATAGCATGTGTCTTTTAAACAGAATAAATAAGTCTTAGGGAAGTACTTGAATGTATTCTTCTGAGTTAGTAGGTAGACCATTTCAGTTGGGAAGTCCTGCTTTCCTATGCTGCTGTAATTTCTTTAATTGGCTTAAACTCTTTGATCACTTGCTCACTTGTAGTTTAATGTCGCCTTTTTCTTCTGTACAGATATCAATGAGTGTGCAGACCCCACAACATGTATCAGTGGCACTTGCCTCAACATCCCAGGCAGTTACACCTGTGAATGTCCCCCAGATTTTGAGCTGAACCCAACTCGTGTTGGCTGTGTTGGTAAATATGGTTTTCTTTCACTAGTTACAAGGGATTCACGCCATCACATATGCAATTCTTCTGCATTTTTTCTGAATTTTTTTTCAACAGAGCCTTGGGGAAATGGTTGTTCTCAATTGCTATTTTTTATTCCTGATCTATAGTGCTTTGTCATGTGATATTTTTGGTTTTTGAATTTTTATGAATTTGTATCATTCCATGTTATTTGGGGCTGTAGGTTAATTTCTAGCGCTGGACAATATATTATAATTTATGTTGCAGTAAGCTGCTATACATCTGGATGAATCAATGGCCTACAAGGTTAATAAATAAGTAAATGATAGCAGTGTTTTGGGAAGAGGCAATAACTACATGGTTCAGCTCTTGAAATAAAAATATATACGTGACTGTTGGTAATTTTAAAAGTTTGAGAAGAGGAGTTGAGAAGCCATGGATGAATTGAGCAATGTGTGAACAAGAATGTCAAAGTAATGCCCAGTGCATGGCTTCTATGGGGACTGTTTTTTTATTCTGTTTTTTATGGATTTATGATATTTGAGCATGTGCTACTTTCATTTCTTAGATACACGCTCTGGCTACTGTTACTTGGAAATTAAACCTCGAGGAGATAATGGTGATTCAGCTTGCAGTAATGAAATTGGCATTGGAGTTTCCAAGGCCTCTTGCTGCTGTTCCCTTGGTAAAGCTTGGGGGATTCCTTGTGAACATTGTCCAGCTGTGAATTCAAGTAAGTGAGATGGAAAAAAGCAAAATTATAGCTAATTTATATTTTCATCTGCTTGCTTCCTAAGAGTTCATCCACAGGATACAATCAGGCATTACAGTGACGTAGTTTATTTGTAGAACAATCTGCTGACTTTGAAACAAACAAACAAAAGAGATGTACTTGAAAATAAGAATGAGAGTGGCAAACTTAATTTGGGGACATGAATTGAATTGGGCAGAGGTTGTGCATATACCACGTAAATTTATTATATGAGAGTAATCCTTGTTTTCACTCAGGGAATCTTCAGTTTGAGAGACTGAGGGTTGGAGAAGCTTGCAGGAGAGGAAAAAACCCGCCAAGATTGTAATAACCAAAATCTTTTTTGCAAAACAAAAATGCCAGATTCATAACATCTGTTTCCCCTTTCAGGTGATTACAAGCTGTTATGCCCTGGAGGAGAAGGATTTCGACCCAATCCTATTACAGTCATCTTGGAGGGTAAGGCATATATGTGTTCTTTCTCTATGAATCATGATATTACGTTGGTTATTTTTAGCCAAGCTTAGTTGGTTGGCTGTTCTTTTTTAATAAGATGCTATGGCTAATTTTATTTGGACAGATATTGATGAGTGCCAGGAACTTCCTGGACTTTGCCAAGGAGGACGGTGCATCAATTCATTTGGTAGCTTCCAGTGCCAGTGTCCATCTGGGTACTATTTGAATGAAGACACACGAGTGTGTGATGGTAAGTGAATCACAAATAATAATAATAATAATAATAATAATAATAATAATAATAATTTGATTTGTCCCCACCCATCTCCCCACAACGGGGGACTCTGGGCGGCTATGTTGTGTATTGGGAATTCTATCTAAATCTTCCTTTCCAAATTAGCCCTGGTCCCACCCATTTCCCCCTTGGGAAGTGTAGCCATCAACACATAACACAGGCTTTACAATGCCCCTTCTGTAAAGGGGGAAATAGCCTCTTACAAGCCACACAATAGTTTTCCACAATATACTAGAAGCATGCTGAACTATAGAAGTAAAAATAGGGTTAGCTAATTAAAGTTTGTGTGAAATATCCACTGACCTTTTCAAGCACCTTTGCCCATTCCTCTAGATTTCCTTTCTTAAACTATCTTGCTTTATTCATCTGTTACAGATTTTACACTTTCATTACTTAGGGTCTTATCAGTATAATTTCCTTCTGCCGTACAATACCAGTCTTCTGTTAATCCTGAGAAATTCTTTAATAGGTGGAAGACAAATGTTTATTATTCCCATTAACTTGGGAATATAGTTTTAGTCCGTTTTACCCATAAACCACTCACTCTAAACCAGTGTTTCTCAACCTTGGCCGCTTTAAGCTGTGTGGACTTGAACTCCCAGAATTACCCAGCCAGCCATGCTGACTGGGGAATTCTGGGAGATGAAGTCCAAAACGGCCAAGGTTGAGCAACACTGCTCTAAGCAGTAGCTGAAATCTTGAGGGGTTCTGAACAAATACCAGTCCAGCTAGTCTTTGATTTCAGTTGGTCCTAAACAACAGTGACAAAATATCTATTCAAAAACATGGTAGTTTTGTTCTCAGCATCCAAACCTCTGTTTTATTTTTAGTGCCAGGACTGCATTCAGCAGTGAAATAATTTAAAAAGTGTCTCTTAAGCATGTGGAGATTCCTTTGTCTCATTAATAAATGATTGTCAGCCCACATGGACTTGGATAGCATGCAGTCTTTAGCTACAAGGAATCTTTCTTTCTTTCTTTCTCTCTCTATTGTTAATCTTAATTACCAGCTTTGTATTTTCCTTGCAGATATTAATGAATGTATCACACCTGGTATCTGTGGCCCTGGAACTTGCTATAATACCATTGGAAATTTCACTTGCATTTGTCCTCCTGACTATATGCAAGTCAACGGTGGAAATAATTGTATGGGTAGGTCTGCTTACATGACTTTTTTCCAGATTAAAAAGTTGTTGACTGTTTATTTACTCTGATCAAAGGGAAGAAATCCTCTGAAACAAATTATGCCGTTTCCCTAATGGAATCAGCGCTATTTTGGAGCAGAGGGAGGCAGGGAAGCAGGATAGGGTTTTTTTTACATAAATGTGGCTCCGGTAGGGTCATATTATTTTAGGAGTCCAAATGCTTACCCCCAAAGTAGTGAAGATGACTGAAAGATGATTCCAGGTTTTATTGTAAGGACTCTTGTATGTTGGAAATGGCTTTGGCACCATTTTTGGGCACATGCAAATTGCTGGCTACCATGTTTGTGCATGTCCACAACATACAAGAAATGGACCTTGTTTTTGTATCTATGTAAAAAGAAAAAAGCCCTCTTTTCTTCCAGCTTATATCATGGTTATTAAAGTAGTGCGGTCTGCATCATCCTGTAATTTTCAGTAGAACTGGACAACCTTTTGTGGTCAAGTTGGATGTAGTGAATTCTAGAAAGGGTTAAATTTCCTCATTTTGTCAGTAAGATGTGCATCGACAAGGTAGAACGAAGTTGGTTCAATATGCAAGGTCTGACTGCAGTACACAACCTTGTTATGTTATTTCAGGATTTACCTTCTGATTCAGTGCGTGTTATTTTAGTCTCACCATTCTGTTGAGTTTTTTTTTTTTTTTTTGAAATTCCAAACTCAAATGAACTCAACATGCGTAAGCAAAGCTAAGCCAAAAGCATGTGGCATCATCTTCCAATATTTTTCCAGAAGGATATGAAATCATAAATGGAGCAAGATTTTAAAGAAGAGCCCATGGCTGATTGAGGCTAGCATGTGTTCTTCTGCCAAGGTTTTGAGGCACTTGAAGAGTGTGTTCTGCATTTTATAATTATGAAACCAAGTTACATTCGTGGGATTTTGGATGATTCTGCAAGCAAGACATTTTTCCATAGATAATGATGTAACTTTAGGGTTGTTGTTGAATTTATAGCCTTATAGTACTGGATTGCAACAGTCTCATTTAACAGGATAATAAGTAAAGAGAAGAGGTGGCTTCAAACAAATGACTTACTTATAAAATATAAAGCTAGCTTGTTCTGTCTCTAAAGGAAAGCTCAACCAAGATTTTTAGTGTTGAAAAAGTTGGGAATACAAATGCCACTCCTTCGCTTTCCTTAAAATTAGTTTTGAACATAATATACTGAAATGAATCAAGTTGCAGCTATGGAAGAACATTACTCTGTGCAGGTTCTGTGCATTTTTTGGTGGGCGGTGGAGGGAGGTTGCATAGAAGATGTTCTCAGAAGATCATATTCCAGGGATCAAGTTTTTCCTGTTTCTTGCTTCACTATTATCCCTTGTAAAAAAACAGACTGAGGACGCTAGTTCAAAACAGTTTGATGTCACAGTGGCTTTTTGATGTTTTCTGGTGCACTCTGAATTAAAAGGGTGCAATCATCAGTAAGTTCTTCTGTGAAATGGACACTGCCTCATCAAGCTGATTCTGCTATTCATAATGGCATTTAGGGATGGTTGAATCAATCCAATTCATTTTTTTCCTCATTTTCTTGGTTGAATGAATTTTAAACATGCATTTGCACATATTTCTTTTAAGGTGCACATTTTTAGATACAAAATATATTGCAACTTTCAGATGGATTCACCAAACGTGTGAACTACAGTTCTTCCAGAAGTTCAAGAGATGTGAACCATCTTAATTAATGAACTTCATTATGAACAGACTTCATTATGAACGAACTTCATAGAGTCTTCAGTAGGAAGCAGGATTGATACTTTGTGATAGTGACAATGATGGACATTGTGCCATGATATTGATATGCTTCCCCTCCCTTCTTGCAGATATGAGGAGGAGTCTGTGCTACAGAAACTACAATGCTGACAATCAAACTTGTGATGGAGAACTGCTTTTTAACATGACCAAAAAAATGTGTTGCTGTTCTTACAATATTGGACGAGCCTGGAACAGACCTTGTGAACAGTGCCCGATCCCAAGCACTGGTTTGTATTTTGGTTAGAGAAAAGAAAGAGAACACAGTTGCTAGTGACAGGCCAGCAGTTACCACTGTCCACTGTAGTAGCAGGTTTTATACGGTGTACATGGCTTTGATGTGATTCTGAAGGTTATTGTGCATCTTGGGAATATGTAAGTCCTGCAAACTGTATGGGCTAGCAACGGATATAGATCGGAGATGCAAAGTTTGGGTGAAAAGTACAGTGCAGTGATATCCTTTCTGTGCATATTTGGGATTTTGCTGGATTGAAAGTTCAGTCCAGCTGGGAGGATGAAGGTATCATTATGGGATTTTTTGTTCGTTTGTTTAGCTGTTCCTAGAAGGTTGGAAGTTATATGTCAGGGTTCCTCAACCTCAGCAACTTTAAGATGG
Organism: Python bivittatus; assembly: GCF_059951505.1. Lineage (NCBI taxonomy): Eukaryota > Metazoa > Chordata > Lepidosauria > Squamata > Pythonidae > Python > Python bivittatus. The sequence goes on along the minus strand of NW_028277085.1, from coordinate 8,502,950 downwards.
GTGGACTTCAACTCCCAGAATTCCCCAGCCAACATGCTGGCTGGGGAATTCTGGGAGTTAAAGTCCACCCATCTTAAAGTTGCTGAGGTTGAGGAACCCTGTTATATGTGATATGCTTCCTTATGAGCTTATATCTACTTACTGCTCTTGCATAGTCCTTGCAAAATCAGGTCAGCCAGACATGGTAACCATATAGCTTAAATGGGTATATAAACAACTATTAATGCCACTTGAATTGTTTCAATTTTGTTGAAGAGTTATTGTCTCTCTGCAACCAGAAGATCACCAGGTGATTTTAGACACATCACTGAACTTAACCTACCACATTGCCATAAGCCATGTTGGTCTCTTAAAAAACTTTCTGAAGAGCAATAACATAATATGATTTTATTACATAAGCATAAATAGGTATGTCTAACAAATACTTGAAACAGTTGCTACAAGAGTTGGCTGTGAGAGGCAGCAATGTTATTTTATTTCAGTAGATTTTTTAAAATTCACATGGAGTTCTTTCTCTTTTTTATCATTTTAGATGAGTTTTCAAGTCTCTGTGGAAGTCAAAGGCCTGGTTTCTTTATAGACATTTATACAGGACTACCAGTTGGTGAGCTAAATTCTAATGAGAGTTATTTTTAATCCGTATGGGAAGGAAGATATATTTTTGCCTTTTCCCAGGAAGTTATGAAGACTAAACAATGCAGTAGAACCCAACCTTCATGCCTTTGGTTGGTTGCCAGCCTATGCCAGTCCCCCCTCGCCCCCTGGGGGTCCTCTTAGCTGGCATCTATGATCCCATGGCTTGGGATGCCATAGGATGCAGTAGAAAGTTTGGAGGATGTTATAATTAACTTCAATAAACAGCCGCCATAGGTGGAAAGATTCTTGAATGGTTGCCAATTTGCATCGGATTGGAAAAGAGCTGTGCACAGAATTTTATCTAACATTTCACACCAGTTCCTGAGGGCATTGTATTTGAGGGAGGGTGGGAATGCATTCTGTTTGTTTGTACTTTAAAAGAGGGGTGGGGAGAAGATTCAGACTGAAAGTTTTTCACACAGTATAAGTGGGGAAATGGTTCACAAATCTCAAATCTAATGGGAAAACAGAGGAATTCATGGGAAAGAAGCCAATTGTATTCTTAGACAGAATTCCCTTCTTTCTTTTCTTGTTTTTATTCCAACGAGGAGCAAACCAGACTAGTCCATGACAGAGGAAATAGAACCATAATAATACATTCATCAGTTAAGAGAACTGTTTTGGAATGGGTCTTTAAAAAGGATCATTTGGGGGTTCATTAGGTAAATTTATTTTTTGAACATTTGTACCATTATTGTTTCTTAACGCAGATATTGATGAGTGCCGTGAGATCCCAGGTGTATGTGAGAATGGAATCTGCATAAACCTGGTTGGTAGTTTCCGCTGTGAATGTTCAGGGGGGTTCTTCTACAATGACAAGTTACTGATCTGTGAAGGTAAGGAGCTTCTACTCAGAATCACATACACTATGTAGAGATAGAAATAACACTGCTTGCAGCCAAGAAGGCTAGATTCTCAGAGAGTCTCATGAATCAGATGGATTTTGGAAATTGGATATTTGTACTATCAGTGGATATATTAAGGTGAGAGAGACCTCTGATTCTTCTGATCCTCTTTCAAACTGTTTGTTGATGGAAGGGGGATGCTGCTCCCCATTTGCCAGATTATATGGAAGGAAGGCACAAATGTTTATGACCTACAATACTGTGCAAATGGTCACCCTCATTCCCAGATCCAGAGAATTCTGTTACACCCTTGCTAACATGGCTGTGCAGTATTTCGGTTTCAGTTCCTAGCACTTGTCTGCAATTCATTAAAATTCACCTCTTCCCAGGATTGTATGGTTGCAACAAAAGCCTTCTTGCAGCAGCTGCACAATATGTCTGCTTTAACACACTCGTACTGTTGCATATTCCTCTTCTGAAATGAATAAGAAGTGTTGCACAGCCCTAATCTCTAATACCGCTGAGAATCATACAATTCTAAGACTTTTTTTTGCTTCCAATAGATATTGATGAATGCCAGAATGGACCAGTTTGTCAACAAAATGCAGATTGTGTTAATACACCAGGGAGCTACCGCTGTGATTGCAAACCTGGTTATCGGTTCACACCTGTAGGCCGATGTGTTGGTAAGTACTGACATGGCATTGTACAATATTGTAAAATGTATAAGTATACTAATTAATTGCAGGAATGAGGTTCCCTCTTTTAGAATACACATAAAAAAGACACAAAAGCTGCATTAAAAACCCTGTATTTTAAAATGCAATGCCATGTTATCTTGGCCTTGAGTCTATAAACTTGTTCTTTCCACTCATATAGATGCCAGAGAAACCTTGCAATATTTTGCTTTCTTAGACTGAAAAATTCAGTAACAGCCTAGCCAAAGAGAATGCACAGTCTTTCCTCAGCGTAACAGATGCCAGTTTTTTGCTAACTATAAAGTACTCAGTTTTAGTGATTTCATGTAAACATACTGTAATAATTTTTAACTCTGCGGCAACATAGACAACTGATTTAAAACACCAACCTCAAAATGTTTCTATAATACCTATTTAAAAGATTTAGTTTCCTTCTTGGTGTCAAAGGGCAGATGTAGTTTTATTTAGTTTTATAGCTTTGTCTCTCTGTGTCTCTCTTGCTTGTAGGGAACTGAAAGTAACTAACAACAATAAACATCAACTGACACGTCATAACAATAATTAATATCTCCATAATTAAACTCAAATTGAAAAGGCCAAAGAGGAAGGTCTCAGTTCTTTTTGTAAAAATGAAAGGAGTGGGGGCTGAGCTCAATTCCATGTACATGTCAGATGGACCTTGGAAAGTGGAGATATCTTCATATTGGTCCATATCAAGTCAAGTACTAAGCTACACAGTGTTTTAAGATGAAAATTAACACATTAAATTGTTCTTTGAAAACAGCCTAGAATAATCCAGGGTAGCACCTTTTCTTCTTCTTCTTCTTCGTCGTCGTCATCATCATCATCATCATCATCATCATCATCTCTCTTGCTCTCTCTCAATGAATGAATGAATGAAAGAAAGAAAGAAAGAAAACATGGCCATTTACTGATTTGTGTGAGGAAAAGGCTTCCCCAAATCAGTCTGTCTGAGGTTCCTCAACTTCTTTATTTTTCCTCCCTCTTTGTGCTTAAAGGATGTACTCTTTAAACTTATTCTGTAAGTTATCCCTTTCTTAAGGGATACAAAAGCTAAAGCTAGCTGTGCTAGACCTAATTCCAGATGGGTATAGATCATCTGTTTCCTCTGGAACGGTACAGTAAGAAAAATGGTTCAGTTTAAGTCCTTCTTCAGCTAAAGCTGACCATTGAGAGAGATCTTACCTCCTATATTCCATAGCTTCCATTTCTTTCCCTTCATCTAGTTCACTGCCACTTCAAAATATCACTTGATTATTTTAACTATCTCACTGTCTCATCTCATTCAGATATAAAAGAGAAATGAAGTTGGGTGCCGTCAGTATATCCTTGACCCTTCATTTCAGATTCCCAGATACCCTCACTGAAGAGTTTATTATAGTTATTAAGATAAGAATAGTATTCTTCAGGATCTTTAGTGTAAATGTCACAGGACTGAGGGAAGCTGCCAGTACTGTGTGCTCTAAGCAACAAGAAGAATAATAATGCATTAAACGTGTGTGTTGCCTAACTCCCAACTACGCTGGGCTATCTTCAAGTAGGCTTGGAAGTCATTAATCCCCAGTCCAGAGAGCCTTGGTTTATGAAGTTCATTGGTTTTGTTCCTTCAGCTAATATTTCTAATTTTAAGACTATTAAGACTAATATTAAGACTATTCATGAAAGTTTTAGAACTTGCACTAATCTGACCATAAGCTGTGCACTTCCATGTAAACATTTTGTAGTGTTTATGCTATGGTGTTTTCCATAGACTAGAATTCATTGACCACCAATTAATAGGAAACTCTAATACTTCTATCATTATTATTAGTAGTAGTATTTTCTCGGACATTTTCTGAGCAGTATTTGAGGGAAGAGCACCTTTTCCTATAGATCTGTGGTCTTTGCAGGAAAAGGGTCTAAAAGCAAAAGTGGATTTTCACTTTCAGATTGAAATTTTGCATTCTTCAGGAACATGTGATGATTTAGCATAATTAAACTATAAACCCCTTCACTGAAATAGAAACAGGAAGCTCCAGATCAAAAGTTGATAAAACCAACAATGTGCCTTAATATGTGTTGGCATAGAGTTTATTTCCCTAAATTTTGCTCAGGCTTCTATAGGAAGAGAAAGTAAAGGGCAATATTAGCTGCTTGATAAGTATGTTATTTTAAATAACACTCATGCAGAAAGATATAATAAGTTGAACTTGTTTATGAATACATACATTTTTAATCTGTCATACTGTTAGGATTGCATTAATTTTTCTTAATAATGCTTTAGAGGAGCTATTTAGGTGCCAAATTGTTCTACTTCAACTCGTCATAATATTTTCCAAAAGTTTAAAACTAGTTTAAAACGAGTGCTTTGTGTTCCTGTTGAAAAATAAGTTAGTGGAGGTTCCGTGCTTTTAGGGATTGAAGAATTAAGTGTGCAAAGCTGTTTTTTCCCCATTGTTCTCTTGCTGAAAGCTTCTGGAATTTTTAAGCTATCTATTATTACAGATCGCAACGAGTGTGCAGAGATACCTAATATTTGTAGCCACGGTGACTGCATAGACCGTGAGGGAGGTTATATCTGTCGTTGCCACACTGGGTTCAAAACCAATGAAGATGAAACTATGTGTATGGGTATGTATGTATTTATATTTTTACCTTTGTGAATAACAGAAAGGCAATGTGAATTGTGGGTCATTTTAACAAATGTGATGTGGATACATAAGGCTCCTACCCTGACCCTATTTAAATAAGGCTTTAGAACCTGGGTCTACCCCCATGCCCTGGGTCAGAGTGGGTGATGGACCCCTTGTATGATGTTTTGGTCTTTTGAATACTTGTTGGTTTTTCCAAACTTCTCTTTTTGATTATGTAATTCTTTGTTTTAACTTTGGTTTTAAATTGTTATATTCTGTAAGCCACCCAGAATTGTGACAGATAAATTTGGTCTTCCTTGCAGAAACATCTTAGACCGAGGAAAGAAATAATATCCAGTCATACCCCAAAAAGCCATGTCTGCAGAAGAATTGCTAATATTTTTCATCTTTCTTTCATGCCAAATTAATTTTACACATGTTCAGATTCCTTCACCTCAGTTTTCATCTCTTGTTTAGGTTTGTACCTTTCAGTGTGAGACAGACCCCCTTGATCTATCCCACTTCTATTTTGGATTTTGATTAATCCAGTTAATCCAGTTTCTCCCTCTCAGTACAATATGGATGGATTCATCTTTCTGTATAACTCGTAAATAGCATAGGGAATTTTGTTCGTTTGTTTTGCAAAAGCCATGTTTCTGGGATTTATTCTCCTTTCTCAAGGTTATGTGTGATTTAACCAATATATCCAACTTCATTTTATCTTGACTCATGGTAGTTAACTGATTTGTATTTCTTTTGAGTTGTAAAAGATAGACATAAAACATTCTGAATGTTTTATTCTGTTCACAGATATTAATGAATGTGAAAAAGATCCCTGTGGAAATGGCACATGTAGAAATACAGTTGGCTCTTTCAATTGTCGATGCAATATAGGATTCATCTTATCCCACAATAATGACTGTATAGGTAAGAAAATTTTTCAATAGTGCAGTTGAAATTTCATAGTCGATCATTTAAAAATCACAATTACATATTGGGTAGGATGAATAGGCCAATTTATTTTGGCAAGTAATTTGGAGCCCATAAGAATTATCTGAGTAAGTAATAATAGTAATAATGAATTATTAGAAGAAGCAGTTCAAAGTTCTGCTGATGTCAACCTACCAAAAAACACATGGAATCCTTCAGATATTTGTTAGAGAAAAAGGGCATTCTCTGTCCTCCATGGATTTCCATCATACACAGCAGGAAGCTAAATGATTTCTTCCTGTGGATGGGCTGCTGAATCAAGAAAATTGCCATACCCTGATATCGAGGAAGTTGGAAGGTTACTGTAGTTCATTAATTTAAACAGGAATTTATGGTAAGAAATAACCCAAATTTGTAACAGTAATTTAAAAGACCAAATCTATTATCTCTAGAGGATGTTGAAACAGAAGTAGGAGAGGCTAACATTTGGAGTTCTTGGAATATGGTTATATCAGTTAAGATTTCTGATATGTTGACAGGCCATGCCCTAGACTGAGTTCAGCAATTCTTATTTGGAACAAGACTTTCTCGAGTCATAGGCAGCTTTTGACAAATGTGATATGGAAGACAAGTAGAATTGAATCAGTCTAATTGAATTCAGTATTATGCCATTGGTGGAAATCCTCTTTTTGTAAAGGCAGTTGTTGTTCTGAACTTTTATTTGCATCCATTCCCCCTTTTTATCTTTTCCCTTACCTCTTCCTTTCTTTTCTCCTTTTAGACGTTGATGAATGTGCCACTGGAAATGGACATCTGTGCAGAAATGGCGAATGTGTTAACACTGTTGGGTCTTTCAGATGCCTTTGCAATGAGGGTTATGAGATGTCTCCTGATGGAAGGATTTGTATTGGTACGTCATGAAATTAATCACGGCATTTGCCATATTTCAATTTAAAGGGTTGATATTTCCATATGTAATGGTGAAGAAGATCTAGATGTTCTACTGAAATTGCAACTCTTTTTAGAAAGAGCTTATTGGGGAATATAAATGCAGTTACAAATGCTTCCTGTTCAGCCAGTGCCTTCTAGTATATCAGAGAATTTTGTTTACAAAGAAAATCCTTTTTGAACTTTACAATTACCTCACAGTCTCTAATTTATAATGTTTTTAATAATACAATTGGAATTTAAGAGAGACATAAACATCTTTCTCTCTTAGGAAGGATATTTATTTTTATAAGAAGAAAATATGTAATATTGTGTATCGTGTACTATTGCTTGTTCATCTGCCTATATAGTGAGAAGCACATAATCAAAGCCTTGCATAAGCTTAATTTCATCTAGCTTGTTGATAGATTTCATATTTATGATAAAACAAATTGAAATTTTAGGAATATGATTTAGGCAAACCCAAGGAATAGAAAGAGAGAACAGTATATCAGAAAAAGTGGTGTTACAATGATTGGAAAACATATTTTCATAAAAGTATCTGAAGATAAGCATTTGAGATAGAGAACTGTTTCAGGACTGAGACCACAATATAGAATCACTACATTCCATTTACATTAAGCACTTTAATACCATTAACTTTAAATACATGGATATGTGCTTAACTTTTTCCAGGTGAAAAACATTATGCTACAAGACTTTTCGTCTTCTTCCTCCCCCTCTCAGCACTCTGCATCCTCCAAAATCTGTTTTAAGGAAGAGGGTCTCAAATCCTCTGGAGTAAATTTGGGAGATTTTAGTCAGGAAGATCCCATCTGCATCCATGTGCTGTTGGATGAATTATGCCTGTTTTGGTGGCAAATTCTTGATATGCACATCTATGATGTTGCTTTATTTCATCCATATTTTCTTCCTAATAAGAATGATTCCATTCAGTTAGTTCCTGTCAAGATGATATATTTTATTATATTATCAAGTTTCTATTAGTTGCATTACAACTGTATATTGTTAAATGAAATATTTTTTAGCCTATGATTTTTTTGAAGTCAGTCTTTCTCCTTGTTTTTGTTTTAAAAAAATCAGTGTAAGCTTTGCTAACAAAAAGAGTAGCACTAGGACTTATGAAAGTAATAAGAACTCATTATTGCTTTATTTTTATCTTCTTACAGATATCAATGAATGTGCATTAGATCCTGGTAAATGTGCCCCTGGTACATGTCAAAATCTGGATGGCAGCTATAGATGCATCTGTCCCCTTGGATTTGCCTTACAAGATGACAAGTGTGTTGGTATGTAATGGGAATTCTAGATTTCAAAAGAAGTAGAGTAAAGTTCCTTTCCTTAATTCTAACCCTAACCCTAACTTTAACTCCCAGAATTCCCCAGCCAGCATGTTGGAGTTGAAGTCCACACATCTTAAAGTTGCCAAGGTTGAGAAACACTGTCGTAGAGTATCTACTGGAGAGAAAGAACTGGGGCTAACTTATGGCAGAGTCAAAAATTGCACCAAGAAATTCGTGGCTCATTACTTATATTCTCAGAATCCATACAGGTGTAATATGAAATGGGCCAGTGCCTTTAATGCCTGTATTTGTGTGTATATGTTTTTTTCTTTTAACCCTAACAGCAGTAGATGACTTAACTGGATTAGTACCATAACATATAGGAAGAGGACTTAACACTCTTCCTAATGAAAAGTTCCCATCAGAGCTTCTATGGGTTCTAAAGAGGAAAGCTTCCAGTGATGCTACGAGGTTGTTTGAAAAGTAGTTGGGTTGAAGCTTAGAAGTCTGCTGTTTAAAAGGAAATGTTCAGATGTCACAATCAGCATCCTATACTTATGAACGCATCTTAAGTTACTGTTCCTACCCTCCATGGTCAGTTTAATTATCAGAGTTTCAAATAACTTGCATTTAGATACTGAGAGATCAGAGCTCCCCACACCAACACTTCTTGTATGGCAGAGTTGTGCACTGTCCTTCCACTGGCAAACAAGACATTGCATTAGGACAATTATTTTAAGAGATGTCAATTGTGGCCCTCTTTCCAAGAATCCACAGTAGCATGGAAGCTCCTTTCTCAAACCGTGGCCTCATATTGCTGGTGGCTGAATGAAGTAATTTATGTTAGAAAGGTCCACATGATTTACCCTACTGCCCAGAGTATCAGAAATGTGAGACTAAACTGTGAAGAAACGGCCACCAGGGATTAAATGAATGAGATTACCTCATTCCTATTAGGGAATGCCTATTAGGGAGGTGTTACTAATGATGTGTTATGAACGCATACTCAGCACATTTAAACAACCTATCAAAGACCTGGAAGCCCAACAGGACCAGTCTGCTCTACCTAAAAACATTTTTCTCAGCAGTCAAGCCCCTTTTACAAACCAGCGAGATACTTACACCACATAACTGTTTCCAAATTCCAAAGACAACTAACTTTAGCACGCTTCAACACTCCCCACAGCAGTTTTGGCAGGCTGATACAAAACAGTCCCCTATGAGTTGAGGCTGTGCCCCTGTGGAGAAGGGGCTGTTGAAACTACAGCTCATGCCCTGCTACGCTGTTGCCTCTATAAAGACTCAAGGACCCGCCTTATAACTCCTTACTTGGTAAAACACCCAGGAAATTCTGGTCTTTTTTATGTACAGTTGTTGTTATCAGATCAGTATGATTGATCATACGTTCAGTCTCCTTGAACGTAGCTAAATTTTGTTATACTACCTGTAAAATTAGGCAGACTTTTATTATCCACCGACAAACCCACCACCAATTGTAATGTTTCATCTTGTTTTGTTTTTACTCTATTTTTATTTTTAATGTGTTTTTGTTCGCAACTCTGATCAGTGACCGTAAAAAAAAATCCATTCATTACCTCCTAGCTTTAAATCAGGGTCCTGCAACAGTAGAACAGGTCTGGCGGAGAATGCAGGTTGCTGGCATTGCAAATGGTTCCTTATTCTGTTTGTAATTTTAAGTATACTTTCCTTACAGATATTGATGAATGTAAAGAAGAAGCAGATATATGTGCCTTGGGCACATGTAGTAATACTCTAGGCAGTTTTATTTGCCTATGTCCTGAAGGTTTCATAGTGTCCTCTACTGGACGAAGGTGTCAAGGTAAGTTTCGTACTTTATTTCTGTTGGAATCTATAAATTATAGCAATGGATTCCTTATGTATCTTTATAAACACTTATACCTATCACTCTCATTTTTTAATTTATTTATTTAGTTAATTTATTATGGCCACCCAACTAGCAAATTGTGACTCTGGGTGGCTAGCATAGGATTGAAACCAAAACCAGCAGGATAAAAATAACTCCCAAGAAAACATAGCATAAACAGTTTGTCTCGGAAACATTATTTTTCATACAAATCCTAAATATGATTACTCAAAAGACAGTCCTGCTCAATCCAGTAAAATTTATCCATGTCAGTGCAAAGAACTTTGCACCCTGCGTCTTGTTCCTGAGTACTAACTGTATGTTGAGTACTCAATATAACATCTGGATTTCTGGCTGCTGGAGGTTTAGGCAGGGTCACTCTAGGAATCATTCATTGAGGCTCAGAGTGCAGCTGAATCTCTTCCTCTGTGGTGGAGAAACAATGGCTCTTTCCAGGATTTTGGGCTGGTGACTCCACTTCAACATTCTGGCAATATCTTCTTGCTTCCTCCCACAGTTAGTATAATTAATTCTGCCTAAAAGTGGAGTTTATCAGAATTCCAAAACCACTTTGTGGTTTGGCATTCCTTACTTGGGTTGAAGAAAAAAAAAAGCCGGGGGGGGAGTGTTTTGTGGTCTAATTTTGTAGCTGAGTAAATTGGATATATCTTATCCATGTGGTTTTATCCTTTCCTATTGAACAGCTCTAAATGAAGTCATTAAAAAGAACTCCATGGGAATTTCATTTAGGAATCCTTTTTTTCCCCTTTATTAGTGATTATTTTATGGTTCTAAAGCTTTCAGATCTGAAAGCTTAGAAGTATTGGAGAACAATTCATTAATCTGAGTGATTCTTCACATGCTTCCATTAAGAAACAATAATCATAAATAATTCTACACTATTGCTGCTATTCTTTCATTTCTTCCATTCTTAACCTTTTAGAAATATTCTTTTCCAGCCTATAAACATGATAGCAGCTTTTAGATAATTATCTAAATTACACAAGGATTTTGATTAAGATTGTCTTGGCAGTTTTTTGCCTTTCAGTAAATCTTCTAAAGTTAATTGAGTCCATCTTTCAGAAAGCATTTGGAAGATAAGGAGTCCATTTGAAATCCCCCTGCTGTAATTCTTCATTATGAAATTCTTTACATAGCCTATAAAATTCTTAATTCTTTCCAATTCTTTATTAGCTAGTGATGAATTTTGCACTATGGTTACTACGCTTTTTAAAAAGATGGTCCATTAAAAACTCACTTGTTTTCTTTTTTTATCCTTATCTGTGAAATAATGGCAGCAATAGAATCATACTAGATTCATAAATAGGAGTACAGATTCTGATTGATAAACTAAACTAATAAAGCTTTAGTTTGTTCATAGCCTCAATCTTTAAGTGATGGAGAATGAAGTGTAGGCAAAGTTGCTTATTCTAGAGGCTATTGTATTCAGGTGGTACAGAACAGAAAAAGTTACATTAACCTTTTTCTCTGACAACAGAAATAATTATTTTTATTTTAAAAAGCAGATAGTATCAAACTTTATTTAAATGCAGTAGCCTAATCTGGTAAATTATCTGTTTACCAAATATTCATCACAGTAGATTGCTTAAATAAATGAATTGTTGCTGGAGATTTTTTTCCCTTACTTTTTGACTAAGATAACACCTTTTAAGCTATAACTCAATGTGATTCCTGCCCAGTGAACTAGACGAGTGATTGGTTTTGCAATTAACATTCAGGGTGTTTTCTTGCCAACCAGAGATGTTGCCAAACATTTAAGATGTTGTCTCTTAGATACTTGTAGTTTCTCTAGTGCTTAGATTATTTGACATAGAAGACCCCTTTGTGGTGACGCAAAACCATAATGCTTCACCCTCTCTTCACTCACAGACCGTTTGGACAACTGTACTTGAAGAGAGAATTCCAGGATTTTTCATCTCTATAACCTTATCACTAGAAACCAATTTGAGCTTTCTTCTTGGCTCTGATCTAATCTTAAATTAACATGCATTTCATCAGACTAAGAATAAATCAGTACTGAGGAACTGGAAGTAAGAGAAATGATCTATTTGCCTGCCATACTGCCTTCTAGGTAAAACATCAGCAAGGCCCCATGGGTCTTGTAAATTCAGCAAACAAATCTAAGACAGTTCTTGTTTCTGTAAAAGGGATACCTTAAATCCTTTTGATAATTTAAAGTTGAAAAGTCAGTCACTCATTCGAAAACACAACAACCATAAATATAGTCAGTTAGCGTGGGGCAAGTCTTGGTCTCTTTTATTACCAAACAGAAGAGAATTAGACCCAGTTCCTTATGTACTTCATCTCATGATTTTTCCCTTTCTTCTTTCTTCTTTTCTCTGTTATAAGAGGCCACATTTACTTCTTGTTACCAGTATGCGATTGCTCACAAGGATGCAAATTCTCACAGGTTTCCTCTCTGGTTCAAAAGTTTATCCACTTCTACAGTAATGCTGAAGCTGCCTCACAGTTGGCTTTCCAACTTGAATCATTATCCCCCAATAACTGGGTATTCACACACTCAGTGTGCTTCATGACTATAAAGTGGTTTATGCTGTGAGCTGCCAAGATTCGATTGGAGTTGGTGTCTAAGTCAAATAAATAAATAAATGAAGGAATGTAGTGTTGACTTTGGGGAAGGAATGAGCAGGCTGTCAAAGGGGCGTCTTGAAGAAAAAGTTACACAATCTTGAGAAAGAAAGAAGTGTGAGAAAGTCCTGCCTTTGATTTTGTTTAGTGTAAGATGGGACAGAGAGAAACTTGGACAGGTTTTCAAGATTCTGTTATTCTCCCTTAATAAATAAAGAGCATTCCTGGAATCTCTGCTGTGCCTGTATCTTGACCTGGCTTACCACAAAAGGCTGACATCAACCATCATTAAAGGCACATTGGAAATCTGAAATAATACAAAAAAGGAACATTTTTCTTCCAGTTTATCTCTCTGCTTGCTTCAAAGCCAATTCTCAGTTACTATAGTTTTCCAGGAATTTTTGGAAATTGGGGGGCGGGGGTGGAGGAGTCAGTCAGGAAAAAAAATCTGAAATTACAGGGCATCAGAAAGCTATTGATCTATATGTTGTATAAAATAATAAGTGAGAATTTAAGCTTGGAAGCTTCTATCAAGTATGTTAACTATAGCAAAATTAGAACCAGAATTTAATTGGAAACTGTGTGCTGTTCCAGCTGTTGGGGATTAGTGGTTATAGCATTGGAATGCAACAATTAAACAGAATAATGTAGCTGATTCATTTATTAAAACCAGAATAGCCAGGCAAATATTTTATGATTACTGAATTGAATTATCTTTCTCCAGAGTCTAAATGAGGGCATTCCTAAATTTGCAGGTGGGTGGGGATTCTTAGGAGTCAGCCAAAGCTGTGCACTTAAGCGTGGTAGATAAGGAATCCTGGAGTTAATTCCACCCTTTATTAAGATGTGATCTAGGTAGGTGATTAATAGAATGTAGCACACACCCTTTGGTGAAATTGGAATTTTAAGTTAAGAATGGAGTTGAGAACCTCATTGCTCTAAAAGAATACCTTCCATAAGATTCTGAAGGCCAGAAATTCACAGCAAGGAAACTTCTGTTTTCTTCATCAACTTATGGAGTTAATACTAGGATATAAAGATAAATGGAACAATTTGTATCTTTATTAGTTCAAGATAAGTGGGACCAAGAGTTCCATTTATCTTGAAGTAACTATAAGAGAATAGATGGTAAATGAAAATGCTTGTCCATAATTCAATATTTCCTTCACCATTTAACCAGTTATATGCTTCATATATATCAAAGTAGCTATATAAACTACTAAGTGTAGTCAACAACAACTGATCATCATAACATCATACAGATCTTACTTTTTTGCTAGATATGACTGGAATGAACATAGGTATTCTCAGTAATGATTGTAAGAGCATAGTATATACCTATTTGGAATTTAGGGAAGATGCTGTGGGTATTCAGGATGCTATGGATGGAATTTGTTGATTCGCAAAATAACTGTCAGGGCTGAGAGGGGTGGTCAGTCACAAAACAAAACCTGAGAAGGCGGCTTAGGAAAGGACCTTCCATGTATGAAGAACAACAATAACTTCAGTAAACTTCAATACAGTATACTTCGTTCATCAGTAATTTGCAAGACATTCTTTGCCCTTTCACTGAAAATCTCCTTTTAATAAAGTGCCTAATGGATGTCATGTTCTTAATTATTTAGATCTGAGGGTAAGCTACTGCTTCACTAAATTTGAAGATGGAAAATGTTCAGTCCCCAAGTCCCGAAACCATTCTAAGCAAGAATGCTGCTGTAACATGCAAGGAGAAGGATGGGGCGATCCCTGTGAGCTTTGTCCACAAGAAGGAGATGGTATGTATAGCACCTCTTGCACGGTTATTGCAGTGCGTGGTATTAAGCGAAAGGAGAAATGAATTATTTTCTGAAAAGGACAAAGTAAAAACCTTGTATAAGTTGAGTTTTCTTCAGACTTATAAAATGAATACTTCTTGGATATTCATGTTTCTAATTAGCGCAGTAGGCAGTAAAGGTTCTATGTTAATTACAGAACCTGTACAAGAGTTTGGTGATTGAAAAGAATATAAAAAACAAACTGGAACCTGATTTACATGTACTGTGTAAAACAAAAGAATTTGGTTGATTTTCTACAGTTTCATATTTGCATTTGTTTAACAGAAGCTTATAAGCAAATTTGCCCATTTGGAATTGGCATTCTGGTTGGTCCACGGGGTGAGCCCATTGGTAAGTGAACGTAGCTTGCAGCTTTATTGTACTCTGATGGTCCTCCTCATTATTTTTTTTTAAGATAGCTTTTTTATCACGTCTAAAAATCTCTCCACTCTGATGTTCTTAGTGCTCTCTATGCCTTCCTGTTTATTAATTTGAGTATCTCCCTTGCTTTGTGAAATAAACAAATTGCCAGCATTGGAAAAGCATGAAGTTTTTAGATCTAACCCTTTAGATCCAATGTTGCTGTTCCTACCCATTCTGTTCATGGGGAGAAGTTTGGATGTTTGCCTCAATATATATTATATTGACAAAGAGGGTATTCCTCAACCTGATATTGTAGCAGAAATTCCGAGAACGTCCTCTGCAGAATTCCTCCTTAAGAACTATAAGCGAGCCTCAAAACATTTTCCAGGGGACAACAGATTGATACAAAATATGCTATGCTGGTATTCTATTACTATTCACCTTGCATTTATTAATCATATTAGGACTGTTTGAAACAAGATTGTTTTTTTTTCTTTTGTCTTCCTGCCTGCTTAATATTGGGACTAAGATGCGAATGAGTGTCAGGATCCAGACAATTGTAAGAATGGAGTGTGTATCAACACCGATGGCTCCTTCCGCTGTGAATGTCCATTTGGCTACCTGCTTCAAGGGACTGAATGTGTTGGTGAGCAAAGATACTTATTAGAATTTATTAGCTTTCTAGGGCTAAATAAATCCTGTCTATCTTTCCTTTTCCTGGTTTTTCTGATATATATCTCTAATTTTCTTAGGTTACACATATTGTGTTTTCACTTGCTTTTATTAATTGTAGACATTGATGAATGTGCTGTTGGAAGTCCATGTGGAAATGGCACTTGCAAGAATATCATTGGAAGTTTTGAGTGCACTTGTGAGGAAGGTTTTGAGCCAGGACCAATGGTGACATGTGAAGGTAAATGTGACTTTTTAGGAAATAGTGCATACGTTCCTTCAATCTTCTCATTTATGCTTCTCAGTAGTCCATGAGTGATAAGAGCCCGTAGTTTTTTTTTGAACCACATCTCTGCTTTAGAGGCAGATAATATTTTATACCTGTCCTCTTAGATCTCTTCCCAACAGTGGGAAAGGCTAAATTTAAATTCATATTTGGTGGTCAAGTCTACTATTTACATTCTACACTTGCGGCATAGGGAAAAATGACAGCCTGGCATTTCTTCTAGGAAGAACACATTTCTATATGTATATCTCTTTGTGCACATATTATTCTCCTGATAGGGGTCTGCTCACACTTTTTTGAATTGCAAACTCTATCGGGGCATTTGAAAAGTATGGATGGGGGCATACATTTGTTAATTTATTTGTAACTCCTTTTATGCTGTTTCAATCTAATCTTCTAAAATAATCAAGGCATACATCAGCACAATATGAAACTCACAGTACCTATTGTAGCCACATGAGATACGGATCTGAAATCACGGTAGACAGCTTACACCTTTTAATACAAATTATTAGCTGGAAAAGTTTCTACTAGACTCCTACTGATTTTTTGCTACTGTAGACTAACATGGCTCTCCTCTTACCATGTATTTTTCCCCACGTTTTTGCACGTGTGCTTTGGTTAATAGCAGGTGTAAATTAGGTGCTTTGGAATAATTGAATTTCTCCTCCATCCTGGTGAGGCTGAAGTCATAGCACAATTATCCCTTCCTTATTCTTCTCATAATTGCTCCCGTTTTTTGAACAGTTGAATGGTGAAAGTGAATTAATGGCACATGGATGCCGGGGTAAGGCAGTTGGGAGCATTTAACAGGAGAAGAAACATTTCAGGTCCCTGGAAGGAGTTTGGTTTGAAGAGCAGGAGAACATGTGGAAAGGTATACAATAGGTTCAGCATTGTTCCCCAAATGACGGGTTTGTTTATTTTGACAGATGTGAATGAATGCGCTCAGAATCCTCTCCTCTGTGCCTTCCGATGTGTGAACACATATGGCTCGTATGAATGCAAGTGCCCCGCAGGTTATGTCCTCAGAGAAGACAAGCGAATGTGCAGAGGTAGAACCCTTACTGTATACAAATAAGGCTGATCACAGACTAAGACCAAATTAATTGGAACAGTCTCCATTAAAGTTTCCTCTTAACGAAACTGCTTCTTTCCTTGTGAAACTGAAATAATGCTCTTCAGAGACTAATGGTTCCAATTTGGTGGAACCATAAAAAGCGGCTTCTTACTTAACAGAGG
Source organism: Python bivittatus (assembly GCF_059951505.1). Lineage (NCBI taxonomy): Eukaryota > Metazoa > Chordata > Lepidosauria > Squamata > Pythonidae > Python > Python bivittatus. The sequence goes on along the minus strand of NW_028277085.1, from coordinate 8,486,105 downwards.
AAGAGAAAACAAATGCAGAGCCTACCTCATTAATCATGATGTACATGTTGTGATGAGAAACATCTGTAAACAAAAGGAGGGCAACTTATCTTACCCCTCCCTTTCCTCCCACCTTGAAAAACATTTTTAAAATAGTTTTCATTCATTGTATATCACAGGATATTGAGGTTCAATGACTCCAGCAGATCTTTTTGAATTTCACTTGTATTCCCCTCCTTAATTTTGGTGGTGGAAAATTATTTTTATATGGATCCTTTCAAAGGAATGCAGAGACAAGCTTACTAGTTTGATATAAATACAGTAACATATTGAGGATGTTGCTTCTAAAAATATTAAGAACTTCAATGTCTTGTTGTCAATATCCAATTCTGTAATACTTTCAGATCAGGATGAATGTGAAGAAGGAATTCATGACTGTGATTCAAAGGACATGACTTGCAAAAACCTGATAGGTACATACATGTGCATATGTGGCCCAGGATTTCAGCGCAGACCAGATGGTGAAGGTTGCATAGGTGAGTGATCCTCTAAAAAATCATCTTGTTATTTCAGTTTTCACAATTATTTCCAGTGGGAATTTTTTTAATGGTCCAGGAGTTTAAAAATTCCTCTCTCTCCTACCTACCCATATAGATAAGATTATAGGGTTGGATCTAAAGTAACTTAGTTGCATTTAGTTTTCCATTTGTAGGAATCACATATTTTTATTACCTTTTTAAAAAGGTATAAGTATTTATTATTTTGGAATGAACAGGGTTTTTTTTGTTTCTTCTGATAAATGTTGAACTAAATAAGCTAATAATGCATTCGGATATATCTTTAAAACAGATGAAAATGAATGTCAAACTAAACCTGGGTTGTGTGAAAATGGACGCTGTGTAAATACACAAGGAAGCTTCCGATGTGAATGTGAAGATGGTTTCATTGTCAATGAAGCACAGAATGAATGCATAGGTATGTATTTAGAGCGATACAAAAGTAGGGTGGGAGAATAAATATTCTTAATTCCTTGTTTGCAGTATTCCTTGAGTTCATAAACTCTGATAAGAATTAGCACATAAACTAAACTTAAATTAAAATCCACTGTCTAAAGTCACTGTGGGAAGTTACTGGATATGAAGGAAAGAACAGGAGGGGGGCTGAAAAACCAGTACAGTGGAGCTCCTTCAGTGATAGAAACATTATGAAGCGTGTACCATCACAAAATTAATTGTGGGCAACTTCAAACATGCATATTCACAATTATTCCGTGCAGTATTTAGGAAATGGCAGCTGAATATACAAACTGGTAGCCTTAGGCGTGAAATTAGTTGGTGTGGTATGGGGTGGAAATGGCATCTATACAGATCTGATGGTTCCTGGAATCATCATGGTCTTTTCACACACATGCGTGTGTTGCACACCCACGGCACTTTTCCTTCCTACACAATGCACATAAGTTCTCTTGCTAGAAAGGAAGCTGTAGACTGGATTTATGAGGAAGGTTCAATTTGCAGTGGACCTACCCCATCAATGTTGTTTTTTTCTTTATATATCAACCAGCTCTGGATTGTTCTGCTGTTATGTAACAATTATTTGGAATATTCTAACTCTGATTACACCTCCATCTTTTCTTTCTGAAGATTTGATCATCACAGCAGAGTTTCCTAAACATTTTTTTCCTCACTCAGTGTCTTTTCTTCTCTTTTCTTTCTTCAGACATCATGCCTTCTTTCTTACTGCTGCCTGGCTTTCATTTTTCCTGTTACAATTCCTAATTATGGCTAAGTATGCTCTTCCTTTTATATGCCTGCTTCAAAATCCCTGTCCTGCCCTGCATTTGCTAGGAGTTTTCCTTCCAATGTTTTCCAACCAACATCCATTTGCTTTGCAGACAACAGAGAAGGCTATTGCTTCACTGAAATCTTACATAGTATGTGTCAGATTGGATCGAGCAACAGGAATCCTGTGACAAAATCTGAGTGTTGCTGTGATGGTGGGCGAGGATGGGGACCCAACTGTGAGATCTGCCCTTTCTTTGGCACTGTCGCTTTTAAGAAGCTTTGTCCACATGGTCGCGGATTCACAACGAGCGGAGCAGGTGGGGAAAAATCAGCAGGTTCCAGAACAAGGATTGTTTGGAAACTTAACCCTCCCCAAATATCAATTCTTAATAACAAAATATGATTGACATAGCTAGCAAGAGACATGGGCTACAGACCAAACTGCAGCACAGCAGGTCTTGTATTTTTAATTTGAAGAATCAGTTTGGGAAGTAACTTGCACAGTAAACAAGTGCTTTGAGATTCTCGCTTTCATTCTTGTCACTGGTTATCTCTCTGCTTCTGTTCAATGCCAGCTTAGCAATTTTACTTCCAACATTAGCTAGGGAAGGATGCTCACCCAGAGTCCGGTAGTGATGACTGGGCCAATCTTGGGAGCCTTGATAACTGAGACAGAAAATGAGCCTGCCCTTTCTATACAATCTGAGCAGTTATTAAGACGAATGAAAGCTTTGGGAATGGATTCTTAAATTTGGTTGATTCCTTCTTCTATCTGGAAGAAAGTGAATAGCTCCATGCATCATTTGGGGCATAAACACAGTAGAAAAAAAGTAATTCCTAAATAGTAGGGAGGCTGAGAAAGGAATGGAAGAGACCATGACACAGTCAAGAGTGAGTCAGTTGGCAGCTTATCTCATAAACAGCAACTTAGCCCGGGTGGAGAGAAATCTGGGGAAAAACGTTTCAGATAGCTCAGAGAGACTGTGCCTCAATTAACTCAGTATAAAGGAGGATGGAAAATTTCTACCGCATTTTCCAAGATACCTCCAATTAGCAGTAAAGATACCTTACTGAAATCTCTGCAATTCTTCCTTCCTTGACCTTGCTCAGTTTTTTTGTTTTTTGTTTTTTTTGCTATGAAAGCCTTAGAATAACACGGACCCCGGAGGCACTGTTTTGTTTTTCTCCTTCAGTTTTGCTTTCTCTATAGTCCTGTTTATTGAATTGCAGATATTGATGAGTGCAAGGTCATTCACGATGTTTGTCGGAATGGAGAGTGCATCAATGACAGAGGAACGTACCACTGTAATTGCAAGGAAGGCTATACCACTGATGTAATGGGCACACTTTGTATAGGTACGTTTCCAGCTCAGTTTCACTGATTCCTTCCCTCAGAATGCAGGCACTGGGCACCCTTTGGACAAAGCTAGAGAGAATTCTTCATTCAGTCATTGGGGAAGATCTCATGGTGTCCACTATAATGACCTTTGGTATCAGATTAACTTATTTATTTATTTCTTAATTATTTAATATAGGTGCCAATCTCAAATATATGAATCTGGGCAGTTATTTTCAAGTCTTCATCATTAGAATTTTTAAACATCTGCCCGTTTTTTGAAAAAAAGTCAATTTTAATTCTTCAGCTGTACCTTTAGAACCTTGCTGTTTTATTTTGTAAACCGTAATGGAGGTTTTTTTTTTTAAATAAAAAGCCCAATTACCCATTGTTATTCATCCCTCCTTTTTAATTCATCTCAGTGAAAAATGTTGGTTTCTTTGACTTCAGATCTGAATGAGTGCAACCTGTCTCCAAAGCCTTGCAATTTTATTTGCAAAAATACCGAGGGTAGCTATCAATGCTCTTGTCCGAAAGGATACATTTTGCAGGAAGATGAGAGAAGCTGCAAAGGTAAAAGTGACTGATCTTTGGAATATGTATAGCCAACCATTAATTTTCCTTCAGGGCTAATTTGAAAAGGAAGTAAGGGAATAGGCCACTCTTTCCTCGAATAGTTTGAAAGCTAGTAAGTACAGATAGCCCTTGTTTAGCGACTTCCTCATTTAGCAATGGTTTGCAGTTGCGACGGTGATGAAAAAGTAACTTTGTGACCAGTCCTCACATTTACGGCCTTTGCAGGTCTGTAAAGCAATGGAAAGCTGAAGTCAGATCGTAAGCACGGTTGCAGTTTCACTTAGTGACTGCTTCGCTTAACAATCGAGTTGTCAATCCCAATTGTGGTAGCTAACAAGGACTACCTGTAAAAGAAAAACAGAATATCTGAAAGAACCAATTTGTCCAAGGAATTACCAGATCCTGACCTTTTGTATCCATGAATGATGAGATCTATGAAAGGTTGTGAATGTATGAAGGGACATGAAGGAATGGGTTCTGGACACACTCGGTATTAGTATGTAGGTCTTGACATGCTCCCTGGAACCAATGTGGCCTTGGTAACAGAAATCCCCCTTTTGGTATCAATCAGAGGGCTATCCAAGCATAGACAGAACACTGTGGTTCCATCATGGATTAAACTTTGCTTCACATTATCTTCTTAGTGTATATTCAATGTGAAGTCTGAATCCATCTGTAACTAATCAAGTCCAGTGATCTGAAAACAACAGTTATGTGACTTCTGAAAGACTAGAATATTTATTATAGCACTTCATCTAATCCATAAAACTTTGTGTCACAATAAATTTAATCACTAAAAAACTGCATGAGAACGCACGTTGCATTTGCTTCAATGTGGCGTGGCGATCCCTTCAGAAATTTCAGCTTGTTATCCTTGTTGATATGCTAGTTGTAAACTGTAGTAGAGTTCTTTTTGGAGTCAACAAGTGGTATAAAATGCTTTATAAGTAAATAAGACTGGAAGAGTCATGAGAATTGTAATCCAACCCACCGGCAGGTAGAAGATTTGTAGGAAGGAAGATTCCCCTACAAATAACCATGCAACACTTCTTGATATAATGTATGTTGCAATTGTACAGATAATTGCAATATATTATAATGTTGTTTTTATAAGGAGCAAAACCTGAACAAATGTATATGCTATCTTTTTAGATCTTGATGAATGTGCAACCAAACAACACAACTGCCAGTTCCTTTGTGTCAACACTATTGGAGGCTTTACTTGTAAATGTCCTCCTGGTTTTACTCAACATCATTCAGCATGTATTGGTGAGTGGCAAGAAATAAGGAGATGCTCATATGTGTTTGATGTTCCTTCCTTGCAGTCAAGCTAGAAACAGTTAATCCAAAGGAACAAGAACCTAAGAACTCATCATAAGAAATATGATTAATCAATCATATTTATTGGAAGGTTAAGGTTACAACACAAGGATTCCAGACAATAGTCTACTTTCAAATGATAAACCTACACACACACACACACACACACACACACACACATTAGGGCAGTGAAACTATTATCTGTTTCTTCCTGCTTTTCTGATGGTGGGGGAGGTGGGAGAAGAGGCCTGCCTCTTTTGTGAAGACCCACATTCACAATGTTGATTGTTTTGGTATCTGGTTGTCTTTTTATCTGTGCAAATGAAAATGCTATAGACTTGCATAGTTTCTAGTATTACTACACTATACTTACTATACTTAGTCTTAACATCTTCGGAATGAATGTTTGGAAAAGGCACAGATCAATACTTGTTTATTGTATCTCTTTTAAATTGAATAGACCAGTTTTCCTTTTCCGTTTAGCCATGCATGTTCTCTCTGTATAATTAGAATTCTCTGAATGCCAGTTCCTGTGCAAAACAACACACAAAGCAACAAATCACTTTTTGTTTTCCCCCACCTCTTCTTTGAATATGAAAGAGTGGTTTTTTAAATTAGGATCAGTCCTTTTATGGAGCCTTTCACTATAGAGACTCTCCTGTAGCCATCTTCAAGATGTACACAAAAAAAGAATAGATCAGCTAATGTCCATCTGTATTCCTTTTAGATAACAATGAATGTGCCACTGACATCAATCTTTGTGGATCAAAGGGTATTTGTCAAAATACTCCTGGAAGCTTCACGTGTGAATGTCAGCGTGGTTTTGCACTTGACCAGACAGGTGCCACCTGTGAAGGTACATCTCTTGAGAACCCACACGACCTTCTGCTCTTTTACCTTTTCCTGTGTATTAATTAACGCATGTAAAGTAAATAGGTAGTGGATCTAATCTCTCTATCTGATTTCCTCTCTCGGTACTAGCCTGCATTCTTTTTCTGTTTAACATTTCATTTATTCCTTGCAACTTTAAGCCAACCACAGCCCAACCTTTTGATTATTAAATCAGTTTTATCTTTAATGGCAATCATATTTCAGTTCGAATTAGAAGAATGCAAATCTCAGGAATGGAGCATGTGGTTTTTATGTTAGTTGGCTATATGGTTCAGCCTTTGGCACCTCCAAATTAAAAGGTAATTTAGGTGGTAATGCTGGGAACATTTCTGTGACTAAACCATTCACTTGATTCAGAATAAAATTACTGCAAATATTTACGTTGGATAACTTCCATGCATTACACCCGGTTTTCAAAAAGCAGACAACTTCTCACATATATAACCATGTGGGCATGCCCTGGGGGGGAGCAAATGAAAAAATTATTTCACAATGTAAACTCTATCCCTTTTCTACCTGTGTTGTGACATCACACACAGGTACATAAGAGATGGAGTTTGCCTCATGATGTCATGGTGCCTGTTTCATCATTTTGACAGAACTTCCAGGTTCAGCAGATGCCTTTATATAACCACTACCTAAGGTCACCGCTCAGCAGGTGTATAAGGTGCAGAATTGTGGTTGACAAGTCTGCTCAAATATATTTCCCATTCCAGTGAAGCATTTGCCCCTCTTTTACCATGCAGAAACAACCCAAAAAATTCTTTTGTTTGTCTCTCTATGTGAGAAATAGCTTTCCACTACCGAGGTCAATAGGGTGCCCAGGAGAAAGCGTTTGAGTAACAAAGTCAATAACTTACCCTCCTTATTTTTCTGATAGTTGTCTATCATCTCTCTCTAAGCAATCTCTGGATAGAGCTTTCACGTTTTTCTCAGAACGGATCTGCTTTCCTTATAAATACTTTTTTTATTAATGACCGTAAGGCACCTATTCAAGAGTCTCTGTGGGAAAAATGTAAGTGTATCGTTGCGAGTTAACTCTGGTGGGGCGTTACATCTGTGTGGACGTGGAATTGGTATCTGATGACATGACAGATGTTTGCAGCAAAATAATCCAAACGTTTCAATCTGTGCTTTCTTATTATAGATGTTGATGAGTGTGATGGAAATCATCGGTGCCAGCATGGCTGCCAGAATATAATTGGAGGATACAGGTGTAGCTGTCCACAAGGGTATCTCCAACATTATCAGTGGAACCAGTGTGTTGGCAAGTCTCATTTTTAATGTCTGAGGAAGCAAGACCATTATTGACTTTGCAATTACATTTTGGCTTTGTTGATTGTTGTTGGAGGCTCAGTTTAGTGGATTCAAAGTAATTTCCTGTACAAAGTTTTGTAAACCACATTAGTTTGTCAAGGAAGTCCTTTTGTCTAGCTGTAACTGTAACGGACAAGGTCTTTAGAAAAATCTCAGTAAAACACTGCTTAATTACATTCACTCCGTTAGGAGACTAATATCTCAGCCTTCCCCAAATTGCTAGCATCCCCCAAATATGTTAGATTACAAATCCCATCATCCTAGCTTGCATCCCATTGAAAATTTATCTGAATTTGAAACTTTGTCATCCAGGGAAGATAATGATACTTTTTAGCCATCTCAGTGTTGAATTACATCTTGTAGATTTGAGGTATTGTAAAGTAGGCAATAGCTTACTGTCTGCTGTGCGTGTAGTGCTCACCAAAGTAGGGCCATGGTGGTTATCTAATTCAGATGTGCTGTACATTCCAGCTGAAATGTACAAATACCCTTTTCAGTACACTCCCACTGAAATATAACTGAATCAAACATCCTTACCTTGACCAATTTCCCATTCAATGAGTTTGTTTATTGTGCTAGATATATCCATCGATGTTGTCTTTAAATTTTGGTTGCTTTTATCTCCTCCTGACTTTCAGTGGACCTTAAACTGATGTTATGTAAATACAAGTAAACCAGTCAAAAATCAGTAGGCATATTAATATCTGCCAGAGTCAGAATCCTTAAACCAGCTTCCTGATGGCAGCTCTGTGATATGGCTTATCAAATTTGGGTAGCCACACATCTTATGCAGCATAACCCTGACTGGCTCACAAACAATAGTAAAAACAGTAAATGTAGTAAAAAACATAAAAGTCTACAAAGAACCTCCTGGCACTCCCAAATGTAATACATGCCTACTCATCCAAAAGGAAATGTAGAACTTCACTGGGCTCCAGCCTCACACTACCCCAAGGCTTATGGGAAAAGCCAGGTCTTCGTGGCTTTTCAGAAGGCCAGGAGGGTAGCGGCATGCTGGATCCTGGGGGGAAGGGGCCACTACCAAGAAGATGCGCTGCCTAGGACCTGCTAGATGGTATCCTTTAAGGGAAGGGACCTGGAGGGTGCCTTCCCTGTCAGACCTAGTGGAATGGGCAGATACCCTCCAGGTGAGGTGGTCCCCACAAGTAACCTGGCCCTGTGCCATGTAGGCCTTTAAAAGTGCTAACCAGCTCCTTGAATCGCACGTTCTATTTCTTGTCCAAAATTTAGTGCTGATCAGGGTTTCTGCCATTAGCCAATATGACTACTAATTAGAGAAAGTTGTTTTTTTTAATTCAAGAGCAGAACCAAAAATAATTCTCCTGATGTGCTTTTAGAGGCCTGCAAAATGACTTGAATTTTATTACTGCAACACAACCTGAATATTCTAATATCAATTTTAATTAGGAAACTCATTTTAGGGTTATTTCCAGTATTTAATTTAATTGGTTAATTCAAACTGCAGTTCTATCCTGGAAATACATATGGTGACCCAAAATGTGAGAATCGACCATTATTTGGCATGGTTTACTTTCAAAAGCATTAAAAAAACCCGCCTTTCCTTGTTATTGTTGCTCAGCTCTAAGGGAGGTCTCTGGTTTTAATTAGGGTTAAGAAAACTTGCTGACACTTTTACACAGTTGCCTGTTGGGAAACTAGACTTTTCAGTACGGAAAGGGAATTGAAAAGTTATTCAAACATGGTTTTCTTTCTTTTTCTTTTCGTAAGATTGGCACATACAGCTTAAATTAAGTTTTTAATGGGCTCTTTTCAAGTTTTGCTGAGTTTCATCATTATTGGAATCCAATAATTGTTCTGGTTTTGAACCTGGTGGTGGATAAAGGAGCTCCCGCATTGAAATGGGTGCAGCCTGGTTGACATTGGCCGATCTCAAAAAGTTAAGCAGGGCTGGTAGAAAAATGTTCAAGAAATTCCAGAATTGTAGACTAAACTAGGAAACTGGAAAAGCCTTCTGGAAGAACACAGTGGCAAACTACATCTATACTGTTGCCTGGAGCACAATATGGGGCATTATTATATAAATAATATGTAAAGTTGTGTTATATATTAAGTTCAGGAGGCAAGCTGAACTTTTTCCTTAGTGCCATTTTATATACTTAAAAAAAATCTCCCTCTTTTCAGTATTATCTCATTTCTGCCTTGGCACACAATTCCTTCCCCTCTCAACAAGTATCATATGCTGAAGTCAAATTCAAGTTGCATTAAATACAGAGGAAAGAAAAATGAATCCAGCTGTGATTTTCTCTGTTCTTGTTACTACTTCACTCTTCTGACCTAGAATTTTACAGCCATAAATAAGCTAATCAGTCCCCAGATCAAATCTCAGTTCTGCCACAAGTTAATTAATTAGCCCTAGGCAAGACTATAATCTCTCAGCCTCTTCTTTCCATCAATAACTTACGGGTAATACTTTATTTTAAAACCCCTTTTATTAAGTTATCTTCATCCGCTTGACAGACCTTCTTATAATGTAGATTGACAGAACAAAATTGCTAAAACAAGGAGATTTCTAACAAAGCATAACAAAATGGTAAAATAACAATATAGATGTAACATGCAGAATTATTAAAGATAAGTAATCAAATGACTCAAAGTTTGTGAATCGAACTCATAAGTAACCAAATGTCACTTCTTTTTAATTGTCCAGTTTGAATGTTGTAAACTGGCTTGTGTACTGTAACAAAGGGAAAAATCATAGTTTATGTCACAAAATAAATCAGTTTATTAAGTAATTCTAGTGGGCTATTTTATTTCACAGTCCAGTAGAATTGCCTCATGTGTAAAGTACTAGGATCATTGAATTATATGTCACATAAACATTTTAAAGTATAAATCTTGTTTAGTTAAAAGGAAGAATTTTCAAATGCTTTAACGTAAGGCAGTTTCTGAAATAAATAATTTTATATAGTTTGCACCAAGCTTCCTCAAACTCAGCACCATCCAGTTATGTGACGTAAGGTTGGAGAATTCTTCAGGCAACTTGGCCATTTCTGAGAATTTTCAGAGCTGAAGTCCACACATCTGGAAGATGTATGAGTAATAATACTGAATCCAGTATTATATGCATTGTTCTGTAAAGTATTGGCTATATTCATTTAAGACAAGTTTTTAATTAGCCTTATTAGATACACAATGAACATAACTTTTACAAATCATTGTACAAATTAGCTGCCCATTTATCTTGATTTAGCTGTATATGACTGTTTAACTATGTGTTGAAAACTAAAGGCATTCAGTAATTTTGGAATTATTACAAATATTTGTGTGCACCCCATGAATTGGACAAGAATTAGAATGACAAACTGTAATCCAGGCATACATTAAGGGACAGTAATTATTTAGTTAGAGAGCCAGTTTGGTGTAGTGGTGAAGGCACCAGGCTAGAAACTGGGAGACTGTGAGTTCTAGTCCCACCTTAGGCACAAAGCCAACTGGGTGACCTTGGGCCAGTCACTCTCTCTCAGCCCTAGGAAGGAAGCAGTCATGAAACACTTCTGAAATCTTGCCAAGAAAACTGTAGGAACTTGTCCAGGCAGTTGCCAGGAGTCAACACTGATTCGAAGACACCCCCCTGCAAAAAAAAAAAAAAAGTTAGCTGAAGTGGGCAGGATTTTTATTAGATAAGTGAGATGGTGATGAGTAAGTTTCTCAAGAGATTATCAGTGTGATGATCAAATCTGCTTTGCTTCTATTCCAGATGAAAATGAATGCCTCAGTGCTCATGTTTGTGGTGGAGCATCTTGCCACAACACTTTGGGAAGTTACAAATGCATGTGCCCTACTGGATATCAGTTTGAACAGTTTAGTGGGGCATGCCAAGATGTGAATGAGTGTGGGTCCTCTCAAGCTCCATGCAGCTATGGGTGCTCAAATACAGAAGGTGGCTATGTCTGTGGATGCCCACCAGGGTACTTCCGAATAGGGCAAGGGTAAGAAGATTCTTACTTTTGTATGTACAATCTCTAAACTCAGAGGCAAAAAATAGCCTCCAAGTTTGTTCAGGTGAATACAGACCAAACTATGTAGTGGGAAACTGAATCAACAAGGAAATGCACAACTATGAGCTCCAGTTCTTGAGTAAAAGCTGGATTGAAATAGGAGACATAAAGAATTTATATAGTATAGATTGGTCTGTTCGTTCATGTGCATTTGACCTTTAATCTTCTATCAGTTGATTATATAGTACCTGCGAATTAAAAGATATTCAAGTTCAGAAATAAAATGGCTTTCTCATACATCAGGTTTCCATTAAACTGTTATAGATGCCAAGTACAAGATACATGTGCATTCCATCTTTTCACTAAGATTTAGTGTGGCATATAGCACGCATGAAGCATGTATCTCATGTTTAAACTATAGAAATAGCTTTCTAATTCCTCCAGCATGTGACCCTAAGCATTCTCACTGTCTTTTTCTTAGAGTAATTTCTAGTCCTGCGGAAGCTATGCAATGTGGGATAAACAATTGTTAGGAATATCTATTGGTTTTCTTCAAATATGGAATTTGACTAGAATGTAAAAAATATTACATTTATTACTTGCTTGGCTTATTTCTTTAGTGGGCATTATTCATTCTGTATGATTCTTCAGTTTTCTTTCTTGTCCAAGGGAATTTGTAACAATAAGGCCCAATTATATGCCAAGAGTCTATATTTGATGATGGGGATGGGGTATGTATAAACTTGATAAATAAATTTTTAAAAAATCAGAGGTTCCCTGGTAAAACCTTAACACTAAATGTTGTAACTTCCAGATGGTTAATATATATAAAAAAATAATCGTACTTCAAATCATTGCTCAAAATAAACTGACGTACCTTCTGTTAGTTCCAAGATTTACCAATCCCCCTCAGGAAAAAACCCTATGTAGAATATCTGTTCAAATGTCAAATTCAGTGGTACCTCGGGTTACGAACGCCTCTGCTTACGAACTTTTCGGGTTACGACCAGCTCTGGCTGCAAAAATTTACCTCGGTTTGCGAACTCCGTCTCGGGGTACGAACCGGATCCGCGGCCATTTTCCACCGTGACACGTGGTCCGTGGCCATTTTCCACCCGTGCCACGTGGTCCGCGGCCATTTTTCCGCCTGTGCCGCGCAGTCCGCGGCTGTTTTTCCGCCCTTGACGTGTGGTCCGCGGACGCCGGAACGGATTAACGGTAATTACATTGAACCTTATGGGAAAATTTGCTTCAGGTTGCGAACAAATCGGGTTGCGACCAGAGTCATGGAACGGATTAAATTCGTAACCCGAGGTACCACTGTAGTTTAGTCTTGATGTTATCAGAGGCTGAACTGAGAATGTGTGTCTGATGTCCGTTTGTTCTTTCTTTCTTTGAAATTCTTTAGACACTGTGTGGCTGGAATGGGGCTGGGGAAAGGTCAGAACCACGAATTACCGGTCAGCGGTGAAGTAGATGACAATTCTCTTTCTCCGGAAGCATGCTATGACTGTAAAATCAATGGCTACCCGAAAAGGGGAAGGAAACGGCGAGGCATAAATGAAACAGATGCACTTGATACAGAGGTGAGTTGCGACTTAGCCTTCCAACCTGGAGTAACATTTACGTAGTTTCCTGAAATCCATCTTGAGCGTGCTTCTTTCACAATTCTTTTCCCATGGGTAAAGTTACTGTAGGCTGCCTTTATTATTTTAAACTCACAATGCTAATCAAATCAGATAAAAACTTTATTCCAGTCAGAGACCAGCATGAGGATGCTAATATTTATTTCACACGTGCCTTCACAATATGAGGTCTGATAAGTTCTGGGTGAGGGAAGAATCAGAAATTACATTGCAATAAATCTCTTTTTAGTCACTCAAATTGCACACAAGAGCTCTCACAGCAAAGTCAAGGACTTGACTTTTAGATAAAAGAGATTGTATTGCAGATATTGAGTAACCTTAATGATAATACAGATCAGCTTCTACAGAGTCTAAGAGTCTAGCCATATATAGGTTATCCCAAGGATTAAATACTACATTTCTTTTTCACACCCTTTGATTATAATAAATTACTTGCCACTTGTTTCTCAGGCTGGACTGTTGATGATACCTGATGTTGTCTAAAGAAAGGTTTTGTCTGATCCCATGCTCCTAATTTCTCCTCTTGCCAATTTCAGGTCTCACTGGAAGTTAGTTAAAAACTAATTTAATCTTTCTATGAAAAAGGCAGCCTTCCGTGTGCCAGATTCCTCTTATATTGTGCATCACATATGTACAGAAATACATCGTATGATACTATTATAGTCTGTACTTCTGACTTTTTCTCCATCTCATTTGCCTCTGTTGGAGAGGCCATGGGAACTGACGCATTGGACAAATGGTTCCCATTTTCCAACTAACTTCAGATTTGGCTCTCATCCAGTGCTGCCCTATGAAATGTATGAGGAACTACCTCATAATCAGTCATATTACTGGTCCATCCAACCTGCTCTAATATGTAGTGTTGGCTATATTTGGTTAGGGCATATTTAACCCTGAATTTCATATTTATACAGCTGCAACCTAATTGGGTTACTGCAGTGTGACTCTTTGCTGGTGGAGAAGTGAAGCTTGGTGATTTTTGCTGCAATCTGCAAAAAACTAAGGCCATGTTAAATAAATACATCTTTAAGTTTTGACTCTCAGCTGAAAAGGGGACGTGTGTGAAAATGAAGCTCAAAACTGTATCAGTTGCCTTTATAATGAGGCTCTTCTGAAGCTGCGGCCAGTTATTCAGCAGTGTCCGCTTTTGTAGATATTCGCTTACAAGCTCATTGCCTGTGTCATGTCAGCACTAAAGCTTAGCACGTCCACCCAGCTTTGCAGCAAGAGACATTCGTTGTATCAGATGTTAGCATATTGATAACACATTCCAGTGCTTCATTCTATCTTAAACAAAAACAGAACAGACTTTAGGAATCTACAGTTAAGATGCTGCTTACTAGGACTGTGCAAAGCTCTAGATACAGTTCTCCAAAGGTATTTTAGAGAGTGCAGAAGCCATGAACATGATCACTTCTTGGCAACTCTTCAAAACAGCTGCATCTTTTCATAGGTTGCAGTGAGCAGCCATGCCAATAAGTCTGTACGACTGCATGCTTGGAAGCATATTTTGGGGACTGAATCCAAAGTTCTGCATAATGTTTACTGCAATGGAGTCTCCCCTGTTTTTAAAAAAGAAAACCCTCTTGTGTTTCAATAGAAGCCAAGGGCAAAAAGTATGATCATTTCAGCACATCAGGTTACTTCAGTATCTCATGAGGTGTAAGGGTACAGTCTCCTTATCCAGTAACTTGGAATTAAGGTGAAGTTGGGATGCAGAACATTAGTTTGCAGGATTTGGCATATGTTCAGTATGTGACAGGCCTGGACCGTCAGCTCCCCATGAAACAACCCAGGGAAATGTAAAGAAGACTAGAGCTCAGATTACCAAGGATGGAAATGGGAGAATAAAAGAGATCCACAGATTTGCTGTGATACACAAGCAGTTCTTTTCTTCTGCCTGCTGCCTTGCACTAAAGAATTCCACAGAAGTTTCCATAATAAAAGAATTTGGTCAGCTTCAGGGATTTGTGCTTGGTTCTGCAAACATTTGTTAAACTATATAATCAGATACAAACTTCAAACGCACCTGAAACTGATCATTCTCAATGAGTCTCAGAAATAAGTATAATAACCCATCTCTTAGAGGTAGGAATATTTCTCCAATGGTTTGGAGAATTATTGTGTGCTCTGGCCCAGACAGTGGGCCGGAACACAAGATGAAGCCATTCAGAATGAAAGGTTTTTGAATGGACTGTATAAAGGTTGGCCTCTAGAATTCTGTTCCCATTTATTTCATCCTGGACGTTTGCTGTTTTGTTTTTAATTTGTTTGTGTTCATGCTTCTGCACAATTATATGCTGCCCGGAATTGTTGGTCTCACTCTACCCATGTGTAGAAAATAAATATTGAAAATATTGAAAATAAAATATAAAAATGCCTTCTCCAGTATCCACAATAGCCTGGTGCAAAATTCTCCTCTTCTCAGAGTAAACAAGAAAATACCTGTGGCTAATTTAAACATTGCTTGCTTGGCAAGCAAACTTCTGGGGTTCCTGAATTAATAACATTTTGTGCTTCATAAATAATTTAAGTAGCTGAATATTTTTGAAATCCCACGAACAGCTTGAATATTCAGGGTAGTAATATTTCATGTTAGGATATGAAAAAGCCAAGAGGAAAAATTTAAAACACCTTGTTCTTTTACAGGATCAACTGGGGACAGATGCAGCTGTTAACCTCGCCAGCTGGGATATTGAAAAACCAGCCATCTTATCTTTCAACATCTCCAGCCTTAACAACAAGGATCGCATCTTGAAACTGATCCCTGCTCTCACGACACTGACAAACCACAACCGATATTTAATAGACCACGGGAATGAAGGTGGTTTCTTTAGGATAAATCAGAAAGAAGGAGTAAGCTTCCTTCACTTAGCTAAGAAGAAGCCAGTGCCTGGAATATATTCATTACAGATTAGTAGCATTCCACTCTATAAAAAGAAGGAACTCCTTCAATTAGAAGATAAACATGACCAAGACTACCTCAGTGGGGAGCTAGGAGACAGCCTGAGAATGAAAATTGAAATCGTACTTCATTAATTCACCAACCAGAGACCAAATTAACGAAAGCCAAAGATAGCTAGGTGAGACTTGAATGTTTTATTTCTCAATAAGGTTCTCCATATCACAGGAACAATCTGTCATGTATTCACTTGGACATGTGAGCACTGTTCCATTTTGACATAAGTAAGGTACAGGAAGAAAACCGTAGCTCACAACCACCACTTTCTCAGGCTTCTTGTAAGTGTAGCTACTTTGAGATACCGAATCTTGAATTCCAGGACTGCTGTTGGAAGTTGGTCACAGATGCCAAGCCAATATCTGATCAGCACAGGTGCCAAGAGTTGTGAGACCACAAATTCCATCAATAGATTCTTCTTCTATTTTTTTCCTTAACATCCGCTTCTCCAGCTACATCTTACTAGGTCAGCCATTTCTGTTATTGATTTGGTGCTAGAAAAATGTCCAACCTAGATTTTATAAATGCACTGTAATATATACACAACTTAGAAGCCAAAGAAATTGCAATTACTCAGTCTAACTACATCAATCAACCCCAATTTAGCTCAGTAGTTTATCTCAGTTATATCTATAATACAATACATGTAAATTAAGTGTGTGTATACTGTAACCATGCTATTTTTATCCATGAAGCATTTGTAAACTAGATTAATAATACCCTTCATGCAAGGGTTTATAATGGTGCTTATAAGACCAACTACTTAACTGTATACACAAACTTGGTGATGAAATTTCTGTGACAATCAAAATGCACTGAGGTCAGCGGGGACCATTCCAAACTTTTCAGAAGTCACATGACACAGTGCCATCCAGTTATGCCATGACATAATGTAACACACGTCCAATAATTCCTATCATGACTCATATCTACAAGGGTTCAATGTCAAAAGTCACAATAAAACCATTCTTTTTTTAGTTCATTCCGTGGGTTCATATTCTTGCTAAAATTGCACCAGTCCATGCAAAGTATTTTTATACAGGTATGTTCAGAAAAAGTGTACCGGGAGAAGAGTGGGACATTATAATCTATAGCCTACATTTGGCCCCCATGCATTTTTCTGTAGTCACAATTTTTACAAATCTTTAATAGTCACTTTTATACTTACATTGAAAATAATTATTAATAAAAGAGCTACAAAACCCACATGGACAATTCACAGTTTTTAGTTTGATTGTGGGGTGAGATTGGTTGAGAAAGAAAAAACCTGGAGATTCAATATACACTCACTCTTTCATATAGATAGATCTATATCCATGCACACATAAACTAACTTATAGAGAGGGAGAGAACTGACCCCCTTGGAACTAAAATACAGCCATTAATTCAGAAAATTAGACAAATTCACACACATATATGACACATTCTCATTGTAAGCCACAACCCAACCTTTTCAAAATCTTTGTTAATGTTTTTGTCCAAACCAACACCTTGATCATTATCATCATAACATTCCAACAAGTATTATCTAGTTATTCCAACAAGTAACAGAATATGTCCACCTACATAAAAAGTCAGTTGTATTTCTGTTGATTGTGAAATTAGCTAATTTTATCATGTTTTCAGTAATCCTTGCTGGAAGTGCTTTTTTTTTTTTTTTTTGCTTCTTCATCTGAGGAATCACTGTTTTGATGCAGTGTGCTTGTGCTTACCGGTTGCTTCATTCTGATCTAACAGACTCTACTTGTAGCAGCATGCAAATATATATATACAATATATCTGGCAATGCCAAACATTTCTTGCAAAGAACACCTTCATTCAGTCAGTTTGCTACCTACTCTCAATGACTGATTGATACCATGAAAACTGCATTTGGAACTCACCATGCAATTCTGGGGGTAGGACACAAAAGCCACACAAAAACTAGGCTTATAACAATGTGGGGAGTATTGAGTTTATGAGTGACAAGGACTCAGAAAGCCCTCCTTGAATTGGGGGATTACTGCTTCCTTCTAAATAACCAAGTAGAACTATTATAGAATAGATTTATTGACTTATTTCAGGCCATGTCTGGTAATTAAAAAGAGAGATTGATCTGTATGAAGGATAAGAGTATATTTACTCCTATGTACAATCTCATCTCACTAGCCTCATCTTTTAAGTTGCAGATTTTATAGTCTGAAATTATCTTTTTCCCTTTGTAGTGGATTTTTAAAAAATCAATCTGCTGTCTTTTGAAGCAAAATGCAGCTGCTTTTAACATGAAGATTTGAAATGACCAGTAATAAAAATTTCATATCTCTCAAGCAAAAACAGGTGAACTTTGGCACTAGATAAAACTAGCACTGCAAGAAATGGGAAAAACTATGATCTAGTCATAACATTTATATTGGAAGGCTCTCTGTAGTTATTTAATGGTATGACTAACATAAAATGATCTGTATAACATTAATGAATTCCCAGACGTGTTGCTTTAGAAATCCCCAAGAGTCATATGCAGACACTCAAATTTATAAACGTGGAAAGACCTTGTGCTTTCTCTTCCAGCCACTAACTATTCCATCTTGAACAAAAAGGTCTGAAGGGAGAGGGCTAATTGTATCTGATTATGCAGGAGTCATGCATAATCTGGATGCAAATTGTTAGAATTTTCCAGAGATTTTTTTTGAAAAATCCTGGTCAGTATAGAAATGTCTGGGGGGGGGGGGAGGTCTAGAATATGCCCTTTCATTATATGGCAACTTCCAATTCCAAAGCCAATAATTTATTTTAGCTTTCAGCTGTCTGCGAGCCAGCACTGTGGAGTTCCAGAAGAGTATTATATAAATCACAAATTGGCTTTAACGCATGCATCTCTGTGTGACTCATTCTGACTAGAGAGAGAAAACGACTATCACTTGACTACATCAGTGCTGGGATATTATAAAATGTTCCAGTGCTTATGTTACTCAGACATAAGCACAGCTGAATGCAGTAAGACTTTCTTCCCAGTGAACACGAATAAGTGTTTAGCTTCAGTGATTTAATTGGACTAGAATGCTGAATCAAGATGATAAACACCTTGAAAAATGTCATTTCAAATGTACTGCGTATAAAAATTATTTCTAAAGGGGTTCTATCCAGGTGCTTACTGTGCGCTGTTTAAAATACTGAAGTTGATTATGTGGGTGTAATCTACTATTAAATCAGCTTTAAACTAAAATTAGTTTGCAGTGAGGTATGCCATATGACAGGGGCAGTATTTTGCTCTCTGATAAAATAGACGTGCAAGATGAAGAAGTCCCTGGGTTCTATAGATCAGCCTCTCTGTTTCAGTTCAGCTGCCCCATCTAACTGACAAAATGGGGAAGCATTATGTTCCATCTAAACAGCCTATTAGTATAGTAACTTTATTGATGAGTCAGTTGACCATATCAAGAAACAATAGGGGTCAACTGCAATAAAGCAAGATAGAATAAGGTAAGGTAAAATGAAGTAAAATGAGATAAAATAAAAGATAAAATAGAATGAGATAAATTAGTGTAAGATAAAATAGAATACAGAAGTATAAAATAAGATGTGTGCTAAAATATAGAACTGTGTGTATTTAGATCAGGGTTCCTCAAACTTGGCAACTTTAAGACGGGTGGACTTCAACTCCCAGAATTCTGGGAATTGAAGTCCACCCATCTTAAGGTTGACAAGTTTGAGAAACCCTGATTTAGATGAAAGCATCACCTAAACAGCTTATTAAGAACTTGGTTGCACTCAGTTTCAGCATGCTTTTCAAAGACAACCCCATTTAATAAACTACAATAGGAATATGTGGGTGTCCCTGAAGCGTGAATGACAATGACATATAGCTGGCCTAGTGTGAAGTAGCTGTTACTTCATTCCACAGAACTGGGTAAATAGGTACAATTTAAACAAAAAATCTGATTACTGGGCTCCCAGTTGTGAACTTGACCAGGACACAAATCATTTCCCCACAAACTGTATATTATTCCTGGCCTGTGAGCCAGTTTATAATAAAAGAAGCCAATTTAGCATATATAGTACAAAGTTTAAGAAAACAATGTGGTATGGGCAAAGGTGAAATGGGTAGCTGTCAGAAAAGAAATGATGTTCCCTGGAGATCCAAAAATTGTTCAGTAAGTATAGAATTCTATACAACTTTCAGAGTCAGTGTTTTACACCTGAAGCTTATGATCTAGTTAAACTTATAATAGAGTATTTTTTGTTAGTGCCAGTTGAGAAGAACAGGTGCTCTAAGGCAATTACCCAGCTATAATGAATATTTAGTTTTTTTAAAAAAAATAAATAAATAACCTGGCTTTCAGAGGTTCTTTTTCAGGGGAAAAAAACCCTTATTTCTATAAAAATCAGATGTTCATCTCAGGAGTAGTGGTTCTTGCCTCAAACGGCATATGCTTTTTTTTCTTCTTCATTTGTATGCATGTGTTATAATTTGCAGAAGATATCAGGTTGATTTGTTACAATTATATTTTGACTTCTGGTCTACCAGTGACTACAAAATCTATTAGAAGGCAGCTTTCCTGAAAGCATTGCTATATGTGGTTGATCAGAAGGATGTCCAGACTGTTCCATCACAGAACATTCTTTCCTTGCAATGAGCCATTCCAAGTGTTCTGGAAGTGGACCAGTCTTGAAACAACCCATTCTGAATCCTCCAGAAGTGGTTGGACCAACCTATTTTGGGTTTGGAGCATTCCATGATGGGATATTTTGCATATCTCTGTTGTTCAGGAAGTGGGTTAATTGATTCGTGTAATGCTGCAGTTTGAACTACTTAGTGCAGCCCTGTTCTAGCTTCTGAAAATGCATTGTATATAAAAGTTTGTTTCCTTTTTATCTAGTTGAGGGTCTGCAGTAAACCTGCACCCATTCGCAGGCATTCTGAGATTGGAAGCCCAAAGTTAATCATTTATGAAATAATGATTTTCAGCTTTTAGGTACAAGTCTGTGGCAGCCATAACAGATACATCTGATAGTAGAGAGAATTTCT
Organism: Python bivittatus; assembly: GCF_059951505.1. NCBI lineage: Eukaryota > Metazoa > Chordata > Lepidosauria > Squamata > Pythonidae > Python > Python bivittatus. The sequence continues at coordinate 8,465,312 of NW_028277085.1, read as the reverse complement.
TATTAGGAAGACTTAGAGCACAAGGGATCCCCGAATCCAAATGTTAGAAGATTAGGGGCAAGGAGGAAGAAGGTTCAGTAATCTGTCACAGACTCTCAATTTTGCTGTGTTTTAAAAGAAAAAAAAGACATCTCTTCTAATGTTTCTGTTCATATCTAAACTTCTATAGAAGGAAGATAAGACTACTTTTTCTTGAGCTTGCTAACACATGCTTAGCTCTCAAGGAAGGAGCAGGAGCTTCTCTCATTTAACTTGCAGTTTGGAGAATGTTAAAAACCACAGGAGATACTCTGACTGCAGTTTGGATAACAGGGAAAAAGCCAATAGGAGTCTCACCCGCCAACATTCTCAGACCACAGAAGTATAAATGAGGCAAGACTCTACCGTTCTGTCAAGTCTTCTAAAAAATACAGAGGATGTCTCTAACAACGGTCTTATGTTGCTTGCATTTCTGATAGATAAAGTCTCCTGGTGACATGTCCATGTAGCATTTTTGGCATTATGGTGAAAAAATAAAAGTAAAAGCTCTCTGCTGGTAGATTGGGTTGGGATTTAGCAAGCAATTATACAATTTCTAAATAGCCAACCAAGTTTGCACTGCAGAAAACTGGATTCATGTTTGCAAAATACACGAAAAATATATTAATCTGAAAGGTGTCAGTTACAGTACTTCTAAAAGCAGAAACCTGAAACAGATGAAATAAGATCTTGGGATTCATTTTAGATCCACCAGAACAGCCTTGTCTGTTAAGGTTCATGAACTTCCTCTTGAAACGGTTCATTTTCAATAAATCCTAGATTCTACCAGCAAAAGAAGGCCAAGTTTTGAATCTATTTGGAATAAAATTCAGGTGAATGAGGGAATGTGTTTGTTGTGAAGTAGAAAACATGTACATTTTGGCAATCTGAAGGATTTAGTACTGTTAAATTCTTGGCAGTCTCTTCCTTTTCATTTTGGAATTGTAGCCCTGAAAGCAAAATGGATACATTCAGCACTGTGCGTGCATGTACACATAGATCAGGTTCCTATAGCAAATTACTACCATTAGGAAATGGCAGGACTCCTAGTTGTAGTCTGTATACATGTGGGGAAGCAAACTTTGTGATCATCTGCAGTGTAGATTTTTCCTTACTTGTTTTCCTTTTTGTGGTTATGTAGATAAGAATTGTTAATTCCTGCTAAACAGAATACGAATAAGAAATTACCCAGTGATTCATGGTGTTTTCAACCCCTTGTATCAATTGTGGAGCTGAAAACATAACACTAATATCAAAATTACAGTTTGTGCAGTGCCAGGATGATTGAATGGTATTAGTTATTACCTGAAACTGAATGGAGGCTTCCTCATCTGCAAATGAACCACCCTTGAAATTTCAGACAATCCTGAACAAGCCGTTCATTCAGAGGAGGGATATATCGGTAGAGTTGAGTGGACCCTTGATGTTTGAAAGCAAAGAAATAAGGAGAGAAAACCAAGAGGAGGGGATGGATTTTCTGGATACAGACATGGTTAGCAGCATCTCCCATCCCCAAAAGGAAAGCAGTAAATCATAGAAATAGAGGAGAAAGTTAGTTTTCACTTTCACTAGCATTTTCTTGGACAGTGTACCATATTCTCTGTCCCTAATTTCTATTCTCTAGGATTCTACCATGCAATGTCATTAATTCAACACCTAAGTCTACTGAACTGGACCCAAGTCAAATGAAATCCAAAAGATGGCAAACTTTTGTGATTTGTGGTACTAATACTGGCTGGTTACAAATTCTTGGCAATAGGTGTATTTATTACATAGCCGCTCCTTGTGCTGTGATGTAATCATGGCCCTACAGCTGGGTCTCCCTTGTACACTCCTGGGGAAAAGAAACTTTAGTAAAGCTTTTAGTAAAGGATTTGATAATTTATTGTGCTTCAGGGGTAGGGTTATGTTTCATTGTTAGAAGGTGGGATGGTAATTCTAATCCTCTGAAATCCCTCTTGCTGGACAGCTATAATTGAGGCTGACTACCATTTTCACAAGCATGGGAACAATGCTTGCGTAGGATCAATTAACCATGGGGAATGGGACTATCATTTTTCCCTGTTCCTTTAATAAATATGCAAACTGGTCAAACTTCTTGTGAACCAAACCCTTGATAAGAATCCTGGCTTAGTTCAATGTGGTAAGGAGCTTTCCAGTTGTTTTATATATATATATATGTATGTGTGTGTGTGTGTGTGTATATAGTAGAACGTTTTATGTATAAAATGCTTTTACTATAAGTTATGCATCTTGAATGAATGACCCAGACAAATAATTCATTCCCACTGCAAACTCTTGCTTAGCAAGTTTCTTATTCCTGTAATTAAGACCATATGTTCTGCAGCAAACAATAACTCTAGATATTACTCATTTGTAAAGTTCGTAATGAAAGTGATGGGAAGAGTCTCCCCCCCCCCTTTTTGGTATGTTAACAGCTCTAAATTATTAGGGTGGGAAGTAAATGTCAATGGAACATAAAAGTTCTTGGTGCAGTGTTCACATTTGCTCATGCTTTCAAATCCACTGTGGCTTATTAGTTCATGGGAAAGATGACAAAATGGGGTAAAAAAATCAGAGAATAAATCCAGGATCAACACTGAGCTTCTATGGTAACAGAAAATTGGATTAGGTGGGTGAGAAGAGGCAATGTCATATGAGATGTTATATACAGTGTGTATGTGGCATAGCAAATTCTAATGCAGAAGGTACTGCAGTAAAGGGCTGGTGTCCTGATTCTTTGCTTCTCAGTGCTAATGCTGCAATTATTTGTTTAAAAATCATGAAGAGAGAGAAAGGAAGGATGCCACCTCAGTTTATTTCAAGGGAGTTAATACTACACCCATTGGAACAATAGGCTCCAAGCCAGTTCTCCAGGAGAAGCTGCTTGGAAAAAGATCTAGGGTTTGAAAGTGAGGTGTTCAATTCCTAGATTTGAGGCTACCTCACTAGGGAAGTCCATTTGGGGACTTTAGGGCAGTCATTCCACTTCAGTCCAACTGGCCTCATAGGTTTGTTATTGTGAGGATAAAAATTATGGGAACCCCATGTAAGCTGTGTTGAGCTCCTGGAAGAAAGAGGAGATATAAATCTCAAGAGATAAGAAATAAATAATGACTTACAATATAAGATTTCAGTTCAGAAGAATAGTGGGTACAAGTGCTTTGAACACTAGTATAAAATGAAGTAACATAACAATGAACTAATAAATATCAGTAGGATACTGTACAATTTTTTCTATTATCTCTGTTGCCTTAAGTGGCCTGCAGTGAACCAACAGATGGTTAGCATCCCTTTGCTAGTCTAAGATATATAATACACCATATTTTAAAAGAAGAATTTATAAATGCTGTGGATAGACTACTGGTCTTCAGCTGGTGGGTCCAGCCGAATTACAGAGCTTAGCAATCTGAATTAAAACAGGGTTAACACTGACACCATGCAAATACAACTAAAAAAATTAAGATGTGGGTCTCCCAATAATGTCTGAAATGGACTAAAGGTTGTTTCTGCATCCAAAAAGATTCTTAATTTTATTTTACCTTTTATTTATTTCTGGCAAATTCTCATCATTCTGTTTCTTTGGCTGAAAAGTGACACCCACTTTTTACTGGGCTAAGATTTAAACCATGGCCATTTTCAACAAAGATGATTGCCAAAAAAAAAAAAAAAAAAAGCAGCTATCTCTATAGTGCCCCTAAATTCTTGTGAAATTTGGATAAGAGTTTAATTGGCATTAAATTTATGAATTGTCCACAGTCTGGCTCCCCCGGTCCTCATAAACTTAGAGCAGGACAAATGAGAAGGACCAGGCTTTGCCAAGCCCAGATGTTGAAATGCTGGATGACTATCTTTAAAAACTCTTATATAATAGGAAGAACAATAATGACTTACTAATAAATCAATAACTGAAATAAGAATAGAAGATTTCTCTAAAATAAAATCAAAAGGAGACTGAAACAATGCACACTGAAAAAAGAATGAGATATTTGGCAGCTTTGGTGAAAAGCTGGGAAAAAAATAATAATAATTTGGCAACCTGCTGAGAAACATCTTCCACTGAAGGCAAGATATAGCTGTGCCTTTTTTTTTTTTTTGACCTCAAAACTCTAGCGATTTAGAAATATACTGCCTTGGAACACAAAGATATAGTTCTGCTGCATAACTAATATTAATGCATACTAACATTGAATACACAGCTAGTCCCATTAAAGCCTTAGCGTGAAAGTGTCATGCCATGCCATCCCTTTCTTTGGTATTCAGCACAGATGGATCCTTCCCAAAATACTGTTGACATATTTTACATAGAAGACATCTGATTTAACTCTGAAAAACTTAAAAGTTCAGCAGGATCAGACCTGATGAGTATTAAGATAGGAGACCCACCAGAAAATCTCAAGGCTGTGGGCTAGTTTGAGAAGTCAAAGTAACATTCTGGAAGAAGGCAATGGCACAGAAACAGAGGCTTGTCCACATAGTCACTGGGAATTGAGCTTGGCTCAAGGAAGACTTTGAGTGAATCATTAGAAATACTGAACAATAAACCACCCATCCCTGCAGATTAAAGCTAACATTATATACATTGAATTGTAGATTGTCTCAAAGCCAGATTGCAGTCCAACCTGGAGTTGTGTGGGAGCAGATGCATGTTCCCAAGCGGGGGTGGGGGGGTTCCAGAGTCGAGCACAGTGGAAAAAATAACGTGGATGTGCCATTGTCTTACAATATCAACTCTGGAATGTTGCTTAGCAGCAATTTTGAACAAATGGCTGCTTGCAGTTGAATGATTTGGGCCAGAAAGGAGGAGAAAAGGAACATACCGTGTTGTGCCAGGAGCAGCTCTCGAGGTGCTCCTGACACAACAGCATTCTGGGCCTTTTGAAATAGTCATATATTTCATCATGGCTAGTGCTCCTGGATTGGATTGGAACACTGTATAAATTACATTATTCTAATCAACATCATGTATTATTGCAGTGGAGCTGCACCTCCAAATCAGTCAAACTGCATAGAAGGACATTTTTCAGGGTTAGTGAAAGCTGAGTGTGTGGGCCAAATGGTTCTTTTAGCTTCAAAAGAGTAACGAATGAGTTCTGCCAGTTCTAAGGGCATCTCTACCTTCGTAGAAAGTGTCCCAAATGAATAATGGTAGCAAAGCTGCTGTGTGCCAGCTGTTCCCAAACTCTTTGACTCTATTCTCTCGCCTTGCTTCTTCTATTCCTGTAGGACTCACCCCCCCCCCCCAGCAATCATTCTCTCCCTTTCAAGGATACCCACGTTTGCTTTGTCAAGTTCAAACCCCGTCAGGTTTAGAGCAGAGGTGGGAAACCAATAGCCACCCTAAATGCTGAATTACAGCTTTCTGGATCCTTAGTTGTTATCCGTATGGCTGGGGTGGCTGAAAGTTGTAGTTTGGTTCACTTTGGGTGGGGCACAGAATCCCCACTGTGATTTTGTAGCCTTGTATTCTCACTCCAAGTCAGGACGCTCACACTCTTGCTGATTGGCAAGCCTTTTGTTTATTAATAATCAATATCTCCTGATACGAACCCATAGAGAATATGGCCAAAGGCTGATGAGGAAGCCTTATGTATGGACTCCATTACAGCAGCACTTCTGAATTAAAAGAGCATGATCACAACCATGCTGGGTAGATAAACTGGCCACAGTAGTGCAATATATTCAGAGGATAGCAGATTGGGGAAGGCTGATTAATGGACAGTTTTTCTGGAGGGGTCAGATGAGGAGAAGGTTAGCATCTATAATTTACATTTTTCAGACGCCATCCTACCCTCGGGTACAAGAGTTTTCAGTGCTATGATCTCTGCAGGTGGCAAAATGAGGTCTAAAGACATCTGCTTGGCTCTGTTGAGTTGGAAAGGAAATAGACTGGTTTTCATCCAATTATGACATATTGCAATAATTTTGTCCTGGACAATTGGAGTTAATCTAAATTATTATCTTTTTGTTTTTGTTTCTGTGCTGTGCTGACCAGACTCTAAACCATAAAATGCTTGTTAAAAGTGACTTGGTTTTTGATAGCTGCTTCCATGATAACTTATTGATTTATTTCATTGTTTTACCACAATCAGTATTCAAAGGAAATATTTGCTGAACTTCGGAACACCATACTTAAGTGGATTGCCTGGGCTGTTCTTTAGCTATTCTTCCAAAACATGAATAATCAGCCTTGTTAAGACATCCAAACAGGCTCCTGATTAATTAACATTAAAAACCTGGCAAGCACTGGAAAAGAGTACACAAAAGAAATGATACTGAGAGGTGTTCTTTAGATATGTTCCTTAGATGGCCATGGATAGGCCATCATCCAAATTCAAGGGGATTTTAGAGCAGACTCTCCAAAAATACTTGGAAGAACAAGCAAGGTTGAGAGAAACAGGACATACAAGGAAGTAGGCCAGGAGGCTCTGAATATTCAAGCAAGATAGATAAGAGTCCCTTCAATCAAACTTAACTCCTGAGCTTTCTTGGTAACAGTATACAAGTGGTTTGCCATTCCTTCTTTTCAGGATTTTTTTTTTTTTTTAAAGAACTTCAGGTCTTGACTACAGCCATGGAATTTAAGGAAAATAATAGTACATAAGGATGGGAGATGCTGAACTAGTTTAATAGAGGAATCAATTTAGCTCACTCAGCTTTTCTATGGTAGTTTCCATGTGGATCTGTTCCAATCAAAGTGCTGTATTGCAAAGCATCCAGATTCCTACCTGGTGTTCCTGAAAAATTCGTGAAACATTTCTTTTCCTCCCCTTACCCCCATTCATAGGCTAGCGTGTGGCCAGTGGAAAGAGCGGTGCCTAGCTATTTTGGAAACCTGAAGAGTCTGTAACAAGGGCATCTTTATTTATTTACTGTGCAAGCACTCACACAAGTGGGAAGCAGTGAAGCAAAAATGGCTTCATCCGAGGTCACAGTTGTATCCAAGTTGAAAATGCCAAGGCTGCCAAAAAACCCAGCTTTAAAGTCCCATCATAGAAAAGGAGAGTTGTTCTTACAAGGAAGGATTTGATGAGGCAGGAAACTAGCAGGTCAGTTTATACTGAAGCTTACTTAATGATCTTGAAGCCAAAGCACAGTTGCAAACACTGGTTACCTGTCTGAATGGTTGCTAAGGTCCCAACCAGGACAAAAATAGAGGAATTAGTAATAAAGTAAGGAACCACAAATTCTGCTGTTTTGAGGTGCTGCACATTGGCAAAGCAAATGACTTTAAAATGCAAAGCACCGAACATGCTTGCAAGAATCAAGTTAAGCCAAAGGAGATGAAAGTTGATGGACTGAGAGGGAAAAAAAAAAGAGAAATGTTTCTCTTCGCTATAATTTTCCATTCTTGTTGAAAAACCAAACTGGGGAAAGGTTTTTGTGTTTATATGCCAGGAACAATTGTGCAAACAGCTCAGCAGCTTCCAAAATCTTTTCAGTTGTAGATTCTGTTCCTCTCCATGCCATGACATCTTTTTGCCAGCTTTCACTCACTCATTGCTGTTTCTTTCCACCAACATACAATAATCTCATGGGAAGGGCCATTGATTAGTTACAGACCTACAAATCTTTGGGAAAGGAAAAAAATAGGAAAAGGCAATTTTCAAGTGCCATCTAGTGGCTTATTTGCTAAACTAGAAATTATTGTAATCCTCTACCCCTCAATTACTACTACTTGCTTGCCTGATCTTTTTTGGCTTAAGTTTCTCAATCTCGTGATTTTTAATATGCTTAAACATTGGTATAGGATATTTGTAGGGAGAAGAAATAGATATGTAAGAATTTCACTGGCTGAAAAATAGGGTTTTGGTGCCAGTTTAGACCTTGTTTATAACAAGAAATAGATAAGGCCTATATAACTTGCATCCCGTTAGATGCAACTTCCTAGTCTTGACAAGTTCCTTACCTGACTACTTATTTGACTTACTTGTCTGACTAGGATAGCAAGATGAAATAGGATCTCTAGAACTTGAATGTCGTGTGGACTTCGTGGACTGCATTCAACTCAATTGTTAACAAGTCGCATTTTCAGACAGAAGGAATATGGTAGAATAAATTGAGACAATTTAACGTTACTACTGTATGTAGATAGCCTAGGTTTCATTCTTGTCATCTATGCTCTTGTAAGAAAGGCGGAAGTAAATCTTGTCTTTTTCTTATACACTGTCAAAGTGATCAAGCTCAGAAGTTGCTTTGCAAAATGGCTCTCAGTCAGAATTTGTGTGGTCTTGTAACTACCAATGTGGTTGTACGTGCAAAGGGAGAAGTTGAGGGCTGGTCTGATTGCAGAGACTGGCTGACTTGGGGCTACACAGATTGTTATGGCAAATGCCTACCAGAAGTGAGCTTGGTGCCTAGAGGCTGCAGCAAATATACACAAAAGGAATAACAGACATGATTCCAAGTGCCCACGTTGATGAAATTGTAGTGTTCCTGGTTAGAACATGATAGTGTGAATTGGACTGCCTTTGAAGATGGTCTAGTTGGAGCAGAACAGAGCTGGAAGGACATTGAGGATAATTTTTTGAGTATGTTATACTAGTCCCAGTCCACCTTCATACTCTGTTCAACTATTGAACATGACTTTGAAAGCCCTCGACAGCTTGTACGTTACAGAAGGTGAAGACAGGTAATCCTTGCTTACCAATGGTAATTGGACTGGGAATTCTGTTGCTAAGCAATGTGGTTATAAGGCACAAAGTCACGTGATCACGCTGACTTATGTCAGTTCCAGCTGTGATCATTAAGTGAACCACCCAGACGTTAACCACAATGTGTGACTTACTGCCGGCTTCTCCACTGACTTTGCTTGTCAGAAGTCGGCAGTGAAGGTCGCAAATGGTGACCATGACTGCGGGACGCTGCAACACTGTAACTGTGAGCTGGTTGCCAAGCACCCGAATTGCAATTGTGACCGTGGGGACACTGCAATGGCCACACCTACGAGGACCCGTAGTAAGCCCCTCATTCCGCGCCATTGTAACTTCAAACAGTTGCTGAATGAGCGGATGTTAAGCAAGGACTATCCATAATAGCCTGATTTTGAGCATTCTTTTAAATTACACCTTGTTTCATTCCAGTTATAATTTGACCGGAAGACTATGATTATGAACAAGGGCTTTGGGGGTAAGTTTTAAGCAGTCTCTGAAAGTTATCTTTGACAGATTCCTCTCATTGCAACAGCACTAAGTTAACACAACCTGTAGTGATCTATATTCTTTTCCTTGCAGTAATATTTTTAAATCAATCTCTTTCTTATAAGACAAAAAAAAAACCCCATAATTTTCTATCAAAGTTTATTTACATTTATAAAAATGCGTACAAAAATATAAGAGCTCTATTTCTGCCCAGTTGATCCAAAGCCACCTGAGCCACGTTCTGTTTCATCCAAAACCTGAAAAATAGAAGTAATTAGCTTTCTAAAAATTATTTCCTCTGCAGAAATCACAACAAATTCCCTGTTCAAGAGCAACAGTCCTTGCCTTTTTCCTACGGTTGACAGAGAACAACTGGCAACCTAACCACCACGTCAAATTGGCTTGTGTTTGTGTATATATGTATAGATGCTGTAATTGATTAAATACAAGAGAAAAACAAAATAAAATACAGAAAGCTATAAAAAAAGAAAACAAAACTGCATACAAGTAGTGCTCACTGACCACAATTGGGACTGCCAACTCTGTCGCTAAGCGACGCAGTTATAAAGTGTAATGGTACACGAACGTGACTTGTTGCTGGCTTCCCCATTGACTTTGCTTGTTGGAAGCTGGCTGTGAAGGTTGCAAATGGTGATCATGTGACCATGGGACACTGTGACTGGCGTAAATGCATGCCACTTGCCGAGCACCTGAGCCACAATCGTGTGACCATGGGGATGCTGCAACAGCCTCAGGTTTGAGGACCAGTCGTAAATCTCCTTTCTCAGTGCCACTGTAACTTCAAACGGTTGCTGAACGAGCATTTCAGTAAATAACAGCCATGGTTCACAATAATCATCTATATTATTCAAAATTAATTTGTTATGCTGCTAATAACTCAACTCTGCAGACCACTGAGTAGTTGGGGCCATATATTTACCCTTTCGATGCTGAATAAATCTTAGCTATTCTGAAGTCTGCTTGAAAATTCATATATTTTCATGTGTATTTTCCAGCTAATATCCTCATTACATTCACTTGTTTTCAACTGCAAATTCAGAAAATGTAGCTCAATTCTCCTTCAGGCCTGGAAACAAATTGAGATCCTGGAGTAAATGTGGATCGAATAGATTTCTCCCTTATCCCTACCTTAAGTAAATCCTTTTCATTCCTATTTTTATTAACAGTAAGATACCTGGGTTAGCAGTTAATTCTTTTCCAATGTTTCCAATTTCTTACCTTGGCTTCTTCAAGAACAGGATAGTAGATGCGCTCACAGATTAGTTGAGCAATCCTGTCACCCTTTTTAACTTCAAAACAAAATAACAGGGAATTTAAAAACTTTTAATATTTTTAAAGAGACCACAATATCAATACATTATTGTTATATCTAAGGAAAATGCCAGTGATTAAGAATGTGCAATAAAAACAAGCCCAACAAAAGGAAATAGCTGGTTTCCTGTTTTGCAGATTGGACTGCGATAAAGTCCAACTAGATATATATTATTTATGCCAGGGTTCCCCAAAGTGGACAATATAGATCCCCAAGGGTCAATAGGAATTTCCATTATTGTTTTTGTTATTATTAATGTACTATTAGTTAAAGTGGCATTTATTAAATTATTTTCATATAATAAATGTTTGGGGGTCGATGAACAATCTGAAACTTCATGAAGGGGGTCAATGAGCTGAAGAGTTTGGACTCTTTCTTAGGCTCATACCAAGTCAGAATGAGTATCAAAGCTAGACCTTCCTCCTTTTCCTCGTGTGCTTGCTTCAGTGCTTCATGCTTGGCTTAAGTCAGTGTGTTCTAGTACTTCAGAAGTAAGGAATTCTGGTTTAATTTCAGTTAAACTAATCAGGATGAGCCAGGCTGTCTGCACCATGTCTATTTAGACCTTGGGTGCACTGTTTTTGTTGGTCAAGGGTCATATTGGCGTGGCTACATCTTCATGATATTTTTGCTGACCATAAAGTATGGCAGCAAGTGCCCCCCATGACTTTTTCCCTGTCTGATTTATCAAAATGGAAGAGAATGGAAATGTTGCCCAAGTTAGTCCCTGTAGCCCCTTTTCCCTTCCCCTGTGTCAGGCCCAGCCCAAGAACAATGATGAAACAGTCCAGTTGAGTACAGTTCCTTTATTTGCTTACACCTTATAGACAGAATCTCGCCAAACTAAATCTATACTACTGCAACTAGTGGATCTACCCTTTGAGATTCTAGGGAATGGCTATCCTGAATCTCTTACTCTTCTCATGCTCCCCCTGCAGACTGTGTTGCCTCTTGCCTCCTCTCCCCTCCTGGAATGCACCCCCTCCTTCCTGATAGCCTTGATCTCCCACACCCTGTTCCACAAACATCCCGTGGGTAGATGGAGGGAGATGAACCACAGGAAGTAGCAGCCGCCACCAGTAGACTGGTGAAGGGGAGGCTGTTCACATCTGTCCTGAAACTCCCTGAATAGCTCTGCCAAAGCTGGTCAGTATCTCATGCTTCATTAATAATCTTCCTCAACACCTTTTACATGTATACTCTAATTAAAAAGCAGGAAGTTTAAGGAAAGTATCAGTTTAATACTTAAATCTCCAACTTTAATTTTACCTTTACCTTTAAATGGTTCCTTTCCAAAGTTAAATAATACAACACCAACATTTCCCCTGTAGTCCTCATCAATTACCCCAGCTGTTAAAAAAAAAAGGTAATAGTGTAGATCTTTCATTGTACATTTAAGGATTCCACCCTCAGGTTGAAAACTAAAAACATTTATAAGAGAAACTAACACTGGGCAAATATAGGCACTCATTTGTCTAGAAGAGGGAAGTAGAACAATGCAGTCAGTTGGGGGAATGGAAACTCCTAACCACTAACAAAAAGAAAAGGCCACTGCCTGTTCATCCTATGCTGTTGAGCCTCAGAAGCAACCAGAATATGGTTCACTGCTCAAAAAATTACTTCACTTCATCTGCACAGGAAGCCTGTGCAGCAGTCATAAATCTAGAGGAACAGAATCACAGCCAAGACCCACAGAAGAAACCATATATACAGGAAACGGAGAAAAGAGGTTACAGGTAGTCCTTGCTTAATGACTGCCCTATTTAACAACTGTTGTAAGTTACAACAGCACTGAAAAAGTAACCTTATGACTTGATCCTCACACTTAACAACCATTGCAATGTCCCTGCAGTCATGTGATTGCCATTTGTGTGCTTCACAGCCAGCTTCCAGCAATCAACGGAGAAGCTGGCAGTAAAATTGCATGTCAGTCACATGATGTATTGCTTAACAACTGTATTGCTAAGCAATGGAGTTGCCAGTCCCAATTGTGGTTGTTAAGCAAGGACTACCTGTATTTGATATCTCTAATAGATAAGTAAGGATATATATGCAAATATTGCTTTAAATTCACCACAGCAATGGGTTTCTATGTAATGTTGCATCCAAAAGTATTAATCCAGTAGTAGGATTTACTCTCCAGTTGTACTTAATTTCAATTAAAATCAATGAGGCAGGAGGCATAACTTAAAATCTACTACATTTAGTAGAACCTTAGTTTTATTAGCTTAAGAGCTTCATAAGAAATAAATCAATGTGAGGATTCCTTAAAAATAAAAAGTTTGAAAATATGTGTTTTCAAACATTGCTTAATTGAAATAAATATATGCTGTGGATAAATGTATTTAGCTAACTGCTCGCATATAGTTCTGCAGAGTTTAGTTCACGGTCAATTGCTTTAACAGATGTGCTTTAATTAACTTACTTTATCATAAATTACAGGATGCACAAAGAACATATGTTCCATCATCTAGCTTCACTAAAATTATAGGGAGCTTATTTATGTAATATAAAAAACTAACATTTCATCTTTCAGTACTTCTACTCCCAGAACATAATACTGCCCTTATTAAATATGCAAATTAATGTAAATAAGCAAAAGCATATTTTATAACTTTTCAAGTTATTTCACTAAGAATTTATTCCTAAATTAAGAATGATGAAATATGAATCTTACATTGTAGCATCTAAATGCATATATTGATGTAATTGTATATAGAAACAAATTACTTACCACCAACATCAATGAAATGATTCACAGCTAATCCAGACCGAGGAGCTTAAAACAAAGAAACAGATGCTTTCAAAAATGATAATGTTACACACTAAGTTGCACCTTGCAATAATAATTTGTGAAGTTCCACCCAACACTCACCAGCAAAATGGCTAAATTGATTAAAGCATCCAGTTTCATATTTCCCACAGAATTATATTGGTGTTATCAACAGAAATTATATTGCAACAACACTGATAGGCTTCATCTACATAAATTTAAGACTGACAGCTAACTACACAAATTGCACAAACTCATTTATTAATATAGATATAAGGTGAAGCTTTAAAACACTGCTACAAATTCATTGTGGTAAATGATAGTTATTTCAACAGACTCTTCAGGAAAAGTATACGTATGTATTTCTGTAGGAATATACTGTTTCCAAGAAATACGTAATACAAATGGAGTTGATTACAATTTTTCTGTTTACCAACTTACCTATTCGACCATAGCAACCAGTAGGAAGGGCAATCTGAATATCCGTTTTCACTACAGCCTTCCCTAAAGCAGGGATCTCACATTCATATGCACTACAAAATGAAGCATTTTTAAAAAAATGAATAGCTAGGAAAAAGAAAAATCAGTAAGTTCAAGTTCCCTTAGAAACTCCTTGGGAAACTGCATGCAGAAATCTTCTTTTTATATACTATTATCTCCTTTAAATCTGATCACTTCAGTTCTTAATAAACAAAAACTAGATATTGAGAAGTAAGCTGTATGGTATACAGGTAGACCTTGCTTAGTGACGGCCCTGTTTAGTGACCATTTGAAGTTATGACGGTGGTGAAAAACTTTATGACCAGTCCTCGCATTTACAACCATCATAGGATCCCCGCAGTTACATGATTAACATTCAGGTGCTTTGCAACTGGTGGGTGTTTTTGACTGTTGCACCATCCTGCGATCACAGTTGCCATTTCCATGCTTCACAACTGGCTTCCAACAAGCAGTCAATGGAGAAACCAGCAATAAAATCACAAGTTGCGGTCATGAGATGTCTTGCTTAACAACCGCACTGCTTAGCGATGGAGTTGCTGGTTCCAATTGTGGTCATTAAGTGAGGACTACTTGTTGATTGGAGTTATGAGTGGATCTTGGATTCAAATAATTGAATTATTGTTTTATTATAGCATTGTATGCTACCTGTACAGTCTTATTTGCATGGAAGAGTACTCCAAGAAAAATGTGTTTTATCAGGTAGCACAGAATACTCTGAGAAAAGCCTTCTAAAAATCAAACTGTTCAACAATTTATTAATTATTCAAATTCATATAGCCACCCATCTCATATATACAGGTGGCTTACAAACAATTAAAACAAATATAAAACAACAAAACAATTACTACAGTTGCTTTATTAAAGATGGGTTCCAAGCATGAGCAAAACAGCTTATTAAACAATAAATTTAAGGCAGATTTGAGCAGTGCTCAGATTATTTGGGGGGGGGGGCATGTTGTAAGAAGTCCACCCTGTTCACGTTATATTTTAGAGCAGCCCTCCTAGCTCTCTCTTGGATTCCTAGTGTGCCAGGCCTACAACTCTCAGATTTCCTAGCTATCATACCCAAAGCATTGTGGGGAATTTGGAGAGTTGAAGAAGGCAATGGCAAACGGCTCCTGTACGTTGACTGGAAAACTACATGGGGACACCAGCAGTTGAGCTTGACTCAAAGGCAACTTCTTTTTTAGTCCCAAAATATCAGGAAGGGGAAGAGTAGGATGGGAAAGCTGTTTTACATAGTTCTTTCAGGCTTCCCCCACTTCTTCTTTATTCCTTATGACAGTCTCTCTGCTTTCTGACAGCCTCTTAGCTAGTTTTTGGAAGACCACCATGGGATTTACCATCACCCACGTAATTTATGAAAGCCGCCCTCCACCATTTCCAGCATGACTGTCTTGCAGGTGCTCCCTGAGGCTCTTAGGGTCAATGAAACTGGCTGGGTTCAAGTGCTGTCTGACCCTAACCCATTATGGCCTGCCCAGGCAGCCATTACAAGCCATGATGATGAGGTCCAGGCAACCCATCATTTATTTACTTATATTTATACAGCCTATGCACATGATGCAATCATGCAATGGCACTGTAACTCCTGATGCTGTTTGCATGATGCCATGACACCTATTTATTTATTTCATTCCATTTGCACATCCATGTGGTCGTCATCCCCCCCTTCCTGCCCACGGTGGCTTGCAATTCTTACCTTTAGGCAAATAATGACCACTGGGATGCCCCATCCCACTGAAATGTAACCCGTTTTGGTTTGAACCCTCTTGCTGTGGCTCGCAAAGCACAGCTGGGGGCTTACCAGGGTGCCTGTGTGGCTTATCCAACCAACCCGATTTAGCACGTTTGGCCGAACCAAAGCGAGGCGGAACAGATCTTGGCCTCTTCCCTCTCCTTCCCCTTCTTTCTTTCTTACCTGTATAAATCGTAGCCCGCCGCGCGGGAAGATCCTTTAGAAGGCGCATAGGCGTTTTCGGTCAGCTTGACGAAGCGCAGACTCTGGCTGGGCTTGTCGGCGTCGGGAATCCTCAGCCTGGCGCTGGAAGACTCCCCAGGGATTGCTGTGGAGGTTGGCATGGTGATCGCGCGAAATAAGGCGGCCAATTCTGAGGAGAAAGAAAGAGTGCCGCTTCGAAAGCCCGCGCTTTCGAGAAACCCGCGCGCGGGACCAACAGCCAATGGGCGCGCGGCAGGGGCGGGGCTTGCCCGGCTCATCAGAGATAAGAAAAGTGAAGTTGCCCGGCGCCTCGTTCGAATACTTCCGGACTCGCTTGGAGGAAAAAAAAGGAAGAAAGCGCTAACCCGCCGGGATTTTAACCTCGAATTTAGGCAGCCCGGGCGGTCTTTTCTGCCTCTTCTGCGAGAACGGTAGCCATAAATACCCGTTGTAATGCTCGCCTTGGTTCGTGTGTGAGTCGGGGCGGATGGGCACGCTCGGCCCTCCTTAGAAAGACTGATGGCTTCGCTGCTAATCTCAGTCGGAGACCCTGAACGAGTAAAGAAAATGGCGGCTGCTTTTCTTGCGGGAGGCAGAACCGCACAAACGATGCTACGCAGCTGTGCGACGGATTCCTCATCGCTGCTTTCTTCTTTTAGGGGGAACCCAACGCTCTTTCCCACCAGACCCAGGATGGCGCCCTTCCCTTCCCAAGCCCGGAAGCAGATTCGCTGGAGGGGTCTACAAAGTAGTCTATGGCTGCTGCGCTGCTCGCTCTTCGCCCATCCCCCGTCCCTGTTACCCTTGCCCACAGCTGTTCTCCTTTTCCCGGACGCCTCCTCCCCCCATACAGGAATGGTTTTGCCCAGTCGGGGGGCCTCGCAGCTCCTTATGGAAGAGCCCAACCTCCGAGACGGGGGAGGGTATTAAAACCTTGTCCTTACTGTCTGCGAGCAGGTCCTTGAGGGAGCGCCGGGCAGCCATGGCGCCTGAGGGACCGTTTCGGTCTCGTCCTGCCCGCCGTTTAGCCTCCGCGACCGCAGGCAGCGCCTGGGAAGGGAGAAAGCAGCTCTCTCCAGTCGCCCGGTTGGACCGGGAGGAGGCTAAGATGGCAGCCTTGGCCTCTCTCTCGGGCCTTGGCAGGACGGGGGCTCGTCCCCGCCGCGCGTTCACCCAGCGCCGTGACACGGGTCAGGGAAGACGGGGAGGGCGCATTCACACGGGCGCCTAACCAGGGTTGGCTTCAGAGACCTCGGGGCGGGCAGATGACAACGTGCCAGGCTGGGTTAGGCCGCTGCAGCTGGGCGGCCTGGCTTGGCTTGGCTTTCCGGGGTGACTTTGTCTTGTGGGAATCCGGGACGCATTTAGGAAGCGGGTCGTGTCGGGGCGCGCGGCTGCTCTGGTGGGGTCTCCGAATAGGGATTAATTAGCCTAATTGGCCATCTCCACCAAGGGAGAACTAGGAACGAACCACCCAGATCTGTGCCCAGAGTCCTTGGGAATTTCTTTCTTTCTTTCTTTCTTTCTTTCTTTCTTTCTTTCTTTCTTTCTTTCTTTCTTTCTTTCTTTCTTTCTTTCTTTCTTTCTTTCTTTCTTTCTTTCTTTCTTTCTTTCTTTCTTTCTTTCTTCCTACCTACCTACCTACCTACCTACCTACCTACCTACCATCTAATTTACATAGCCGCCTATCTTGGGATTCATTTATTTACTTATCTACCTACCAAAGTTATATAGCTTCCATCCTGAGAATTATGTATTTATCAAATTTATATAGCCACCCACCTTGGAATGATTCTGTCAACTTTATATAGCTACCCATCTTGGGATTGATTGATTGATCAAATTTATATAGCCACCCATCTTGGGATTTATCTATCTTTACAGATTAAATCCAGAGTCCAACAAACCCAAAGGCATCTTTTCATGGGGAAAAGAAAGAGGGCTCCCATATCAGGCCGGGAAAATTGCAAGGCTGCCTCTGTGTGTAAGTCACCTGGAGTAAGTTCAGCTGAAGGAGAGCCCCTGAAAATGGCTCAGGCTAATGGTTCTCCTGATCAAGATGGCCCTTGAGTTTCTGTGGGTCCTGTAAATAAAGCCCCGGAAAAGCACACTATGTTGGCAACACAAAGGGTATTTCTTGGAGTTACAAGGATGTATTGGTTGAGCTATCCTGTATGAATTTATCTCTGCCTTTTTTGAAAGACTGCACTAACAGTATGCAGGAAAAAAACCACGTATTCATGCCAGCAAGCTATTAATTCCTATCTTTGCATCTTGTGAAAGGCAATTTTATAACGCTGAATATGACTGTTACACGGTAATTCCTGGAATTGTGGTTCTACCGGGTTGAGGAAGGTGGATTCAAAAAACATTATTTTCCCATGCCCTATCTCATTTTGTAGTCTGATGTCTTTTCTCAGTTCTCTCTTTCCCTACTGCCCCACAAACTAGTTAAATGTCCTTTGGTAATTTTCTTTTTCTATACTTGTATCAACAATCCCAGTGTATTATGTTGAGCTTTTTTTCAAGAAATAATAAATAGGTTTATATCTGTTCATCCCATTCTTGTCTCATTTTACAAAGATAATAGTTGCCAGTATCAAGAATGCCTCTACAAAGCAAATATTGTTGGGTGATACTGTATTAATAACCCAAATCAAATTTTGTCTAGTAAAATGTGTTTAAGCACTAAAACTTGAAAAACTATTATTGTAGATGAAATAATCTCATCTAAGATAATTGTGTTATTATCAAATATTGTTATGAATGGCCACAATACTTATCACCTGAATTATGACAAGCCACATATTTTTGCATTTTATGACATTTGCTCACATTGTTTATTCCTTTCTTCACCTCTGTCCATGTGTACAGTAGTTGCCAGTTTATGATGCATTGGGTAATATGAATTCTAGTGCATAAAAATCTGTGACAAAATGAATGTGTTAGTTTTTCAAATGTTCAATGCGGCATTTGTTGCAACAAACTTAATAAAGATGCCCACTTGAAATTTTTTCACAATATGGAAACAATAAAAATCAGTAAATCAGAATATGCCATAGGGATAAACTTTGAATTCATTTTTATTTATTGTTAATATATTAAATTAATATACAAGTTAAAATATTTTTACCAGTCAGAAAAGATTAAAACTTATTAAAAAGCATCTCCAAGTTATGCCAATGCACTGTGCTAGTTTACTTCAATTTATAATTCTAAAGAAATCAATGTTACAATTTAAAAAAAAAATTAAGTTAGTACATATAGTTTTGCTTTCAAAGTTGTCTTAAGCATTTGATAATGATTGAATATGATTTCAGCTTATTTTGAGGTGATAATTTGAAATTACATGTTACACATTGTAAATCATAACATTTTGCTCCCCAGCTACACTGTCATGAATAGAAAAAAGATTATAACCAGATATATTTATGGAACACAAACGTTGAAGTTATGTAGGCAAGTGTAGCATTAAATGCAAAATCATACATTTGGGATTCTTTTGGGGAGAATGGAAGAAGTTGCTGCATAACTAGAGTTCTATGTTATTCTGGACCACTGCAGTAGTCAAACCTAATGTGTTTATAATAGGAATGGAAGATGATATATATTCTGATATCATGGGGAGTTTTTCTCTTTTATGATGAAAGCTAGAATTTTAAAATGAGACTTTAAATGTTGAAATGTGGAATGCAGTTGATCCTTTTTTTTTTTTTCCAGGGTACTCTCTTCAATTTTACCCTGTCCTGTCAATCCTGATTTTCCATTTCATCTTCCTATAAAGTGGACTGTTACAATCATTTGCATATATGATTCGTTTTTTACTGTCAGATGCTGATGGCAAAGTAACATGTTGGAGTCTATTTGTTATGTTAAATCCACCGCTATGTGCAAAATGCATATAATGGACTCCAGGGGGAGTTTGCTACGAGTAAAATGTCAGTACATTTTTGTGGTTGCCTCGAACGAGCAAAACTGGAGGTAGGTTCTTGGAGAGAATTTCTAGCCAAGCCATATAGAGGTAATCAGATATAATTCCTTTTCTTGCCACTGGTAGGGTCCTGTTGAATAGGATGAAAGTATTAGTAATACTCATCGCTAGTATATTAATATTCTCCCAAATTAGGGTTACCAGATGGAAGCAAAGAGAAACAGAAAACTGGTTGTAATTGACTATACTTCAACCTGTGATCTTGCCCAAAAGTCCCAGCAGAGACCCCACATTAAAAATATATAACTTACAAAACAATTAGATTAGCAGCTCGAGAGTGTTCCTGTAGGAGTTCATTCAAACGGACCTGACGGTAACTCTGTTGAAAATCAAAAGCCGATTACATTAGAAAAATGGTTCATTTTTCTGTCATGCTTAAAATTAAATTGAAGTATATTCCAGATGTCCTTCTTTGTGAATAACTTTGAAATAAGATCACACTCTACTATTCTGTCTTTGGATAAATCTGTTGACTGAAATGTGACTTTTGTAAACTGTAAAGTACATGATTTGCAAATTGGAAACAAACTTACAGTATTTATTTTGTGTTATTAAATCAATATGAATCCATATTTATTTTACCCCTTTAATGAAATATTGATGGCTATAGAATATAATAACTATGCACATAAATGTATTTAAAGAAAGTAAGAGTTGGAAGGATTTTTAAATGTACAATTAGTCTTACTCTTGGATCAGTGATCCTATTGAAAC
Source organism: Python bivittatus (assembly GCF_059951505.1). NCBI lineage: Eukaryota > Metazoa > Chordata > Lepidosauria > Squamata > Pythonidae > Python > Python bivittatus. The sequence continues at coordinate 8,444,900 of NW_028277085.1, read as the reverse complement.
TTGTTCTGATCTGATCCTACTCTGATCCTCACCTAACGATGGTGCGGTCCTGGCCTAACAACCGCAACCAGGGCTATTGAAACTGCCATTTCAGTATGGTCCCAATTAGGGTCGTTAAGCAAGGACTACCTGTACAGATTTTGGAAAGCATAGGCTATACAATTAAATAAACATTGCCTTCTCTAAGGCAGTGTTTCTCAACTTTGGCAGCTTGAAAATGGGTGGATTTCAATGCCCAGAATGCTGACTGGGGGATTCTGGGTGTTGAAATCCATCCATTGTCAAGCTGCCAAGGTTAAGAAACACTGCTTTAAGGTTTGAAGTCTCTGCCAAGTCAAAAGCTCTTCTCAGATGAGAGACTTTCTTCTATTCATAAAGGGAATAATCTTGATCTAAGCCATTGCTTTAAAATGATTATGAGTAAAATTTGGGTAGAAAAAGCAGCTGATCTAGGCCATGGATGTTTTTTTTTTCTGGTGGTAATCTATATGCCCTGCTTTCTCTTTCAAATAGCTTCTTCATAGCGTCAAAGGTAACTAGAAGTATGGCTCGTTACCTTCTCCTTGAATGCTTCCAGTTCCGCATCAGTGATTTTCCATGGTGCCTCTCTCTTTAATTTCTCAGCAGTTGTTAAATCTTTGCAGCTTTCATGAAGGCGGTATGGTTCAATCATCTCTTCAAAGAATTTCCAGCTGGAACAGAAATTATAAAGAGGCTTCACAGCAGGACTCTTAACTCTTCATTTTACAGATATTCTAAGATTGGGCAGGCTCTTAGCTGTGGAACTATAGCTGAATTCAGTCACAATCTTTAAACTACATTTATCAGGTTTTAAGCTTGGGTATAGCACTGCAGCATGGTAACAGTTTGTCAGGTTAGGTCTATGATGTTTGTCACTGCTGTCAATTTATATTTCATATTTATAAAGTAATATATAATATTTCACAATATTGCAGAGTATTTCCATAGGTGGGTACACAGGAAACAAGACTGTTTTTGAAAATGTCTGCTTGCATTATACCATAATGCTGGCTTTATTTTTTATTACTGCAGCTGATTATAAGAGTAAAACTGAGCTGGAAATTAATGCCATTGAACACGGGGGAAATGATCTCATATAAAAACCAAAGGTGCTACACCATGTCATCTTTTCTTTGTTGCCACAGACTAACATCATTATCCCTCTGGAAATTAGTTCCAGTAAATGTGATGTTGAAATAAATTGGCTATATCTAGACACCTAATTCTGAGCTCTTACAGACTTTCTAAATAATGGCTTTTCAAGGACTTGAATGTGGCACTATAGATTGTTAACTTGCATTCCATCTTGGTTTCTGGTCAAATCATTTGAGGCTTCATAGCATGTTTAAATTCTCAAAAAGACCAGGTAGCTCTCAGCAGCATAGCCAGGCTGGGTTCAAATCACATACTTACCCCTGCATTTGGGATAATAAAATACAATTCCAGTGTTTAACATTCTTTCGCCAAACAAACTATTATAGCATTCATAGCCATATGACTAGCCACAATTCAAGACAGAATAAAGTATATTTCAGTCAATCAAAATGACCACAAATAATTGTGGTTAGAGTTGTGTGTGTGTGTGCGTGCATGCAAATGAAATAGTATAAATTATAGTTATCTAGTTAATAATGTTATCCTTTAAAAGAAAGTGGTTGTCCAAGGCTGCCTGACATCCCCTGCTTCAGGAGCGTCCAACTATTTCAATAATGCTTTAAAAATCCATTTTTCTTTGGCAGTTTGCTACCTTCTCCCCAGTAATAGAATGAACACCCATGATTTAGCTTGATTTTTTTTCCTAAATGAAAGAAAGAAGACTTAACCAGCAGCAAGGACAAGCTTTACACATTCAGTTTCTAGATGTTTTGGTTTTTTTTAAATTGCACTGCTACTTGGAAAATTGCTGAAATAAAATTTGAAATATTTTCCATTTCAATTGCTAATTTCAAATGCTTACCTCTCTTTAGTGGGTTTCATGTTGATGTCACCAATTATATTAATGTCAGCAAATTTTATTCTGAACTTACTTAACAGTGAAGCCATCCTGAAAAATTAAAAAGAAGCTGTTTTAATTTCAAAATTCAGAAAGCTGATAGTAAAACATAATTAAGAAGTAAATCCTGTTCAATTTGTGAGACATGGGATGCAATATTTTGATAGGTAATCCTTTGCATTTGATTGCAAAGTGCAATTTATCTACACTGAAGTAGCCAAGTGTGCTAAGATTGCAGTCTGATATATAAAATATAGTTCTTTCAAGACCAGGTCATATTCTGTCTGTCTACATAAAGAGAATCCAGAATCCCTTTTAGCAGGGCATTGAGATGAAACAATGGACAAAGACCACGCGTGTAATAGTGAAAATTTTTAAGAAGAAACACTGCAACGAAATAAGCTGTCAAAGTTTTTCTTCTACTGCCTAATAGCTATATAAAGCTTTAGATAACTCAAGTAGCTTCAGATACATCGTTTTCTTCTTTTTCTGCCATATACAAATAGTTTCTGGAAGCCGTAAAAGTATATTTACTGGGTAAGGATATGGATATCCTTACATTACTTTTTCTTCTTCAAGACGAGTAACTTTTCCACCCGTAAAGATCCTTAATTTGCAATCCTTCCACTTTTTCCGGAGTGTCAGAATGTAGGGAATTAAGAGTATTAGCCCTGGGTGAAGAAATTAAATCAAATTATTCACGCAAATGGAGCAAGTCAGAACATTGCGTAATTAAGAGAATTTTTTTCCCCATTAATATTGAAAATGGATGGTCACTGACTTTAAAAAGTTTTTTTAATTACGTTTTTTGTTAATGGGTTTGCAAATCTTACGCTGGATTATAGCATTGGTCCCGATTCCTGAGGTGCGTGATGGTCTTTTGTAGGGCTTACCTCCGTCGTCGAACAGCCACCACACGTCGATGGTGCCCTTCCCTTGCTTCTTTTTAAACTGGATGCTAGCCTCAAGCAGCCGTTGATTGAATTCCCCGACGTGTATTGAAGAGATTGTGCTAATGCTGCAATCTGAAACGAGAGAGACGTGCTCAGAGCTTTGCTGCATCATAACTGAAAGTGCTCTATGTACACCATTGAAAAATCATGATTTGATAGCAGGAGGCACACATTTAAGCAGCGAACATTGGAAGGACTGGGGTGAGCCTTTGTATAATTTTCTGGTATCTTACGAACATACATTTTAAGGTTACAAGTGCTGTAGTTTCAAGCCTGGCTATATACAAAGATTTGGATAATAACCCTCCAAGATTTCGACTGTGACAGGTAAAAAAAAAAAAAATTGAATAAATACAAGACAAAATATTTTTTGCCCCTGTCATTAGGTACAGTAAGATACTAATCTCAGGTAGCTGTTAGTGTGGTGACAAAATAATAGTAATTTTATATATATCTATATTGATATATATCCCTCCCTCCCTCCCTCCCTCCCTTCCTTCCTTCCGGAAGACTTGTGGCTTTTCCTTTCTCATGTTATGCACAGCAAAGTTTTGACTGAATTTTGGCAGCAAACTAAAGGTTAGAGTATTAAAAAGTTAATAAATGAAATGGGTAAATAATTCCTAATGAGTGTACAGCAAGGGGCACCCCAGCAAATCTCTTGACTCAACCTGATGGAAGAAAATAGAAAAGCTTAGAATATTGTCATTTACTAGGGGAATGGGAATGATAATCAGACTTTTTTTTTAAGAAAAAAAACTGATTGAAATCCATCCGGTTAATGTAATTTAGGTTTTTTTTTAAGCTTTGCGTTGGCAATTATTAGTTTTAGGTATGTGGTATGTGTGATTTTGACAAAGCTGTTGGGCGCAGATCAAGGGAGACTGCCAACTTGCATGCAGCTGTTCCAGTGCTTCGGTGCAATTCCTCGAGCTGCCTCTTTATTTGCCCCTGAAATCTGGCAGCAAAGTTTATAACAGTTTTGGCAGCCAACTGCTTTGAAAAGGTGAGGGTATAAAAAAGTTCATAAATGAAATGTATAAATCATTTGTTGAATGTATTCATATGCATCTATATGTATATACAGCTGGTTCAGAATGGTTTACCTTCGGTGTTAAACTAAGCATGAATTGGGCGATGGTGGCAAAATTGTTTATGAGGTTTTTTTTGGTTCCTTGTCTAATTTCTTCTTCTGCCTTTCCTTTCTTTTGACCTCACCTCCTTTTTAGGTGTGAGTTTGGGTATGCCACACAGGACTGAAAGCCATCCTCAGCCTAAAAGCAGGTTGTCTAATTCTGGTGCAAATATCTAAAATACGTATTTTTGAAAATCACTTTTTAATTTATTCAAATAAAAGTTGATGTCACTGAACTAGTTTGGATTATGCCACCTGTCCTCTTTTTCCCCCTTATTCATTCTTAAATATCCTAGTGGAAATGAGCTGCAATCCTGAAGTAAGAAGAAATGAAGTTGCTATCTAAATGAACTCCCTGGGATTGGTACTCTTTAATTCAATAGTGCTTCCTAGTTTCTAAATTTCAATCTAGACCAAGCTGCTTGCTGCCTGGTGGCCATCTATAAAAAAGTTCGTGTCTGTATTTTAGTTGCTCTCATTTAGGTATACGCCACAGTAGCTTTCCCAGTAAATGTTAATTAGCGTTATTTCTCTTTTGATATGAAAATACTATTGCAGTATTTAGTGTTCGTCCTTTGATAGACCCTTAATAAAAGAAATGTAACTTGGTGGTAATTTGGGTGTGCAATGTTTTACTTAGAAAGTCTACCTTTTAATATTACAATGCTTTAGTTTGGTTTCTGTTCCACCATGCAGACAGAATTTTTTATAAAGTAATTTTGCCTGACAAATTACAGGAGAAAGAAAAATGGGTTTTCAGAAGAAATAGATCCTTCTGCCACAGAAACTGTTCTGAGCCTCATTAAATACTCATTTAAAGTACCATAATACCCTGAGTTATGTGTAGAAGAAAGGGGGACTAAAACCCTTTTATTCTTATGGTTCAATTCCTATAATATGCTCCTGCTTGGTTAAGCTGCTGTTTAGGACATGAAATACTACTTTCGAATAAAGGTATACCGTATACACATTGTGACCGTCATACAGTATTAGAATGGGGTTGGGATGAAATCTGTGGTAAGTCCACCATAGTTAGCTTTAATTGTTTTAGACATTTTTATTTTGGTTAGGTAAATAATATTAAAAGCAAACTTCCGGGTTTTAAAACATCACTCAAAAGATGGTGAGAATCAAACATCAAAAGACTGGAACCAGTAAACATGTTGTAATGCATTACAAATCACACACCCTTCATCACCTCTGATATTTTGTTCTGTCTTGGATTTACCTTTTGGTTTGGATGCTAGCTCTTTCTCCCCTAAAAGGTTCTGTGCCCAATGACTGCTCCAGAATTGGAGGTACTGTTGAGAAGCCATACATGCTACCGTGTCTGATGTAGAGAACATTAGCAAGAGAGATGTTGGCCTTATAAGATTCTTCAACAGTTAGCAATGGGCCAGTAGGTTCAGCCAGCAAACAGAGCAAGGTCTTCTGCATTATGGTAAGATACATAGCATTTCTTTTTTGATTATAGCAATTCTGTCCCAGTTTGCTTCTCCATAAAAATATCCATATTTGCAAATGTTATTAGTGTAAGATTTGTAAATCTATATTTTCTTTTTTGCTGAATTATTTCCTCCTTTTTGGTGATTTATGACAATTTGAGTTGCCATAAATCTGCTTTTTAAGCTGCTACCAGAATGCGGTTGCTTTTGTTATAGTAGACTAACATGACTTTGTCTCAACAGCAGTGCTCTGTTCTCAGAAAAAAGCTTAGGGGCGGTCCTTATGCCCGTATTGTTTTCAGCTTCAGGTTGTACCTTTTTTGGGCATCGTCTTCGTAAAGTTGAGTTTGGTGGCTCTTCTGAAGAATCCATGGATACCATAGTTTTGTTCTTCAAATTCACTATCTTTAAGAGTGGCCTCTAGGGCTTGCCTCTCCTGCTCCAACTTCTTCAATTCTTCTGTTAACCAAAATAAAGACTGGTAGTGTAATTATTTAGGAACTGTCGAAGCAAAACATGGATGGAACAGTAATTGGATTCTATCTCTGAACCTGAGCTAAATGTGGGCCTTTCTGTTTCCTTGCACATGTTAATGATTGCCTTGTATCAGATACCCTTGAATGAAGACGTTGCTGCTGCTTCAGCGTTTTTTGTACCGTACTGAATTTCTGCCTCAGGACATCCATAAATGCATACTTATACTGAAGACATACATGCGTTGGGCACAAACATTTGGTTTCTGTATTTTGTTTCATGGTATTTTTGGAAACATTCTAGTGGAATGAAGATCAATTGTGAAAAGACAGCAGGTGGCAGCAAAGGGTTGTAATTTTTTATGATAGCTATGATCAAGTATTAATTTGAAGCAAAAACAAAATCATAAATACAGACTTAATGGCCTGGTCTTTACACGCCATTAAGAATAGGCTCGAGCTTGCCTAATTATACTTTGCTTGAACATCTGGATCCACCTTAGGCAATAAATGATGGTTCATTTTTTTGGCAATAAACCCCAACTAGAAACGGGTTTGAAAATAGTGTATGAATTCTGGGTTCCTCTAGCTAAGGTTTGACATAGCTGAAGTAGAAATCATGGCTTATTCTTAGTTGGTTTGGTAAATCTCAAAAACATAAACATTTTAAAGCAAGCCCAGCATAGAAAAATGACCTATTCCATAGGCTAAATGGCATTCTGCACCCCACCCACCCCCCATTTAATTCTTCCTGGTAATGGTATTTGTTTTCAACCCAACTCTGCCCAAAGGATGAGGTACAGATGGGGATCTGATTGTCAAATAACAATGTATTGCACAGAAGATATCATGATATTGCACTGGCCACCATGGTTTGTCATCTCCCAGTTAAGCTGCTACAACTTGCTTTATCTTGGGGTGCTCTTGAAGGTGACTTCAGAAGCTATAGTTCAGTGTTTTTCAAACTTGGCAGCTTTAAGATGTGTGGACTTCAACTCCCAGCTGGCTGGGGAATTCTGGGAGTTGAAGTCCACACATCTTAAAGCTGCCAAGTTTGAAAAACACTGCTGTACTGCAGTTGGTACAGAACGCAACTCTGCTAACAGGTGGAAGCTCATACAGCAGAATGCCACCTGTACTCTGTGAGTTGCTGTAGTTGCCATTTGGCTTCCTCGCCCCATTCCAGATGCTGGTCATAACCTCACAAAGCCCTTTATGTCTTGAGTCCCTCTACCTCTGGGACTGTCTACTCCAGGTAGAACCTGTCCACCCTCTACAGTACTTGCAGCCTGAGGTCCCCACTGGCTGGAAGGTAAGCAAATGAGGCCTTGGGAAGTGACCTCCTTGGTTTCAGCCCCTTGTTGTGGCACAGCTTTCCCTTAGCTAGCCAGGATGGCCCCTTCGCTGTTATCCTTCGGGAATAAGCAGGGAAGATGATGCTTTTCTGCAGATCCCACGGGGAGGAGAACGTTAGGTAAGGTGCCTGCTGGTTGGCTGTGGGACTGGCCAAGGTGAGGGTGTGTAACTGTACTTTTATGTATATATTTTTTTTAATCTTTTAGGGCTTTAAGCCACCTAGAATATATGGAGTTGGCCACATATAAATGCATATATATAAATAAAATAAATGCTCAGGAAAAAAGACGCAGCTCATATATCCAAATCACACGTCTTACGTAAAAATCCTTAATTGCCTGGGAATTGGGAGCTGGGTTGTGTGTGTGTGTGTGTGTTTGTAAATAAATAAATCCCCACAGACATATATAGAGAAAATTCGTAATTTGGTCTTCCAGCTGAACAGTACAGTTATATTTATACTTTTATGTTTTATTAATAATTCTCTCCCTCTCCCCTTTATATGTATATTTAAGTTTGGTTCTCGGTTTCTTTAATCAGTAACATGGGGGAACCCCACCCCACCCCTCCCCTGCATCTTTCAAACACAGTACTCCAAATCTCAAGGAAGAAATTTGTATTCATGTATTTAGAAATCAGTAGAATTATTAGGGGAACAATTTTGTTTCCAGAAAGCATACCCATAGTATAGGAATTGTCTGAAGTTTTCTTGACATACCTTGAACCTGGAGCACTTGAGATATATCAAACCCTTGGCTTATTCGAACAATTATCACTCCAAATTCAAAGTCGAATGCATCACTGGAACAAAGTTTACATTAAAAAAAGTCTTCAAATAATATTAGAGTAGTGAGAGTTACCCATGTTGCAGTAATAACAGTTACTGTAATGCTCATTGTACATGAGAAGTGAAAATAATTGGATTTCTATAATGCAGTGTTTCTCAACCTTGGGAACTTTAAGACGTGTGGACTTCAACTCCCAGAATTGGGAGTTGACATTTTCAGGAGGCTTGTGTGCATCTCATTCTTTGTGCTTTTGATCACATGGGGGGGGGGGGGCTTGGATTTGCCAAGGGGATATCCAGGGTATAAATAAGAATTAGTCTGAAACTAACTTAGTAGTGATGCATTATTCCAAAGAATAATCGGTGAGATAGCCAAGAGTTGTTGTTGTTGTTGTTATTGAAAATCCCTACTTTTTGGTCAGACAACAGTTCTCAGAGGTTCTTGATTTTGAGCCATGATTGTTAAGTAAACTTTAAACTGAATCAAACTTATAAGATGGCAATAAAAATAGAGTTGGTATATACGATGGCTGTGTCTGCTTCAAAAATGTTTGCAAGGAGATGCAAAGGAAGCCTGGGGGAAAAAAAAACCTGGCTGCTTTAATGACTAGCAGCAAGGTACAGTACTGTGTTTACAAGAGATCTGAAATACTTCTAAATCGTGTTCAAAGTGTGCACATCTCTAGGGCGCACTGCAGTCTTCTCTTGCATATAAACATTATCACTGTTTTGTCTCATGTGCACAGAAAACAATAACTTGGCTGTTTTCCTCTTCCTCTGCCAAGTCTGAACCTTAAATTGCAAAGTTCAAAAATGATTTCGTAAATCAAACCTTTTCTTTTTTTTTAAATGAGAAGCTGTTTAGAGATGCTTCTAGTTCTAGCAACATAACACATTTCCAAATTTAACTTACTGTATGGCACCTGCGTAATTTTCAACTTGTATTGCAGTGGCATGTCTCCAGTCTTTTTTAAAGCCAAGCACCAAAGTATTAGGTCTCATTCTTCCCAAACCAGAGGCCTGCCAGTATAAAACATGGTGTTTAAAGCAATCCATGTGCAAGGTTTATCCAGAATGAGGAGTAATGGCAAAAGGTAATGGGAGTAATGTTCTGGAGGGATTTAAGATTAAATTCTATTTGGTGGGTGTCCTTCATGCTTGTACCCAAGCAGTACATACTGTATAAAGATTAGTTTTAAATCATCTCAGCTATAAAATGATTTTTTAAATTGCAGAAATGTAATTTACTAAAGTAGCATCCATTTGCATTTCTTCTGATGCAAAAATCAAAGTTTGAAAACTAAAGATCAACAGAATTTTCAGGCTACTGCCTGTGTGATGGTTTTTAACAATCATGCCAGGATTGCAGACCCCTTTATATAAAGCAAGGGTGATGTTCCTTGAAAGAGTTATAATATTTAACAAGTGCTGTATGATACCTTTTATAGAACAGCTACTTCATTCAGTCTAAGGCTGCTTTTACTTGCATGCTTATTTGGGAGTAAACCTTGCTGGATACAGTTGGAATTGTTTTTCTTAGGACAAGGACAACCTCTATTTCAGTACTTTAGATTTTCCCTTCCCCTGCAAATCTTGAGTGCCCCTTCTAGAAGCCCTCCAAAAATTATTGGTGGATTCTTTTTAAAAATATGGAAGGACCCCCAAGGAGTAGACCTATTCCTTCAAAGATCGTATTTCGTCATCAAAAGATAACACTGGTATAGATAGAGCAAATACTCTAGTGCCTTCATTTTGCTTGAGTTCAACTTCAGCCTGTTTTGTCCCATCCAGATTCTAACAACTCCAGGAACTGGGATGGGATATCATAGCCATCTCCAGTGTGGCCTGGTATAGTGATGTAAGGCTGGGTATAATCAATACATTGATTATACCATATCCCAAACCATTGCATAACCTTTCATATGGATGTTAAAAAGTAGAGGAAAGAGGACCAAACCCTGTGGTATCTCACTACACTTGCCCACTGAAAAAAAAGCAGAACTGTTGTGAAACAATGTCTCCCATCCTGAATTCCTGAAGGCAGCCTAGAAGGATACCATGGTCAATTGCATCAAAGGCTGCTGAGAGGCCCCAAAAGACCAGAAGGGGAACACCTACCCCCATCACTCCCATCCCTAACTCAACAAACTTTATCTACTAGAGCAACTAGCTGCCTAAACTCTGAATAAACAGGATTCAGATAAGCAGTGGTAGTTGTTAAAAAACCACTGGATTCCGGAAAGACCTCTAAGAAATAGCATACAACAGCCTCTTTAAAGCAGTACCCAACATCCCCTTCCATAACAAGCCATTGACACCTGCCCAGATCTGAAGGATCCAAGAGGAACAAGCATCAAGCCCGCAGGTGGTAGAAGACATTCTAGAGAGCACCATATCCGCTTCATCAGAATTAACTTCCATGAGCTCTGCCCATAAAGAGTCAAGGTACAGGAGAACCTGAGTGACTTAATTGGCAAAATACTGTTCCAGTGTAATATGTGAAAGGCCCACAGTAGATACTGCACATCCGTGATCCTCTCAAACATAATGCTTCTCAGTGGAATCAATTAAAACATCCAGCTGCTGGTCATCAGGTTAATTTAGACAACTTTAGGAAAATCAAGGGAAATATATGCAGTACACGATGAATGCCATGTTTATGCTTAACCAGCTGTGCTTAGAAGTATTTGTAGTGGATTTGAAAGTTCAAAACTTTAGTGAAAGAACGTAAAATCTAAACAAATGCATTTGTATGAAGATATGAATAAGTAGACCAAGCCTTTTTCTAAGTTGTAAGTCTAGAAATTCTAGACTTTCTAGAAAATGTAGATTTTCTGCCCAGAGAGGCCTATTGGCCAACATCATGTTATACCTAGTAGAAAACATTTGAAAATAATTTTATATTCTGCCAGTATAGTATTTTGGTTGTACAGTATTGGTAATAGTGTCTGTTGCTATTGGTGTTCATTTGACTTATGCTATATCTTGAAATGATTTTTAAATTGTTTTTTTTTTTCTTTTTTTGCAAATTAACTTGAGTGCTTTCTGATTGGAAAGGCAGCCTGGCCATTTTTTAAAATGAAAAATGAAAATACAGAGGACTCTTGTTTCAGAAGCATTAGTGTGCTCATTATATCTGATGGTGCAGCAATCAAATTAATACTCTGATCATAAACTCATTGTTTAGTCCTGTTAATTTCACAGCAATTAGAACATCTGGTTGCCTGTGTAATAATGAGCTTCTTTTCCCCTGTGTAATCTGTGTGAAGTATTAGAAGATGAAGTGTTAATTCCACTATATGAAATACGTTTTGTGATATAAAGTAAAATATTGATAGTATTACATAAGTTTAGGCTATTGCATGAGTAATATGCATGAGTAAAATGACATTTTAAGTGCCTCTAAAGTATCTCAATTTAATACAGGGCCTTGTTCATTGAATATAGCAATGTTTCTCAATCTTGGCCACTTGAAGATGTGTGGACTTCAACTCCCAGAATTTTGGGAGTTGAAGTCCACACATCTTCAAGCTGCCAAGCTGAGAAATACTGGAATATGGAATTGATTCATTTCCCCCCCACCCCCCCATAATTCCGTTGCCTCAAAGCAGAACTATTCCCCAAGTAACCTATAATACAAACATCAGCGCCCCCAGGATATCCTCTGCCTTGCCATGACCCCTTCCGAATGTAAACCGTAACGAACCAGCCACAATTCTTCGGTACCGGAGGCTGCTTTCAAGCAAACCTTCAAGCAGCTTACCTGGAGAAGACTTCTGACTCCATCTCTAAAGCTGTCTGCTGCTACCGCAGCATAAAATGCTTTCCTTTTATTCTTTGCCAGCCAGGCCTGCTTTGTTGCCATGCCACTGTTCATCTCTGTAACGCACAGCTTGCGTGGGCCCTGTGTGACACGATCAGACATTAGAGAGAAGCTCCGTATTGTGCCCCGTACAATAGCATGATTTTGAGGGAGTGACTGAATTGACTCGGCGAGGGACTGGAACGTGTGTCGAGGAAAAAGAGATTCCCATTCCATCTTCTGCAAAGAGGCTTTCCGTTCGGGAAGGAGAAGTTAAAGCCACTTAGGTATTGTGATAAGTAGCAGAGACCGTTTTGAAAATTCAGCTTTGGAGGAGTTTTAATTAACGGTTAAATTGTGAAATATTAACAGAGCGAGCCAATTGTAATTGGGCTCCAAGTATTCACAATCGTGTTTAAAATCCAGATGTGCAGAGGGTCTGTAGGCTGGAGCCGCCTCAGGGTGGGGATTTGGGCATGGCGTTCTGCATAAAGGTGGGGACCCAAAAAAGCACTTTCTCAGGAATTACATCTAAATTGTGGAGTTTTTTTTTTTTCTGGAGAAGACCGTTGGCTATTCTCTTCAGTGATAACCGCCTAAAACCTCCCTATGTTTTGCATCGGCGGCACAAATGTCACCTGATGTCATGTGCTCTCTAATCTTTTTTCTTGCTTTCTGCTTTGTAATTGTTTTGTTTCAAATTAGATTAGCTTCGTAACTTCTTGGAGGAGTTTATTATCGTTAGCTGCCCTAAATGTTTTGCCCACCCTAGAAGCAAGGAGGATCTATTTTATATAAACAAACATATACCTATGAATTCCGGTTTTGACCCTTGGCAGTTGACACGTCTGTTGACCGTATAAAGGCAACGCTTTCTAGTCTCGCTATGTAAAAGATGAATTTGAACCAATTATGCAAAGGTTTCTTGTAGTCCCTTTTGATGAAACCTGCATTTCTGTCTTAAAAGGACTAAGATCTCCTGAAAATAATGGGCTTATTCAGGACCGGATAGCTAAAGCTTCGTATCAGCATGCCTTTGCTTTTGGGGGAGTGTCTAAGAAAAGTTGGACGTCTTGGAAAAAAGCATCAATTGAAGCCATTGGACCCTTCTGCAGAGGATCCTAATGCTAAGTTTTTGGCTGCTAGTACTGGTCTTAAATTTTCACCCAAGCTGAAAAACTGCAGTTTTGATATTTGTATATTGTATGCACCATATAGTTTGACTGCTTTTTTTCCAAGGCACAGAATAAACAACACTCTCTACAGGAATTTTAAAAAACAGGTACTTAACCATAGTTTTTCCCAATCGCTACCATATTTTAGATTCGTGCATCAACTGAATATAAATGAAACAAAGGACTAGGAGATATAAGTAAGAAGTATTTAGAATCTTAATGGGAGTCATATTGATAGCATGCTCCTATTTTATCATTCTCTTATTTTCCCGGTGAAACAGCTCACAATAGTTCATTATGTCAATTTTTATTAGTCAATAAAACTAAATGTGGCTAAAGTTTCTAGAGAAAGAAATAAAAGTACCTATACCGACACAACATGCTTATATAAAATATTTGCAGAGATATAAATCTAGAGACAAGTAAGTAAAATAAATGGAAACCCTTCTGTCTGAAGTTTTTGTAGACGTGAATAAAATACCTACTGGGATATGGAGTAAAACTTAGCATTATAAATTAACGGGGCAAAGAAATCTTCCTTGGATTGTGCTGTTTTTATTATTTGGAACAGGCACTTGTAAAAAAGTTTATATATGAAAGAATCTAATATTGCAATTTGAGTCTTTTTGGGGGGAACAGCTGTCTGATTAGGGATTAAAGTGGTGGACTAGGAGCCCTAGGTTCTAATCCATCCTCAGCTTTGAAAGCTTTTTTGCCCTCACCCTCTCTCAGTCCAACCTACCCCACAAGGTTGTCATTGTAGGGAAAATAGGAGGAAGCAAGGCTATGGACGTCACCTTGAGTTCCTAAATGAAAGATGGGATAAACATCTAATAAACACTTAGTGCTTGCTCCTTCAAAGCAAATGCTATCTATTTTTCTGTAGGGTTAACTAACAAAATTGATGCAATTCGTATAGCGAAGACCTGTCTATGACCAAGCTTTCTGTGTGGAAAACCTGCAGTTTCCAGTAGCTTTAACAAGATAGCCATTTTTGTGAAGCAAATATTGGTAGGTATTGACAGAACTTACCATGTAGACTTCACAGCAGATGCAAAGACCGTTGTTCTTTGTGAATGAATGAGCAATGTCTAACAAAGCGGGTCTCGTCATAGGTCCTCCTGTTAAAACTATGCACTGAGGCCTGCAACGATGGAAGGAGATGCGTTATATTTGATGATGCATTTACATTTGACAATCATTGAATCGCTTCCTTGGAGAACTTACCGAAAGTTTTTTACATGATCATCCACCGTAGTTAATTCCAGCGCACTGTCAATGGCATTAATATAGTAGAGTGCCTGTGCAGATGACCCCCAGTTTACCTCTGTTGTACAAGCAAAAAAAAAACCCCACATCACTTTTAGTTTCTACATTTAACAGAAGTCGTTTTACAGATACCGTATTTTCGATCCGTCATAACAAGAGGTAGTATTTGGTGTTTATATGTGGAATGCTACATGTGAGTTGTGATCTTATGCTCAGCTAGTGGAAGTAAGCCTTATTGAATTTTTTGTCAGTATATGCAGACCCCTTCAAAGGGGTCACCAATTTTCCCTGTGAACTGTAAGTAGCATTTCCTGCCTTCTTGTCAGTCCTTCAAGGTAGGCCAGATCAAGAAACAGACTTTGCAGAGATTCCGGGAATACTACTGTTGTAGGGTATAATAAGGGAATCTTGTAAGCCTTTCAGAGTTTCCTTCTGCCCCATCTTCATCAGCCACTGCATGGAGGAAGTACCAAAGCCATCTCTCAGGGCAATTGTGAGGGGTTGTGGGGACAGGAGATATGGCAAGAGGAAATACCAAAATCTGGGAGGAAGGGTGAGGGGTGAGTTTCCATCAGTGGGAAATCACCCAACCTGGAGCTTTAGAGGAAATGCAGCAATCCAGTCTTTGTGGCATTTCCTCTAGAACAGGAGCCAAGACAAGGGCAGAAGCTAATAGTCAACAGGAGCTGGCCCCTATGTTTGCATGGGGGAACCCCAAGGAATGGCACCAATTTCAGATCAGCATAGTCCCCCCACGTGGCCTGAATTTGAAGATGTAAAGCTTTTGGAACAGCTGTCTTATGAGAGGTTCTTTGATCTTCTAACCAGTCTTACCAGATAGAAGTTCACTTTGGTTTAAATAATCGATTCTCTCTTGCTTCTGTGCAACATAGCGAAAATAGATATTAAAGCAACTTTTTAGACATTTAGTTATCTCAATGTCTTCAACATTCTGTTGGTCCTGGAAGTTCATGAGATCATTTGTGGTGGGTTTGGTTATTTACATCACTTACAAGCTTATTTGCTTCTGCCCAATTTAGAGGATTTTCCAAGACTGAAGACTCCACTATCTTATTTGAAGGAAGCCCTGCCTGGCTTCTGAACTGTTATCCAACCTGCTGCCAAATTTCATGATTAAGGAGAATGACAACTTTCCAAAAGCAAAGTGTGATACCTAGTTATTTGTTTCTTATGTGAACCTAACACTGCATTAATGTTTTCCAGCTTCTCAGAATCACATAGCTCATAACGTAATATTTCATAGGGAAACAGAGGCCCGTCGAATAAAGAAAAAGTATAGAAAGCAAACGTGTTTTAATCTTGCACAAGTGAGATGCAAACCAAATAAATATTGTTTCCTGTGGATAAGGGGATCCACAGAAAGTGAAGGTGAGGGTGTAGCTACTAGACTTCTAGATCAAAAAAACCAGGCAACAAGGTTTTAGTTAATTCCAGTGCTCTGTGAAAAAGGGCTATGCTGTTCGACTCATAAAAACCTCATTAGAAGCAATATGTTGGCAGTCTAGAAAGAAATAGTTTTTCAAAAGCTACCGTTGGAGATACCTCCAGAGATTTTTTCCCCCCCTAACAGGAGAGAAAGAACATGCCAGATTAAAGTGGCAGAAGCCACCTGACAGATAGGATTAGTTAACAGAGATGTGAATACACGGCGTTCTTAGGGGAAAAAAGCGTGTGCGTGTTTGAAATCTTTTCCACCGAGCTGCATTAAAAAGCGCCCTAGGGAAAAGGAGAGGAGTGAAGAAGGGGAGAATTGAAATCAGAATGTTCTTTTTCTTCTTCTTTTTTTAATAATTCCTCTGGGAACATCCCTTGGTAACTAAATTAGACATGGCAGTGAAAGGTTGATGCATTTCAATATGGATCTATCCACACATACTATAAAAAAGGGGGGGGGGGAAGCAAATATAAATCACCTTTTGTTTGTTTTTTGCCCACCAAAAAGTTTTTTCCTGCCAGTGAGTTTTGCATACCAAACTATGACCTCCACTAATTTGGGCTGTGTCGAACTTTTTCACTGCCAGATGGGCTAGGGTGAGGGTTTCTCAAGCTTGCCCACTTTAAGAGGTGTGGACTTCAACTCCCAGAATTCCCCAGCCAGCATGGCTGGCTGGGGAATTCTGGGAGTTGAAGTCCACACCTCTTAAAGTGGGCAAGCTTGAGAAATAGTGGGCTAGGATATGGCGTGGGAACATATGCTGTGAATGTAGGTACCCACGCTGTAGTCACAACAAGGATATCGTGCCAATCGATTACACGCAGGGCAGGCCAAAACTTTGGGGCCATGAGATTTTAACTCAGAGTGGGCAAAAAAGGAACAGGAGCGGACGCTGGTATTAGAAATTATTTCTAATACACAGAATTCTGCACCAGACTCCCTCCGGTAGCTTTTCCCCTAGAACCATCCTCCCCCCCGCCTTCCCGAGCCTTACCTGGCTTCTTGTATGTCACATAAATATAAAGAAAGAGCTCAATTGCGTAAGTGATCAGAGCTGCCGACCAGTTGATGACAAACATGACGCCGCAGCAAAGCACGGCTCCGAAGAGGGACACCCACATGTTGTAATACCTAAAGGCAGGTCTCCAGCCTATGGGAGTCAGAACGAGTGGGTCAATTCTAATCAACCCTAATTGGTTGAGTAAAGGTGTAGGCCACCCATTTCATATACGGGACTCTGGGCGGCTCACGATTAAAACAGAATAAAAGCAATCAAAACAACCTGAACGAAAACCCCCCAAAATGACATCAAAATCCCATATGATTAGACTCATCAGCACTCAAACTAACCATGACATGGGCTCATCCATGCTGTCAGGGCCCCAGGTTGGACAAGTCTAATTTATGAATGCCAGGAGGCTTAATTGGGTGACTCAATTCTAATAGTATTCGAGGGGGGAGAGGTGACCCTTTCTCTGAGCAGGAGGCACAAGGTAAGAATGTGGGCTTATCGCTTTCATGTTATGTTATTATACCGATTTATACAGCTGCCTGTTTCACAATTGCAACTCTGGGCGGCGAACCTTAGATTAAAATCCAACAAAGAACAAAAGAGCAATTAATAATAATAATAGTAATAATACAATAATAGTATAATTGCTAACCTATCCCAGGGAATTACTGGCATGAAAACTCTGCAAGTGCAGATCCCATAGGATCATTCAAAGACCCTCAGCTATGAGTAAGCCATCTTCCTCTATAAAATGACGCGTGGTTTGGCAGAAGTTATTGGGGAAATTTGATTCCCTGTCCAACAGGAGATTGTGGCAGGAGCTTCTAGGGCAGGGTTTCTCAACCTTGGGCACTTTAAGGTGTGTGGACTTGAACTCCCAGAATTCCCCAGCCAACCATGCTGGCTGGAGAATTCTGGGAGTTGAAGTCCACAGGTCTTAAAGTGCCCAAGGTGAGAAACACTGTTCTAGGGTGACTCAGAAGGATTCCATCCTTGTTACACTCACTAATAATGAAGTGAAATGTACAGCTGTAGGATATAGTGAGTAGAGGAACTGAAACGGAAATGAGATAAATGGTAAAAGGTCTATTGGCAGCCCTGGATTGATCACTCCGTTGAAAGGTGGCACGTTGCTGAATTGTCCAAATTTCATGTAACAAGTTCTTCTTTTAGCAATATAGAATTACAACCTCTTCAAGGAACCTATATTCAACAAATAAATACCCCTAGCCAAGGCAGACCAACAGCTATGTATTACCGTGTTGAATAAGCATTACTGCCAATGTGGGAGTTGGGGTTGCCAAGCAGAACAAGGTTTTAACTGATTTTTATTTTCATTTTTGTTTACATGGTTTTGTTCTGAGCCTCTTTGGATCTGGTAAAGTTACTAATGAAAGGAGAGGATTTTCAAGCAGTCGGCAGCTGACACTACGTGGCGGTTTGGATTTATTTCACTTGTTAAGATCCAGCTTCTCCTGCCCCAATATATATTTACTGCCCTCAGTCATTTCCCTGCATCTAATAAAACACATTTGTCGCCCAATAAAACATATGCCACAATATAACAGGTAACCCTCAAAGGAGTAAAACACAGCTTTTCTTCAGCATGTTGTGCAAGCTTTGGGCAGAAGACACATCGC
Source organism: Python bivittatus (assembly GCF_059951505.1). Taxonomy (NCBI): domain Eukaryota; kingdom Metazoa; phylum Chordata; class Lepidosauria; order Squamata; family Pythonidae; genus Python; species Python bivittatus. The sequence continues at coordinate 8,426,383 of NW_028277085.1, read as the reverse complement.
CTTTGTTTTCTGGAAAGACGTGAGGATTAATTGTATATTTAATAGAAAAGATGTTTTTATTAACCATAATAATGCATGAAATCCAAAAGCATTTCCTGAGATGCCTACCTTCGGGCCAGATGTGTCCACAGGGTATGATCGAAGAAGTCAAGAGAGCAGCTGTGAAGCTCCACCATTTCACACAGGGGTTGCCAAACAGGTGGAGCTTCCATTGCGCCATTGCTGCTGCCATCTTTTTTGACCACACCCTGTCGAACTAAGTTCATACTGAAAGGGTTCTATAATTTATTTTGCAGCAAGTAATATGAACAACAACCCTATGCAATAATGTTAGCCTTCAATATGAGTATAGGAAGCCTGGAGCTCCAGCATCATATGCTGCTCTCAGTGCCCCTTTTTGAGGCGCCCTTCTAGCTTGCTAGTTTGGTGAAAACTGTTACGGAAGCCCTAAAATAGGCCTATTGTCATAAAAACCTCAATGCCTCAGCCCTCTTCCACCCACATGCGCAACGTGGCCATGCCTACTTTGCAGCCCTCAGATCCCCCAGATATTAAAGGAAGCCCCTGGCCCCATTCCTGCTTAAGCATCCTGGAATTATTTGCTCCTGGAAAAGGTCTAAACAAACCTAGCTATCAGATACACTGTAGATGCAAGTGAAAATAGTCAGTGATAAAACTAACCTGGAGATTTCGCATATGACGCGTGGAAACAAGAGAAATTGATGAGTGCGTATGAAGCCAAGAAGAAGTTGGAGATGATGGGAGCGATGGTGTTCAACTCAGCTGTAAGAAAACATGTCAAAATATGTGTAAGATGCCCGCATGTTTGAAGAGAATTAGTTTTGGATACACACGTCTATAGTATCTATCTGCTGGGTGAATCTACAAGTGTATGATATGAGTGCATTGTACTGCTGGACACATCCTCCCTGTACTAGGTCTGTAGCTCGCATTTCTCCTAACAATAGTAGAGCAAGAGGAAGCAGCTGAATAGGGTAAAAAGGAAATGGGCGACCGTTTTAAAAGTATACATTTGGGCATACATATCTATCGTGCTATGTTCTCTTTTGGGTACGAACCCAGAAAAGGAGTAAGAAAGTCTAAGATATTAACGTCTTGAAATTAGAACAAGAAAAGGAAATATAGTTAAAATGATTTTATATTGGAAGTCTAAGACTGGTAATGAAAATAAATTACCGTTCTATTCACTTTCCACTTATTTGTCTTTGGAAGGTGTCTTGGGTGATGAAATTATAGGAGTCACGGTATACAGGTCCTACAAGCTTAACTGATTTTACAATCTTTTTCACAGCTTTGTCCAAAAAATTCTGGACCTCTTTTCAAAAACCCTGCAGAAGTTACCAATTTAGACATGATCAGATCATGATTAGATGGGGAGGGAAGCAAGGGTGTTTTAGAGAGAAGGTGGCTATGTTTGAAAAAAAGGTTAGAAAAAGATGGCCCTCTATCAAGCAAAGGTTGGTTATGCATTATTGGATATATTTACTGATGTGGATTAAGATCAAATAATGTTTGGCATATCTGGAAACAATTTTTAATATGCATATGAGTATACATATATTTCTATTAATAGCTCAAGATAACATAGGAAGGCTGTTTGACAGTAACACCTAATATACTATATAAGTCGCCCTCTGGGGGAGATGGGCAGCATATAAATTTAATAAATAAAATAAATAAATAAAATACTACATCACAGTTTAGGAACATATGTGTTACTGCTGCGAGGAAAGTATTCTTACAGGTTTGTTTCTGCAATTTTTATATTTAAGATGTTGTATTTGGTGCTAAGAGCTGTTTTGTTACTGTTATGTTTGGGCTTGTTTAGGATTTCAAAGCCAGATCTAAATAGATTAACCTGATTTAACTTTGAATCTGGACAGAACTATTTCATGAAGATATAATTGTTTAAGTCCTCCGTTTCTTAAAAATGAAACGAAACAAAAATTATCAAGGATTTCTTCACCTTTTCTCTCTCTCTTTCGAATGGAATAGATACGGTGTGCACCAAAAGTCTGCATTGTAAAGTGACGACGCGATGTGTATTCAAAACAGGCAATCACAAAGGAATTTTAAACAGCGTAGGATGAAATAAAGTATGATCAAATGGGAAAGTTTGTAGCAGAAATCTCCCAGGGATCAGCGCTGTGAACCTATTATGAAAGCAGGTAGAATTCACTGTGCTAATGGTTTGGAACAGCAGGCCTTTGATTTATGTAGACATTTGAAAAAAGCAGACTTTATGCTACGCTGAAAGACACTGAAGAAAATGCCTTGAAGGGCGGTTGCTTGATTTCTTAAGGAATTGAGCAAGGTGTATATACTAGGCAGATATTTGTAGCAATGGGGTGACAGGCATCAAACAAAACCTTTGGAAGAGCAAAGCTTCCGTTGGTTCAACCATTCTCATATATTGTGCCGATCGGTGGTACCTGTGTTAAGGTTAAACCGTGGCTTATAAATCATAATGGCTTGAGTGCAAGGCAAAAACGTTGACACATAATGGTTTAGCTTGGTATGTCAATTCGGTCATTCAGTGGATGGCATCTTTTCTTTTCTTTTTATTTGGACCGTGGGGTTTTTGTCACCGCTGTAGAAGGTCTATCATCTAATTTTTGTTGATCAGAATTGAGATGGCGCTTTTATGATAGATTTCCATTGGAATAGTTGTTTCTTCCTTCACCTAGTCCAGATGTATTCACTAGTATCTTTGTTAGACTACTGTATGTCTTCCCCACTGCAAACATCAATCCAATACTATCTGAGTTGTACCTACCAATCAGAATAAAGGCCATGGCAATGATGAAAGTGAGAACATATCCTCTGATTGGTTCATTATTTTTCCCATATCCTTTGGCAAAAAAGTGGAGTGCTCGATAGATGTTATCCTTGCAGAGAGCCTGTCAAAAGAGCAGAGCTTGGTTAAGAAACCTAATTCTTGATTTCTTGGTCTCTTGTTTACTGTCAGAAGAACAACACACCCTTCATAGGAGGTGATGCATCAGTAAAGTCTTGGTTTTTACATCACTATGAATGGGCAGTCACTTAGCATGGTCTCCTTCCATATTAATCTGATGTTAACTGGGAGCACAGCAACCTTGTGAGGGGATGAAAGATGTAATAACTCTATCAGCACCCTTGTGTAGCATACTGGGTTGTACAAGTAACCTTGTGATCAGTGCTCTCCCACAGCTTTCAGACATCCCATTAAGGACACAACCATAAGAAGTAGCATCTCTGTAGTAGTGGCATTATATTAAGAGTATGGGTGAGGGGAGCATCTATTCACCGAACAGAGGAGAAGAAAGCCCTTTTGAGTTGTTAAGTGATGCAAGACATTCTCTCAAGCCTTTTCTAAACTGCTCAAAGTATGATTAGGGTCTTTATCTTGCAAAGTGTGTTAACATAATCTATGGGACCTGCACCTGTTGTATTTGAAACACACAGACCAGTGATTAGCTGGTCAGCATAAGCATGGGCTAGCAAATTACACAGTTACAGGAAAACATACAAAACATGTTTGCTTCTGAACGTACCTGGAAAACCTTGGGTGCGCTCACAAGTGAAGCTAATGCTGAGGATAGCGTGGCAGAAAATATCCCAGCGGTGATTAAGGGTCCAAACCCTGAAACCATGCTCATAACCTTTGGGAAGGAAAAACAGGAATAAAAGAAGGCCACGAAGTTTGTACAAGCTAGGCTATAAACAGAATTTGCAAACCCCTCAATTGTTAAATTTATAACAACATGCATTGTTTTTCAGCTCCTCTCTATTATCTTTCAAGTCATCCATTAACAACTTGTCAGGGAGACTGTTCAGCACAGCAAATTACTTTTTGTTGTCAAGAAAACAGTTTGCTTATAATGGGGAAAATTGTTCTTTAATTGAATCTTGTTTTGTTCCTTTTGAAGCCAAAGGCATAATTTTTATTTCTTCTGCAAATGATGCCATTCAGAAGAGACTCATATTAGGAACAAGATGCCATAAAAAGCAACCTACATATATTTTAAGAAGTGAGCAATCTTTGTATCAGCAAAAGAGAAATTGGTTGTGTAACCATCTCCAATCCAGGCTTGTATATAACTAGGTTGCCTTGCACCATCTACTTAAGAAAGTTCTATCAACAACTTCACTGAACTGGTATCTGGGAAAGTTACTAGAGAGACCAGATATGGACAGAGAACTTTTGTGAGACATTTCATTGATGGAGCTATACCTAATAGATGCAGTATGTGTTTCTGGTAGATACACTTTTAATATAGTCCCTAAAATAGTAAACTTCCAAGTTCACACAACTTTTCATGGTGTAGTTTGGGTAAATATTTTCTATCACTTAGTATTTAATTTGGCTGTGCACTTTGCAATTAATTGCTCCAATCTAAAGTTTTGATGGAATTCCAACACAGATCATGAACTTTGAGGATGCCTGTTTTCTTATTCCATTCATTTGACCGAACATTATTTTGAATAAACTTAGGAACAAAAAGTGACTTATCACAGATTAAAGTATGGTCTGTTGTCTAATAGAAGATCCTTGTGTACTGTGTCTAGAAGAAGCTTTTCAAGATCTCAAGAGGGTCTCTTTCTCCTCTCTGTTGATCTTAATTGGAGCTACAAGGTACAAGCTACATATGGAACTTTGCATGTGGAAAATTTATGCTCTCCTACTAAGCTGTTGTTCCTCCTTCAAGCCATAATTTATGATAATTTGAATAAGGAAGTACCTAAAATATAGTTTGGGTGTACTAGTATGTCAAGGGTGTTTCAGTTCAGTTTACCCACATACATACCTACCCCAACCCCCACCCCCACCCCAGCTAGATTGTCAGTAGAAATATTGAAAAGCCAACTAGTACACAGAACTGTATGCTTGTGTGTGTATTAGTTTATGTTATTATGTACAATATACGGCATCACACACACACAGTTATACAAATTGGATAATTAGCATGCTTTTGAACCTGGAAATTATTCATCAGCCCATAATCACATGTCTGGATTTTACAGCTGGAGAAATCATAGCCTAGGGCACAAGCAGATGATCCATTGCAATTCATTCCAGATACAACTGTATTATTGACATTCCCTGTAGCATCGCGTACGACACAAGCAGCTGTGGAAATAACAGGGTATTATTATTTCTCTTCCTTGTGACAACATGATAATATCACTGGGCTACTTATATTTCAGGTGGCTTATGTTGTGTGCACATTTCTGCCTGTTATCCTGAGGTGATGTAGGTTGCAAATAATTTGACCATTTGTTAAAATTGTATGATGTTTCTGTTGGGTTTACTGTCCAATTTAGCAAACCAGAACGTACATGAAATGTGCAGATGAAAAATGCTTAACTTACAGTGCTTTACTTAATATTAAAGGAAGATTGCAGGGATGTTGGTGGGATCAACCACACCTTAAAGAATGACAAAACTTTGATGATACAGTAGATCAGGGGTCCCCAAACTCTTCAGCTCATCAACCCCTTCATGAAGTTTCAGATTATTCATCAACTCCCAAACATTTATTATATGAAAATAATTTCACAAATACTATTTTAACTAATAGTATTACAAATAATAAGAATAAGAATAACAGCAGTGACATTGACTCCTTGGATAGTCCCATCATCCCTTGGTAGTCAATACTGACCACTTTGGAGAACCCTACAGTAGAGGAACTGTATCTCTGGAGGACCATATGTCCCCAAGATTCCCAAACAATAGGGGTGTTTTTGGTTTTGTTTTTCTGATTAGTGACAGGAAATCAAATAAATTCGGTATGCCTAATGCACCTTTTTAAAACCCCAAATTGCTTAAAATGTAGGGAAAATAGTCTGAAAATCCCTGGTGCTCTCTTCCAGCAATATGATTGCATCAATGCCATGCCCTGCTCCCATAGCTCTCAGTTGGGGGGAGGGAGGGAGAGAGAGAGAGAGAGAGAGAGAGAGAGAGAGAACACACGAGCATCTTGTGTTTCCATAAAGGTTGCCTGTCCCTGTTGTAGCTTGCTGTTTCTTTTCAACAATAAAACTTAGAGACCATCTGATGAGATACATGAATCTGTAGGCTTAGAAGGGAACTGGTGTCCCAGAGACACTCTCCAGTCTGTAGGAGACTGGATCAACAAAGTCAGGAAGACATTTCAAGAGGCCAACCCTTTGCCCTTGTCTGAGTAGCACTCCACTGGGTGTGCTTTCAAGTCCCAACTCATATTCCCAACCTCCAGTAGGCTTTTCCCTTGAGATGGAAAAGATCTGTTTTGCGCCTGGAATCCCATAATGCCTCATATCCTTTTCTGGCCTTGGAAGAAACTGGTTTGTCTTATAACAGGAAAAAAAAATCTAATTTCAAATACAATAATTGGTGAGGTGCTGAGAAGAACATTTTTCTCTCGTCTTATACCAACTTGGACAACACGGGTTATTACCCTAATGGGAACAGCATAGCAGAAAGAGGCAATTGGAAAAGGAGCAGCTATTTACAACTCTATGACAGAATTTTTTCTTTATGCGGGCTAACCATTGATTTTTCCCTTGTCACACGCACAGCTGAATCCTTTCTACATAGGGTAAAATAGTGATGGTTGTTTCAGCCTGCGTTTTTATTTAGCAACATCTGTTTTACTATGTTGCAGATCCAAAAGAACAAAAGATAATGAGGTTGATGTGAGCACGGGATTTAAAACATGCTTATATTACCACTCTGAACTTGAATGTAAATGTGCTTATTACTTACCTGCACAGATTGCAACTCCTAAGTAAGCAACAGTTGTGATCAGAATGGCCAGCATTGTTCCTTTAGGTATTGCTTCTTGTGGATCCTGGAGTTTTATAGTAAAAAGATTACAGTGAAATAGAGAGAGAGATACAGCAAGTCATATGTTTGCATTTTATAGTTTATAGAAAGAGTTCGAAAATGATTAATTTATGAGAAAGTCAGCCAACCTTAAATGACTTATACTCATGATAATAGAGCAGTATGTTTGAAATTGTGCTGACATTTGGGTACTTTTGTATAACCCTGCCGGTTGTCTTTATGAAGAACAAAAATGGGCCGAGCTCATTGCACTGAAGGGAATTCCATGGAAACTGTAAAATCCAAGCAGACAATTAACCTTTTCATAACTGATGTAAACGAAGGGTACAAGGTGTTTATTCTTCTCTTCACTGATAGAAAGTAAGCTTTGCCTTTACAAAACAGTGAAGTAGGGTTTTCCAAACATCATGTAGAATTCCACCCAGAGGTTTGCTCCCGGTGTTGCTCCTCTTATGAGTTAACTGCAAAGTGCTGTATTTGCTAATGTGGAGGGCAGTTTTTGGAGGTCAGCGTGTGACTATAAGTTCATGACTTTCTCAAAGGCTTGCAAATGTCATGAGCCAAAGCCTTGAAAGCAAAAAGAGAAAGAAAACGTAGCCCGGTCCCATTCCATATTTTCCGTGCCGAAACTGCATTTTTCTTTCCTTATCTCCCCATAGTAAATTTAAGTTCCATTGTATGTACAGATTTTTAATGGATTATCAAAGCTGACTGTAATGATAATTTCATAGTTCATTTCTAAGTGTAATACCCTGACTGTATTCATATTCTGGTATTTGAGCTACAGAAATCTTCTTTTAAATTTCATAGTATGTTTCTGGAAGACATGTTAGATAGGTGGACTGTTAGCTCAGTAAGAAAAAGCAAATGGGATATTGGTTAGAGACCAATAGGATGGAACCAAACCTCTTCCATAAAAGTTCTCTTTGACATCTTGTGATAGACAAGGGTAGAGACCCCTCTCTCTCTGGAACACAGGTGGCCTTGTGGCCAAAGGTCAGAATATTGTACCTGGAGTTGTACTCCAAAAGTAGATATAGCCAGAACAGAAGAACAAGGTTAGGACAAAGACAAGATTTAATGCAACGCACTTTATATTTAATTCATATGTTTACTTCTCATGTTTTAATTATTTTACCCTTCAGCATGCTTCCAATTGCAACATGGTGGTAATTTTTAGAAGAGTTTTTTGGGCCAGACTCAGAAGTTTTGGTGGCCACATATGGCTTTGGGGACTCTGGTTCTGCACCTCTAGTGTAGAAGTCGGACTCCAAATCCCATCATCTTTTACCGTTATTATAATGGATTAGGGACTTGGAGTTCAACAATGTCCACTGATGTCCTACCTCTGTAATCAAGTCCTGAATGTAGAAGAGCAAGATATGAATGTAAAATAATAAATAATGTGAAAAGGTAAAAATATGTCCAGAAGTATTTCTCCGGTGACATCTACTGATTATACACTTCACAAGTTCTTGCAAAAAGGTTTTTCCAAATCAATAGTAAATGTTCTCCTTGCAGTTATGATTCTTTAAATCTTGCTCTTTGCTTCAATGTTAAAAAATATTTTTAATATTCAGCAAATATTCTATGCCTTTCAATGGTATATTTAATAAATATAGTAACAACTATGCTACTGTTCCAAAAAGCCATTACATTATCTAATGCTGTGCTGTTTATTTGACAGTCTTGTGGTTTTATGGATATCTATTCTGTATTTTCAAATGTACATACCTCTAAGTCTCCAGAGATGTTGGCTCCAGCAAGAATGCCAGTGGCTGCAGGGAAAAAAATGGCAAACACAGAGAAAAAACCTTCATCACCTCTGAATTCTGGTCCAAAGTTTTCTGCAAATATGGAAGCTGCAACCAAACACAAAAGAATTAAGGAACTATGTGGACTGTTCAGGTTGTTCTGGAGGTCTTAATCATTGTGACTGATTTTATATTTCTTTCCCTCTCTCCTACAGACTCCTTCGCCACAATCCATTCTAGAGAACACCATGGGAGGAGCACATCTAAGAATACCCAATGGAGTGTCATCAGCTGTTGCCATGTAATGTTCCTATCCAGTCCCTATGCGTAAGTTGTTCTGCAAAGGTGTATGGAAGGCATGCAGCAATTGCTTGTATGCAGATAGAGCTAATGTGTAGATTGATTCTTGGATTATGATGCAAATAAGTACACAGATTTGGACAAAAGAGGCATTATCCAGAAAATGCCAGAGTTCGGTTCATCAAAAGTTGAGGACAGGCTGAAAAATGTGCATTGAGAGAAAGCTGAAAGGAACAAGAGCATATTATCTAGTTTAGGGATAGGAAGACTTTGAAGGTACAAATATAACCCAGGTCACATATTTGTGATTATTACTGTTGATTGTTGTTTAATTTTGGTGGGTTTTTTTTAAACTGTTCAGAATCATATTGTTCGAGTTGGGTGGCCATATAAATAAAATGAAAGAATGAATGATTGGATGAACGAATGGATGCATAAAATAAATAGTTATTATGTATTAAATTTATTTTGGAATTTTCAGAGCATCTCAGGGTTGCTACTTGCCATGATGGTTGTGGCCAGGCTCATAATACCAATTTACTCACCTGTAAACTGTTGAGTTTCCTTTCTACCCCTGTTTCTAGCCAGCTGTACTGTTCCCTACTGCCCCAACTTATCTTTACCTTTTTGTCTGTGATTCAGATACAGAGATGAGTGGAATGAGATTTCCTCATAATGAACTCAAGGCCCATTGGTTTCATTTGCATGGCTGTGCCTATTTTTTTGTAGGATTTACTACTTGTTATTTTATGCCAGTGATGCAGCATGTTGTACAAGGTCGTCAGGTTCTCGTCATTCAACACCGAAATTACATGGGTAAAGAGATCTAGTAGAGGCAGAGCTGTGATGTTTCAGGTCTGTTGCTTGGGTATAAGTCTATGAATGGTACCGTGAGTTGTGACTAGGGCTGTGGTTGATAGGCAAATTGGGCATCATGCAATTCATGCATTGGATATTCCATGCTGCTCTTTTTGTTAAATTGCAGTATTCCTCAACCCAATGGTCTCTTTTTTCTTAAAAAAAAAAAAAAGTTCTTTCATGGTACATGATTGCTTGTTTTTCCTATTGCTATTTACAGTATCTTTCCCCTGCATCTTGCCACTTCGTATGATTGTGACTCTTGTTTACTGTGACAGATTTTCACATCTGAAGCCCTGTAGCACTAGAAGCACTTGCCTTGATAATTGAAAAAACCTCTCGCCCTCTTTTCTGCATTGCTAGGAATAACAGTCCCAATGAAAAAATTTACGATAGCAATGAGAAGTATAATTAGAAGAATCACTTGGGCCTGTAAAGAAAGAGAAAGAACATTTTTGTAGTAGATTTCTTTGAGATAATTCTTTAGTTGCAGCCTGTATATCTGAGTAAAAACTGAGAATGAGTTCTCAAATCCAACAATGATCCACTACAAACCAGATTGGCTTCCTATTTGTTTTCTCTGAAGACTTATGCTTTAAAAAATTACCTTTGCTTCCCATTCCATACCAGCCACAGAAATGCCCAGAAGAATTACAACAGTTATGGCACCAATTATCCTGATGTCATTGGTTGCATCAACCATTATTGCATTACTGCTCTGGAAAAAGAAAACAGTGAGAAAGTAATTGTTAAAAATATACTTTCCGTAAGATAGTTCTAGTAGCCTCATAAAATAAAATGGAATTACTACAGAGGGATTCTTCACATTTCATGGGTAATGAGCCTTGAATTTTACATTTCTCATACTGCATGGACCTCAGCCGTCAAGGTTATTGGCTACCTAATTAGAACCCTAATTCCCCTTAGTAATTTTGAAACTTTTACAGTAGTTTAAGAAACATTTCCTTAATCTGGTAATAAGAAAGCAAAACTGTATGAATTAGAATAAACGATATGGTTAAGGAGTTCCGATTCATGAATATGGCTGCCCCTTCACTCTTTTATTAGACTTGTGATCATTACAGCCGAAAAAGATACGAGCCAGGTTTCCCCAGGCTTAGCCATATGCAAATAATGATGCTTACCTTGAGGAGATCCACAACTGTTTCTGCAAAGCCGACCACATACATGGCCACTGCCACGGCGTTGGCAAAGGCAAAGATGAGACCTATGGAGCCTCCAAACTCAGGTCCTAAACTTCGTGAGATCAGGTAATAAGCGCCACCTGTCAGCACCGTAAAGAGTTGCTTCAGCATATGGACAAAGCTGCACGTGACATTATGTTTTTCCTAGTAGGTGGTCCAAGGATAATCCAAGGTTTTTTTGCCCTAATGCGGAGAATGCAGATCGAGTACTATACGCTGAACAGGACTAGGATATCATCTGCTATGACGTTACAAAGGATTCTCTTGGATTAAGAGATGCATTGTGGCTTCCCCTAAAAATATGCTGATCCACATCACTTAAATTCAAGCAACTGGAATGTCTCTATACAATACTACTGCTTTGCTACTGCTACTACTACAGTACTATTGCTGCTGCTGCTGCTAATGAAATACCTTGAGCCTCTGAGCTCATTTCTGTGCACCTCTTGATTATAAAACTCAGACAAGAGACATTAGAGACAGTCCTTAGCAGCAGCCTCCTCCATATGGACCATTCTTCTCTGGTTGCCAACTTTGTTTTCTTCAGTGCCAAGTTAAGGCTTTGTTTTGTTCTGCCAAGCCTTTTCAAGTTTCTGTTATTTTAATTTTAACATATATTATATAAAATATATTGGGTTGAAAAATAAGAGCTTCAAATAAATGGGAACATATGTAAAAACATACAAAAAGCTTTCTCCATCTGTCTTCTCTAGGCGGTTCTCCTATAGAATTTCTGTATGTACGTTGTTCACAATAATCTCTTTATACTCAATAGAATTACAACACGTGGTTTTGGAAGCACAAAGAGATGATATAGAAAACAATTCCCTCTGAGTCCACAGCGGAACAATCTCCTAGAGTAAATCCTTGCATTCCAATTTGCGACATGCCACGTTAGATCCTTTGGATTTCATGAAGTACATTGTTGAGAAGCATCTAAAGAAGTAGTAGTCATTGATTATTTAATGCTTGAGTATTTTCTTTAAGCTGGTACCCTCTAGTTCATGCTGGTTGGACCTCATGAGAATGAGAGGAGGGTAGCAGATAGGAAAGTGACTTAAATCTCTTCCTATATACTTCAAACAGGAACAATTTCCCTGCATTTATTTTATTTTAAACTCTTGCAGAATCAAAAATATTCTTTAGCTATTTCATCTAAGTCTGCTTTTGTGTAATGGAAAGTAATTTCACAATTACTTTAAATGGGTGTGAAAAAACCCTCACCATTTCAGCTCATCTAAACATTTGGAAAGTATTAGCTATTCCTTTTCTTTTGCCAAGATGATATAATTTGCCATCCTCCTTCTTATATCAGAACTGACCCTTTATGATTCAGATGACTTCCTACTACATTTTAGTTTGGTATGCATTTATTTGGATATTGTTTGTCCAGAAGGAACCCTATTTTCTATTCAAGCAGAAAATTGACTTACCTCCTCTTACGACTCCATTTGTACATATGGCAGACATGGAAATACCTGTTAAAGTTGTAACTACCACACTCAGGCAAATAACTACGACTCCAAGACCTGAAAAAGTCCCAAAAAAGATCTTTGATCCAAGTACCTTGGTCACATCATTTGCTTTAAAATCCTTTAACCGGAAGCTGGTATCCTCTGGTAAGAAGTGATCACTCATGGAAAGGGGTGACTGGAACTGACAATAGCTGACACACACTGTTCATTCATCACAATTAAATACCTGTAAAGTGTTGTTGATGCTGCTTCCAGAGCTGATTGCTTGTGTTCTTGAGGATGGTGTATAAATAAAGGTTAAGAAAGTAAAAGAATGAATTAATACATTTTAGTGATCTTTATTAAGTGATAGTGGGAAAAGACGAATGTTCTTCATGTCCGGTCCATTGAAGGAAATGTAACCTGTAATGTTTTGAGTCTGATTTATTTTTTTAAAGAAAGATAGAAAAGTAAAGCTGGGGAAAAAAATGGACTCCATTCTTCCATCAGTCTTAGACCTTCATGAACTGAACCGGCCTTTATGTTTGTGAATTAATTAATTATAGAATGTTAATTGTGTCGAGGGTATGACTCACCTTCTGGTTCTTGGGATTACCGTGACTGAGGCTGCTTATTACAGTGAAGAACCTTTGACTTATAAGACAATAAATGGGGAACTAATTCTGAAGAACGGTGAGCACTGTGGAAAAGGGAAACACCCTAAAGATTTTTACCTCCACGGACCAAACCATTAGTTGCTATTGCAGAAGTTGATAAGCCAGTAATGGAAGTAACCATGGTAGCAAGTAGGATTATGATAACTCCAAGACCTGTCAGCAATGAAAAGATGAAAAATGTAATTGATGGTCTGCAACTTTTCAAAACCGTTCTCTAAGGTAGCAGTTTAAATTAGAAGGGATCTGCTTTTCACTGACAAACATCTTCATCCCTACTGCTGTATTGTCTTGTTTTGTCCATGTAATATAAATGTTAAATAAGCTACTGGGACAGGGATTAAGGCCCTTGATACTCTATAGAGCCCTGGGACACTGTGATTAAATTACTAAATTGTAATAGAAATGTGCATCTGTACAAGCCAAAATATTTATATCTCTATTCATCAGTGTAACCCCCTGAGTTAACTCATTTATTTCTCTCTTCCTCCAATTCCCATCAGTTCTGACTAGCATGGCCAATGGTTACAGATATAAATAATTGTAATCCAGCAATGTCTGGAGGACCACAGATTCTCCATCCCTGAATCCTGATTATTCATTATAAGTTTCCAATGGACTTATTTCTTGCTGAAGTTACTTAACAATATGTTAGGACATATTGCCAAACTTCCAAGAATCCTGAATATCCTTGCAGGAACAGTAATTTTTCCATAGTGAAATATTGCGCTCCAAATAGGGCAGATAATTTAAAAGAAGCCCAACAGTCTATAAACACTGAATGAACCCTGTTTGGACAATGTATTGTACCTTCCCTTGAGTCAAACAGGAATGTTAGTTTCACCTCCAGACATTCATTAATATCCATGTATGTGTAGAATACACTATATGAATAGAGCAATGATAGAAAGACCAAATTAAATCAACAAACACATTTAGGGAAATAACCATGTACTTATGTAAAATATATTCAGATGTTACACTCATACTTATATATTTATATGGACTGGAGGAGAGACAGCAGAAAGCTATTTTGCCTCCTTTACTCCCACCCTGTCCCACCCTCCCCCCCGGGAAGGTGAGACTGTATTTTGAAATTTAAGGACTGGTAAATCATAATTTTAAAATGAAATGTGAGAAATTGAGCCACTGGAACTGCTCTTTTTACAGACTAATGGTGAGCTCTGATTAAAGTTTAGATTAAAAACCAGTTGCAAGGTCATTAAATAACATTTAAATGAATGACTCTTGCCCCTAGCTATTTTCATACCTTAGAAGAAAGTAATGCTTCTTGATGATGGTAATAAGTTACTAGACTACCATTAAAAAACAAACAAACAAACAAACCAAAAACCTAATTTTGCATGACGCCCCAGAGCAAAGTCTTGACAATGTTAAGATGCAGAATTGCATGGCAAGGCACATACTTATATGGATTTCCAGCAGCAAGCCCTCATTTGCTATGCATCATAAAATCCTTGAGCACCTTATTGTCAGGCACAAGGCCAACTGCAAACATGTAAGGTTGTGTTGGTGGGCAAAACTTCCCACCTCTCATCTGCTTATTTCAGCATGCTCCTTTTCTCTAAAGCAGATAATCCTTTCAAGTTTCCATGACTAGTGACACAGAAAATTTCCAAGGAATTCTAAGAAAAATCTAGAAAAGGCCTGTACAATTAAGAAAATTCCATAAGCAAGAGAATTAGACGGCGTTGTGATGGAATTCTTTTCATTTTAGGAGAAAACCTGTATCCTTTAGGCTAGTTTTTGTAGCACAAACCCATCTCGGTTAGATACTTTGAATGTAGTTTTTTGTTTTTAAGTCCATTTTTGTTTTTAAGTCTGGAAGAATATGGGTTACTGACAAGATTCTTCTTTTAAATTTGAAAACCCGTAAGTATTGATGACAGAAAATAGGCCAGAATGCACATAGAGTTCCTCATACGTGTCTTTATGATAGAAAGCTAGCAGAAACATCTTTTAAATTACAGGAATTGTCATTCATACATACATACATGCATACGTGTGTGTTTGTGTGTGTGTGTGTGTGTATATATGATTCTGCAACCCTACATTTTCTGTCCAATCCATTAAAAAACAATTATATACATATTTCAATTATATACTTTTTGCTAATATTTTACAAATTCTTTTGTAGAACCTGGCCATACCATAAACTGGACAATATAGTAACTTTGATCCTCATGGCGGCTGTTATTCATGACTATGACATGTAGGCAGGAAAGGTGAATAGCAACAGTCATTGGGCTTATTATGTAAAGAAAAGGATTAACCTCCCTCTAGCCTGAGTCAATGACTATTTTCATAGCAAAAATGAGTTTAGAAAATAAGTTTACAGTAGTTTGGTCTTTAGTTATCTGTTGTTTAAATGACTTAGGTGAGATCACTTTCCTTGGAACATAATTTATCTGTCTCAAACAAGGGTTCTAATCAAGGGTTTAGAACAAGGGGAACAAACATTTCTTTATAGTTATACTGGGATACATGTCTTGGCGACTTTGATGTAAATGCCATCTTTGGAAAGGAAATGATATATAAGATGGTTTGTTGGTTTCCCTTTTAATGTAAATGCAATAATGTGGAATGACATTCTTAAAAAGATTAAAGAAACTGATTTAAAACAATATATTTTCCAGAATTCTCCAGTGGCCACCACTGGCTTATTTAAGGCTTAGCGTATCATGTCTCTGCAATGTCTCCCTTCCATAACCAGAGAAACAAATATAAAATAACCCATGAATAGTTTGGAGTTCTTCTAATGGTCAGCAGTGGGCAAACATCTTGGACAGATGACATGAGAAGCCTTTAAGAAGCCACTGTTGGCCATTGAAGATTTAGGCCGGGAGGCCGGAAAGATGTGCCGTACAATCAGACACATTCAAGACTAACCATAAATTAAGCTTACCATCTCATCTGCATATGGTCAGATGAGAAAGCAGGGTTTACTTTTCTAGTATTAACCTATTTGTGTTTTAGAGTATGGAATCAATTCAAAGAGGTTTTTTTCTGCCTCTCCCTGTAATGAATCCCTTACATATAAATCAATATGTAAAAAGAAATATATAGGGGATACATTATCGTATATGGTAGCTATTATCCACTTCAGTTAGGGAAACCTAAATCCTTTTGAATGCAACATACATACATTTGTGTGTGTGTGTGTGTGTGTGTGTGTGTGTGTATGTGTATGCAAGATTTTGGTAATGCGAAGTTGTAACCGGGCAGAGCAATTTGACCTCTCTATTGTGAAATGCTGCAGCCTCGAAGGGGGGAAATCAGATGAAAACTGTAGTGTACCACATTATCCTAGAGCAGATCATTGGATTATGACCTGAAGCCCTAGAAAATTCCAATAATGCTTTCATATATATCTAATAAATGAAATGTCTAGAAACCATGAAAATATTCAGGATGCCAATTCACACTTCAATTTAAAGTAACTGATGTTTCTCCTGACTATAATAAAAAGTTATACGGTATTTTTTAAAAAACATACCAATTCCAGCTTGACCAATAATCCAGGAAAGACGAATAAATAGCATTACACCCCAGATGTTCAACATGCATCTCACCTAAATATTAAACAAAAATGGTTGTATCAACATATAACTGCAGAATGCAATAGGTTTAAAACGGGTAACAACACTCTTGTGAAAAAAGAACAAATGTATTAAAAATGTACTGAAAAGTTAAAAAGCCATAATAGCCTGAAATAAAAGGAACCCAAACTATATAAAATAGTTGCTCTGACAGAACTGTAATTATCTGGTTAAAGCAGAAATTTTGATTTAAAAATTAAAATGCTAAAGTTGGAGTGTTTTTAAAAAATAAGAATAGGAACTGAGATGTTAAGAACTCAGTCATAGGAAAGGATTGCTTCAAATCAGCTTCATATATGTTCATTGCACGGGATGAAACCATGAAAATCTCATGGCAAGAAATCCCCGATGGAAATATCTACCTGCTTTTCTGCATTATGAGATTACGCAAGTTGCGCTACCAACTTTTTAAATTTTAAAAGCAGATGTTATGTACTTGTACAGGTACAAGATAAATGTGGCTTACCAGGACACCCTTCACCCATCCAAATTTCACAGCTCCTTTGGTTTCTTCTTCCTTGTGGAAATCAGCTTCTTCTGTGTTGCCGTCTGCTTTGGTGAATTTGTCGACTGAACCAGAAGCCACTGTGATATTCTAATCAGACATTTTTAAACAAAATAGCTTGTATTCCTGGATTTCATAACAAAGGAACTGTGTTCTGTATAGGTGGGGATTCCATAGGAGCGTAGCAACCCACAGAATATATCAGCTGCAAAATTATTTCTTTTCATTTTTAAAAAAACTAGGTTCAAGTACATCGGGTTTAAAGAGATGGGCAGCGTCAGTTCATCTGTCAAACAGCTTGCCTTGCCTACCTCTCTTTGCCCCTTCCTATAATTAGTACAAACAAAATAATTAAGAGGAAAATGAAAAGGGTATTGCGTCATTTAGACAAGTTGTAGAAATAAAATGCAGGCTGCAGTGTAACAAATGTTGTTAGGGTTTTTCTACATCATTATAAAAGGCTTTTATCCAGGGGCATCCACAGGAAAAGTGTGAAGAACATCAAGATGGCAGCCACAAATCTTGCAATTTTATGTGTCGTGCTCATGCAGTCACCATCTTGATTTCTTTGATATTCTCTTGCAGACGTCCCTCTGGATACCTCTTTTCATGTGCGCAATGTATTTATTTATGTGTCAAATTTATATGGCTGCCCATCTCACCGAAAGTGAGTCTGGACGGCATACGATAAAACCAAGAATTAAAACAGTTTGTAAACCCCTTAAAACAATAAATATAGATAAACCAAGACCACGAGAGGGAAGACGTTTGCATGTAGCATAACCAGCATTCAGGCTCCCTATTGCCAGGGGAACCCCAGACTTGCTGGAAAAAAACTTGTTTTGAGAGCTTTATGGAAGGCCATAAGGGTTGGGGCTAACCTCACCTCAGGAGGGATGAAGTTCCAGAGGGTGGGTACAAGGACAGAACAGGTTTATTTTATATGTATATATGTATATGTATATGTGTGTATATACACACACACGCACACACAATATAGTATTATGTCTGTATATATATGTAATAGATGTTGATATATTATTTATGTAATATATTATATAAAATGTTATATTTAGCAGGCACATTCTAAAAACTGCTCAGCAATGTCCTGCTAAACTGACATAACCCTAGCTCTCTGAACACATAAGGTTGCAATTGTATGCACGTCCTTTCGGCAACATTGAATAATGAGTTACTTCTGAGGGAACATGATTTCCGCAGGCAAAATGTAAATGCTTGTAACTTCTTTGGTTTGAGGCTGAATGTATGGGTGTTATCAGTAATTGAGTAAGACATCACAAGGATAAGCAGTGTGGGCCATCAAATGCAGCAAATGTTTGGTGAAAAATCATTCTCAGAAGGTTTATGCTCCATAAGTTTACTTGTGCGGGTTGCAAACATCCCAGAAGAAGGAATCATTAGGCCTTTGCACATTTTTAGGCCACCTAAGAATGGTTTTTCTTCTGGCTGTTTATGGAAGATCAAATTATGTGTGCCTTAATTTCTTTTGACGTACCTTTGCCAGGTGTTCATGAATATCCATCAAACTTGGTCGGCTTATTTTGGCCCCTCTGATGCTTCCAGTGTTCTGGTAATAATCGACTTTTGGCACAGCATCCATTGTATTATGCCCAAATGTTTTTAGATAATAGGTGTTACTGTGGGTGTCATAGGGGTGAAAGCTTCCATCTGTTTTAGCAGTATCCCCGTTTTGTAAGAAATGGTCATAAGCTTCTTGGTTTCCAGACCTGTAGCTGATTTGGAGTCTCTTAGTGGTATCTCTAGCAAAAGAAGTCTCTTCATAATGTTGTGGATCAGGATCTCCCTGAGACTGAATTGTGTTTTCATGGTTTTCATTAATGACATTAACCTGAAATCTATTCAAATTTGGGTCCAAAAATACATTTGGAGAATTGTTCATAGACATAGTTGTGGACAATGTGTCTTTATTTCACTGATATCGTTGATTCTGTGTTGTCAGTTTTTCAGCAGACAGCAGTTATGGTGCCTAGATGATCCTTTGTGTCTCACTTAGCAACCACAGATGTTCTTATGCCGTACGCTGTGCGCTCTGCCTTCAAATACAGGAAATTTTTTAAAAGCTAATTTCTCCATAAACATTAAGATAAATTATAGTGGATAACAATGATGGTAAATGACTATGAAAAATATCAGCTATTGACTATTTAAAATCAAAACTCATTTTGTACTTCTTTCACATTTTTTCCCTATTTTATAGTCATGGTGAAATAAACAGTGCAGATGGTTGAACCTTGAAGTGCATGAAATGGAAGTTTAGATCCCATTACTTATCAGTGTTAGTCAGCACATAGATATGCCCTAACAGGTAACATCCTGGTGCTTTAAAATTAGATGATAGCAGATTGAAATAGGAGGGGAACAACATTTTTTAGAGTACTATGATCTTCAAAACATTTTCTCTATCTCATTTATTTAAATATATTTACAGTACTTGGATTGAGAAGACAGGATGAATATTACCCAAGATTAATTTAGAGATTTATCAATGCTGGGTTTGGTTAATTAATGTTTGAGAAGTTTTAATTTGAGGGTTCAGTTTATTTCTTTCAATCCCAAAATAATTTCCAAAATACCATCATGAAAAAAGAGACATAGCCTAAAGCCTGCATTTCACACCCATGTATTACCTTCCCCTAATTTATCTCCCAAGGACATGCCTTGGAAACTAACTAGAAGAAATACTGTGGGGAGAAAAGGTATTTTGTAGAGTAAGAAGGAATGTCAATATAGATTTAAAACAGAAAAGAGAGAAAGTGGTAATTGGGAAGAAGTTAATAAAATTTTCAGTGCTTGTTTGTCTAAATTACTTCCTTCTATTTTTTGTCTCGGTTTAGTGACAGGGGGTTAGTACATACCAGTGGCTCCCACCCTGTGCTAATTTCTTCAGTCAAATGTACTCATGCTGTACATTCACTGAGAGCAGCCTGTCCTTGCTGAGGATACAGCCATGTAGACTTCCTGCCTGCTTTTATTAAAAATGGTAGTTGTGAAACTGGTTAAGGATGAAAGAATAGCTGTGATTTCTAGCTTCTCATGATTGGGGTGTTTCTAAATTGTGCAGTAAAAAGTTATGAATAAATCCAGAAGAAAATCCAAGGCTTTGGGGAAACAGTTTGAAAAAACTAATTGATCATTTTTTAACTGCATATAAAACAGAAAGATTGTCCATCCCTCCCTCCCTCCCTCCAAACTAGAAGTTACTTGAAAGTCAAGAAAAAGTAATAATCTTGACTTCCCCCCCAATGAAAAATATTCTCGACAAGTTAAACAGACAAAGATGTGATAAAGAAAGTGGTGAAAGGAGGTGGGGATCCATTTTTCCACTCAAAATGGCTCTTCCTCTATACTTTATGAGAATCTTTACCCCTTTTTACCTCTAGAGCAGTGTTTTTTACAGTGTGGTCCTAAGTCCCCTGGGAGTCCCCCAAGACCCTCTCAGGGGTCCGCAAAGTCAAAATTATTTGCCAGCCTTTGTTGAAAAAATACTACAATATTAAAATCCCATCAAATAATCGTGAGAAGCGGTAGCAGCAGTGAATGAGTTGATTTTAATTTTTAATATGGTAAATATTGATAAATATAACCCATACAAACCAAAGCTCTTTGGGGGTCTTTTATAGTTTTTACAAGCGGGAAGGGTTCCTGAGAGAAAAAAGCAACCACTATGAACAGAAGATTGTTGGGAAGAAAAATATAGGGGAGAGGCCATCTCATTTTTTAATCTGACATCCAAGCAATAAAAAAAGGAAAAGTTACATCGGTTTGCTTATTACAAACTTACTACAACACACAAATGCCCACATTCAGATTTCTAGAGCATTTGTGAATCCAGATTGTCTCTGAACATCTGGTGCAAATTTAAGGGTGACACAAATTGTACTTTATCAGCAGTAGATGTATCAGTGAAGTCATTTTCTCAACATGTTGATTGGTATAGGTTGTACTTACTAATCAATTGCTGGGATTTTTTTTTTAAAGAAAAAAGTCTGGCTCTGTCCATAAAAAGTGTATTTGTTCTGGATGAACTATTTTCAAAATAGGGAACAGATTCTCAAACTTAAGTTAGGAACAACTTGTAATCCTAGGTGGAAATTAAACAAATACATAAAAACCTTACCTCTTAACAAATTATTGGGAGAAAGTGTGTTTTCAGCAGCCCGTTTGCTTCAGTTGTCTGTCTTGAAGTATATTCAAACTATGTATAAAGTAAGCTATCATATCCAAGGTAGTTTTAGCTGCTACTGGTGCTCGGTTAAATGAAGCAGTAATTTGCTTCTTATTTTGGGGTGAAATTTAAGTGTCCTTCACTGTGGACCATATTTTAGTGGCTAGTTCCTTCCTTCTACATAAATCACCAAGGAAATCGGCCAATCCTGGAATTCAGAAGACAACCCTTGGCTATTCCTAGCAAGGTCCATTCAGAGGAACATTTCAGTTTGTTAAATATTAGCTTGTAACGAGCTCATTAAGACTTGAATGGTAGGAGTCAAATCTGGCAATGGTCTCTTATTGAAAGTCAGTGGATCCAGTGAAAGTAATTTAGGTACTCATCAAAATCTTAACCTCTACTGCTTTAAGTTTATAAATGACAGATGAAACAGCAACAGTCTATTCCCAAGCAGTCATGCGCTACTGAAATAACTTTTATGCGGTGGTGTGAAAAAGTCCTTAAATATTCATGCCAATACGTTTGATTTTTATTTTTATCCTTGAAGCACAAAAAGGTCATTTGTTCACATTATTCTCCGGGCTCAGTTTAGCAATGTGTTGTTGTGAGTCAAAAAACCTTTTCCTCAGTAAAAATATGAATTTTGTTTTGCCGATTCTTCCAGTTTGATTATCCAATATAATGTTAAACTCCTTCTGATAGATGAGAGGCCATGTAAGTTTGTTTAATAAATAAATGAAAAATGGGATGACAGCAATAGAGTAAAAGCTGCCCCAGCAACAGAATAATTATGATTGCAAACGCTTCATAGTTTGACTCTTGAATATTGCTATTCATTTGAACTTGGCTGATAAATAGCAAATTTAAAAAAGGATCAAGTATAGCCAAATAGTTTAAATTTAGCCAGCCAGGCACCATTTAAATCATGTAATATAAAACGTTAAAATATTTGAAAGGAGATGACAGTAATTAAAAAGCAGCAGAATCAAATTTATTTTTTGTTGTTAACCCAACTAGGACACAAGTCAATGGCCATTGTGACAAATGTTGGAGATTTGTAGATTCTTTTTAGTTTTATGCAAACATAAGGTCAAATCCAATCCTATGCAAGTCCACTCATAAGTAAACTACAGTTAGTTCAGTGGCTTTACTTAGCAGGTGCACAAAGGATTATAACTTTATTATTCTTATATTAGATCTGGAAAATAGGTAGTGACGAAGGATTTCCTGTTGCTCCAAAGTTTCATGTACAGGTTATTCTCACATCTGATGTTGCTTAATTGTCTTCCGACATCTCCGTGTAAAAGAATTTTGTTTTGCATTATAATGTGTGAACTGTTTACAGGTGGGAGAAAGGATTGGTGGTATTCAGTTATTCACAAAAGAGGCGTGTCTCCTCCTCCTTAAATTCTAGGTGGTCGACAATATTTGTGAAATAGCGGACAAAGCAGAAGTTGCTTGCAAAATGCATATAGTTTTATTTTATTTTATTTTAAGTTATTAATACATTTATATGCCATCCATCTCCCCCAGGTATTACTACAAATTCCATTCAGAAATATAAGTATTTGTAAGAATGGGCACAAAAATGGATACGCAATTTGTGTGTTAACTGTATACAGTCCTGTGCTGCATTGGATCCCTGTTTCTGGCAGCATCTGACCCTATTTTTGGTACTATATGTTCTTTGCTTTTCTTTTAAATTCTAGTGCAATTTGAGTGGCATTTCATTTAGCTGACAGAATCACAATTCCCCTAGTTGTCATCTGTCCAGATTATAAAGCAAATGGCACAATATTAAATTATAGAGACGAGGAACAATGTGTCTGGCTGCTTGGCCTTATCTCAGTGGTTCTCAGAGCACACTTTAATGAAAGGAGCCATGTTAAAATGAAACGTTGGTTCCAACCATGCTGAAAATGGAATAGAAGGGCTGTCATGTATTGTCATTTCTGCTCCTCCTCCTCTATGAGCAAAGAGGTGACCTTGAATTAGGATGTGCTACTGTCTGGGCCTTCCTGGAAGTTTCCATATATACTTCAATGTGCCAAAGTAAATCTAGTTTCTCTTTACAAGTAATGATGTCTCTAGTTTAGCTCCAGTCAATTTCTAGGGCTAGTTACACAGTGAAGGGCTGTGTATACACATGTGCACACTGCCGGATGCATGGACCTGGAAAAAGTTGTGCCTGTCTTAACGATTCCAGAAGAGCTGCTTATATATCATATGCTTCTGTGTGTTCCACAGGATTTCTTTGAAAGGATTTGTGTGCTTTTGTTGTGGTGTGTATAAGCAAAGAGTCTACAATCCTTTTCAGGTGGAGGGTCACAATGGGCCTTTAGTTTGGGTGATGGGTTGCGTTCCACTAAGTATGGCCAAGAAGAAGTGGGAAGGGCTAAATTAAATTAAGTTAAAATCAAACTTAAACCAAACTGATTCCAGTTAATATGACAATTTGTGTATTTAATCATTCCCCTTTCTGTTGTCCCAAAGATAAGAGTTCAGCAGCAAATTTTGGAGGGATTCCAAAGGGTGAAGCCAGGGTTTGGGGGAGCTGTACCTCTCAACTAAGCAGAACCTGGCAATTAACTGTTGGACCTCTCAATGCTGCTGTGTTTTCTCCACTTTTGTGATGAGTAGTTGTTTATTCTTCAGTTTAACCTCAAGGGACCACAGCATTGGCATTATAAACGCTTTTTGCATTTATAAAAATTTAAGTACTGGCTAGTGGGGTAGGGAAGGGAGGAATATGGATTTCAGATGATTTGACTGACATTTTGAAAGTATTTCTGAAAGTTTCTTGTTTTCTTATTCTATCTTACCATCTCCCACATACTCTTTCTTGCTTGGGTCCTTACAATAATGATCTTTCTGTCCAGAGGTGGAAGAAAAAAGAACTGAAATGACTTCACATACGCTTGAAAGGCTGGAGAACTTGAATTGCTTCTAACCTTAATTAAGGGTCAGTGAAAGTGGACCAAATATCAGGAGCCTAAACTCTTACTAAGGTGCATGGATTTGCACAAAGTATGCAGGCAATCATTTATAGGTGTGATGGCAATTGCTACAAATCTCATAGTAGGAAGAGACTGAAAACAGGTGGTTTGTGTGGTTTCTTGGATGTATATGGAAACTGACCTTGGACTGGATGGTCCTTTAAGTAGAGGATGGTTTCAAATATGTAAACTCACTGGGGGTCCCTGGCCAACTGATGACCATGCCATAGACCAGTGTTTCTCAACCTTGGCAGCTTGAAGATGGATGGACTTCAATTCCCAGAATTCCCCAGCCAGCAAGGCTGGCTGGGGAATTCTGGGAGTTGAAGTCCACACATCTTTAAGCTGCCAAGGCTGAGAAACACTGTCATAGACAGTCACCACTGCATTTGCTAGCAGTCTCACCACACAACTCTAATGTGATGCTCCATTTTTATTTTCCAGAATATCTCTGGGCCCCAAAGAAGAGTGGGTGGCTGAAATCAGCCCTTTAATTGGGAACAAGCACCCCCTGTCTAGAAAAATAAGTAAGCTGGAGGTGTTACAGAAACCTTTCTGGTGGCTAGGAAAAAGCAGGAAACTTCCTTGCCATTTTCTTCAGCTAAATGGGAAGCTGGATTTTACCCAAGAACGTATGATAGAATCAGTTGTAAGACCTGTGTTCCTTCCTGAGCAACAAGCTTGGAAGTGTCTGATTCCTGAAGAAGCTGCTCCATGCTGGAATTAAAGCATTCTGTTTTCCTATTCATAAGGAATTTGTAAATTGTTTCTCTCCATCCCTTCTTCATTTTCATTTTCTCCAGGTAATACCCCCACAACATCTCACAATCAAAAACGGCATCTAATGATGTAAAGGGTTTCATGAGTCTGCCACAAAGCTTTATTTAACCAAAAAATGCTGCCACCATAGCTTCAAAACATGGGTGTCAATTACAAAGGCCGCCTGTTTCGAATTCTACCGCTTCAGGGGGGAAAAAATCAGAATTAAGGCAGGATACTCTTTGGGGATTTTGTTTCATGCAAGAGCATATTCAAATGTTCCTTTATCGAGCCCTTCAACCTCATCCTCCCATGTGGAAGAGGGCATACTGCTATAGGGGTCCAATAAGATCTTGAAGCATCGGATGATCAAAAGTCCCAGAAAGACACACAGGATCCCGACAAAGGCAAAACCGGTTTTTTGCTCCAGGGTCAGTGGAAAACTGGACACCTCATTGACACTCATGCTCACTGACGCGTTGTTGCAGTAGTTACTGCTCATCTCTGGGCTTCACATTCTGCTGATTCAGGATTCGCACTTCATCTGTACAAAAAACCCAAGAGAACAGAGACTGTTTTGGATCTGAGGAAGGGATCGCAGATGTCACCTAGTCTAGCCCCCTCCGGAATGTAAGGATGGTAGGGACTTTTGAGGGGACTGGAGATACAGTCCAGGTTGGACTTGTGAGAGTGTGACGTGGATGGATTCACAAAATGGCTGCCACGGTGGCTATGATCAGGCACATCAACATCGATCAGACACAGCAATACCTCCAGGATGCCTTCTCTTGTCCCTTGTGAGTTCTTTGTATGGCATTCTGGGAAATAAATATGAAGGTAGACACTGGTGCTTTATTTTGCAGAATACCAGCTTCCTTTTTTTTTTTTTAAATTGAAATAACTTTTTAACAAGCCAGATGGGGCAGGAAGTCTGGTACACACCAAGGAAGGTGTCCGAGGACACATTAGTGCCTCCAAGCACCATTTTGCCTTCCCTTTGTTGCAGCATCTCTGCAATTTCCACCCGCATGTTCAAATCCTGCACTCCAACTTCTGAAGGAAGCTGACATGTCTCCTCTTAATTTTATCCTCCCTTAGGCAGCCTTCCTCAAACTGGTGCCTCCCAGATATATTGGATCCTACTTGTGTGGCAACGGAGGCTCTATCTTGTCAACTAGCCTGTTCCCTTTCTATATCATAGTTGCATATAAATGCTAATGCAGAAAATTTGGCATAACACATGACTAATCTATGACGGTCCCAGTGATGGAATTTGGCAGTTAAGCACCAGTTGGGACCTGCCATCACAGTAAATTTGATCTATCAGTGGCAGCTTATTATAAGCTCCCTTCATCCCTACAGCAATTTCATTCCTGCAACAATTTGCCCAATCTAGACTCTCTACTGGATCTTCCTCAAGAAGATTCTAGGTTTGCTCTGCATTCCTACTTTCTGCTGTTCCTTGTAGTCCTGCTTTATTTTTCATTTCATCCCAAACTGCTGATCAATCCTGCTGATTCATATCAAAAAATCCTTCTCTTCCCCCTCCTCCTCCTCCTTCGCTGTTTCTTAAAAATTCTTTCTTTAAGAATTGAAAGGAATGTTGTGTTTGCTTGTAGCTGATGAGCCAGGATTCACAGTTAAATGCAATTATCAAAGCAACTCTAAATGTTGATACAATAAATGCTACCTGATGCATTCATGTAAGGCACAATTCCAGAGTTTCCTGAAGTTTGAACAGCTGTAGAGAGAGAGAAAAGAAACTGTGAGACCTTTGGGTTATAACAACCTTATGTAAGTGTTGAGCTGGATTCAAAATGATTCAGTGTACAAAATGAGAGCAAAGAAAATGATGTAAAGAGATGATACATACTGTCTCTTTCAATCAACCGTTTATGACTTTGGTATTATATTCAACCCATATACCTGGGTCTTTTTTTTTTTTTTTTGGAAACTCTACTTCTAACCAGTCTCGCATACATGTTCATCTAAACCTTGTAGTTGACACGTTTTTCTGAAGTTCTTCCTTGTGCCCTTCAAGTTCTGTAGCTTCAGACCCATGGTGGCTCAGCTCATGTGACCCAGAGGGATCCAGCAATCTGTCAATCCTGAGATGGCAGAATATGCTTGGCAGATTTCCAGGTGCCATCTGCTGAACATTTTTCACAGCCCATCTGCAGATGGGCCTTATCAGAACCCCCGTGGCTTTTGCCTGCCTTGGTTAGTCCAGAATTTTGCTTTTCAGCTGTACTCCTTTCTCTCAAGATTCTTTAATTGGAATTTAAATTAAAAAGTCCAGAAATTGAGATGCTGCTTCCACGTGCCTGTGAAAAATCTTAAGCAAGCATAAACATTCTGATCTGTGACCGCTACGTCCCTTTGTCAATGAGGTGACGGTCATCTGTGTTAAAGTTTGTCCTGAGACGTTAGAATAAGACGTTCAGAGAAGCTATACTGTACTGAATGTTTCTTAGAGTGGACGCTGCTCTTTTCCACGTGGCCAAAGGCCCCGGATTGTGTCTGTTTCTGACACACGCAGAGAATACTAGGTTTGGAGGAGAATTTTTAGAAGCTCTTCATCACTTTTGCCCAGAGATTGTTACTCTTGTTCAGAGTTTAAGCTGCTGTTCCACAATCATCTCTCTCAGTTTATCACTTAATAGTCAGATTTCCTTTACAAAAAACATGTAAGTATCCAGTCACGGACTCTCCCCTATGATACACTAATCCTACAACTGCTTTTCCTGGAAAAGAAGGAGTGTTTAAAAGATACAGAAATATTTCATCCTGACTTGTCTCATGTTTCATCGTTATTTGAGTTTGGAAGAGTGGTTTAGAAATGAAATTATGGGACCATGAAGGTCAAAAGCTGCCACTGTGCTTCTTGCTCCAGTTCATTGGTGTATTATGGCATGATTAAAAAAAAAAAACTATGGGCATTTTGAGAGGCAAAACTATTATTATTATTATATTATTATATATTATATATTATATTATTATATATTATTATGCACGTGCTTTTTTTCCTTGGCAGAGGCAGAAAATAGATGAAAATTGCAGTTCAGCCATGAAGTCATGGATTACGGTTCTTCAGCCTTACTATTACCCTATGACATGTAATTACAACCTGGAATATAGCCTCCTCGCCAGGTTTTGTAGAGATTTCAGTTGTTCATCAATGAAATGCTTTAAACACATGGGGAAGAAATGCTGTATGGATTATTCTATTGTTTATTCTAGCCCTGATTTGTAAGTTGGATGGGATAGTTAACAGATTAGTCCTATTGATTTTTAAAACACCATTATTATTATTATTATTATTATTACTATTACTATTACTTTTACTTTTACTATTATTATATTTTTATCCCATCTTTTAATCTATCATCTACCTATCTACCTATCTATCTATCTCAAGGTGAGGAACATACTTAATTCTCCTTCCTCCTCCTATTTCCCCTACCACAACAACCCTGTGAGGTGGGTTGGGCTGAGAGAGTGTGATCGGCTTTCATGCCTAAGGCAGGCCTAGAAGTTAGTCTCCTTAAATTTAAATTTAAATTTAAATATACAGGACTGGTTCCTGCGCTATGCTCCTGAAATGTACACAGTCATATCTTCAAGATCCAAAGGCTAGGCAAGGTTACTTGGGCATGAACCCCACTGAATGCAGTGGGAATTACTTCTGAGGAAACATGCACAAAATTGTAATGTACGAGCATGGACACAGTCCAATTACACTCAATCAGGCAGTTACGATTCTTAACCACAATTCTGGACCGTGCAAGCAAGACATTTCCTGGTGAGGAAATCATGTATTCCCAACAGCAGACACGGTGCTTTGAATGTTGGGGATATGCAGTATTTGCCACAACCCAGATGCTCAAACAGGAATGATGCTTTGCTTTCCGGCAAGAAATGAGTAACAATTCTCCACCTATTGCAAGAAATAATTCACTGTGGAATGGTCCCAAGAATCAGCACTGCTTCTCTGGAGAAGATGTAAGATCCAACACTGACTAACTTCTCTGTGGTGCTTCCTGTTGTTAGGCTGTGAACAGCCACTGTGAAGATTTGGCCTTCCAAGAAGCCCACCATGCGATAGCTTGGTTCTGCCCTTGTACTGGGCTAAAGGTTCCAAGCAATGGAAGTCTCCTTTCAGTCCAGATCACCTCCTGGTGACAACATGGAGTCATCCATGCAGTTTTCATGGCACCATGACCAAAAAAGGTTTGACATTGCCACCTTCTGGGACGTTCCTCAACTTTTCAGTCGAGCCTACGACCCTACAATTCCTTGGAGGTCTCCCTTCCAAGTACCAACCAAGCCTGATCTTGCTTAGCTTCTGAGCCAAGGCAAGGTCAGCCTGATGCCAATTGTTGGCTAGATTCACCCATCACCAAACATGGGCCATACAAACCCTATTCTGCCTAACCATAGAATGCATTTGCCTCTTATTGACAGGGAGCAATCCCTGAACTTTTGTTTAATGAATTATTTTGCCTAGTGTTCTTGGAGATGGCCGTGCCCTAAAACCACATCACTAGACTGAACCTGAACTTCAGCCTGCACAGGCTGCTTATTCATATAGCGGTGAGCATAATATCTCAGCAGCCTGCCAGGCAGGAAAAAACAAACCAATTGTTGATTCCCCTTGGGACACGACTCTCCCAAATGCTGCAGCTGTCCATGCACCCACATGGGGAAGCCTCGTGGAAGCCCCCAGGGTTTATTTTCAAGTCACCCTGGTGAGGAGAGGGGGGTTAAATCTCTCCGGATCAGCCCCAGCACCGGTCCTGGTAAACCGCATGTATGAGATGCGCTACCGAGAGCCGAGCGCTCTGCTCCCTGGACCCGGCCTCGCCCCCTCCCTCTCCCAGCACTGCTGTTAGATCTTACCTGGTCATAACCAGACAGAGGCAGAAAACATGCCAACCACCATGATTCTGGGATAGCTGCCTAGGAAAACCAACACAGCCCCGCGAACCAAGGTCAGCGCATCCTGTTGCGCGGAGCGGCTCTCCGCCCCGCCGCCCCGAGCCGGCCCCCGTCCTCCGCCCGGCCATCCGGCTCTCCAGCCCACTCACCCCCGCTCCGGCCGGGCATCCTGAGCGCGCCAGCCCGCGCCTCCCGGCCCCGCGCCGGCCACCTGCCGAAGCGTCAAGGTCTCAGAGGGGATGCGGCCGCCCGCCAGCCCTCCGCTCACCCCCGCCCAGCCGCGGGACCACCTCCGGGGCTCATCCTCGGCGAGGCATCCCTCTCCCGGGAGGATGGGCTCCCTCGGCGCTGGGCGTGCCCTCCGCCGGGGTAGAGGCAGGGCTGCGCGGCGGCTCTCGCGTGCCCTCCGCCAGGGGCAGCCCCCGAGCCCCAGTCTGGGTCGGGGGAGCGGGGAGGGGGGTGCGAGGCCCAGGTACGACCCCAGCCCGGCGTCGGGCGGCCGAGCCTCCCTCCCGGCTGCTCGGGTTAACCTGGAGGCGCGTGGCAGCTCCCTGCCCGGGGCTACGTGCGAGGCATTCCCAAATCCTCTGCGGCGGCGGCGGCTGGCCCGGCCGGCGTCTCCCGCGCCTTTCCTCGCGAAGCTTGTTGTTCTGAGATCGACGCCAGCCCAACCCCGGGGAAGCGGCTTCCTGCCTGCTTCCCTCGGGGCCGCGCGGAGGGAAACGCAGCTGCCCGCCTCGGCCGGGCTTTTCCCTTTTTAACCTCCCTCCTTCTCTTTTTTTGGAACCGGCGAGGGGGGCGCCTCCTTTTCATTGGGCTGCCCAGCCGAGAAGGCGCGGGAGGGGCTCTGGCAGAGCGCTCCCCCGGGCCCGGCGCAAGAGCGCGAGGCTAGGGGTGGTCGGATGGATTTGGCTCAACCCCCCCGTCCCCCGTGCTGGGAACGGCCGGGAATGCACGTGAAGCCGGTCGGGACCCTTTCGGTTGGATTCTGACGGTCTGATCCATGATGCAGTCTAGCTGTGTTGTACTGAATCGGGGCAGAGGTGCAGGCGGTGGGTGCCCAAGGTGCCGGAGCAAATCTCCCACCCCACCCCAACCCACCCCAACCCAACCCCGGCTTCATTGGATGTTGTTTTCCTGCCTCAATTCTTTCCCTTGCAGGCGGGCTTCCTTCCAGGAATTTAGGAGAATAATAGTTGGGTTTCCAGCTTCCGTGCCTGCTGCAGCTGTTCCCCAGAAGAAACAACGTTCGGTGATATACACGATATATCCTCTTATTTTGATGTTGCACTCTCCAGTGTATCAATATGGGCAGTTAAACAAAGAGCAAGTTAGACTTTATTAAGTCAATCTACATATTAACTAGGATAACCCCCAGGTCTGGCTTGAAACCCCCATCCAATTTCCACAATGGCCTAGTGGTTAAGCCACCTCTTGGGGAATCACTTGGGGTGGTGCTAAAGTGCTGGATGAAATTACAGAGCCAGACTTCATACTTAACCTGCTGTTCATTCTGCATCAGCCATTTGCTGTGGCTGAGTGCTCAAACTGGGAAGGGTGATAAAAAGGGAAATTTCCAATCCTTGTAGACGTTTCCATTAACTTGCTATTAGCAGTGCTAGAAATGAAACCATTATCAATATATGTTGAAGGAGGAGGAGTGAAGAGCAGCCTCTCCAGAGTTATGTTATGTTATAGCATTAGAAGTGGAGTGAGAGTGGGGGACTCTAGATAAGGTTTGGCTCAGTTCTCTATGATTTCTTTGAAATGGGAATGGGAAATATCTGCCAGGGCTTTATTTATTCAATACAGGTAGTCCTCGTTTAGCAACTGTTTACAGTTATGATAGTGATGAAAAATGTGACCAATCCTCGCATTTATGACCTTCGCAGGTCTGTAAAGCAAAGGAAAGCTGAAATAAGATCATAAGCACATTCACGGTTTCACTTAGTGACCACTTTGCTGAATGACAGAGTTGCAGGTCCCAATTGTTGCTAAACGAGGACTACCTGTACTCAGGCTCTTCCCTACCCTGGTACACTCATTCTTTGGGCTTTCAATGCCCATAACCCTGAGCCTTGGGAATGATGGGAGCTGTGTTGTTAGCTCAGAGTTCTTTGAGCTAAGTTTTGGGGTTGCAAAGATTTCATGACCACACTAGGTAACATCAAGGCAGGAGATATGTTATTTACTGTGATCATGAAATATTTGCAGCCCAGATCCAAACTCAGAGAACATATGACATACCAGCCCTGAGTTGCATGGTAACACATTTGGAGAGCATCATGTTGGAAGAAGGACGCTCCCCATACACGTTATCTAGAATAACAGTACTCTAGCAGATACGGGTGTATGTTTATCTGCCAGAGGTGCAGACTCACTGACAATGAGAACAGTATCAATATTTTAAGGCATTAGCAGGGCCAGCTCTAGGCTAAGGCTGAGTAGGCACTGGCCTAGGGGCACCAAATTTTAGGGGAAAGATTGAACAGATTTAGTCTTTGGTGCCAAGGGGTGGCTAGGGGCATCAAATGTTAGGGGAAAATTGAAAAGACTTAAGAAAAACACAATAAAAAAGCAGAAAGCAGTAACAGTGCATTCTGTAAGCCAGTGCACCCACTTAAGGGTTAAATAGAATTTTGCAATGTAAATAGGGTGAAAACGTCTGAGAAAAAGAAAAAAAAATGTCCAGGGCTGAAAAGTGTAAAGCTCAAAATCTTGAAGAAAAAAAGAAACAAGAAGGCGCCTTTTTGAACTTCCTAACAAAATCAGATGAGCCAAACCATGGGAGTGCCAGAATATGACTTTGCCCGCGGTGCCAAAATGTTTAGAGCTGGCCTGGGGTATTAGCAACAGGAAGGGCTCTACTTTTCTGGTGGTTTTGAAAGAGAGAGATCTTTGTTGCTGGATGTGTTCAAACTAGATAGACGCCTGTTGGGGATGCTTGAATTTGGATTCTTGCACTGAGCAGAGTTTGGCCGTGCTAGACAAAATGGCTTTTATGACTTTGTTTCTAAGTTTGGTGCATGTGGAATATAAACCAAGCAGATCCAGGCAGAAGAATAGGCACTCCGAATAACGTGGATAGCTTAATATTGATAATCCAGATGCAGCGCGTAGCACAACATGTGCCAGAATTAGGTGTGCTGCACTTTCTTTCAGTGGGGCCAATATGGGAATGCACATTGGAGTAATCTGTTGCACCCTACTACATCTTTTAAAACATGACAGAAGTGGGACAGTTTTAAGGAATTAGGGTCTTCGAGGGATGGCAAACATGGAGGGGTGTGTGCACGCAGAAAACCAGCAGGATTTACTAATTAGAAACAATTGCCAATCATCTGATGTGCTTATTCTGAGCAAACGATGTGGCCTGAGTCTGTAGTGGACTTAGTCCAAGAACAAACAAGTACATTTAGAGCATTTCCTTCTCTAAGTTTGTATTTGTAACTAAATATCGAAATGAAATGAGGACTTTGGGGAGTCCTGAAATGTTTGCTGACCCTCTGCTGCTTCAGTTACCTGTGTTAGAATTATATCTTACCAGTTTGTTTCTGAGCCGGGATCAAAGAGACCACGGGCAGTTGCGTGAAATTATTCTTTATTCTTCACCCAAGAGCAACAGCGAGCTGTTAGGTGGGTGGCTGCACTTGACCCCCTCCTTTTGGCACAATATATACATTTCATTCAGCTCCTCCTTTAGAATACCACCCCTTACTCAGTCACCCATTTCCCACCTCAATATCATTCCATATTAGGAAGTTCCTTCCTTCCTTCCTTCCCAGGCCCTTTGACAGTTAACTAAACACCTTTTCCCTAGGAAAAACTATCCTTGGAATGTACACCTTATCTTCTCTCTACGAGCACAGCTTCTTATCTATCAAGGTTAGTGAAAAAGGCCTCCGAGCTTACAAACTTGAAGAAGGAAACAGGATTCAAAAATCCTCAACGAAAGCCTAAATGTTTCAATACTAAATATGAAATATATGTGTATGCAATTATATAAAATCTTCTATCGCCTGAATGAGCAACTGAGAGGAGTTAAGAATGTTTGTATTCGGGGTTTTTTGAATATATAAAAAGACCTACTGTAGGTTGTTAACACGGTGTACTGTATTGTGTATTGTCTGCTTATAGGCTACTTCCACATTATGCAGTCAACCCTATTTGGATCTGTTCTGATGTACCTTATCAGAAGACTCTGGAACTGTTTTTTTCATTTGTTTCTGCTTTTGGATCAAGTAAATTTTTTGAAGTTCTTAACTGACTGACTGCTTCAGTTTGCTTCTTCAGAAGTTGCGCACCGTACTGTCAGGAAAAATTGTTGGAGGAAAGCCATGTTAGTTGATGGTAGCACCTTTTCCAACTAACAAATGTTATTAATTAATCATGAATACTTATGCTTTTCATAAAATTTTACTTCCCAGGCTTTTGAATTGGGCTTTAATTATATTTTAATTTATATTGTTTTTGATTTTGAATGGCCTCCTTGCTGCTGCCTAGTTTTGTATGGTGTGTTTTATATTGCTTTTTTTTTCAATTTTATTGTATATGTTTTTATTCAAATTAGTCTGGTTTATTGTAAACCACCCAGAGAGTTTTGGCTATTGGGCAGTTTAAAATTTTTAATAAACACAATTTAAATAAATAAAAAAATAAATAAGTAAGTAAGTAAGTAAATAAATAGAGAATGCAATTCACAATGTTTTATGATTTCTATTTTGTTTCTGGAAAAGGATACACTAAAAAAGTGCTGAAATAATAGGAAATAGCTTGAAGCAATCTGCAGCAATTTCAGTTCAGGGTTTGTTAGACAGCTTTGGTGCTGATTTTGGAAAGGGTCTGCCAATAAATAAGCCAGCAAATTTACCCATTTGCTGATGTATTAGGATTTTCTGAACAATAAAAATCTCAATTTTTCTTTTTTATAAAATGACACAGATCTTTCTGAAATTAAGAAAGCTGGCAAATAGTGTGGTTCCTGCTTGATGATGAACATTTGTAATGCTCTCTGATTCTTAAAAAATAACTCATCAATAAAAGGAGGAAAAATTCTGACTCAAACAATCATTTCTTCTATATAGACAATGCTATAAAGGGAGAGTTTTCAGAAAGAACACAGTTCTCCATCTTGGCATATTGAAATGCAACTGTCACAAATGATTCACAGTGTATGAATGATCCACTATGTACAAACAACTTTTTTTTTTAATAATGCATCCCTGACCTAAGTGTGGTCCAACCACAATTAAAAATTAATAAATAAATAAACAACCATTAAAATTATGTAAGAACAATGAAATACACCACTCTATATTTGCAGCCACAGTAAAAATAACACTACCAATTTAAAGTTATGGTCGCTCCAGATTATAAGTAGTGTTGCCATAGTTGTAGTACTGGCATTGGCAAATGTCGAGGAGTAGTGCCAACCCTATACTCATGAGATCCATAAGAGTATTTCCAAGAGGGGCAAAGTATGTACCAAGCTGGTGCCTTCCAAATATTGCGGATATTGCTTCTAGAATTGCTAGATTGCACTGATATTTTATCTGGGAATTTTGGGAGCTGAAGCCCAAAATATCTGAAGTACATATCACAGGGGAGAAAGGTAATATATCCGAATAGGGTCAGAGAACTTGCCCGTTTTTTCTGATGGATCGGATGGAAGAATTCTTCTGCATCATTCGCTCTGTGCATCCATTATAAGAGAGCCAGATAAAGCAATTCAGATAGAGCACTGTTTTTCAACCTTGGCGAATCTTAAGATGTGTGGACCTTTTAAGCTGTCTGGGGAATTCTGGGAGTTGAAGTCCACACTGGGGAATTTTGGGAGTTGAAGTCCACATATCTTAGGATATGGCCAAAGCTGAAAAACACTGAGATCGAGTGATGATCCCGCCTCCCATCATTTTATTCATCATTGTTATTTCTGGGCTATGGGGGACCTTTAAGGAAAAAAAGCTGAAATCTCTACATACGAGAGAATAATTTGCAGAGGATTGCGCTCAGTTGGCCTGGACTGGGAAGGTGTGATCCACGCCCTAATCATCTCTTAACTGGCTGGGTGTGTGTGTGGGTATACACACACACACATTTATACATATTAAAAAAGACTCTGGGAGGAGGAAGCCAAGGAAATAATAGCCCACCCAGAGTCACCTTGTGTGAGATGGGCAGACATATACATTTGATAAATAAGATAACCCTCAGGAAGCCTCAGTGGGGGACATAATAATCCCCTCCCTGCTTCACAGGGCTGTTGTGGGGATGGCGACGAGGCGGTGACCGAACAGCTGATGCAACCGACGCCGCAAGGCGCGCGGCCCGCTCGCATCCTCGAGGTGGGAGGGGAAAGAGGTGGGTGAAAGAGTCCTTGTCGCCATAGTAACGGGGCCGGCCTTCCTCGGGCCCAGGCAGACGGGCTCCTCTGCCGTTCCCGCGATGTTTCAGTTCTCGCGAGAGCTCGGCGCAGCCGCTGCGGAGCGAGCGAGTGGCTGAGGGAGGTCTTTTCTCCCCGCTTCCCCCTTTCAAATACGGCTGAGGAAATGGCGGAGGATGACAAGTACGAGGCCGCGCCGGCTGCGCCGCCGCCGTTGGGAGAGGCCGAGGAGGCAGCGGCCGCCGTCAACGACCACGACCGGCAGCAGGAGGAAGAAACGGGCGGAGCGGCCCTGGCTGAGAGCGGCGGCGGCGGCGGCGGCGGGAGCACGAACGGGGTGAAAATGTACGCGCGCGCCCGCGTAGCTGCGGGGGGGGGGAGGTTCACGCCTGCGCGCGCGCCCCGCGTGTCTTGGCCGGGAAGGGGGCGTGGCGCCGGGGCCGAGGCCGCTACTTGAGGACGGGGATGCGGCGGGCCGCACAGGCCGCGCGGCGAGGGGTTGGAGGAGCGCAGGTCTACCTTTCCCTTCCGCCCTGGAGGAGACTGAGGGCACGCTCCTCTCTTCTTCCCCTCTCGCCTTGTGGGGGTCCTCGCTGGGCAGCCATGGAGAGGCGGTGGGCGAAGGCAGGCAGGCTGCTCGGGAGCTCTGTACGCCGTAGAAAAGAGGGCGTTCGTGGTTAGGAAGGCTTTTGAGGGGGTTCGCGGTCAGAAGGGGGCTGCTCTAAAGGGAGGAAGATGGGACTGTCCGGATTCAGACGTGTTACGGGGCAGCCCTTCGCACGCTTGACAGGCGAGTCAAGCTCATTAAGCAGACGGGGGCTTGGTCCCGAGTCGGTAAACAGGCAGCAGAACAAAGAGTGTCTTCCGTGGCATCTTAAAGCAGGGGTTTTTTTGGAGCAGAAGTTCTTGCGGACCGCAGGCCCCCCTCCCGCCCCCGTTGTGATCCTGCTATTGGTTGCAGGTTCAAGTAGATTGTAAATGACATGGAAGAAATGCATGCGTTGTGGCCTTTGCTATACAGCCCTGGGCATGTCCTGTCAAGGAAGCACCGTGATCATCCGTGATGGCAGCAGTTGATCCAGCCTGCCAGTGCAATGCTTGCTGTTGGCTGACCAGTCTTAAATAGAGATGCCTAGAAGGTTGCAAATACTAAAGCAAACGATTTACTTACCTATTTTTTTTCAGTCTGGTGAAGGATAGGTTTTATTTTGGCAGAAGCTTTAACCTCCTGTAATTGTTTTTCAGCCTTATTCTGGATGGATTCCACTGGTAACGTGCAAAACCTTCCTGAGCCATCCTGACCTTAGAAGGGTCTGAAGGAACTTGTACATCCAACTGGTGCAGGATTGTTATAATTAAATAGAATGTGAATGTCTGTGTGGTTTTGACCTTCCCATTCCTTGGATAATCATGAATAGTAAAGGGTTTTGTCTTCCTTCCCACTTGTATAATTTCAAGTTAATTTTGTGTAGTGAAACTGATCAGCGTTACATTCAGAGCAAACAAGTGGCATTTTATTCACAAATAATTAGGTGGTATTCAATATTATAAGATGCAGGTAGCCATTTGAATTGCAAGATATTGGTTGT
Source organism: Python bivittatus (assembly GCF_059951505.1). NCBI lineage: Eukaryota > Metazoa > Chordata > Lepidosauria > Squamata > Pythonidae > Python > Python bivittatus. The sequence continues at coordinate 8,388,304 of NW_028277085.1, read as the reverse complement.
GATAGCTATATAAAACTTCTGATGCAATTATAGTACATAATTGCATACTAGATGTTGTGGAGGAGGATTTGTACTTCAGGTACTTCTTGTAAGCTGCTGTCAGAAATGCAGCTCTGGACCATTTGTATGATACAGTAGGAGTCTTACTACACTAATTAGTCTCTACATTTGCTGCTGCAAAGGAATGTTTGTCCTTTAGTCAAGTCAGCTGTTCAGTCTACTGAAAAGCAAAGCAGTTATCTGCATTGTTCATGGGGGAATCTGCTTCTTAATAGCGGTAACTTTGACCCTCAGCTTGCTCTTAGAGTGATGGCTTCATAGAAGAGAATTTAGCTTTCTTTGCTTTGAGTACTGCTCACTTGGTTTTTTCAAACAAGTAAGGATGCTTCTAAGCATGGCAGCCTCTGATATTTAGGCAAGTACTTGGTTTTGCTTCCTTTTTTTTTTTCCATATATTGGGGATATTTTTGGATGTTTGAAAATCACAAATGATAGATAAGGAAACTAATAATTATGGGTCAAATACAATTTCTAGGTCCTAAATGATTTGTACTTTGTTCAGTAATTCCTGTATGTTTTATAAAAACCTGGAACTTCACTAGTTCCAGTTGAATTCAGAAAGATTTTCAATTGCATTTTGCCTCCAAGTTTTCTTTGGTGTAGGATTCACTATCCTTGCAAAGAATAAATAAAACAAATACTACATTATAAATGTGCAGTTGAATTGGTCTCACACACTGAAACATTGATGGCCAGCTTTGGAAGACTTTTGCAATGCTTTTGAGTATCCTTCCAAGCAGGTGTTCTTGGAAGATGCTGTTTGCATGAACAACAAATAGGTAACCTCATTCCATTCATGCTGCAGTTGCAATCTGGATTCAACACTATGGCAGCTCTTCACAAAAACATAACACAGTGCAGATGCCAACACATTTAACAGAATTTCAGGTATCCAGCCTTAAGAGATACTGTATTCACATGAAAAAAGGAAGATTGCACCTGCTGGCCCTGTCGCAGCATCCTCGTGTACATTCATAATTTAAGCCTTTGCTGTGTTGAGTGAGAAGATCCCAAGAGGACTTATATGACTGCTTGGTGCAATATAACCAGAACTCTGAAGGATCAAATACCTTGATATAGCAGGGTCTCCCAGTTGTTCTGCGAATTTTGCTCATGCTAGGTGGTTTTTTGGTTAAAAGCTAGCATAATCATACATTTCAAAACAAACATAACTTTTTGTTGTTTCCAATTGCAGGGAAAATGATGAAACAGGAAAAGATGAGACACTACCAGTGAAAGCAAAATATATTTCAAAACCAAAGGCAATCCCATCTCTGGGACACCGGAATAGATTTCATCCATACACAAAGGAAAAGAGTGCAGGGACTGGGGAGAAGAAGACTGTTAATCGTAACAGAGTATTCATTAGCAACATCCCGTATGACATGAAGTGGCAGTCCATTAAAGATCTTATGAGAGAGAAAGGTAACTTGCTTCCTACCGCCTTCTTCACAAAAAAATGGGACAATCATAAATATCTGGAATATTATAAATCATACGAATTTGGTTTGTCCTTTCCAACTTTTGCTTCATATGTCTATTTCCCCCTTTTCTTTCACTGGAGACATTTGCATTGCAGGACAGTCTGGTAAATGAATGAAATATCCAGTCTCCTATACTAGTATGACAACAGACAGTGTAGTGAACATGCATGTTCTCATGAACTTTTAAAGGGAGTGTGTTATGTCTAGCTATAGTTCTGAATATAAGCACTACTTAGTGTGTTCCTAAGCATGAAAGACAAAGGATACCTCTGAAAAGATTTTTCAGTATTTTTCCTTGGTGGAATCTGGCTGTGGAATTATTTCTGTCTGCCTTGTCACTTCTGCCATGACTTGTCTGTCTGGAGCTCTCTATCAAGTGTGTGACTACTGCTGTAGTTTGACAGAACTATTTGAATTTCTCAAACTTCTTGCCACGGGCAGGTCTGGGACAGGTGAAATCCCAATTCATGAACTGTCAAAAGCTAGTTTTGTATTAATTTGGGAAAATATGATTGCTTCAAAATCATTCAAAGAATATTTGGTTTCTAGGTATTTTAATCAAAACAAACCTTTAATTGTGCTAGGTGTATCTGTTGTAAGGTGACGTGACTATATGATTGGTTTTATGCAATGAAACTTTATTTTAGAAAGTGTGTGGCTTGCTGTGAAATTTTTTGACTCTTGTAAATTGGTTATTCTATTGAAGGCAACCTCTTTACTATTTGAAGCTATTCAGGGAGAAAGTCACCTTAAAACAGTTGTTGTTAGCAGGATGACAAATGTCACTGAAAAGTGTTTATTGTTGATGTTCTAATTGATAGGTGAAGGGACTATTTGTATATCTGAACCTGTTCACCAACCATATCATACTGGCCAAAATATGATCTATAGTATGAATTAGGTTAAACATAGTTGTTTTTCTAGCTTTTGAGAATGTGGCTGTTGCATATTCCTGAAAATTAGCTAAATTATATAGCCCTTGACAGGAGGTATGTTGGTCTGGTTTTGATTGTTGGTGAATAATAGGTGTTTCTCTGTAGAGTTGTGCACAGGGACACAGCAAAGAAAGACACTGGTGTTTAAATGCATTGTCTCTTGGTATTTTCCCTTTGTATGTCTTATGTAGTTGGTGAGGTTACATACGTGGAGCTGTTTAAGGATGCAGAAGGAAAATCAAGGGTAAGTGCCGTGGGCAAACATCTGCTAGAGGTTTAAAGTTCCTCAGCAGTTTTACTTTTGTATAATACTTGTACCAGTAACTGGAAAGTAAGTTTCATTTTTTAATATTGATATTACAGACAGAGGTTTCTGTATCAGATACAGTTTGTCAACTTTTATTTAAATTAGTGTAGCTGGATGCAAGGGAAAAGCCCTTTTAATATGCGTTTTAAATAAATGGCATTTACCTAATTAATTTAAAACAGCAGCTCACTTTAGGATTTCTGTTGTGTTCAGATGTGTTTAAGCTGAGGACTGGAAAAAAAATAACTGAAATGATAAATTAAGTGTAGCATTCTAACTAGAGGCTGAGTATAAACTTTGATGAGCCTAAAGAGTGCAGGACTACTTTGGATCATTGAACTTGTCTAGGTTTTTAAAAAACTTGTCTAGGTTTTAAAAAAATGGAATGGAAGAAGTTGGCTGTTAGGTAGGAGATACCTGCAACAAGGGAGACAATTTTGTGCAAATAATGTTTAAAGCTGCTTTGTGTCTTTCTTCTTAAAAGGGTCAAACGTTCAAACTGTAGTAAATCTGAGCCTGCTCTGTGAACATGAGAAATGCAGGTTTGACTCAAATGTAATCAGTAAAAACCTGTTCGGTGTTTGATTTTTTCCCCTTAAGATTTTTATTTAACTGCAATTTTCATTTGACCCTTTGGAATTTTTATTAAAAAAAAATAAACCAAAGCTGGTTAAAGAGTAACTTTTTAAAATCAAGTGTTCCATTTTAAATAAGGCAAGAACACCAGCAATTGTTAATAATCGCCATCATGTTATGGAAAATTTGAATATTGTTCCTCAAGATAACAGTCCAGGGATATTATTGGATATCCTCAGCTTTTTCATTGATAAAGCTGTGTGTTTGCCATTTCCACATTCTGCATATGATTTGGCTCAAGAGAAACCTAGTGGAAAGAATCTGAAATAAAACAAATTAAACGACCACCTTCTTTGCCTTTCAAATTAACTTAAAACTTTTTGAGTAAAAGGTGGTAGGATAAATTCTAGTTAAAACTGGTCTTCCCACTCCAAAACTTCTGTTCTTTATTCAGACTATCTATTCTTCAGTTTGTCTAAAAATCTTAAAGTACCTTACTATAACAATTATATTTACTGATTTATTTTTCATTTATTTTTGTTCTTCTCCCACATTGACAAACCTTCACGTGGATGTAGGGTTGTGGGTAAGTATGTTTTATTTATGTTTTTTCTTAATACTTATGATTTTGGAGAACACTTAAAAATAAATAAATCAATGTTTAATTCTTTTTTCATCCAGTGTGGTTGAATTCAAAGATGAAGAATTTGTAAAGAAAGCATTGGAGACTATGAATAAATACGATCTTAATGGAAGACCACTTAACATAAAAGAGGTATATTTGTATTTTTCCTGCAGAATGCTAAGAACATACTGACTTTCTTTTAAAATAAAAGAACTGGAATAGATTTACATATATTTTACAAAATAATAACCTTTCTATATTTCTGCAAATAAGCAATAGATATCAAAAAGTACAAATTTTCTTTTAAAATTGTGAGTATATGTAATTCCTGTTCTCATTTCAACGCTGTTTGTAAAAATGGTAATGAAATATGTTCCAGCCTCATTAAGATTTTATAAGAAAATTCTGGGGCCCTCAAACAATGGAACTTGCAAGTAAGAGTGCTTTGTCAAGCCCCACAGATTTTCTGTAAGACTTGAAATATATCTACATACTTGAAAGATTTAAATCTAGAGTTGGGTGAATGATGACCTTAAACACTATATGATTGTTTTGTATCTGTGTCTCTTGGTTATGTACCAGTGAGCCAAAAAGTGGGTGGAAATGAATATGGCGTCAGCATTTCCGGTGCATAAACCCTGCCTTCGTGGAATATTACGTCTTCTACAGATGATATTAACAGATAATGCTAAGGTCATTGAATTTGGTGTCTGGAAGAAACATGTTAGGTTGACATATCTACTTTGGGTGGGTTTTGGGCTAGGTAACACAGTAAGAAGTGGCAATGTGTGCTGTTGCTTTCAAGGCCATTTACAGAAGTGAGGGAGCTAGGTCTCTATTGACATGAAATATTTGTTCCTTCTGCACCCACTGCTAAGGATGCTAACTGCTTTTTGGGGCTTTTGTGGAATTTAAAATTGTCTTAATATTTATTACTACTGATTCAGGATCAACTGAAGCATATTCTCTCTGTTAAATATTTTTCAGGATCTGGATGGTGAACATGCCCGCAGGGCACTGCAGCGTGGGAGTGGACCATTTACAGGAGGACATGGTCCAGATATAGCACCAGGCTTGATGAATTTGCCACCTTCTATACTTAATAACCCAAACATTCCTCCTGAGATTATCAGCAATCTACAAGCTGGCAGGCTGGGATCCACCATTTTTGTGGCGAATGTAAGTATAGAAAAGCAGTGGAGATTCCTGGGCAATTGTTATAGTATAACATCATCATTAAATGAGAATTCTGATAGGTGAGAGGAGCAATGCTTATTTGCATGGGATGTTAAACATTGGTAGATATCATTTGATGTTGGTTTTGTATGTCTAATGTTCTCCAAGTTCTAGGATTTATTTATTTTTTAAAGGATTTTTATCTCAGTGTTTTTGTAATCTACTTTCAAGTTTCACAAACTGCTCATTTGGACATTGTAATCAACAGGAAACGAATAATGTTTTAATACTTTTTGTTAATTGCCTTTTTAATAATTTTTAATTAGGAAATGTGGGTTGTTGCTTCTTTTATAAGACCCATGTACATAAACATACTGAAAAATGAAATAACAGATGTAATTACATTGAGAGCATGAACAGAGTTAAGAACCATTCTCTTTATGTTCGTTTATCATATGGAAGCTTTGTTTTTTTAAGCTTGACTTTAAAGTTGGCTGGAAGAAATTAAAGGAGGTGTTCAGCATTGCTGGAACTGTAAAACGTGCAGATATTAAAGAAGACAAAGATGGCAAAAGTCGGGGAATGGGAACAGTGACTTTTGAGCAACCAATTGAAGCTGTTCAGGCAATATGTATCCTGACAAGTGAATCTGCTCAAAGAACTATGTTGTCAGATTTAGTCTGTGTAAGCATGTTAAAAAGATTGCTTGTTTGTTTTTATTATATTTGACTTCGGAGTGTCTGATTGTGTATAAATCCTGCAAGCAATTTATCTGTTTGTAGTATATTTGACAGAGTGCATGCTTTTATACAGTAGTTGATGTTACAGTACTGATCCTATATTTTGGAGGGTATCTGTTGGTGGTGGCATTGGTGTTGGGGTAGATTGGCAGCTGTTTAGGGATTGCAGTGCTCTGCAGAGGCTTAGAAACTTAATGTATTTCTCCTCTAGAATTGTAAAGATGGGAACCTGCAATGCTCCAGCAACCCTCACTGTTGGCCATGCTGTCTGGAGCTGCTGGGGGTCCTGGTTCAATACCATCTTGAATTTCCAAACTCCTGCACTATTGGAATGGATCACTTTTTTCGAGGGAGATTCTGGTACTGGATCTGAGCAGATAATTAGATTTCCAGCTTAATCAGAATTGGTATACACCCTGAATTACTATCTGATACGTCTTTTTCCAAGCAATGGCAAGTGGGGAGAATAGGTTTGGCTTGGGAAAAACTTCATCTTCTGAGGAAAAAAAGGAGCCAGAGTATTAATTCCTCATGGCAACTACTTTGCTAATCCATCTGTAGAAGCTGTTTATCGGTGATTTAATTAAAACTTTTGCTATGCTAGGATGGTAGCAATTGCCACTTTCCTGAAAAACTAACAGAATAGTTGGCAAAACTAGGTAGATGATATGGAAAATAAATACAATTTGTGATGTTCACAGACCATTGTTTCAGTTTGTCACAGCTTTATGTAAGAATAGTGGTCTGGTAATACAGCTGTTAAACCATTGTTGATGAAGACAAAATCAGTGACATAGTTGGCAAACAAATTGCTTTGTTCTGATAATTAGTTTTCAGATAACTATTTTCTGTTAGAAGTGTTCATAGTGAGTAGGGGTGCAATGCTACTTGCATTATGAAATGTAGGAAAGCTGATAGTGAAATTCAGAATTCCTGACCTTCCCCCACTCCCCCCGTAGCTTTTTAAAAACAAGAGATATAATCCAAACACTGGGGTTGAAATTCAGTGCTTTCCTGCAGTTGGGGAAATTGTACAAGTACTGCACTGCCTGATTTGAATCAATATGTTAAAAAGGTGGCTTTATTGAATCACATAGTATGCTTATAAATAATATGTAAGCATTTATCAACTCATGTTAATGAGATCAAATCTAGTTTTTTCCCTTGCTCTGCCCACCTCCGTTTTGGAGTGTAGCTCCTATAGTGCAAATTGATATTGATTAACTGATACTATTGATTGAGTGATAGCTTGAGTATATGTAGCGTATGCGTGAGAGAAAGATGGTTTTCAGTTGAGCATCTCTCTCTCGCAAAAGAACAAGGTTCCTTGACTGTGCGCTCAGCAATGTTCAATGGACAGTTCCTCTTTGACAGACCCATGCATGTGAAAATGGTGAGTTGTGCCTTTCTGCTTCTTCCATGGGGGCTCCAATTGTGACATCACTCTAAAAACCTTTGTTTGGTCTTAGGATGACAAATCAATTCCTCATGATGATTTCCGTGCAGCAGATAGCAAAACACCACAGTTGCCCCGTGAGTATGACCCTTTTCTTTGCTGTTTATTAATATGGATTTGGATACCAAGCAAAGACTTTTCAGAAAGGGCCTCTGTCTTCAACTCTTTATGGCTGCAGTACCATTCTGGAGCAACCATAGCCCTTTAAATTTATGTAGAGATTTTTGCTTTTGAAGGTGGACTTGGAGGGATCGGAATGGGACTTGGCCCTGGTGGACAGCCAATAAGCGCAACCCAGCTGAGCATGGGTAGTGGAATGGGGAGTGTGGCTCCAGGAGGTTAGTATACTTTCTCTTCTTGATCTTGGGACAAGGGAGAAACTACAGTATCTGCACTTTTATAGAAGGTTCTAAATGTAGCCTGACATGTGTTAGGCCTCTGAACTTAGAGCAAGGTAAAGGAAAAAAAAGTAGATGCTGGCACTTTTTATGGTACTCTTTCTCCCTAAAATAGCCTTCCCAATTCTATTCTTTTTTTGGACATCCAGCTTTTAAAATTCAATATCAGTGTAGTTTAACAGCTACTTTATTGCTGGTGTGTGTGTGTGTGTGTGTGTTTATATTTATTTGCGGGGGGAAGAGAAAGAGAGAGAAAGATGGGGTGGATGAGTGAGTATATATCAGTAATTTGTTTGCTGTATTATAGATTTCTATAGAACTATGCAAAATAAAAAAAAAAAAAGCTGTAATTCTGCATTGGTTCCTTTCATATGTTTTAAGGAATGGGAGTGGATGGACCAGGCTTTGGAGGAATGAATAGAATGAGTGGAGGTAAGTATGTTCACCTCTTACTTTATTTCTATGCAAATGTTATGGCATTCATAAAAAGCTCTTCACTCATGGTTCAGGTGTTGGTGGATTCGGTGGCATGAAAGGCATGGCAAATATGGGAGGATTTGGCGGAGTCAACCGATTGGGAGGTAGGCAAATGTTTATTCATTAAAATACAAAACATTAAGCTATCTGGCAATATTGTTAAAAATAAAATTCTTCTAGGAATGGGAAGCGTAGATGATTTCAGAGGGAACATTGGCAGTGGAATGAGTGGTGGCATTGGAACGGGCATGGCTGCTGGTATGGGAGGTAAGCTTAGCTTTATTTTACATGTGGTAATCAGGCTAGCCCATTCTGCAAAGTAAATTTTTTAATTGGGCTATTGTGGCTTAGGAGGTTATAATAAATGATGTAGAAGGGGACTGCCTTTTGTTTAATTAAAAAAAATCTTTTGTGAAAAGTAAGCTTCAGCAATCCTTTTACAGTGCTGCCTAATCTTTGAGAGGCTTCTCATTCACAATTAGTTTTTCATTCTCCAAGTTACCACTTCTGAAGAGTGATTTGTACTATCTGAACATCTGAATAACGATTCATACACAGCCCAGGTATCAAAGATCCGTATGCTGTGTTTTCCTTGCAGAAATGTTCCGTGGTGGAATGGGAGGAACTATTGATAGAGACTTTGGTCGAAGCGATATGGCTTTGAACCGTGGATTTGGAGACTCCTTTGGAAGAATGGGTATGGCCCTGGGCAAATTCCCCCAGAATCTAATATCCAGCATGGAGCAAGCAAGTCATTTTCACCAATGAGCATTATGCCACTTCATACTCAATGTCTTTCTTTTATCTCTCTTCTCAGTACGGTTTTCTAAAAAAATATTGTGCCTTCACTCCAGAGAGTGAAACGATGCAGGATCTTATTTGTACTATATTTTTGAGACAATAATACTAAGGCAGAAACATGAACGTTTTAATCTTAGGAGGTGCTTTTGCTACTTAACAGCATTACTGACTATTTCACTTAATTTATATGCCAGAATAATTGTAATGAATCTTCTCTTGTAGTATTTTTTTAATTTTTAAAAATGTAGATATATTTGAGTAGTACACTCAGAAGAAGTATATGGGTAATTTAAAAAAAAACCCTACAGAGGTTTGGAAGAACTCCCTAGCTTTAAGTGAAATGGATTTATGTAACTTCATTTTTTTCTGTCCTCATTTAGGTGGTGCAATGGTTGGTGGTTTTGCAGGAGGCATGGGAGCTTCTAATATGGGCCCAGTAGGATCTGGAATGAGTAGGTTGATCTGTTCCAACAAAGAATAAATCCAGGTTATAGAAAGGCTTCTTGGCACTTAAGGTGGATCTAGGAAAATATCAGCTGTTGCTCCCCTCTCCCCAGCCAAAAAAAAAAAAAAAAAAAAAGGATTTCCTAGAGTATGTAGCTTAGTTATAATTGGAGTTTATTAAGATCTATGATGTATATATCTTGTGGCTGCTTCTACTTTTAGCTTTTAGAGGATTTTAGAAATGAAGCTTTCTGTGAATAAGTTTTATTCCTTAGAATCATGTATTTCTAGTGCAACTATAGAAATAATTGATTTGAGTAAAATTGTAGGAACAGTTCTAGCTGTATGATATTTCAGATGCCTCTAACTTACACAGGGGGTTTAAATTTGTAAAAGGAAGATTCATTGAGTTGTCATGCATTGCTGTTTGAAAAATGAAATGGCTGTGCATTAATGCTTTGTGCTGCAAGTGTGATTGTATGGCTTCACCCATCCTGGAAATATTCCAGTTCTTGCTCTTTGAGGGTTTTATGTATTGACAGTTCCATGCTCATGAGAACCATTATGCTTATTTTGGGAAAATTAGGTTTCTGATTAATGCTTTTTCATAATAAGTACAAAGGAAGCTGGCTTTATATTTAGCCAGATGTTAGAAATTGAATCTGAGATCTTTACCATGTGAAGGGTGTGCAGTTTCACTGAGGAACAGTCCTTCCCTCTATTGAGCAAATAGTAAGCACACAGAAAGGTCTAAATATAGTATGCATGCTTAGCATGCTATGTGAATCTGTGATGTCTGGCCTCCAACTGCAGAATAATTAGAATATTTGGAAGGCTGCTATAACAGAACTAATAATATCGCATGGAGCGAGCCTCTTTTTGGAATCAGTAGATTACTGCATGATTTAATGAGTTTACAACAAAGAAGTGGCTTTCACTAGCCACAGGGCATTGACAACAGTTGCCCACACAAATTACCCTTAATTATGGACTAGTAGAAACGGCCTCAAAATAGACTGGGTTGAAATTCAGCCTTGCAGTGTTGGCAGCTTCCAGTTCACCGGACCACCCACTGATGCAGCCATAAATTACTAAGAGGTTACTAGAAGGACAATTCATTAATCAGTATAATTAACAAGAACTACTTAGCCTCCTCTGCTGAAATTCCTCTGCATTTCCCTTTGCATAAAACAAGCTTGTTTATATATGAAGTGAAAACAATCTTGCTTACATATGAAGTGAAATTTCACTTGATTTTTTTTCTGGGATTCCTAAAACACACACACTCACTCTCTCTCTCTCTCTGTTTTTCTCTGTATTTGCAGGTAGTGGAATAAGTGGGATGAACAGCATGACCGGAGGAATGGGAATGGGAATGGGGATGGGAATGGATCGGATGAGCACCAGTTTTGATCGAATGGGACCAACCATGGGAACTGGCCTGGACAGAAATATCGATATGGATCGAGGATTTGTGCCTGGCCCAATGGGAAGTGGTGTGAGAGACAGAGTAGGCACCAAAGGCAACCAGATATTTGTTAGAAATGTAAGCATATGAATGAAACCAATTAGCAGCATATTCTCTTGCTTTTCCTCCTTAAGGTTACGATATGCTTATCTTCATTTCAGCTTCCTTTTGACTTGACCTGGCAGAAGCTTAAGGAAAAATTCAGCCAGTGTGGTAAGTATTAGGCACAAATAACGCTGCCTCTCAGAATTAACCAGCCACAACAAATGTGTGCATCAGTGGCTTTCCGACCCATTCCTCTCTTCTCTTCTCTGGAACCCCTTTATGTCTGCCTTGATCGCATGTTGCAGAAGATGTGGGCACATGTGCAGGCATCTTGGGATGTTGTGTTCCCTTGCAGTGCTCGATTGAGAAGAGCTGCCCCTTCAGAGAAGCTTGAGTTCATTTCAGCACAAACTCGCTCACTAGGCCATGAATTATGTGTCAGATGTATTGACAGTTCTCAGGTTCTGGACTACCACTGTGATTTCATAGGGTAGTATGGTGCCCTAAATTATGGTTTGTTGATCCAGATGTGATTGCCCAGACTGAGGTTTTCAAACCATGATTCAGACACTGATTGGGTTTAGTTAAATTGCAATAATCTATAGTACTTGAAATAATGGTAACTTTGGTTCATGGATACTTCTAATCTGGTTTTTTTTTTGCTTAGTGTGATGTGCAAATTATGCTGTTAATGGCATATTCCTAAATTAGGTTTAAAACATTCTTAGCTTGGTGATGTATGTAAACATAGCTGTTGGATGACATGGAAAAATGGAGACTTGATAAGTAAGATCTTCCTTTTAGGTACCTCTAAAGAGTGCAATAACTTAGCTCTTGACATTCTTACAAAATAGACATCTGGTGGTAAAATTCTTTTTGTGGCATAGCCTTTTTTACATTCTGGTCAACAAATAAGTTTAAATGTATTTAATTTCAAATTGAATCCAGCTTCAAAACAAAAATCTGTTTTTATTGACTTTTAAAGGGAGTATGGTATCTCTCTTAATCTTTCCTGAAAAGGTTGGGTTTTTTGTTTGGTTTGAGTAATTTGTACAAAGAGAAAAGTAATTTAGCAATTTCTGCCAAAAGATTTAAGATGTAATTTATTTCTTCACTTTCATGCCTGCTATCTTCAATATGTCGTAACGCATAGCTAAAACTTGTTTTGGTACATAAACATGAATAGCTTTAAATGTGTTAGTGTTTGGTAACATTTTACTAGAAAAGTATGTTCTTGTGTTTATTCTAAAACCTCAAAAAGCAAGGTTTTTAATGTATCTGTTCTTCTTATAGTGGTATTTATATATAATTTTAGGCATTAAGCTTTTTTTTAAAGTGGCTTCTGTTTTTCTCTCTCAATGAGACTGGGGGCTCCTAGCTCAACTAGAAGTGCACCAAGAGGGCTTATCTTACCTTGGTCTTGTTCTATTTATAAGCAGTGCCTAAGTATTGACTCTTAATATGCAAAAGTATTTAACATTACTCAGCAAAGCCATAGGTTTCATTACTTGGAAGTACCCGGGCAAATGAAACATTAGAGCCTCAAAGTGAACTAAAATGTTTCAGTTCCATTTTACTTCTGGGGTCAGGAGAGAATTTTAAAAAATCCAAGGGTACAAACAAGATCTATCTATTATTAATTAGATAATAATTAACTGAGGAAAAAATACTTGCTTTGAAGTGATGGAAGTAGGGAAGATGATCTTCAGAGCAGGAAATGTGGGGGAGTGAATCAAAAGGGAAGGGATAGCTAAAGGAGGTGGCATGTGGCTGAGATGAAAGGTGAAGCAGGCAGGAATACAGTGGCATTTCAGGTGATGCAGAAATCGGTGCATCCTTCAGTGTGACTACACTGTCACATGCTATGGCAAAAAAGAAGCTGCTTGATCATTTAATCTTGTCTGCATGATTTGGTTTGATAACCCTAGCTTTCCCAGAGCGCGTAAACCTGATTTTTTAAATGATGGTGATTATGGGATTTCTATTTCTATCTGCACGTAGTTGGCTAAACTGAACTTTAACTTTTCAGGTCATGTAATGTTTGCAGAAATAAAAATGGAGAATGGAAAATCGAAAGGCTGTGGAACGGTCAGATTTGACTCACCAGAATCAGCAGAAAAAGCCTGTAGAATAATGAACGGCATAAAAATCAGTGGCAGAGAAATTGACGTACGTTTGGATCGCATTGCATAATTTATAAGTACATGTTGAGGAACATTCCTTTAGACAGTTTACTGTAGCTCCTTCCTCTCTCCCCTTTCCCAGTAAGTCATTTTTAGTAACACTGTATGCTTTACTTGAGTTGAAGAAACAATACTTTTAAAAGACCCCCCCCCCAGCCTTTAACAGTATAGTGTTTAATATACTGTGTGAATTTGTTAATTCTTACTACATTTTGATTTTTAAGAGAACTTCCTGACTTGTTCAGTGGCCTAAACCGCCTCATCTTCTCTTGTAGACAGAAGCTGTGGCTGTTTAATGCCTCTTTAAAATCATGCTAAGTGTTTCTAGTCATTCAGTTTAAATGAATGGTTCTACTGTTTTTAATAAAACAAGCCATTTTCTCTGTTTAATAAAAGTCTGTATAGTGGAATTTGTTTTTTGTCAGCTTTGCCTGTCTTGCAATTGTAAAGCCTGCGGGTTTTCCATTTCTCTTCCCATCCATTTGTTTTACAAGCTTTTGTAGTTGTTGCTGCCCTTATTAATTCCTGATCGTGTTCAGCATTACCTTGATTTTTTTAATGTCATGATGTGGATTTTTCTCTAAAGAAGTTTTACAGCCCATGGAGATTTTGGATTTTTTATTTCTTGACTAAACGAAGAGACTGACCCTTTCATTCCTTATATATACCTTTTCATTATTGTATTTTTTTTACAAAACCAAAAGCCAAACCCACTATTTGCCACAGTTCTTTATAGGATTGTTCCCTATGACTCCAAGTTCATACAGAATTGATAACGTGGCAAAGGCTAAGTACATCAGAAGGCAAATGACTCCTAGCTTTTTGTCTAATTTCCAACCATTCAGATGAACAGCCAGAAAAATAAAAGCAATGGAACAAATGAGAGAAATGGCAGTGTAAGTCAGTCCGCTGCTGTTCACTAGGACGGGACCTGATGGGTCAACAAAGGCGGTTTTTATAAACCAAGGTAATCCCAAACACAACAAATCAAATACATTGGATCCTACAATGTTCGACATCGCCATATCTGCTCTCCCTGCAAGATAAAACACATTAAACATGTCAGTCTTAAAGAAATTTACTGCAGTATTTTATGCTTAAAAGCCACCTGCTATACCTTGTCCACAAGACCATAATGTGATCTTAACAAGTTTGAAAATACCTTCAAATCAATGTTAAGAATGACATTGCTGGACTCATCCAAAATAGAGTGAAATTAGTATTTTGTCTCTTAACAGTCACTTAACACTCACTTCCCAAGTAGAACAGGAGCCAGCAATTTTTAGGTAAAAATTGGACTTGCAATTCTGAATGTAGTTGGCTTGTTAATCTAGTGAATTTAAACCCAGCATAAGTTGCGGTGTCTAGATGCCAAAAACTGGAAAAGACATCACATTTCATCATAGGCTACCAGCTTTGCAGTGGTTTCGGCTTTACAGACACAAAGGGCTTACCTCTTTTAGCCACAAGGACGCTGGCAATTGTATCTGGGATGCTCGTTCCAGCTGCTAATAGCGTAAGGCCCATTATAGTTTCAGGAATGTGCAGGGTTTCCCCTGTAACCAGAAAAAAGCAAATGTCTCATTTCCTCAAGAATGAATTAGGAAGGAATCACAGTGATATTTCAGGGGGTCACATTTCAAGATCAAAATAACCTGATTAGTATATGGTGGCCTAGTGGCTAATGAACTAAGCTATAATTTTATTCAGAAAACAGGCAACCTCTCAACTGCATGAACAGAACAGAGGAAGCTTTTTTAGTTTTGAAAAACTTGGTCACTGAATACAATGGAAGGCTATGTAACCTTTCCTTCGAATACCAAAGAAGCCTGCTATTCTTGACAATCGCAGCCCTTCTTTGGAGTAGCTATAACCAGCCTAATCCCTTCAGTTACTTTGGCATCTTTATCACATGAGCTGTTTGAAGTCATATGAGGCACTAACCTCTCTCAATAATCTACTCTTGCGGGGGAAAAAGCCCACTTGCATTCCCATAGAAGGAGGGGTGTGGAATCTGCTGATAATCCTTGCTCTAAAAACTCTAAATTCAGATGAAAAATAAGGTAGACATTTAGTTTGTAGAAAGTGGTGAAATGCAGTCTTTACTGCTGTAAAATGTATTTTAATGTGAGGTACAAGTTTTTACTTGTGTTTCCTATGCTTAAAAATGAATTAAATAGAGCCAATAGTGGCTTACTACTTAAGGCAAACTCTACATTTATTTTCCATCACTTGTTTCCTGTTTATTTCACTTGCATAATGATAGATGAGAAACAATCTAAAGGTGGCTTTGAACTTTGGATAGGCTCCTTGTAGGTACATAGTTGCAGGCAAATGTGGAATCTTTGAGCCAAGAACTATAGCCCAGCGGCGCATGGCATCTGATGTGCAGAAGGCTGCCAGTATAGCAAATACTGGGCTGGAGGAACACAGAGTTCATGCACCAATCTAAGCCATAGTGTTTTTTATTTTACACGTGTAAGCCCATTTCTTGTTTCCTTGCTTAAAACATTTCCTATCCAGATTAACTCTTAATGGAACATACTACTTGTCAGTCTCCATGGGTGCTAGGTTTGTTTTCCTTTCACATAATCCCTTCATTAGAATGGTTTTACCTTTTATCTTAAGAGTCTGTTCCTGTAGTGGTTTGCATCAGATGCTCAAGTAAAACCTTTCAAACTCGAGGTGTGGGTTACCTTCCCCAGGAGCTAAGGGGAGCTGCCAGATTCAAAACAGTCATATACTTTGGAACGGGCAGACTGGCCTGCCATGACACCCAAGTGATTCTTTTTAAGAAACATACCCTTGGGTGCTCTAGACAAGTACCCAACCCTCAAACAGTGCTGTGTGAATATCGGGCATTAACTCTTAACCTCTAATCTGCAACTTCAAGTGTGATCTCTGCGAAAGCATCACTGAAATCAAGTCCTGTGTTTTAAGATGCTTTTGCTGTGTTGGCTGTAGAAGGCAGGCTAATACAACTAGGATGTAAACCTACCCACTATGGTTACCATCCATACAAGAATGTATGTAAAAGCAGAAATCCACACTGCTGACATGAAGAAGGACAGCATGAACCACTTTTTCCAAAACGGTTTTCTGCAGTCTGGAGTCGTCAAATAAAGTACAGTAATGATGGGAAGGGCGATTACCCACAGAACTCTCTTCAAATCTGCTTCAGGCACGGTGAACACACTTGGAAGGTCTGTCAGATGACAAGAACCATTTAAGAAATGAGATCCTGATGTGCATATGTATGTGTGTGTGTATGTATATGTGTATACACACAGACACAGAATTTTGATGATAATGCAGCTATTTTAGTTCTTTACAAAGTTATCTCTATTATAAATTTATAGGGCTTCATTATTCCAGTACATTTTTCTCTATATATAAAAATCTGAAAATTTGCAGTGATTCCTGACGTCTTACAGTAAAGTTAAGGCGTCTTGGAAATTAAACAACAGTGTAACTATAAGCAAAAAGTAGGTATTTGTCCTTGGCTTGCCCCACAGGTATCTCAGGAGCCAATGTGTGAATGGGGGAAATGTACACTTAACACAACCTTTCTCTGCATACTAGTCATGGCAGTCTTGACCTATTTGTTATCAGACATTTAGATACCTTTGCATCTAAACTATTTCAGGCATTTGAAACATATAAAGATGAATAAAAGAGATACTACTTGCCTTGTAATTTGGGGTTTATGATTCCAAATCTATCTACCCATCCATCCATCCATCCATCCATCCATCCATCTTAGCAGCTCTTGCAACACTTTCTAAAGGGGCTCTTGGTAAACATACCTTCAGAAATTGTATCAAGTCCATGTAAGCTTGCTGAAAGTTGAGTGTAATCAGACTCACAAAAAATGTCGCTGTCTGCTCTTGATTGTCGCCGAACAAGTGGTTCAGTCTCCTCTCTCCATCCAGACAGTGGCTGGTCTTCAGCCTCTTCCATAGTCACCAAGAAACAGGTGCAGCACGAACTAAACTTGTTCATGAAATATTGGTTGATTTTGATGTCAAAGCAGAGTACTAAAATATAAACTCCGTATATTAACAGGAGTGAAGCACATTCGTACCTAAGACAAAGTAAAAACTTCATGTCAACGTCCATTAAGGTTCACAGGGTTTTTTTTTCTTTTTCTTTTTTTGAGACACTGCATTTTGTATCTTTCTACAGAACAAATGATTTTGGAAAGTCAGTGTCCAGAATGATGTTTTCCATTGGCGATGAGACCAGGGTTTATACACTGTTACATCAAAAGAAAGAGCAATTGGTTTGGGGCTTAGCAGGTTGTATGAACCCTTCCATTTTGGTTTGATGTGGTATGCCAACCTAGCCAGTTGCAGCTTATCCAACAACAAACCTTGACAGAACTGTTGTATGAAGCAAGTCAACGTATCTTTCTCAACATTGCCCACTGCACTCAGCAGTTGTCTTGAGTTCAGAACACATGTATTTTCCAGCTGTTCCCGCAGATTGTACAGTTTGAATTTCATGCCAATACGCATACTTTATGATTGAACAATATTTTCTGTGTCTGCCTTTATAATAGCTCCAACTGTTTCCGACTGTAGGCTTTGTGCATGAGGACTAAAGAGATGTGATTGACCAGAAGAAGTCGAAGTATATCAGGTTCTATCTAGTCTGCATAAAAAATGGGGACATTTCACTATACCATTTGCTCTGTGTTCTCACTCCATCCCCAAGGTCCACCAGCACCAGCCAGATGCAAGAGATACACAGGTTGCACCTGTGGTTGGAGAATTATTCTTTGTTGCAATGAGCTCCTCCCACACAAAAACCATTCAAGATGACTCAGGCCCTCAATCTGCCACTGCAATCAACTGCAGAGGAGTGGGATGAAAGACTGAAGACTCTGTATCTTCTCTCGCTAAAATACCTATCTGAATAAGGAGCTGGCAACCTCTCTGCGTAGCATTATGATTTGGTATGCCAGGACACTACCTTCTTGGGAGCTAGCTGTCCGTATGATCTAGAGATCATATTCCACATACTGGACTACTCATTCAAAGAATTCTGGCACACCGGAGCATTTTTGTTGTGTCCCAAATGAACACAGGTGGCCAAATAATGCTTGAAAAGTATTCCTTGCAGAAATTGAGGAGACCCTTTTCCTCTTATCTTGTTTCCAAATGGGAGCTAGAAGTGACAGATGATTTAACAGGTGATTTTATTCAATGAGATTAATGGACATGTATGGAATATGCAATTTGCTACAATCCTCCCTTCTAGAACAACACTTTCAAAACATGGCTGAAAAGAACTGGGATCAAGGATGGGTGAAAAAGATGGGGATGGGCTGGATTCACAACTTCATGGTTAGCTTAAACATGGTTTCACGAGTAAACCATAGTTCAATAAGCTCACACAGCAGACTAAATGATATGTATGATTATAAAACACAGCGGTGGGGTCACCCGAAATACAAAATCATGACCAAAGTACCTATGAGACCTGTTGTATTTTACAATAGTAAGCCAAAGCTTCATGGTGTCAGGAGCTATACCTACAGCCTTGATAGATGAGGCCAGCTTCTGTTATTAGGAGTGATGGAAAGACATTTCTCACCCCCTTTTTCTTCCAAACTATTGTCCATTTCATACATAATCACACTTGCCCTTTTAAAGATAAAAACGGCACCCTTTTGCTTCCCTTTCTGGTTTCCTGGGTGTTTTTGGCCTTCTTCCAGTGATAGAGTTTCTTTCTTGAAAGGCCTATCTGTCTGTCCGTCAGTCCATCCACCCGTCCGTCTGTCCATCTGTCTGTCTTGCTGGCTGGGGAATTCTGGGAGTTGAAGTCCACACATCTTCAAGTCGCCAAGGTTGAGGAACCCTGATTTAGACAACTTGTCGCTATCTTTTTGCTTTTCCACATTATCTTTAGGGTGCATGGTTGGTTTAATAAGTGCATTGATTGGTTACTTACACCTAAAGGCACACTTTAGAATATTTGAGAGGAGTTCTGATATGATATTATGGGAAATATTTAAGGATTTCATTAAAGTCTTATTCTTGTAAGCTATGTTGGAGATTGCTAGAAATGGTCAATATTAGTTTCTTATAATATTAAGACTAATGACTCCTTCATTAACCTGGTTAGTTATACTTAGTCATACTAAGTTATATAAGTTATACTTAGTCATACTAAGCCACAACATACTGGATATGATTCTGGCCTAACATGTGAACCCAACCACTGTGGTTTGAAAGCATTCCTTATGGTGTAATATGCTGCATGAACAGTGACCTATTTAAGAAATCATGAACTAAATTAATTGTGAATCTAGCCCCGGCATCAAAAATGTCTTATTTTAACCTTGATCAAATAAACCAACTTTATATTCCTTCCTTTATGGAGTTTTTGCTGACACCAGGATTGAAAGGTTGATGTCTTATGAATTTGCTTATAGATAAAGGATGGTTTATGGGAAGAAGAATATCTGTTTGTAACTTTATAGGGGGTGAAGAGCTACCAAACTTGTTTATACTTGTGATGAAGATTAGATGTCACTTCTTCGTATATATTTTTTTATTTCCCTTTTTCCTTTTCCTTTTTTTTTCTTTGCACTTTTTACTCTCTCTTTCTATTTTCCTTTCTCTGAGTTTAGTTTGTATTATCTTTTTATTACTGTAATTAAAATATTCAGTAAAAATGATGTATGTATTTCACTTTTCTTAAAGTTTTAAGGATTTAATCAGTTACAAGGCAGTGGTTTGGAGGTCTGTCCTCCTCCAAACTTCACACTGTTTGTCTAAAGAGGTGAATAGGATCTATTTTTAATAAGTTAAGTTTCTTTGCTTTGTTTCTTCATTTGTTTTATTCTGAGATAAAGTAGATCTCCCTACTGGAATGAAAAAAAATGCTCTGAAGCTTTGTTTGATTCTTTGTTGACAGACACCAAAACAAATAATTGTTTTTCTTTGAAAGCAGGGAATTCCATATAGCTCAATCTTTGGACCTATTCCCAGTACTCCAAAACTTCATAGGCAAAAAAACACTTGGTGGCTACTCAAGGAGAGAAAATGATGGAAGAAGCATCCGTCTGTCTGACTGCTGTCTTAGGCAATAGACGGAAGGACAGATAGACAGAGGGATGGATGGACACTCAAACGGATGGACGGGCGGAGTGACGGACAGACAGAGGAATGGACAGATGGACGGACAGAAGGACAGATGGACGGACAGAAGGACAGATGGACAGACAGACGGACGGGCAGATGGATGGACAGACAGAAGGACGGACAGAGATGGACAGACAGATGGACGGACAGACAGAGTGACGGACGGACAGACAGACAGATGGACAGAGTGACGGACGGACAGCTGGCCGGCCGGATGGACAGATGGATGGATGGATGGAGAGACGGACAGAGTGATGGACTTTCTTGCAGTCCACACATCTTCAAGTCGCCAAGGTTGAGGAACCCTGGTTTAAATGATCCACAGTGCATATATTAGCAGCCATTGCTTTCTGTCCAGTTTTATCTGAATAAAATAAAGGAAGGCAGTACTTTCACGGAACACTTACCAGTAAACTTGGTTGTCAGCAATCATGGCGAGAACTGCTCCGGCACTAATAATGTAAGCCAAGCAATCTCTAAACAATGGCCAGCAAGAGAGATTTGAAACCTAGAGAATACAATTTGGACAACGAGACATTCTGATTTTGTGAGCTTTTTCAAGTGTTCATAACAAATGATGCTTCAAGAACATCAGAGGTGCCCTGCTGGATTGGGCCCCAGGCCCATCTAGTGCAGCAGTCTCCCAGGGGCCAACCAAGTCCACAAGGAAGCCCACCAGTTTCCCAACAGAAGGCTTTTAGAGGAAATACGATTCCATCACAACTAATAGCCATTGATCCCCATGACTTCCATCAAGCATGCTTTGGTTGACGTGTCCCAAATTCCGTCTGAAAATGCCCTAAAAATGTCGATATACCTAATAAGCAACTTCATTCTACTTAGCCTAACATATTTCCGTCTGCAGTAAAACCACTGGATGCGACTTGGATTAGAGTTTATGTTCTCTAGCTGTCAACCTTCTAAAAGTACCAAGATCTCAATAACTACGATGCTAAAGGTTTTTTGGTACCCCCAGTTGATTACATCCTATCTGGCTAATACACTGAATTGGTCCCAAATTAATTTGCCTTGGCAGTAAGTGGAAGGTTTAACAGAATCATAACTGAGAGCACGTACCATGCTAGACAAGAGCCCACAAGCCGCACAGATGCCGAGAAGGTTGTAGATGGCAGAGCCAAGGATGGTGCTGACCCCGATATCTCCCTTTGTGACAAAAACACCTAAAAACGAAGCAGAGCTTGATAGAACCCACTTTTGCTCTTGCAAAGACTGAAAGCAACTCTGTTTAAAGTGCGACTTACCAAGAAAGGCGGTGACTAATTCAGGAGCAGAACTACCAGCTGCCATGAAAGTTGCTCCCGCAACGTCCTGAGAGAGGCCAAGGCCTACAGGAAGGATCAATGGGGAAAGGAGAAAAGATGCATGCATTTATCAGGGATGGGTATAAATCTAGGTATAATATTTTCATTTCTCTATTTATTTTTATTACTTCAACATATATCCTATCCATTTCTAGTGACTCCAAGCAACTTACAAGACATCAGTGTAATAGGACTAAAAATAGAGCCATGAATGAAATTATAATTCATTCTGCCTAAAGGCCCTTCACTGGCGGGAGGGGAAACCATAGTCAATAAACTATTGTTGAAAAACCATAGTTTGGCTCAAAGTGGACTCAGTCATATAAAGCAACAGGAAGGGAGATGGGCAGGGATCTTGGTGGAGTGTGTGTAAAAAAAGCCACGATAGCAATGTGCAGTCAAAGCACCTGCCCTTTTCCTGTGAAGGTGCCATCTTGACTTTTTTGACCTCTTGCTCAGATGCCATTGGCGATGGGTTTCAAACCTCAAGCAGCAGGGTAGTTTTATAGTATGTAATTATCTTGATTATAGATGCAGATTTGATTTGATGTCCATCTGCAGTAAAGAATTCATATTTGTTTAGAATGGGACTCTCATTTGGGGTAGGGCACACATTTTGTATGGAAGGCCTCTGATGCCAACCCTGGATTTTGCAGAGGCTGAAAGGGTCAGGTCATGGGTAAGAAAGATCATTGCTTGTGCTTTCAGAGACCTGCTGCTGAAAACCAGAGAAGATGTATAATCTGATTTAGTTTCACACTAGTGTTGTGATATTCATACAACAGAACGGGAGTGAAAGTATTCCTCTCAATCAAGTGGCCAAGTTCACACATTGCAGGAAGCCATAATAGCACTGATTTGGGTTTGGCTCAGCGTGTTGTGTGAATTCACTCACTGTGACCTGTAAACATATGGATGAATATGTTGCACAGATCCAGCTCAGTCTTCAATCAGTTGTGGTTAAACCAACTATGGTTTAGAGTAAACCAAGTTTCCACAGCTGGCCGGTTCTCATAGCCAGAAATGGCAACTTACCCTAGAAATCCATTGGGTAGTGAAGAAAAGCAGACTGGAATTTTAATTCTTAGAGTCAACCATATTTTAGCCTAGCAGATTGTGAGAATTGACGCCATGTGATTAATGTATCGGTCATTGTGTATGCGAACCTGGTCAGTTGGGGGGACTCAGTTAACCATGATTTAAGCATGGTTTTATATGGTTCTTTTATATCGTTTTCAAGTGTAGTAAGCTGTCCAGTCATGTAGTTGAAATGGGCAGCCATATAAATTGAAATAATGAAAGATCACATCTGTCTGGATCATATTTCACAGCAGCTTTCCCAAAGCCTTTTTTATCTGCAGAGGAGATGAATACGCTCCCAGCACTTTGGCTCCACAAAGAACGCCATTTGTTCACTTCTGATGGTGCACAAGAGATAATCCTCGAATTCTTTGCTAGCCATAATGCTCCTTGCTTCGGATCCTTTCTCTTAGAATAAGCCCCAAAACGCTGCCTAACTTTTTCTAAACTGCAGTCGCATTGTGAGCGGAATCATCTCGAACAGCGATTTGGTGTTGTGAAGGAGACAAGAGAGCCTATTGTCGACAGCCCATGCAGACACACCGGGGACTTACTGTGGCTGATCATCTCCAAGGCGGGGAGAAAGTAATCATCACAGACAATGGACACCGCCAGGAACATGTAAAAAATGATGATGAAATAGATCACAACGCCACCTTCTTCTCGTTCCTGCGGGGTGAAAAACCCTTCTGGGAATTCCGACGACGGAGAGAGAATACAGCGGGTTTCGTTCTCTGTAAAGCAAGGGTCAGGAAGCCCTAATTCCACAAAGGGCGCATCTCAGCTGCTTTAATAGATTTTATTTATTTATTTATTTATTTATTACATTTGTATGCCACCCATCTCCCCCACTGGGTGACTCTGGGCGGCTCACAATTAAAAATCAAAACCCTATAAACAATTAAAATACCCTATAAATAATTAACTACTCAATCCATTAAAATCCACTAAAAACAAACCCTATACATAGATTTACTCTGAAACACTGGGGGGCCCCGCAGAAGTTACCAGGATGGTCTCCCTTCCTTCTGGCAGAAAGAGCCAATTCTTCGCCTCAAAAAACGAAGTGCGTTGGCTGACCCTAACTCAATTTATCCCAGTTGAAGTCTTCTCATCTAATTCCGGCAGGAGAAGTAGGACCCGGGGCCAGAGCAAGCTGACAACAGAGAGGAGGGGCTTGCAAATGAAAGAGCGGGGTCCCTCTATCAATGCAGCAGAAAGATTGTAAAAAAAAAGGCCAACTCTGTAGTGCGTGATTCGAAGCTGCTGGGTTGTTTCCCCGTCCTGGGACCCCAGTCAGCATATTTGGGGATTAGTGTGGTATGTGAACTCCAGCAATTAGGACAATTAGATAATTGCAGTTCCTTTAAGAATGGGTTAATGCAGTGTTTCTCAACCTTGGCAACTTTAAGATGCGTGGACTTCAACGCCCAGCATTCCCCAGCCAGCAAAGAAGTCCACGCATCTTAAAGTTGCCAAGGTTGAGAAACACTGGGTTAGTGGAAGGGTTTTTAAGTGCAAACTCCAACCCCCCAGGGGATCCTAGCCCAAAGTGAGGTTGGCGTTTCAGACCTTTCTGCCAATCACAGCTGCTTTATCATTTATTTCTTATTTAGTTTTATTTGGGAACCCACATATTCATTTACTGTTAAGAAGCTCGTGGTATTGCAAAGGCTGAGGTTTCATGGCCAGATGCAGCTAAAGTCTTGTCCGGCAGGACCTCACATCCCCTGAACTCTTTGCTTTGGATGCGGTGAAGGGAAAGAGAGGGAGGTGGACCAACTTGGGGCCTCTCTCAACACCAATCTCACACCTCCTTTTGCAATCATTTACAGTACCCACCCACCTCCTAAATTAGGGCAGCCAGATCTGCATTGCAAACCTCCAGACCACCAGGAGATGCCAGCAAGAAGGCATAAAGACGTTGGCACTTTCCTGCCATCTAGATCAGCGTTTCTCAACCTGGCTGGGGAATTCTGGGAGTTGAAGTCCATGCATCTTCAAGTTGCCAAGGTTGAGAAACACTCATCTAGAGGATGGCTTGATTCTTGCAGCGGAACGGTATGTAGGAATGACCTTGGGAGTCAGAAGGAAGAGCCACAGACTAGGAATGGTCAGATAAGCAGTAGCTGAGCCCGCAGAAGGAATGGGGACATGGCAAACGTCTCAGAAGAGTCCCTCTCTAGTTTCTTGGACAGTAAAGGTGAGGGGAAGAGATGTACTTTCAGACCTGCAAGATTCTGTTAATATAACCTTACAATACAGATAGAGCTAGTACTTCTGGGTGTGCTTCTTGTCTGGACTACTTCGCAAGGCTGACATGCAGCTGTCTCCAAAATCTTTTCTGCTCTTGGAAGGAAAGGATGCCCAGACCTCTGTCAGTAACCCCCTCATCCCTAGCAATTCTGGTTCTTTTCCTAGTTATTTCCCACCCATTAGCAGAACGTGGGGAGCAGCCTAAAAGCCCTTCGTGGCACCCCCAACAAGACTGAACTTCTCCAGGTAGAGCCTCTTCTGCAGAAACCAAGTACGTGTATTTCAAGAGGATCCCCAACCTGGGAACGATCCCCAACGCTCACCAGCCAGTCAAATCATGCTCTGGAATGAAAGCTCTGAATACAATCTGGATACAGTAGAACATCTTATACCTTAAAACATGCTCAGTATCAGTGCTACTAGTTGTGGCGATCCCATTGATTTAAACCATAATCTATGCCTTATCCTCTTCATCCTCATCATCCCAATTCATTTCGTGTGCCTGCATGGACATATCTGAGAGTAACCTGGCTGCATTGAACACAACTTACTCACAAGGAGAGAGTCCAGAAGACTCGCGCGGACGGACCCCCCCCCCCCACTTCCAGAAGGTCCCCGTTTCCCGGGATAGCGCGCGCAGGACACGGAGGGGCGGCTTGAAGAGCCGAAGGGGAACCCGCCCGGCCCTACCGGGATCCTCGCGGAGGTGCTGAGCGCTCGCGCCCGGCGCAGGGAGCCCCCCTGGAAGGCCGTCAGTCCCCCAGAGCAGCGCCAGCCCCAGCGCGACCACGCAGGGCGCCCGGCGGCTTCTCGGCTGATGCTCGGCAGGCTGCATCTTGCAAGGCTGGAGCGGCGCACTGGGCAGGGCGGAGACGGGCTTGGGGGCTGCGGGGGCATCATGTGAGTCTGCTGGGAAGGCCCGGTCGGGCCTGGGGCCTGGGAGGGAAGGAGGGAGGGAGGGAGGCAGGCAGCTTAAAGCCGAGGAAAGAAAGTCTTTGGCGGCGGCGCCGGATCAGCCGGCTAGGCGGGTGTTTTTCTCGCCCGGCTGGACGGCAGAGAAGTGCGGCACCGGCAAACTCCGCCAGCCGTCGGGTTCTTCAGCGCTCTTCGTCGGGGAAGAGGAAAATTCGGCGGCTGGAGGAGAGTCCCCTGGTGCCGACGCTGTGTCCTTTTCGGGGCTGGCTTCAAGAGCTTCTATGGGGGGCATGTTGGCATCCGTGCGCCGTTGGCCGCGGTTTGCATCGTGACTTGCGGCTCAACGATTCCTCGAGTTCTCTCGGTCCTGAGCTCTGGAGATGTTTTAGCGTTCGGCGACCCTGCCGTTTGCCTCGTCCGAACGCGGACTTGGAAGGAACGGGAAAGCAGTTGAGAAGATCCCAAGCCGCGTGGAGAATTGAAGACAGGCTCGGGGTGCAGGGCCTGGAACTCCAGGGCGATCGGGTTGGTTCAAAGGGGAAGGCAGAAATGTCCGCAGGGTATGGTCAAAAAAGTCAAGATGGCGGCACCCCTGAAAAGGGGGGAGGGAATGGCCTCTGCCTCCCCAAACTCTACTTTTCCTACTTTGATGGCCAGGAGGGAAGGAAAGGGAGCCTCATGTTACCCAAGGGGAAAAAAAATAGCTAACTCTTAATGGATTTTTGCTGATTAGGACAGAATGCTATATATATTCTAAAATCTATTTTTAAAAATGTGTGATCATGTTTTTATTCTAATAGTAACTTTTTATCTTTTTATAATGCTTGTTTCTATTCACTTGTTCTTTTATTTTAATGGCTTTGTGTGAGGTGGGCGGCTATATCAATGTGATGCATAAATAAATAAATAAAATAAATGGTGAGGTTTTATGCTTCGATTATTGATAAGAGATGAGATTATGAGAAGAAGAAATCTTTTTTCTTTTTCTTTTTGAAATACCAGAGAAGGTGTTAAGTTACTGACATTATTAATACTTCTCCAGAGGGAGGGAGAATCATCTTTGCTCTGTTCTCTTTTTTCTATCTCGTTGCACTTCCCTTTTTCTTTTCTTTAGTTTTTATATTTTCTTTAGCTTGTCTTCGTCTTTTATATTGGTAAACTGGAATAAAATGATGATTAAAGAAAAAAGAAAAAAACCTGGCAGCCTGTAGACAGCAGCAACCCTTAGCTACTCCCTCGATGGCTTGTTCAGATGCCCTTTTTCAACACTGCAGCTATGCATGTAATTAAGGATTAAATGCTAATACACTCGCCTGTTTCAGGACACAGACTTTATCTGTCTAGGAATAATGACTGGCTCTTGAAAGGGAAAAAGCTGAGTTACGGTTCTATTGAATTAGCTTGCTAGCTTTTATAAATAGTTGCAAGTCAATTATGCACACTTGTATTTTGAGATTGTAAGTAATGGTCTATTAAGGTCTGGCTTATTATCTGCATGGAGATATCTGGGCGTATTAGTCGCACCGAATAAGAAGCTGGGTGGGGGAATCACCATTTGCTTCTTTAATTCCAACTCCCACAGACAAAGTTGGCAATTGGGTGCTATGTCTGTGGGTCAGATGGGAAGGCCATGCTCTCCCACCCCCCCAATAATCCTCCAGGCCAGATCTCCCCATGCAGGATGAAATGGAGAAATTTTGTCATCACCTCTCCCCACCTCAGTGCTAAAGCAGGAACTGGATTTTTGACATACATGCCTGACATTAACCAACCCTAACTTCACATCCTCCATGCATCAGGAGTATGACTTTCAGCATTCTCAAATATCATGGCCCAAAACCTCTGGAGGACACCAGGGAGGGCCAGCTGTCCCTGACGTGTTTAGGGGTCCAGGAGCAAAGGGGTGGCCCGTGTAGATGAAGTAAGTCCCAAGTTAGATGCACCTCGAAGATCCTCCTAGTAAGGAAGCAAATCTTGCTGTTCTGTACTGTCTTCAGCCTCCAAACAGCCTTCAAGAGGAGTCCAAAGAAAAGTGTGTTACAGTAGTCTTCCCAGGACTTCACTTAACCCCAGAGAGCAGAAAAAATCACAGTTGGTCTGCCAGCCTCTATGGGCAAAAGGCTCTTGTTGTCAGTCTTGCACACATTTGTGTGCTGGCTCATGTACTTTAATTTTGGGAGCTTCCCCAAGGACATCCCAACTGGTTGGGATATGCCACAAGGTCCCCTCTTGGGGTGCTGGCCTCCTATCTGCCTTCTGTTGGCCAGCTCCAAATTCCCACCACAGCCCAGAAGGTTTTGATTCAAATGAGCTGCAAATCAGCTTCTCTTGTTGCCCTTTAACATTGCTGTATCCAGGTTTGTCCATAATACCAGCCTTGGCGTGTGAGCGCAGCTTTTCGTCTTTAGGTAGAGTGATTGCTTTAGCCATGCACACTGCAGCAGCATCCCTAAATGTTGGGGGACAAAATCAATAATGGTAATCTAATGAAAACCCCAAGATGAGCACAGAGCTCTACTGATCTGGACTTTGCTGAGCAATATCCTCCAGTCCACAGTATAGTGAAGATAGTGGCCACCAAGGGAAACTGGGTCCCTTAGGCCGCCACCTCCTCCTCCTTTCTTGTCACTGAAGGACTCCACAAATTCATGCACCAGCTACATCTCCCATATGTCTTCTGGTTACTGAGTGTCCAATTTCTGCTGCCTCTTTCTGGATCCCACAAGCCTGTGGGATCTGCTGATACAAGCACTTTAATCTCACTACTGCATCTATCTCCCAACACTTTCTCTCTCACCACCATCTCGTATCTCATCCCAGTTTTCCCCCACCATCCCCTTGTACCCCATCCTGGTGTCCCCAACCTCCATCTCCTGGCCCACATACACCTTTCCTACATCTTAGACTCCCAACAAGTGGCATGCTACTCTGAAGTCAGATAGCACTGGAGTTAATTGAATCTGACTCTAACATTGAAGTGGAGGACAATGATTAATGAATGGAGGGGAGGGAGGAAATCAGGATCAACTGATTTTTGAATTTGATTAATGATGACTTCATGGGAAAAAACAAACCATGGGTTGCCATGTATTGAGTGAAACTCTCTGTCCTGATTCATGCTTCAAACTAAGCCAATTGTTGACATATGTGTCAACAAACTATATGTGTGCCATGTGAACTACATGCTTGTGTGACATGTGAACCCCACTGCTGTGGGTAGTAAGCTGCAGTTTGCACATAGCTGATTGCCATTGATTCTACAAACCATGATTAAGGAGAGAGAAATCCCAGAATTCTCACCAGGCATTCCTTAGGATCCTGGGAACTGAAGCCATCATCTAGAGGACATCAGGTTGAGGAACGTGCAGGTTCTCGTTCTCCTAGAGGTGGTAATATGTGAGTTCTACTTAGTTCTTGTGGGAAAAATCCAGCATTAGTTCTGGAGTTCAGTGAGAGAAATTGTCAAAGGCATTGTGTGGGTCTTTTGTGAATCGAGAGTTGTGGTTTCTTCCAAAAGACATTAAGGTGGAGCCAGTTATGGACTTTAGGCTGGCAGGTACATGGAAGCAAGCTAAACATTATCCTTAAAGGATAATTTGGATTATCCTTCATTTGGATCTTCCAGAATGACTATCAAAAACAAAGCAAGCTAAACGTCCCCCCCCCCCTTAAGTCAGCTTTTATCTATTCCAATTTTTAAAAAAATCTTAACATGTTTGTTGTCACCCTCAATTCTGCCTCTTCGGTATATTGTTCCTGATGGTTTTACCCATTTAAATTTACATGTTTTTTGGATTAAAAAAACTTCCATTCAAAAACCTGTATGGATTTTACTGCTAACAAAGCAGAACATCAATTATAGGGTAGCATACAAAGACATCTAATATTATTCTGCCATTCTCTAAATATCCAAGAACATGATCACTTGTCAAAGCCAGCCCTTCCGTTAGTATGTAAATGAAACAAGATGGATGGTTCTATGCCATTTTCACATGGAGCTGGTATTTTAAACTAATTATGGATAGAGCCCCTGGGAATTAGCCACTCACTGAAGCCATTTGCACTTGAAATATTTGACCCAGCCAGTCTGTGTCTGCTTCTCAGGTTCTTGGCAATGCCAGGGAGTGGGGTGGGGTGGGGTGGGACTGTCAGATTGTCACATTTCCCCTCTGAGACAGAGTGAAGGCTTCAGGCTCAGAGGAGGAGATCTGACGATTTTATCCACTAGGTAGAGATGGAAGACTGCTCAAAAATATATTGTTTGTAAGTCTGCTGAGACAACGGAGATTCTGTGAACAGTCAAGGCTGTTGGAATAACTACCCTGGGATTCCACCATCATGATTCATCATCATCACCTCCAGCTTGTTTCTAGTGAAGCCTGTCAGTCCCCAGATCTGGACTGTGATATCATTTCTGAAAGGTGCAACACTGAGGATCTTGTGGTGGCCAATCCTGTTTTATTGCAAAGTTGCACTTTGATGCACGTGCATAGGTTGCCTTAGTGGAAGAGAGGGAGGCTTGCCTTCAAAGGTGTCTTAGAATGTGAATTCAGACTTGGCCTCACTCTTCTGAATTCGTAGGTTTAAAGCCTTCATTTCCTTTTCTCTTGGAGAGGAAGAAGAACCCTGTTTCCATTTTTTTTTCCAGCAGGAATCTGTTCTCTAAAATTACTGTCAACTGTTGGAGCTGTGAGCCTATTTCTATGCAAATTAGGCCACTGCTATCAGTTGGTGCCAGCTCCTTATCAATTCACAAAGGACTTTAAAAAAAAAGCCAAGAAGAGTTGAATTTCTATTTCAATCGTGGCCTGACCAAACTCCATTAGGAGTCAGTCATGGAGCTAGCGGTCCATCCCCCTTCTGCCTGTGTTCTTTTGACAGGTGCAAAGCAGTTGGATGGGAAAGAGAAAGTGGAGGGTCGTTCACATTAACTAAACTAAAATGTTTCCCTTGTCATGTTTATTGCTGTCCTGGCTTGATGGTTAAAGGCAGGGATTTTTTGTTGCTGTTGTCTTCTGCCAACCACCAGAAGTAGAGCTTTAAGATTTGAGAATAGCTTTTAAAAGCCAGGATGAAACAGTGGGAGAGGAGGAGGAGGAGGAGGAGGAGGAGGAGGAGAAGGAGAAGAAGAAGAAGAAGAAGAAGAAGAAGAAGAAGAAGAAGAAGAAGAAGAAGAAGAAGAAGAAGACCACCACCACCACCACCACCACCACCACCGCCACCTGATTTATTTATTTATTTATTCATTAAATTTCTCACCCACCCATCTCCCCCTGATGGGGGAACTTTGGGCGACTCACAACAAACATTAAAAACATAAATATATATAAATACATAAAACATCAGTTAAAAGCATTACTAAAAAAGGGGAGGGAGAGTCCAAGAAGATGAAAAATCTGAGGCTGAAGACAGGAGGTCTCTATGGGGCTAGCCATCCCCATGCTTGAAGTATTCCCTCCCCATCCCAGGCCAAGTGGCAGAACCAGGTCTTCAAAGCCCTACAGAAGGCCAGGAGTGAGGGGGCCAATCGCATCTCCGGGGGCAGAATGTTCCAAAGAGCGGGGGCTGCCGCATAACTTTCCAAGTAATCACTTTGATTACTTTCCAAGGTCAAACTTCTTGAGGAGGAATGTATGGAAGGCCACAAGGTGGGCAGGGCTGAAGAAAGAAATGGAGCTGCCCTCCATCCAGAGTCAACTGGAGGGCAGTTAGATCTTGCTTAAAAATTAGATGTCTTCCAACCCATCAGATTTTCACACCATGGGCCTCCCTTCACTTAAGGAAGAAACACCGCGCAATGAGATAAGACCATTTAAATTAGAGGTTCGATATAAGGTAGGATTGGTGTCATATGCACAGAGGATAACGTTGGAATTGCCAGTCCATTCAAGCGCTGCTGTGAACAGCAAGTGAAGATGGACTCTAGACGAAATAGTTTTATTAGAGGCTGACAACCATGGGCACAGCCACAAGGGGGCGTGGAAGGGCAGAAGATCTCTTTTTGTTCTTAAAACAAGCAAAATCAGGAATGTGTCCTATCCTGGTATTTTTCTAAAGTGTTGAGACTGCAGCCCTCAGATGTCTCAGATGGATATTCTGGAAAGTATGGTTCCAGCACATCTGGAGGGCAGCAAATTGGGAAAGACTGCTCTTTATGCAGCCCCTTCCTTCCTTCCTTCCTTCCTTCCTTCCTTCCTTCCTTCCTTCCTTCCTTCCTTCCTTCCTTCCTTCCTTCCTTCCTTCCTTCCTTCCTTCTCCATTTCCAATATCACAATAATGCAAAGATTGGCAAGATAATGTCTCAGGACCTTGCTATTATGGTGTTGTGAACCTTATGCTCAGGGGTTGGTAACTGTTCAGGCAATTTAAAAACAAAATTGAATTGCCCCAAATCTTATGAGATTTTGACACCCGAGATCTCATGTGTTTGACACAATTGCAGTACTTTGATGATTATTTTTCAAAAGTCTGCATTGTATACCTTCCATCTAAGGACTCATAAAGGATCTGGCACCTGGGGGCACTATGTTACAAATTTTTGGGCTAGTTCAATCGGGGAATATTGTCTTCTCTGTCACCTTGTAGAAAATGGCCAGGTCATCCTTCATCTAAAGCAGGAGCTCTCAAACATTTTGGCCTCAGGATCCCTTTCCATTCTTAAACATTATTGAGGACCCCAAAAAACTTTTATTTATGTGGGTTGTATCTACTGATACTTACTGTATTAGAAATTTTTAAAATACTTATTAATTCATTTAAAAATAACAATAATAAACCCATTATAATAAATGATTTTTTTTTTTTTACCAAAACCAACGATATATTCCAAAACAAACAAGATTAGGGAGAAGAGTGGCATTGTTTTACATTTTTGCAAATCTCTTTAATGCCTGGCTTAATAGAAGGCTGCTGAATTCTCTATATCTGCTTCTGCATGTAAGAACTGCGGTACTCAGTTCCCAATGAAAGCAACTCCCATTGAAACCAATGCAAGTTCAAAGAAAAGTTCATTTATTGGAAAGAAGTGCACAGCTCTAAAGCAAATTAGCTGGAACTGAATCCCACGTGCGCCAAAACTTATTTTTACCTCATTCCCCTTCACTCCCCACTTCTGTCTTGTTTCTCAGTTGTACATGTCCACAACTCTCTCCGGGTCTCATGCTGGTACCGCCTTGGACATTCCTGAGATCCAGATAACAGTCCATCTGCACCTAACAGTTCATCTCCCAACCTTCTCTCCGTCCCTCCCCATCACCTTCAGTCTGTTGTGATATGTTGTTTTGGTTAAAGTATATGAAGAAATCAATCTTAAAGGAAATCAACCCTGATTGCTCATTGGAGGGATTGATAATGAAGCTCATGCTCAGATACTTTGGTCACCTAATGCGAAGAGAGGACTCTTTGGAAAAGACCCTGATGCTGGGAAAGATTGAAGGCAAAAGGAGAAGGGGACGGCAGAGGACGAGATGGTTAGAGAGCATCACTGAAGCAATGAGCATGAAACTGAGCAAAGTCAGGGAGGCAGTGAAGGACAGGAAGGCCTGGTGCAATATGGTTCATGGGGTCACGAAGAGTCGGACACGACTTAACAACTGAACAACAACAAAATATGAAGAAAATTCAGTCGCACACAGATGTAGATGGAAAATGGAGGAATATTTACAGTCTTTTCAGGTAATTGTGGATATTCTTGTTTGATACTACACCAAAATTCAACAAATGGTAGTTTCTTAGAAGTTAGTTGCAATGTGGAATCTGAAATTTTCATACTGTTCTGTTAAAATCCATTACTCTATCTTGCACTTTTAATGGATCTTTTAGCCATGCATGATTTTGTAACATCATGCGTTAGTGATATGGAAAATATTAATTCATTGAGTTATGCAGATTTTCCAAATGTAGACACATATCATTATACAATATTAAAAAAATTACATTAGTTGATATCACCACCAATTTCATCAGAAAAGTCTTTAAATAGTAGGAAGCTGTCAAGCTCATAGTGGCAGATACAAGTTTTCCAAAATTCTAATTTTCGCTTGAAAGCTAGAATGTTATCATTGGCAACAAATACTGTCATATTTGCAAATGAGAGTGAAAAAGGCAAATAATGTCTTAGAATTATTATGAAAATAGCTTTAACCTCATGGACCTCCTGAAAGTGTCTTGGGGACCTCAGGGGTATGTGGTCCACACTTATAGACCTGCTGATCTAAAGGACCACTTTTTGGGAACACTCCCATTTGTCAAATGAACAGTGGCTGAATTCACCCACTCTTCATGTATTCCACTCAGATCAGTCTTTTGCAACCCCCTCCCCTTGAAATTAGACCTGTGATGCTTTTATTTAGACAACATGCTTGTGGTTAACACTAGTGTGATTTTGTTATAGCAAGTGCTATCTGAGAGCTGATGCAAAAACATGAAGCAGGGGCTAAATTTAGCAACAGATGGAGCACTCTGTGGACCCCCCCCTTCTTTTTCTGGCTGTGGGCCATTGGTTGAATCTTGGCCGGCAAACAGATTTGCCACTAATATATCATGATTTAAAACCACAAAGAGAGCAGCTGCGCTTTGATTTGGTTTGTGCTTCTGCTAGGCCATTTTTGAGGGCCTTAAGCACCCCAGTTGCTTCTGTGATGCTGTGTTAAAAAAAACATTGATGGTCAGATCAGCCTCCTGGATTTCTAGTAACTTTGGAGGAGGCCCATTATCAATGTCTTGGACAGTGAACGGCCACAGATAGTAGACAGGACAGAAATGGCTTTCCAGTTTTGTGGAGTCAATGGTCCTGTGGAATGGGATTCCTTTGTGGCTCAGTCCAACACACCTATTTTAGATACAGTCTTAAAAAAAATCTATGTGGTCTCTAAGAGTCACAATGAGTTGATGACTCCTCCTCCTCCTCCTCCTCTTAAAAAAACTTCTATGTTGTCCTTTCCAACCATAACTCCCACAGATGCCAGCCTTTTCAATGGATAGTTTGATTTCCTAACACTGCTTTTACATTATTGCTTTGGGATTTTCATAGGTACTAAGCAGATGTCAATGTTTTAAATCAATACATTAGGAGAGGAAAATCTGGGGAAAAGTAGAATATAGTAAGAGGGAGATTTTCAGACATTTGAAAACTGGTTTTGGAAGTTGGATTCCTAAGAGGAATGTCTTTCTCTATATCGCAGAGGTATCCACAGGGAGGATAGAAAAAAATCAAAGTGATGGTTGCAGCCACACAATTGAAGCCCTGCCCCTTTTTATGCGGTAACAGATTGACATTTTAATTACTACAAAACAATCCCTTGTATATAAAAAGCTGTCATTTTTGAAGTGATGGTTGGGAGATCATTTTCATGTGTGCTCAGGGTGTGAGTATGTGTGTGTTCTGAGCAATAATTTTCACCTTATTCTCCAGAGGTGGGTCTATCTTTCATATGGGACCTGAACATCTCGTATGATTCTGTTCGAAGGTAGGCATATGCCTAGTTATGTTTTAATCTTCAGGAGTGAGCTGGCGTTTGATGTATTACACAAATCACAGTCACCGTTTTTTGTGGCTGCCTTTCTTTTTCCCTTTGTTGTCCTCCATCACAGCTGCAGCTTTCAGATAAGAAAAAGGAAACTACCTATGCAAAACTACTCTTCTGATATTCTTACGTTAGTCAGGATTTTTTAAAAAATATGTCGTACCCAGACTATAATTGCAGGATGTCTTTTAAGTCATTAAATAATTCTTATGTCATGTCTTCTATAAAAATAAAAAGAATATTGATGCTTTTGAACTTTGGAGTTGGAGAAGACTCCTGAGAATACCGTGGACAGCCAAGAAAGCAAACCAATGGATCATCAAACAAATCAACATAGAGTTCTCACTTGAGGACGAATGACCAGGGTAAAATGTTTTGTTCACATTATGCAAAGACCTAGCTCTCTGGAGAAGTCTACAATGCTGGGAAGAAAAGAGAAAGAGAGGATGACCAGCAGTAAGATGGATGGATTGAATTACAGAGGTGATGGGGGCACTCACTGTTGGAAGACATGAAGGGTATATCTATGTGATGGTTAAGAGGTGACAATGACTTGATGGCACCTAACCCATCAACCAATTAATCAAAATAAGATCTACAACACTAAGAATAAATTAACAAGTCTCCTGATTGGAGATTGAATCTTCTAGAGCAGTGTTGTCCAAACCTGGCCACTTTAAGATGAGTGGACTTCAACTCCCAGAATTCCCCAGCCAGCCATGCTGGCTGGGGAATTCTGGGAGTTGAAGTCCACTCATCTTAAAGTGGCCAAGTTTGGACAGCACTGTTCTAGAGGCTAAGAAATTGTTGGGCAAGATTTGGCCCCAGCATTCATGAGAACTAACATCAAATGTTTTTAGCTGAGATGCCACACAACTTCGGCTTCTGGGCTGGGCATTTGGAGAGCTTGATGATTACCCAGTGTGAATGGATATGGTCTAGAATACAGCAGTTGCTTTACCAGGGGCATCTGTGGGTAGGGGTAAAGAAGGTCAAGGTAGCAAGTACAACTGCATGATCAAAGTCCTGCATCTTTTTAAGGTGCCCTGCAATGCATGTAAAAAAAAGAGGGGGCTTCAATCACACGGTCGTGGCTGTCATTTTGAATTCTTGGATCTCTTTGGTGGGAGTGTAGCCCATGCTAAATAATTGTTTGCTTAATTAGATTTATTGAATAAACCCCAATTTGCTGCAGTCACCCAACATACTCAAACCCAAATCACAGTTTACTGGTCACAATGATCGACTGACTGCATTAGCTCTTAATGGGATGCTGAGTCATTTATTCTGTCTGCATAAATGCATTTATTCATTTTACCACATTTTTGTCCCCTCTCCCTCAAAAGGTCTCCCGGGGGAGCTTATAAATATCTGTATAAGACACTCCTTGACCTTAGCTTTATAATCTAAAAAAACCATGATGCATAGGGAAAACAGATGAAGAGGAAGGAAAAACAAGTTTTTCTCCCATGACCAGCTAGGATAAAAACAATTGGGGGAACACAGCTGCCCCCCAAGGGCATATAAGCACCAGTAATTAATTAATTGATGGATTGATTAAGAGAAGACCAAAGGCAGTTGATCTCTAGGTGGAGGGGATGAAGTAGCTCTTTGTTTCTTCTCTCCCTCTGGTGTGGCTGCTATTATTTATTTATTTGTTAGATTTCTATCCTGACAAGGCAGCATGATTAGTGCTCACTCCTATTTTTCTCCATAAAAACCACTCTGTGAGGTGGGTTCGGCTGTTGGAGTGACTAACGGAAATGCCCTGGGGAGCTTCCATGGCTGAAGGTGGACCTGGGTCTCCCCACTCCTAGTCCAGCACCTTCACCGCTACACCATCCTGGTTCTTGTTAGGTGTTGGAATTCCATGTCTGACAGTTCTGACTGCACTGAGAGGTTCTGTCTCTGTGTCCACGTCCTGGGATCTGAACCCTCCCATGTATGGAAAGCATCCATTTTGAGAAAACAAACTTACACAAATATACTCATACATTAATTCTCCCCTTGACTAAGTTCCCCATTACTCCTACTTATCACACCCATTTTTTTGCCTTGATCAAGTCAGATGCAGATTCCTTCCTACTTTTCGAATATCCATCTAATATTCCTTTGCAATACCATGTATTTCACTCTTCCAAAAAAAACCAAAAACAAAACCAAACCCTGCATGCCACAATCTATGTTTGTCTGTTTTCATCCATGACACTAAATCCTAAACCCTGGTTTGTAAACTACAGTAGGCCAAACCAAGCCAAGCCAAGCCAATTATGGATCTGAGGGATATGCCATTGCAAATCAGCCTGTTAACATTTCCTTTTGAAAAAGTGCTGTGCTCCCTAGCTTTGGAGAAAGATTACACTGGCCTGCTAGCTATCTCTGATTAAACCAGGCCCATCATTCATACTTAGGGGGCTGAGGAATTAGGCTAACCAAATTGCCCCTTCCCTGCATCATGATTGCTGTTGTCCAGAAATGTGCTGAATGACTGCAAACATGGCTTCTTCCATAATGCTGACGGCTGGTTGAACGCTCTGGTAGCTTTTATCCCAATTATTGCAAGGTTTCAATTTCCACCTTAAACCCTGCAGATAGGTGTATAATCATATTATTTTAATAAACAGCCAGAGGGCTCCATAGGGCAACAGAAGAAAGTGAACTAAGGAGTAATACAAGCTGTGAGCGAATGAAAAACACAAGTGTATTTTGTACAGGTACATAACTCATATATTGTTCTTACTAGTTGTTGTCTTAGGTCTACCACAACGACCTGAGAATTTTTGATTTTGGAGTTTCTTTTGCTTCTCTGTAGTACCTTCTCCATAGGCATTGGAAGAAAGTTAGCTTCAGATGATTCCCTGGATCAGCAGTTTATCGTAATCTGAATGAATCTGGTCTTCTTCAGTCCTTCTGCTGAATCCAGGTTCATGATTATATTGACCAGCAATTGGAACAGTCTTTCTAGTGTCATTTATTTGTTATTCAGACTAGGAGAGTCAGTGGGGCAGGGGAGGCAAGACTTCGATTGCACAGTGATAGCTGCCATCTTGACTCTTTTGACCTCCACTCCTCTCCTGATTCAGATGCTTTGAAACCCTTGTTTTAGATGCATAGCTTTTAGATAAATGTTTCCAGGAAATCGACATTCTTTTCTTCTCCATCTTTCTGGATGTGGAAGATATTTCTCTTCAACGAATATTTCCTGACTTCTCATGTTTTCAACCAATTTTGCTGGCTCCTAGAATTTCCTCCTTTTCTGTACAAGATCCTCTTTTACAGTATCCATCTCTCTCTATTTGCCCTCCTCTGTCATCTCTTCCCTTTCCTCCACTTATTCGTTGTCTGGTTTGCAGACTTTACCATTCTATTCCTATCGCATCACCAAAGTTCTTTGTTGTTTATCATTGTCGCTTTGAAGGCCAATCCCATCCCAGATTCTTTGTTTCATAATTTATAGCCAATACACACGACAACGCTGTAGGGGCCTGGATGTGACACTAAAGTCAACAAGTATTTGTTGTTTCACTGGGATTATTTTTTATATTTTTCTGGTCTGCATATTTGCTGATCAAGGGTTTAGATTTCTGTAGCATTTCAAAACGTACCAGGGGAGCTTGTCAGATGAAGATTCAGCAGGACAATTAGCACTATTCCAGTGGAAAGGGATACTACTGACATGAGGGTTGATTGGACAGAACTGGTGATATCACTGAGGAAAGGAGGGACTTCGCTCTGTGGCATAGCTCATGATTGGTGCACTGGGTTCCAA
Source organism: Python bivittatus (assembly GCF_059951505.1). Taxonomy (NCBI): domain Eukaryota; kingdom Metazoa; phylum Chordata; class Lepidosauria; order Squamata; family Pythonidae; genus Python; species Python bivittatus. The sequence goes on along the minus strand of NW_028277085.1, from coordinate 8,349,112 downwards.
GTTCAATCCATAAAGTATCAGATTATAATGTTCAGGCAGCTGGTGATGGAGTAAACCCTAAACCAGATGGACAAGTAGACTGAGTTCATACTTTGTGCTAAGATGCCGGTTGGTTTGCTTGGTGTTGATTTAGCATGTCATTTGAACCCAGCCAGGGTGGTTTATAAACCATGAATTATGCTTTAGCATGCAAACCCATACAATTGTGGCTAGTTCAAAAGAACCATGGCTAAGAACACCACTAACCTCTCTCAATCTGTACCTGCCTAAACACTGGATTTTGCAGAAGGCACTTCTTCCTCCCTAGCTGCAAGAGGCACATTATATGGAGAAGATGATCCCTGTTATTCATTTTACTGGTTTTTACTGCTTCCTCTTGCTTATTTGATGGATTATACACTCACCTGCCAAAAGATCCTCTAGATAGTGGCAGGCTATAAATACTTTAAATAAAATCAAATCCAAGTTGTAGTCTGATCTTATAGAAAGCATCTGGCTATGTTACATATTGCCAGGTCTCCATTCTTAATATATATTTTTTCTCAACATCATAAATAATACATGTTTTAGGAAAAGAACTATAGCTCAGTGGTTGCATCCATTTTAATCGCTGCATTAGAAGTCTCCATTTTAGGTTATTGTACTGGTCTCTGACATGAGCTGCCTTAGCAAAGTGATCAGAAATGTCAGTCGATTGAGAATGGAGCAACTAGACGGATCATTCAAATGGTGTAAGTTATAGCACTACAGTGGTACCTCGGGTTACGAACGCCTCTGCTAACGAACTTTTCGGGTTGAGACCAGCTCTGGCCGCAAAAATTTACCTCGGGTTACGAACTGGATCCGCGGCCATTCTCCACCGTGCCACGTGGTCCGCGGCCATTTTCCGCCCCTGCCGCGTGGTCCGCGGCCATTTTTCCGCCCCTGCCGCGTGGTCCGCAGACGCCGGAACGGATTAACGGTAATTACATTGAACCTTATGGGAAAATTTGCTTCGGGTTGCGACCAAATCAGGTTGCGACCAGAGTCACGGAACGGATTAAGATCGTAACCCGAGGTACCACTGTATATTGATCAGCTCTGTTGGCATTTTCCTTATTGAAACTGTTGAACTTAACCCTTGGGGATCTAAATGGTTTGGGACCAGGGTCAAGGTCTGCCTGAATCTGGACTGAACCAGATCAGTAGCTGAACTAAGCATGTGAAGCCCTTTCTGAGCTTCTAGTGTGGAAGGGACCTCAGAAGTTAATAATCTCTGTTGCTTCTACATTCTGATATTATAGAATTGGGGTTTTCTACAATTGTGCCTCTAATATACTGTATCTAGAAGGTCTAAAGTTGGAGAAGATTCTTTCAGTCTGTTTTTCATGTATTTTGTTTGGTTATATTAAGTGATGGTTCCAAAAACTCATGACCTTGTAATGATCACCACCTGAATCCCAAAATTTCAAATGTAATCTTTAAAAACTACCTAGAAGTAAGTGTATGATTTTATGAGGGAACCTTATGAAAAAAAATACGACACTGTGGCTGATCTCTGTGCTCACCACTTCAGAAATAGTGTTCATATCTGTATAGGCTCATTTCTCTTTGGGATCATTTATGGTCTTCCATGCTAGGACTTTCAAAGATGTTTTCTTTGGTCCTTTATTTCTAGGGTGGTGGGGTGGTGATGGTGACCTTGTCTAAGATGGAAGCAAACCAGCATTTCCTGGTGAGCTGTAAGGGGCTGTGTCTGTTTGATCAGCTCAGGCCAAATGAGAAATGAGGTTCAGTGCATGAATTCACTTGCACAGACTGGGTTGTCTTGTTAAATCTCAAACCTGAGGATACAGGAAAGGAAGCAAGAATCACCCAGATACTATGCTTGTTCTTAGCCAAAAGGCTGAGAGGCTATAAGAATCATCCAGACCTCAACAAGAATTTTAGTGTAAGAATTAGGGATAAAGAACAGAATCTCCAATCCTCTTTTATTAATTAGTTCATTAAGGCATGAAAACTAGCATGTAGGAGTAAGATTCACGATCTGGTGAATTGGGATTCCTCTTAAGATCTCAAGAAATACACCTCCATCTTTCAATGGCGAGAAAGGTAGGAGTATCTTAACGGCCTGAAGCTTTAAGAAGTTTGTGAGAATTCTTGTGATTCTCCTTAAATTACTAGAATGTATCTGGGCAAATACAAGAGGAGTATAATCGATTCAAGAGCCAGTTTGGTATAGTAGTTAAAGGGACCAGGCCATAAACTGGGAGACTGTGAGTTCTACCTGCCTTAGGCCCAAAGCCAGCTGGGTGACCTTGGGCCAGTCCCTCTCTCTCAGCCCCAGGAAGAAAGAGGCAAGGGCAAACCACTTCCAAAAATATTGCCAAGAAAGCTGCAGGGACTTGTCCAGCCAGTTGCCAGGAGTCAAGACTGACTTGAAGGCACCATAAACAAAGAAACAAACAAGTAATCATAGGTTGATACAAGGCATTTTTCTTAATGTTTCATCCCAACCTTTCTGGCCTTGCATAGAAAGATGTGTTCATGGAGCTTTTCACTGGAAAAAGGAAATTCCCACAGAAACAAACAGGTGCACGAACAGCCTGCGGACTGCATCACAGTATCTGTTTGGGGTGCATTTAGGTTTCTTTCCACCCACACATTTTTTCCCCTCTCTCTTTCTTTTGTCTTCAGTGCACCTCTCTCATTTTATCTGGGCTACCCCTCCTTGCCACCCACCCTGCAATTTTTGGATTCAGAGGGACAAAGCGCCTGGATTCCCAGCCACAGCATACTTGTTTATCTATAATGAAAGGACCTCTTTGATGAGGCCCTCTGGAAAGGCTGCAAAAATTGGCTTGCCGAAGATAAAAGAGGACTTCTTTCAGCTCCTTTGAAGGGGAAAAATAGTGCTATGGAAAGGCTGCAAGAAGATTTCTCTCTCACTACTCCAGCCTTAAGTACTCTTTAAAAGTACTCTTTCTTTAAAGAAAGCTTTTGATCCGGTGGTGACGTTAGCCTAAAACAGTTGACTGCTGGCTAGGAATTCTGAGGTGCATTGTCTCAACGCCACACATCTGGAGGGTGGCAGGTTGAGGCAGAAAGGTGGGTGTTATGAGCAACAATGAGAACCATTGAGAATAATAAGGATTTTAAAGAATAGTTTGGAGGGTTTTGTTTTTAACCTTTTGGCATAATATATAATTGGAAAAGATAGTCAAATGCAGTGATGTATCTATATCTACAAAGTTCAGAATCATGCAAGCAGTGGTGTTCCCTTTGACACTATGGAAGCAAAAAATGGACTTTGAAGAAGCAGGATAGGAAGAATATTGATGCTTTTGAACTTTGGTGTTGGAGAAGACTCTTGAGAATACTGTGGACAGCCAAGAAAACAAACCAATGGAACATCAAACAACTCAATCAAGAGTTCTCACTTGAGGACAAATGACCAGGATAAAATTAGTATGTTTTGTTCACATTATGTGAAGACCTAGCTCTCTGAAGAAGGCTCTGATGCTGGGAAAGGTGGAAGGAAAGAGAAGAGGATGACCAGCAGCAAGGTGGACGGACTCAGTTACAGTGGTGATGACTGCACCATTGGAAGACCTTAAAGACCAGATTAAGGACAGATCTTCATAGAGAAAATCCATCTACTGTATATGGTCATTAAGAGTTGACAATGACTCAATAGCACATGATCAATCAATCAAGATATAAGCTCACTGGAAATTGAATTGTAGGTCCTAAATGGACTATGTCATATTCCCAAGTCCTTTCAGTGAGGCAGAAGCCTCCATCCCAATGCACTTAGGCTGTGCTCTGATATCTGCTCACCTGAGTGTGAGTTTTGCTGAACTCATCAGGGCTTGCTTCTGAGGAGGCAGGTATAGGATTGCACTCTTACTAGTCAATATATTTGGGAAAAAACTCAGTGCAACATAGTTCTTCTTCTAAGGATTCCTTTAGTTCATGGTCAGACTTTTACCAGGTCTGGTGGCCCACTGAAGAAGAAAACATCCATGAAAACAAATCAATGATGTGCATTTTCATTCCCAGTTTGTCTGTTCCCCAAGGAAACCCTTCCTCCCCCCCTTTCTTTAAAAGTGACTTGCAAATTGGTGGCTGTTGTTCTAATTAAATTCTCCTTCCAACTTGTGCTCAGTGAAGCCTTTGATAGCAACTCTGAAAGAACTTCCCATAAATAAAGATGCAATTACATTGGCTTGGGAAATCGACTGACCTGCCAGGAGCAGTGAATTGACCTAGAGTGGCTTGTTTTGGGGATGACACAAGTCCACCGCGGTGGTGGGGCATGGATATGAAGATAGTCAAAAGAGGAACAAGGGAGGGAAACCAAGTGTATTTAAAAGAATTTACTGTGGAGCGATGTATGTTGACTTAGTCACAGATTCCTGCAAAACACGTTATAACAGACAGTTGCTTTAGCATCCTAGTAAAGAAAAATAGGAAAAAAAGCACTGAACACTGAGTTACAGTTTTTTACTTTGAGGAACTGCTAGATCAGATGAAATACCTATCTGGGCCTGCTGTTTTCTGTAGCCAACCAGAGGCTTCTGGGAGATTCAGAAGAGTTTCATAAGATACAAGAGTTTCAGTTCTTTTTTAGTGTTTCTAGCAACTTCAGCAACTGATAGTCAGGTACATCTTTCCCACAGTTTATTAACTCATAAAGTGGCAAGTCTTACATAGTGGTGGCAGTTTAGAGCCTGCTGCTACATATATTAACTTGGGAGCTCCTCTGATGATCTTGAAAACAAGCTAAGACCCTTGTCTTATAGGTAGTGTGTCCTGATGCCTAAATATTATTTTTTTATTTGGTATTGCCTTGATCTACAATGATTTTATAATTGAATTGGGTCTTTCTAAGGCATTACTTTATTGTACTGAACACCTCCTCTGACACAGAGAAGAATGTTATTGCCAGTCTGATTCATATTCTTCTTTGTGCTGGTGTTGGGTCCAGGAATAGCATTATTCCGTTGACTATCACTGCTTTAGGAGTTTTCTGATATTTCTCCTTTATCTGTCCTCTGTTTAAGTACTGAACTCATCCAGCTGTGGCCTTGGGATATCTAGTACCAGCACACAAGCAACTATAAGTTATCTTTTCCCTCTGTATAGATTTAGTTTCTCCCTGTCTTCATTGTACTGACACATTTAGACAAACCTGTGTCCTCCTGCTTTGCCATGGTGGTATGGCCAGTCCATGTAATGTTAATTAATTAAATTAATCACCCTTACTTTGCCTTCTTTTGTTCCACATTTACATTTATTTATTTAAAGGTGCCTTTTTCTAAAACCTCATTTTTCAGCAAAAAAGATTTTCAAAATCACTTCCTATCCTCCAGATTATAATCTAAAATAACACTATCCACAAGGACATGGAATGTGGAGGGAGGAGGGAAGAAACACGATGGTAATGTTTGGCTCACCCCATCTGCATGGGCCCATTCTTTGTTAGTTTGCTATTTCCCTCTATTCTTCCGTTTTCTGATTTGTCTTCTCCTTCTATTTTCTGTTCATGAGGTCCAACTAAATAGGCTTCCTGTCATATTTTTTTTCAGGGCAACGTGGTTCTTCAGTAGCCTATCCGGTGGAAGTTGGAGGACTCTCCATCAAGGGAGTAGATGGGAGCATCATACTTCCTAAATCTGGGATGCTTTTAAAGGGCTCTTTGAGAAGACAGTCCCGTACTAAGAGGATATGTGTTTCTGTTCATTTGGCTTTACCTTGTCTCCACCTCCTGTCAGCACCCAAAGCCTCTGGACAGCTCCAGAGCCACCATTTGAAGTTCCTACAATATACTTGGTGCCAACAGTGTACTAGGTGTCATGTAACTTGTGGCCATTGTAGGAAAAATAAATAAATAAATGAAATAGCTTCCAGCTCTGAAGTTTGGATGTAGACCTGAAGCTGTTTCTTGAGCAATATTTTAAGCTTCCCCTTAAACACTTCCCCGGAAGCTTCCCCTTAGATCTGGATTTCTTCCTGGCCTTTCCAAAGAAAGTAACACCTTCGCTGGAGACTGACTTTATAAGCTTCAGTGATGGCTTTCTGGTCTGTCGGGTTTGTTTGCTAACATAGCCTAAAGTTGTCTTCGCTTAGTTTTAATTTGAATATTGCTTTTCTCCCCACGGTAGGTGTGAGTGATTGGTTTTGTCTTATTTTTTTCCACTTCCCAAATATGTCATAATGCAAATAACCGAGGGGGATTTAGCCATATGTCCCTCCCCCAAACATTTCCCCAGCCCGTCCTTCTTAACTGCTGTGTTCTTTTCTGACACTTTAGATTAACTTTCGTCTTTGGGCCAATCTGTCAAAGGAAAAGGGTCTGTCTCCTGTGATGACAGATTTGCCAGAGGCTGAGGTTTCAAAACAAGTTCAGTATTGCTTCTCGCAAAAATATAATTTCTCCCTGCAGAAAGAGAGCTATCATTCTATCAGTGGAACAGAAATCTCCCACTCATGTTAGAAGGCTGTGATTGGGAAAGAGGCAAGATTTATTATTTTTTAAAAAAAAATCACACACAAAAAATTATGCCAGAAAGGAACTTCTTGGAATGTCAATTCAGTTGGATCACTCAGTATTGTAGCATACCAATAATCTTAAGACTCCAGTTGTCTTTTTCCAGCAGACCTGTCAGAAAGACTTACCTGAAAGTCTAACTGGTTTCATAGTTGAATGGAGATTGAAACCAAAATTTTCTTAAGCTTAATCCAATGCTTTTATCCCTCCACTAGTCTTTGAGACATAAAGAAGCCAGAAAATGGTGCATAGTTCAACATGAGTATTGTTGCTACGAGTGGCAGGAACATGAACTGCTTTAGGAAAGAGGAACAGGAGAACTCCATAGAGAGCAATTCTTTGCATGGATGATCAGGATGACTAAATGGGATCTCATGTTTAGCAATGATATGCCAGTGGCTGAGGGAATAACAACAAGACATGTTATTATTCACAATAAGAAATATCTGTTAGCCCAGCTTCTTAGATGTGCTAATATAACTTCTGCTGGACTAGAAACTTCTGTGATTTTATCTGCGGGGCTGGATTTAACATACAGATTAGTTTCACGCATTACTAAGCCATAATGAAGTTTATTTGGTTTAGACTTAGTGGGCCCAACCGCTGTAGTTTATAAACATGGCTTATGAGCATACTGTCTTAATCTTAATAATTATTTCTTGATCAACAAACATGATTCAAATAAACATTGATTTAGCTTAGTGAGTGAGCCTAATGATATACAATAAAATAAGTCCATAAGTCCCATCAAACTTCAGCCGGCCCATTTTTTAAAGTTTCCGCCATGGCAAAAAGGGGAAAAAATTAGTATATGTGAAGGTTGATTCTTGTAATATAATCCTACGACATGGGCACCCATGGGTGTGTGTGTTACATGACAATGTCATCATACAAATGCTAAAGCTTATATATTTGCACCAGATGTTGAGATGCACAATTCTAGCGGCAGCATGAGTGTGATGACGTCACCAGGTGCCTGTTCTCATTTCGGTGTCCTTGCAGTCGGCTGATGAAGCTCCTGCCCTCTGGCAATGCTTAGAGGTAGAAGATCTAGATAATTTCCTTAAGAATATGAGAGGAAAAAATATTTGTAATTTTGGAACATGGCTTCAACATTGTTATTTCACTTGATGCCTGTTAAATGGCAAAGGAAGAGTGATATGTTAAAATAAAATGTTTGGAGCATTCCTATGTTGTTAGCTGACCCCTCCCCATTAACTCTCTATATTTTAGACAGCTGTCTATTAAATAAGAGACAGTGACAGAGAAGCAAATCCTTAATGCAAATATCTGACCCCGTTTCTCTTGAAAGTGGAGACACGCCTTGTTATACCCATGATTGTCTTTTGACTCTGATTAGGGCAGAAGAGGCAAAGACAATGAAGCAAAACAAGCAAACAAAAAACAACAAACTGTCATCCATAGTATGGTTCTTCTAAAAGAGAAGTCAGGAGTAAAACTAAGTACAGATAGTCCTCTACTTACGAACAGGTTATGTTCCAAGATACTGTTCGTAAGTCCATTTTGTTTGTAAGTCCAACCAAGCATATGTATGTGGCGTGTCGTAAACTTCTGGGTGTAAACTTCTGGCATGCCTTAAATTTCTGGGTGTAAACTTCCGGTGCGCAATAAACTTCCGGGTATACGTATGCTATGTGCCGTAAACCTCCAGGCATAAACTTCCAGCACACAGTAAACTTCCAGGCAATTTTCATTGTTGGAGTTGTGGACAGGTTTGTTCATATTGGTGAAAGTTCATAGCTCAAAAGTTCGTAAGTAGAGGACTGTCTGTAGTACTGCAGCAATCTTATTTGTGAATGCAAAAAAGGGCTGAATAGGAGTGTGTGTATTGCATGTGTATGTGTATAAATAAAATATGTTTGTATGGGTACAATCAAATATATTTAGGAGGCATCTGTGTTCATCTCTGCTTTGAAGCAGCAGTTCCTCTTCTTGAGGAGATTTGCTAAAGGCCCAAGAACATTTCTCTCCTTCTTCTTCTGCACACATATGGTTGTGGAGAACAGTGTGTGCAGAAGAAGAAACTGACAGAAAGAGATGCATGAAGATTTGAATCAAAGTGTGGAGTTCACAGTATGCAAAAAATATTTTTTTTCTGAAAGAAAGAGCTTACTGCCTTTATGAGGAGCCCAGAAAGACCTGAGAGAGAAATCCATAATGAATTCACCCCAGTTCAGTGGAATCTCTCAGCATCTCCTTTGTGATTTCTCTCCTTGCATATGCCTCCCTCCCATTATCTTAACTGCTCAGCTTTAAAGGATGACTCATAACTTCAGAAAGAGACAGGAACTCTTTGGCTGGGTTCACACAACACAATCTGCCCTAAAGCTGGCATTAACACATCACAATTACTCTGTTCACATTACATGTGATGCCCAAACAAATGAACTGTATTTTTATGTAGCATATGATGAGTTCCCATGCTATTGCAAACCACAAAAAATCTAAATTTGTTTTACTCTAGATTTATGTGTTGTGTGATCCCATTCATGAAGCCAAGGGTCAACAAGAGGAGTGGAGCTAAGAGTTTATTTGGCACTGCCAGTTACTGCAGGGTCTCAGTTGCTGCAGGCAGGGCTCAAGTCTCTTACCATGAGCTCTCCAGGGTCCTGAAAACGTTCCATTGTGCTCAAGCCCATTGTGTTTATACCTTTTCACCTCTAAATCCATATCTGGCTCTCTTGAGTTCCTTAAGAATAGGGTAGTTGGTTTAAGAGTGATGCACGGCATGCAGCTGTGTTGGGCCCCTGAAAAGTAAGAGCTCTGTAAACAAAGCTGGAGGCTGCAGGGACTGTGGGTAAGCGATCCGAAGATATGAAAAGGAACAGGCGGAGGCCAATCATTTGCCAATCAGAGTGTGCCTCATGTTGGTTTTGGGCTGATAGAGATTCTGGTGAGCTGGTCCACCCACAGGTTAACATGGCTCCATGTTAGCCAATGGGTTATTCTCCTAAGCAAAATTTTATTGCATGGTGTTGTATGTAGACACTTATTTAATGTTTGGTTTAGGTTCTGTAAATATTCTGTTTTGAATACATAGTTCCAGGGATCTTCTGGAGGACTACTAGAGTGTGCAAGGGTGGCCCTTGTTCCATTTTGGGGATCATCAACCTCTGTTAAAAAAAGCAAAAAACAAACGAACTGTTAACATTTAAGACTGCAACAGAGCTAAAAAAAATCCTCAGTACATCTGATTAAAAATATATAAAATCAAATTATAAAATGGTAATGGTATGAGGGAAAGATTTTGGGAGACTGGGCCAAGAGACACTGCCTAGGGAACGGTCAGATAAGAGAGGGCATAGCCCACAGCTGGAAAGTGGGCAGGGCAAGAGGCTCAGAAGGGACCCTCCCTAGTTTCTCGGGCTGTAAAGGAGACGGTGGGAGAATTGTACTTACAGACTTGCAAGATTTTGTTAATGTAGCCTTACAATAAAGTAGAATTAGCTCATCTGGTTGTGTTGCTGTCTGGCCCACCTGGTAAGGCTGACAAAAATAATAAAATGGATTAATTCAATTTGACTAGATAGCTAATTTTGAATGAAATTAGCATTTTAGCTTGTTTAGCATTTTCTATCCATCCGCAATGTTAATCTAGGGTTGGAGGAGTCACTATATTCATTAAACTGGATTAACTCAGCCAGGCCAGGAGACTTTCCCTGATGTATTCAGTAGGGTTCAAGCAGGAATCAGCTCTAGGGAGGCCATGTCATCTTGCATCATTGAATGGCACATTAATCCATGCAGTGGGAATGAGCACATAAATTGAATGGAAGTGTCCTAACCTGTGACACTTTAGAAAGTAGAGTATTCTAAGTGTAGAAGACAAAAAGGGGAGAGTGTACAGTATTTCTTTGCCATATTACTTCCTCTGACTTAGATTCTTTGCTAGCTCTACCTTTGGAGAGGCAAAGGACTGTTCATCTTTTGGGTTTTCAGTAGGTTTGTGAGCAAAAATGGTAAACAGTGAGACACCAGATGCATTTGAAAGCTCGGGGAGCTGTGAATAACATGCTTCACTTCTCCTCTGAAACCACAAAAAATAGATACATAATACGTGACACATGCCTTTTTCTCTGGATTCATTTGGTGAGCTCTCTCTGCCTGCAGCACAACTCTGGGCCACAAAAATGAGATGATGATGGATAAGCTGTTGAGCAAGGGAGGGTGGAAAATGGGCTGAAATGGAGAAATTAAGGAGGAACAGGCCAAAGAAAAGCTCTGTAAACATAGGAAGTACTATTGGGCTTTTGCTCAATTTAACGGTAGCAAATCTCTCTGTGTGTGTGTGCATCTGTGTGTGTGCATCTGTATGTGTGTGTCTGTGTGTGAGGGAATGCTGGTAAATTGTCAACTGCAGTAGAAGAGAGAAAAAGAAATAGATAATTATCTCTAATGCTTGTAGGGCAAGAACATTAGAGAAAGAATCTAGATAAGTAATTGCATAGTTTTTATGTAGTGCTGTTAATGTACTTAGTGATTTACAAAGTAATGAAGCAAAAAAAAAAAAAAAAAGGGTTTCCCCCGAGGGATTTGGTTAAATTTTAACCAAGGAGAGACAGCAGAGGGCATTAATAAAATAATTATTATAAATAATAATAATGCTCACACCACATAATCCATAAAGAAGGAATTTGTGGAGGAAGGGATTAGAGTGTTTGTTTTTAATCAAGATTTATGGCAAAGTAAAAGCAGCTATGACATATAAACACACAAAAGGGAAAAAAAAAAAAGCAAAAAATAAAATGTTCTCTTTCTCAGAATTATCTTTTAACTGGACTTGGTTTTGAGAGCAATTCCAGCTGTGAATATCTTCAGCAAGAAGGCTGTCTCCTAACAGCCTTTCAAAAACAGAAATCGAAAGATTCTTTTGCAAAGAAGAAAGCGTTTCCCACCCTTTATCTCCTGGAACATGTGGGTTCTTAAGACTGGAACCCAAAATGGGTATATAAGTATTTATGGAAAGAAAAAAAGGTACCCCCCCCCCAGATCTCTATAAATACCCACAAAAGGGTCACATCGCCCTGGGCACAGAGAGAACTGCTCCTGTCTGTGCTCCTGTCGTCTGAAGATGCCGGTCTTAGATGCTGGCGAAACGTTAGGAACCAAAACTTCCAGAACATGGCCACATTATTTCCAGAATTATTTTTCCAATAAAGCAAAACTGGGGGGGGGGGGGGGAGAAGGAAGAACATGCAGATGAACAACTTGTATGAGGATAAATTAAAAAGCAACAACACAACACCTCTGAGGCCGTTTTCTACCTCCTCACCTCTGGGGTTAAGAATGTTTGCTAGTTTCTTAATTTGCAAAGTTGACTGATTTTTTTGCTGGGGCCTTGTTAGCTATTAGTGTGAATTAGTGAAGTTCTTCTCTACCGCAAAGGCAGAGAAGTCAATACATAGAAGAAAAATATGCACATTAGTAAAAGCTGTGGAAGCAAGGTGATATTGTTCCACCTGTAAATATTTGGTGTGTGGCTGAGACTTTCCAATGACTTCCTTAAGAGATCACACTTCAAACACACTTGTTCTCTCTCCCCCATGAAATTGGGAAAACAGCAAGAACAAACTTGTAGTATGTTTAGAACAGGGATAGATGGTTTCGGGGCCACATCCGATTCCTCAGACCCATATTTTCATGACTGAGTCACAACACTTTAGATCAGGGTTCTCCAAAATAATCAGTATTGACCCCAAGGGTCAATGGGACTATCGAAGGGGTTGTTGATGTTATGTGTAGTAATATTAAAGTAGTATGTATTACATTATTTTCATATAATAAATATTTGGGGGTCAATGAACAATCTGAAACTTCATAAAAGGGTTGATGAGCCGAAGAGTTTGGGGACTCCTGCTTTAGACTCATTGATTTCAACAAGGACTGAGTGTGACTAGCTTAATTTAGATCCATCCCCATATATTGTTTTCCCCATATGCTTTAGTAGGACATTTGGATTTTTGGAATCAATGTAATGGCAGCCATACCATTCCTGGTATGGTTCAGGGCTATTGTCCATGGAGGACTGTTGTCCACGGGGAGGAACTAAATCTTGCGTTGACAAAAGGTGCACAAAGCCTGCAGAAGGTTATTTTGGCTGCATAGTGATGGGCTTCCAATGGGAGTTGTATCTTCATCTTGCAAATTGAATTGGTCACATTAGTTGGTAAATCATCTATCTGGTGTACCTCCCCTTAACCCTTAGTTGTGATTATGATTACATGCCATCAAGTTGTTGTTGACTCTTAGATAGATTTTTTCCAGGATGATCTATCTGTCCCTAATCTGGTCTTTCAGGTCTTCCAATAGTGCAGTCATTGCCACTGTAACTGAGTCCATCCACCTTGCTGCTGGTCGTTCTCTTCTTCTCTTTCCTTCCACCTTTCCCAGCATTAGAGCTTTCTCCAGAGAGTTAGATCTTCGCATAATGTAGGATCATTTGAGCCTGGTCATTTGTGCCTCCAGTGAGATCTATGGGTTGGTTTGTTCAATGATCCATTTGTTTGTTTTCTTGGCTGTTCATGGTATTCTCAGGAGTCTTCTCCAACACCAAAGTTCAACAGTGTCAATCCTCTTCCTATCCTTATAGGAGCACATTAAATCAGATTATACCAAGCAGCCTTGCTGGGTTCCAAACTAATTTTTTTTTGCTTTCAGAGCTTTGACCCATAGAAAGGGAGAAAGTATCTATTGGTATTTTGCTGCAAAGGTGCACCAATTTGATGCAGCACTCTGGCTCTTGTTTGTTTCAATCATTTTTATTATGGGTAAGAAATGTGTCACTCTGTGTTCCAACTATGTTATAGCTGCTGAAAATTAACTTGTGTTAAAGTGGTCATTTCAGATTAGACGTAAAGATTCCAACAGCAATGTTCCTTCCTTTTAACTGATAGCCACTTTCATTCAGCACAACAGTGGCATTTGGCTTGTCAGCTTGTATAATATGAACAGGGGGGTCTTTTAAAAAAGAAGCTCCTTTGTGTAAGTCTGGGCACCACAATTTCCTGACTGAAGTCTCATAAGCATTCACTCTGAAATGCAGTTAGTATTGTTCCCTTATCAAAATTCATCTTCCTCCATCTCTTAAAATTTCTGGGTCCAATATTTCTTCAAGTAGCAATGCCTAAAAGCAGCAATTGCGTGTCATTTTTTTCCATTTATGGAAAAGAAAAAAAAAAGATTACTGGGTAGCAAGTATGATTCACAATGCACTAAAAAAAAAGGGGGGTGGGGGCGAATTGCATTGCTGAGGCTTCCAGCAGGAATTGTCTACAGATTGGTGAGGCCACAGAATGTTCACAAGCATTCCAACAGAGTGAAGAACAAACCCATATCTGTTGGAATGCTTGTGAACATTCTGTGGCATCTCTTTGCGTGAGCCAAAGAGAACGGTGTGCTTGATAGGGATGACAGTTATATAATCCCAATAAAGGGGAGAAACTACCCTTGTAGGGAAAATTGGGAAGTAGAAAAATCAGGGGAGGGGAAACCTCTTTTGTGATACAGAAGTTGGGAAGATAGAAGGTCTAGAACAGACAGAGAAAGAAGACGGCTATTATTTTGTGAGATATAGAAAAAGAATAGAAATGGGAGGAGGTGTCTCTGCAACAAAGGACTTGTAATGAAAAGATGGGCTGTAGGAAGCATTCACACATGGTGTAAAGATATAAAGCATTTTCTCTCAATAACAAGGAGGATAAGAAACAGTCTAGGCGAGTAAAGGAAAAGGTGTTAATGCAGGCAGGATAATAGCAGGGAGTTGGGGTTGAAATCAATGGTGGATGAAAATCAGTCACAATGGTTCTCCATTATGTAGAAACAGCAATGGGGGGAAAAAGGTGGCACTTTTTAATGTTTTATTGACCATATGGATTTTTAATCTTGCTATTATGTAGTACAGCTCAAAATGACTTCAGGTGGATAACTGATTCAGCTTCGAGGCGCCCCACAATCATTTCGGATCATGCAAGATTGCTAGTTCTGGTGAGATTTTGGTGGCTTCACCCCCAAGAGATTTTGGCCATCTCGACTCCTGCAATGCATGCAGGAATGGTGAAACCTCAAGAGAAATCCCTAGATTTCAACCATGTTTAGTTTTTTTTAATAAAATCATTTTAGTTTCTGCAGGTGCCGTTTGAGGGTGTGTTTGCAATGAAACGTCTAACAGATCCTAGGAATGCAACGGAGGGAGCAGGACTGTTACAGAAAAGATCTCTGAATCCAGGGGAGGGGGACAACATAAGAAAGAGACTCAGTGCAACTCCACCTTAATTACACCAGATGTACATTGTTCCAGAGAACTGCTTTCGCAGGCTTTCAAGATTTTGTTACATTCTCCTCCTAGCAATAAAGATCATTCCAGGAATCCAAGAAGTTCTTGTTTTTGCCAGCCATGACAGGCTAGATCATCATGGACATTATGGAGCCCATAGGTGACCTGTTGCTGGCCAGTGGACTAAATATGCACCTGTCACATTTCTGCCTGTTGAGCATGACAAAGAAAGGCAGAATGATTGATCCAGGGCAGCGTGGTAATCTTGCTCTAAAGTAATAAACCTTGCATTACCTTTTGACGGATGGCAATTTTATAGCAACCAAACATCATTTCTTTCCTTCTTTCTCTCTTTCTTTAAATCTCCCCACCAAGAACAGTTTAATGCCTACATTAGTGGGTTTGTAGATAACAAATGACTGGCTTGCCTGTTGCCAGGTGGTTTTAAATGTAACCACGCTGTGCTCACATTTCTTTCTGATCTGCACTTAAATTTTCATTTGCTTTTATAGGTTGCTGGCAAAAGGCTGCCAGCGTATCCCTCTTGGGAAATGCTTGTGGAACGCAGAGATTTCACGTTTTGGCTTGGGTTGTATTCTCCTTCCCCTGTTTCTTTCCTCTGAAGAGGTACCTTGCAAGTGGGAGGTAGGGAAGTGGGGGTCTTAGGTCAGCTTTTGCTGCAGTGCCTTGAAATGTGTCATTGTGAATTGCAGGTCATTTCCTGATTTATCCGTTCCCCTGATGTAGGACCTTGTTTCTGAATGGCTTAAAAGATTTACCGGTGTATTAGAATGCCTGATATTGGAGATGCAGATAAACTTCAGAAGGTTGAGATAAGACCTATACAAATGTTTTATTTAGTTTAATAACAATCAACTAATGAGTACGATCAGGCGAGCGCTGGTTGGCAAGTTGCAACCACTCACTTTTTTCCAGCACAGTGAGGGCATCATTCTGAGTGAAGATGCTACTCCATCAGGGCCATAAAACTGATATCCAGAAAGGTATCTGCTTTCTACCCATTCAGACCATTGGTCTATGTACCCCAACCATGTCTATATAAAGTGCCAGTACTGAGGAAACAGTTTTGGTTAATGGCTGGGAGAAGATAGATGTTCATGCACCTCCTCCCAACCTACAATTGGCTTTATTAAAGAGCTGTATCAAGAAGGAACCAATCAGAAAAGTGAAATGATGGTTTATGGATTTAATGATTGAAAAAGGTGAGGATTAAGTAAGGGGCTGAAGGACTCTCTGGAATAGTTAAGAGGGAGGGGAGATAATGGGTTTGTTAATATCTGTTGAAAAGAAAGTTGGAAGTTATTTAGTTTCTTTAATTATCTCTCTTTTTTAGTGATCTTTAGTTATTTTTTTAGTTATCTTTTAGTTATCTTTAGTTTCCTTAGTTATCTCTTCTTTTTAGTAATCTTTTTTCTGTTTTTGCTTTTCTTCTTTGCACTGTAATCTCCTTTCCTTCTTTTTTCCTTTTCCTTTTTTAGATTTGTCTTTTACTAAGAAGGAAAACTTTAATAAAAATTATATATAAAAAAGAAAGGACCAATCGGGTTGCCTAGAGAAGGATCTTCTCTGCATAGTGGGGCAGCAGAGGAATATGGGACCAGGTCTGTGTTTTGGGGTGGTGAAGTGATAGATGATGAAACAATGGATGTATTATTATTTCTTTTAAGTATGGCAATTGTGGGTTTTATGAAATTTTGGCTGGTGAGGGCTTCTACTGTAGACTCCTAATCATCTGATGCTGATCCAGTGTGCAAAGTGAAGGGTTCAAATTTAGCCTAGCAAACAAAACCAAATGAGAAAAAAACCCTCACCATCCTGTAAGAATGGCTTAGAATAAGATTTGCAGTTCTAGATAGGGAATCTCCTTGGCAGCTCACAAAGATGGAACAGACTTGTTCTGTGTATACACAGACAGAAGGTGGCCCTGGGATGAAAAGAAACCTGGATAATGTATTTGGCAACGTAACCAGTTTTTAACCTGAATTCAGATTCTAGTTCCCTGGAGAACAGGTGTTACTTTAGCTACATGATTCTTTCAAGCTAAGATTGGTAATAACGATTTGCATTGTGTTTAGTGTTTCTAGTGTTCATTCTTGCACAGATGGTCTACAACTGATTTGGCTTTCTGGCTGGAATAGGAAAATACTTTTTTTTTTTCTTTTTTTTTCTCTTTCTTTTTCTTTTTTTAACACTGACTAGCCATAGATTTGAGCTCCGTCAGCTGCAAGGCATGTCTTTCTTCATTCTGATCCTTCTCCCACCCAATTTCCCATCCTGCAGCCCACCAGAAAATTCAGCAAGCATTGTTTACCTGCTAACGATGCTCTACAATCAAAGTACCTTGTTCCCTTCCCTTTTAAGATTTTTCTCCCTGGATGTTAAACATTTTCCAAACCATGGTTTTTCCTCACACCTGCTGATCTTGCCATTCTGAATCCTTTCCTCTGAACTTTGGATATACAGGTAGTTTTCATTTAGTGACCACCTTATTTAGTGAGCATTTGCAGTTACGATCGTGATGAAAAAGTAACTTTGTGACCAAACCTCACATGTACGACTTTGGTAGGTCTGTAAAGCAAAGGAAAGTGGAAGTAAGATCATTAGCCCAGTCAGTTTCACTTAGTGACTGCTTTGCTTAACAACTGAGTTGCCAGTCCTAATTCTAGTCACTAAATGAGGACTACCTGTATATCCAACAGTAAAACCAGCATTTTGGCAATAATCTCTCCTCTAGGTGGCAGCATCTCCCTGTCCTATTCTTTGAGCTTGGGAACCTGGATGCAATTCATTCTTTTCCTGATTTAAAAAATTAATAAGCTAGCTGACATCTTTCTCAGTTGTCACCTTCTGTCACATGAGCAGCAGTATCCTGATAGAGATGTTTGTCACTCTTTGCTGGGTTGCATCTCCTTGTATTTCATTTTTCTTCCCAACGTAGTCTTTGCATTTTTCTCTCTCTTACTTCCTGCATTTTCTTTGACTTCATCTCTCACATTTATATCCCACTTTTTCTCCTGCAGTTCAAGGCAGAGGAGAAATCGGCATCCCTGTTTTATCCTCACAGTTGTGTGAGTTGGTAGGATGGAAAGATGTTGACAGACCCAAGGTGAACATCAAGGTTGAATAGGAATTTGAACCTCATCAGTTGATCCAGGCACTGAATGAGAACACTGTCTTCTCATAGCTGAGTCACTCTGAAATTAGTTGATTTAATATACTGGATTTTTAAAATTGATTTATCATAGGAGAGTTATAAACCACACTGAATGCATTAGTCACAACTATGAGATGGGTGGCTATACAAATTGAATTAAATAAATGAATTCATGAATAAAATACAAAAAACATTTTGCAATTTAGTAAGGCCTGGCATGCCTTAGTAACTGTACCGGTCTTACAGATAGTCCTTGACTTACAACCACAATAGGGACTGGAAAATTCATCATTAAGCAGTGCGGTCGTTAAGCAAGGCATCACGTGACCACACCTGATTTTACAACCTTTTTTGCCATGGTTGTTAAGTGAATCACTGTGGCCATTAAGCAAATCACACAGTTGTTAAGTGAATCACAGGGTTCCCCCATTGACTCCCCACCTGGGAGGGTCACAAATGGTGATCATGTGACCCTGGGATGCTGCAATTGTCATAAATACATGCCTGTTTCCAAGCACCCAAATTTTGATCATGTGACTGTGGGAACGCTGCAATGGTCATAAGTGGGCAGACTGGTCATAAGTAACTTTTTCAGTGCTGTCATAACTTTGAATGGTCATTAAATGAATGGTCATAAGTCAAGGACTACCTGTATTAATATGATCTCAAAAGGACTACATTTACTCTGGCATTTACTCAGAGATTCTACAGGGTGTGGTCAAAAACATCAAAATGGCAGCCAGAATGGTGTGATTGAAGCTCTACCCATTTTTATGTATGCTACATGTAATGCACATAAAAAAAGGATGAAGTTTCAAATGCACTGTTGTGCTTGCCATCTTGACTTTTTAAATCACCCTGAGGTCACCTCTGCCTCTGCCAAAATTAAGCACATTTAGGACCTATCAATTTTAGCAGGAAAACCAAGTATGACCTAACATTTCTTCTGTCCTTTTATAGGAAGACATGAAACTCCTATGTAGCAAAATAGGCCATTGCCCCTTCCCTAAGAACCAAGGGTCCTTCAAGCTATCTCTAAACTCTTTCAAATATAAAGATATTGCATAATAATTGAATCATAAATAATGTCATTGTCCCTCATTAAGTAGGGAGAAAATCAATCTTGGAGTCCTTGGGGTTCTCTGAGCTTGGTTGTTTTCTTGCAAACATTTCATTACCCGGCTAGGTAACATCTTCAGTGCTGGAATGGAATGGGGTTTGCTCTGTGTTTATATTGATCTTACCACCTCCTTACCACCTCCTTCATATTTATGGTAATTTTATTCTGCTTATATGGACTCTGTTTCTTGGGAACAGTCCTGCAGAGTTGGTTGAACACACAGCAGCTTACTGGCAGAGATCAACAACTGAGGTGCATAGTTAAATGAAGACCTGGACCAAGGTTTTCCAAGTTAGAGACAATATTCACCATAGAAGCCTTTTCCAAAATAATGCATTCTAGGTATTTGGGTCCAACATTCCCATAATTACCAGCCAGCATAAATTCCTTTGGCTATACTGTTTGGGAATTCTGGGAACTATAGCCCAAATATATCTAGAGAGCCTCAAGTTGAGTACAGGTATCCTACAAACATTGGAAGACCCCAGCTAGATTAGACTGAAGGCCTATTCACTGCAACACCTCCCAATACTTGTCCTGGATTAATAGGCTTCCATGGCAGCTACATTTAGGTTGGTTGGCTGGCAGGTTGCAGGTAAGGGTGATTGAGGGTGGGCCATCCAAGGAGAGAGGAGACCAGTGGTGAGAAAATCAAGGCTACGCTGTTTGTTTTTCCCTGAAAGTTTGAGCCTGCTAACTCTGTCCACAATGCTGTGCTAAATTTTCTTTTTGGCATTAGCAATAATAATGATTTTTAAAAAGTCCAAGAGCTTTCTGTATTAGGAACTTCATTACTAATTACATTTAATGCATTTTCAGATACAGTACAGAGGCACTGTGTTCTATCATGGGCCTTTCCATTGACCAGCTGTCACTGCCTTTGCAGCTGAATCCTAGTTCCTGGTTAGTGTATTAGAGACCTTTCCTTTATTTCCTTACTTACACAGAGAACAAGGCCACCAGTAAAACAGTCCTATTAGAGAATTGCTTGATTTAGCCCTGGGGAAGGGAATCCAGGACATGACACGGTAGCTCTTCCCTTTTCTGTTTCTCTGTAGGAGGGTGATGCCTTCTACATGCCACAGAAAGAGGATGCTTATATGCATAAAAATTTCATAGTTGATTTATAGCCTGGAGTTGCAAATGTAGAAATAATTATTATCATTTAAACGAGACATGTCTTCCTATAGTGAGAAAGACAGCAGTGGGTGTTCTGCTTAGTCCATTGGCAATTACTAACTGTTGACTGATGGGCAACTTTGCAGCTCTTTGTTCTGAAGGATGTTTTACTTGAAACTAGACTTGCAAAGGTCCTAAAACTAAGAATTGTGGAATCTTCCCAGTTCATTTTGCTCCAAATTCATGATGATTATCATGATTTTGTTTTGTGTTCTGGGCATGGTTGAAGGATTATGAATTCCAGTCCTCGGTTTGCTTTCCAAGTTCCCAGTACAGGTTGGTATGGTAACTGGTAGAGTTTGTGTATATTGTGGAAGTTACTATTAGGATGTTGTTGCACTTTTATTTTAAAGAGTAAAATATAAGGGAACTTGTGTTGGTAAAGAGTGAAAAGCTCAAGAGAATCACATTGGTTCAAAGCCCTATTGCAGAACCTGTTGGTGGGAAAGCTCTGGAGCCAGATTCTAACCTGGGCATTGAGGTCTGCACCATGGAAGTTCCATTAATGACATTGCAATAATCAGGCACCATGGGTTAGCTATGCAAAACCCTTTTTGTTTTGTTTTGAATTTGATGGAAGTCCCATCAAATAAAGGACTTTCCTCTGTAAATCAAAATGCACAACCAACTTAGTAGTAATGGTGCATCTTTTAGTGAATGAAGTTTCACTGCAGAGGTATGGCTGAATCTGTAGGATAGAAACCTGGAGGGTTCAAACATTCTCTCCCAGAATTTCTTTGATTTTACACAACCTAGCTCTGCCTCCTGCTTTGGGTACTGATAATAATACCCACTGCTTCCGCCCATTCTTCCTGAGCGTGCCTCACCTGATGTCCCCCTGCCACACCAACTCCAGTGTGTGAGAGAGTTGGAAGAGGCACAACTGACCTCGATCTTGAAGCACCACGAAAGAGGGACATCAGTGCCACTAAGGGCTCTGGCTGCAAGCTGCTTCAAAAGAGACTTCCAAAAATGGTCAACCAATCCAACGCTTTATGGAGTAGAAAAGGGAAATGATTCAGTGCATGTCTGGAGAGAAAGCTCATTAGGTTGAATTGGAATCCATTTAATTATATATTTAATGATACTTGAGTCGGCATACTATTCTGTTCTCTTTTTCCAACCTTTTAATTGTCAAAAAGGCAGCAGAGATTATGAGTAATCTGTGCTGCCTTTTTGACAATTAAAAGGCTGAAAAAAGAGAACAGAAATGAATAATATCTATAAGGCCACCTCCTGGCTATGTAATGTAGAGGTGTGTGACTAGAGAGTTCAGCTTCCCTTCCCTGCTTCCTTTGGCCTATGGCTGCCCAGAGTCATGTATATGAGTTGGGCAGCCACATAAATTTAATAAAATAAATTGAAATCAATCAATCAGTCTTACCAGGGATAAACAAAATCAAACTTTTGATAAAATGTAGTGACTTTTTAGACTTTACGTATTCATAAGTGAACACGTAGATATTCAAATGCAAAAAAATGAAGGGGAGAAATGCAGAACTGCCACAGTAAAAGACCTGCTTCAAAGGGAGTTAAAAAATAAAATGCTCCAGTTTGACTTAAGATGCCGCTGACTGGCTGCATAGTCTTCACAAAGAGACTGGAGGATGATGATGATTTTTAAATTATTTATTGATGATGATGATTACTATTATTGATGACAGAAGAATTTTTTTAAAAAAAATGTTATATTCACCTCCAACCTGAAGCACGTATGAAAGAAAACTGACATTAAACATCCTCATTTATTTAATAATTTGCTATCTTGTTACAAATTACAGTTTGGAGGCACCTGGGTACAGCAGCCCAAGATTTCTTGGTAATCTGGGAATCTCTGGACTTCAGTTTTGTAATTTTGCCTTATATCAACAAGATTTTTTCTCTACCTTTCTGAAGTTGTAAAGGGGAAGGATAAGAGACCCAGGTTTTCCACCTTTGGGCTTTCTGAAGGAAGCGACCTGTGGCTGCTCTTGAAAATGTTCTCGTTTGCTTATTAGTTTATAAATCATCAGGGTGATATCCCCAAAATAATAATTGACCTACACAACTTATGAAAAGAAAAAGCAATGTCTCTAATAACAGGAGAATGTCAGCC
Organism: Python bivittatus; assembly: GCF_059951505.1. Classification (NCBI taxonomy): domain Eukaryota; kingdom Metazoa; phylum Chordata; class Lepidosauria; order Squamata; family Pythonidae; genus Python; species Python bivittatus. Next base: position 8,326,718 of record NW_028277085.1, on the reverse strand, counting down.
TGGATCTAAAATAAACACCAAATGAACAGTTATCTGAGTGATTGCCAGGACAGGCTGAGGCTAGAAGGAAGAGGCACAACTGACCTGGATCTTGAAGCACCACAAAAGAGGGACATCAGTGCCACTAAGGGCTCTGGCTGCAAGCTGCTTCAAAAGAGACTTCCAAAAATTGTCAACAAATCCAATGCTTTATGGAGTAGAAAAGGGAAATGATTCAGTGCATGTCTGGAGAGAAATCTCATTAGGTTGAATTAGAATCCATTTAATTATATATTTAATGATACTTGAGTCGGCATACTATTATGTTGCATTTGAATTCAGTTTAGGTTTGGTCTTGGCTCTCTTCCCCCTTCCTAGTTTTGGGACTGTGGTCCTTGGCTCTCAAAGCTCTCGGAGGCTAAGTGTGATGTTTGGCCCATGACATAGCACCAGGGCAACAGGAGAGAGCCTTTTCCAAGAAAATAGAGATTTGTGGCTACCAGAGAATCTTTGTCTCCCCAGATTGGTCATTGGCTCTGCTCAGCAGGGAAGTATGTTTTGCTGATGCCTCTGGAAGAGACTATAAATGTGAGATTGGTGGCTAGGAGCTCCTCCTTGTCCTAAATCTTCCAGTCTAATTAAATCTATAAGTTCCAGGCACTGAACTATCTCTATATTTTTTGTCTTCCTTGATTCAACCTAATTTTATCTCCTCCAGCAATGTTTATGTGAAATTGTGTTCTCTAGCATCTCAACTTAACCTCTCATTGTATTGAGCAAGAGGGCCACAGATGTGAACAGGCCCCTTTTCTTTCCAAGGCAGAAAGGCAATCATGCTACCTTCTGGTAATCCCAAGGGGTAGCTGGCAGGTCATGATCTAATGAGCACACCCAAGCTTTCCCTGGGCCCATTTGCATTCTGGTACAGACAGTATCATAGACCATGGCATCGAGGTCTGCATGGTGTTCTTGCTAAAATGCACAATAGAAAATATTTGGAAATTCAGTAGATCAAGTTGTTTGTTGTGCTGAATCAATCAGCTTGTTGTATTTTGTATGCAAACCTCCCCCTCCCTCCATCTTTATGGTTCTCACTACACTGTTTAATACCACATGGAGAGCATGTTTAATTTCTGGCATTTAAAGATCATGCAGAGAAGGCTGGGCTTGATTGTAAATGCTGGAGATAACTATGCTTACTCTGGGTATCTAAAGCACCCTCAAGTTTGGAAGACACAGGGCTGGCTTTTAATTTTTTTAAGGAAAAGTGTCGAGTGGAGGATTAAAATACTATTTTTACTTCTTTTTCTTCACTAAAAAACATAAAAAAGCAGATAGCCAAATATTGGCAGAGCAACTGGGGGCAAGGTTGGGGAGCAGGATATGGGCAGGGTGCTCCATGCTGGAAGCCAACATATAAGTTGCAGGTTGCCCATCATATCATAAGCCATGGTCTACAAACCACTGTGGCTGGATTCCCACCAGCCAGGTTGCTAACCAAGGACTTCTTAGTCACAGAGAGATAAACTAAAAAACCCAACAGGACAGGTGTTTTCAGTTACCGTGACCACCAGGAAGTAGTATGTGACCAGTTCCATCTTTATTAGGAATCATCAGATGCACATAGCTAGATGTTACTCTGTGGTGTTCTCTACTGGGAATTGAACTCACGGACCTTCGTACTTTAGATGACTATATAAAGTGCATTAGCTGTAGCAGCTATTTAGGTTCTGGCACTCATCATCTGCAGGAAGAGATACACAGAAGTTATATATACCATTTGGATACGTTCTAGAGCAGTGTTGTGCAAACTTGGCCACTTTAAGATGAGTGGACTTCAACTCCCAGAATTCCCCAGCCAGCCATGCTGGCTGGGGAATTCTGGGAGTTGAAGTCCACTCATCTTAAAGTGGCCAAGTTTGCACAACACTGCTCTAGAGAAAGGCACAACTGTCTACCATTGGGCTGGAGTTCTTGATTTTGCTTTTTTGCCTATTCTCTTTGTCATCATAAGAATAACCAAACAAGACATGTTAAGACCTATCAGCAAGATAGAATATAGGCTACCAGGAGGCAGTACGTGAGCAGTTTCATCCTTATTGGGGCTCGTCAGATATAAGTAATGATAGATCTTTCTATGGGGTTCAAACCTGCTACTGAGAATTGGGCCACTGTACTTTAGATGACTGTATACAGTGCATTAGTGTGTGTGTGTGTGTGTATAAATATAAATATAATGTTGCAGGTTAAGGTGAGTGCAGGGTGCAGGAAATCTGGTGCAATTCCCAATTGTGTCTTTCTGCCTCTCCAAATATATAATAATACAGTAATAATATAACACTATAAATAATACAAACTTGGACACTCATGTTTGCCAAGGTTTCCCTCATAGCCATTTGAGTAATATGCCCTTTTCCCTCCTGCTTCGCCAGGCTCTTCCAATTATAGTATACCAAACACTGCTGGCTTCAGATACATTAAATTACATACCCACACAGTAAAACGACATGCTTTGGAAATGGGCTGTCAATTGTCCAAGAAGATTTAACCTTATGGTTTGGAAACAGATTTCAGAATTCTATTTGGAAGCAGGGCTGAGATGCTGCCTAGCAAAAGAGCAATGCTGTGAAAAGCTCCTTCTCTGCACTACACACACACACACACACACACACACACACACACAAACCAGGATTCTGCTGCCTTTGCGCAGAAGCTTCATCTGGGTTGGGTGGTTTGTTTTGGTCCCTTTAAGTCACCGTTGACTCCTGGCCACCCACTGGATACGTCCCTGCAGTTTTCTTGGCAAGATTTCAGAAGTGGTTTGCCATTGCCTGCTTCCTAGGGCTGAGAGAGAGTGACTGGCTCAAGGTCACCAGATGGCTTTGTGCCTGAGGGATTAGAACTCATGCTCTCCCAGTTTCTAGCCTGATGTCTTAACTACTACACCAAATCTGTCTAAGAAAAGTACATGGATGTGCCCATATAGTCACCAGGAGCCAAGTTTGACTTGAGATGTATTTTGTGTGTGTGTGTGTGTGTCTTTGAGTCAGTCTTGACTCCTAGCAACTGCCTGGACAAGTCACTGCAGTTTTCTTGCAAGATTTCAGAAAGGGTTTGCCATTGCCTTCTTTCTAGGTCTGAGACAGAGTGACTGGCCTGAATGAACCACCCAGCTGGCTTTGTCCCTAAGGCAGGACTAGAACTCAGAGTCTCCTGGTTCCTAGCCTGATGCCTTAACCACTACACCAAACCAGCTCTCTTCATCTGAGCTCAAGCACCTGAATGTCATGCTTTCCATAGCTTCTTGTAAGAGCAAGTAGTGGCCATTATGTGAGGCTGCAAGTAGAACTGATTACTGTACAACAAACTCCACCTTCCCAACGTGGTGTCCTCCCTCTAGCTAGGTTGAATAGTGCCTCCCAGGACCCCCAGCCAGATTTTGGAAGCTGAGGTCCAGCCCAGTTGGAGGGAAGTCAGTTGGGAAAGAGCAGTCTTGCTCTTGTATCTTCTATTCATGGAGTGGATTAGCTTCAGTGCAGCATTTTTCACTCATTTCTCAGTCTTCCTTCTCCACCACTTTTTAACCTCCAGCATATTCTGGAATCAGGGGCAATTTGCCTTGGCTCAAACAAGTGTTGTGCAGAAGAATTCTCTACTTCTCCTACCAGCTCTCATTTAGTTCGGAGGAAGAGATTTGCCTTCAAATTGAAATCCAGGGGAAGCCTCACGAAGGAGCTTCTGCCATGCAGCTTTTCAGGTTGAGAAGTAGCCATAAAATAAAACCTTAAAATACCACCAGCAGCAGTCATACCTTTGACTCCACATCCTACAAGAGTCATTTCAAAAAACCCAGCAAGAGAACTCTGTAAGAAGGTCTCAGACCTCCTGAAAATAAGGGACAAAAGAGAAGTCTCTTTTACAGGAGAAGATTTTTGTTTTTGTCTTGGAGAAATTGAGCAGCAGAATAGCATGGTAATACTTAAAATATTTTAATTTTTTTTTTCTTGTGACTCCAAAACAATCAATAATTGAAATGAAGTACTGGGACCCCACCAAGTAATTTGCTAATGGGAGTGGGGATGTCACCACTGTACACTTCACATTTAAAGCACCGCTTGAAGAGCAAAAATTGGCTACCTTGTAAATGTAACATTTGCATATGTGAGATAAAGTGCCATGCAGAGTGCTTGGCTGATGGAGGTCTTTGGAAGGCGGACAACAGAGCAGCAAATGAAATGCCAGAATCAGGTGCTGGCTGGTGAGTCCCAGTCCAAGCAAACCTGATCTGGATAGATTGCCCATTGTGACCTCTCTTTTTGCTTTGTGCAAAGAAATGTTGAGAATAAAACACCTTCTTTATGTAAAACCAACCAAAGAGCATAAAATTAGAACCAGGCCTATTTCAAGAGCTTTTGCTGCCTGAAGAGAAGGACAAGATGGAGTAAAAGAAGAACAACAGAGTGCAGGAGAAAGCAAACAGCTGTCACTTTCTCCTGCAGTGTCCCCATCATACTAGCTATTCCGAGATCCGCAAGTCCCTTCAAGGTTAGGACACCCTCACCGTCACCAACAGCTGGCCTAATTGCTACAATACCTCTATCGGGGGGTCTGAAGGTTGGCTCAAAGAAGTCAAAATGCCAGGTGCAACTGCATGACCAAAGCCCTGCCCCTTCAAGGGGCACATAAAGGGGGTGGGGCGAGGCCACCATCTTGATTTTTTTCACTCCCCACTGTAGATGCCCCTGCTCTCTTTCTAGTCAGATTGACAACCAGTAAAAGTCTGATCTGAGATTGTTGAACTTATCCTGTCTCTTCCCTTCCTTCTCCCTTTGGCACACGTTGGCTTCTACCTGTGGGCCACAGTGTGTGGTCATACATATTCAGTGAGCGCTTTCGAGGTGTTGCAGCCAAGCTACTGGGGGTGGGTGAGAGTGGGAGATGCTCCAGATGGAAAGATCATTGCATCTGGAGGAACAGTAACAAAAGACTTGGCAGTTCCTAAGGAAACCTTTCTGCTAGGAGCAGGTGTCTTGGTTTGACAAGATTGCAATTTTATCCCTGCCAGCTTGGAAGCATAACGCAGATAGGGTGGGATAGAGGGGCTGGTCTTTCTGATTTCATCTCATCATCTCCCTTAGCATTAGGCAGAGATGTTTTATAAGAGTCTCTTTGGAAAACATGTAAAAGTATGAATGGCTAATGGAACAAATGTCTTGTTTATAAATGTCACGATCATTTGGTCTTGACTGGAACCATTGGGTGATGCTTCCAGGGTTAGCCCTACATTAGCACTAGGCTCCATTCTGGAAGAGGTCAAATGTATCATAAAATATGTCATCTAAGAGGACTAAGGGTACAATACCGGTACCAATGGCACTGCAGCTTTTCGAGAAGAATGACTATGTGATGAAGCTAATGGCATTCTCCCATAGTTTGGAGAAATAAAATGGGCTGGAAGTTTTTAAAGAGAGGGCTCTGTTTCAAGGTCCTTTGATAAATATTAATTACCCTGGGTCTTGGAAGATCTTCATTTGAAAAATACCTGTCTGTTAAAGGAGAAATAAGTGAACAAGGTAATGTTGAGTGAAGTCTATAAGAATGTTTTGCTAAAGGGTACGATTCCTCCCCCCCACAGACATCTCCACATCATTTAACCATGATGGCCTGGATTTCAGTTTGCTGAAAGTAGAGGAGATTTAGGGATTAGCTTTGTTTGAAAGCATGGTGTGCTGCTGGAAGAGGAATCTGGTTTTGCTCAGTGGCATAAACTAGACTTACCACAGAAGAGTTAATTACTGTAATGTTTTCCATTGTCTCACATGCAAGGCATCAAAAGCGTTATTAATCTTGAAGTGCTGACTTGCTTGGTCAAAATAAAAGAAATTGTCTTGAAGTTTCATGATTAGAATTCGATTGCTGTGGCTTGAATTTTCAAGTATCAAGCCAGAGGGGCAAACAGGGAGAGATATTACATTTGAGAGCTAGACTTCTTTTTCTTTTTCTTTAAATTTCTCTGAGCAACAAACATTTGACCTTCAGGGCTGCATTAAGTGTAGGGTTCAAAAGGCAACTTGATCTGGGTTTCTCTAACTTGGAGAACTTGACCTATGTTTTAAAACCATGTTGGGTCTTTAAGAGGTGAGCACTTTTCACTCTGAGAAATGTATTTACACTAACCTGCCTCTTTGCTCTAATATTCTTGTGGATTTAAATATTTCTTCACCTGTGTGATCTTGGTTTGCCGTGATCAAGGAGCTGATCATTCAGTCTTGTATTAAAAATTGCAACCAGAGCAAATGAGGTGGGCTTTGTTACAAACCTTCTCAATCTGGTTGGGATATTCTGGGAGTTGAAGTCCACATGCTTTAAAGTTGCTGAGGTTGAGAAACACTGGTCTAGATGGTCCAGAATGATGTAAATTCTACACCTTTCACACATGTAGCTTTTTCCAAAGCTCTGGAAACCTGAATGAGGGTTTTGCATTGTGATCAGAAACAGAGAGAACTTGACCCAAAGGGCTGAGAATTTAACCCCTCATCTCCTTAAATCAGCAAGTGCTTAGAATTGAAAGCAAATGTTGGTAATGGATAGCAAATGTCAATAAATGAAGGTTGTTATAGCTAAGACTCTTGAACTCAGACCACCACTGAAATCTTCTGCAATGGCCCAATTCATTGTAGCCAGATCTCACTCTCTTGAAAAACACAGGCAGCCATTTACCCAGAGCAAGTCCCAATGAATTAATTTGGGCTTATTCCTAGGGAAGGGAATATTTGAAGTCACAGATATGGTCTCTTCTTGTTAAGGGACATTAAATGTGCTGAAGAACACATGGAAAGCAAGTTATGTTGTCATTTTAAGCACATGGTTGTATTTAATAGTATATGATTGTATTATTATTTTAATAGTACATTTAACATATACATGATATTTAATCATATGAGGTATTCTGTCCAGAGAAGTTTAAGTTTTGGCCAGGAAGGGGGTGAATAAAACAATAAAGTGGGTTGTTTCTAAGTAGGAAACATGAAAGTCAGGGAGTGTCTCATTGTCATTAAGCATATCTGTGGCATTAAGATGAAGGTTATAATTCTTTCTAAGGTAAAGCACAATAAGACTTGTCTCAGAGTAGGTGAACGAACACTCTGAATTCACTCTTGGTATAGTAAAGTTCATGTTGGTCTGGGGGTTTCAAATTCTGTTTGGTGGGAAAAGTCTGCTTGATTAGATAGGAATAAAAATATAAACCTCTTTGTTGAAGGAGGTAGGGTTTGTTTTTATTCTCTTTAATATAAGCAAGCTTCAAGTCTGCAACATATTATGGAAGATGGTGCTTTTGCTTCTGCTGAAAAACCTATCAGAGCAGTCATCTTTCAGTATACAAAATTGTAATGTAGAATTGGACTTGTCCTCCAGATCCAACAATAGTAGCAGAAGCACAGGCTAGATAAACTTTCTTGAATGAAATTATATATTATTTTGAAAGACGAGGATGGGTTTGGAAGCTCCATGCCAAGAGGCATTGAGCATGTTGTGATAATGGTAGAGAATCAAGGGTGTGAATGTTGCTGACCGAATCCAGGGCAAATTGGTGATTGGTTTAGCAAGACACTCTTGTTGACTCATTTGTTTAAAAAAGGATGGCCCCTTTTCAGTTATTTCTCTTTCTGAGGGCTGGTCCAGCAAATTAAGAAAATAAGTCAATTCATATACAACAGTAATATTTAAACAATTGCAATTTGCAAGTCAACGTATGCACACAAGAGATATGGATTGAAACAATGTATCACCCAGATTTAACTTTACCAAAAATGTCTCAGAAGCCAGATTGATTTTTGCATCTCTCTTGAAAGACATCCAAGTTAGTGGAATTTTGTTTACTTCTACTGAAAGTAGGAAACATTGGCAGGGATCCACTGCCAACTACCCATCTTCCAGTTGAGAGCATTGTAAATCCATAAAATCTCAGAGTTAGATCTTGGTGAATGATTATGATTTCTTCTTTACTGAGTGTATATAGTCTCCACCTCTGGGACAGCTTGCAAATGAGAAGGTGCATGGAAGAAAATATTCTGGACTAGATTGCCTGACCCTTTAAAACTGTGCAAAGGCCAAATGTGGTTTGGTTGGCTTTGATTTAGTGCACTGAGTGAATTGAGCAAATTGTGCTTGTTCAGTCAATAGTGGTTAATCAAATAATATCTGGACCAAGTCTATAGGTAGTGGAACCAAAGAAACACAAACAAGCAAACATCCTACTAGTCACACTGATTTCTTTTTAGACTGGAAGCAAATTCTCCACTAATGAAGTACCTTTAATACTGGAATTATATAATTCTGATGGCTATCTTCAGTCATTAGTGAATATCCATCAGCCCACCTTTTCATGAGGCTGCTGGCATATAGATGTCTCACCATTGCTGAAGCAACTGAACCGTGGTGTCCACAGTATGGTCAAGAAAGTCAAGATGGCACCCAGGATGGGCAGAGCTTCAGTCACACTATCATGGCTATCAACGTAACTTTTTTTTAACTACACCCTGCAGATACTCCTGCAACTGAAAAGGGCACCAATTAACTGCCAAGCCAGATTCAAGAGTTTGCTTTTGATATCTTAAATGAGTTGAGAATGGGATTGTCTCCAGTTACAGGCTGGAATGATTTCTAAAATTGCACGGGAAGGCCTCTTGAATGTATTGAGAAACATGGAGCACCAGAAATGGTACCTTCACTCTGGAATGTTCTCCCTATTTAAATTTGTGACATGCCAGTAGCATCTTTTAGGCACCTATTAAAGACCTGCCCCTTCACCAAGTCCTTCCTGATAGGAATATAGTACGTATAGTATTGTTTTCATCTCTCCCTGTTGCTCCAGAAAGGGCTCCACTGAATGGTATTTTTTCTAATGTAAGTATATTAACTGATTGTAAACTGGTTTGAGATTTAGAATTATGGGAAGCAGAATAGAGATAAATTAAATAATGAGTAAAATATGTTGGGTAGTGAAAGGGTCAAATGAGTTCGTTAGCAAGCAAAGTGGATGAGAAAAAGTGACATTTTTTGGATTAAACTTTAGCCATGCAAATGAGGGCATTTGACAGTTTTATGCCATTGAGCAAATTTACCACTTGGCTAATATGTTCAAGAGTACCCACCCAGATTTGAAATGATGCCAGCTCTTTGACAGTCCACACCTTTGCATACAAAATCTACACTGTGCTATATCTATTGTTCTAACCTTGACTTTTGAGAAGCAGAACTATCAATGGAGTAAATCTAATCAGAAGTAGAGCTTGGTGGAAGTGGGAGCTTGGTGCTGAGTGATAAACCAGGTTAATTGCTCTCAGAAGCAAGAACTGAAAAGAATCTCAGGGGACCTGGAAAAGTAAGATCTTTTTAGTTCTGTCAGATTCCCACTAGAAATGAGACACAAAGAAGTATGAAGCCATAATTATGATGAGCAATGGCTACAGAAGTAATCAAAGCAATGTAACAGACATATGAATGCTCCTTGTTTTATGAATGGAAAGGTCACAGGTTCTGAAATGGATTACCAACTTTATTTTTTCCCTTGTCAAAACATTAGAAATCAAATTCTGCTGGGATTTGCAGAGAACAATAGGGAGCTACAGCAATCAAGTCATGATGCAAATATACTAGAAACAGTGGATGGTGTGTGCATTAAAAACTAGAGTCTTTAGGGAAATAAAAGATGTAGGAGTAGAAGAAAATGGACTTGTTAAGGCTGGTAGCACCTGGAGGAGGTATCATTTCAGAATTCTCCAAGATCATTAGTAACCTCATCACTACTGAAGAGATGAGTAATCAACCATTGTCATCAGGAAGAAAAAGAGGGTATAATTTTGACTAACAAGGAATTTGATCCCAAACAGCTGCTATCTCAGCTCAATGTACCTTATGTCTGCTGGTAATACGATCACAGGCTACCAATCATAAGAAATCAACCTGGAAGACTTGGAAAGCATCCCCATTATTATGTTTACAGCAGAAGAGCCACACCATTGCAAGGTTTTTGATTTTGGGGCAAAAGTACACAAAAAAGTGATTTGATGTGGAAGACATGCTCTGTTACCCAGAAAGATGATGGATTCTCCTTCATTGGATGTCTTCAGATGGAGACTGAACAGCCATCTGTCATGGAGGTCTTCATCTGGATCCTTGCATGGAATGGAGATTGGATTGGAATGAACCTGGTGAAGCAGGGACCAGCTGTTTCCAAACTAGTGAGAAGCGTTACATCACGAAATCCCAGCTGCTTTCTATGTCCCTGAAGAGAACAATCAGCTCAGAAAGGTGGAAGGGTTTCAATTGCATGGTCACAGCTGCCATAATGACTTTTTTTGATACCACGTGTGGATCTCTCTGGCAGGTAGTGTTAAAACAGAGAATGATTCCAAAGCTTCAGCTCCCCCTTGTCCCAAGAGAGTGGAACCCCACTGTCAGATTTCTCAGTCCACCTTCAAAACCTGGAATCTAGCCTGCAAGAAGATGACCATACGCCAACATTAGCAAACAGGAACCCATCTCTCCAGCTGCACTCTCATTAAATAGTTTTTACCTGCTCTATTTTTTTCTGTCTGGCCCTGTTCTCTGATCTATGGCAAGATTCTGAGAGGTGAGGCATAGAAGGTACCCAAGTCTCCTCCAAGCTAATGTAATTTTTAGCATTCTCATCTTACACTCTGCAAGATATGTAAAGGAGGGGAATGTGACCCTGCCATTTGTAATTCATGTGTATTTATTTTTTTATAAAAGCTTCTCATATTCAGCCAAATGAAAGGGGCAGCAGATTTACTTCTGGTCAACCATGAAACATGTTTACCAAACACTCTGCTGAGGCAGGTTTAAACAGAGAAAGGGAGCAGCAAGGCACTAGAGATTCTGACCAAGTAAAATCAGCTAGGAAACAGAGGTCTCTCTCTGCTGCATGGAGAACAGTGAACAAGTATTTTTGATTTTCTTTAACATCTCAGTATGTCAAGGGCAGCAAGTGCACTGAATGTATTGATTTTTTTTTACAGACAATGCTAACTTTAATGAAACAAGAGTGGAGAAAACTGGCATATATTAGCATATTTTCTTCCCCATGCCACTTCTCTTTTCTTCTGTTCTAAAATTCTAGCTGGAAATCCACAGTAGACCAGCCAATGTATAACTTGGATAAATTAGGTGTTACACTAAACATGGTAAGGGTATGATAAGTTTTTGATGTAACGTGTCCCTTATGGCTATCGATAGCTCTTACCCCTATATAGGGACCACTGACCTTTTGTTTGAAGAATGATGTGGGTATGGAGGTGAAGCTACCTTAATGGATGGTTTCCCAAGCCCCACATCCCAGCATTCCATTGACTAGGATGAATTTCTTTATTTAGAAGAGTTATATGGCCCAACTCAAACAACACAACTCTGGGCGATGGAGACAATGGTGAAACAAAAAACACAAAAGAAAAATAACACATACTACTAAAGCAATCTAAGACAATTAAAAGGCAATCAGGAATAAAATATATCTCACAAATTGGGAATTGATCCTGACCCAATGCCTGTGGAAAGAGCTAGAGTTTAATTGTCTTTCTAAAGGCTTGCAAGATGGGGATCAACTCTATATTGGTGGGGAGATTGTTCCAAAGGGCAGAAGTCACCACCAAGAAGACATGCTTCCTGGGTCCCAGAGGTTGACATTGTTTCAAGATCTTCTACTTTTAATACTAAGGAATATATCTGTTTTCATCGTGAGTTGTAGGAGAATTAGTTGTTATTATCATGGCAGAGATCCAGAAGCTTTGCCCCTTCATTTTTTAATGAAAGGATTAGAACATGCATTTAGAACTGCATGAAGGAACACTCAAGTTAATAGATTTTTAAAAATTATTGTTTCTTATAGGGGCATCTTTTTGTCATTTCAAAGGGCGCACCATAAGAATATAATCATCCTCATCAACAACACCTTGTTGGCACGAATAATTTTTCTGTCTTCTGCTCTCGGTCTTGCCTTGTTTCCCAGGCATCTATTTTAGTCCTCTGCACTGTTGTGGAGTCACTTCATTGACATCATTTATTTCCTCGGTTCTCAGGGCTTAGTAACACAAACAATCAGGGTTAGGAATACAAACAATCAGCCATTGGGTTGAGCAATTACGGCTCATTGCGAGATCACTGGTGGCAAGGAAGCTCTTTAACCAGGACACATAAATGCCCTCTCTTTCCCAACAAGGAATAGAGGCTATCAACTTCTGAAACTTGTCTGGACTGGCAGATGGAATAATGCAAAGAGAGAACATGGAAAAAAAATGCTGGACAATGCAGGGAGATGTGAGGCTTTGGGGACGGTAAAACTGTTTGCTGCTATAAAAACAAGCAGGTTGCTACAAGTCTCAATGCACAAAAAGATAATTGCCCCACTACAAAAGAATCAAGTCAGCAAAATTAAAGTTGTCTTTAAGCACCTGTCTGAAGGAAAACAGACAGGAATGCTGCCATCTAAGATCAGCTGATCTTAGCTGATCTCTAATAATCTGTTTTGAAAAGAAGTGCCAGAAACACTTTCAGCCAATCTTCCATTCTCAGGTGGTTGAGTTTTCAAATCTGGACTTAGGTTTTTTTGGACCTAGTTTTGGACCTGGTTGAGAATTACCAAGTGTACCATCCCATGGCCCCAAATCTGGTTTTGCTTCATGACATCTGATAAATTTATCCAAAGCCTGGTCCTTATAGTTTCATGCATCAAATTAGCTTTCTGAGATACAGTGTGGTGTGGCGGTGAAGGTGTTGGATTGCAATCAGGAAGATCCTGGTTCAGGTCCCTCTTAACCACAGAACCACTATCAGCTCTACAAGGTAGACCAGATCAGGAAACTGATTCCAGAGGAAGATGAGAGCTGTATTTTACTGAAGTAGGCTATAGTAACAGAATCTTGCAAATCTGATTATGAAAGAAGCCTGCCTGAGCCACTTCTGAATACTACCTGGCTTCCCAGGACTTAAGGCATGTTTCAGCCCTCTTTGTTCATGTAACAGTTCTTGCTATTTCCCTCAAGGACATCTCCCGGACTCTCTACGACTTCCTTGGGTGACTTTGAGCCAGTCACACATTCTCAGTCCAAGAGTCAGTTTAGCACAGTGGTGAAAGTGTTGGACTGTGATGGAATGGTGTTATGAAGGCCACGCTCGGGGAGATAAGCGTTTCCTTAGCCCCCAGCAGGAGCGTGGGAAGTTTAAGAAGATGAGACTGGCACCACCCTAAGGAATTCATGGTGTTGTGGTTTGCTGGCTTGGGAACTTAAGTTCAGTCTGGAGAGATTTTGTCTTGAGGTGGAAGCTAATAAATGCAATAGAACTGTATCTGCACTGTCTCATGGAGTTCTTTGGGCTGAACCTGACATGGACTGCCATCAGGGAGATCCTGTTTCAGGTCCCCTGTCAGCCATGGAACCTCCCTTTGTGACTTTGGGCCAGTCGCTCTTCCTCAGCCCAAGAACCTAGGTGATGTCACATTATTACGGTTTAAGATTGCCCTTTGGAGAGGACTCCATATACCTTTTATAAACGAATAAACTATTTGGCCATTGTAGGTCTAAAAAACCTAGAGATACCTGTAAATATTTTCTTATATAAATTTTATGGGCACTTTTGGCTGCAGTGAGCAATTGATTCTGCATGTAATTACATCTTGTGTATGTGCATATGTTTTCTTCAAGATGATGGTTCCAGTTTGGAAGGTTAATAAAAGGATTGCTTTGTGACATGAAAACCATCTGAGATCTCTACCTTAAAGATCTCAATAGAGAGATGAAGATTTCAGGCAGAGGAAATGGTGAACTGCTATTTTGAAAAATAAAAATAATGACATTCTAGACACTCTTGTGAATATATTGCTAGTTGTGGCGATGCCTAGTCATTGGGTAACTGACAGAATTGCATTTCATTTTAAATTCATGATCAAGCAGAAAGATTTAAGGAGTGATGCCCTTCTTTAAAAGGCACATGTACTTGCATTTTAGTCCATTACTGGTTATAAAATAGCAGTTGTGGAAAGGGTAATGTACCACTTGGAGTGAGTCCTAATAGAGTTTTTGAATGAAGACCTGATTTTGTTTAAGTTAACTCAAACAACTTGTTTTCTGAAGTGTAAAACCCCCCAAACAACAGCTATTATTTCAAGACGACGACGGCAGGAAGATTGGAGGAGAAGAATCGCCTTTGATGGCATGCATCTTATTTAAACACAGGAGGGTTTCAATTCATGGGGGAAATACACTTACACTACATCTCAAGTCAGTTGCATATGGAGACTGGTTCTGCATGGAAATATTAATTCTGGAGAAATGCTTGACATGTCAAGTAATTTGCTCTACTCAAGGGACACATAGGAAGAGGCTGTCCATAGCAGCATTTTTGTGGCATGTATGTTTGTTCTTAGGCCTGATTCAGAACCTGTCAAAGTAAAACACTGGCAGTTGGTCTGGCTCCTTTCCCAAAGTCTTTTAGAATGCAAGGTGTTTAGTGTTTATTTATTGCTCTTCCTTTAGACTTCCATGACAGTGGTATCCCACCACCGAGAAGATCTGTCACCTGGTCCACACCCCATGAAGGAGAACAGACTCTCAACAGGCCCCCCTCTAGATGTCCAGACAGACAGATTATGTCCTGGCAAAATGTCACCTGAATTATCCCAATGCAGAACTATATAGGACTGTGACTCTCTCATCTCTCTCTTATCATGTCTAGAAGACTCTTGATGAGACACCTGGAGTCATGAGCTTTTCATTTCTGTCACAACGTTCCTTGCGCAAGTGTCCTTGTGAATTTAAACATCCTTAAAATGAGGGTTCTTCTTCTGCACCATGCCACCGATGGAATCAATGTGATATTTGAAACTTTTGGGCTGTTTTCTACCAGTTTTTTTTTTCCCCAAAGGCCCAAGAGTGTGTAAAACCTGGAGCCAAATAAGCATGGCCAGAGGTTGTTTCATGCTGTGATGTGGAGATGGCAAAGCACAGAATATGCTTAGAGGAGACTTAGAAATCCTCTTTCAATAAACCTTGTGATGTGTTTCTTCTGCAGGCGAGTGACTGTGCATAAACATTCAAGGCTTTTAACTGAAGCAAAGCATTGGAACTATTAATATGCTTAGGGTCTGTCTGAGTTTTTTTGGCAAGGGGGGGGGCTAAGCATCAGTTATGAGGTAACAATATTGTACCGTGCAGTGCAAGACTTAGATTCCTGAGATGTTCACACTTCTCTAGGCAACTCCTGTTACTTTCTTCCCTTCTCCCTAGTTCCTTACTGTGAGAAATGGGGAGTTATTTCCAACTAATAAAAGGGTGAGACTATGTTTCCACTTAACTATATTTAAGACGTTTTTCTTTCTCCCTTATTGCCCAGAAACGTTTCAATGTATTAAGTAACCTTTCACTCTGATTCACTCTGGATTTGTAGAGTCAGGAAGAAATTAAACCTTCACAAAAGCTTTTACTCTCTAACGGAAATATTGCTGGGTGCGTTCGAGGCCCACACGTTCCTGGAAATGGGATGAATGAATGGCCCCATTGATGGCCCTGAATGGAACAAGTGAGGTGGTACAGTTATGTCTGCCTACCTTCTAGATCAGTAATATTGGTTCTTGCTGCTAATGGAATGTGAGGCCGATTGGTCTGGAATGGGCCGTAAGAGGCCGATGGTGGAGGAACAAAGCCTTGCCACCAGACACTGTACAATCTTGGCAACGCCAGTGCGGGAGGAAGAAAAGAGAGAGAGAAATGAATTCCACTGTAATGACACTGTCAGAGGGGGAGCAAGGCCTTGCTACCAACGAGTTTCATCTGAAAAACCATTTTCAGTGCTACGTGCCTGCCTGGCCTTTGTCTGGTGCATCTATTGCGCAAGATTGCCCTTTCTATCTTGCAGGACTTGAACCGGTGAGGATGCTCTAAGGTCTGGGGTCATCAGGGCCCTTAGGGTGAATTTCAAAAGCCCTCTGCAGGCAATCCAACCAGGTCTCTGTCGAGAGAGTGATCTTTTTCTTCCCCAAACACTGTGAGGAGTGGGGAAGGGGGGCGGGAACCACAGAAGAGAGAAGCAATAGCTAGTAGGAAGGATGGAGAAAAGGGCAGCAGAATGAGAGATGGCAAGAGAATTGAAAGAAGGAGAGAGGAGATTGCAGAAGGAACAGGGAAGACGGAGAAGAGGGCCCGAAATAGAGCAAAGAAGTTTGTAGAAAAAGGGGGGAAAAGTTGACCCCAGCAGCATACTTGGCACGTACCCATTGCTTGCATGCGGTCCTGAAAGATTACCCTATAGAGAACGCAACCCTGGAAGAAAAAAAGGTCCTCTCTTCTTGGTGTGTCTATATTTTTTTCATTTTAAGCCGTTAAACAGTCAGTGATGATGTCTAAATAAAAAGCAGATTCTTTGAATTTCCATTTGTTGTTACTCTGGTCATCCTTTTTTTTTTTGTTGTGCTACCAACATATTCCAGAAACTCTCTTGCTCCCTGTTTAACGATGCTACCTGGGGGGGTGGGGGAGGGGGGGTGGTTTAGAAACCAGGGCCACGTTCCTTCCTTTTGATTCTTTCCAACCCATCGGAAGAAATTAGGCCCTCATCTCAGGATTCTGTCAGCAGAGGATCTCTCTGCAAGCTGAAGAGCACTGGGAAGAAGGAGAAGAAGGAGACTGAGTTTGAAAATGGGATGGATCTGGCTGGGGGATGCAGGGAAAAATATCCAAGAAAACACCCCCCACCAACAGCGCATCTTAAGGGAGAGGCAGTGGGGCAGTGGCTTAAAAATACAAGGTAACACTATCGTAGAACCCAATAGTTTAATATTCACAAAAGCAAACCCCAGAATATAACCATAAAGGAATACCAGCATGGTTCCATTTTAATCCCCCCCATTTCTTCCCCTCCGGGTTGCGTGAGCCAGAGCAAAGGGGCTGGAAAGAAGAGCACAAGCCACGCTCTGCAGCCTTCTCCTGCCTTGCTTAACTTTTTTTTATGCAGGGCTGGGAACTTTCTCCCAACAGCTTAATCAAATTACATTTGCAATAGCAGGGATTTCTTTTCTTTTCTTTTTCCCTACCCTAAAAACATTGTCTTTATTTTAAGTAAGCTTAAGGGGTGGTAAAATTATGGAGTGGGTCTAAGCTAAGCGGAGAGATCAGCTTCAGACTTTCCTAAATTACAGAGCTAGGGTATCAAAAAGGGTTGTGTAATAAAACTCTGGTTGTCCTAAGCCAAGGATTTGGACCGTTGAGTTGGAGTTGACTATCTTGAATGGGGTCTGTCTATAACCAACCAAAGCATTGGTGAAACCAGGACAGCTAAAACCTACGTTGGATTTAATTTAACTTCCATTTGAATGGAATTCAAATTCAATTCAATTAATTATAGACAGATGGCAAGATTTACTTATTCATTTATTAGATTTCTATCCCACTTTCCTTTAGGAATTCAAGATTGCTCTGCCTGTATTTCTGATCTATGAGCTTCTATGGAGAACCTGCTGGGAATCTCCAGTGGATAAGTGGTTGAACTTGCATCAACAATTTTGCAATATTTATTTTGCAATTTTGCTAAACTTTTAATGCTAAGGATTTGTTTCACCCTGGTTTGTTTTAATACTGTCTATTTTCTCTCTCAGTCTCCCACATATTTCCTATTTGTAGTCTTTAAATTACTGTTTGCAAGAGAATACAGTTTTGAAGCTGATGTGAGTCATTGCATCTCAGGGATCCTCTGCTGTTCTTAGCAGGTCTTTCCTTTTTTTCTTTCTTTCTTTCTGATGAAACATGCACAGAGATGTTAATTAAGGATGATTGGGGGAATTAAATTTAAAGAAAGATTAGCAGGATGTCTTCTTTTTGCCAGAGGCCTACGAGGTAGCTGGTTGACACAATATGAAATTAAGGCCAACTATGACATCATATTGTTTAAACACAGAATTGCTGCATTTACAGATCCCTTTCTCAATGGAAATCAACTTGTGCAGATCCCCACCAGCTTATCAGGAAAAGCTGTACTGATAGCACAATGCAACATGCGTGCCTAATAGGGAACAGCCCAAGATATTCCTTCTTTTTGTTCCTTTGAGAGATGTTCATTCTCCTCCTCCCATTTGTCAGAAGGCATTTCCTCCTCTTTTTCCGTACGTATTCCATCAAACAGCTTTTCTGTCCTCTTATCTCAAGAAGCAGTAACATAAACCTCTCTGTTATTAAGTTGATGGTCTCCCATTGGCTTTATTTTTGCCTCTATTTTTAACATCATATTTAATACTTTAAGTACTAGGATGAAAGTAACAATTACTGCTCACACGCAAAAAGTCGTTTCAATGGGTTTTTGTTTTTTAAAGGGTAAGGTTCATGCCACTGGCATCCATATCAGGTTTTGCTGTAGACGTTTGTGCAGGCCTGGGATTCCTTGCTTTTAAATCAATGGGAAAAAATATCTCAGTAAACCCTGAGAGTTTAAATGCCTCTATCCCTCTGCAAAAAGCGATTTTTGCACAGAAGGTGAGTCTATTAGAAGTGCAGGAAGTTCAGTTGAAAAAGAAAGAAAAGGGCATTCATCATGGTTAGCAATGCACTTAAATGGAACACATTTTGAATATCAGGATGTTGTCACTCACTGGAGTTTTAGGAATACTCTTCCCTTTCCCTACAAATTAAACTAAAAGCCACCGTGGAGCTTGTTTTATATAAAACCCTGCATAGGCTAAGGGTTCCAGTGAATATTAACTCATATTTGGTACAGTGAACCTCTGCATACATTTGGGAATGTTGGAATAGTGGTCCCTGAAGTTTGTTCAGAGAAACATCTGAAAAGCATCATGTCACTTATATCTGGAGTAGACACATGGAGGACAGACCTTTTGATTATGGTTTGCCATAGTAGGTCACCTATGTCTTCACAAGACCATGACTGTCTTCATGCCTTATGTCAGGGTTGTCAACCCATGGGCTACAGGTGATCCACGCTCCATTTTTGTAATCTCCTGAAGGGGGTCTGGGGACATAAAAATGCCAGCTTTGCACACCCAAGGATTTTGAAATGTAAGAGAGAGGCTACCAGCACTGCTGCATTGACAAAGGGGGTAAAAGAGAATGAATAGGGAGAGAAAGAGAAGGAGCCAGCAGAAGGGAAAAAAGAAAAAGAGGTCAAGGGAATGAGAAACTGGAGGATGGAACATCCATAAGCTTCATATATGTTGAATGGCTTACTAATATTACAAAGAAACAAATGGGACCAGAGCAGAAGAGAGTGAAATGGGGCTAGAAGTTAGAAATCTGAGCAGGTTGGCTGGGAATGCTGAATTTCAGCAAGTCTGTACCTCAAAGTGATTTGAGTGAAGGAGGCCTCATGGCATGCAGGCTGGATGAAAGTTCTGGAGTTTATGAGATGGAGAACTAATTACCAGTGAGGCTCATAAATACATTTGTCAACAGACCTATCAACCTATTAGTCATGTTTGCTCACTCGCCGCCCCCCTCCCCCATTCTTCTTTTTAAACTATAGAGACATGCAGTGTTTTTCCATGGAATTAAACTCAACATGGAAACCTTTGATCTGTGTGGCTGCAAATCAGGCTTATCTTCAGAATGTGATGACAGCAAAGGATTTTTTTTTGGTATATATTATTTTCTCTTGAAGCTATGGCATTGAACTGGTGCATTGTCAGAGAGTAAATGGGATAGTTTTAGCCCACAAAAGCCCCACAAGATTGTGCACCACTTTGGAAATATTCAGAAAAGATGCTTCAAAGCATGTGGGAGCATCAACATAGAAGCAGCTGCATCTTTTCCCACAATCACACAGCTGCTCTTTTCAGCTGCTACGTGATCTCAGGAAAAGATGCAGCAGCTTTAAAGAAGTGCAGACAGCTCCTACGTTCACAATCCCACCCACTCCCAAGCACATTTTTGGAAACAAATCCACAGTGTTGCACAGCCCTGAAAAATGCAATCCATCTGTATTCTTGCTGCCTCTTTGCACTGATATTATATGACTTTCAAAAAGAAGGAACGGTGTTAAGGTACCTTCCGTTTCCTTCAATGCTGGCTTCTTGGGCACTCTTTGAGTGGCAATAGGAGAACCATTTTCTAGTGGTGTCTTGGGTTTATTGCCTTGTTTGCATTATAAAGTCCTGTTATTTGTTTGTTTGTTGTGATTTTTAACTCTTGAGTCTTCATTATTTAGCGATCATGGATTGTATCAGACGTATTCTTGGTTGTGGCCTCTAGGCAATGACCCATTTGGATTCCTCCAGAATTAGGCCTTATAAATTATGAATCTCTTCTAAGCTGGCCCTTGTTTTGGCAGTGAGTTTGTGGGTACCCTCTTCTACTACTTGATATGGACCCATGGATGCTGTAACTCTGTACACAGTTTGGGAAGGCCCCATAGAAGCTCTATATAAGTGCTTTCTCTCTTTCCCTTTGATTTGCCTATCACCACGTCCTTTTTTTTTTACCTTAGCAATTCCTTATATAACCTGTTAATTTTCTCCGTTATCTCACCTCAATAAAGATGTGTGAAGACCCTCTTTATCCTTGGGCTTCAACAATGAAGCCTCACGCAACAGAACTTGCCATAACATCCTTGCTGAGGCTCTGAAATGTGGTTGCTTAACTTGGTTAGCAAAAGTTCAAGAAGTTTAAAGATATACAGTAGGGAGTAGCAGTTGTTTTTACTGGCATCGATGCCAGCTGTGTGGTTAAGCTGTTTAGATGATAAATAGGTTTCGTGCCTCTCATTCTGCCAAAGACATTTGTATGCTACAAGCTGGTGGTTCTACTAATATGTAACTTGGCTATAGTTAGTTCTTTCTATAACAATATATAAAATATACCTTTGATTCTTTTTTTAAAGTCAACCCATCTTAAAAGCTGCAAGCTACTAAGAAGCTGAAGCTACATAAGGCAATAACAGTACAAGTTTAGCCTTACCTAATCTATAACCTGCAGGTATGTAGAAACAGAATTCCAGTTCTCCATATAACACAGCAATTAAATATGAACGAAATATGACTATATTACAAAATACTTAAAGCGCTGCTGAGAAGTGCTTGAACTTGCCAAGTTATCATAAAGCCATGATGTGACCACTCATCATATCCCTGTAGATGTCCTTAGGTTTGGTGTCTAGTGTATTTTTGAGGCTATGCCCCCTTTTATAATATGTCTATAGATGCAGTGTGGAATCCAGGGTGGAATAAACAAAGGAGGTTTCTCATCACAAGTCTTACGGATCTGAAGCGGACAAAGCAAAGATGCAATCCTGCTGAGAAAGGATTAGCTGGCAACAGGCATTTTAAAACATAAATAAGACTAAAGGAATATCTGGCATCAGCAGGAGCATTTAAAGATGGGCTTGAATCAAGAAACGTGAGGGATACAGAAGGGGCAGAAGTATGGTTTGATGAGCAAGAGACCAAAGAGAAAATAGGACAGTCCTCTTGTGTTTTTCAGAATGGTTGTTAAGGTGTCATATGTCTCCCTTATGGGCCAGTGTTCTATGGGGAAAGCTTTCTTTGGGGTAGATAAGATGAGGCTTGCAGCTTGTTCTTGGATCTCCCTGGTCCCTGCAATTACAGTCTGTTCATTGCTCAGATTGGGGGTCAGAGAGTTACCTTTCTTGATATGATGGACCACCTTGGTCATTCCTTCAGAGCTGCTACACTATTGGACAATCTTCATTAGATGAAATAACCCACTGTTTGCCTTCCAAGCCACCCAGCTGCTAATAATGCCCCTTTCTTTCTCTTTAAATGTTTAAACAGCTTTCCTGGCCTGTTTTTAAGAGTCATTTTCTTGACCACAACTCAAGCCAATATCAGAATCACTAGCAAAAGGAGAGATGGGTGTGGAAAATGCCAAGTTTTCAAGGCACTGGATGGAGGAAGCATCTTCCTATATTCAAAAAGTGCCAATACCTCCCTCTGAACTGACCTCAAGGATAACTTCTGATGAACTATACATAATCTGTTTTCATCATAATAATTGAGCTAATACTTCTGCCAGTGAGACATGGCCAATAAAGCAGTGTTTATGTCTATATTTGCCTACCCTACCCCCAACACCTATTTCAAAATGGATTTTGCTGACACTAGTCAGGATAATTTAAATCTCTTTACGCTTACTGCTTATTAACGAGGGATGTTTGCAGGCCAGAAGATTTGCTGATCCTTAAGAGCCTCTAATGCCACTTCTTACCTTCCTTCTAATCTTCTGTGTATAACATCCCAGTTGGTGGCTTTGCAGATGGCTATGGCATCTCCAGCCGATCCATGTCCTAAGCAGATGAACCTTCCCAAGACAATGGTTTTCTTTGGAACAAAACAGTTATATTGAGAGTTGGAATGAGCAGAACAGATCACTGAGTCCCAGAAAACCAAACAAATACAGCAGAACTACAGATCAATGTGTTTGTAAATTGTTTTTGGAGTTCCCCCCACCCCTTCCTTGGGGCCTTAGAAACTTTCCAAATATTCTCTGAGTCAATGATTCTTTAAGTTTTCTCCTTTTAGGGTATACTTTCCACATTAATCGGCCCGCTAGGAGCCTTCTGGGTGTTGTTAGTGTCTCTCAAGAATTGTGAGTCAGGATCTGTGGGGCTAGAACGAGGAGCTCCCCTCTTTACATAGCTACACCTTGGGGTGGGAGACTGGAAATATGGCCTGGTGCACCCCTCTGGGCAAAGAAATAGGGTTAGATGTTAGGCTTGGCTCAGTGTTGTGCAAACTTGGCCACTTTAAGATGAGTGGACTTCAACTCCCAGAATTCCACTCATCTTAAAGTGGCCAAGTTTGGACAACACTGCCTTGGCTGCATTTAGCTGATCCACCTAACCTAAGTTGGCCACTGGGTATTCATCAACAAGAAAGATCTATACATTTGCTGGAGCAAAAACATTTTTTCTTGGTTTTTATTTATTTCTGACGTCCTTAGGTTCTGATTCCTAGCTTTGTCCTTTAGCTCCAACCTTGTAGAATAGTTTCTTGACTGGTGCTGCTGGTTTCTTCCTGATATTACAAGGGTGCATTCCTTAAATTGCACTCAGTAATTTACACTCAGTTGCATGTGTTGTAGCATACTTGTGTTATACACTTTCCTTGGTTAAGGTACATTCATGAAGCCCATTTGGGCCTGCCAGGATAAACCCTGGATACCTGTTCTTGAGTTAGACCAGTACTGCAACCTCTAGTTACATTCCCTGCATCCCTCAGCAGAATCTTAAACAACATTTACTGGTTCAGATCTTTGGTAAAAACTATCAGCCACTTCTCTGGAAATCTAAAGAAGGAAAGACGGTACCAGAATGAGAATGAGAAGGGAATAAGGAAGTTACTGCATTACTGGAGGGAAAAAAAATGGTGTCAAAAGCAGAGAGAACATAGAGAAGGTATTGCCTTTTGACTTCACCAACCTCTTGCTTCAGCTGTCCCCCTTTCTAGCATGCATTCCCCAACAGACTGTGTGACCTTTAACAGATCAAGGTTGTCTTCTTGGATTAGACTGATCTGCATTTGATTTAGAGTGTGTCCCAAGTTCTTGATTTACCTTCTGGCCAAGATTACAACTTGCTCCTAAGACTGTCAGGAAAGGAATGTCTGAAGCCCCTTTTCCATTGCAGAGGAACAGACATGTTTGCCCAGCTGACTTTGGAAGGAATCCACCAGGATAGCAAAAGGGCCCTGGAGATTTGGCCTGTTTAGCAGATCTGCTCAAAGGGCAATATTACTTGTTCTTCACACCCCCTGTAATTGGCAGCTTGCTAGGAAGACATAGCCATGCCACCTTAGCAAATATATTCAGTGTTTGGCCCTGCTCTTTCCTCAGTATTATCTGTATCTTAAGAAAAGCGGGATGTGCGTGCATTGATTGATATCTGAGTTTTCCAAAAGTGTTGTTTGTTCTTAAATGACATCCTGCATTGGTTCTTAGACTACAATGCCCTTGGTGAATCCTGGATGTGTGTTTTGCATCCTAAAGGCATTTGAAATGTCACTGTGCCTTTCAAAGAGCTGAAAGGCAGAAGAATAACCACCATGAATACAGTCAAGCCAACATTTCTTCGAAGTTTTATCTATTTATTTAAATGCTGCTTAAGCTACCGTTCCATAGTGTTTCCAGAATGGTTTACATTAAGGAGACAATAAATTAAAGAAATGTAAAATGAGCTAAACTTCTTTATTTATCAAAAAAGCGGAAAGATCTAGCAGGATTTTTGTGGGCAGTTTTAAATGTTAAAGTCCTAAACCAGAGATTGGCAGCTTTCTAGTAGATGCTGAATGCCCTAATTTTATATCTCCCTGAATCCACTTCGAGCATTTTCCAATTGAAAATTAGGAGTGTAATTTTCCAGCATTTTAAAGGGGGGGGGGGGAACGTGAGAACTTCAGAGTTAGTCCTAAATTGTTACAAAGTTTAGAAAAAAAGTGAAACAAACCTTTCTAAAAAACAAGTTAAAAAACAAAACCAAATCTCAAAATATTCCAACACTGCTCATTGGTGACAGTGGGCCTTATTCACTCTGTAGCATTACTAAAAGTAGTTCTCTCTCCCCCTGAACATTAAATGTTGCTGCTGAGAGTTTGACCCCTCCCATGGCTTAACATCAGGTGGTCTGAAAGGTTGCCTTTTCCCATAGGTTCCTCCCTGAACTTCAAGGTCATCTACAGAAGGCCAGCTTACACTTCACCAAAAGTCATCAGGAGGACCTTTCTGTAGTAGCGACTTAGCTGTGGAATAAACTTCACAATGTAAGATGAACTGTGTTAGGTAAGGCCAAAGCCCATTCTAGAACACCATTCTCTTACTGGAACATAATTCTCTTCCATCACATGACTGACCAGATGTCTATGAGAAACCTCAAGGACAATATGAATGTAGTAGCACCCTTCCAGTAATGTGCCCACCATACTGCCACTGATGATGGAGGTCATAGGTAACCAGCTTGATTAATCTTCCCAGAGAAGTACATAGTGGTCTTTAGCATCAGTGAAAATACTTTCGTTCATCCAATCCTTTTAAATAACTTGGGTTCTGAGTTGACCTGCATCGTAATAGTTTTGTTAAAGACGGTTTTGTATTAATCAATCAAATCTTTATTACGGTCATAGATCAGCATTAAGGTTTTATATTATGTATCACTGAACTTGCACAATCATGACTTATGTGCTATGAGGGGCAAATGTATAAAATGAGTAATAAATAATAAATAAAGTGCCAGAGTGTGACTTAATTTAGCCTAGTGGATGTTGCAAAGAAACAAGCAAATATCTAAGAAAACAGAATCTGCTTTTTTGTACGATGCTGGACGTTGGTATACAATGGCACAATTTTCTGAAAAGACAGTAATGAATAAAAAAGGCTCATTAAATGCATTGAAAGCTGAGCCTCCTAATGCAGAGACATCATCAGATGGGATTCTAACACTGGCACCAGGTCAGAAGACATGTAACATTTAGCCACATGCGATAAAGCCACCCCACACAGTGTACAGTCTCATTAATATTTGGTATTTTTTCTTATATTCAACTGACGAATGATTAGTCTTGCACATGACCTTTACTCCAAGCAGAATTTTAAAATTAAGCAAATGAATAGCCATAACCAGCATCCCCAGTAGGAAAAAAAGTTCCTGTGGCACGTCTGAGAAATTTGTGAAGAGTTTTTGTTACATATTTTAAGTATCCCCCAAATCCGATTTTTCTTGACATTTGAGCTATCGTACAGACAGAGGCAAAAGATAGAGCAAGTATTCTTGACAGATTTCTGGAAGATTACCAATAGTTTAATGATGGACTTCCAAAAGTTTAATGATAAATTCTTGGGGCACATTATCGGAATGAAATGAAAGAAGTATTGACCTTGTTTAATGGCTTGGCATTCATCTTCTGCGTTAACTGTAAAAAAAGAGAGCTTTTAACAGATTGCCTTTGACCAAACCAAAAAGGGCCCTGGTTTGAACTGTCTTGCTGCTTTTTTAGGTGCTGTGCCCCTCCAACCACATGGGGAAAGTAGTGTTGGAAGGAGGGGATGGATAAACCCTCCCGAATTCTATCTGTGCTTTCACTGACAGCAATCTGGCCACTATGGATTTTTATCTCTTTTTTTCATGGTCTGTCTGTCTGTGGGTGTGTATAGAAAGTGTCAGAAAGGCACTATTTAAAAGGCTGCTCCCCAATTCATCAGAGCGCTTGTGATCATGTGCTGCCAACTCATTGAAGAATGGGACCTGGGTCAGTCATGTCATGTTGAAGATGGCTGTAGAGAGGTTAGGGCAAGAGTTGCTGAAATATAACCCAGATGTAGATCTGGGGTATAGAGAGCCAGTGTGGTGCAGTGGTTAAGGCATCAGGCGAGAAACCAGGAGACTGTGAGGCACAAAGCCAGCTGAGTGACCTTGGGCCAGTCACTCTGTCTCAGCCCTAGGAAGCAGGCAATGGCAACCCACTTCTGAAAACTTGCCAAGAAAATTGCAGGGACTTGCCCAGGCAGTTGCCAGGAGTCAATAATGACTTGAAGGTCTCTCCCCCCCCCCCCCGCAAACAAAAGGTCTATGGCATGGCTCTTGGGTGCATCTCACTGTCCCTCCACCTCTAGATCTGTATCTTGCTCAGATTCATGGACTTGAGGATTCTAGTAAAAACCAGATCAATCCACTCATTTGCCCACCATTCCTCTGATCTGTGAAACAATGCATACTTGTTAAATGAATATGCAGGTGTGAATAAGCTACTGGCTGGGCCTATAGAGGAATGGAACCAGTTTCATCAGTTGTGAAAGAGCTTCATTGGTTCTGAGTCCCATTCCAAGCCCCGTTTAAAGTACTTACATTAATTTTCAAAACTTTAAAATCTAGAGTTATGGACAGAATTCTTTCTCATTGTCAACTTCCAACTGGCTTTCTTGTTTTGGATATTTTGAAGGTAGTGAAAACCACTTTATTCAGCTGGGCTGGATTCTACTTGGCTGCATTCTCTATGGATTTTTATCTGAATTTCATAGAAAACTGTGTTACTATGCATTGATATTCATATCTTCCCTTAATATATGGAGCCTTCGTAGGCACATTTCTCTGATGTATGTTGTTTGTCAACATAAACTACCCTAGAACCTTTGCTTTTCAGTGTCAGTCTCTGTTATGCTATCCTTTATTATTTAACCCCCCTAAAGTTTTTTCAATGTAAATTTCCACTCTGTAAGACTATTTTTACATAGCTGTTGCTTTTTGTTTACAACTTTCAGCAGGGTAGATCTGTTTCAGATGTAGCTTTTGCAGACCTGTGATAGGAGAAAGACAGATGCTGGCCAATTCATTTTAATCCTAGTATTAGTACTATTGCAAAGTACATCCAGCAGATTCCCAACAGAGTCACCATATGACTGTGTTGGATGCTGCTCTGGGCTCCCAAACGAATCTTTGTCAGATTTGTTTTTCAACTCTAGTCTGTCATTTATAGTGGGGAGATTAACAAGGGAAGTAGAAATTGTCTTTAAAGCAATAGCCTGCCTACCTGAGGCTTGCCATATGGTTACTCTTCACTGCATATCGTATCAGAATTATGCTGGTCTAGGACCATAAGAGCCAGTCTGGTCTAGTGGTGAAGGCACCAGGCTAGAAACTGGAAGACCGTGAGTTCTAGTCCCATCTTGAACATGAAGCCAGCTGGGTGACTTTCGACCAGTCCCTCTTTCTCAGCCCTAGGAAGCAGACAAGGGCAAAGCACTTGTGAAATCTTGCCAGAAAACTGCAGGGACCTGTCCAGGCAGTCGCCAGGATTCAACACTGACTCAAAGGCATTATTATATATATTATATAGGACTATAAAAAGACTGATTTTATTTATCAGAATGTTTCCATTTCTTTCTACACATAGCCATTTTGGCTATTATTAAAATGCTGCTGATAAACTTTTTTGGGGGGAGGTACATATAAAATACATCTATACGACATATCAGTTTTCTCTCCGTTATGAGAGTCCCCTAACAATTTTAAGCCATTACAATGAGTGACTGATTCTCAAATATTATTCTTTATACAGTATATTACTATTTTGATTCTCGAAGAAAAAGGTTAGCTAGTGTGCCAAGAAGTACTAGAAATGCAAGATTTTAAAACAAAATCTGAGACATTGGGGTGGAGAGTGTGAAGGGTTCTTCAAGTTCTGAACATCAATTACAATCAAGACCTATTCAAAGTTATAAATGTTCAAGGAAAGAACTGTTTCCTTGACCTCTATCCATCTGTCCTGTAGCAACGACTCACAAAACATGTAACAGGCAACGTTAAATACTGAAATAAAGCCAGTGTCCATGAAGATATGCTGTGGATTGCTAATGACAGTTAGGGTTGGCCAGGAGAACAGAGCGAGCTCATGGCAGAAATTGCATTTCTGGGTACAATAACCTCTGACTAGTGAGATGGATTATTGCGAGTCAGAAGTGACACTGGAGCTGGGATAGCCAAAGTTCAGTTCTGGGTGAAGATCTAAAAGATTATGAGGCCAGAAAGGGATGATGCTTTGAGAGCTGGGGGACCCAAATGATGAGTAGATTTTATGATTATGTTGCATATTCTCTGAGGTGTGCTCTATTCCTCTCTCTGCTTCCAGATAAGGTATGGTTATTTTTTAGTAACATCAAGGGTTAATCCGAAGGTCACGTCACTTCTCATCTAGCGGACATCCCATACAAAATGAGAGATCTTTAGGGCAACTCATTAGATGCACTTGTTTTCTGTCAAAGTCAGAATGGGGGAACTATCTCGCAATAGCAAGAAAACATGCTACAGCCTACTAGTCATACTAGATGAAACCTGTTTCAAAGGCTGTCTGGTTTAAAAGTAGAGAACCATATATTCTGATAATGTTATGCAATCCTTGGTTGCCAGCTTCCCCACCATGAGGGAATGAATTGAGACGGGGATTAAATTTTTCTGGATAATAATGTTTTTTTTATATATATTATTGTTTTATAGTTTTATTGTAAACTGCCCAGAGTTATTTTTTCATGAGATGGGCGACCATATAAATTTGATGAATGAATGAATAAGTAAATAAAAATTTCCATTTAACTTACAGTAATTATTTTTAAATTGTACCTTGACTGTAGAAATCAACATATGGAGCTCTTTGTAAATCTGTTACAAATGGCTGCTTTGGATTCTAATGCTGAAACAAGTTTTGGATTCTAATACTAACACAAGACAGTCTGTTCAAGGTTAATCCTAGGCAGGTTAAATCAGCAGTAGCCCATCCGGCTCAATGGGATTCATGCTCAGAACAGGGCCTGGAGCAGGGATGGAAACCTGAGGGCCATTTGTAGCTTCTAGCACTGACATAATGCTGCTAACCTTCAACAGTACAATGCTTATATTGTGCTACACAATATTGAGACGTTCCAATAGAAGAGAATATCTGTAGCTTGGGGTTGAACTGTGGAGTCCTTGATGCTCTCTGAGCTTGGTTGTTGGTTTGCAGACGTTTCATTACTCGACTAGGTAACATCGTTGGGTAATCAGTTGGGCATTGTTGGTGTTACCTAGTTGGGTAATGAAATGTCTGCAAACCAACAACCAAGCTCAGGGAGTACCAAGGACTCCACACTTGAGACATTTGTCAGTTTGTTTGGTTTTTTAAAATTAAAGTCCATTAATGATAAGAGTTGGGGTCCCTTCCTGCCCATACTCAAGATGCCAAAAATGGTCTGGCCATCCCCCTTCATGTTTCAGCTTGATGGCCTCCACAAGTTTTCCAGGTTGGGAAGCCCTGACTGCTCAAAGGTGGTGCATTGGATGGCAGCCTTCTTCTTTTACATTCAGACTAATAGACCATGGATTATATTAACTCTAAACATAAAGATGCTAATACACCCATCTGCAGTTTTGATGTACAAGCCACTTTTCTCCTTCCTAAGCCAGTTGCAAAAATCTTATCCATTTTGCTGAGATTAGATAACTGTCCATTTTCCCCTTCACCCAATCCAGACAGATTTGAAATGCTACCTATGGTTCATCCCTCATACAATGTAGCACACGACCCACACTAAAGACAGGAACGGTGATGACATAATTGGGTGGAGTCTGGATGTCAGAGGGACATCCTTTTGGCCAGAAGGACCAGACTCTTCCACCACTTCTGGTTCAAGCTTCATCATAGCATCCTTGTGATGGATAAGGGGTAGGAAATCTTTTTTCAGATCAAGATTCATCTCATCTCATTGGAAAACTATAGTAGTAGGAAGAGTTAGATTTTATGAGTGGGTGAAGCTATAAAAGGTTGAGTAATAGCATTCAACAGGGGGAAATAAATAGATTCACATCTCGGTATTCTTTGGCACCTTGTGCAATGTTTCCTCCAGTAATTTTGGATAGAGCAAGTCATGAATATAGTCTGTAAAGGCTTGGTGGAACCTGAGGAAATCAGTAGTCCAAGCTATGAAGATCTGCATCTCCACAATATAGACTGTTGCTGTGATTTTGTGACTTTCCATTCCTTATTGGTGGATATTCTTTAATTAAAGATAGGGCAGCCTTTCCTGACCAGGTGCCCTCCTGCTCCCACAAATCATGGGCAGATGCCATCAGAACTATGATGGAATATTGGGAATCATCATCTTCTGTGGCTGAAATTCCAGATATTGAGTTATTAGTCTCCCTCCTTTATTTTATAACCCCGTTCCAAAACATGGCAACCATGCCCTTTAAGCCACTGATGCATCCTTCCATACACAGAAGAGCTTTTTCAGCAGTCAGAAGCTGAAACATTTTACTGTTGAGAGATCTGGTAAATATTTTATATTAATACCCCATCTTTCCTAGTGAAGGGTGGCAGAGCTCATTATAAAGGACAGATACATGATATAGAGATCCAGCGGGGGGGAAAAGTCTTGAGAAATGGGAAATTCGTTCAGGGATGGAATATTGCTCTTAAGGGTAGCACTGGGGGTTAGAAGTGAATCCAGTCTGGAATGGGAGGCCTTCTCGAGTGTCCCTTTTAAAAATTTGATATAAGTATGTGGACTTTCAAAAGTTCTGCCTAACTGTTTGGAGGCCTGGTGTGAAAGGTAGGAAGACAAAATTATATCTCCTTTTTACTAGTTTGGGAGTATGAGAATACCAAGGGGAAGATTACAAGGCCCACTGACTTCTTAGTTGGATTCCTTGTTACTCCTGGTTGCTTTTTGTAATTTCTCCAGGTACCACTGGAATGATGCAATCTCAGAATGATGCAATCCTTTCTCAAAAGCTGAATGATCAAGAGGTGGGAAAGCACTAGAGCAGAGAATAAAAATGACAGAACTCTGGAAGCCCACCTTACTTCCCTCTCTCCCTCCCTCCCTGTTATTTTAAAATCCTGGAGATGTAGTTAATTAGCTGAGTACCTTTGAAAGCCATTTGAGTTCATATGAAAGCCGATTCCAGTAGGAGAGGGGAGTGCTGTTGTCTAGTGCTCCCTTAGGTACAAAAACCAGGTGAGTGACTTTGGGCCAGCCCTAGGAAGCTCTAGAAGAAGACACGAGTAAACCCCTTCCAAAATGTTGCCAAGAAAACTGCATGGACCTTTCCATGTAGTCACCAGCAGTCAAGACTGACTTGAAGGGCTGTAACAACAGCAACATTTCAAATGTTTTAAGTGAATTGAGTAGTTTGGCTAGTTATGTTGCCATATATTGTCCTTCAAGGCCACATTGTAAAGCCAATGGCTCTTGCTGTAATAAAACACAGACCCTCCCACCTTGCCTGTACAGAACTGTGATGTCACGTTATTATGAAGATCCTACTGTGATGCCTCTATTGCCCAAACTAGTTTACCTGCCCTCTCTCACTTTTCCAGTCTTTTAAGCTTCTTCATAATAATTTCCTTGCAAAGTCCCCCTCCCTTATTTTATACTTACGTATAGAAAAAATTGTTTGCTTTTGTTTCTTTTGCTCTGCTCATAGGATGAACAAACCATCTTTGTTAGACGGACTTCAAAGTGCAGCTGGACTTCAAAGAATTTAGGTCCCTGAATTATCAGCCAGTATCCTTTCTTTCTTTCTTTTTAACATTTTATAGTCATGTGATACTGGTTGCCTATGTACATAATTTTAGATCCTCATTTCATAATCCTTACTTGAAAATATATTATTCTTTTTGAAATAAAATGGTCATTATTCTCAAATAAAATAAATGTTTATCTCCTTCCTCCACAGTATCACTATTAAATCTAAGATTGAAAATTGCCTACATCTATCCTGGGCTGATTACTTCATATCAGGCACAATATGTTTGATGCCTGGTGCTCAGAATGGCCAGTCCATTCTCAAGGAACAGAGTGATGTAAGATATTTTCTTTCTTGCTAAACTCTTGAACTCCATAAACCATGTATTTATGGAATTTGCTGTCCTCAGATGTAATGACACCTCTGAACTGAGTTTTAAAAGGGGACTAGATAAATTCATAGGAGATAGAACTGCTATCTTGATGGTTCAACACTACTTTCCAAGCATGTCATAAATATCAGCTGTGTGAGAAACAAGAGTGGAAGAGGGCCTTTGTCTTGCTGTCCATGGTAGTAAGCTTCTGGAATACGTGTGGTTTGCCATGCATGACACAGAATACAAAATGAGACGAACCTTTGGCCATATTCAGGAGGGTTTTTAGTTTTTTGAGCATTTGTCTCTGTCCAAAGAGCTTTAGAAATCAGAAGGATGGAGTCCAACAAGGAGAGGAGTTAAAATAGGGCCAGAGCTTGCATATGAGGGACACACCTTCTATTAGCGTCATGCATGTAGTTTTAAGGAATTATCAACCTAGCATAAGTTGGATGGCAGTAGGGAACATTTTCTGAGGCACAAGATTTAGTGGGTATTCCATTAACAATAGTGGTAACTAATTTGGGACCTCTGATTGATTATGCGCCATCAAGTCATTTTCAACTCCTAGCAACCAGATAGATAGATAGATAGATCTTCTCCATGAGACCTCTGCATGAAATTATATGGAATAAACCTGTATTCATCTTGAGTAGGATTCAGGATAGGGTTGATTATCCAGCTAGAACGACCTTAGATATATCTTCTAAATTGTAGCCCTTGTGGTACAAACCTGTTTCTTTGAGCTCTTGCTTGAGCCTTATGGTCATGATACCACATTGACTTTCTAGGCAGGAAACTCTTGTATAGACAGACACACCTTAAAATTAATTGCAGTGTAGCACAAAGCTCTTTAATTTATTTAGGACTTAGTCCTGAGGTGCTTCTCCTTGCAGCCTGGTAATAGCTGGATTGCTTGTCATAAATCATTGTGACTGCACAGAAAATCCAGGTGCTGGGAAGGGTTTGCCGTGGAATTCAGAGTAGCACTTGGAAGTGTTATTTAAAGCTTTGCAACAGCTGTAGCTTGTTAGCTATCAGAAAATCTTCTAGTGAGAAAGGCAATACACAGTGCAGGGCTGTGTGCTTGAAATAACAATTGGTGCAATTCCAAAGGGCCCTTTAGGAGTCTTCTCCAGGTAGAATTTAAGTTGACACTTTCCAAATCTGCAACTTGTTCAAAATGCATTAGAATTCGAGGGAGGGGGGATGAAAAATCGGGCAAGGTGATTAAGATCCAGTCATTCTCATATCGATGGCTTTGATGGATTTAACTAAAGCACGTTTTAGTGCACCATTCTACTTTTTCACATTGGTCAATCTAATGTTCCTGGGAAAGTCATAAGAAGAACCTGAAGGAGACAGTTTTCATCTAGTACATGTTCGTGTGCTTGAGGTAAGCTGATGCTAAAAAGTGCCATTCTGTCATGGCATGCATATACCTGCATTAACACCTTTCCAACAATTAGGTGTACGACTTATGTCCCCACTGAAGCTTATCCATCATCCCAAACCTTCTACAATTTCAGTAGAAATTAGTCTTGTGGTTCTCTTTTTTAACATGAAATTAAAGAAGCTTTTGGTATCTCCCCTTTGGGCTGGATGTTACAGAAAACAGGTGAGGGTGAGAACAAGAGGGGGAAATCAAAGTTGATGTGCAAGTCTGAATGGCCAATCAAGATAGAAGATGCGGTGAGGAGGAGGAGGCTAGGAAAACTTGAATTTGTCTCAGAGGTGCTCTGTGCAACCTCTGAGCTTCTCAGCTGCCTCCAGGAGCCCCCTGGGAAAAAGAAGAAAGAAGAAGGAAGAAGGAAGAGGAGTGTTAATCTGTTTATTAGGTGCATTATTGCCAAAGCAACTCTAGGATGAAGAAACAAACTTGATTAGAAAATATAAAATCTAGCTAGGATGGAGACAGCTCTAAGGAGGACCTGAATTTTGTATTAGCCAGCAAATGGGATGAGTCATAATGTTGCCTGGTCTATCAGATTTAGTTAGCTAATATCACTGAAGGTAAGTGAGGGCAGAAGAAATGGGACTTGAATTATTTACAGAGATCTTTCCCTATCAGAGATTTGGCTGATGAGGGCAATTGAGGGCAGTTAGAGTAGACATGAGAAAAGCAGCAAGCGTTTCTTTTTGCATGCCAAGCCAAAATACAGTATAAAAATGGAGGATACTTTCTGATATGGGTGAGAGTAAACACTTCCACTCCACCCTCTGGTCTCTATTTCAGATTTTCTTGGAATCACATCCCATGTCTTTTGCATGTAGTTAGGCCAAACCCTTGC
Organism: Python bivittatus; assembly: GCF_059951505.1. NCBI lineage: Eukaryota > Metazoa > Chordata > Lepidosauria > Squamata > Pythonidae > Python > Python bivittatus. The sequence continues at coordinate 8,292,062 of NW_028277085.1, read as the reverse complement.
AATCTGCAATTTCTTTCATCCTTCTCTCCTAATCAATGTTCTGACTTCTGGCTGGTAGGATACACAATACCATATTTTAACTCAAGCATCTATTTAATTTGATGCACTCACCCACTCACTAACATAGAACCGTATTACTCTTCTATTTTTTCTATGCATATTGTACATCTTTTTTTAAATGAAACAATGTAATTTCAAAAATGCCCTAAGGCAAAGTTTTAAAAGCTTCTAAGAGTTGATTACTAAAATATGTAAATAAGGCTTTTGATAAGCTTTTTAAAATTAAAAACTACTTTTATAGAGATGGGCTATAATAACAGAATCTTGCAAGTCTGATTTGACTCCTCCCCTGTCAGTCTTATCAGGGAGACCAGACAGGAAACATAACTAGATAAGCTAATTCTATTTTACTGTAAAGCTACATTAACAGAATCTTGCAAGTCTGAAAGTACAATTCTCCCACCATCTCCTTTACAGCCCTAGAAACCAGGGAGGGTCCCTTCTGAGCCTCTTGCCCTCCCCACTATCCAGCTGTGGGCTATGCTGTCTCTTATCTGATTGCTCCCTAGGCAGCATCTCTTGGCCCTGTTTTCCAAGGTCTTTCCCACATACTATTACACCCCCCTTCTTATATACCTGTGAATCAGGGAGGTGTCTGTCTGACCGACTTCCAAAGGTTATCTTGCTTCTCTGGACTTAAAAATGTTTCAGTCCCTTTGGTCTAGGTAATGGTTCTTGCATATCTCCATCAAGGTCATATTCCTTATTCTCTACACTCAGCTTGAAGATATCAGTGAAGGGGAGCCCACCACCTCTCTGGGTCTTTGGCTCCTCTGCCTGCACTGTTTTTTCTTTTTCTTTTGCTAATGTTCAGTTGGAATCTGTCTTTTGGTAACTTGGTCACTGCAATTTGTTGGTTCTTGAATTTCATCTTGGAAAGAAAAAGAGAAAACCGGAAATGAAGAGGAAAAGTGACTTGGTTGACTTCAGCCTCTAATACAAACTGAAGTCTTTGCTGCAACTGGCCCTAAAAACTTGGTGCTCATCCCTACACAAAGTTGTCACTGAATTGTAATGATTAATGTTACAGAATACATAGGCAAGTAATTGTATTGTATTGGATTAACTTAATGTTCACACTGATGATGTTACCTAGTTGGGTAATGAAACGTCTGCAAACAAACAACCAAGCTCAGTGAGCACCAAGGACTCCATGCTTTTATAATGTTTAGACACATCAAGCAAGGGAGTAAAAGCTCTAAAATCCTCCAATGTATCCTTAAAAGTTTTGCTGCTTGAAAAAAAAATGAGAATCTACTGTTCCTTTTGTGTATTTTTAAAGAAAATGTAGCTTCAAGGAGCACAGAAAGAGAGTGATTAATTAAATTCATTTTTCTTTTTTTCCTTTTTTCCATTAAATTAAAAAAAAGGGGGGGGAACTACTCTCAGTGGATACCCAACATTTAGAATAAATCTTTTATAAAGATGTTTCAGAGAACAGAGTTTGTGAGTATTTGAGAAAAAAAAGGAGGGTTGAGGGAGGGGGTTAAAGAAATTGTTTTTTTTACTATTATTACTTTGATTTTATTTTTGGTTCTCCCCCCCCCCCCCGATTCTTAGCATATGGGGTGTTAATTAAACAGTTGTGTTTTTCTTTCATTTGTGCTGCAAATTGCACCCATAATTATATCTCTATTCATGGAATAGGTATATAGTTTGCTAAGTGACCTTGAGTTCATGCAGAATGTAAAATAAGAGAGAGAAGTGTCAAGCTGACACTTTCAAGATTTCCAAGGTGTTTGGGATGTCTCTGTTGAGGGATTTTCCCTTCCTTTTGAGAGACATTAGCAGTGATAACAAAATAAAGACTGAGGGCCTTGGCTCAGAATATTCCTTTGATGAAAGTCACTGAGTTACACAATTAAATCTCTTCTGTAGATGAATGGACTCCATCAGCTGTGAATTGGTCTGATGAGATGAAAGAAATGCAATAGTTAGCCCAGCTCTGATCATCTGGAATAACAGCTATGGAAGTAGGTCAGTTTATAGTTGCTTTGAAAGATCCCCTCCTTCTTTCGTCTGTAGAATTTCACAGTCGATTAATCTCAGTGAAGCATTTAGCACATTTGGTAATTGATCATGTGCCAATTAGAAGTTATCTTCAGATTGGGCAGATTCCCCAAGAGATGCTTTAACATCATGAATGCTAACAGCAAACAAAATGTTAAATCAGTTGGCTCTTAAACAGATCACATCTGAGGAAGACCTGTTTTTCTTCTTTTTCTCAAACTCTTATGTTTAATGTTTACAATTTTGGGTTCAGGAGGTAAAATAAGCAGCAGGATTAACGACCCTTGTTTTTTTTTTTTTGCTTCTGCCTGTCTCAACAGATGTTGTATTTGGTTTTATGGTAGATATGATTTTGAGAAAAAAGAATAGACTATTCTTTCTACTGTATGTCATCCAAAACTGAGGGAGGGTGGGTGAGAAAGGGGTCCTCCTCGGACTTTGCCTAAAGGGACCAGGGTGGACCAGGGTAGTTGAACCCTTTCTCTTGAACATTGAAGTCTCCTCCCTCTTCTGTTACTTTTAGAAGTAGGACCACTGAATCCTCCACCTTCACAGTAAAAGGAGAAGGTTTGATGAGATCCTGGGCTTTTGCTCTCCTTTGGCTTTAATGATGAAAAGATATTAAACCTCCCTCTACCTCATTCCACTTTCAGATATCCAGAGACTTCCCTCAGATCCAGAATTCAGGAACACAAAGCAGAAATTTGGTACGGGGGGGGGGGGGGGAAGCTGAAGTCATCTGATCTGTGATGAGATGAAGGACCTTTCCCTTTAAAGCAAGACTTGTCCATCTCTGACCAATTTTTTACATGAATGGCCTGGAGAGATATTGATGTGTCTTGATTGGCTGACCCTTTGGTTGGAATACTACATTGGCCATCTTAATGGTTTACCCAAGAAAGAACTTGTCTCTTTGAAATACAACAGGAATTGGAAACTAACTGATGATAACGTTTCTAATTTGATTTTCTCCAACCCACCCTGCAACCTCCAATGTGTTGGGCCTGGGGCAGGCATACTTGCACTCCCAACACATTTGGGAGTGTGGAAGGATGCTGGATTAAGCGCAAGGCTAAGCCAGGGCACCTAAGGACACCTCCTTTGGAACTTTCCAGGCATTCTTTCCCATTGTGGGACTTTATTTAGGTTATTGTAATTAAAAACAAAGAAATAGGAAGCTGGCTGCCAAGCAAAATATCAGGCTGTATCCTTATTTTCAGTTAAACTTATGTTTAAGATTGTTTCCAATTATATCAGGGGAGCAGAGTTTTGGAGAGATTCTGTTTTTTGTGCTGTAGCTTGTGGATGGTCACTTGGTGGTGACTTGGAAGATGACCTCATCTCTACCAGACACCAGCCCAAATGTTGATATCTTTCAGGCATCTTACAAAGCTCACCTTTTAGGTTGGTTTTTCTCACCAACTAACTCCCTCTAATATTTCTACATTAATGGATGGTTTCTACTTTAGCCCTATCCTGCTTTCACCTCTCTATTTTTCCTGTGTTTAATTTGAACATTATTTTATGATTACTGTAAACTGCTTCAGGGTTTTCTAGACTGAGAAAAGCGATACAGAAAAGCTGTAATTACATAAATAAGACTGCTATTTGAAAATGTAAATGATGGGTGACTAGGATAGTAGAAAACATCATTGGGGTTGTGCCTTATCAATATGTCATCTGACAATGGCTGGGGTTTTTCTGACTGGTCACACCAACAGATATTTTGTAAGAGCACTTATAATACGTTCTCAAAATTTCAGATGTACTCTACTGCCCCCCAAAGTCCCCTAACTTTGACCTAAATTACCCTGCCTGTAGTTTTAAAACTTTGCTTGACCTAAATCTTTTGATATCTGACTTTACTAGAAACTCAGCAATACCAAATGCGTATTCTGGGTCGAAAACATCAATTTTCTCCCTTGCAAATATTTTTTTCCTACTCTCTTCTATCCAAAACTCAGTTTAACCAATCCCCATTAATCATCAGACAGCAGGATTTTTTCTCTTTCAAAAGCAAATCTCACTTGGAAGTTAGTCATCAATAATTTAAGCCTGAATGCATAGTTCCCAGCTGCTATCCTGTAGAACACAATGAGAGCAGAGAAATGTCTCTCCTGGGAATAATGTGTTAAATATAAAAATCTGACTCAACCAGCCTTGATTTCATCCTAGAATCCTAAAGATGGAAGGGGTCACTGAAGCGGTTGAGTCTAATGTCCTCTTCATTGCAGAAATCCAAACTAAAACATCCCAATTGGTGACTGTCCAGCCTCTCTTTGAACATATCCAATGAAAAGAAAATTGGTTTCACTGTCATACCACTCTTGGTACACATTATCTGGTACCAAGACCAGCTTTTGCGCTTGTCAAGCCAGTAGCCCCTCCCCTTAAAAGGTGTGTGTGTTTGTATGTTAACAAAATAAGAAAACAGGGATCCAATTAAAGGCCAAACTAGATTTTACATTAATTCCATGTTCCATACATATTACATGTGTTTAAAATACACCCACTGTGGTCTCTAGAATGAGCAGTGATGGTGGAAGCTCTCTGGATTATGGTCGTGATGGAGAAGAAGCAAGTTTGTTGCATCTTTGGTTGGTACAGGTATGGGTTTGATGTGAAAAGTCACACGACTGTGGTTTGAGTTCAGAATGCTGGTGCTCCATGGAAAATACAAGCAAGAAACTAATGAAGATGACTGCTTGGAGGAAGGAAAATGGAGTTGACAGGATATTACCAGGAATTGTAATGGAATGAGCAAGTCACACCTTAGCTTTTAATTAAGTTATCATTTCAAATCCTCTTTGAAGAAATTCAAGAAACTTGCATCTGGCTTTAACATTTTATTTCAATATCACATCCTTTCCAATTTACAATCCTGGGCTGGTATATTTGTGGGTAACATGCCTTTCAGTTTGACCTTAAGGCAGTGTTTCTCAACGTTGACAATTTGAAGTTGTGTGGACTTCAACTCCCAGAATTCCCCAGTTGGCTGGGGAATTCTGGGAGTTGAAGTCCACACATCTTCACGTTGTCAACATTGAGAAACTCTGCCCTAAGGAATGTGGTGAATAAAGATCAAGGTGTTGGCTGGAGAAGAACATATTTATTCACAGGATTTCCACTAATAGATGGAGTAGCATATGTTGGAGGAAAAGGAAGAAGAAGAAAAAACTCAGATGGCTTTGAAATTGGAGCTTATTTCTCTGAGTATTCCAGCTGCCACAGTTCTAAGCTTTGCCTTGTTGAATAGACCAAGATGGGAGGTGCAGTAGACTACAATGGTGTGTCTCCTCAGGATTTTCACTTGGCTGAGTCAAACAAAAAATGAATATGTGAATAAAAGGGAACTTGTCTAGTTCAAATGAAGACTCTTATTAATGAGCCCTTTTATTCCTGGTTTTTAGAGATTTTTCTTTTAAAAAAGAGGGAAAAAAGAGAGAAGTACGCAATATAATTCTTGCCAGATTCAGCTAGGTTTGCTGGTCATTTTTATCTCTTTATGTGAATGCAAGTGTTTAGTTATTCACATGACAGAGTGGTCTGTCCTGTAATTAATGGATGAACCTGGTTTTCATGTGATCCATCTGTATTAGATTTTCCTTTCATGGTGTTCGCATCTTACTTCAGCCTCACATTATTTAATCTTCAGAAGGATATTTTAATCTTTTGCCCTCCTTCTCTTTTACGTTTCTTTCTAAGTTTCTGCATAACTCAAGTTATGCTCTTTGGGGTGATGGCCTCACTTCATTGCTTTTTCTTTCCCCTTTTGATCCCATTTCCATACTTAAAAGCTTCTGAGCACTCATACAGAAGGTTTGTTTTTACACACATTTCTCTGATTCAATTTGTGCACAGAATCAAATCTCAGTTCTCTCTCAAAGAGGGAATCCTGGTTGGATCCTTCTTTCCTACATGGTGGCAATTTGGCAAAGCCCAACAATATGGAAGAACAATTAACTGTAAAATGAAACAGATTTTGAAAGCGCAATCCCATTGTAACCTGAGGTATTTTTAATACATTTTATCAAACCATACATCCCATTGGAATATGCTGAGTTGGGATTGTACATGTTAATGACTGCGATGATTTTATATGCCTTTCCTTGAAAAAGATTTTTGACTTTCAAAGAATGGTGAATTAACTTATGCAAGTATGCCTTAATCTCTAAAATAACTTTGTTTTTAAAAAGTAAATCTGATGCAGAATTTAATTCTAAATGGAATTCGTTCTTGAATAACAATCTTATACACAGAATTCTGTTGCACCCAAAGTTTGCTTTTAGAGCTCTTTGTTGCAGTCTTTCTCAACCTTGACAGTTTGAAGATGTGTAGAATTCAACTCCCAGAATTCCCCAGCCAGCCTTGCTGGCTGGGGAATTCTGGGAGTTGAAGTCCACACATCTTCAAGTTGCCAAGGTTGAGAAACATTGTTGTGTCATTCACAGTATTAGTGGAATGTACTATTTACTACGTATAGTTTCTTTTAATGAGTTGAACAGTGTTAACCAAGTGTTTTTTAAAAGTTCAACAAAGCTACGTGAATGTTGACCAGGAAATGGATGTGAAATATCTCATAGGTTTCTAATAATCTATTGGAATACCTAAGTTTTATGATAGCTGCATTTGTTGTTTATCCATCCACATTTCAGTAATTGTGATTTTTTTTGTGTTACTTGTTTCTTACATTATTTCAAAATATATAATAAAGAATTAAAAAAAAAGAGGGAACCCTTGCCCTGGGTTGACAACTTTTGAATCCCACGGAAGTCGTTCTCATAGCTCCTCCAGAAATTGCTTAATGCTGTCTTGTTTCATGGGAAAGAAAGGGTAAATTATTAGATTCATGACTGTTTATTTGTATTAACTATGTTTAATTTACTTGATTTACATTAACTTTAAAGGAAAGTATGACCAAGTTGATGACACCCTTCTTCCTTCTTCTCACCTACTAATTCCAGGTCCCATGTCTATAACAGCAACCTAGCGCATCTCAGTATAAAATATCACTTCCATGTCAGCAGAAATTTTACCTTCTTAATTTTTATCTGTCAGGAGGATGCTATTAAATCCGTCGCAAGAAGGGCAGTAAAAAATAGTTGGCAAACCCTAGAAAAATCCCAAGGGGAAGCAAAGTATGGCCCTCCAGATGTTTTTGTGAGTTACCACTATAATCATTTCTCACTGCAGGCCATGTTGTCGGGAGCAATGGGAGTTGAAATTAAGCAACATCTGGACAGACACATGTTACCGTGTCTTATAGGAAAACAGTGCTTTTATCAAGAAATTGTAAATGAAAGAATAGCTCTGAAGAAGTATATTAAAGATGGTGAAATGGGTAGCTGTTCTGGCTGCTGATACTACCTATTCCTGTCTCCCAACATGGTCTTATGTCTCCAAAAGGTGATACATCCTCATACCTGAAAAACGAGGTTGACTTTCACAGCTAGGCTTCATTTAGTCTCCTGCTTTGGAACTTGGCTGCAGACTCATCGTGCGCTAATATTTCATTGAGCATTGTGCTTGAACTTGCTGTCCCAAAGGTTGCTTGTGGAGACATGTGGTCCTTGAAACCTAGATGTATCGAAGTCCTTTTCCAATATGAAACAAGGCTGTAATTCTTAGTTGAGCTGGTAAACTTCTGCCTGGGCTCTACCACTGCAGTCTGCAAAGGATGAAATGTGCCTCTGTTCAGAAATAAAAATCTTGCAGGTGGAAATGTTGCATGTTAGGAAGAAAGTTACAGAACTTGAAAGGAACTTGAAATTCATGGAAGCCAAGGCTGTAGGTGGTTCCTAACCATAGTAGCAGTATATTATTTGAAGTTTCAAAAGCAGTGTTCTTCTCAGGACCAATTGCTGAAATACACAAGCCTAGGACTGGACTCTTGACTTATGCTTTTGGCAGCATATAGTTAGTCATTGTAAGGAACAGGATCTTGGACTTAGATAGACCTCTGAGATGATCTAGAATTTCCCTTCTGTGTCATTTTTGTTGCATTTTACTGAAGCGCCCAGCAATTGTGCTTTATGGCAGAATAGTTTATGCCAGCTCTTAAGCAGCTGCTGAAAACTGAAAAGAATTCTTCCAGAGTTCACTGTAGCAAGATTTACTGAGATGAAAAGGAGAGGGTTACAAGAATTTCAGCAACTGAACTATTTTCCATTAAGAATCAATTTATCCCCTAATTCATTAAGACAGAGTCTCTCTTTCTTTGTGGGACCTAGTGAGGAGATAGGCCTTTTCACTGATAATGGAGAAGTTTGTAGCTGGCTTTTTGTAATACTATGTAGGTGAGGAGCTGAGGAATCAAAATAACTGAATGTCTATTTGCTTTTCAGCCTCCTGCTAAATAAGCTGCATTGACACACATTTAGCCCAATGATTCTTAAATCTGAGAACCAATGATTACACCAGCATTACTGAGTTCAAGCAGAAATAAGCAAAAATGCTGAAGTGTTGCTACATGGTTGTTTGTTTTTGGATCAGGGCTGGACAAACTAGGGTGGCTTAGTCTTTTAAGTGAACAAATCATTGTTGAAATCTTGGCTAAATGTAAAAAGAGGAACACGTGGAGCTGCAAAAGAAAGGGAAAAGATGACAAAGATTTGGATGCAATTTTCATCTGCAAATCAATATGTACAGGTGAAAATTTGGGAATCATTACTGTAATTGAAAAAGAAGTTCATCATGTTAGAATGGAAAGATTGCTTTCCTTGCTGTTCAGTGGGCCATTTCATGGCTAAGTCCGGAGTGAACAAGATTTTGATGGCCTGAAGATGTATTTAATCTTTGTGGGAAGACAAACAGCTGTGGGTGATGGAGTACCTCCGTGTAGACCAGGCTAGCATCTTCCGCGTTTCCCTGTGATTGGTGGAAGGAACTTAGGGGAGCATGTTTTCAAACTACCTTAAGCCTATGCAGGCTGTAAGCTACAATTTTTGTGTGAGTTCTATCTCCAGGTGATAAAGAATCTTGTCACTACTTCTTGGAGAGAGCTGCATGAACAATCTGGGGGCTAGCTAAAAGTTTCCCTTAAATGTCCCATGGAGTTTTGCAACCATAAATAATCAGTTTTAGACTGCTCCTTCTACTCCCATGTTGCAGTTTCCCTGATCTAAATTGCTTCCCCAACCACAGGCAAAAAAAGAGACAGGCCCTAGAATAGAAGCTTAAATCTCATTGGAAACTTTTGCAGACTGTTAGCTTGGTCATCTTTTATATCACCAGTCAGCTCCAAGTGCTGCTCTTGGTGGTGCAGAAATGATGCTATTTCCTACCTGAGTGAAGGATCTAGATGTAGGGATCTCTTGCAAACAATGCTCCTAGGAGGGGCAGCGTGTTTGAAGGGTTAGGTTTATATAGTTGCTGATATGTTTTTTGCATTTTTTTTTTCTGTGAATGAGGGCTTGATGCATGCATAATGTATGTGTGTTTTGTCTAGTCTTGGATCTTCAGACACAAACAAACTCCCCATTGTCATGCCTGACGCGTCCTTATAAGATTCTGAGCAATTATATGTCACCCAACTTGTTTGATTATTATGTTTAGCATTGAACCATCACAAAGAGCTTTAGGGTTTAACAATGCATTAAAATGAATGGGCACTGTTCAGACTTCAGAGTTACAGATTCAGCCAAGATAATTTTGTGTTTGTTTGTTTTTTAACATACAGAAGTTACATTTTTGGACACACTAGACTTGTGGATTTACAGCTCTTTTTCCTTTCCTTCAGAAAACATAGCAACATTTGAACAAAGACCCCAGATCAGCTGCATGGGTGGATTTGGCAAGCCCCAAGCTATCCCTTTTGAACAGTGGGAGATCAAATGACACTTTCACCACCTGGGTTTGGATCCAACCTTGGGTCAGATCTGCAGGTGTTCGTTTGCTCCAGCTCTTCTAGCTGTGTTCTCCTCTTAGTTGTAATTTATCCTCCCACATTGCTCAAAGGGAGGGAACAAAGAGAAAATTGGACACTCTACCCAACCTTTCTAACCATAACAATGAGTTTTCAATCTTGGGATTTCTCTCCCTTTTATCCTTTGCTCTTTTTTTCACCGTTGTTGCTTCTGAAGACTTCCATCCCCATTCCTTCTTCCCTTGCAGATTTTTGTTAAGTTGTACTTTCCTCTGAAATTTGACATATTTTTATTAATTACCTACACCTTCTTTGTACCAAGACAAGGTAGTTTTCTTAAGTAATCCATTTCCCCCCTCTTGGGTCAAATGGTCTTTTGCTTTAAGCTGGCTTCTTGGTGCCACGCGGTGGGTGGTATGAACCTGGGGAGATTTCCTTCTGGGTTTGCAAAAATTTCTGGCTCATTCTCTCTGAATTTTCAGGGGAGTTGTAAATTAAGGAGTTAACACCATACGCATGCTGAGCTACAGCCAAGTATGAAGGAAGGAATTTGTTTGGTGTGAAGCAAATGTATCTAATTTGAACTTCCAAAACCAGCGCGCACGCTGAATGCAGAAATATTTTGATTTCACACTGCATTTGAATCTTGTGATGCAGTTCATTTGTCCAGAACTGGAGAGAGGCAAATATTGGAAGCATTTCACCAGTGTGTTTGTGAAAATAACATACAGTATGTATTACATTAGGAAAAAGTCTTTGCAATACACACATGTGTGTGTGAGTATTAAGCAAGTGTTCATGTAAACCTATGCTTATTGGAAAATGCTGACTTAAATATGAGTACTACTAGGACAAAACAAATTTAGGATTAGAAAAATGAGACACCGAGAAGCTAACATTGACAAATTCATGAGCTACAGACCTTTCCCAATGATCTGATAAGCCTTAACTTGCCTGTTCATGCAACTGTCATTAGTATTTTGTTGATCAATTGTGTCAAAAAACAAAGAATTTTTTTTCAATGCTCCAAAATCCTTTTCTGTTCTTAAATCTTTTCTTAGTAAGAAGTGATGTAGCAACTGTGTGTCTGTGATGTAGCAATAGTGAACTCTTACACTTCTTTGAATTGTGTTAGCTCTAGACATAAAACCCAACGCTTGTGATTCACATCTGGATGGCGTTTGAGCTTTATCACAGGTTTTGTTTTTCAGTTTCTGCAATTTTTTTTTTATTCCTACTCCTGAGCCTCATCAAGCTACAGTCATTTTGGGAAATGCTGATACAATTTCTACCAATTTATCCCTGACAAGGAAGCCTTTTAAAAATGGAGTTGCTTTCCTTTTTTGTTCAGAGTCACGGTAAACACAATTACCCTCATTAACCCCGGTTTCTGTTTTACAACAGAAAAATTAGATGACAATCACGAAGTGGTTGGAAAGTGCTTTCGTAATTAGTCCTCGGCAGTCTGCAGTGTGAATTCCACTGAGCGGGTGCGTTCTGGGATGGCTTTGCAAGCATTTGACTCCAATCAAAGTACCAGAGTTGGGGAGATGGAAAAATTGGGGAACTCTAATTAAAGGGCATTATCCTTGATCTAGGCTATGATCGCGGAGTACTCTGGATATAAAATCTTTTTGAACTTCATGATAATTAAGCCAAGTTGATTGTCAGTGCTCTCTTTTGGGAGAGGATTTCATGCTGCAATTCCTAATTCATGCTGATGTAACTGCACTGAAATGAGTTGCTGATTTGCAGTGGCAGAACTCAGGTGGAAGCTCAGCCAGATTTATTTAAAGCAAATTGACAATACCAATTTGGGAGGGTCTTTTGAGAGGAACACATCTGGAATATAACCTGGGTTTCAAAAAAAGCACCCAGAATACTTGGAATTTTTCTTCCCAGGAAAGCAGGATCCATACTATTTGGAGCTTCTTCAGAGAGAGCGTAACCAAGTCCAGAACAAGTGTACTTACCATCTCCCAGACCCGTCCATGAGCAGGCGAGCAGCTAGTTAGCCCACCTTGACTGAGTTTAGAAAAACTAAGCAGCGGCAATCCTGATTAGTACTTGGATTGAGAACCACCAGGTAACCCAAGGCTGTAGGCTAGAGTGGGAAGTTTAAAAAACATCTCGGAAGGCAGCAGTGGCAACAAACTTGAACCTTGTTGCTAAAAAAACTATAGGGACAAGTCCACCTAATCTTGACTTTTCCATCTGTGCATTGGCTTCCTGTAGGCATCTGGTTGGCCACAGTAGCAGCAGACACCTGGACTAGATGAGCAAGGAGAGGACAACCTACTGATGACAACCTCTGTGGGAGGATTTGGGGAGAGGATTTGTTTGGGGAATCTAATTTAGGCTTAAGGTGTGTTTGTGATTGTGTGTGTATGCATGTATATATGGATGGATGGATGGATAAATAGACAGATGGATGCATGCTTTGACTGTTTTGTAATCCTCCATGAGTCTGTATTCATTCAGTAGTGTACAGGTAGTGTATACATGCACATATTTGTGTTTGAGCTTAGAATGGCAGGAAATCATGGCACCAATTTTTGACAAACGTGTTGGAAACAAAGTGTGATGGAATGGTGTCAGGTTCAGCCCAAAGAACTCCACGAGAGAGTGCAGATACAGTTCTGTTGTGTTTATTAGCTTCCACCTCAAGACAGAATCTCTCCAGACTGAACCTAAGTTCCCAAGCCAGCAAGCCACAACACCGTGAATTCCTTAGGGTGGTGCCAGTTTCATCTTCTTAAACTTCCCACGCTCCTGCTGGGGGCTAAGGAAACGCTTATCTCCCCGAGCGTGGCCTTCATAACACCATTCCATCACACAAAGCGAGTTGCCCTCCCCTCAGTCGGATCCAGCAAGCCAGCTCTTAAGATTAAAAACAAGACTATCTGTAGCTCTTGTTTATTTATTTGATTTCTATAGCCACCCATCTCAATAAGTGACTCTGGGTGGCTCTTCCTCCTTTGCTGGCATTTTACATCTAATTGACCAGGCCCCAGACCCCCATTGCCTAGTATCTGAGATGCTAATTCTTGGCCAATGCAACCCAACCCAGCTGAAGGCAGAAAAAAAAGCATTTTATGGCATTTAAAATTTTCATGTGGGGCAGCTGAGTAATTAAGGACCGGTAGGTCACCTTGGATGTTTAGTTGCACATATGGAAAGCCCCTTAAAGGAACCTGTGTAGACAAGCAAAAAAAGCAATCCTAGCATTAAACATCTCCATTTTGACTTCCACGTCATCTGGTTCTCCGAAGATGCTAAAAGATATCGATTGTGTTATTATGCTTGTTTATTTTGTTTTACTTGCTCTGAATGAACACCAAATAGCACCATCGGGAGCTGTGTGGAAATCAACGTGAGATATTTTTTAAGAGTACAGCTCGGTTGCATCCAAAAAGAAACAGAGGGAGGAGGAGGAGACCTAATTACTTCCTAGCCAGGAACCATTCTGTGCCTGGAAAATACAAGAGGAAAGGCTAACGTTCAGTAATATTTGCTCATAATCTGCAACACGAGGGAAGGAAGGTAGCTAAGCATATTTGTTGTTTGTTATCACTCAGTGGATGTGTAACTTCACAATCATTCTCTTTGTGTGTGAACAGCAAAGACACCCCAATAACAAAAATGCTGGGGAGGATGTGAGGAAGAGTAGAAAAGCAAAAAATGTATACATGGAATATATTTTCTGAGGATAAAAAAAAAAAAAAAAAGATTTCAAGGAAATTTAACATTAAAGGTAATTCCTACACATATTTTAAAAATCAGCTTCCTTTAGGAATGGGCACAGCAGTTTAGGCTGGACAAGTTATGCATGGCTATATTGCTCATCTGAGAGCCAGTCTGGTGTAGTGGTTAAGGCAGTGGGCTAGAAATTGGGAGACTGTGAGTCCTAGTCCTGGCTTAGGCATGAAAGCCAGCAGTCACTCGCTCTCAGCCTTGCTGGCTGGGGAATTCTGGGAGTTGAAGTCCATGCATCTGAAAGTTGCCAAGGTTAAGAAACACTGCTTTAAGCTGCAGCAGAAAATATTGTAGAGTTTTTCTCCATCCCCTCAAGGATGGTAGGATCCAGCTCATCGCAAACCCAATAGCACCTTGACTTTTCTTATAGGGTTGATCTCATAGACCCATTGCTGTTCTGAAGGAAGGAGAACTGGATGGAAGGGAAATGGACTTGACTGGATCTTGGACAAGAGAAGTTTAAAGAAATAAAGGCAAGTATGAAACAATGAATGGACATGCTAGAAGCAAGGAAGGTCTATAATGAATGATGGCGTAAACTAGATTTAATGCCATTTCCTTTTATCTCCTCTCTTTGTTTTTGCTATTTACTCTTTTTGTTGCATTTTCCATGATGTTATTTCCCAAAGGGAATGAAACAATCTCTTTGCATGGATAAATGTAGTAAGGGGAGAGTAATATTGCCTAAGGAGGAGGACACAGACCTAGAGTGATGTGTTGATCTTGGTGTGATGTGTGGCATTCTCCCAAGAGTTTGGCCATTAGAGAAATAGGGGCCACCATTGGTTGGTTACAATGGAGAGGACAATGTGAGACATGTTGATCCCTCAGAACTGTTCTTTGAACGTCAAATATCATGATTAATAAATGTTTGCATTCTCTCACGTGTGAATGTGTATGTAAAGTCTGTGATGACCTGTAGGGCTGGGTTCAGATACTATGCTAAGCCATAATGAAGTTTTCTTTTACTTTCGATTGGCCAGCTGTGCCTTGGTCACTAGAGCATGGTTAGAAAAACTAGAACTTAACACGATATGGGTTAAAACAGAGTTCTGCCTAAACATCAGGAGGAAATTCTTGACTGTACAACTGTTACTGGTGAAATAGGTTGCTATGTGAAGTGCTGGGTTCTCCTTCATGCGAACTCTTCAAACAGAGGCTGGATGGTCATTTTTCAGAGATGTTCTAGTGGACCCTGCACTGGTCAGGAGGTGGACTAGATGACTTTTCAGGTACCTCAACTCTATGATTCTATATGAATCCAATCAAAATCCTGCCACACAGTTTAGGGCAGGGTTCGTCAACCTCAGCAACTTTAAGATGGGTGGACTTCAACTTCAACATGGCTGGATGGGGAATTCTGGGAGTTGAAGTCCACCCATCTTAAAGTTGCTGAGGTTGAGGAACCCTGGTTTAGGGAAACTGAGAAACTCTCCATGTAAATTGTCTCTCCATGGAGAGAGAACCGCCAGCACTTTTCATCTGGGTTTAGATGAGTAAGAGCCAGCATGCATCTTAGAAACCCTGTCTTCCCTCCTTTTTCCAACACCCAGGAAAGTCCCAAATATCACGAGTGCTGCAGAGATGGGTCTAAATTTGTCACCATGCTTTGTAAGGCCCAATGCATTTCTCACTGAAGTGGCAGAAAATTGCTTTCTATCCATCATTCCTGATGAAAACGGTGTCAAAAACCCAACAAACCTAAATAGAAAGCTGGATTTGGGGGTGGGGGAGGAGAGGAGAGGAGAGGAGAGGAGGGGAAGAGAAAGTGAGAGTGAAAATGTAGCAGTGGCAGCAACAAATGCTTGACACCTCTTGCTGATTGCAGGGTTTCTTTTCCACCGCCAAGTGAATCACTTTGCAGAGACAATGACTTGTTTACCGTTCAAGGAAACCTGAGCTGAAGATATTTTACAATTGGACTGGAGCAAATTTGCCAGATGTTTCACTCCCCTCTCCTTCCCCTCCTAGCGGCCAAATGCAACAGAATGGTGAGCAAGGCGAGTAAATTAATCTAAGTCGAAGTAGCCAAGAATACTGAGCTTCATCTGTTGGCCTATCATGTGAGGGGTGACTTTTCCCCATTCAGTTTTGGTCCCATAGTTTCTCCTTAAAACTTGTTTGGCAGAGAGCAGGAGAAGCAATTGTCTAGGGTGGGAGATCTATGAATCCTTCAGATGTCGATGAATTACAATACCCGTTGTCCCTCCCAGTGGCACCCGTGGGAGAGCAAGAGAATCCGAGCACCACAAGCAGTGTAGGGACATCACAAGCCCTGCCCCTTTTCTCTGTGCAATATTGCAGGTCCATCCCAAAGGGGTTGGAGCTTGAGGTGCAACACTGCACTGTGGTTTTCATCATTTGGAAAAAAGCTCAAGAGCCTGCAGGTGACACTGGTCCCTCACTGTGGCCAGTTTGGAGTTGAACTCAGATAGGATGCTACAGCCTTCTCTCATTGCGTGGTCCCATTATGACAACCTTAAGGCAGGGACATCTGGGGGCCTTCTTTTGATCCAAGGGCCTTAGGTGTGCTCTGAACAGCATGCTAGAGACTGTGCTCCAGAAATGGGGATGAGGGAAGTTAGGAGAAAAGAACCCTAAAATGGAACTATTTTAAAGGTAAACACAATGCAATTGAACTTATAGAATTCATATAATTGCTCCCTGCATTTGACACCATGCTTCATAAGGCCTGGTGCATTTTGTACCAGACTTGCAGAGAACACCTTTCCATCTATCACTCTTCACAAAAGCAATGGCTGTCTTTAACATCCCAAACATTTCCCACTTCTCTCATCTTCAGGAATTATAATTCGGTGATAACATCTGGAAGGAACCACTCTGGTGGAAGGCATTCAGAGATTACTTTTTTTTTTTTTTAAACCTAAACACCAAGTGCTAACACCCCTGGATTCTGGCAGCATTTTCTGCAGAGAGTAGAAAAAACCTGTGAAAAAGGAAACCGTATGGCGCGATCAAGACTGACTGTGACCCACTCAAGGCAGGATGTAGCGCTTTCAAAAGCCTTACAGCCCACTCCTTGCTTTGCTCCCCTTTTCCCCCCTGCTTTCCAAAACAGATCTTTTTGCAGGCTGGGAGTATCAAGTGGAGTCTGACTATTTTTTCCTTGCTGTGTTTCCAGAAATAGTGTCTAAATAGCGCTTACGTTAAAGGGGCAGGCATGCATTCTTTCTCCCAGGAAGTCAGGAAAAAAAATTGATTTTTAAAAATGGTCTTGGGTCTTTCTTAATTAAATGGTGTCCTTCAACAGTCTTTGGGGTTAGGGGCTAGAAAGGGACAGGCTTTGAATTGTCCAAAAGCAAAGCGGTGTCATTCCCAAGGCAGCTAGAGGTTAGATCTGGGGCATAATTTGTATCTGCCCTTACTCTTTGCCTAGTGGGCTCTTTTTTCCATTGGCTTCCTTTCAATTGTGCCTGCAAAGCAGACACGGACGCCGTTCTATTCAGGCTGTCTGTGATCCCCACAAAAATGATTTCCAAATCCTTGGGTCTTTCCTCAATGTATTTTTGTTATTCCTGGCGAGCCGAGGGATGTTCCCGCTAACATTTGGGCTCTCTTGAATATTTTGGTCTCCTGGGGCCTGCTGCAAAGCTTGAGATTCTTGTGAGTGGCTTTGTCTGTCTGGCTTTTTTTTAACCGAACGCTCCTGCGAAGGCCAGTAGAGTAGAACTTGCCATCCACAAAGTGATGCATGGCTCACAGATGATGATTTATGGAGAGCAGATTGACAGACGGGGATGCAGCTGGAGGGGGCTGAGGGCTATTCCAGCTGAGAATTGGCCAGGCTGGTCCTTGAGTTCTAGACAGAAATGGATTGGTTGCTATTTGGAACACTTCATGGAGTTATGTTTTCCTAACCCAGGTCCCTGTACCTGCCAGCCTGAGTTGCTTTCTGTAGACGAATTTTGATAGTTGGAGCAATTTCTTTCTCTCCCGTTCTTCTGATTGAAAGAATTAGTGCCTTATAACATTGGTGCAGACTGCTAGTCACTTTCTGAATACAATTCAAAGTGTTGGTTTTAATCTATAGGGCTTGGCATCTAAATATCTCGGTATTCCAGGGAGAATCAAGCCATCCAATGTAGTTGTTCCAGAGGGGGAATGTCAAGAATTTCCTTCCAATGAGATGGGGGTGGGGATGGGGATGGGGATGGGGGTGGGGGTGGGGGTGGGGGTGGGGGTGGGGGTGGGGATGGGGATGGGGGTAGGGGGACTTTGTTTCTTGCACTATGCCTCCCCCATGTATGGAAGAATTCGGTCTCCAAAATGCACAATGTCCTGGAAGGTAATCAAAGTCAAGCTTTTTCACTGGACCTTTATTGTTTGAAGAATGGTTGCAAAGCTCTGGGGTTGGGTAGTGGTGGAGCAGTTCTGGCATATTCTTTTATTGTGTTTATTTTCATTTTTCTTTGTTTGTAAACTGCTGGGAGCCTGATGGATTGATTTACCATATTTACAAACTACCAACTCCAAACAACGAATAAAAGCCTGAACTTTTCTAGAATCATGGCAGGGTCCAAGGCGGGAAGCGGGGGGAACCCCTATGTAACACTACTGTGAGCTCTTTCATCCTAATGTTGAAAGGGGAAAAGTAATAAGTTAATATGGAGCTCAGACAGCATTCATTGATCTAGGGTCTGAGATGTGAGGATCCTGACTATGAATTTGGGTTGGTACCATCAGCACTGGAGAGTGCCAGATGAGGGGAGGGATAGATCATAGATAAAACTTTAGCAGCATATCCTATTTTTTGATCAAATGTTCTTCAAATCTGACACAAATCCAGCTGGTGCCAAGTGATCCTTCTGCCGTGAGTGTGGGTGGGAAGATGCAGCGTTTCTGCAGCTGCTCCTTCGTTGGTTGATGGACAAAACCAGGTTGGTTTCCTGCTTGCCATCATGTGCCTCCTGGAAGATGGGGGCGGGGGTACAATTTCCCCATGACCCTTGATCTCCTAGCTAGTGGGTGAAACTTAAGTGGCTTCTTCCCTCTGTTTTGCAATCCCAAGGCCATGGCCAGTGTTAGGACTGAGTGTTGAAAGTGTGGTCCTTTCCCCACTAATGACTTTGCATCATCTTCTACAGTTATCCCATCATCATTGTGCCAAAATAACAGCAATGAAGAGAGGCTTTATATCATTTCAGCGATGGCCCTGAAGATGTTATAAATCACTAATGGGGAGATGACCAGTAAGAGGTCAAGTCTGGTCAGTGAAATGTGGTGCAACCCGAGGGTAGCATGAAAAAACATTTCTGTACAGCTGGAAATTAGGACACAGTTTCTCTCTTGGCGACTTCTGAATCTCTGAAGAGATGAGATGACTTTGACCAGATTCCACATGGACTTACTAAGGCATGCAATTCAAGGTCAGATGGTCATTGCTTGGCAAGTGGAGACAAGACCTACAGGCAGAGAACAGATGGAACAAGGAACACGCAGCATGCCAGGCAAAACAGACAACTTTTTTTAATGGAGATGATAAAGCCTCTGAGATGGAAAAAATCTCATTGCTGATACTGATGGCTAAACTAGCCATTTAGAGCTATTATTGATAAGTTGAAAATAACTGGCTCAACACGCTTCTGGGAATTTTTTTTTTTTTAAGAGAGAAAATTATCCCTACAGTCGTAAAGTTTTTCTATTAAAAGCTGTTTGCATAGTTTACTTTTAAAGACTTTTCTAAGGTTATTGACTTTTTTAGACTGAAATGAAGCTTCAAAACAGAATTAAAAGGGGGGAAAAGAAGTCAAGATGCTTAATTCTTCATTATACATTAATAGCATATTTAAATACGTTAATAGCATGTTTTTGCTGCCTTTCTCTTTCTGCCCCCAGATTAGGCCCTTTTCTTATAATTCCAGGTTAATACAGAAATAAAAAGATCTATTGAAACATGTATATATCTCTCTCTTTCAATAGATTGATCTAAATTCATAAATAAAACATAATGAAAAACCTGTTAAAAGAAAGAATTAACATACAGGCCAAATAAATAAATGTAATGAATATTATACAATCATTGGATGGTGCTTTAAATTAATGGAATTGAGGCATATAAAAATGCTTCTGAATATATTCTAGACCTTCTGTGCATGTTCAGGGGATATGTATAATCTAAGATAAAGAATTTCATTCTAGGACAGTGTTGTCCAAACTTGGCCACTTTAAGATGAGTGGACTTCAACTCCCAGAATTCCCCAGCCAGCCATGCCCCATGCCCCATGCCCCAGCCAGCCATTCCCCATGCTGGCTGGGGAATTCTGGGAGTTGAAGTCCACTCATCTTAAAGTGGCCAAGTTTGGACAACACTGTTCTAGGATTTCTGATTTATACGACCATGTCATTTTTTTTCCCTTGTGAGACCAGAAGTGGAGTGATATTTGTCCCTGGAAAATGTGTTTTGCCTTCTTTATGCCCTCCTGATATTTTTCAGAGGGTGTTGAATAAAGAACGTTGTGTGTTTACATATATGTGCCTGAGAATCTTTCTTTTTTTAAAACTTTCAAATTATGGTATATTTTAAGATTATTTCTGTGCAGCCCCTGGGAATAATCTTGAGAATGTGAGGAGGCTTGGAACAAATAAAGAACCACTGCCCTTTGGGGAGCAGTCCTCTTCTCCCTCCCCAGTATTTTTAATACTCTTGGCGTTTCAGCCCTACGGTCTGATGAGTGAGACTAGAAAATTGGCAACATTTACGTTGCAGCTGTTCTTTAAAGATGAACAAGAAGCTTGGAAAAAAAATCTTAAAAGAACTGTTGGGAAGTCTCTCTCCCCCTCTTTTTCACAGCTGTTTTTCTCCCAGCCTTAGCTGTAGCAATGGGAGACCCAGTGGGGAGCAAAGGTCTGCTTCACCATTTATCAAAATAATCATTTTTTTTTTAAATATACATTTATAGACTCCGTTACCCTGAAGCCCCAAACAGACATGAGATGGAAGCTCTGTGATCGGATGTCTTGACTTTTATTGCTGAAAGTTAAAACAGCCATCACAGCAGGGGTAGATGGGGGAGGTCTACAGCTTATTTAAACAGTAAAACTGGGGGACATAAGTATTTAACATTTTTCTCCCTTTGCTGGTTTCCTTATCTCTCAACGGTGTGCTTCCTCTTTTTCCCTCCCAGCACAAATCAGGAAGGGTGAAATGAATAAGTTGAGTACCAACACAACCCACCCCCTCCAACCCCCCCCAGAAATACTCATATTTGGTACACATTTTCCACTGGTATCATATGTAGGGCACAGCTTTCCTAAGATCAATATTGTTGCAAGTTATTTTGTTTTAGGCATGCCTTCCCCTAACAAACATTTTAGACCCGGTTTGGGAGTTGTGAATGGGATTGTAACATTCGAAGGGTGCAACTGTCATCTTGGAAATTGAAGTTTGACAAATCTGAGAGGTGCCAGCTTCGGGAAAGAAGAGATGAATTACAAAAATAAACTTCCATTAGAGAAAGAGAGGGAAAACAGACAAATTAGGTAGCTTTCCCACTTTGTGTGTTGTCTCCGGTTGCGTTGTGCTAATGCTGACAGCTTCCCAGCATTTTAAAGCTGGAGATTCATGGGCTAATTTCTACTGATGCCATAGACTGCCCCACTCTTAAATGACAAAATGAGAACAAAACAAATAGGTTAATAAATAAATACATCTCACTGGATAGGTTCTAGGGAAATTGGCCAAGATTAAATGTACAAATCAGGGAAAAGTAATAGTTCTGCTCTGTCCTAAATTGGTCAGACTTCACCACGAATCCTCCATCCAAGTCTGGGCACCCCATAATGAGGATTCAGACAAACTGGAACTGGTGCTGATTAAAGCAATGAGAATGATCAGGGACAGGAAACTAAACCTGACAAGGTGAGACGGTGGGTGGTGGCTATATTTAGCTTTGAGAGAAGATAACAGCCCTTTTCACGTACCTAAGGATGGGTCACAAGGAGGAGAGTTAAGGCCTATTTCCTGTTACCCCTGACTGCAGGCGATGGAATAACCATCTTAAATCACAACGGATTCCAGCTGAATACTAGGAATTAGAAATCTTCCTAATGGGAAGAGCATTTGGATTGTGGAACCAACTTTGCTGGAGACCTTCAAGTGGAGGTTGGAGAGGTGGAGGATGGAGGTCAGGAATGCTTTCAATCTGCATGCCTGCGCAGAGCAGGGAATTGGACCCAGTGACCTAAATAACTCTTTCCAACTTTAGGATTTAGTGAGAAACGTACAGGTACAAGCCAGAGATGGAGTTATGCTAAGTTAGAAAATGTAAGGGGAACCTAATATTTCCCCTTTTCATTTCTTTTCAGGATCCATCCCTCCAGTTTTTCCCTCCAATGGAAACGTAGGTAATCGAGGAGAATGTTTTGAGAAAAGAAAAGGTCTGCCACTATGTTAGAAGTAATTAAACTTGTGTGATTTTTTTTATTTTGGTGACTTCACTTGATTGACTAGAAACATCCATGCAGTTTTCCTGGCGTTGTTGGAAGTGGTTTGCCATTGCTTCCTTCCTCAAGCTGAGTGTGTGTGACTGGCCCAAGGTCACCCCACTGGCTTCGTGCCTAAGGTGGCACTAGAACCCATGGTCTCAAATTTCTAGCCTGGTGCCTTAACCACCACACCAAATCAGCTCTCATGAAGCTCTGGACCCAAATTTTAATGTGGGACCACTTGAAGCCCTGAGAGTAACTTGCTCTCTTTCCACAGCTCCAAGGATGGACATTTTTTAAGGCTACATCCCAGTCCAAAATATTCTTGCATTCTTCTACTCAGCACCCTCCATGCGTTGGACTTTAGTTCCTAGAATCAGCTGAAGACATCAGCTGATGGAAGACAGTCATATGCCCACTTAAGTAATACTAATAAATATCTATTTAATAACACGCAGAGATTTCACTGAATATGACAGCTAACAAACCCTCCTGAGCTGGATAATTCTAGATGAGACATAAATGGGTCATCTGTAGGAGTTAAATGTGCACTTTTAATTTTCTTTTTCTCCTGAAGTTGATGAAATTGTATTGAAAATGAGGAAATGCATTCAGAACTAGGAGACCTTCTAAGACAGTGTGTTCCATAAGCTTATCCCCAGATAGAGCAGAACAGGCATAATTTCATGCAAATCAGACTTTAGTGTCAAGTGTTTTTGCTTTCCTAGTTAAAATGGAAGAAAGTGGAGATGATGAATCAGAACAAAGATTTCCTTGGCACCCCGCACGTGGCACAGTCATTTTGAAGATGGGAAGAAAAGGAGGGTGAATCTGAATCTGGCAAATGGCATTGCCAGTGATCCAAGCAATATTTCTTGAGGTGATCAGGGCTTTTTCCTTGAATATAAATGAGCTGCAAGAAAGAGTGAAATTTTCTATTAGAAGCAAATGCAACAACGGTGGCAAAGAATGATTTTGTCCAAATGGAAAATGCTCCTCGGGATTAAATCTATGCAGGCTAAAGAACAGAAGGAAGGAAAAAAAATAACCTTGCATTCAGAGAAGAAATATGTACTAGGAAATATGTTCATTTGTTCAAGTTTCTAAGTGAATCGCTGTATTGTAGATAATGTTAGTATTTCCAATAAGAGTAACATATTTTTAAACTAGGCTGGGAGTGTCGCTCATTAATTTAGAGAGCTGGTGCCTTGCTGTAGCAAAGAGCTGGGCTTCAGAGTGTGAGCTGTTTGAATCAAATCTCCATGTGGTCCTTCATGCAAATAGCGTTCCACATGTTAATGAATTCAGGGTACTCAGTGATCTCTGTTTGCTTGGCAGAAGATCTGAACTGGGCAGGACCTTTTTACTGTCTCTGTGAAGCCATGGGGTGTGGTCATACAAGCACTTGCTCTTCCAGTTTCTCTTACAAGAACAAACCTGTGAAGTAGGTTGGGTTAAAAGATGGTGACTAGCTTAAGGTTATCCTGGGAGCTCTGTGACCAGTGGTGGACTTGTGCAATTCAAAGTGCTAGTTGTGATCTTTAATGCCCTACATGGATTGGAAATAAGGTATTCCAGGACTGTCTTCTCCATCCAAGGTCAATCATCTGCAGAGTTTCTGAAGGAATAGGCTACCAGTTTCCCTGATTTTTTTTCCCTGTGATGCCAGTAGTATGGAACTTGGAAATTCAATCAGCTCCCATCTTATTAGGCTTATGAACTTTACTTAGAGGGCCTTGATTATTAAATAATGCCACTTTTTTCATTATCTTTGGTTGTTTCTATGTTTTTTTTTCATTTTATGTTTTTTAACTTTTTATGTCCTGGAGATTAAGAGGTTGTTAAGAGTCGATACTGGTTTGTTAAGAGTTGATGTCTTTTTATGTCCTGGAGATTAAGAGGTTGTTAAGAGTCGATACTGACTTGATGGCACGTAATCAATTAAAAATGAACCTTTTACAATGGCTTACTTAAGATATTGCACTGCCAATGTTTTAATGGCATGATTATAACCCACTGAGATAATCTCTCCAATCCAAGACCAACACTTCAGTTATCTACTCTACTAAACATCTATTCTGCTCGCCAGTATTTGAGAAATATAGGCATATATTTGAGAAAATATCTCAAATATTGAGATATTTCAAGGTCTCTTGGTTTATAAGATCAAAGTTAGGCTATGTGAAGAACTGACTCCTTTGAACCTGGCCTCCCCAGTCCTTACATTGTGGAAAAGATCCCTACAGTGGGTTGATCCTTGTTTAACCTTAGTGTGGAGCTGGGCATTGTCTGCTGTGGCCATCACTATGTGGAACAAGCTCTCCGGGGGGCTAGATGGGCCCAAATCATGGAATCATCATCATCGCCTTGGGTGCAATCCCAAAACATCTGGAGCATCACTTGAAGACCATCGGCACTGACAAAATCACCATCAGTCAATTGCAAAAGGCAGCTTTACTTGGAACAGCTTCCATCCTGCGACGATACCTTTAACACCATCAAGCAACAACATCTGCCTATCCCAGGTCCTTGGGAAGGACTCCCTAGGTGGATAAAAATGCTAAATCCAGTCTAAACATCTGGCTGACTGCGTGACCAACCATAATAATAATAATTTCTTTTTACCATAAAATGAAAATTGCTTCCTTCACCCAAACATTCTCATTGCTGGTTTTTATGGTTTCTTCTATATTTACAGATTTTTCTTCCATGATGTAAATATTATTAATGTCACACACACAGACAACAAAT
The DNA here is from genome assembly GCF_059951505.1 of Python bivittatus. Classification (NCBI taxonomy): domain Eukaryota; kingdom Metazoa; phylum Chordata; class Lepidosauria; order Squamata; family Pythonidae; genus Python; species Python bivittatus. The sequence continues at coordinate 8,267,176 of NW_028277085.1, read as the reverse complement.
GAATAAAGACTGGTTTATACATTTCAAGCCATCAGTGTCTTAGCATCTAGTCATCCAAGAGACTGCCTGTTTTGTTGTAAACCTGGTTGGTTCATAACAGAACCCATCACTCATAATGCCCATGTTCAGGTCTGCGAATAAGGCCTTTCTTGTTTTTTTGCCTCTGCACTCTGAAAGAGACCCACATTCATCCTTTGAATAGCATGGTGGCTGGAAAAAATAAGCAGGGCCAGGAAAAGCTGGAGGGGGACAGAAGAAAAACTAAATTTTAGTTAGTTCAAACTGAATTAATTTCAGTGAGGTAAACAAGATGGACCACCAAGTAAACTTCATGTTTTTTTGTTTTTGTTTTAATTCTAGGACACAAGAAAGCATAGTTTCTAGACAACTTCTGGAGGATTTCAGAGATCTCAAAGGATGTTCTCCCTTCTGGGGGGCTGCAGTGAGTCTCCACATTGCTGGCGCTTACAGAAATGCATTAAGGCACATCTTGTTACATTGGCCTTGAAGATTTCTTTACAGTACACTCTTGCATATACATGCTCAGAAGAAGAATTTCTCCCAGATGATTGTATTTGCAATGATACTATTTTATTTTTTAATGTGCTTTTATGTTTGTTTTTTTTTAGTCTATATTGTAGTATTTGTGTCCCATCTTGGCTTTTTAGCAGCAGGATAGTTCAGAAATATATACAGGAAGCAGCTGCTCTGTATAATCTTACTACTTACTTTCTTCAAGCTAGCCCTTATAGTCAACAAGCCAAGGAACTTACCACATCTGCTAAAAGTTAGGATTAATGATTTCCTCCACCATTTCTAGGATAAAACTCCTAGAATTAGGAGCATTGCAGTCCCAAAATATCAGGATGGTGAAAGCTGTCCTAAGGAACCAAATATCCAAGCAACCACGTATTAAATATAATTTCTCTCAATTACAATGGTTGGTTTGTTCTTTTGGTCTTTTAACTTTAAAGGCCAGCTGCCTTAATATCTGAATAATGTAACTTACATGTTTCAGAATTAAAAAAGAGAAAAATCTGATCTTCCTGCAGATTTCGTTCTTGTTGACGGGCCAATATTATTTCATGTGGTGATACATGGTGGTTTTCCCCATCCCATCATGTCTTTTTTTGGCTGAGGCCACACAATTAATACATGGGAGAAATTATATTACAGAGTCATTTATTCAAATGGCCTTTAGAAAAACTCATTCTTTAATGCATGATGCTCCTTTATGTCTTTCATGGGAGGCATTCTGGTTTGGCTGGCTTGAATGAAGTTGGACATCTTTTGAAGTTCAGCTGCTCTAATTACTTAGAAATCAAACTTCTGACTAACACAGAATGGAGCAAAATGCTTTAACATTGGACATAGTCAGGATATTTGTAAACAATGAACCCAGAAGTTAATTTTAATAGTGCCTGCCATTATAGACAATGTTTAAAAGAAGTTATGGAAGAGGAAAAAGTTTTACCAGACAAACTGAGATCGATCTGAAAGTGGATTTAAAAATGACAAGCTACAAGAATGATATGGTAAAAGATGCTGCACTGGTTATACAAATGAATCTGGCTGATATCTTAATAATTAAAAGGGATATACAAATAATAAACCAAGAGAGTGACTCGAATAATTTTCTTACACTGGATTTATAAAAGAGGCTTGTTAAAGCTTTGAAGAATTTTGTGAGAAGGGACAAAGAAAAAAAGATGAACAAAACAAAGAAAAAATGAAAATAAATCTAGGACATTATTTGAAGGGGCTAAAGATCAAGATAGTTAGACGTAAAAGGAAGGAATATAAAGTTGGCTTATTTGATCAAAGTTAAAATAGACATGTTGCTATTTCTGGTATCCCTTAATGGACTTCTGCTGACATCAGGATATTTTGTCTATTTTTCTTTCTATTTTTTCTTTCTTTTCTGCACCCTCTATTTTTTCTTTTTGTTCTTTTATTTTTCTTAGTTTGTATTCATTTTTAACTTTTTAACTGTAATATTTAATAAAATCACTATATATATATATATAAAAGAAAACCACTAAGGCAGAAATGTTTAAAAAAAGTAATGTTCATTGTTAATCTGGGCACAAAGACTTTAGCAGAAATCTTTACAGTCCAGTGTTTAGGTCATGTGAATAATTGATCACTTCTGCCACTTTAACAGGCTGGGAACGGCATTGCTTTGAACTGAACATTTTGTACATCTGAGCATCCCCCATAAACTGGTATCATTAAAACTTTCCTTCATATCAAGAACAGAAAGAGGAAAGAACCAACCGGTGCTGAATTTGACCTTGAGCTATCTTTGTTTCATTTTAGGAGTAGCTCTGCGTTTTCAGAGAGTTACACATAGATGGAGACAGCTGGAGCAGAATCAAATGCAGTTGAGAGAAACAAACTAGTTAATTTGTCTCTTTCTGGCCCATAAGGACTCCTGGTCTTCTCTGGATTGCTGGGGTTCAGCTAGTAATGGATCCCCTGTTCTCTTCGCATGTAGGAATTACCATTCTGGATTAGCTAATCTAACCAATGTTCTCTTTGGAGCAGCTTCTGAAGGCTACTTATGGAAGGCATAACAGATCCTTGGGCCATACCGTGTTTTTTGTCCATCTGGACTATTTTGCAACCAGAAATGCTCTGCTGTTGTTGTTGTATATAGGAGCTGCAAGCTAAAGCTGCAGTATGTGTGTGTGTGTGTGTGCATGTTTCTCTCTCTGTGTGTGAGAGAGGACTAACTGAATATGGAATGCTACCTTCGAAAGCCATTGCTTAGTAGCGTCATTCAAAAGCTCTTAGTGGCTGGGTTCTCATCACATTAAACCAGAGTTTGAATTCAGCTACAATTGGTCTGATTCACATACTCTATTAAGAAATAGTTTACAGAGCACCATGGCTAAGTTCACTCAGCTCAGAATTAGAGTCAGCGTGGTCCAGTGGTGAAGGTCGTGTATTAGGACTGGGGAGATCTCTGTTTAAACCCAGTCTTTATCAGGAAAACTCACTGCATGATTTTGGACCAGTCACTATTATTTGGCCTGCCAGACTTCATAGGAACATTGTTGGAAAATATTGTGAAGAATGGATACGTACTGTATGTTGGCTTCAGCTCCTTGAGGTGGGAATCAAAGTCTAATAAATAATTAATATCAAATAAACCACAGAACTTAGGGTGTTGCGTTAATCATTCCTTCTCAACTTTTTCTTTGCTATTTGTTTAATTTGTTTAGTTTTTCTTTTCCTATTGTATGTTTTTATTTATTTATTTGTATTTCAAATTTGTCACCGCCCATCTTACTGCAGAGCGACTCTGTTTTAGTTTTTCTGTTCCTATTGCCTTTGAATCTTCCCAGTGCTGGGAGAATTGTGACTATTGGAATTACCCACTGGCTCATTTGAAGCCAAAAAAGTATCTGAAAAACACTCGTCCAATTTATTCTTATGCAGAAATTGTTAATATAACATTTAAGTGTAACTGTAACTGTTTACAGTTACATTTAATTGTAACCCCCAAATTAGGACACCCCTGGGTTTTCTCAGGCTGAGTTATAAAAACATTCTGAACCTGAAATATTATTTTTGAGATTTGTACTGTTATTTTATGATTGGCTTTTCTGATTTCTCAAAGAGCGTCAGGAACGGCAGTGCAGTGAAATGAATGGAGTAATCAGTTCAGAAGCTCAGCTTTGTTCTTTGTCGAAAGTGAAATAGGGTGGGGGTTTTTTTATCAGCACAATGTGATTTAAAAGAAAGTATCAGCACACTCCGAAATCTTCAATGCTTTTTCTGAAAGTCACTTAAAGAAGTCACTTACATCGCAGCTTGCACTGAATTCTCAAGACCCTGATTTTTCTTGACCTGGAGCTAAATCTCCTGGGCTGTTCTAATGAGCCTTCTATGGGTTCAACTAAAGGCAGACCAGGAGGTATTCAGTGGCTTCAGAAAAGCAGTCGGGTTGTCCTTCAGACCTCAAAGTTACTTCTCCATATGCTTATGGATAAGTCCCTTCCCTTCCTGATAATTTTAGTAAATACTGCTTTCAAAAATTAGACACAGGACTAACACTACAGCTCCTGGGAAACTTTGGTTCAGAGATTTGATCTAGAACTGATCTGACCAGATCTCCAAATTGAATCAACTTGCCAAGTGGAATAGAAAAGTTGAATCAAATCAGACGAGTTCAGATTGATTTGATGGTTAGGAAGGAGTTTGTGCGTGCACAGAACTTGTTCTTTCTTAACTGAGTTGGAAAATCAAATCTACCTGACTTGATTTTTTGCACAGGTTCAAATTGTCAGATCAGACTGAATAAAAAAAAAAATTGAACCTGGTTTGCACAGCCTGACATGTTATAAACTTTTAGGCTTGCTTTTTCATTGAATTTGCCAGTGTTTGCTAAGATCCCGATCCAGGAGTGTAAGATCTATGACAGGTGGGAGAAATAAGAGGGAAGGGAGTTAATGTCGTGATGCTATTTGACCCAGATTGCTATTAGCATCAACTGCTCTGTTTTAAGATTGGGTTATTTTTAAATTAAGATATTTTAAGAAGCTGTTTGAGTTCCTTCTGCCATTTTTAATGTATTGTTTCATTGAGTTAATGGATTGTTGTCAGTGAATAAGGAAAGAATATAAATTCTGGAGGCAAGCAAATAACATTTCAAAGGAAGCCACTGTGCTTTCAGCATGATCAGAGATACTAAGAGCCAGCATGGCTTGGTGCCAAGTAAAGATACGGTTGAAACCTGCACATTTAACCAACCCAGAGATGCACGCCATGGGATTATCCATTTTGATGAACACATTGCCTTTGGATCTAAATTCTAGCAATTATTTCTAAACACACAACTGTGCTGATGTTGTGCAAATCTGTTCTTTATTTAATTGGGTGATCTGTTTGGAAGAACGGCATAATCATTTTGAAATTCACACTTTTTGCGGGATACAAACATGAGGAACCAACCCGGAAAGAGCCCAACCAACTCCGGTTTCTTTTTACCTCCACATTTTTGGGTAACGTTCATCAGTGAGGTCTGAGCAAAAGCTGCGCAGATCTAACCGTTCATTTGGCACATCTATTAATTAGAGTGCATGGCAACAATGCATATTCAGAATTTTGTTGTTGTTGTTTGTATTCCTTTGGTTCTGGTGCAGCTTTAATTTGCAATCAATGGCTCGGTCTGCAATTTAACAGCTCGTATTTCCCTCTACTGCTTTCATATCTAGTCAGGAACAAATGGTTATATTCTGTAGTGGTAAAAAGAAAGTGTATTTTCAAGGCCAATGTCTTTTTTACCCCCTCCTCTCGCCACATTTGGCAGAGCTCATCAATAGTTTCTTGACCATAAAACCTACAGCATCCTACGTTGCAAGATTCTGTATTATGAAGCTCCATGCTGGTGAAAACAGAATGCTTGATAACATATAACCTATTTGCATTCCCTTCTACTCCCTACCCCCACCCCCTTTACTGGCCTGCTGAAAACAATGTGAAATTGCTTTGTAATGGCTTCCTTTCTCTGCCAGCTGTTTTACCCTTTGTGGAAGTGTCTGACGCCACTAATATTTCCATGCTAATCTGCAGATCCAAGCCAAATTCAACAAACCATGGTTGTGTCTCGTATTTCCTCTTTCTCTTTGGGTGCGTCTGGGCATTTGCAATGGAATATCGATTCAGAAACCTAGACCGAACGGCCTGCTGCTCTTCTCCCGGCAGAATGCCAAATGTTGCTCACTGTCCCGGGGATTAGCTTTAAAATCATGGGATTGAAATAGCTGTGATGCTTCGATTGCCGTGGCATTAAGACATCTTTTGACAATAACATGTCCATTTCCCCCCCAAAAGCAATCTAATTTTAGATATTTAAACTAGGGAGCTGAACTAGATATTGGAATGCCTTGGATTTTAGGCAGTGCTGTGCTTATTCTCCCCGACTCATTTTAAAATGTTCTCTTTCAATGGACGGAAAATAAATTGCTTCCTTTTTTTTTTTTGTTAGGAAAAAGTTGGGGAGAAAAATCTCAAAGGCAGATGTAAAAGTTTTACACTTAGCTTATTAAGTGGATGAGGGATGTATGAGGATGTCACTGAGAGGTATTTTTTTCCTGCAGTTTGTAACTTCTGATGCTTCAATTAAATCCCGAGGGAAGAGATCAGGGGTGAACTTCTTATATGGGACTATTTTAGAACAGGAAGCAGAAACAACCTGGGAGACTGCGGGCTGATAACAAGAGGTGGCCCAGAAGAGATCTGCCAACAGCATCTTCTGCCACTTTGCAACAATAAGAAAGTTCAACACTATTGCTAAAAAGTTCTAAAGTATGCTAAGGAACAGGTTGAAAAACAGAAGTCTCGTCTATCTCCCCAGTTTGGGGAACCGGAAGAGAGTATTAAAACTAAGGATTGTTAGATGAGTCTTCTGTCGGAATGGCAGTCCAGTCCAAGACTGGTTTTAATAACAGAAAGCTGTCCTGTTGTGGAAGTTGTCCATTTAACTACGTCTGGATGGTGCTGGTTGCAGTCTTCCACATAATCATATTAAAAAAAATAGACGAGATTGTCCACAGATACTAGATCAGGCTATTACCAAAACAGGGAACAGATGGAAACTATTATCTGCCCAAAGAGCTTAGCTTCCAGCTCTTTTATCTTCATGTAAAACAGATGGGAAAAAGAGGTACAAGAAATTTATACATTATTGTTCTACATAGAGATACTCATCAGTCACTAGAATTCTTTCATAATGGCTTTGTAGTTTTGCTACAATAAATATAGTTATCTAAGTATTTGTGTCCTGGGAAATATATTCTGTGATGTTTTGCTTTGTCAGCCAAGAGAATCCTGACCATACACACCTCACAGAATGAAGTGGTAGAATCTTGAATGGATAGCTCAGACTGATGATTAAGAGAAAGGATATCATTTTTAATCACCCCCCTTTTATATTAAAAAATCCCTGCAGGTAAAAACTTATCAAGCCAATTAAATCATCAAGGAGATAAATGCTAGTTTACATATGAGGACACAAAAAATTTAACATTCTCTGTCTTAAGTGATAGGTTCTCTGCTTCCTCAGAACTCTGCCATCAAATTCAGCCCTCATTCGGCTGCCTTTGGGAATTACTTCTGAGTAGGTATGTGCAGGATTTCACTAAGTTACTGGAGAAAGGGGATATCTCCATTGATGATGAAGATTATGTGCTATCAAATTGGGTATCAGATTCTGAATGTTGTAAGAAATTTTAGGGCGCTTTAACTCATATGATTTGGTCTTATCCAGGCAAAGTTTCCATTTGGTTCCACGTTTCAGCATATATTAAGACAGCCCTGGAAAAAAATAATAATGTGATATTGAACTATACTCCTAAAATCTAGAATCTGCCATTTCATGAAGAACTTTGGCTTTATCAAGCCTGGGGCTTGACAAAGAGAAAATTTTGTGGAAATGGAAAGAAATGTATTCTTCTGATGTTAAGAACTGAGTTCAAGATATGCATTTTGTTGCAAAATTTGAATAGTCTTTAGTCATTAAAAGTGACAAGAATGAGCAATACATTTCTATATGATAAACATATTAAAAATCTTAAACTTGGATAAATTTAAGGCTTGAATTAATCTTATACATGAATCTTTTTCTTTATTATTTTCTCTTATGTTCAGATTATTTTAATTGTTATAATCTTTGTAGGTTTTTTTTTTTACTGTACAATCACTGATGTACTTTTTGTTATATTTCACTAATTTTTTAAAGCTGTGGAACAACCTCTGAAAATCTCAGTAATAGTATCATTAGCACACTGCATTGTTCCCAGTTTACAAATGAGTCCCTTGGACTTCAACAGACAGCACCACTTGTGGAAGACCATCCATGTCATAATTTAATTCAGAACCAGCAATCTAGATCATATAGGAGCACTTCGGATATGAATTACTAAACAGCTATTCTATTGTGCAACCTGATCTCTTCCTTTACCCAAAATACTGCTTAAGCATTTAATTATCAACCACCCAGATTACTAAGAGCCCATGGGTGTAAACCATTTGTTAAGACTTTAAGCCGTCGTTTAATATGTTAATTGATATTGCAAGGAATATCTCCAGGTATCTTCCTAAATACCAATTATCTGGCTCAACATTCTTGGCAATTTGGGTTTGTTAGCAAGAATCTAATTATACTAGTTTGCTGCTGATAGAATTATATAAGGGGTAGCTTTTTCTCTTACATCTGTATTAGACCTCAATAAATGATCCTTAGCAGTCTGTTGCTATTCAATTAACAAGTAATAACTTTCTTAATGAAAGTAATTGGAATGCTTATATGAATCAGGCACTTTACCAGAAGTGGGGGAAAAAAATTCTTGGAGTACTTCTCCAATGCACCACTTGTTGACTTAACTAAAATAAAATTACAAGGAACAACGGAGTTAAGTTAGATTTTAAACAGATGCCCACTGAAAGTGATACAACCCAATATATATTTGTCTGTGTTTAAATGGGGTGGTATTACAGTCACTCCAATGTCCATTGCTTCTCAAACCAATCTGATTCGCACAATTTCCTATCTTCTCACCAACTTATCCCCAACTAGATGTAATGCAAGAACACATTAATCTTACATATTTATTTAATTCAAATGTATCAGTGGTAGACAGAAGGTAGAATGGAATCTGCTGGTAAATTTCTGCACCACCTGAGCAGGTTCATGAGACTTTCTAGTTCTGCATTTTCTAATGATAGTATCTGCCCACCCTAAATTAAGAACCTCAAAGAAAGTTGTGAAAACAAGGCTGGGCATCTCTGTTGGGATAAGGCAGAACCACTGGCATTTTAATTCTTAGTATATACAGGTACTCATACTTGGCTGGGATTGGCATCTTATGACCTCCCAGATACCTTTGTTCTTTACTTTGATAATACTACAACTGTGCTCTCTAGAATGCCTTTGCTATGCAAACATTGATGTTCACGTCAGCTTAGCAGCAATTTCCAGCATCTACTGAACTTTACAGCATCATAGCAAGGAACTCTCTGCTGACCTCTCAAACTTCTCTAGTCCTGCTAAGAGCCAAGTTACCGAATCAGGCAGCTCAGAGTGAATTATCTGGGGCTAAGCTGTGCCAGTTCATCTTGCAAGTTGAATTAAAGAATCAGGAGATGTTCCTTTGACAAAGGCTTTCAGATAGACAACCCCACGAGTTATCTGAATGAATTTGCCTTCTACCTCATAAATCTATTAGAAGCAAAGCCATCTAAATTTGGAGATATCTCAGTATAATTGTGATATGATCATTGCACATGTGTATCAAATTTCTGTCTGCTTGTCTGTTTATGTGAGAGACACGCATTCTCCCATTTGCTGGGGAGATAGATATATTCCCGCAATAAGTAAGATGACATGAAACTGCTGATCATCGTTTGGACATTTTAAAGCATTTTCATAAGCATTCATTCCATTTGAAAACATCTTTCTGCATGCTAGTTCTGCTTCCTTGCAAGGATGTTGGAAGATGGAGTTGCTAGGCTGCTGTGTGATCTTTTCATCTGATGAACTAGTTGCTATCATGAATATACCACGCATTGCATCCCTCACCTCCCCTGCTTCTCCTCCTCCTTCCAAACATTTGATATAAATGAATGACGGAAATTCAATCCTTGGAGATTTTTAACAATCTAACAACTATAATTATAGGCGAAGATAGAACCATCACAGGAACTTCTGGTGAACCTATACAATAGTTTTCATTATAAATACATGGTTCCTCTTTCTTGCCCATGCATGTTTATAATTTGTTTTTCTCTCCTTGTCCTAGGAGAAAATCCTGGGGTAGGCAATTAATAAATCTGTTAAATCCCTGCTATAGGGTACACATGCACAGAGTTAATATGCCAGGATAAGCAATCTAAGAAATAAGCAGTATCTCTATTGGAGATAAACGTGCCTTTAAAATAAGGGTTCAAAAAGTGGACTTAGACATTTAGGATTGGACTTTTTCAATTACCCCTTGCCTGGATGGATGCACTCTATTTCTAGGATCAGACCAAGAAATAGACAGGGTGGGGCGTTCACTTACAGTTGTTTCAGGGCATTATATCAAGCAGCAAATCATTTTTGTGTTTGCTAGTTACGGAAATTCAGTTGAAATGCTTAATTTCAATTATGAGAGCTTGACTGTGGGATGATACTAAGTCCATAAGACTGAGGACTGCTTTTTTATCAAACATGAATGCATAATAAAATCCCCCCCTCATAGGAAAAAAGGTTCTAAAAATGGATCATAATCCATGGTGTAGTAGGTTATTTCTTTAAAGAGATTTTTCTACACATACAGAGAGTAGAAAGTTAAGTGTATAAACTGAATTAGCAACAACTACAACAACACATGGAATCCCTCCATCTGGTGACTTCAGTGGGGTAGTCGATTTTCTCATCTCAGATTCTGCTGCCCATTCTCCTCTTACTACATGTGTACCAGCCTTAGTTTTATGGCCACAGGTGGGAATCAATCCATCCTTTTCCTATTATTTGGTCCTGCTTTATGGTTGAGGCAATCCACATGCTCAGCTGAGTCACCAAGTACCTTATGGCCCCTGGCTGTGGGCGAATCAGTCATCTGCGACTATTATTTTGTGTGAAATAAAACTAAATTTAGTGAACATCTCAGGAGAGGAAAGGGAACAGTGACTATTAGATATTTCTTTTTTCAAGAATAGCTTTCTTGTTAAACTGGAATTAAACAGGCAGTTGATCACCGTGGCCAAAATGCCTGCCATTAATTTAAGTGAAATGACTAATTTATTCCATTTGGATGGGTTGCCTTGTAGACTGCAATCTTTTCTTAAACTTTCTAGTTACTTGAATGTAATGTCACAGTAACATGATGGAATGTAATAGGCTTCATTGCCTGTTATACTACTTGCCTACAGAGTAATGAGCCCCTTAGTACTCAGTGAGTCAAAGGGTCTCAGTGGCCCATTTATGGGCTGTTGGCATTAGTTGTAGGGGTACTACACACACACAGAAATGGCTTGAAACAGAGTCATTGTATGCTAAAATATTTAGAGTCTTACAAATGTCCACGAACATGTTACATGGGGTGTGAAATTAGTATAAAGGCCTAACAGAAGTATACTTATCAGAATAGGGGGGTTGGGCTGTCAGGTACATTAGGTTTAGGAACAATGAAGGACAAAAAAGATACTCAAATGCATCTATGGAAGAAAGGAAGAAAGGAAGGAAGGAAGGAGGCCTCTGAGACCCATTTCTGGGGCAACAGAGTCACCCGTTGGGGGGAGATGGGCGACATACAAATTTAATAATAAATAAATAAATAAATAAAAAACTTTCTGACCATAATTACTGAAAATTGGTGACATCATGTCCTACTACTGGAGGCATAAAACCGGCCAATAAAATATAGCTAGAACCTTCAAATAAGCCTGATGCAAAAAAACAAAATTCTCTCCAAATTCCCAACCCTGATCTCGCAGTCCTGCCAATTTGGCTTCACTGTCTCTTTCCTATGGTCCTTGACATCCCCTCCCATATAGTGCAGCCCCAAAGATTGGCCAAACCCATTTTCAATAAATAAAGCAAAAATCGATCAAACAGTAAATCATTACCCTGAAGTAAGTTTCATTGAGATAATGGGCTTATTCCCAGTCTTGCTATAAATTCTTATCCATGTCTGCCAAGTTAAAAGCATCCCCAGAGTTCAGTGGGACTTTTTCCCAGATAAGCATAGACCTGAAGCCTTAATTGTTTCTGTCTAATAAGGCTCTAGCAGATTACAGAATAACCATAAAGCAGTCTACTTACTATCAAACTTAGCCACCAAACCGCAAATGAGTTCTCAGCAGAGCTGCAAGTGATCCAGCAGTAGCAATAGTTCAGTATTTAGCATGCTTTCCAGGTCCAACATCAAGAGTCAAGGGTTAAGAGAGTTAGAATTCTACAGACCCAGAGATCAAAGAAATCACATAGGTAATCAAGAGATACAGCTTCAAGCTAATCCACCTGGAACTAAATTTAGTTAATTAACTATTGCTATGTATTGGTACTATTCAGGACTGGGTTACTTTATGTATCATTACTAAACACATTCTACTGTATGGTGCTCATGTTGCTGTAAGCTTTCATGAAGGTAACAGAGTCAACAGCATACACATTTAATAACTAATAAGGCTGTTACTAAAGTTGTTTTGGCGGAGGATCTATCCTCCAAGGAAGTCTTAAACATCCAAGTCTCCTACATTGCCTACCCAGGTGCAGTAAAGCTGAGCAGATTTGAGTTTGCTAGGATCTGACTCTGCAAAGCTTCAGTTCTCATCAAGTATTTCCCCCCCTTCTGCTAGCTACTTCTTTACCTGAGAAACTTGTAGCCCTCCACCCATTACTGCCTGTGTTCCCAGGTTTTAAGAGGTCTTACCTTCAGGTCTGGGCTGGAATCCTCTGTATTTCAATCAGAAAATATAAGACCTGCATCTGATCTTTCAGTGCTGGTACTAAGGCTTGGTTCTTTGGCATCTAAAATGCTAGGTTCATCAACTTGGTCCTCTTTTGAGAACGGTGATGTATCTAGCTGGGCTCTGTCAAGGAAGGCAAAACCTGCAGCCACAAAGTCTCTGAATGCTTATGCCTCTTTGAATATGTCAGAAATGGGAAACTGTTAAATCCTAGCACCTGATCATTTAACAATTAGAGCTGTCAGCAGCTAATTGCAGCTCTTTAAAGTAGCCACATCTTTTCTTGAGAGCGTATAGCAGCTGCCAGATGTTGGAGTATGACTCTTGACCTGACACACAAAGGCCAGTTTGCATGTTGGAATTGGGCTGGGTGATTTCACATTGTTACATTATTACATTGTTACAGCAGCAGAAAATTCAGTTCTATATATTCAGTTTCCCAGATAGAAATTTCATACATTTGGCAATAAACATGCAAAGGATTAATTGCCAGTGGGGCTTCTGTTTGAACCTCCAAGAAATGGGTGTTCTGTTGGGTGCTTGGGGCAATACTTAGCTTCATGTGATATACTAGGTTTGGATTAAAGTCACAGTTGTAGTTCTTTTTCAACACTACAAGGTTACAAAAGTTGGGAAGGCTGACCCTTCAAGTGACAATCTAACACAAGATCAAATGCTGTTCCTACAGAAAAGTGAAAAGAATGGCTTAATATAATATTTTTCAAACGTCCTCCAAATATGTTGGATGAACCCCCCACGTCTATTTACCAGCCAATCAATTTGAAACATCTGGAGGACTCCAGTGTAGGCATGGGCCCACAAATTTCTGCCAGGACTGAGCCTTTGAGTGGAATACTGAAGGGCAACCACATCTGGGATCCAAAGCTCCGGGTTAACACTAGATAACAACTAGTTGTTGTTCTTTGTACTTTGCCACCATCTAGTTATCCATTTTTTTTTGCAGACCACATCTAGTAGTCCTAGCTATACTGAGAAGGGCACATTTGAAGATAGGACCTGGACAAAAATGAAATTTAATTGAAATTCGAAATGAATGAATATCACAATTAATGAGATGACTCTCTGTGCATTTAGTACTTTCTCTCTTCTGTTGTATTAACATGTTCAATATGCTCATCAAACTTTGGAGGAACTTTGGAGGTTACATCCAAGGTCTTGAGAAGCTATCTGTAGCCATGGGAGTCTCTGTTCTTAAGAAAGGCTGAGAGAGTGACCCAGAAGTACCTCTTCTCTTCAGGTTAAGTAGGTCAGACCCCACTAACCTACCTAGATGAGGGGAGAGCTAGCTGGGGACTCTTTGGAGAAAGAGCTATATATAAAGATCCTCAATACATCATTTGTGAAACAACCACTGCGGTTCCTGGTCTTTGACGAAGGTTGTGTGTTTAGCAGAGAGGATAATGAGGTGTCTTGCACTCTGGAGCCTGTATGCTCCAGGGATGGTAAGGTAAACAAAGGAAAAAGTTTTGCTTCCTGTCTTTGGCACTGGGTAAGGTCAGCTTCTGACAAGGAGTCTCAGTAGAACCACATTAGCCTCCTGACCTTAAGCTTCAAAAACTTTTTTATAATTATCTGAGCACAGAGAAAGCCTTAAGGCCTTTATTCCATGGACTTGTCTAGGCCAGAACCCTGAAATGTCCACAATAATGTGTTTTGCTTAGGGGTGTACAAAAGAAATACATACATATGTAAAAAACAAAAGGAGCTGGAACCTTATTTGTTCATATTAAGTTTTGGTTTCCTACATGCATTTTATTTTGGGGGTTGGGGAGATGTCAAAATGGTATCCTTGTGGTCTGAAGTGGGTATTGGTTATTAATAAGAATCAGATCTAGATACTAGCTGAGGGCTTCTTTCTGAATGGTTGCAATTAAATCCTATATGGTGATCTGGTTCCAGATTTGAAAGGGCCTTCAGCAACTCCTTAGATTTGCAAGCAGGTCTCTTTTATTAACTATAAACAGTGGTTGGGCTTAAGGGGACAATGTGAATGGAGCTCAGTTCTCCTGTGGAGATGGGGCTGTCAGGCATTAGAAGAGGCGGCATTCTGGAAAACGTGGGGCCCTGTGCAAGGTTGCCGCAAGTGGTCTGTAGAACCGTGTGTGATTGGTGAGGCCTCCATGTGTATATCCTGCGTGTCTGGTGCTATTTATGCATCAGGTATGAACAGTGAAAAGACACAGAGGTAAATGCAGTTGCCCGCACCGATGCTTCAGCAATAGGATGGCTATAAAGATCAATACACTTGTATGATGTTAGGCATATGACCTGTTGGCTAGGATGGGTTTTCTAAGCATGCAATGAAGTTCCCCACCAGCAAAGATTACTCACAGCAGCAGGTGGGTCAGCCACTGGAGAGCAATTCCATTGCAAGGCAGTGGGAATGGGTGGGGCATGGATGTCCAGTTTCCATTTCTGCCCATGCTCCACCAAGAGCATCTCTTGATGAACGGGGCCCACTATTCCCATCTGTACAATCAAGTGAGATGTGCGATTCTTGCTACTTTTGAAGAGTTTATTTTATCTTTACATGCGGTGTTAAAAACCCAAAGGACGTATTATTTACACATCCACAATACAAGTTTACAAGATATCTATACATGTTAAAGTACTCTATAGCTTGTATAGAGCATCTTTTCTTTTCTTTTCTTTTTTTAGGGTTACTTTTTTAAGCTGTACCATTAAAAAAGATACAATCTGCATTTACCTTTGCACAAATGGATAAAGCATGTGTTTATTTTAAAAAACAAAACCCAACACAAATTATAAATTAACAGAATAAAGACTATGTCGAATGTTAGAGGTTTCAACAGAAATACTGAGATGACTCACATTACCATCTAACGAGGCAGCACAATGTTACAGAAAAGTTATTTGGGTTCACATAACATTTATGTTTCAGTTTTACACAAGTATGTATTACTCATTAATAATTGTAAAGTGACGTCAATTACATTTTTGCCATTTGATTTTTAAAAAAATTTTTTTTTAAAGGTATTAGTTGCAAGATTGAGATATTTTAAGGAGAATTACTTGTGGTATTTTGGGGGAGAAGTAACGCTTGACGTACGGATCGAAAAAGTTTAATTGTCTATATTAAAGAACGATCCCTTTAAAAACATACTTTCTGTTTTGACTTATAATAGAAACAGATAGTTTGCGTGGAAGTCATTTGACCTGCTAACTATCGGTGGGCTGCAGTGTTCAGCAGCCAAATGGTGGTACATCATAGACACACTAAGATCCCCATCTGAGTTGACCGTCAGCTACAAACATACCCTGTAGCAAACGACCATCCGCAACTTCGGCTGGGTTGTATTATCCTAGAAATCTCATGCGATTTCCCATTGTAACAGTTTGATTCTCCAGCAACTCAGGGTTGAATGTTTAGCCCAGCAAGGTTGCTCCTTCCTTGGCTTATAGATTACCTTTTCATGGATAATGAATGGTTCTGCAGAAAATATTAATCCCTTCCCTCCCTGCTCCTTCCTTTCATGTTTTTGGAACTGCAGAGAGCTTACAGCACTCAGGGGTTTATGATGGACCATTACAGAGAACACTTGACAGGGTTTTAGTACTGAGTGATTTAAAAAAAAAAAATCATTCTTGTGAATAAGGCACAAAATGCACAGATCTGAGTAAATTCACACATAGAATATTTACAGTAGTGTTGTTATTGGCATGGCTTCAGAGAAACCACAAGCTAAAAATATGGGCTGTGCTTCTGTTGAATTTTGATGGATGGATCCTGCTAAGACATTGGAGGATGGCTGTATTATGGGGATAATGTCATATTTATCTTCCCTCACTTAGGAACATACTGTATATTGGGTGTGTTCACATGACATCCAAAGCCAACATTTGCTACGACAGTGAGAGCATTGCTTCTACCGGCTAAAAGTTAGGATTAATGATTTCCTCCACCATTTCTAGGATAAAACTCCTAGAATTAGGAGCATTGCAGTCCCAAAATATCAGGATGGTGAAAGCTGTCCTAAGGAACCAGATATCCAAGCAACCACGTATTAAATATAATTTCTCTCAATTACAATGGTTGGTTTGTTCTTTTGGTCTTTTAACTTTAAAGGCCAGCTGCCTTAATATCTGAATAATGTAACTTACATGTTTCAGAATTAAAAAAGAGAAAAATCTGATCTTCCTGCAGATTTCGTTCTTGTTGACGGGCCAATATTATTTCATGTGGTGATACATGGTGGTTTTCCCCATCCCATCATGTCTTTTTTTGGCTGAGGCCACACAATTAATACATGGGAGAAATTATATTACAGAGTCATTTATTCAAATGGCCTTTAGAAAAACTCATTCTTTAATGCATGATGCTCCTTTATGTCTTTCATGGGAGGCATTCTGGTTTGGCTGGCTTGAATGAAGTTGGACATCTTTTGAAGTTCAGCTGCTCTAATTACTTAGAAATCAAACTTCTGACTAACACAGAATGGAGCAAAATGCTTTAACATTGGACATAGTCAGGATATTTGTAAACAATGAACCCAGAAGTTAATTTTAATAGTGCCTGCCATTATAGACAATGTTTAAAAGAAGTTATGGAAGAGGAAAAAGTTTTACCAGACAAACTGAGATCGATCTGAAAGTGGATTTAAAAATGACAAGCTACAAGAATGATATGGTAAAAGATGCTGCACTGGTTATACAAATGAATCTGGCTGATATCTTAATAATTAAAAGGGATATACAAATAATAAACCAAGAGAGTGACTCGAATAATTTTCTTACACTGGATTTATAAAAGAGGCTTGTTAAAGCTTTGAAGAATTTTGTGAGAAGGGACAAAGAAAAAAAGATGAACAAAACAAAGAAAAAATGAAAATAAATCTAGGACATTATTTGAAGGGGCTAAAGATCAAGATAGTTAGACGTAAAAGGAAGGAATATAAAGTTGGCTTATTTGATCAAAGTTAAAATAGACATGTTGCTATTTCTGGTATCCCTTAATGGACTTCTGCTGACATCAGGATATTTTGTCTATTTTTCTTTCTATTTTTTCTTTCTTTTCTGCACCCTCTATTTTTCTTTTTGTTCTTTTATTTTTCTTAGTTTGTATTCATTTTTAACTTTTTAACTGTAATATTTAATAAAATCACTATATATATATAAATAAAAGAAAACCACTAAGGCAGAAATGTTTAAAAAAAGTAATGTTCATTGTTAATCTGGGCACAAAGACTTTAGCAGAAATCTTTACAGTCCAGTGTTTAGGTCATGTGAATAATTGATCACTTCTGCCACTTTAACAGGCTGGGAACGGCATTGCTTTGAACTGAACATTTTGTACATCTGAGCATCCCCCATAAACTGGTATCATTAAAACTTTCCTTCATATCAAGAACAGAAAGAGGAAAGAACCAACCGGTGCTGAATTTGACCTTGAGCTATCTTTGTTTCATTTTAGGAGTAGCTCTGCGTTTTCAGAGAGTTACACATAGATGGAGACAGCTGGAGCAGAATCAAATGCAGTTGAGAGAAACAAACTAGTTAATTTGTCTCTTTCTGGCCCATAAGGACTCCTGGTCTTCTCTGGATTGCTGGGGTTCAGCTAGTAATGGATCCCCCTGTTCTCTTCGCATGTAGGAATTACCATTCTGGATTAGCTAATCTAACCAATGTTCTCTTTGGAGCAGCTTCTGAAGGCTACTTATGGAAGGCATAACAGATCCTTGGGCCATACCGTGTTTTTTGTCCATCTGGACTATTTTGCAACCAGAAATGCTCTGCTGTTGTTGTTGTATATAGGAGCTGCAAGCTAAAGCTGCAGTATGTGTGTGTGTGTGTGTGCATGTTTCTCTCTCTGTGTGTGAGAGAGGACTAACTGAATATGGAATGCTACCTTCGAAAGCCATTGCTTAGTAGCGTCATTCAAAAGCTCTTAGTGGCTGGGTTCTCATCACATTAAACCAGAGTTTGAATTCAGCTACAATTGGTCTGATTCACATACTCTATTAAGAAATAGTTTACAGAGCACCATGGCTAAGTTCACTCAGCTCAGAATTAGAGTCAGCGTGGTCCAGTGGTGAAGGTCGTGTATTAGGACTGGGGAGATCTCTGTTTAAACCCAGTCTTTATCAGGAAAACTCACTGCATGATTTTGGACCAGTCACTATTATTTGGCCTGCCAGACTTCATAGGAACATTGTTGGAAAATATTGTGAAGAATGGATACGTACTGTATGTTGGCTTCAGCTCCTTGAGGTGGGAATCAAAGTCTAATAAATAATTAATATCAAATAAACCACAGAACTTAGGGTGTTGCGTTAATCATTCCTTCTCAACTTTTTCTTTGCTATTTGTTTAATTTGTTTAGTTTTTTTCTTTTCCTATTGTATGTTTTTATTTATTTATTTGTATTTCAAATTTGTCACCGCCCATCTTACTGCAGAGCGACTCTGTTTTAGTTTTTCTGTTCCTATTGCCTTTGAATCTTCCCAGTGCTGGGAGAATTGTGACTATTGGAATTACCCACTGGCTCATTTGAAGCCAAAAAGTATCTGAAAAACACTCGTCCAATTTATTCTTATGCAGAAATAGTTAATATAACATTTAAGTGTAACTGTAACTGTTTACAGTTACATTTAATTGTAACCCCCAAATTAGGACACCCCTGGGTTTTCTCAGGCTGAGTTATAAAAACATTCTGAACCTGAAATATTATTTTTGAGATTTGTACTGTTATTTTATGATTGGCTTTTCTGATTTCTCAAAGAGCGTCAGGAACGGCAGTGCAGTGAAATGAATGGAGTAATCAGTTCAGAAGCTCAGCTTTGTTCTTTGTCGAAAGTGAAATAGGGTGGGGGTTTTTTATCAGCACAATGTGATTTAAAAGAAAGTATCAGCACACTCCGAAATCTTCAATGCTTTTTCTGAAAGTCACTTAAAGAAGTCACTTACATCGCAGCTTGCACTGAATTCTCAAGACCCTGATTTTTCTTGACCTGGAGCTAAATCTCCTGGGCTGTTCTAATGAGCCTTCTATGGGTTCAACTAAAGGCAGACCAGGAGGTATTCAGTGGCTTCAGAAAAGCAGTCGGGTTGTCCTTCAGACCTCAAAGTTACTTCTCCATATGCTTATGGATAAGTCCCTTCCCTTCCTGATAATTTTAGTAAATACTGCTTTCAAAAATTAGACACAGGACTAACACTACAGCTCCTGGGAAACTTTGGTTCAGAGATTTGATCTAGAACTGATCTGACCAGATCTCCAAATTGAATCAACTTGCCAAGTGGAATAGAAAAGTTGAATCAAATCAGACGAGTTCAGATTGATTTGATGGTTAGGAAGGAGTTTGTGCGTGCACAGAACTTGTTCTTTCTTAACTGAGTTGGAAAATCAAATCTACCTGACTTGATTTTTTGCACAGGTTCAAATTGTCAGATCAGACTGAATAAAAAAAAAATTGAACCTGGTTTGCACAGCCTGACATGTTATAAACTTTTAGGCTTGTTTTTTCATTGAATTTGCCAGTGTTTGCTAAGATCCCGATCCAGGAGTGTAAGATCTATGACAGGTGGGAGAAATAAGAGGGAAGGGAGTTAATGTCGTGATGCTATTTGACCCAGATTGCTATTAGCATCAACTGCTCTGTTTTAAGATTGGGTTATTTTTAAATTAACATATTTTAAGAAGCTGTTTGAGTTCCTTCTGCCATTTTTAATGTATTGTTTCATTGAGTTAATGGATTGTTGTCAGTGAATAAGAATATAAATTCTGGAGGCAAGCAAATAACATTTCAAAGGAAGCCACTGTGCTTTCAGCATGATCAGAGATACTAAGAGCCAGCATGGCTTGGTGCCAAGTAAAGATACGGTTGAAACCTGCACATTTAACCAACCCAGAGATGCACGCCATGGGATTATCCATTTTGATGAACACATTGCCTTTGGATCTAAATTCTAGCAATTATTTCTAAACACACAACTGTGCTGATGTTGTGCAAATCTGTTCTTTATTTAATTGGGTGATCTGTTTGGAAGAACGGCATAATCATTTTGAAATTCACACTTTTTTGCGGGATACAAACATGAGGAACCAACCCGGAAAGAGCCCAACCAACTCCGGTTTCTTTTTACCTCCACATTTTTGGGTAACGTTCATCAGTGAGGTCTGAGCAAAAGCTGCGCAGATCTAACCGTTCATTTGGCACATCTATTAATTAGAGTGCATGGCAACAATGCATATTCAGAATTTTGTTGTTGTTGTTTGTATTCCTTTGGTTCTGGTGCAGCTTTAATTTGCAATCAATGGCTCGGTCTGCAATTTAACAGCTCGTATTTCCCTCTACTGCTTTCATATCTAGTCAGGAACAAATGGTTATATTCTGTAGTGGTAAAAAGAAAGTGTATTTTCAAGGCCAATGTCTTTTTTACCCCCTCCTCTCTCGCCACATTTGGCAGAGCTCATCAATAGTTTCTTGACCATAAAACCTACAGCATCCTACGTTGCAAGATTCTGTATTATGAAGCTCCATGCTGGTGAAAACAGAATGCTTGATAACATATAACCTATTTGCATTCCCTTCTACTCCCTACCCCCACCCCCTTTACTGGCCTGCTGAAAACAATGTGAAATTGCTTTGTAATGGCTTCCTTTCTCTGCCAGCTGTTTTACCCTTTGTGGAAGTGTCTGACGCCACTAATATTTCCATGCTAATCTGCAGATCCAAGCCAAATTCAACAAACCATGGTTGTGTCTCGTATTTCCTCTTTCTCTTTGGGTGCGTCTGGGCATTTGCAATGGAATATCGATTCAGAAACCTAGACCGAACGGCCTGCTGCTCTTCTCCCGGCAGAATGCCAAATGTTGCTCACTGTCCCGGGGATTAGCTTTAAAATCATGGGATTGAAATAGCTGTGATGCTTCGATTGCCGTGGCATTAAGACATCTTTTGACAATAACATGTCCATTTCCCCCCCAAAAGCAATCTAATTTTAGATATTTAAACTAGGGAGCTGAACTAGATATTGGAATGCCTTGGATTTTAGGCAGTGCTGTGCTTATTCTCCCCGACTCATTTTAAAATGTTCTCTTTCAATGGACGGAAAATAAATTGCTTCCTTTTTTTTTTTGTTAGGAAAAAGTTGGGGAGAAAAATCTCAAAGGCAGATGTAAAAGTTTTACACTTAGCTTATTAAGTGGATGAGGGATGTATGAGGATGTCACTGAGAGGTATTTTTTTCCTGCAGTTTGTAACTTCTGATGCTTCAATTAAATCCCGAGGGGAAGAGATCAGGGGTGAACTTCTTATATGGGACTATTTTAGAACAGGAAGCAGAAACAACCTGGGAGACTGCGGGCTGATAACAAGAGGTGGCCCAGAAGAGATCTGCCAACAGCATCTTCTGCCACTTTGCAACAATAAGAAAGTTCAACACTATTGCTAAAAAGTTCTAAAGTATGCTAAGGAACAGGTTGAAAAACAGAAGTCTCGTCTATCTCCCCAGTTTGGGGAACCGGAAGAGAGTATTAAAACTAAGGATTGTTAGATGAGTCTTCTGTCGGAATGGCAGTCCAGTCCAAGACTGGTTTTAATAACAGAAAGCTGTCCTGTTGTGGAAGTTGTCCATTTAACTACGTCTGGATGGTGCTGGTTGCAGTCTTCCACATAATCATATTAAAAAAAATAGACGAGATTGTCCACAGATACTAGATCAGGCTATTACCAAAACAGGGAACAGATGGAAACTATTATCTGCCCAAAAGAGATTAGCTTCCAGCTCTTTTATCTTCATGTAAAACAGATGGGAAAAAGAGGTACAAGAAATTTATACATTATTGTTCTACATAGAGATACTCATCAGTCACTAGAATTCTTTCATAATGGCTTTGTAGTTTTGCTACAATAAATATAGTTATCTAAGTATTTGTGTCCTGGGAAATATATTCTGTGATGTTTTGCTTTGTCAGCCAAGAGAATCCTGACCATACACACCTCACAGAATGAAGTGGTAGAATCTTGAATGGATAGCTCAGACTGATGATTAAGAGAAAGGATATCATTTTTAATCACCCCCCTTTTATATTAAAAAATCCCTGCAGGTAAAAACTTATCAAGCCAATTAAATCATCAAGGAGATAAATGCTAGTTTACATATGAGGACACAAAAATTTAACATTCTCTGTCATAAGTGCTAGGTTCTCTGCTTCCTCAGAACTCTGCCATCAAATTCAGCCCTCATTCGGCTGCCTTTGGGAATTACTTCTGAGTAGGTATGTGCAGGATTTCACTAAGTTACTGGAGAAAGGGGATATCTCCATTGATGATGAAGATTATGTGCTATCAAATTGGGTATCAGATTCTGAATGTTGTAAGAAATTTTAGGGCGCTTTAACTCATATGATTTGGTCTTATCCAGGCAAAGTTTCCATTTGGTTCCACGTTTCAGCATATATTAAGACAGCCCTGGAAAAAAATAATAATGTGATATTGAACTATACTCCTAAAATCTAGAATCTGCCATTTCATGAAGAACTTTGGCTTTATCAAGCCTGGGGCTTGACAAAGAGAAAATTTTGTGGAAATGGAAAGAAATGTATTCTTCTGATGTTAAGAACTGAGTTCAAGATATGCATTTTGTTGCAAAATT
This sequence comes from Python bivittatus, assembly GCF_059951505.1. NCBI lineage: Eukaryota > Metazoa > Chordata > Lepidosauria > Squamata > Pythonidae > Python > Python bivittatus. Next base: position 8,244,079 of record NW_028277085.1, on the reverse strand, counting down.
TGAATAGTCTTTAGTCATTAAAAGTGACAAGAATGAGCAATACATTTCTATATGATAAACATATTAAAAATCTTAAACTTGGATAAATTTAAGGCTTGAATTAATCTTATACATGAATCTTTTCTTTATTATTTTCTCTTATGTTCAGATTATTTTAATTGTTATAATCTTTGTAGGTTTTTTTTTACTGTACAATCACTGATGTACTTTTTGTTATATTTCACTAATTTTTTAAAGCTGTGGAACAACCTCTGAAAATCTCAGTAATAGTATCATTAGCACACTGCATTGTTCCCAGTTTACAAATGAGTCCCTTGGACTTCAACAGACAGCACCACTTGTGGAAGACCAGCCATGTCATAATTTAATTCAGAACCAGCAATCTAGATCATATAGGAGCACTTCGGATATGAATTACTAAACAGCTATTCTATTGTGCAACCTGATCTCTTCCTTTACCCAAAATACTGCTTAAGCATTTAATTATCAACCACCCAGATTACTAAGAGCCCATGGGTGTAAACCATTTGTTAAGACTTTAAGCCGTCGTTTAATATGTTAATTGATATTGCAAGGAATATCTCCAGGTATCTTCCTAAATACCAATTATCTGGCTCAACATTCTTGGCAATTTGGGTTTGTTAGCAAGAATCTAATTATACTAGTTTGCTGCTGATAGAATTATATAAGGGGTAGCTTTTTCTCTTACATCTGTATTAGACCTCAATAAATGATCCTTAGCAGTCTGTTGCTATTCAATTAACAAGTAATAACTTTCTTAATGAAAGTAATTGGAATGCTTATATGAATCAGGCACTTTACCAGAAGTGGGGGAAAAAATTCTTGGAGTACTTCTCCAATGCACCACTTGTTGACTTAACTAAAATAAAATTACAAGGAACAACGGAGTTAAGTTAGATTTTAAACAGATGCCCACTGAAAGTGATACAACCCAATATATATTTGTCTGTGTTTAAATGGGGTGGTATTACAGTCACTCCAATGTCCATTGCTTCTCAAACCAATCTGATTCGCACAATTTCCTATCTTCTCACCAACTTATCCCCAACTAGATGTAATGCAAGAACACATTAATCTTACATATTTATTTAATTCAAATGTATCAGTGGTAGACAGAAGGTAGAATGGAATCTGCTGGTAAATTTCTGCACCACCTGAGCAGGTTCATGAGACTTTCTAGTTCTGCATTTTCTAATGATAGTATCTGCCCACCCTAAATTAAGAACCTCTAAGAAAGTTGTGAAAACAAGGCTGGGCATCTCTGTTGGGATAAGGCAGAACCACTGGCATTTTAATTCTTAGTATATACAGGTACTCATACTTGGCTGGGATTGGCATCTTATGACCTCCCAGATACCTTTTGTTCTTTACTTTGATAATACTACAACTGTGCTCTCTAGAATGCCTTTGCTATGCAAACATTGATGTTCACGTCAGCTTAGCAGCAATTTCCAGCATCTACTGAACTTTACAGCATCATAGCAAGGAACTCTCTGCTGACCTCTCAAACTTCTCTAGTCCTGCTAAGAGCCAAGTTACCGAATCAGGCAGCTCAGAGTGAATTATCTGGGGCTAAGCTGTGCCAGTTCATCTTGCAAGTTGAATTAAAGAATCAGGAGATGTTCCTTTGACAAAGGCTTTCAGATAGACAACCCCACGAGTTATCTGAATGAATTTGCCTTCTACCTCATAAATCTATTAGAAGCAAAGCCATCTAAATTTGGAGATATCTCAGTATAATTGTGATATGATCATTGCACATGTGTATCAAATTTCTGTCTGCTTGTCTGTTTATGTGAGAGACACGCATTCTCCCATTTGCTGGGGAGATAGATATATTCCCGCAATAAGTAAGATGACATGAAACTGCTGATCATCGTTTGGACATTTTAAAGCATTTTCATAAGCATTCATTCCATTTGAAAACATCTTTCTGCATGCTAGTTCTGCTTCCTTGCAAGGATGTTGGAAGATGGAGTTGCTAGGCTGCTGTGTGATCTTTTCATCTGATGAACTAGTTGCTATCATGAATATACCACGCATTGCATCCCTCACCTCCCCTGCTTCTCCTCCTCCTTCCAAACATTTGATATAAATGAATGACGGAAATTCAATCCTTGGAGATTTTTAACAATCTAACAACTATAATTATAGGCGAAGATAGAACCATCACAGGAACTTCTGGTGAACCTATACAATAGTTTTCATTATAAATACATGGTTCCTCTTTCTTGCCCATGCATGTTTATAATTTGTTTTTCTCTCCTTGTCCTAGGAGAAAATCCTGGGGTAGGCAATTAATAAATCTGTTAAATCCCTGCTATAGGGTACACATGCACAGAGTTAATATGCCAGGATAAGCAATCTAAGAAATAAGCAGTATCTCTATTGGAGATAAACGTGCCTTTAAAATAAGGGTTCAAAAAGTGGACTTAGACATTTAGGATTGGACTTTTCAATTACCCCTTGCCTGGATGGATGCACTCTATTTCTAGGATCAGACCAAGAAATAGACAGGGTGGGGCGTTCACTTACAGTTGTTTCAGGGCATTATATCAAGCAGCAAATCATTTTTGTGTTTGCTAGTTACGGAAATTCAGTTGAAATGCTTAATTTCAATTATGAGAGCTTGACTGTGGGATGATACTAAGTCCATAAGACTGAGGACTGCTTTTTTATCAAACATGAATGCATAATAAAATCCCCCCCTCATAGGAAAAAAGGTTCTAAAAATGGATCATAATCCATGGTGTAGTAGGTTATTTCTTTAAAGAGATTTTTCTACACATACAGAGAGTAGAAAGTTAAGTGTATAAACTGAATTAGCAACAACTACAACAACACATGGAATCCCTCCATCTGGTGACTTCAGTGGGGTAGTCGATTTTCTCATCTCAGATTCTGCTGCCCATTCTCCTCTTACTACATGTGTACCAGCCTTAGTTTTATGGCCACAGGTGGGAATCAATCCATCCTTTTCCTATTATTTGGTCCTGCTTTATGGTTGAGGCAATCCACATGCTCAGCTGAGTCACCAAGTACCTTATGGCCCCTGGCTGTGGGCGAATCAGTCATCTGCGACTATTATTTTGTGTGAAATAAAACTAAATTTAGTGAACATCTCAGGAGAGGAAAGGGAACAGTGACTATTAGATATTTCTTTTTTCAAGAATAGCTTTCTTGTTAAACTGGAATTAAACAGGCAGTTGATCACCGTGGCCAAAATGCCTGCCATTAATTTAAGTGAAATGACTAATTTATTCCATTTGGATGGGTTGCCTTGTAGACTGCAATCTTTTCTTAAACTTTCTAGTTACTTGAATGTAATGTCACAGTAACATGATGGAATGTAATAGGCTTCATTGCCTGTTATACTACTTGCCTACAGAGTAATGAGCCCCTTAGTACTCAGTGAGTAAAAAGGGTCTCAGTGGCCCATTTATGGGCTGTTGGCATTAGTTGTAGGGGTACTACACACACACAGAAATGGCTTGAAACAGAGTCATTGTATGCTAAAATATTTAGAGTCTTACAAATGTCCACGAACATGTTACATGGGGTGTGAAATTAGTATAAAGGCCTAACAGAAGTATACTTATCAGAATAGGGGGGTTGGGCTGTCAGGTACATTAGGTTTAGGAACAATGAAGTAAAAAATAGATACTTAATTGCATCTATGGAAGAAAGGAAGAAAGGAAGGAAGGAATTAGGCCTCTGAGACCCATTTCTGGGGCAACAGAGTCACCCGTTGGGGGGAGATGGGCGACATACAAATTTAATAATAAATAAATAAATAAATAAAAAACTTTCTGACCATAATTACTGAAAATTGGTGACATCATGTCCTACTACTGGAGGCATAAAACCGGCCAATAAAATATAGCTAGAACCTTCAAATAAGCCTGATGCAAAAAAACAAAATTCTCTCCAAATTCCCAACCCTGATCTCGCAGTCCTGCCAATTTGGCTTCACTGTCTCTTTCCTATGGTCCTTGACATCCCCTCCCATATAGTGCAGCCCCAAAGATTGGCCAAACCCATTTTCAATAAATAAAGCAAAAATCGATCAAACAGTAAATCATTACCCTGAAGTAAGTTTCATTGAGATAATGGGCTTATTCCCAGTCTTGCTATAAATTCTTATCCATGTCTGCCAAGTTAAAAGCATCCCCAGAGTTCAGTGGGACTTTTTCCCAGATAAGCATAGACCTGAAGCCTTAATTGTTTCTGTCTAATAAGGCTCTAGCAGATTACAGAATAACCATAAAGCAGTCTACTTACTATCAAACTTAGCCACCAAACCGCAAATGAGTTCTCAGCAGAGCTGCAAGTGATCCAGCAGTAGCAATAGTTCAGTATTTAGCATGCTTTCCAGGTCCAACATCAAGAGTCAAGGGTTAAGAGAGTTAGAATTCTACAGACCCAGAGATCAAAGAAATCACATAGGTAATCAAGAGATACAGCTTCAAGCTAATCCACCTGGAACTAAATTTAGTTAATTAACTATTGCTATGTATTGGTACTATTCAGGACTGGGTTACTTTATGTATCATTACTAAACACATTCTACTGTATGGTGCTCATGTTGCTGTAAGCTTTCATGAAGGTAACAGAGTCAACAGCATACACATTTAATAACTAATAAGGCTGTTACTAAAGTTGTTTTGGCGGAGGATCTATCCTCCAAGGAAGTCTTAAACATCCAAGTCTCCTACATTGCCTACCCAGGTGCAGTAAAGCTGAGCAGATTTGAGTTTGCTAGGATCTGACTCTGCAAAGCTTCAGTTCTCATCAAGTATTTCCCCCTTCTGCTAGCTACTTCTTTACCTGAGAAACTTGTAGCCCTCCACCCATTACTGCCTGTGTTCCCAGGTTTTAAGAGGTCTTACCTTCAGGTCTGGGCTGGAATCCTCTGTATTTCAATCAGAAAATATAAGACCTGCATCTGATCTTTCAGTGCTGGTACTAAGGCTTGGTTCTTTGGCATCTAAAATGCTAGGTTCATCAACTTGGTCCTCTTTTGAGAACGGTGATGTATCTAGCTGGGCTCTGTCAAGGAAGGCAAAACCTGCAGCCACAAAGTCTCTGAATGCTTATGCCTCTTTGAATATGTCAGAAATGGGAAACTGTTAAATCCTAGCACCTGATCATTTAACAATTAGAGCTGTCAGCAGCTAATTGCAGCTCTTTAAAGTAGCCACATCTTTTCTTGAGAGCGTATAGCAGCTGCCAGATGTTGGAGTATGACTCTTGACCTGACACACAAAGGCCAGTTTGCATGTTGGAATTGGGCTGGGTGATTTCACATTGTTACATTATTACATTGTTACAGCAGCAGAAAATTCAGTTCTATATATTCAGTTTCCCAGATAGAAATTTCATACATTTGGCAATAAACATGCAAAGGATTAATTGCCAGTGGGGCTTCTGTTTGAACCTCCAAGAAATGGGTGTTCTGTTGGGTGCTTGGGGCAATACTTAGCTTCATGTGATATACTAGGTTTGGATTAAAGTCACAGTTGTAGTTCTTTTTCAACACTACAAGGTTACAAAAGTTGGGAAGGCTGACCCTTCAAGTGACAATCTAACACAAGATCAAATGCTGTTCCTACAGAAAAGTGAAAAGAATGGCTTAATATAATATTTTTCAAACGTCCTCCAAATATGTTGGATGAACCCCCCACGTCTATTTACCAGCCAATCAATTTGAAACATCTGGAGGACTCCAGTGTAGGCATGGGCCCACAAATTTCTGCCAGGACTGAGCCTTTGAGTGGAATACTGAAGGGCAACCACATCTGGGATCCAAAGCTCCGGGTTAACACTAGATAACAACTAGTTGTTGTTCTTTGTACTTTGCCACCATCTAGTTATCCATTTTTTTTTGCAGACCACATCTAGTAGTCCTAGCTATACTGAGAAGGGCACATTTGAAGATAGGACCTGGACAAAAATGAAATTTAATTGAAATTCGAAATGAATGAATATCACAATTAATGAGATGACTCTCTGTGCATTTAGTACTTTCTCTCTTCTGTTGTATTAACATGTTCAATATGCTCATCAAACTTTGGAGGAACTTTGGAGGTTACATCCAAGGTCTTGAGAAGCTATCTGTAGCCATGGGAGTCTCTGTTCTTAAGAAAGGCTGAGAGAGTGACCCAGAAGTACCTCTTCTCTTCAGGTTAAGTAGGTCAGACCCCACTAACCTACCTAGATGAGGGGAGAGCTAGCTGGGGACTCTTTGGAGAAAGAGCTATATATAAAGATCCTCAATACATCATTTGTGAAACAACCACTGCGGTTCCTGGTCTTTGACGAAGGTTGTGTGTTTAGCAGAGAGGATAATGAGGTGTCTTGCACTCTGGAGCCTGTATGCTCCAGGGATGGTAAGGTAAACAAAGGAAAAAGTTTTGCTTCCTGTCTTTGGCACTGGGTAAGGTCAGCTTCTGACAAGGAGTCTCAGTAGAACCACATTAGCCTCCTGACCTTAAGCTTCAAAAACTTTTTTATAATTATCTGAGCACAGAGAAAGCCTTAAGGCCTTTATTCCATGGACTTGTCTAGGCCAGAACCCTGAAATGTCCACAATAATGTGTTTTGCTTAGGGGTGTACAAAAGAAATACATACATATGTAAAAAACAAAAGGAGCTGGAACCTTATTTGTTCATATTAAGTTTTGGTTTCCTACATGCATTTTATTTTTGGGGGATGGGGAGATGTCAAAATGGTATCCTTGTGGTCTGAAGTGGGTATTGGTTATTAATAAGAATCAGATCTAGATACTAGCTGAGGGCTTCTTTCTGAATGGTTGCAATTAAATCCTATATGGTGATCTGGTTCCAGATTTGAAAGGGCCTTCAGCAACTCCTTAGATTTGCAAGCAGGTCTCTTTTATTAACTATAAACAGTGGTTGGGCTTAAGGGGACAATGTGAATGGAGCTCAGTTCTCCTGTGGAGATGGGGCTGTCAGGCATTAGAAGAGGCGGCATTCTGGAAAACGTGGGGCCCTGTGCAAGGTTGCCGCAAGTGGTCTGTAGAACCGTGTGTGATTGGTGAGGCCTCCATGTGTATATCCTGCGTGTCTGGTGCTATTTATGCATCAGGTATGAACAGTGAAAAGACACAGAGGTAAATGCAGTTGCCCGCACCGATGCTTCAGCAATAGGATGGCTATAAAGATCAATACACTTGTATGATGTTAGGCATATGACCTGTTGGCTAGGATGGGTTTTCTAAGCATGCAATGAAGTTCCCCACCAGCAAAGATTACTCACAGCAGCAGGTGGGTCAGCCACTGGAGAGCAATTCCATTGCAAGGCAGTGGGAATGGGTGGGGCATGGATGTCCAGTTTCCATTTCTGCCCATGCTCCACCAAGAGCATCTCTTGATGAACGGGGCCCACTATTCCCATCTGTACAATCAAGTGAGATGTGCGATTCTTGCTACTTTTGAAGAGTTTATTTTATCTTTACATGCGGTGTTAAAAACCCAAAGGACGTATTATTTACACATCCACAATACAAGTTTACAAGATATCTATACATGTTAAAGTACTCTATAGCTTGTATAGAGCATCTTTTCTTTTCTTTTCTTTTTTTAGGGTTACTTTTTTAAGCTTTAACATTAAAAGATACAATCTGCATTTACCTTTGCACAAATGGATAAAGCATGTGTTTATTTTAAAAAACAAAACCCAGCACAAATTATAAATTAACAGAATAAAGACTATGTCGAATGTTAGAGGTTTCAACAGAAATACTGAGATGACTCACATTACCATCTAACGAGGCAGCACAATGTTACAGAAAAGTTATTTGGGTTCACATAACATTTATGTTTCAGTTTTACACAAGTATGTATTACTCATTAATAATTGTAAAGTGACGTCAATTACATTTTTGCCATTTGATTTAAAAAAAATTTTTTTTAAAGGTATTAGTTGCAAGATTGAGATATTTTAAGGAGAATTACTTGTGGTATTTTGGGGAGAAGTAACGCTTGACGTACGGATCGAAAAAGTTTAATTGTCTATATTAAAGAACGATCCCTTTAAAAACATACTTTCTGTTTTGACTTATAATAGAAACAGATAGTTTGCGTGGAAGTCATTTGACCTGCTAACTATCGGTGGGCTGCAGTGTTCAGCAGCCAAATGGTGGTACATCATAGACACACTAAGATCCCCATCTGAGTTGACCGTCAGCTACAAACATACCCTGTAGCAAACGACCATCCGCAACTTCGGCTGGGTTGTATTATCCTAGAAATCTCATGCGATTTCCCATTGTAACAGTTTGATTCTCCAGCAACTCAGGGTTGAATGTTTAGCCCAGCAAGGTTGCTCCTTCCTTGGCTTATAGATTACCTTTTCATGGATAATGAATGGTTCTGCAGAAAATATTAATCCCTTCCCTCCCTGCTCCTTCCTTTCATGTTTTTGGAACTGCAGAGAGCTTACAGCACTCAGGGGTTTATGATGGACCATTACAGAGAACACTTGACAGGGTTTTAGTACTGAGTGATTTAAAAAAAAAAAATCATTCTTGTGAATAAGGCACAAAATGCACAGATCTGAGTAAATTCACACATAGAATATTTACAGTAGTGTTGTTATTGGCATGGCTTCAGAGAAACCACAAGCTAAAAATATGGGCTGTGCTTCTGTTGAATTTTGATGGATGGATCCTGCTAAGACATTGGAGGATGGCTGTATTATGGGGATAATGTCATATTTATCTTCCCTCACTTAGGAACATACTGTATATTGGGTGTGTTCACATGACATCCAAAGCCAACATTTGCTACGACAGTGAGAGCATTGCTTCTACCGGCTGGTTCTTACCACAAATGTTGAAATGGCAGAGTTTCAAAACCTGGGAAGAAGCCACAAAACTTCATGTGGGGGTAGACAACTAGACGTTACTAACTACAACTTCCAGTATCCCTCACCATTCACTATTGGCTATGCTTCCTAGGGATGTTGGGACTTGTAGCTTAGTGCTATCTGGAGAGCTACTAATTACCTATTGTTGTTTTAGTGACCCTTCCTCAACCTAGTGTCTTCAAGATGTGTTGTACCCACAACTCCCAGAATTGTACGTCAGCTTAGATTGGACTATTGGGAGTCGCAGTCCCAGCTCATCTGGAGGACCACATTAGGGAATGCTGGCTTAGTGTGTTATGGGAACATACTCATTAAGTTCAACAGAGCTCTTTAAAAGTGAGAAGAATCTCCTTACAGTGATGTAAGCAGTTATCAGAAATGCACAATGGCAAACGTACCTTCTTACCCCACTTTAGGCTTTTCCTGTACATGTTGTTAGATACATAAAAGACAACAGTGGGGTTTCTCCTTTACTTCCCGTTAACTTAAGACAGATGGCGGAAGAACACTGCAGGAAGCTATGGAGCAACTCTTTGCATTTGAAAAACAGACGTTTGGGTATTTTCCTGCATGGGAATGTCCTCTTTTTCTTTTGTGAAGATGTATCTGAAATTTAGGAAAATTAAGACCCTCTATACTGGATGGCTTCAGCACTTCACGTTTGGAAGGACAGTAAACTAAGTAGAGGGGCTGGGTCAATGGAAACCCATTAAAACGACATTTGGAAAGTAGATATCGAACTCTATAGCAGCCTGGCTTTGAGTACCGATGTTTGGCCTGTTTCACGTTGAACCTAGTTGTGTCTTATGCCAGAATCAATATCACAAAGCCTGGTGCGTGAGATCTGCAGTGCATCTTTGCAAGGCAAGAGTACCAGAGTTGAAGCCAATGGTAGGTTCTTGTTCTGTCACAAATGTAAACATTCCTATTCAGACAATGCAATGGAATTGAGTACCTCCTAGGATTCAAGGCTTCCTCACACACTTGCATGCACTCACTCCCACACCCCCCCCCGTTGAACCCCCGCCCCCCTTTTATCTGTGCCATAAAACAAACTGTCATCCTTTGGAGGCAAAAATAAAAATGCTACAGTTGGACTAGAGACTGAAGTTCAGCACGTGGCTTCTTAACCAACATACTTATTGAGACATTTTCTTTTTCGGATATTTGTGCAAGAGGCAAGGCGAATGCATACATAGTAAAACGTTCACATTTCATGGGAAGACTACACAGTATGGCAGTCTAAAAACAAACCCCATTTTATTCTTATTTCAATTATTATTAATTTCAAGTATTTTTGTTCACGGATCTGCTTCCTCCCTAAGTACTCTAAACAGCTCTTTTGAAGTGGCCACGGAGTCCCGTCCTTTTGTGCTACGTCTCTCCTCTCCCAACGCAAGAAATGCAGTGGCCAGCCCTTCCTTTCTTGTAATGCGTTTAGCAAGTGGAGTCTTGCTGTGGGCCAGCTGTACCAGGCAAAACCAGCGGATGGAGCTAAAACAGCCTCTTTGCCCCCCAATTTGGTTCCCCCCATGCCCTCCATGACAAGCAAGTTAGAGTCTTTCCAATGCACCATTGCCCCAAGCTCTGGATTGATTAGGCAAGTTTTAGTAACTGTATTTGTTCAGTGGTCTGACTGAAGGCGTCTGTGGAACAAAGGAAGGTTTGGGTGGCACGTCTGGTTTTAGGGAGGGCACCCTCTTTATCCCTGTCCGAGGAAGTGTTCCGTTGCTTGTGTAACTGCTTTGCCTAGACAATGAAGGCTGCAGGTGGACACTGACTGGTGTCCCTTGGATGTAGTCCATCTTTGTGCCCCCAGTGGGAGTCATATATCCTCCCCGGTTAACACTAGGCTGCCTGGACAGCAGCATCCCATTTGGGGAGTTTAAGTTTTTAGGAAGGGCTGATATAGAGTGCCGCTGGGAAGAATTTTTGTGATAGCCCCTTTGTCTTTCTAAAGAGGTCATTGGTACTGCAGGTGTGTTGGGGACATCCACCCGTTTCGTCGGACTATTTCGTGGCAGGGTGGATGGAGGAGAATATAAAGAGGCTTCCCGGTTAGGGACTTTGGGGGGGACCTCTGTCACGTTGCCCATGGAATCCAACATTAAAGTCTGGTGAGCCACTTGAATGTCAGCCATGATGGCTTTGGGGTTGCTAGGGGTTTCATTTAAATGTTTCAGGAAATCATTCAAGGTGTTCCTGGAATCCACAGATCGCCTGTGGTCTCTTTTGCCTGATGACTTAGTGAGTGGGTGGTCCACATTCGGCATCTTTTTGTCCCCTTTGTGTGCGTTAGAATTGGAGAAGGACATGTTGTAATCGTGGGTGGCATTGGGAAGAACAATTGCACTGGGGATATGTCCATGACTTAAAGGAGAATGGGGTGGGGGACTGGAGGGAAAAAACTGAGGACTCTTCAAGGGGGCTTCTTTTCTTGAAGCACTGAGGTTCTGTGCCTTGTCCATCTGGCTCTTCATTGCCTGTAAAGTCTTCTGCTGCAGCACAGGAGTTGATTCTGGGGTCGGAAGAGCAGCCAGTTCTGGTGGTTGGGCTCGGTGGTCCACCATCAGCATGGACTTTGTGTCAGCCGTCGGGGGCAGCTCTTTGCGACTTGTCAGCAAATTGGAATAAAGTTTGGGTGAGTCAATGTTCTGCTGATACTCCTTCACAGGGCTGTCAAAGAGGCCGTTCAGTTTGGCAAAACTCCCACTGGAATCCGTGCAGGACTGGGCCGATTCAGCGTCTTTGTGAATCTTCCTCGATTTCCGCACAAAAACGTCCCGGTAACAGTAAACAGCCACTCCGGCAATAAACGCTCCCAGGAGGAAAGCCGCAAAGACACAAGTAATCAGGACATTCATGTGTACCATTTGGTTGGAATCACCCGACTGGACTTCCCACCTCACACCTGTGACAAGCACACACATGATGGGCAGGTTAGAGGGTATTTTGGGTTATCAAATCATGAGACAAAACTTGCTATTTCAGGCTGCAATCCTAAGGGCCCCTAACAGAAACTTGACATCTTGAAGGTATAGTCCTTGGAGCAGGAACAAGGAATTACATCACTTTTGACAAGGGGGTGTTCCACAAGGAAACCCCCAATTGCATTCCAATGGTGATATGCATCATGAAATACATAGGTGAATCCTTACGGCTTAAAATCTCTCTTTCTCTCTCTCTCAGTCCAGCCAGCTAGTCATCCCAGGTGCAAACTAAAGATAAAACTGACATGATCTAACACAGCTCCCTGTTTTCATGTTTAGGGTGGAAGGAAGTAAAGGAATGGATTTTGAAAGGGCTTGATCTTGCTGAAAGTGTGTCCAAGATACGAAGCAGCCCTCATAAGTGCCAAGTAAACATGTTTAAGACTAATCTTTAAAAGTCCAATCATTGCTATTCCTAGAGATATTATTCTTGCGTGTAGTGGATTTTTCTTGGTGTTTGCTACCAGAATCGCACATACACATTACAAGGTAATACTGTCTATCCTATGAAAAGAGTTGGGTGTATGCAACGAATGGCACAGTGCAAATCCACTTATGTTTCATAAGAACAGTCCCATTGTTCTTACTCCCATTGGGCCAACCTTCTAAATTGTGGAGATGATGTGCCTCATCTTTCAATCAGGTCAAGGCTTTTGCCCACTTGGCCTAGTTCAGTATATCCACTTCTTCAGGAGTACTGCACTAACCATATGTTGGGCTGTGAGATTAGCAACAGGGCAGGGTATAACGATGGCACAGATGTGCATTTAGCTCTGAGCTGCAACGTGGCCATCCTACATTCTTTCTGGGCTCCTTCCTCTTAGCCAGTCAACAAAAACTGATTGCGGACATGAAGCAATGCAGGGAAACCAACAGCCGTCTTGAGTTACTCTTTGACTAAGAGCACTTGCGCTAAGGAGCATTCCTGCTCTATGACTGTTTCACGCTCTGGATTTCATAGCCATGCCAGGCACTTATCTGAAGCTGATGAGATGTGAACTAACTCTTAGTTATAAATGCCCAACAGGAGTGAGCTAATACCACCTATCATCCTTGCAGCAGCGCCGTGAAGGACATAAAAACATCAGCAGCTGTTTTCCACCCGTTTTCTTTCTGGTGGTTGCTTTGCTCTTAGTCCTCTAACTTCAAGGGAAGCAACTATCACCAGAGAGACAATCGGCCAGAGTAGAGAATCAGGGCACTGTTGTGAAGGTGCTGGAGAGACGGTTTCAGTTTTTAGTTTGCAGAGCAAAGTGAGGGCTGGTGTGAGGCTTCCACAGCTGCCTATAGTGTTTCTCAGAACTAGTGGGTTTGGCAAACATAGAGAGACTTCAGTCTGTCTTTCGATACAAAATGTGACTTCTACCTTTGGGTTGATTAGCTTGGAGAACTTTCAGCATGCGATATTCTGCCAATCTACTCTCTTTCTGTCCCCAAGTCTCCTTTTAAGACTCACAAATAGTAGCTTGTATGTTATTAACTTTAACAATTTCTGCTGGAAAATTGAGGTTAGAAGGTGTTACTCTGCCAGACTGCAATTAATAACTCATGGAAGGATTTCTCTCTCAATTCCCTGCCTGACTCATAAATCGGAAATCAAATGTGAGATAGGATTATGCAAATATATATAAAAAACTGCATAATTTGCTCATTGCATCGATAGAACTATGGTTCTCCTCCAACTGGAATGTTTTGTAACTTTTTCTTAGGTTCTCTGCAGATTAAAAAAAAGAAGATTTCATATTTTTATAGTTTTGCTCGAGTAAGGAATGTACATTTGGAATCTCATACTAGTTTAAAAGCGATTGTTTAATAAGAGGTATTAGTTTTTTCTAAAATATAGAATGCATCTAATTTAGATCGGAAGAATAATTAAAATGTCAATTAACATACAAATATTGGAGCTTACACATTTTTCTGACAGCAGTTTTATTGTTTATTTTAAGGCAGCCACAGAGATAACTCTGTTAAGAAAAGGTTAGTTTGGAAGAATGCATCTACTTGTGTTATTCCATACCAGGTGGAAAACTTAAAATGAAGAGGAGCATTATTATTATTGTGGTTGTTATTTGTTAGAGGCAAGGCCTTTGAAGAGAGTTAGATGTGTTCAGGGTTATTGATTTGAATGGCTTTGTGCAGAAGAAGGGGTGAGATAAGGATGGGAGAGGCAAAGACAAGAAGTGCCACCAAGTATGATCAAGAGCCTGTGAGTAAACCCGGACAAAGACCGATTGATTTCAAAGGACGCTCAAGCTATAAAACACCTGAAGCAAAGGAATGAATGCACTGTCAGAAGGCTTGAAAGGAAACCTGATACGTTCCAGTGACTAACAAAATGCAAACAAGGTCCTGATAATTTAAACGAGGGAGAAAACAGGGATAAGTGTGTGCAAGTAAGCACTGTCTCCTGAGAGGTATGCAAACATCAGGCAGTTTAGGTGATTGGATAATGGCGGCCTGGGTTTGAGTATGTGCCCACACAAGAAGCTGACTTAGTGACTTTAGACCTCTGTCCAGATTGTATCTTGAGCAGGTTGAGACAGTGGTCTCATTTTTGCCTTCATGGCAGTCCAGTTGTGGGTCATCAAATTTCACAATTTGATTGGTCTGAGACCAAGACATAGAGGTCAACAGTCATCCTAGGGAGATAGTGACAGAAAGGAGATTTCAGCCAATGTCTGTTCTATCTGACTTGTATTGCCTAACTATGATTCTACAATAACTACCTTCTCTTCTTTAGTAAAAAATCATGGGTTGGTTGGATTTTGATCTGAGTGTAAGGCATTTCATCCCACATTGTTGGTACTGGAATATATGTAGAATTGCAGGTTGCCTTCTCTCTCTCTCACCCCCCCCCCCATGAGCACACACTGGGTTGTCAAAATAGATCCTGGCTACATCTATATGGCCACACCTGTTCTTCATAAATACATGCTGTTCAACATGCTTGTGTCTTTGAGCAGGGAGATTAAATTCTTTTTAGTAATAACAATGATGACCTGGTGAACTTGTTCCTAGGATGAATTCAGGCATTTTGAACATTAACATTTAGTTGTTTCTGCCAGAAATATCTATTCAAGGGGTCTTCGGCATCTTAAAGTCTTACTGCTTTACAGGTTGTAACCAATGTACGGATGTGCAGGCCCCAATAATTGTGTTGAGCTTTTAAGGTATCCAAGAACTCTGTCATTTTGGGACCAAAGATTATTATTCCCTAGACGACAGTGGAGTCCATCTGCAGGTAACTCATGACCAGCAAGCCTAGAACAACCACCTTATTACACCACTGCAACAAAGCCAGTGAAAGGCAGTAGAATGCTGGTCAGCCTAAGGACACACTGTTTATCTGAGATCAGTGGAACTTGCATTTAAGCAAACATGCACATGACTTCCTATTTGTACAGCGCCTCTCAGTTCCTTAAAGCAGCAGCATCCTACTTCAAGCTCATGCATAAGCCTGAAAATGATGCAGCTGCTTTTAGGCATCTTGTGCTGTGCTAACGCAAGATCCAACACACTTCTACTGAATTGTTTTAGAAGCATGCATGGCCCTACTAAACAACAATAAACCTCAGAATATTGACTGGTGGGGGGAAAGAAAGAACAGCAGTTGGTTGACACAAACTATGAAACTCATCTTGTCTCTTGGTTGTCCCCTCAAATCCACATTCCACCTTTTAGGTTCTTTTTTTAGCCACTATGTCACTCTGCCTTTGATCTATACACAGGCCACTCTGCGTACCCATTTAGCCAGTACCAAGCTTATGGATTTAATCTTTGAAAACTGCTGGAGGTATCAGGTTTCCTTTCAACTGTAATAGATTCCCTGATTTGGCCTTACCCTTTGGAAGCCCTGATAAAGGTTCAGAGTAATCAGAAGTGTTTGGGTCATCTTGAGCTACAAATTTCCGAGAGCCAGTCACTTTAGGTTTCCAGGAACCAATCACTTTGGGCGAGATAACTGGGATACTTCCCACTGTGGTAATGGAAGCTGAGGATAACGCCATGTCTGTGGTGGCAAACAGATTTTTATTAATGTGCATTACAGTTGTTTTTCTTCCTTTTCTTTTTAACACCCTCATCCACTGCTGGTTTTACTCAATGGCTGCTAAATAATATTTAGAGGGAGATGTTTAATGGGAATTGTATGAAAAAAAGGATAGACAATAAAGTACTATGCCACTCTTATGAATTAATGTCCAAATCAGACTAAAATTAAAGTTCAGAAAGGCGGTTAAATACAATGGATTGTCATTATTACACTGTGCTACTTGAAATGAGATGGACAATGTCAAGAGGCAAAATCTAATTTATTTATCCATTTTTCCCACGACTGTCAACTTCTGCTGGCAGGCACCCTCTAGGTAAGCCTTTTCCTATCATGACTGTTGTCCAAGTAGATGTCAGAGACTGAATTTCTCCAGGCTTAGCATAAGCCTATGTGGGAGTTGCCATAAAATAGTCCAAGGCTTATAGTCTAAAAACTGTGACTATAAAAGGCACCTAAAAACTATGGCATCATGTCCAAGGGAGTAAATAAATTCAATTTCCTTATGGCATTCATTTGTTGTGGTTCCATGTGAAACATCCAGGATAGAGGCAGTATTTGGATGGTCATCAAAATTCAAGCTAGCAAGTGAAATTTTTTGTGCTCTGTGCATTGCTGTTCCAGCACTATTCTGCAACAGCTGAGGGCAGAAATGGGGCTTTAACCTGGGTAGAGGATGGATTGCAGGGATTTGTAGGTATAATTAATTAATTAATGCATCTTAGAAGAAAATCTCAATATCTGAGGGACGATCCCCAAATCGAAGGTCATGTAATGGGCTGTGAGAATAACTTTGAGGAAGAGGAGGAAGAGCCGCAGCCAAGGCAATGGTCAGATAAGAGAAATCTGAACCCAAAGCAGAAATGGGGAATTTGGGAAAGCAACTCAGACTTGGCCCTGTCTAGTTATCTTTAGGATAACGGAAGGGAGAGGGGAGGCACATTCAGAGTTGCAAGATTCTGTTATTATAACTCTACAATAAAAGTAGTTTTAGGATTCATGACTTTGGGGTTTGAGTCTGGTCGACCCTGATAAGGCTAAAGGTCACTGGACTTTTTGGTCACTAAACTCAAGTTAGATATTTCAGTACTGAAACTAGGCAGATCTTTCTTTTTCTTTAAATACTGCTGTATAGTTTCTCATCTTAAACAAGTGTTAAGAGATCAAAGATATGCTTAGAATGGGATGCTTAGGGTGGGTGCTTTATATATGGTTAATTAATTAAATTATCTGAGCTCGTCAATCATTCCAATAGCAGTTCAGGACTAATCAGAAAAGAATCACGGTTCCTGGGCTGGTATATGTACATTCCCAGTGGCTCAAAAGATCACAACTTACCCACTCTTTTTCCTACTTCCTCTACAGTTGTTGTTTTGAAGAAACAACCACAAGTATAACTTCTGAATATATAATGCTAAGTATAATCTATTAGCACAAATGCATTCCAACTATTGCAGAAATCAACACAATTCAAACACAGAAATACACATTTTGGAAAATGCGTATTTGCTATAAAGGAACTGGAAGACATAGGAGAAGTAAAGAAAGGGAGAATCAGGCAGGCATCCATCTATTGAATAATGGCAAGGAGGTGGTTAGCATTCAAAAATGTATGACTGGGTGGAGGGTGGAAAGAATAGAAGCTTAGTGGACATTTGTGAAACGAGAATTTCATCTATGTCGATCAGATTTGAGGGTGAATAAAAGAAGTACCTCAATTAATAATGAGCTGTTAAACATGCAGCTATATGAGGTGAAAAGTGTTGAGTGAGCCAAAAAGTCCTGGCTTTATCTTGACCATCAGTGGGAATATGAGTAAAAGCAGAAAAGCAAAAATATAAATTAAAAAAGAAAAAGTGAAAGATTGCCAACTGCACCCAAAGGAAGGTAACGAAAAGAGAGAGAGAGAGAGATAGAGAAGGAAGGAAGGAAGGAAGGAAGGAAGGAAGGAAGGAAGGAAGGAAGGAAGGAAGGAAGGAGGGAGGGAGGGAGGGAGGGAGGGAGGGAGGGAAGGGAGCTGAAAATGTTCAAACTGAAGGAAAGAAAAGCTTCGTTAATTGGGGGAAGGAAAAAAATGATTGGAAAAAACTAACCAGATGTTGGATCGCCAAATATTTTGTAATCTGGTGTAGTTGTAGTAGGCAAAATTTCTAAAAGAATTAAAGGAACACGTAATCAGTGAAAAGTAACCAAAAGGAAAAGCAAAAGATTTTCAAAGCCTGAGCAACAGAAAATCAGAAAATAAAATACAACTGGCTACCCGAAAGGGGAGGTAAAAAACCAGGAAAAAATAAAAAAAAGGATCAATATAATAATAAAGTGGCTGCGGACCTTCACGAACGAGCGTGATGGTTGGGAAAAAAACGATCAAAGAAATCCACCACCCAAGATCAAACAGTTTTCAGTTTAACAGAAGGGGAGGGGAGTGCTCAGCGCCATTAATATGATCTTCCACACCACAGTGTGGCTCACAAACAAAACCATGCTGCATTCTCAAGATGGTGTCCAAGATGGATGAACTTACCATGGCAATCCCCCAGTTGGGCAGTGTTGCCGTATTCCACGTCTTGCTCATACCCTCCAATGCTGTGGTTGTATGAAACAAACAAAGACAACCTGCAATTAACAGCATTAGTTGGGAAAACCAATGACGATTGTGACATCATCAACATTATCACTGAAAGAAATGCAGAACTGCAATAGGTATTCATTGACTGTTTATGAATGGAGGTGGACTCAAGATAGGTTGATAGGTTAGACAGAAAGTGAAGGGGAGGCTTCATTTCTAATAACTTCACATAGTTCATTAATCTACTTGTTTTAGTAGATAGTCTTCTTGATCATGATCCATGCTGTGATGAGTGGTTGCTGCCTAAGAATATGGTCCTGACACACAGTTCACAGCTAATGAATGCAGGCCAACTCTAACAAGGCCTTTGGTGTTAGCTCACAGTTGCCATTTATTTTTGTTGCCCTTCTGCTAGAGATCTTCTCATTAGACCATGACCCAAATTACCAATAATTAAGCTATTTAACAGAATCTCTGACCTATAGGCTATTTCTTGACAAAGCAGCTTCACAAAATATCTTTCTATCTACCACGCATGGAGAGCTTCTGGTCTGGAGGAAGGAAGCCCCCCTCCTTCTACCATCATCTACTGTGCCACAACTATGGGATGGAAAACTATGAAAATTGAGGTCAGGGAAAGGCCAGAAATAGAGGTACTGTTTTGGACAACGACTGTCTTAAATGACAGGCTGCTCTGAAGCAAATGTGAATTAAGATTTTTATTCACATTCCCTGGATTTGACTTTCAAAAAGTCTCTGCTCACTGTATGTAACTGGATGCTGGACCACATAAACTTTGGATCTGTCCCTGAAAAACCAGTCTTTAGTTCAAATACAACTTGAGCTAACCTAGCACAGGGGTACCACCTTCGTTCCCTTTTCCCAAGAGATTTTCATGAAAACAAACAAGAAAATAAAACATAAAAATTACATAAAAATGAACAGCATCCAGGAATCTTAAAAAGGAACAAACAGTAACAACAATAGGCTTAAATTTGGGAAATAGAGGCATGAAAGGAGCCTGTCACACTTCCCCATGGAAAGAAATCTGTGTCAGTGAAGATTTCTGTCCCACCACTTGGGTCTTAGTTAAAGATGATCCAGAGGGCAAGTCTCTAAGGTGACTTGGTGTAATTGAAGACAGCTCTTAAGAAAGTCTCCCTGGAAGTTTTTTAGGGCTTCAAAGCTTATTCTAGTACATTAAAGTTTAAAGCATTTTATGGGGCAGAATGACATTCTGATAACCTTTTGGGTTGTGATGTAAGAACCGAAAACAAAATTGCTCTACTTACAACATGCTTGCTCTCACTCTTCCACAGGCCCCATGGTTCAACCAGCCACAGTAGGGGTCCCGAGAAGCAATGCAAGTCCTGTAGCAAAACCAATGAAGATATTGGCCATCCGCTGTCTTGGAAGCTTGACACAACCAATGGCATGAACGGGTAGGGAAGGAGGGGGCTTACTTTTTACATGATCCATGACGCTCACAACGACTGAGGGGAATTCTAATGATGCAGCTGGAGAATGCAATGAACAACGCATGGTGCTCTTTGTCCAGTTGCAGAGAGATGACTTTTTTGTCCTCTTCACCATCCCCATTACATCTGTGGGACACAGGAATTTTGAGACCTTTACTTTTTTGGAATCCAGTTGTTGAAGCTTATCACCTCCAGCCTACACTGACACTGGTTACTCTGTCTCTCAATAACTTGTTAAAAGCTGGAAAAGCACTTCTCCCACATGGGTTTGGAGGACCACAATTAGTTGAAAGAAGACGCATGGTAGCCTTCTCCAATTTTGTACCCTCCAGTCCAAAGAACAATGATATGTTGGGGAGCCCTGGCATAGTCACAGGACTGAGAAACCACTGGTTTAAAGTACAATTCCAGGATTAAAGTGGTGGATGGTGCAACTTCTACATCTCTTCTCCTCAAGTTGCCTGGGTGGTAGGAGGTTTTTATGTTGAAGGGACAAAAAAGCATAAACCAAACTAAGACAAACCAATATCCCCCCCACCCCCCAACAAAACCTCAACATTTTATTCATTCCTGCATCTACCACCAAAAAGTGTTCCTCAAGAGAGCAATTCCATTAGCTAGACTTCTAGATAAGGCCAATTGTTATTAAGTTATGAAAACAGAGGATCTGATGAAATGTCCAGGATTTCATTAGCAATTACCATCTTGATCATTATTAATGACTTCTTTGGCTTTCCTACAGTATAGTAGAACTTTTTATTTTTACCAGAGGATAAGAAGAGGATGTTGATATACCTGCATAGTTCTGGAGTACTGGTGATTTACTGGGGCATGTCCATGCATACGTACGTGGAAATAGAACGTGCTCATTTCAACACAAACATGGCCAAAATATGTTTTTAAATTATGCAAACACACATTCCTTTAAACACTAGGCATCACTAGACGGGATGAAATGACAGCATGGAGTGAAGTGTTGTGGGTGGGGGGAAGGAAGGAGAAGCACTTTTCAATCAGGTGGTGAACAGTAAAAGTGACTCAAACAAGATGGACATCATAAAATGTTTTGGAGCAGTTCTCATAAAATAAGACCTACTTTGCATGATTGTAAGCATCAATCTCTTCCAGTAATATGCTGTCATTCAGAGAAAAAGCTTTGGTCTTTGCCAAGATCTTAAGCACCATTCCAGCTTCAGAGCCCACAAAGATGACTGTGTAGTTTTGATATGGGCCAGCTGAATGATCCACTGCAATGGCAGTCAACCGATACCTGTCAAGATTAAGACATCTCATATCATTTTTGTTCTGAGTATCTTCTCTCCAGCTTCACAACCTGTGTCACTTTGCAGGTATGATGGGATTTTCAGGGAGATCTATGTATGGATGATGGGGAGCAGATTCTATTTGGGGCAGATGCAGCTTTCTTTAAGGAAGGCCACCCGCCAAAAGCTTGCTTTCTATAGCTTTGAAAGAGAAGTATCAAAACTTTTGCCATTTGTATGTGGGTAGGCTGTGTTTTGACAGCAGCAGCCACAACACTAATCAACTAACGGTTGCTAGTCATGAGTACAACACATTTTGTACTTGGGAAAGAAAGAAAAAAACAGCATGCTCAATAGCTATAAAATCTCCATTCTTCATGTCACCTGTATTAATCACCCTTCCCCTGGTATACAATCCTGGCGAGAACCAGGAAGGTGAGCAGTTGTGTGTGTGTTTTAACTATAACACATTTTCCAGACAATTTTTAATTGGCGAACAATAAAAGCATATTATAGCAACAACAATAACAAACAGAACAGTAAAAAGAAAAGTCATGATGGTAGCACTGAAACCAACTAGAACTGGATAACATGAGAGGCTAAACTGGAAAGGGAGGGAGTTGTTGATCCTTCTGCTCCCTGGAGAGAATTACACAACTGAGAACCCAGCAATCTGATTAATGCCCACCAATCTCTGTTTAATGAGGGGCTGGAAAGCTGAGTTCCTGATGCCAGTTTTAAAACTCAAGTAGGTTCATATGGAACATACACTTAAGATACACTGTATCCGGGCTTCAGATTTGTTTAGAAGACATCACACCAACTTGTGATACACTTGAAAATGTACACACTAACTTTAAAACTACCTAGGAAATAAAACCAACTGCAAGAATAGCGGAGCAAACAACATCTTATAAAGATAGCTATTGCAACTAACAAGGTCCTCTTGCTTGCTGAGGAGCATTTCTTAATTTTAGATGCAATACTTGCTGATTTTATACCAGCCCCTTTTAATGGCAACGTGCGTGCCGCTCCCATTACTCCAAATTTGGGAAGCAAATCTCACTGTGGTGGGGAGCTATCCTGGTCTTCGGCCCAAAGTCTTATTGTGATGGAACCCAAATGAACAGGTTACAAATACCTGTGTGTGTAGATTGATGGAGTAAGATTCACACATCTAACAAGATTTCTGAAACTGCTTGAGAGTGTTAATTGCACATCCAGCCCTCTTTTCTTTCCAGGGCAGCCTACCCCACTCAATCTCTAGCAAGGGAATCTGCAAAATTCAACTGGAAGCCTTCTCTCAAGTCTGTCCAGAAGGGCTCCAAGTAGTTGTCATAGTGTCATAGTGGTTGGAGTTGGATTCTATTTCAGAAATGCTGCCTATTTGGCCTCATGTCTCAGCCGTGCCTTCCCACCCTCTTACCTGACTCTCGTCTTTGTGAACCATGGCTCCTCAATGACAGACGGAACGGCGGAATCCATCAAAGGATGGGACTTGATGAAAGAAAGTGTTTCATCTGGGAAATCAATGGAGGTTTTGTAAGCCTCTGCTGGGCCGTGTTTTGCACAGCAACCAGGTCTGAAAGGAAAGCAACAATTTTTCCCGATTTTTAAAAAAAATAAAAATGGCAAAAAGGCTGAAGGGAAAAAAAATCAGGGTCCAAAGGAAAACTGCTGCTCTGGAACCATTTTAGACAGGGCTTTGAGCAAGTGGCCAGGCAAATTCTTTGTTTGAGCCCAAATTCTTTCAAGAATGTCGCTGCTGGATTTGTACAACGCACCTAACCTAAGCCTAAATATGTTGAGTAGTTAGTAATTTTAGTTAGTAGTATTTTGGGAATTCAGCCATTGTCTCAGCAAGTTGTGTGAATCAGACCATCATGTTAAACCATAATGCGGTTAATTTGTTGGAGTACAGTGATTTGTTAGGATTTAGGGCAAAACCTGCTCTATGAAACCAGAGCAATCTAAAGTGTTGCTTCCAACTTATGGTTATGTACACTGTCACTAAGATGGCATTCAGAGTATTACCTGGTAGGGTGTAAATTCCTAGAAAATTTCTAGAGAGGTAGAGCAGTTCGAATCCCCAATACTGATCTTACATCAGATGTCTCACCTTTGATGGTCATCCTCTGAGATCTATCTCAACATTTGGGGTGGTTCATTGATCAGAAGGAAAAGAACAAAGAAGAGTCTTCAGGCCCTTGCCTGATCTTGCAGAAGAAGAGCAGAGAGGCCTTCTCTCTCTTCCATTTTTTACTTCCAGCACTGAAAAAGCATGCTTCTTTAGATGGTTCTCTACCTGCACTCCAGTCAAGTTATTCAGCCTATGCAAGATGTGGTGAATTCCTAATGCTAAACAAAACTTTTCCAGTGCTGAGTAGTTGTGACATGACAGGGTTCCAGATGAACTTCAAGCAACAGAGCAAAGTCATCTGCTTAATGCAAAGCCTAGGAGGCACCACATTTCAGTCTCTAAGTGTAGATGTGGGGTTGATGACTTGATAAGTGGCTTTGCTTTGAGGCAAGTGTCTTCTGCCCATGTGCAATTCTGGGCAACTCAATCACCTTTCAATCAAATCACTCCAGTGAAGCTTTGCACAGCCCATGTACACAAATATTTTACCTTGGCCTTGGTACTTTGTCTTCTGGTACAGCTGTCCAAACAGAATCAGGGGTTTTTTGCTCTTTAAATCTCCCTTTGAAGACTTTCTCAATGTCTTCCATGCTGAAGGCACAGACGGCTGAGCCAGGGATGCTGCCAAAGATGCAGAGAAGAGGTTGTCAGAAAAAGCTGGGCAATGCAGTTAGTGTCAGTAGTGAATGGGAGGGCTCCTTTTTGATGTAGGGTTGCTCCTTTCTCACCTGTTCAGCTGTGTCGTGAAAACACCAACAACAGTAGGGACGCCACTGATTTCAATGATATCTGTGATGGACTGTAGTACATCAAAGTAGAAAAATGAATCCCCAGGCACTGAACAGTTGAGACGTGCTTTCAAAAACGATGTCCAGTGTTTTTCCAGCACTCTCTGAGAGCCACCCATATCATTTTTGCAGATGCGAGCCACACGGGAATATACAGCCTGAAGGGGAACAGCAGGAACAGCAACAACAACAAAAACCTTGATTACGACAGACAAATAGATAGACAGATAAGAGGCAGGCAAAGCTTTGATTTGGAGATTCAGTTCAAAGGGGATCTGGTGAATCTCTCCATTGAACTGATTCTACAACTAGAATTGGAAAATCAAGTTGGATGGTTGAATCAAATGACTTGAAGCCCTCTACTCATGAAAAGAAACATGTTTTAATTTGAGACTGATTTGGAAATCCACACTAAATCCATTTCATCCAAACAATCCTGTTTGGATATTTGAATCAAGTCAGATCTGAATTGGTTTGATTTGGATTGGATCAGGACCCTTTCTGTCTCTATCACTTTGTTGATGAAACTGATTGGTTTCAGAGTGTTTATGCTGGAGGTGCACCACGGTGCACTTGGCTTTTGAGTGGAATACCAGCTACATTCCAACAAGTTGATGGGGCCAGGACAAACATGACATGTGCTTTAATTCTAATTCAGTCTATTTACCCCTTCTGACATATTCAAGATTATAAATTGCCAACAATTTTTGGAGAGGCTCTAAGGGCCACAACTAAGGTAAAAGGTTTTTTTGGGGGTATGTGTGACACATATGCCCTCGAGCTTCACTTATGCAACTCTGTCCCATGCCAAGTCCACAGAAATAAAGGAAGCATGGTTTAATTATGGTTCAGCAACCAGGTAGCATCTAGATGAAATCTCCTTGCATTCCCAAATCTCCTTGCATTCCCAACTGGTGTTTCTTGATTCCTCAGTTGCTGAACAGAGAGGCAAAAGGTTAGGCAGTATGGCAATAGTTATATCCTTGTTTGGAGACAAAATAAGGGAGCTTGGTCTAGGTCTTTCTGTCCTCAATGCAGGGTGGATTCAGAATGACCTTCCTTTGTTTAATAAAGTTTTTGGCCTTTTAAGTTTTGACATATACATTTGGATGCATACAGACAAGCCTGGTGAAATCCCAAAAGCAATGTGCAGAGCAGGAAGAGGGAGGGAAGAGGCAATAAAAAGAACAGGTCATTTAGCAAAGTAGGAAGAATAATGGCCTTAGAGCAAGGAGATTCAGATCTGTATCTCCGCTCAACCATGCAACTTACCTTGGTTGTTATCCACATTATATTTCTGCTGATAATTCAAAAGTTACTTAAGATGGAACTGTTTGGGAGGAATTTGGGGAAACAATGGAGGGGATCCGTTTTGATTTTGGTTGGTTAGATTGTTATTGTTATTTTATGAGGTTTTATACTTACTGTTAATTGTCACATTTTATTATGGTTTTTATGTCTTACAAAGTTAACTGCCCAGAGTCTGCTATGATGAGATTATAGCAATATAAAAATAAATAGATAGGGCTGTTATGAGACTAAGAAGGAGGAGTTGTTCATGCTGCCCTGATCTCTGAGGACCATGGGCACAATAAAAATGAACAAAATTCAAGGGAACAGGGAGGCACGCAGCACGTACTTTGTAGAAATCGCCCAACCTATGTTTAGATGCAGTCAGCAAAAGGATGTCCTAGGCCCAATTTGTCCTCTTGAGGAGGACCAACTTTCACAAACTATGAAACAAAGCAATAGTGGCATGAGAGAGCAGGCTCCATACTAAAACCAAGTTCATTTTAAAGAGAAAAATTTGCAAAGAATTGAATGCTATGATCATATACATCTGTGTGTTTTTGGGTAGAGCAACCTGCACATATCCCTTTAGCTTTGTCCTTGGCTTAATTTCAAAACCTTGTTGCAAAGGGCCAAACGCTGTAAGAACTAAGGCTCCCTTCCTTACAGCCTGCTCCGTGGGAGACCGAGTGAAAGGACAAGAAGAAAAAACACATCAGAAAAAGATGGAACTGGTATTGCTAACATCTTCTCTTCTTTCCAAACTACACATTTAGTTCAGCCCTACCTAGCGTTGGCATGTGGAACCTAGGGGATGTCTCTTGGGGAATGTGACTTTTTTTAAAAAAAGGTTTTATTATATTATTATAAGACATAAGTAATACATTATATGATTTCAACACAGTGGTATTTATACAGTATTGACTAGAGATTATGAATACTCCAATGTTTAGAATATTTAAACCTTTAAAGATAGAGAAAAATAAGAGGATTACATCAGTGTTGACTATGATTGAAATGTTGATGTTATTAGGCATAAGGTTGTTTAAATTTTACATCCAAAGCTAATTTTGGGGGGGGGTGCCTTCGAGTCAATGTTGACTCCCGGCGATTGCCTGGCCTACAGTTTTCTTGGCAATATTTCGGAAGTGGCTTGCCATTGGCTGCTTCCTAAGGCTGAGAGAGAGTGACTGGCCCAAGGTCACCCAGCTGGCTTTGTGCCTCAGGAGGGACTAGAACTCACAGCCTCCCCATTTCCAGCTTGGTGCTTTCACCACTACACCAAACTGGCTCATAAATAGAGCATTAATAAATAACTGCAAATTACTTCAAAATATTTGTTGTACAATAAAGGTTTCTGTCTTAAGCTGAATACGTAATACTTAAAATACTAAGGTCTCCCCTGTATTGTTTGTGCATGTTTAAGAAGAAAAAAAATCCAGAAAACAAAAAGATAACACATGTTCCTTCTGAGAGACAAAATGAGGAGGAGAAAGGTTTCCACGTGTGACTATGGGGGTCCTATTTAGTTTTTCAACCACAGGCATCAAAATGTAGCTGAAGGTGAAGTCCTGTTTTTGACAACACACAACTAAAAGAGAAAAAGGAAAAGACAAAGAAGAGGGACATTCCACAGCCTCCTTCAGCAATCCAAAGTATGAAAATATCATCCTTGTAGAAATGAATGAAGACAGGTCACACCTTTGTAAGCATCTTGTTTCTGCCCTCAATAAATCACTCTGAGGCTTTGGCACTTATCGTAACAAGCAGCTGCATTTACTCTTACCTTGCCCAAATTGTTATGTTCCACAGCAATCTCTCGAAAGAAGAAATAAACAAAGTTCCCATACTCAATGGCATGAAGGAAATGGGGCTCTGAAAGATGTGAGGACAAGAAGAGGAGTCAAAACATTTTGCTCATGAACAGTTTACAAAAACATTGAATTACTCTGATTGAATCTACTACTAGTCTTAGAAAGGGCAGTGATATTTGTTGTGTACCCTCTCTGTTAGGGGGCCTGGCGGCCTGGCTGCCTTCCCTCCCTCCCTTCTTAAAGCATAATCCCACTAACCCTGGGAAAACTGTAAAGGTGGGTTGGTTCTACTGTCATTACCAAACCCTTTCCTGATCTGGAAATTCTGTTATTTCTCTCCTTTGCTTCTTTATATGTATCTGAGGTAACATAATTGGGTTGAACAGGGGGAAGCTATAGGACAGCACAATCATGTTGTGAATGTTCAAACAAGGAATCAATTTCACTTGTATTAAACAACTTAAATGGGTTGTAAATGGGTTCCTGACTCAATGGGGTATAAGTGGCACAGAAGATAAAGCACACACAGACTTAAAAGGGTCTGTTACTATAGCCTATTTCAATAAAGTATAGTTACAGTCTTCCTGTGGAGTCAGTTCTTGATTTGGTGTACCTTGTAGGCCTGACACTAGCAGAGTGGATGGAGAAAGCAGAGTGGATGGAGAAAGCAGAGATTAGATTCAATCTCTGTCATTTCTGGATAGGGTTGGAAAAAGTCCTTAGCTGAACCTTAGACATCTGCTGCCAGGTGATGTATAGACTATGTTCAGCTCATTGGACCAATGGAATCAGGAACTGAGAATCCAATTATTGGTTTATTTAGTCTAGTGCTGTTCTGATTGGTTCAGATAACAGGACCTTCCCCGCAAATTTGGTACCTGAAACCAATTTTTATGGGAAATGAAAGGGACTGAACCAGGAACTCAGGGGGTGCAGTTCATGTATTTGGGGACTAAGTGTCCACCTTTGCTAAGTTGGCACATAGAAAACTCAAAAGAGTAGGATTTGCTAACCTTCATAACTCCTCAGGCAAGCAATGGAAGAGACTAAGGGATATTTCTTCACAAAGCATATTGAATGTAGGCAACTGACAAGATGCAATGACAGTCACCAACTTGGAAGGTCTCAAATGTGAATAGTAGTAGTAGTAGTAGTAGTAGTGGTAGTAGTAGTAGTAGTAATAATAATAATAATAACAACAACAACAACAACTTGTGGAGGAAAAGGCTATCAGCACCTGCTAGTCCTGGTGGTGGTGCCTTACTTTCAGAACCAGAGGTAGAATACCTCTGTACACTAGCTGCAGGAGGAAAGCAGCAGGATGAGCTTTTTGGACTGTATTTGTCTTGTGGCTTCCCAGGGGCCGTTGGCTTTTGTAGGAACAGACTAACTAGGCGTTCAGTCTGTTTCAGTAGGGCTCTTCCTATTTGTTAGAGCCTTTCTGATGCTACAAACAAAGTTCTGTTGATGCTTCAAAAGATGCAGATGCCAAGAGTTTTGCTGTGGTTATTCAAAGCACTTTAGGACATCCAGCTATGGATGAAGTCAAGCTCCAGCAAAAGTGTAAGACTCTTAATGTTAGCTAATGGATTGTAAAAAGGCCTCAGAGGAATTGTGCTCCAGCTCCAGCCTTTGTTACTACAGCTTCATTCATTTGCTGACTTGATTGGTTGGAGCGGGAGAATGGCTTTCTTCTTGGGCCAAATTAAAAAAAAAGTAGGGTTTGTGCTTTGGATTGTACTATGTTGAAAGTTTGGAGCAGAAGAGCTTGGCCATCAATATTGCAGCTGGTGGATCTTTCATGTCAGTGCACCAAGACATTGGGACTGGGAAGACAAGATGCTTATAATTGTATCAAGCACATTAAAAAAATAAAAGAAAATACTGTTTTCATGAAGAAAAATGTGCCTTCAGTTGATTTACTATGTTTTCGGTGTTACACAAGACTTACAGAATGATCCTATAGAGGTTCAATCAGGAGATTTATTCTCACTGAATAAATAGGAGCTTCCAGGTAACTGTGTATAGGAATTGTGGCCTTTACCATTTTAAAATAAATTATTATTATTTATTTTTGTTCCAACTTACAGGTTAGAACATAACGTACCATTTAAAGACATTTAAATTTACAATAATAAAGAAAAAAGAGCAGGGGAAATAAAAGAAATGATTCCTGGAGAAATTTGCTAATGTGCCATAATGGGTTAAGTACTTTAATTAAGAGATTAATTAAGAGATTAATTAATTAATTAAGAGTTTCTAAAGTGCCCAATCATAGATGTCTCTATGACTAACTACTCAAAGTAGGGACTCTCCCAGATATAGTAAAGGAAGACAGTTCCACAGAAGTCTAAAAGTCTTATTTTTACACACTGGCCCCATTTTGATTTAGTAAAACAAAAGAGTTGATTATTACAAGACTAAGCTGCACTGAACTGAGACTCATGGCGTCTTCTCATCTCCTGTGAGAAGTTTGGAAGCGGTGGGTTTTTGGAAAGCTACAGCTAAGCATTGAGCATTTCTGCACTAGTGGCTTATAGCATCCCCCAGCCGTAGCTTTGGCAATAAAAAGCCATTTGTGTTATATTGCCATAGAGATGGCTGGATATTGCTACCAATCGCTAATTGCACAAATGCTAATTACATCTGAACCCAGGCGGTGACCCAAAGTAAGCCAACTCAGACCATAATGAACCTGGCTTGTTTCAACTACCTATAGCTAAGATTGACTATACAGTGGTACCTCGGGATACGAACTTAATCCGTT
Source organism: Python bivittatus (assembly GCF_059951505.1). Classification (NCBI taxonomy): domain Eukaryota; kingdom Metazoa; phylum Chordata; class Lepidosauria; order Squamata; family Pythonidae; genus Python; species Python bivittatus. The sequence continues at coordinate 8,214,022 of NW_028277085.1, read as the reverse complement.
CCGTGACTCTGGGCGTATCCCGAGTTGGTCGTAACCCGAAGGAAATTTCCCCATAGGGTTCAATGTAAATCCGGTTAATCCGTTCCGCCCTCTGAATTTGGTCGCACCCCGAGGCAAATTTCCCCATAGGGTTCAATGTAAATCCGGTTAATCCGTTCCGCCCTCCGCCCGAATTTGGTCGCAACCCGAGGCAATTTCCCATAAGGTTCAATGTAATTACCATTAATCCGTTCTGGCGTCCACGGACCACACGGAAAGCGGCCGGGCGCGGCGTGGTGCGGCACGAAAATGGCCGGGTGCAGCGCGGCGCGGCGCGAAAACGGCCCGGCGCGGCGCGAAAACGGCCCGGCCCGGCGCGGCGCGGCGCAAAAACAGCCCGGCGCGGCGCGAAAACGGCCGCGGACCACGCGGCAGGGCCGGAAAAACAGCCGCGGACCACGTGGCACGGGCGGAAAAATGGCCGCGGACCACGTGGCACGGGCAGAAAATGGCCGCGGACCACGTGGCACAGGCGGAAAATGGCTCGTACCCCGAGGCGGAGTTCGCAAACCGAGGTAAAATTTTGGGGCCAGAGCTGGTCGTAACCCGAAAAATTCGCAAGCAGAGGCGTTCGTATCCCGAGGTATCACTGTAATTTATAATAGCTTTCCCCAACCTGGCACCCTCCAGAAGTGTTTAAGGTCAATTCCACAGTAGGGTGGCCAATAACCAATCCTCTAAACCAGTGTTTTTCAATCTTGGCAACTTTAAGATGGGTGGACTTCAACTCCCAGAATCCCCCAGCCAGGATGGCTGGCAGGGGAATTCTGGGAGTTGAAGTCCACCCATCTTAAAGTTGCCAAGGTTGAAAAACACTGCTCTAAACAGTGATTCCTTTGTAATGGAAGTTTCTGCATTTGAGGACTTACCAAGCTGGAAATGGGTGAGCACTTAGAGATGACCCACAACTCAATATTCTTTATTTACTTAATCTGTATCCTGTTTTTTTTTTTTTTTTTACCAAATATGCTTTCTAAGCTGGCTAATAATGAACCAGTACTGGTTTCCATAGTTTACTGTATTTTTAGCCTTCCCCCTAAAAAAATTCTTGTAAAGCAAGGTGGGAGCGGGGCAGAAGAGATAACATTAAAAAAATAAATATATCCCTATAACGTGTATGTAAAAGCTATGACAGTATTAGAGATTAACAGTTCTCTATAGAATCTAGAAGCAAAACTCCAAAGCACAAATTAAAAAAAAAAAGCCACAGAATTAAAATGAAAACATGAGCACAAATCAATTCAAAGTGCAATTCATACACACCGACCAATTAAAAAAGTAGAAAAGAAATTAAACCCAAGCTGTTGAAAAACTTAGCTTCTGCAAAGAAGCCCGCTGAAACACCAACAGCTTTCTGAATCAAACTATCTTTGCCTGCTGGTGGAAGGGTAACAGAGAGGAAACAAGAATGGTTTTTCTTGGCAGGCAGTCTGAGAGCTGTTGATTGCTAAGTGGCCCACAGGAAAAAAAAAAATCCAGCCTTTTCAAGGAAAGAGGGCAAACGAACCTCCCCCTTTCGTTAATCAAAAAAGTACGGCTCCCATCTAGGATGTCTGGGAACAATGGATTAAAATTCAAATATTCAGAAAGTTGACTTGTTCAGGAAAATCATTATGATCCAGAAAATGTACTTAAACTCTCATAATTTGAGGATAAAGGCTACTGGAAAGGGAAAATTGCAGGTAATGCTTCAACTTTCAGCAGAAGTACCTTTTATCCACTTGGAATCGTATTTTATTGTTCGTAATGCCGACCCGTCCCCCATGCTTCGATAAATAACTGCATCGCTTGCCAAGAAATCTGCAACTGTGGCGGAATAGAGTTTGCCATCTAGAACAGTAACACACGGGAAGCGTTCAGTTGTTGCATGATGCAGAATTCTGATTCCATTACTGCATCGCTCCTGTTATCTTCTCTGTCAACAGCTATTTATATATTTCTACATTTCGCTTTTCCCCCACCCTGCCATTATCTCAATCACTTTATATATTTATTCATACTTTTTAATTTAGACTTGGAAGGCTCATCAGAATGCTGAGAAGAAAATGCCTTGCAGGACAGAACTACGGTTTCAGGAAATGGGAAAGCTTTATTACCGCATATCCATTTCTCATGTAAACAGCTAATAAAAAGAGTGAGCAGGGGGCCGATCGGAATCCAACTCTCTGGGTGATTTACGAGAGATCATCTGAGCTCTGACTTCCAAGGGTTTCACAACAGAAGCAGTAAAATGTGTTTTTTTTCCAGTTCATTCAGATTGCTGAAGTTAATTAAGAAAGTCAGATCGGTCTTTTTAAAAATCTGAAGTATAGGCCTTTTGGAGCTTACTCTGGTTCACAGCTCTTAGAATTTGACTATAAAGCAAAACAGACCAAATGAATCAAGATCTGGCTTACAAAATGGTTTCTAATTCCACAAAAGGTATATTAACTTCTTTTTTTAAAAAAACACTGCCGAGACACAGTGATGTCACAGGCCTTCCCACTGCACTTTCTGTATCATCTATCAATGTGGTCCATTAGAAGAAAATGTTCTCACCAGCAAAGAGGGCAACATTGGTTTGCTTGGCATCAAATGGGCATCTTGCCAAGCCACTAATTTCTTCACCATCATACTCCAAGGTATTCAGCTGAAGAAGAAATACACATTTTTTTTGGTTAGGCCATTTCAGCTTTTCTAGTTCCGTGCAATAGACCAGCAAAATCAGGTTTTCATACACCAACATTCCTCAGAGTGGTATCTTCCAGATATGTGGGACTTCAACTTCCATAACTTCTAGCCAGCAAGGTCAAAATCCAGCACATCTGAAGGGGACCAAACTGAAAGGCTACCATGCAGCTTCATTCAGTCTGATCTAAATCTCTCATCTGATCTCATGTCTCCTACAACATTGAAGACATATTGCTCAAGGAACCACACAGTGGAGCAGTATTTGCATCCACAAGGCTACAATCCATGATGGATAGATGCTTCCTTTAGGTTCAGAACTAATGAATCAACAGTAGTGGGACTGGAAGTAGACTGGCTTATTGGAACCACCTTGTCAGCTGTTTTAAGAATGAGAACCTTTGGACTACATTGGCTGCTGGCTCTTATGTTAATTTGAAAGGATCCACAAGCCGTGATGACAACTTATGGATGGACAATGGGACAAGATGGAGGCTGCGGTACTGAGCCCTTGAAAGAGGTCCAATAATAGTGTAATGCATCTGCAGAATGATGGATACTTTGGATTTAACAGAACTGCTTCCTCTGAGTGGTCTGTTAAATCAAGATTTTACTACAGAGTGGTTAGAAAACTGGATGATGACTTGGGAGATTTAAATCTCCAATTAGCTGTGAAGCTCAGTAGGTGGTTGGAATGTGAGTTGGTTCATATTTCTCCCACTGTAATCTAACTTGCAGGATTGTTGTGAGAATAAAGGGATTGGGTGTGGATAGAATGATGAACATTTGTGCTCTGATCTCCCTGGAGACAAAATAGGATGACAAAGATAATGGCAACATTGATAGGAAATCTTTGAAGTGTACCGAAATGCCCTTTGAATCTTGGCAAGGATCAATCTTACTGGTTTGGGCACTGGTTCTTACCCGATAGTAACGGCACATAGGATTAAAAGCATTCGTTCCACAGACAAACACCATCTCATCGTTCCTGGGGACGAAGACTTTAATAAAATTATGGCATTCATCCTAAAAAAAATTAAATTAAAAAGAAGAAGAGAGAACGGCTTACATTGCTATTCACTAGCAAATGTTATTTTTGAACATGTGTTCAGTGAACTGGAGCGAGGAGGGGAAAAAAATCCAGGGTTAACAAAGCACTTAGAATTTCAGTGTAAATGAAAGCTCACTTTCTATGAAACTGATCAAATGCACCTAATTTCTTAAGAACATTGATTTGGACTTCTTGTTTTTGCTACGGTCTGTCACATCAAAAATGTTTCTGAAAAAGACAGTGCAGCATTCTATCTGCCCCTCTATTCTGGTTACCCCAAATTCAAATTTTTGCAGCAATACACAGATTAATTAATTAATCAGCAGTTCTAAAACAGCTTCAAGCACGACCTTTTAAAAGATTTCAGTAGTTTAAAATATTTTGCTTAAAAGACAAACCTACTTTGTGTTTTCCTTTCATAGCACAGTTCTCTCTGTCCTGTTGCTTTGACCGCCATGTTAACTTCTGTTCAGATAAAACAAAGAATAAGACTATTTCGTCTTTAACCAAGAACTTTTGGTTTTTTAAAAACTCAAAAGCAATTTTCAGTTATTTTCTAACCTTGCTTGGAACAACTTCTCCTTTTGGAATGTCATTCAAGTTTACGGTATAAACTTGGTCCCTGGAAGAAAACAAGAGACATATTAGAAATCTCATTCCCCATCCCACTTTGAAAAACCATACTTTGACTTCAGAAATCAAGATCTTTTTGGCTTCACGCACAGTCCCTCCATGCCATTAATAAAAGAAGCAGACATCTGTAATTGATAAATGAGGACCGCTCATTTTCTCCAGATCAAGGCTTGAAACAAGCCAAGTTAGGGAGACGTGGTTGAGCTTGACTTAATATTGTGGCCTGTTCCAAATCCATTCAACATCATTTGTAGGGTCAGAAGAAATAGGAGAGTACAAGAGTTCAATCCATGTTATGATGGGAGTAACTGTACCCATAATGTCTTGCTCTGAGGAAGGACACATGGAGACAGCAAAGACTTTTCCTGTCTCAGTGGCAAGTCATCCTAGGCTCTGATGCTTCTTACTGGCCTTTATAGTCATTGTCCAGAACACCAGGATCCAGTTTACTTCTGATAGATCATTTCAATCTGCATCTGCTTCCTTAAATCTTTATAAGATATCTTTATACAACCCCCGCTTCCTGGAGGTTCAGTTCTCAGAGAGAACAGCAGAGCTGCATCTTAGCCTGTTGGGGGGCTGAAACATGTAACTGAGTTCAGGTAGCATCCAAAGCCAAAAGCAAGCAAAAGCTGCTGTGGTTGAGAGAGCTGGACAAGCCATGTTTTGTGGCTTAGCATGTTATACAGAGTTAATGGTGGGTTGTTTCTAAAGCACACCTGAGCAAGCCATGGCTTAGTACAGATATTATCTAGCCTCTAGCTGCCAAATGTTTTGTGAGGTTCAGGCTGCACAAGCTCTTCTACTGGTACACACAACGGTTTGTCCAAATCAGATTCTCGGGGTTTGTCAACTGTGGGAAACAGAATGTGGAACTGAATGGATCACTGGTCTGTTCTAGCAAGGCTTTCCTTCTATAAGATAAATCATCCTCCCTGTCTCCATGTGCCGATTCTCCCCTTAATTTCCTGAAATTATCTAGTGGATTATTTTAAGACAAAGTATATAGATTAAATGCAAAACCAGGCAGCAGATGGAGGGAGAGGGGAATTTTAATTTAATCAGCGGACTGCAGGAAAATTACCTGCCAGCTATATAAAGTGTGTCTCGAATTTTCAACATCAGTTGAAAGTCCAGCTTGTGTTGGGATTCGTTGCCTGAAGGGCGTCCTCTAAACACTGGATATTGCTTGGAATCTGCAAGTAAAAACAGGTTATGCCATCACTCAGGATGATAGAGCTGAAGAATCAATAGGTAGCATTGATTAGCTGTATATATTGGGAGCACAAGGGTTTAAACTAAATTCTTTGTGTAATGTCCTGAATATCAATGAATGAAAGATGGCTAGCAAGAGCCAATGAACTTAAAAATATAAATAAAACCTATACTTCTTGCAGTCTTTTTGATTGCAGTAGATAGATAGAGTCCATTAAAGTCCACCTTAAACTTGGCAGATCTCAGAAGGAGCAATTGCCTTCGTTCGGCAAGAAAAATAAACAGCAACACGTTCAGCTTTGCTGCTTACTTACAGTGGTAGTCGACCATGTTAATAGGGTCATCATCTTCTGGAAAGCTGACGGCACGGCATCGGGAGACAGTGAGTAGCAGTGTGTAAGCAGTAAGAAGGCGAAGCTTCATGGCTGCTGTGTGGGATGAATGGAGGGCAAACCACAATTCGCAAAGCTATTTACCTGCAAGATAGTGGGAAAAACACCATTTACCCAGGTTGATGCCATTTTTCAGAGTCCTTTGGCTGGCAAGCAACCTCCTTAATGCACGTTCTTCACACTAGCGAAGATGGAGTAAATGATGTTGCCTGAAAGGTCCTTTTGTATTTGCCGACAGAAAAACTGCTACGTGACAGCCCTGATTAAAACTTCGGTGACATACTGACATTTGCTAATTTTTATGCTCAATTTACAAGTGGGATTTCTTTTCTGGAGGTAGGTGACAACTGTCAGCCCAGCTGAATCACAAGAATGGCAAACAGAATATGCAGCCTTGCTGACTTGGCAGGAAGGTTGTTAACGTTGGGATTAAAATATTAATTAAAGTGCCATCTCTTTTTCTTTCCCAGCTAATTGCCACATGGTACTCAGTCAAGACCTTTGCCTGCACATTAACCAAAGCGCCTTTGCGAAGTGCAGGGCACATCAAATCCACATAAACGTTAAGGCAACTTTTTACGTTTTAGACCTTGGGGGCTGTCTGTCTGCAAGTTGAGGAACTGTGAATTGTTGATATATTTAATGTCCCAACGCTCTAACCACTAGACAAACCTAATGAAAGCAGAACACCAAAACTGAAATGACAGCTCATGAGTTCCACTACGGACTCCCCAGTCCATGCCTACATTTTCAAATGGGTTGCTTTACTTGAACTATGAATCAGCTTCAAAGCTACATGGAAAGCAAGTTTGATTGGATGGCCATGTAAGCAAGGATGGAATCCTTTCTGGATAACTGGGCATATTTGGAATGCTGAGATCATGTCACAGGTGTTATCCCCAAATATCTACCATAATAGTATAAAACAGTGTTGTCCAAACTTGGCCACTTTAAGATGAGTGGACTTCAACTTCCAGAATTCCCCAGCCAGCCATGCTGGCTGGGGAATTCTGGGAGTTGAAGTCCACTCATCTTAAAGTGGCCAAGTTTGGACAACACTGGTATAAAATCACAATGCACCTCTTTATCAGTTCTTGATGCCTCTTCTGGACCACTCCAGATGCTCCCTTGCCATCCCAACTGCATCCCTGGCAGATTGGCACATATGGATTTAGCTACTGGCTTACTACCATCTACCATTTCTGTTTTCTAAGAATGCTTAGAGGGGTTGGTGGGGACCAGAGGAACTCTCATAAATGTTACTTATGCAGGAGAATGGTGCTATGTTTCCAATTCTTTTAAATTAACAAGATTTTTAAAAAATTAGGACAGGTAGAGTACTAGGAAACTAATCCACACCACCTGAGAGTTTACTAGGTTGTAAGCAGACTATGGCTTATGGCTACTTCCTAATCCTTTTAGATGAAGATTGCTGATCTTGAGTTAGTCTAATGAAGAACTTATTGATCCATGCGTTCCTCCTATTTGTAACCCCATCTTGAATTTAAAAAAATGGGGGGAGAGTAATACCAATGTAAAAATGAACAGCCATAAATCAACAGCGAACATGCTTTTGAGAAGACCAAGAAAACTTTACAAATCTTTGGCCAGTCCATAGCCAAAAGCCTTCCAGGCATGTTGGAAGTATCTCCTCAAATCAGTCGCAACACATCTGGAAGGACTGAGTTACCAAAAGCTAATGATAAGTTTTCAAGTGATGAATGACCTGCCCATTTGAAAAGTAGTTGCCTTGGTGCTACCACGATCACTTTGTTTTGAAAAGATGAAAGATTGTTGAGAGAAACTAAGGAAAAGATAGAGAAAGAAGAAAACAAGGTTGCATACCATTTAAAGAAGCATGTGAAATATTATCATGTTACAGCTTAGGATCCTGGTTCTGACAAATCCTGATTTTGCAGTCTCTGACTTGTAGCAAGTTACAAATTAGAAATTCACCCGAAGTTTGAGAAGATGCTGATGGTGTCCTTATATATTCATCCAGAACATTTTGGAGAACAAAACTTCTTTCAACTCAGAAGGGACAATTGTTTCCAACTAATTAAGTTTCCGATCACCATCCTTACAGTCTCAGAAACCATCTCTTACATACACTTTATTTTCCTTTTGGAGCTGCATATCAAAAAACTCTGGCTTACTACACAGCCACTGAAATGCAGGGGGAGTAAAGTGATATCACTCATTAGTACAGTTTTAGCATATGCAAGGTTTCAAAATTATTGGGAGATATTCTCAGGTACTCAGAAAACAAAATAACCACATATTGTGAAAGTTAACACATTTTAGTCATTAGGAGAGTATCTTCCTACTCACTTGTATATGTGCAATACAAAATACATTGAATAGCAACCAACTGGATCAGGTGATGGACAGCAAATCCATGTGTTGCTTTTTGTTTTCTGCTTTAAAAAAGAACAAGCACCTGTTGAATTTATAGGAAAATAGTTCTGAGCAGTATTTTTCCATCCAGGTTCTCTCTGCTCTCTAGAATATTTTTGACATCATCTCCTAGAATCTCCAGCCAAGCAAAACCAATGGCTGGTGCTGATATCTAGAAAACATCAGGCTGAAGAAAACTGGTTCAGCACAACTTTCTCCCAAGTTGGGGCCCTCTAGATCTTTTACACGGCAACTCACATGGTCTTCGGCCAATCTGCTGTCTGGGGCTGATGGGAATCATAGTGTGAAATATTTGGAGGGTACCAAATTGGGGAAAAGTGGAGCTTATCCAGATTAATTTATGTTTCAAGCTTGGTAGGTTAGACAGGTACAGGTGGACATACAGGCTCAATGATAATGTTTATGAATTGCTTTCAGAAGTGTTTGATTGTTTTGAGTGTTTTTTTTTAATGGTTATGAGCCAGGATGCAGTCATAATGTTACCATCTCCATTGCTGTGGTACCAGGGGCAGGCCAGCTGGCTTCAAAAGGTGATATTTGGAGGGCAGTTGCCGCCCTGTGTGAAGGCTAACAGAGATGAACTATGTTTTCAGAGCAACCGTGCAGAATAGATCTTTCACGATTATATAATTCCTGGGTGCAGAGACGCACATGACATTTCTGTGCAAATATATCTTGACTACCAATGGCAGCGGGTTTGCAGTTCTCATTTTACTTCTATAGTATTTGGGAGAAATGTCCAGAGAAACTGAAAGCAAAAAAAAAAGCTAGAACACATCCTTGCCAGCAGCCTACACCCCAATAAGCAGGAATTAATGCCAGACAAACAATCAAGCAGAAAACAATACCCGAATCAAGGAACTTCCAAGGAGAACACCACAGCCCCACCAACATAGGCAGGGCATGCTACTGTATATAAACAGGGAGCAAACCCCACACTCAGTAGCACTGATGATGTTACTTAGTCGGGTAATAAAATGTCTGCAAGCCAACAACCAAGCTCAGAGAGCACCAAGGACTCCACAGTTCAACCCTGAGCTACAGATATTCTCTTCTATTGAATGCAATTCTTTTGAAAAACATTTGTGATCACCAATTTGAAATGCAGTGTGCTTAGGTGGCCAGATCCATGGGCTTCCAAGGAAGTAAGTAGCTGGAGGTGCACTCAGAACATGACACTTTTTAATGGACAGTCAATTAGAAAAGAGCCATGGAAGATTATTTTTATATAGGATAACTGCTGCAAGACTGTTATATGTGCAAAAATGGAAAGACACTCAAATACCCACATCAGAGGATTGGTTGGTGAAGATGACAGAATTTAGCAGAGATGGCAAAATTCACTTGTTTGTTTAGACAAAGATAAATAACTATTTATTAGTGATTGGAAACCCCTTATGGACTTTTTGCTGAAAAAAGAGAAAAATGAACTTGTGGTTTGAGGATTAGAAAGGGTAGCTTATGGAAAGAAGGAAATTATGATGTAACTGTAAAGAGAGAGGGTAAAATATACATATAACCGCTGTCAAGAAGATTGAAAGCTGTTTCTTTAGAACCTTTCTACTTCTTTTTCTATATTTCTTTTTCACTTTATTACTTTTCTTTATTCTTATTTAATTCAAAAGGGGTACTGTTTTTAATTCTGTTGAAAAATTTCTTCACTAAAAATTATTAAAAAAATATTTTTTTAAATAAGAACACCACACACTTTTGTTCCTATATAGAATTGATACCATACTGGAAAACTGCTACCATAGGGAGAAAAAATATCATACAGTTATTTATTCAATGCATGGCCTTTTTCTAGATTAGATTGTGAACCAAAGCATGGCCTGTTTAACGGTACGTAGCTAATGTCCCACTAAACTGCAATTCCTAGAATTTGCTGATGGGAGATGATGTAAGATGAATCTGTAGAAAGTTTGAGGGCCACCTATAATCAATTAACGGTTCTTTGCCAACTGAAGCTGCAATGGAATTATTTTCAAATTTATATGCATTGGATTATACCTCAAGGTTACCACTTAAAACATATGTCTGGGGAAGCAAGGCTTGAATGAAACTGTCAATACTTTGTGAAATATTTGCAGTTATTTAAAAAAAAAAAGTAAATATACCATGTATATAAGTCTTCTTAAGCTATCAGTCCATTCTTACACACAGCCCAATAGTCAACAATACAATGCCTCTAAATCGTACCTACAGAACTGCAGAGATAAGTAATTCTTTAAAAAAACTTAAAATGGCAAAATCACTTGAAATGTATTTATTATTGATCACTTTTGTATAGCACTCCCAAACTGAGTTTCGCGCAACATCTTGTGAACTCTCATGGATGAGACTGTGGAAATCTTGCAAGCTGTGGTAACTTCAGCACATTTCAGCCACTCAGATAACCAGGCACGTTATTTATTTATTATGAAATGTATTATGGCTGCCCACTCCAGAAGATTCTGGGCAGTTGTGTTTGTGCCAGTTGAGAAAATGGAGTGATGGAACTGATGATTGGAAAAATTAGCGGAATCCTTGTCTGTTACCTATAAGCTCAACTAGAAAAATATTCTGCTCTTACTCAAAAGTAGCACTCAGGTATTGAGGGACAGAGAGAATGGGATCCATCACAAAACCCACTTCTTTACCCCTTTCTCTGAACACACTAAACCCATTATTTTTAATTTGCTAAGAAAAGCAGAGCTAGGAGAGGTCTGATCTCCTAGAATTTGAGCACCATGTAGAAAAGGAAGCCAAAAGAACTTTTTTTTTTTAAAAAAAAAACCCAATTCTTAATTGCTTTTTAATTAATAACAAAAAAGAAAAACAAGAGAAAAATAAAACCCCAAAATAATAATATGCTATCAAGAAGAAGGAAAAAAAAACCCCATTAAAAAGTGCTATTACAAAAAAGTGACAAAAAGAGCTTTTTTTTGTAACAAACGTCGGAAAACTTTCCCTATACTCATCTGCCCCAGATAAGCGCTGATTATGTTCGGAAAATCAGGATGTGAGTCAAGACCAGGCTACTGTTGTGAGGCTGAGCTCATCCCAGTCTCTAACTGATTTCTCTGGCAGCTTCCTCCAGAGAAGTCACAATGGAATCAGCTTAGATAGGGGACACAACTTGGCAAAGCAAAGTGTGAGGGAGTTTTTAGGCATTACAAGCTGACCTGAAAAAGATGCTTTCCTAACTGTTAATGATGCTTCTGCAGTTCAGGCCCACCAGTCCAGAACTGATGGGCTGCCCTCTTTGCCAAGATTGATGAACAAGAAATGGTTCCTGGCACTTTTCCTCTGCTCTCCCTCATCCTGCCAGCCTCCCCTGATGCAGTGTCTAACATTAGACGGCTAATGAATAAATGTAAACAAACCAGATTGACTAAACTCGAGCGAGAAGAAGCAAAATGATTTGAGTGCAATCCAGTGTAAGATAACAATATTTTGCTGGAGGAAAAAAAACCCACGATTTTGATTGGAAGGTTGGACCCTAGATTGGAAAAGGTGGAACCTAGAATTTAAGAGTGTCCATGGACACTTATTTTGATCTCCTCCTAAAGAGAATTCAGATCCATCAAGAACATAATCCAATGTACGTAATTCTCCTAGGCAAAATGTTCAAAGAACAGCACATCCCTGGAATACTTGAAATTCCCAGATTTGGGGTTTTTTGGGGGGAAAAAGTGGTGGTCTGAGTTATGAAAGCTACCAGCGAATTACGGATATTTGTCTCTGAGTTGCTAGCAGCCAAGAGCTGACCTTGGGAGCTACATCCAGTCTAACTCTCATTCAAGATAAAGCTTGTCACAAAAGTCAACATTTCATGACAAGGTGAAAGTGATGTTGGTTTCCTTCTACGATTTCTAGTGGTCTCTTTTACAGAACACCCATCTTTTGTTCCTCCATTCCAAAGGACCTAGAGCTGTTCCTCTGAAAAAGGAGACACAATTTGCCCTATGCAGGACAAACATTTTTATGTCTAGAACTCAGATAGTTTAGAACTGAGATACTTCAAGACTGCCTACGTCAACTAAAACTGAACCACCTGATAAGAACATCTTGGGAAAAATTACTTGCAGTTCTCAACCACCATGTATTTATGGGTGCTGAGGAGATGTTTCTCAATAACATCCCCTATAATATGAAACAACCTCACCCAAGAAGTTAGATTAGCCTCAATGTCCTTGAAGAAGCAATTTAAAAGAAAGCTCTTCCAAAGGGCTTTTAAAATTAAAATTTATGGAGGCACTGCCACATGTATGTTTCTATTGCTCTAAGTTGCTTTTTTACATTTTTGTAATTGTTGCATTACTTTGTAGCAGATATTTTATATTTATATATGTTGTAATTATCTGAGTACATCCCCAAGGGTTGATTGTGGTGGTTTAGAAAAATAAACGTATTAACGAAGCGGTATTGTAGCCCAGTTATATCCAAAATTTGGCCCTCAATACTAATGGCTACTATAAATTTATTTCTGATTATTATCTATGAGTAACAATAATGGGCTTGTTTCCAGAGTAGCAACCTCATTAGCTATTACAGCTAATACAAGGAGTTTGGTGCATCTTATGGCATGAGTTCGTGTGCACTACAAGCCACTTCATCAGGTGCATAAGGTTTTTTCACAATGTTTTCATTCTTTTTCACCATTTTTGGATCATGGTACCCACCTCTTCTTCCTTTCCTTTTTTCCTTCTTCTGTATAGAACCATCTGTGCTTTATTGGTGTTTGATCCCTCTTTTGCAAAACCACGGTTATTTTTGTCTTATGGCAAAAGTTATAGTTTATAAGATCAATGAGGTTGCCCTACCCAACAGAATGAAATGTGTGTTAGCACAGAGCCTTTAATTGAAGAAATCAACTAACACAACTATGGTAAACCTAGTCAAAATTCAAATGAACAGATGGTTTATCTCCAGAAATTTGCTGCATGGGGTTAAGGAAATGGGACTGTGGGTTCCAAACATGCTTAGCTCCATGTCACTGGGGGTAATTAAACATTAAAAAACAGTAGCTTATCTCCTTATGTTAGATTCTTTCCAAGAAAAGTGTCAGATCTTGACATTGGAACAAAGCAAAAAAGCTGTGTTCGCAACAGTGAAGCTTGTTGTAAATAAAAGATTGAAAATGAGCTATTTATCCACAGTAGGTTATTTAGAACACTACTAGGTCAACCAGCAAGAAAAGCATCTGATACCATTAACTATATGGCTGCTGTGATTACTGGCCAATCGGAACAGGATCACAGCATGGCTTTACTTGAATTATGACGACTGCATCTATAGAACACCATCCTCTTTTTTTCCTGGGTAGGTAGTTTGAGAAAAATGACTTGGATTGGCTTCAAGAAACTCTAACTCTTCTCCTTCTCTTTGCTGCTGTCTGAGATAGAGACAAGGAGCCCTCACCTCTTTCCATGTACAGAAGCCAACTAGGCTGGCAGGTATTATTACAGCAACACTGACAATGAAACACCTTTTCCCATCACCCCTAAGTGGAGTTGGTAGAATGTGAACCAAGGCTAGAGAGGGCCATTAGGTTAAACACATTGCAACTGCCTTCCAAGGCCACCAAACAGCCCATCAGGGACCCAGTACTGTAATTCCAAAAGGCAGAAAGAACCCTAAAGCTGAAACTCTGAAGAATAGGCACATAAGCATTGTGAATGTAGCTGATATGTCTAGCTGCAGACTCAGATTCACAGTTCACATCTCTACGAGTGAGAGACGGCTTTCTGTCCTATTACCCCATGGAAAAAGCCTTTGTCTTGGTCAAAGAAGCAGGAAGACATGGAGAGAAATCTCAGGAGAGAGTCTGGAAAAAGCAACCTCTGGTTTTCATTGCAAATTTCCAAGAAGCTTGAGAAGTCCCTGGAAACTGAAGCGGAACATCATTTACTTCAGGAAGCCTTTTGTTTCAGTAGAGATAGGTCAAGCTGCATAGCCAGGAATTTTCACTAGATTTTTGGTTTCTGTTTTCTATGTTAAGTCCTGTTTTCTTTATCTTTTCATCCAGGTTAGAGATTGGTTATTTAATTTCAGCCTTTGTTCACAATTCAGGTTAAGATCACAAATATCAAACTTTTCTTTAGAATCATGTGAGTTGTAATGTTTTGTACTTTCTCCATTCTCTTCAGAGATTTGGGGCAGAGGGCTCTTCATTTATAGCATTTGTGCTCTGTCCAGAATACTGCTTTTTTAAAGGATTTTTTTCCTGTCTTAACTATTATATTATATTGTTAAGATCTGAGGAGATCTGTAATTTTCTCCTTTTACATTGAATGTCTGCATTTTAATCCTTAAAGTAAGAAACAGTTTATCCATCCATCCATCCCTCTCTCTCTCCCTCTCTAAATACAGGTAGTCCTCGCTTACCAGCCACAACTGGGACCAGCAACTCTGTTGCTAAGCCCCATGGTCACTAAGCAAAAAATCATGTGACCACACTGGACTTATAATATCACTTCTGCTTCTGTCGTGAAGTGAATCACCAGTCATTAAGCAAGATATCACATGACCATGGCTTGTGATTTCACTTCCATGTTCTCCATCAATTCTGCTTGTTGGAAGCTGGTTCTGAAGCTTGCAAATGGCAATCATGTGACTACAGAATGCTATGATGGCTGTAACTGTGAGGACTGGTCACAAAGCTGTTTTTTCCCCCAACTGTTGTAACTATGAACAGTCACTAAAGAAGGTAGTTGGTAAGCAAGGACTACCTGAATAAATATATCAATAAAAATAAAAATACATCTTGAATTTATCTCCTGTAAGAAGGGCTGAATTCTCTAGTCACCACACCTCTATGCTACATAGCTAGAAGATTAGCACTATCAAAACTATTTCAACCTTTTAATCACCAGAAAGGCAGCATAGAATGTGGCAACCTTCTCTCTTTCACACTCTTGGGTTAGGGGTAGACATCAGTTAAGATGCCTCCTGGAGACAGATGGTGGCAGCAGGAACTACTAAGCTGTTACCTTAAGACAGAAGGCAAGACCAGGGTGTGAAGAATCAGAGAGTTCTGGGAAAGGAGGTTTGGGACTTCTAGCCCTCCATTCTGCAGGTCTCAGTATCACAAGAATAATTCTCAGAACTTCTTCACCCTGCCACAGTCAAGGATATTATTATTATTATTATTATTATTATTATTATTATTATTATTATATTGTTCTTGTCTGCAATAAATATTCTAATCTGGATAGGTCATGTCTGGAAGCCTTCTGCCAAATCTACCCATCAGCTGAACAAGGGGTTAAATGTCTAGAGACCTATAGAGGGAGGCAGAGATAAGGACGCAAGAGTCATTAATTGATAAAAGAGACTGTAAACAAAACCTCAGCCCTGGGAAAGGAGAGGCATAAGAAAAAGACTTAAACCCTGCCTTGATTCTGCATGGTATAAGAGAGGACCGAGCAAAACTTGGACAGGCTTTCAAGTTTCTATTGTTATACCTTACCATAATACAGTAGAGTTCCAGTAGTCCTTGCAATGCCTGTTTACTGACCTGGCTTACTTTAAAAAACTGACATCACCTGAATTTATAGACAAATCTGGATAGATACTCTGATCCCAAGGGCACATGGTTCAGCAGTTGTGCAGCTGTAATGGTAGGTGGGAATGACCTTCAGTCTTGCAAGATTCTGTTAATGTAACCCTACAATAAAGATAGAGATAGTACTCATAGTTTGTGCTTCTTGACTGGGCTACCTCAAAGGGCTAACATCAATCTCGCAAGACTGGAAGTATTTCTCCTCTCCTCTCCTTTTACTCTGCAGAAAACTAGGGAGGGTCCCTTCTGAAATGCTTCCCACACCCCTTCTCCTTCTGTGGACTGAGATATCTTTTACATGATGGTTGTCCAGTCTGCAGCTCTTCCTCCTGTCTCCCAAGGTCATTCCCACAAACCATTCCAGCAGCTGGACTATAGCTTTGTCCTCCAGTTAACCTGCCACTGATACCCACTTCCCAGCCACGGTTAAATGGGACAGCTGTTGTATTCTGCCCAGTGGCAGGACAGAGTGAGTGCATAACAGGAATGACTCCTGGAGAAGAAGACCACAAAGTCACAAAGCTTAAAACTATATCTACTTCTTTCTCTCTTTCTCCCCCGCCACCTCGTTTGCTCAGGTTCTAGCATCCAATGAATTATCGTATTAGCACCAGATGATCTCTACCATTGACAGTGCATTTTGCATATAAATGGACGCATTTAATTAGTTGGTGCTTAAATTATATAGAACATAATCAGGATTTCCTTTTTTTATAAAATATCAACAACTCCAGACGGAGGGTGGGGAAAAAAAATCAGGATGTGAAGAGCAAATAACCGATCTGTTGCTTTAACAGTACTGTTCAAGTTTTCAGCAACAACAAAGGACTGTGTGTTAACACCTCTTGATCTGTTTCGAAGTAACTGAATGTATTATTCCCTCCACCCCTCCAAGGTTTAACACAAAACTTTACTACTGAATATCACAGCTTTAATCTTAATTGGCTGCAGTTATTTGCAAGCTTTTAACTTTTCTGGGAGAATTCGGCTCCCTCCTCCTTCTCCTACAAGCTGACGGAAGGCTTGTAAACGGATAGGATGACTTTTAATGATCCAAGTACCCATGACTTGATTAGATGCTTTGAGGACAATTTTCATGTCATCCCCAAAAGAAGGGGGGGGGGAATTACTTCATTGCTAATGGAAAGCGAAAAGCAAGCCACCATCCTGAACTTTACTGAAAGCATCAATTTAATTGACTTAAAAGTAAAATTCGACAGCCCCATTTTCTCCCCTTCATCCTTTTCCTCCACACCACCCCTCTGCTGGGATGAAGTGAGAATCCGGCAGCTGAGAGCCGGCTTTTGTTTTCAACACCAGATCTCCCCATCAAAAAACTTCCCAGTTGAGTTTCACGCCTGTGGAACAAAGGTTCCCTTGACAGTCTGCCAGGGCCCGCACTTATGCTACATTTCTAGGACAAAGGGCAAAGCACTATTGTTTGCACCAGCTTGTGATTAACTCCTATGAAAGGTCTATATACTGTTAATTTAAAGTAGCTGCTTGATGGATCGTTATTTGCACTGCAGACACCCCATGAATCCCAGATGAATGCAGAAGATGTCTTGAGTCCTAGATGCTTTCTTTTCAGAAGGCTCAACTCCCCTCAGCCCTTCCCAAACCCATGTTACTGACAACATTCAGAGTTCTCCAGGGAAAGCACATGGCAAGCATGGTCCATATCGCAAGGCTTACATATCTCCTGGATTGAACTGGAGCAGAGCAAGTAGGTAGGTTTTATAGCTCGGTAGGGAACTGCAAACACGGCATCTACAGATTCAACTCCTGCCAACTCAGTTCTGGCAGTAATGGTAAGGAAGATAAGGAAGACCTCCACTAGAGCCCCCTGGTTGTTGTTATCCATCAGAAAAGGTAAGATGGAACTAGGGTAAGGCAGTTGCCTATAGGAAGACTGTCACGTCTACTAGCAATAAGGAGCAGGCAACATATGGAACAAACATCTGACTGGAAGCAACCTTTCCATGCCAGCTACACTCTTTCTGCAAGAAGGATAAATATCATTACTAACATTAATGCATTTCTTCATAACCTTGAGGTTCTCCGTACATGTTGAGATTCTAATTTCCAGAATCTTGAGCTTTCAAATTCTGCTGGCTTGAAGTGCTACTGGGGGCAACTAAAATGGTGTGAGGGTATGTGCATGCAAGTGCATAATTTCACACTTACTCCTGTGTTGTACATCTAGTTGTTGATCACTAATGTGTACATACCTTCTCCTGTAGGTGAAACCAGGATAGATAACCTTGTGTTGTCTAGATGTTTGGGATTACACAAAAGGAAGAGTTCATGGAATCCCCCAACTAATATTTCAGGTCTCTATTTAGCATACCTATCTACCATGTGTGTGTGTGCCTTTTAGACAATCTTGTTTTCTGTTGATTGCCTGGACCAGTCCATGCAGTTTTCTTGGCAACATTTTTGGAAGTGGTTTACCACTGTCTTCTTCCTAGGGCTGAGAGTCAGTGACTGGCCCCAATATCACCCAGATGACTTCATGCCTAAGGCAGGACTACAACTCACAGTCTCCTGTTTCTAGCCCAGTGCCTTTAACCACTACACTAAACCAATGCCTCCCTATCCATCCACCCAATATTTCTGCCTTTTTCTTCCACGGATTCCCCCATGAGTTCCCATCCTTGATACTGTCTGCCCCATGCAAATGAGGATGATCCACCTGCATGCATACATCAACATGGGAAACCAGCCTTCTCCAACCTACTTCTTCCAAAAGTGTGGGACTAGAACTCCCAGAATTCCCAAAGTATGAGTTTCCAAGGGGGTATCTCACATCATTTTTCACTGATAGAGCATCAGCTAACATGCGGAGGTAATGAGATGCAGAATTGGCTGCTCTCATGCAGCTTGCAGTCAATGTCTCTCTCGTTCACAGGAGATGAAAACTTTGAAAGCGTTTGTTCACACCATGGCAGCCTTCAAAACTCTACTACATCAAAAGGCATTGATTTGCCACGTGGATGCCTTGCATTTCTCATCTGAGACAAAGTGCAATAAAAACATGGGAGTCAGGGAAAGGGAAACCAATTTTAGTATCCTGACTGTACAACAGTTTTGCAGCATTACCCTCAAGTGTAAAGGCTGGTACGTTTTTAAAAATTGCCTAATCAAATACAGATGCTGTTCTAGTCATGTTAAATTTTCACATAATGGCAGAACATTTCTTTCTGTCCTAGCACAGGGCCTCCTGAATCACATTAGTGCATTTGCTACTGTATTAAGTTTGCATTTTGTATTTAAGTTTGGCAGGATGGATTTCTAAATGCACCATGTTACTAATGGATTACCCACCCACTGGCTAGAGGAAGGAGGAGTTGCTATGCTCTGGGGCTTTGGGACATGCATCTTGGTATCAAAGGAGACTTTAAAAAGTCTCTGGAACTCTGACTGGAATATTTTGATTGGATTCAAGGATGGCTAACCATGAGTTGTAGCATATTTCACAATTGGCTGGGTTCACACAGCACGCTAAAACTAAAACAAATGAAACTACATTACGGCTTAGAACAATGTGTGAATCCAGCCTTGGTCAGCCAGCTGTTCCTTGGCTACCCAGCACAGTTATTTAGAGATGCGACATTAGGAAAGTAACATCTTTAGATAGTCTTGCACCCCTGTGCCAAGACACTGACTAGCAATTTCAGATCTGGCACACTGGGAACCAGAAATCTTTTCATCCAAACTCTGGCACTTTTTTACCCATCCGGAAGATAAACAATATCTCTGCTGTGCATGTCCTCACAAGGAGAGATGACCACAACTGATTTCAGGTAACCCAACGAACAAGGAGAGCCCAAATAATCAACACATTTTTTGACCTTTCTTTTCCTTACATCCAAAGTAGACTGCAACAATGAACAGTTTATTAGGAACCAAATGCCATGTATTCCAAATAGATTTACTTCTGAAAAATATCTTTCAGATTGGCCAGTTAGCTTAAGTTAGCTTTTCTCAACCTGGTGTCCTCCAGATGTTTTCACTACAACATCCATGATTCAGCTGGCATGTTAGCAGGGAATCTGGGAGTTGTGCTTTGCTTGGCCCAGATTGAATCCCTGATGTTTCCCATTCAAACTATAAGGTTGTAGGTGATAGTAAAGATTTTATTCTGGAGCAGAATGGACAAAACTGAGCTGGATATACAAAGATGATGTTCGGGAGACACAAAAACTGATATAGATTCAGCTTGCTTATGCCTGCGGAGCCCTACTAACATGGGTATCTAGGCAGGGGCATCTGCAGGGAGGTCAAAAACATCAAGATGGCGGCCATGACCATGCAACTGAAGCTTCCCTCTTGATTGTTTTGCTCATCCCTCTGCAGATGCCCCTATGGTTAGGAAATTACCATTCATGGCTGGTTTAGGGCTTGTGTGTTGTCTGGAAACTACTTCAGGGGGCAACTCAAGAATGACCCAATGGTATGGTCTATATTTCTTTATGGCAGGTATGTACAACCCAGGATCATCCAAAAGTTGCCACTGAATTGGTACGTTTAATGTGACAAAAGTGGAATAATACTAGATCTATAGGACACAATCAATCCAATTACCTGACTGAATAGAATATTTCCATTTTAATTATATTTATCTTAAATTAAATCAAATCAGATTCCAGTACTTATTCTTACAAACTTTCTGGGGGGCAGTTCCCAGCATACTACTCAAAGGCTAAGGATGGCTCTTGGTCTGCAAAAATTGCACCCCCTACTTTGCGCAGATGCTCTAGGTCTGGTTGTTCCTGGAAGCACCAGGCGGATAACACAGCCAATTTTGGATGACCGTTTCCTAGCCATACTGTTCATAAGGAAAAGCCAACTGGCATGAGCCAAACTATCTCACCCAGTACAAAAGCAGGCTTTTATATTCCTTGGAAGTCATCTTACCAGTTTGACTGCCAGACAAACCAGCTTTCTTTCCATCCTGGATTTATTCATATCCAGACCCTGTCTGGATTTATAAGTCATTATAAATTTTGCTTCTGATTAAATGTTCCATTCCTTTGTTTTGGATTTATTCCAAAATCTCTTCCCATCAACCCCGCTGATCTCTACTGCAGCCTCCCTGAAAACATTGTACTGCTACATCATCAAAACAAACCCCGTGATGCAGCAATCCACTATTTTAATGAGAATAAATGTTAATGAGAGAGCGAATACTGGGAATAAGCATTTTGTCTTGTAATGAATGCACTGATCCAACTAGGCTAAACGAGGAGTGACATTTGATGGTCAGAGGCTGCAGTTAATATTTTCTGAGAGTGATAAAAAATGGCTATAGGCAGGACATACATGTTGGTGGAAGCCAAGATTTTCTAGTTTTTGCTTAAAACCTGGACTTGGATTCTTTGCTTTTTAAATACTATAGTAAATCTATTTTAGGATTTATGCTACTGTTTTGGAGATGTTTCCAATCTCAAAATGATAGGAAACAATGTCATCCAATTTGGGGCAATTGTTGTCAGCAAAAGCTCCAAGATATGAAAAAAGAAAAGAAAAGAAAGTCAGGACCATACACAATGTTGGCCTTTAGGATGGCTTAACTTGAAGGAAGTTGATATCTATTTGCTGCCACGTCCACTTTTGTGGATAGAACTGTGGCTCTGTTCTGGAAAGCATTCCAATATATAACCCTGTGCCCACAATATTTTCTTGCATCAGTGAGGAAAAGTTTAATCAACGTTTGACCTTTATTCCTCTGATTCTATCCATTGGTCTTCCTTTCTAGGCAGAATCTAACTGACTCTGACATTATGCAGGTCCTTTTCAAAAGCTGTGTACAACCATGTCTGTTATACCCATGTTAAGTAGGCCAAATCTAACAACAGAAGCTGAATAAGCATGTTTTCAATTGATTTCTCAATAACCATAAAAGCTACTCATAAAACAAATCTGGGTAAGAAAATGTCTGTTTTTCAAGTGTAACTAAATCCAGAAATTAATGGGACATAAAACTGATCCCTAGGGCCACTAATGTAAAATCTGGAGCTTCTTGATGTTACAAGAGATTTAATTGCCACAACACGTCCATGAAATCTTAGTCTTCAACCCAACCCAAACAGCCAAAAGCTTTCACCCTAACTGGCAGGAAATCCAGTTATTCAGCAAAATGTGTAATGTGATCAACTTGTTCTCCTAATGTCCAAAAAGAACATATGGTTAAAAATATCTGTAAACTATCTCCCATTATGAGACCACATGACTAAGGGTTTGTTCTATCTACCCAGCAAAATGAGGTGCTAAAATGGACAGGGCCGTTTTAAGACTAGAGCAGGAACGATTGTAAATACTCAAGTTTTATGCGTATGTTACAAAGGCTTCTGTTTGCAATAAAAAACAACCTAGCACCTCAAAGAGAAACATGCTGGCCGGCCCTGTGTCCTACACACACATTTTCTACTGACAGAATGATCATTTTTGGGGTTGACTTGTTTTGAAATGAACAAGACCCTGTAATTCTGCAATGCTAGCCACTTGCAATCTGGAGTAGCGTCGTCCATTCTCTTGTAGGTATAGATTGGCCTGCTGTCAATCATGACAAAACTGTACCGAAGTAGCCTTTAAAAAAAAAACAAAAAACTACAGGCTGAACATCTTTCTACAGTTTGGAAGAAGTTAACAAGAATGGAACTGTTTAGTTTCATGGGCCAGCTGAACTTCACTCTTCCCTCCGCCCCTGGTCTGATCTGTATGCTGTTGACATACTGGGCACACACATACACCCTTCCACCCACCACGGGGTAGGTGACAAAATGGCAAAGTCTGTCTACCTCTGCAACCAGTGCCAACAGCAGTGTTTGGGCAGCTGGAAAAGTCAGCCTTGGGCATGTCTGCTGATTGTTCTATGCTGCGGAATGAATGTGCCCCTCGGAACAATACCAAGCTTGTTCTCTCCTGAGCTGCGGTATGCCTAAGAGGTTATTTCAGTTCTGTACAAACGTGAAGGCAGGTCTTGCCAATTATCTCTCTGCCTTGCTGGCTTGAACGCCGATGAGGGGAGAGGAAGACGCAGCCTTTGAAGGGTTACAAAGCAGTGAACTGTTTTCATTTGAAGATCCCTTCTGAGAAATGCACGTTGGCTCAGAATGTAGTGTTGTC
The DNA here is from genome assembly GCF_059951505.1 of Python bivittatus. NCBI lineage: Eukaryota > Metazoa > Chordata > Lepidosauria > Squamata > Pythonidae > Python > Python bivittatus. The sequence continues at coordinate 8,190,930 of NW_028277085.1, read as the reverse complement.
ACCCCACCACGGTCTGGAGCTTCTAAACCAGTGTTTCTCAACCTTGGCAACTTTAAGATGAGTGGACCTCAACTCCCAGAATTCTGGGAGTTGAGCTCCACTCATCTTAAAGTTGCCAAGGTTGAGAAACACTGTTCGAAACCCTGCCTATTCCTCACAGCACCTCCAGTTCACTGCTGGATTTCCACTCCTATTCTGCTCAGGCTGGCAGGAAATCATAACAAGTGGGGCACTTATGCCATGTTCAACTCTGCAGACTATATCATCCTTTTGGGTTAGTTCTCTTAAATCTGAAGAGAGAATGCTGCCCCCCCCCCTGCCCCCCGTGATATTTGGAAGTTCATCTGTTGCAAAACTCTCTGGACTTCTACCCCAAGTCCTGTTGTGATGATAAACAAGGATTCCTTGAAATGAAGATGCAAGAGGCTAATACAAACTTGACAGCCATGTCATGTCAAGCAAGTGCATCCATGGGTGGTGTGTGTGGGGTGCGGTGGGGGGGGTAGGGCTGAGAGAGAGAGGGGAGAGGGTAAATCAAGAGGCAACTGTAACCATGTGATGGAGGCTGCCATGTTGTCTTTTTTGGCCCCCCTCTGTAAATATCGCTGATATAGACCTCTCTCCACCCATCAAAAATAGTTTCTGCTTTCATTGTTGCCAACATCTAGCCTAATCCAGCATTCAAAGCCCAGAAATCTTTTTTAATTGCCGTTTTTAATTCCAGGGCCGATGGAAAGCGTGAATATTCAAAAAAAAGAGTCTGCACTTACAGTACCTTCTCTGCCCGTCCCAACTTGTCAAAAACCTTTGTAAATTAATTTTCAAGGCAGCTTGGTTGGTTCAAGGTTCAAGGCAGCTTGGTGCTCAGAATGAATCCCACTTGTATTGCCCTGCCAGTTCCCTCTCTTCTCATAAGCAACGGGAGGGAAGAATCACTGGTCTTTTTTCAGCTACCCTCTGAGCAAGAGAGGAGGATAGCAAAAAGGAAGATAGAGGAAAGAGGGAGGTATTGCATTTTATGTTTTAATCTACAACACTTAGAGGAGTTGAGTAATTGGGCAGTTAAAAAAAAAAAAGGCAAAACATGACCTTGAATGCAAATGGAGGTCCTTCCTCCTACGTTATAGAGAAAAAGGTATTTCTAGGCACGAGCAGAAATATCAAGGCTTTCTTGGAAGATTAAGGGCAGTAACTTAATCTTCTGCTGAAATGGTTTTTTAATCTTTGCAAGTACTGAAAAGCTGGGTTTGCATAACATCCTAGACTAGGCTAAATGGGGTTAGAGAGTTTGTGATTCAACATAGTTTGGGAATTCAGCCAGTATCTCAGCATGTGAGGTGCACCAGACTATCATATGAAGCCATAATATGGTTTATTTGGTTGAGTATAGTGTATTCTGTGAATGAAGCAATTAGGTTTATAAACCCGGGTTTACTGTGTTGTGCCAACACAAACAAAGGGAGTGCTTGTGTAAACCAAATGAGTTTTTTGAGGAATAATAGGATCAAGGACCTTGTTGGCTAGCTGGTCCAACCTTCTACTTAATACACAAAATCTAGAGTTACAGATACAGAGCTTATTCTTCCTCTAAGCAACCAGTCTCATTATTAAACCACTCATACTGTCCAAGAGTTTCTTTTTTGTAATACTCAGCTGAAAATTTAAACCTGGGTAAGCTACACACGAGGGTGCTTGTACCTATCTAAATGGAACGCATGCAGAGTTTGAGTCAACTCAGGGTGATCTTTCCACTTGTCTCTTGAAATCTTCCTTCCACCGTAGCTCAATTTAACATCACACTAAGCCATTGTGTGGCTAAATAAGTTGGAACTGGCTGAGTTTACGCAATATACTAAGCCAAAAACAATACAAACTTCTCTATGGCTTAACATGATGTGTGAAGCCAGACTTGGCTTGAACAGAGATATGTCTCCATCCAAAAAAATAAGCTTTTCCTCTGTAAGTCAAGCTCTTCTTTACTCTATTTTCCATCCTTTATTACTACCACGGGAAATGAGTAATTTATTGAAGGAAATGCAGATGACCAGGTAGGGGGTTGTAAAGGAAAAGTTACTCAATCTTCTTTCAAGGTCATTTATTACATTTTTAAAAACTGCCAAAATTACTCAAAACTTCTAGGTAGCATAGATTAAAACACAAAATGCAATACCGTCCCCTTTCCTTTCCTTTTTCTTTTTTGGCCATTCTTCTCTTCCTGGGAGGGCTGGTAGAAGAAAACAGATGATTTTTGCTACATAGCTGAACTGATTTTATACTTTGTGCTGCGTTTTTGAAACCAAGACCCTGTTGCCTTTGGGACATAAGTCTGCCTCTGACTCTTGTGCACATGTTTCTCCCCATCCTGAAACTTCCGCTTAGCAAGAAAATGCTTTAATCCACATGGATACTGGAATGATTAAACTGGAGGTGAGAGTCCATGTAAGCCAACTCTCTTACTGACTTTTTTTCCAACGGCTCACGGCCCTCATTCATTCTCCCTGATGGCTCTTCATCAAGGTGGAAAGCAAAAATCTCAAGATGACTTATGTTACTGTGGCCTCTCTATCAACTCTCTGCTACCCCTAGGTTTAGAGAGAGCTAATGCCAAATCACTCAAAGAGTCTTTGACATTGCATAGCAGCTGGATTTGGATGCTATAGCCAACTTTTAGTGGTGGGCTCCAATTTGGAAACCTTGTATACCTGCAAATTACTTATTCAACCTTCTCTTTGGCTCACCTCAATGGCTTGCCCCCAGGAGTCCTAGATGGGAATGACAGTAGGATCCCATTCACTGAGAGATGCTGTCCTTGTGGTCAGAATGAACCTGAGATCCTACTGCCCTTTCTATGCTAATTTACATGCAGCTATACCTTTAGCACTTCCTAAGAAAACCCAAATCTGCTATGAGGAAGACAGTTTGTGTCCGACTTGATCATAATCCCACCATCACCAGTAGAGCTGCTGATCTTCTATCTTATGATTTCCATAAGAAGGCACAAGATGTTGTAATCTTGGAATGATGGCATTATGAATCTTTCTTTCTTTCTTTCTTTCTTTCTTTCTTTCTTTCTTTCTTTCTTTCTCTTTCTTTCTTTCTTTCTTTCTTTCTCTTTCTTTCTTTCTTTCTTTCTTTCTTTCTTTCTTTCTTTCTTTCTTTCTTTCTCTTTCTTTCTTCCTTTCTCTTTCTTTCTTTGTCCCATTTTATCTTACAATGTATTTTGTTTTACTGTTATCTTCTTCAGCTTTTCCTTTTTTTCCATTTTTTTAAGTCTTAACTTTCACTTTTCTACTGTTAACTTTCACCAATCCACTGTTTTTGTTGTATCTGGTTGTTGCTCCTATGTTTTTACCTTGCTGGTCACTGACTGTAATTAAAATAGATTTGAGTTGATATTTCCATTCAACAAGAAAAAGCATAAAGTAAATGTTCAATTGACTCTGGATTTCTTAAAACTTCTAAAACATTGCTTTAAATCTGAAACAGTATTTGATCTGGATGGTGCCTTCTAATTACTATAAGGGCCAGCCAATCAGCATTCTGATGCTCGGACATACATGATTTTTTCCCCTCGATTTTACGATTCTATTTTATTTGTAAACTGTCCAGAGTCACCTGGAGTTGGGCAGCCTCTAAATCTAATAAAGAAATAACATAAATAAAATAAAATTCTGCACAGGTGGTATAGGATTAGGAGCTATACTTTGTTATCATGATAAGGAACAACTAATCGGCACTCTGCAAAACAGACTTCTATTGGAAATCAGAATAACTGGTTAGGAAGTTCATCATCCAAGGGATGAAATATCCATAGAAGTGTCGCCACTTAAGATATTACTCATCCTTATACACTTTTCTTTTGTGGGTATTATGCCATCTTCTGCCTGTCAGCAATTTTTTCTTAGGGTTGCAATAAATGCATTCATTTGAATCTGTGCTATGTCAGTTCATGATTCTTTCCGTTTTGCTTTCCTCCCAGTTCTTATTTTCTTCTGATCTCCACACTTGAAATTTCCAGGGACTGGAAATGTTTATTGTTCTTTAATGTCTCTACTACATTCTTGCTACCAGCCCTGTGATCTCAGAAAGAACAATCTAAAAATAAATACTTGGTTGGCCAAGGCAAATTAAATATACCGAACCTTTGGGAACTTCACTACTGACTGAAAGAGTTTGGATCATAAAACTTGGGCCTAGAAGGTTGGCCCACATCCCCATTCAGCCAATGATTTAATTGGTTTTGGTTCAGTGTATTGCATACACTCATCTATAATGGCATGTAAAGCATAGTTTATGACTTAGCCCTGTGCCTTATACATTGGTTATTGATTCCACTCTCTGAAAGCGAGAAGAGCTGGATTCCAACAAGCTTTCTCTGGAGGATGGTGGAAAGGGTTCATCTGAGGTGTGTCCAATGTTGCAGCAACAGAAGAGATTATTTCTTCTTCTTCTTCCTCTTCCTCCTCCTCCATGGGGGGCGTTTCAAGAAGCGTAATGGGGAGGCACTTCCCAGGAAGAGCTGAAAGCTGTTCTTATTTACATAGTAACACACAAAAATTATCAGGACACTGCATCAGGATTGGCCAACAAAAATGGCCCTTCAGGAGAAAAGACTCAAATGGAGTGACTTATGTTTACCTGCACACTCCAAAGTCTATTTTTAGACTTTGGAGTGTGCAGGTAAATGAATAAAATGTATTTATTCATTCGTTTTGTAAGACTTACAGCCCAGGCCGTATGACGGAACAACTGATTATGGCAACCTCATATCTGTGGCTTCTGCTTAAACTCAAGCTGGTTTAGTCCTGTTGCTTTGGTTTAAATCCAAACAGTTATGGATCTGGATTGTATTTTTTTTTAAAGTGATAGAATAAGTTGACCTTCGGTTATGTAGAGCCATTAACTAAACAGCTTCTGTGCTTGCAGAGATGATGCATTCCAGTAAGCAAGGTAAAAGAAAAGTCTTAGGGTAAGTTACACTTTGATAAATACTTAAAGCAATTTAATTTAGATGGATTAGAAATATTTTGGCAAAGGACAAAAGTCACCAGTTTGCTTGGGCTGCTAGCTTCCCACTGTTGGTGTCATTAATTTTGATTTTTTTTAAAAAAGCAGTCCTTGATAGCAGTAATGCTCAATCAGCCTAGTTCCCACAGTACTATTACTATTAGTAGCAACAGTAAGAGTAGTGATAGTAATAGGTAATATAAAAAAGTGAAATATGCACATCTATAAAAATAGCGTCATGATGTCTGCAAGTTGGGGAAGACTCTTGCTTTGTGGGGGAACATGCAGACATTGCACTAAGCCACAATTACTGAACTACAGTGGGTTCAATAAACCACAATTGGCTCACTCTGCACCATGCGCTAAACCATGAAACTCAGTTTATGAACCACACAGTGAGCCAAAATGGAAGAAAACACATCATGGCTTAATCCATATGGCTCTCACCTTGATGCTGTTCTGAAAGTCCCTGAAAACCTGGGTGTCATCCCAGGCCTTGGGGTAGAGTGGCTATTGAGTCCCTGCCAGTATGTCAGGTATATTTTTTCTAGATGTACACAATCTTATATTCCCTACTTTTAGATAAGTAAACCAACCAGAGTCATTTGGAGTTGGATGGTATCTAAACGTAGTAATAACAACAACAACAGCCAGGCCCTATATGGAATTCCTCTCTGGGAAAAATAACACGAGAACAAGCTTCCAGCCAAAGCATATGATGGGTATTATGAGACATCAAACTATATTTCTAACCAGCCAAGAGTCTTTCCTAAGTTTTAGGCAAAACATGGCCCTGCATGGGAATTATGGGCTCTCTGATTGAACTATGATCCTTCCCAAAGTAACTCATTGTCCTGTTCCAGGTCTCAAACTCTCTCTCGCACACAGTTGCTAGGTGAGGAAAGCAATTTACTCAAGGCTGAGCAGGTAACAGCAGACAAGGGAAGATACATAAAGCAACAAAGTCTCTTGGAAAGAAAGCTTGCCTGCGTGGTCTCACTTTCAACAGGAGCATGCAGAAGAGTAGTCAAAATCCCGTTCAAAGTTCAGAGAGCCAAGTCAGGTTTGTCAGCCAGACCAAGGTCAAAGTTTCACAAGCAAGATTCACAGGAGATCAGACAGTTGCTTCCAACAAGGGACTGGGGCTACCTCTTAAAGCAGGCCACCATCAGCTGTCTTTAATCAAGGGGTTTACTCCCTTGCTTGGCAAGGAGCCTCATAGAATGTCTTTGCTCTGCTCTTTGCTCTACTCGCCGGATGTGGGGGCTAGGAGGCCTGACATCACCCACATCTGACTGCTTCAGCTCTGCAGGTGATGCCTGTGTTTCATCAGCCTCAGGTGATTCTTGGCTTCAGGTCTCCTGAGGCTGACATTCCACAGGTTCTGCTGGAGCAGCTTCTTCAGAGCCAGCATCTGACCCGCACGTACAATACAGGTAGGTCATGATTAGCGCAAGTTCAAATAATGCAATATTTGATTTAGTGAGAATTGTAAATTGACACCAGGTCCCGTTTAATGTGACCCAAAATTCAGTAATGCAAGGCTAAGTGGGTGCGCAATTTGAGGTTAGCACGTGTGCAGTTGCCGTTGGGGTTTTAGATGCTAATCTTTGCATGTGTGAAATGGAGAAAAGGAAGATTCTGTCAGAGTTTAAAGAAGAAAAGGCTCATTATTACATTGGAGCAAAAATGTGATGTAACTGTGACATAAATGTGGTTATAGCAACGCTAAAATAGGATGAGATGTTGGAATACCTGAATCCATGGCAGATTTTTTTGTTTTTATTTTGCTTTCTATAACTACTTTGTGACTTTGTTAACCATACATTTAAATTAAAAGTATATTCTTTTTATCCTTTACTGCAATATTTCATTAATATACATATAAAAATTTATGTTTAAAAATTTTCATTGCCTATTTCCATTGAGCTGGAACCAATTGCCATATTTTCCATAGAAATATCACTTCAAATAGTACAAATTTGAATAATGGGACCATTTTGTGGGATTCATTAACCACGCTAATCGAGACCTACCTGCACATGAATAGGCATTTGGGAGTCTAAGTACACTGCACCATTCAATACTTATGTAAGACAGAGGAGAACAGGATCTTAAATAAATTATAACCTATACAAGAACTTCCGAAATCTTTACGCAAAGGGATATAGAGACTGTTATAAAACTGAGGTCTAATGACTTATCCTAGCTCTCTGCCAATTTCCAATCAAGTTAATAATCCAATGACAACTTCATGACTTGACTGCAAGCCAATTAATTCAGGATTAAGATTAATTTCCTGCTTTGTTTACCCTCCTTGCCCAACATTTCCCTGCCAACTGTCTTCCTTCTACTGAACCCTAGTTCTGAGCCCTCTGGAGAGAGAAATTCCTAGACATCATAAAGCAACTGGCCTGCAGTTGGTGCAAAAATAAATGTTGAATAATATGCAGGAACCACTTCACAGTTGAGGAGAAGGGTTATATTTGGAACTCTTATCCACAAAGAGAATCCTTTGTCTACTGTAGCAATCTAATACTTTCTTGGTTAAGTTTAGACTGAAGTCAATGGGGCTAAAATTGGTTAAGTCTCATTATTATGATGGTCTGGGCTTGTAAATAGTGGTTTCAGTAAAAAGTTTATTATGTTCAATGATCAATCAATAAAGTAAGACGTATACAGCATCAATTCTGAATATATTACTGATAACTTCTCCAGCATGTATAACTATTAAAAATGCTGTGCTACAACTTTTTCTTTTAAGCATGTGATGCTTAACAACCTAAATTCTAAGCAGTTAAATCAATGTCCCTGGGTTTAATTTAATTTATTCTTAAAAGCATCTTAAATTAATGCAGTAATTTGCTAAACTGAATTGTGATCTATGTGGCTAAAATGGCACACATAAGCCAAGTTTGGCCACAGAACTTAGTTTAGTGGTATATGAACATGCCCTGGAGTTGGGTAATCTCTGATCCATTTCTAGCACAACTTCCATTTGTTTTCGGGAGCAAGATCAATTTTGACTAGCTTTAACTATGGTTTGTCTGAATAAAAACTTAATGGCTCAGGCAAAATAATACTTTGTGGTTGGATTAAAATGGAAATAGATGCTTCTAATTCTCCCCTTTCCAAATTTGCAAGAGATGGAACAGGATATCAGGACGGTGTTGCTATGTCATATTGTAGTTTAGTGTTATATCTGAACTGGGCCAGAATGTCTGGGGTAAATCATCATTGTTGAGCCTAATCTGACTCACAAGAGGGCACTTGTTTGTAACAGAGCCGAATGGTCATCAATTTAATCAGTCAGTTAATCCAATATTCCCACTTTCAGTAGCAATATTTAAGCTATATATAGAGCAATATATAAGCTCTAAAACAGAGGCGTTAAAAAGGATATAATCCTACACAGATTTGCTCAGAAGTTAATTCAGCTGATGTAAATGAAGGACAGGTCTATTAATGCTTAGTAATGACAGTGTGATACCTCCAGAATGCAAGACTTCAAATACCAGTTGCTATCCAGAGTGGAAGAAGGTTATTCCTTTTCTGCCCTGCTTCTAAGCACCTTAGATGATCATAATCACTTTACAAGAAACACAACTGGCCTAGACAAGCTTTCCATTTGGTCGAGCAGAGTTCTATTTATCTTAAATATATACATGTTTTTTCCCCCCAACATGGTGTCTTCCAATATATTGGACTACAGTACAACTTCCACCATCATCCCAGCCTGGATGAAGTTAACAGCGATTGCCTTCCAATACATCTGGACAACATCTGATGGAGGAAGGTTGATGGACAAAGACTGTAACCTAAATCAAATCTTTCCAAACTAAGGTTGTAATATCCAAGCCTAACCTTGAATTGAGGAAGGAGGATTTTTTTTCCTTGGGGGGGGGGGGAGAAAGCAAATGACAAATGCCACAAATCAATAAATATACTCCTCCTGAGAGCTTGGCAGTGCCAGATGTCCCAGCAGCTATTGGTAACCTCGCCTCTATTCCTCTGCAGGTGTGCCTGCTAAGCTGTGTTGGAGCAAGTGACTAAGCCTACTGAACACAAAAGAAACATCCCGTTCTGGATGTTAACTTCAGTCATCAGAGACAGACAATGCTGCCAGTGGCATGGAAGGGGAGGGGTGGGCAAAGGGCTGTTGCCAGCTCCATTGTTCACAACTGAATAGTTTCTCCAAAAGGTTATTGAGCCAATAGCTTGGTGTGGCCAAAGACAGGATGATGGATTAACAACACATACAGTGTCCAAGATGAAAGAATGGTTGAAGTTCACTTCGGGGTTGTTAAAATGCTAATCTAGTTTAGTGAACAAAAGCTTATTGGAATTGAAAAGTTGGGGAGAGAAATACACTTCATACACATAATCTGCATGTAAATCATAATGTTTGTTCTCATCTTGCCTTGGTTGTAAATTATAGTTAGCTGCAACATTGGTAAGTCATCTTGGCAGCCTATTGTTGGAGCCAAAACAAGTCTTTAAATTTAAAAACAATCCTCCCCCCGCCCCCCAAACCATATGCCCGCATTGCAAATTTTGAGATTAATATGCAACAATCTGGTGGTTCTACATGTTTTTCTGGTAGTTTTGAGGGGAAGGGTGAAATCCTCATTTGCTGTAAGAAGTCTGCACAAAGTCCTTCAGATTCAATATTTGTGGCTGTATGGAGATGGTATCTGGAAGTAGAAGCATCTTTCCTTCTCTGTCTTTAAGGAAATTGTTTTTTAAAAGAAACCAAGCTTTTGTTAACAGCTGCTTTGGAATGACCATTAAGGCATGTTCCTGAAAAGAAAACAGACATTTCCCCCTCAACACACAGAGATCTGTTGAAAAACAGTGCGATAAGGCTCGTAATGTGATTTTTCACCAAACTGTTCTTCCATGTGACATGGGAACAAATCTCAACATACTTTTTTTTTAGCCTGAAGTTGGCAGCTACTCACCAAACAGAGTAACAACTTAATAAAACAGCTTAGATGGATTTTGACGGCAACTGTAGCAGCTTATCTGAAGCAAAGAAGTCAGATCAACTGTCCTCTCAGGAGTTTTTGACAGAATCAACATTTGGGATGATTTAATTTGGATGCCAGATTTTAAAGAACAAAATTAACAAGTATTTTTCCATAATAAATGATCTCCTGCCCACAAACTCCAGAGCTGCTTCTGGGAGAAATGATTAATTTCTGCAACTGAGAAAAGTCATGTTGACATTCTGGGCTAGAATTACAGGTATGTGTAATGAATAGGTATGTAATCACTTCATTTCTTTTCTTAATGGAGCAAAAATAATAATTAAAAAAGCCCTCTTTTGTGATTCTTCGCAATTGCTGATCAAAGCCATAATGGTGATAATACATTTTATTAAAAAAAAAAAAATACAGCCATGCTGTAATGCTCTCAGAATAAATATTTCCACAATGGATGCATGCTGGATTGGCGATTATCCCTTGCTGCATATTGAAAGGAATGGAGAAATCTATTTACTTCTTATCCTGTCATTTTAAAAACTAAAAATCTGGCAGTCTGGGGGAAGGAAAAGAGTTAAGAAATTTGGCTTTCAGGGACTTGACACAAACCTTATTTCTGTCTCCTGAGATACTAGACTTCGGAATTTTCCAACACAATTAACTGACAACAGGCTAATAAGGGGAAGAAATCACCGCCTCAACAACAGAGGAGAATTGCTTACACAAGGACTGGATCCCTACATGGGATTCATACATGTTCTAAATGATGGTGTGCTTCATAATGGTTTGATAAATAAATCACAAGTTTATTGTGCAATACACACAACCCAGAAACCATGGTTTCCAAATCACCATGACCAAGTTTACACAACACAAAGCTAAAACCAAACAAGTTGCCATATGGCTTAGCACAATGGGTGAAGAAGTCAAGATATAGTTAGTGGTCATGACCACTAACTCAGATGGCTTTTGCAATGATCGTTATCATCACCCAAGATCTGACAAATCCATGCAGTCACGGTCTGCGATGATGATGGTCAACTGTAGTGGGGATAAAGATAGGAGAGCTGGTGCTTTCATGCCCAGTTTGAAAACTCTTCAAAGACACTCAGTTGCTACTGTTGGAATAAACACATTCATAGCGAAAGTTCCAGCCTATGTTTCATCTGCTCTGAAGTACATTCAGCATTTCACCCATTCAAGCAACATGTTGACTATGTGGTAGATACTGGAGATCAGAATGGAGGCCTGACTCTTCCCATCTCTTCAACAATACTGTAGCAACAACAAAATAATTGACCTTAAATAACCCAACCATGGATTTTTGCACTGTCAGTTCTAGTACTAAATACCAATTTCCAGGCTGAAAAATCTGCAATTCTTAACATATGACTTTTGCACCCAGATCTAATTGCTGTATTTGGGGTGCTGATACACTGAATAGGTAACCCAGGCTTGAAGTCTACCTTCCTTCCAAACAAAGCCAAGTCTCCTACCAAGATTGCTTGGACTGTCTTTAGGAACTGTGACACCAACATGATTTTTTTAAAAAAATGTGCAAATGTTTTATTTATTTAAAAGATTTGTATGGCCGTCCATCTTAAAGCGCAACGCTGGGCGGCTCACAACAACAATAAAACCACAGAACCATAAAAACCTTAAAACAAAACTCCCCCCAAACAGTTTTCCATACTATTGGCCCCCGCTTCCTCAGCACACTTTGGCCCTCTTGCATATATCCCCTTTCTTCTTAAAACAAAACAAAACAAGGAAAGGTATGAATGAATGAATACATCAGCTTTCAAGGAGGAGATGAGAACTCTGTGCTAAGCTTTGACATCTGGCAGTCACAGAAGATGCTCAGAATGACAGCTGAGATCAAGCAGCTAAATAAGAGCCAGAAAGCTACAATGTTCAGCTGGGCAACCACATTGCACTCTTATGATTCAATGGGAAGGCGGGGGGGAATGCATTGTCAGAGCTAGCTATTGGCTTTGCCTGCTGGAGACACTTCCATCACACAAAGTACGCTGAGGATGTGACGTTGACTTTAGGGACACAGAGGAGCACAGGTAGCAAGAAAAGGATGACAACTTGCTTGGGGAACATTTAAAACAAGCCACTCGCTTTCACTTTCGGCTTCCCTTTTCAACCCATGCTGAAATTTCTCCAAGTGAATTTCTACAGCTCAGCTTTCTGTTAGGCATTCTGGGATGTATTTAAAGTTTATGATAGACAAGAGGAAAAAAAAATAGCCAACCTCTGTACATTTTTATTTATTGGAGGCAGAGGAAATGTTTATACGGGGTCTGCCTGCTGAATATAAAACACCTCTCACTTAACACATTAAACATAGTTATCATTTACTGGATTTCCTACACAACTAAAAAACACTATTCCACTTTCAAAACAGAGGCAATAGGACAGCTCTGTAGGGACACTCTTCCACTATTGTGTGTATAAAACAAACATTCGAGAGACTTTGTCTGAACATGTTTTCAAAACTAAATTATTTTTTAATTATTCCATAGGGTTGAAAGCTGTCCTAACCTCAACAAGAAAGCCACAAACATCTCTGGTAGCCTTTTTTAACTACTTTCAATTCCAACCTGTATATAACTGCCTAGAAATACTGCAGAACTATTATTGCAGTTCAAATGTTCTCCAACAATAAGCTCCTCTGAATACAGTATGGCTTATGTTTTAATCAGCAAAGAGTTTACACATAACTTCTGATAAAGTTTGCAAAGCCCTGCTCTTCTGAAAGGAGTGCTAAATAACGATTCAGGGGAATTATTTTGTAAATGGTAACATTAGCTTGAGCAACTTTTGGAATACTTTTGATAAGGAGTTAAATTGGCAACAGCAATAGTTAGTACACAGAAACTTCACTCTTCAGTGCCCAGCATATATTCATAGATTGTATCCAGTCAGTCGTATTTACTGCTGATGTACATAGAAATAAAATTAAATGTATCTCCCTGTATGCCTCGTTCTGGTTTAGGTTCTGCCTCTACCACCACCCCTCCATAAATCTGATACAATGTTGGAGCACACCAGAACTGGCACAAGGCTGACATTTCATTTCATGCACATTCAACAGAAATTATACGGCAGCAAAGGGAGTGTGATATCTACCATCACTCACAACCGGGAGATGCGGGGGGGACGGGGGACAGTGACTCATTAGTCTTAAGGCAAGACTGTTCCTAGGACCAACCCAACCCAACAACCAGCATTACTCCTGAATTACTAAAGTGAGGTCCCCCCTCACACATGCCCTCAGTTATGCTTTCTATGGAAGGGTGAAGTTCAAAACCAGTTGAAAAGAAATTGTTTTGAAATTGAAGAGAAGGAGGTGAACTGTTATGGATACCCAAGAGTGATCACTTATGAATGGGGACCTTTCCAACTTTCTCAGCAAAAATGTCTGTACCCAGTTTGACCAGTTGGGACCTGTAGAGCAATTCTGTAAAGGGAAAAGATGGGGGGGGGGGTTTGAGAAATAAGTTTCCTTTTTGCATTTCAGCCCTTTGCTTTCAGCAGAAGAGGAGGAGGACAAGGCCATTCGGAATTAGCCCTGCACTGTTTCTATCCATATTTGATGGAAAGTTTGAAAGACAGCTCCCCCTACCTCCCAATGCCAGGCTGATTCAGTCAGGTTCCAGAAAGGAGAGCTACTCTCGGAGTTTAGTTATCACTTGGCAGGATGGGGTGTATGGGGCAGGAGACCCACACATACAAATGGCGATCAGGTGTCATCCCAGTTTGGTGGGAGGGACTTATGGCTGGGTCACACCCATTTTCATGCCCCACACTTTGAGCTGGGGAGCCAGCCCCCTGCATCTCTGGGACATGTGGATAATTAGGCCTCTCCTCCCTAGTGAGCTATGGGTCAACAGCTCCTGTCATCTGGGTTGGCTCACCCTCTTCCGGGGGGGGGGGGGCTGTCACTTTTCACCACTTATTTTGCTTTACCCCCATGAAAAGTTCCAGCTGCCAAGAGGGATGCAAGACATCCCAGGAGAAAGAATAACGGAGTAGGTCAGTGAATCCTCTTGCAGACTGGGTCACCCAGGGATCATCAGGACCGTCCTTACAAGCAACCGGACACTCCTCCTATTGCCCCCGAACCCGCTTTTTCCCACCCTCCCAAACACATCTTAGGGCCTGCTCGTTAATTCATGCAGATTTTCCAGGGCCGAATTAAAAAAAAAAAAAAGGAAACGGCAGAGGTCTTACACCCCCGAGAAAAGGAAACTGGAGAAGCCGGGGGGGGGGGGGCGTCTGCCTGGGGATTCCAGAGCGCAGTTGGCGGCAGCCCTTCATGCCGGTTTGGATCAGGGCTACGAAGGGTTGGCGAGGGTGGACGATCTCGCCCACTCGGGCTTTCTGCTCCACGGAGTCCAGATCCTGCACGCCAACGCCCCCCGCCCCCGCTCCGGGACCCGGCCAAGGCAAAGGACTGGAGCCGAAGGGGAGCCGTGAAGCTGCTCGCGGCTGCCCCGGCTGGAGCAGCCGTCCCTGCGAAGGCTCGCGGAGAGAGGCTCGCCGTCTCGGTTGCCCCCGCCGCCGCCAGGCCGAGGAGCGCCCTTAAGACTCTCCGAGGGGCCAGTCGCGAGCTAAGCGCCTCGCTCACCCGTCGCTCGGCGGACCTCAACGCTCGCCTCTGCGGCGGCGGCGTCTGGTGCTGCCGGCCGGGGCTGGCAGGGCATGCCGGCCAGCCCGAAGCCCGGTTCCTGCGGCTGGCTAGTCTTCCTCCACTCCCGACCTTCCCGGCCCGGTCGCCAGCTTCCTCCTCCTCCTCCTCCTCCTCCGCACCGCTACGAGCGCCGAGCCCCCCTGCAAGCCACCCGACTCGCGCACCCGGACGGCTCCGCCACAACAGAGCTCGCCCGCAGCCCGCCAGCCCGCTGCCCCCGCCCCCGCCCCCGCCACTCCTCCTCCTCCGGCCTCTCGAAAGCCTCCCCGTCTCGCTCACCCGCCCCCCCGCCGCGGTCCTCTTGCTGAGCCCGCGCCTCCCGCGGGTAAACACACCGGCTGCGACTCCAAAGCGGGCTGCTCCCGCCGCTGCCCGCCGTTCCGTCTCCTCCGCTCCGCTCTGTTCCTTCATGCCTCGGCTCCGGCAGCCGGGAGCGCCCCAGCCCAGCCGCCTTCCCATTCCGACCTCGGCGCAAATGCCAAGGCAAACAGAAGCGCGGCAGCAGGAGTCGGTCTGCCCCTCGCGCAGCCCGCAGGGAGGCGAAGCGGAGCGCAGCGGGGCGAGGGGGGGCTGGCCTCCCTCCCGTGCAACTTTTCAGCGCGCGGGGGAGGGGGCGCTTGCCAGCCCGGGCACTGATTGCGGCGGCGCTCGGCGAGGGCGCGAGCTCTGCTGGCCGGAGGACTCTCCTCCTCCTCCCCCCCCCCGCCGGTTCGCCGCCAGCAGGCAGCCGGTGGCGGGGACTGCAGCACCGGCGCCCCGCTTCCCGCCTTCCCTGGCGGCCGGGCGCGCACCTCGGCTTACCTTCGGAAAGGGAGGCGGCGAGCCGAAGGCAGAGCAGAGCCAGGGCAGGCGGCGCGGAGTCCAGCTCGGCCGGGCAGAGGCGCGGGGCTCGGCCGCCTCGTCCTTCCCCCTCCGCCAGCTCCGCCAGCTCCGCGTCATCCCCCGGGCTCGCTGCGGCGCTGGGACGCGGCGGGCGCCGAAGCCCGGGGACCCAGGCGAAGGGCGCCATGCGAGTCCCCGCTGGCCGACGGGGAGGCCGCCCCCGCCGGCGGGCCACTTCTCTGCCGACCCTCCAGGGGCTGCTGCGGAGCGCCGCGCGCCGCTTTGCCCGGGCGCGGCGCAGCCGGACGGGTTTGGGCTGCTCGCCCTCGCTGGCGGCGGCCTCTGGGCGCCTTTCCCGCTCTCGCTGACCCCTCGCTGGCCTCCGCCTCCGAGGAGCCGCTCCAGCTCCGAGCCCCTCCGTTCCCCTGGCAAGGCAGGGGCCGCGGGCGGGGGGGGGGGGCGGCCGGAGGACAGCTCCGGCTCCCCTCCCAGCGCTTGGATTAGCCGAGCTTTCTGGCAGACTCCCGAGGAGAAACAATGGCTGGCAACGGCCTGGGAGCCCCGCATGGCCCAGGAAAGTTCCCCAAGTTGGAGGGCCCATCCTTCCTTCCTTCCCCTTTTATTTTCCCTTCCTCTTTCCATTGCCCCCCTTTGCCCCAGTTCAGCTTCTTTCTCTCCCTCCCGTGTATCAGTGAAGTTGCCAATAGAAGCCAGATAAGTGGAGAAAGAGTTCAATCGAATAGCGCAGAGGCACACAGCCGGCTCCCTTTTCTGAAAGGGATCGCTTCCTCCCAGTTCTAATTCCTCCTCTAAAGGAAAGTCCTTACTCTTGGCAGAGTATCCAGAATGCTTTTGCAGATCAGAGATCAAGACGAAGAGGAGAAGGAGAAGGAGAAGGATCAGAATCGTCTTTCTGCTCAAAAGAAAATTCACTCTTGGAAATAAAGGAAAAGAATCGCTCTTGTGCAATTTTTTCCTGCAGAAACACACACAGTTGAAAGATAGAATGTGGTTGTAAAGAAACTCTGTGCCACTTGGAAAATAGAGAGGGGGAAATCAGTTTCTCTGAAGCTTATTACTTAAGCTTGGAGGAAAATCCCCCTATTTCATTTTTAAAAGAATATTGCTGCCATGCTGCTTTATGGACAAACCACCAGGAATTTTGGAGAGATTTTAGCGCACCCCAAGGCTTCTGATTATTATTCCCCAGGATCCTTTGCCAACTTCTTCATGAAGTAAAAGCAAATTTGCAATCCAGCCTCAGAAGTGAATTGGCTGATCTTTCCCACAGTCCCAATCTTACATTTCCTTGCAAGAAACATTTGTGGGTTGGTTCTCCAAAAAATGAGCCCCAGGTAGACAAAACCCTCCATTTTCTTTCAATGGAAGGGTTGCTTGGAGAGTAAATCACTGGTGCATTTATGGATGGGTGGGTGGAGGGGGAAAGACTTAAAGATTTGGCCCATGCGACTTTCTCTTCAGTCGCTGCCAAGAGCATTTCCCAGCCATGGGAATAGAACAGTTTTGGCGAGCAGCCCTTGGGATATTTCACTCCGAAGTTTTTGGGTGGTGACAGGCTGGAGGCTCCATCGCTGCAGCCTTCTGTGTAGCTGACATTCAGCAGATCTGTTTTCTGACATTAGAAGATTGGGTCTCTTCAGACGCATAAGGATATTCCCACTTTCTCTTCCTCCAGGCAACCACCCTAACTGGAGAGGACATCAAAACCTGCCCATTGAGTGAAAGAACTGCGCTGAGATGATTGCAATGTGGATTGAGAACCGGATGGAAAAAACCAGAGGGGGAGGGAGGAATAAAGATATGCCAATTTGGTAAGAGGAGGCAATGCAATGGGAATAAGGAGAAGAAATGTGAAATGTCTCAAAAGGAAGAGGGCAGAAGGGAGTGGCAATGAGGACACCACCCCACAGGTGGAAGCAGAGGTGTCCTCAAGGTATGGTCAGAAAAAAGGTATGGTTAAAAAAAGATGGCCACAATGGTGCAGTCAAATCTCTCCCCATTTTTTAATGTACTTAGAAACGTGCAGAGCTTTAACTGCAACATCACGGCCACCATGGCTTTTTGGACCATGCACTGTGGATGCGTGCAAGTCCCCCATCCATGGTATGGTCCTTTCATTCGAAGCAGTCAAGCTAAGCAATGAAAATGGAATTGCCAAAATTATTTCTGTTTACTGGGTTTTCCCTCATGCTGCTGTTTCTGGGCTGTTGGCTTAAATGGTCACCAAACAAGGGAGAGAAAGTGTGACACTGACATAGAAAGCAAGTGGTGGTGGTGGACACTAAAGAATGGTGCACGAGCCTTCCAAAATTCCCATATAACATTAAATCCATTGCAATAAATGAAAAAGAAGCAAGGTTCTTCTACTAAGTGTTTACAGACACTTTCATCTTAAAAATAATCCAGCAAAGAAAGTCTTTCACAAGTCTCTTCAACCAATCCTCTTGTACTCTAAAGCTGGGCATGATATCTACCATTAGTCCACTCTCACCTCTCTTATATTTATAGGTTCTAAATTTGCCACACTTTCTTTTTTGTACTTTTAGATGGCTCAGTAAGCCTCAGTTCTCTGGCAGCAGATAAATTCAAGGCATATTGTAAACAAGATAAAACAATCAAAGAACCAGAAAAGGGTGCAAGGTGATAAAATCAACAGCGGCAAGAATAATAGCAAGAACTACAAATGGCAGGATTACAACTTCAGTAATAAAATAGTATGAAGCTTCGGAAGACTAGGTTACATTGTTTTGGAATCCATGCAAAACTAAAAAGACACTCAATTCTATGCAGATATTCTGATATACTAAGATGGTGTTGGGGCACTTGTACAGAATTATATAGTAGGAGATGAGTGGAGTGAGAATCAATTCTCTGCTAATGCAGTAAGACCCATTCCAACAGCAGTCAAACTTCTGCTGCTCCATACATTTTCCTAATTTCTTTTTAAAGAAATGCCTGCATTGTTAGTCCTAATCATCTTGGCGAGTGTTTAAACTTCAAACGTTCAAGTGAAACCCCTCCTTGGAGGAGAAATGGAGCCACCACCTTAAGGACCCTCTTTTATTCGACAATCAACAAGACCAAGGCACTTTTCATCTCAGTTCCTGAGATGAACTCACCAAGGAAGTTATAAATAAGCCTTTTGTTGATGTTGGAAAGTCTGATCTTTGCATCAGAAAGAGTTCTGGCTGAGCCAAAGGGCTGTAAAAATTATATAAAGCATCAGGCTTTCATATTTAATGAGAAATGGTATATCTAATATGGTGCAGGGTTTTTTCCCCCCAGAAAGATGATTCCTTTCAGCTGCTCAATCTGCTACTTGGAAGCACTGAAGATCACTTTATTTTAAGGCATTGGCATATTGAGTGGGTGCACATGCAGAGGTTGAAGTTGTGTATGGCAAGTGTAGGGAAGGCAAATATATGCATCCCTTTATTGACATGATAAATCGTCAATAACACTTGGAAAGAAAGCCCCTTAAATCCTGGCATGCACTGTGTCACTAGAGAACAGATTAAAATGTTCAGGTCTTTAAGCCTTATCTTGGAATTATCCTGAAAGTTGCTCCTAGTTGTGACTCTTAACCTCCTTTCTCTTACAACTTTCCCAAACAAACATTGTAAGGGAATTAGAAGAAAGAAAATATTCAGTGATCACTCATCTCAGAATGATTTAATAACAGGCACTTCCACGCTAGTGAGAAAGATTACAGTCTTCCACATACTAACCTTTTGTGCTCTCCTATACTCATCTAATGCTTCTACCCCTTCTTTTAGATTCTTGCCTTTTATATATACTTTTAGTTTTTAATTCATCTATCTTTTATATCTTCTAGCTTTTCATAAGTTTTTTAAATTTAGATTTTTATTTTTACTCTTGATGGATCCTTTATGCTTTTTTAATGACTGTACACCACCTCCCTTACGCTGGTCTATGACCATAATAAAGGTTTGATCTGATTTAGTGAGAAAGGGGGCAAAGAATCTTTTAATGTAATTGGACTCAAGGAAAAAGGAGAAGGGAACAAGTAGGTGGCTGCAGGCATACTAAATAAAACATCCTAGGAATTATGACAGAAGAGGTAATCTGGGATCCATCATAAAACCATAGGAAAAGAAAAAATAAAAAAAGAGAGAACTAAAGAAGTTTCCAGAGAAGACAAATATTTCTTAACAAATTAAGCTATTACAGCAACAGTTATCTATGTTAATGGTAAGAGAAATAGAAATAAAAATGGATTATGAAAAGCAAAAAAAAAAATAAAAAATTGGCAAATACACCAGGAAAATGGTTAGCGTATAAATTAAGAAAGAAAAGAAAAGAAAATGGTATCGAAACTTCAAGAGAGAGAGATGGTATTAACGGACAATGTGGCTATGGAGAAAGTGTTTTATCAGTAGTACTCTAATTTGTATAAAGGACATGATATTCCTCTGGAGAAAACAGATGAATATCTAAAAAAAAAAAAATCTACCAAGGCTTACAGAGAACCAAGGATAGATTATGAATGGACCTACTATATAACAATAAGAGAAGTTTCAGAAGCTATAAAAAAGATTAAATTAGGAAAAGCTCCTGGGCTAGATGGATTATCAGTTTTTTATTACAAATGCTGTGAAGATGAACTTTTACAACCTTTACAAAATACAGTGAATTCTATTTTACTGGGAGGAAAGATGCCAGAGACTTGGAAAGAGGCTAATATAGCACTAATACCTAAAGAGGGACAGGATTTGACTTTAACAAGAAATTGCAGACCAAAATCATCATTGATTATGATAAGTTGTTCACAATGATTCTAGATGATAGACTGAAAACAATTTTGCAAGAATTTATCCATGAAGACCAATGTGGGTCTTTCCGTAAAAGACAGTTAAAGGACAATGTTAGAAATGTGTTGGATATTTTAGAATACAGTGGTACCTTGGGTCACGAACTTAATTCGTTCCGCGACTCTGGTCGCGACCCAAATTGGTCGCGACCCGAATCAAATTTTCCCATAAGGTTCAATGTAAATACGGTTAATCCGTTCTGACCCCTCCGAATTTGGTCGCCAACCGATTTTGGTCGTGTCCCGAATCAAATTTTCCCATAAGGTTCAATGTAATTACGGTTAATCCGTTCTGAACCATATGTATTTTTTTTAAAACCACAAAAATATGAAACAAAATACAGTACAGTGCAGTACGAAGAGAGAGAACGCTAACCTTGCTTGAGGCGACTTCTGGCGTGGAGGACAGGAAGGCGGGTGGGGAGGTGGTTCTTGCTTGGAGGGAGAATCCCCCTCCCTACAGGAAGCCACGACCACGTGTCACGGCAGGGAAAATGGCCGCGGATCCTGTTCGTCACCCGATGCGGAGTTCGCAAACGGAGGCAAAATTTTGGGAACGGTGCTGTTCGTGACCCGAATTGGTTGTGAACAGAAGCGTTCATGACCCGAGGTACCACTGTATTTGGAACAACACAATGAAAAACAAGCTGCACTGACTTTTTTAGATGCAGAGAAGGCTTTTGACAATTTGAACTGGACTTTCTTATTTAAAGTTTTAGAAGATGCGAATTTTGGAGAGAATTGTAGAAAATGGTACTTATACTTCACAGAAAGCAGAAATCATTGGTAATGCTGATCCAACGAAACCATGCGAGATACAAAAATGAACAAGACCCACTGTCGCCTCTTTTGTTCATCCTGGTTCTGGACAGTACTGGTTTTAACAATGGATGTGCCATTTAAACAATGGCAGAAGGATAGGTGTGGCATAGAAAAAAACTCTGAGTTAATATAAGGTGTTTATGTAAAAGAAAGAGGAGGTTTACCTGATTTGAAATTATACTTTGCAGCTTGGTGTTTGCTTTGGATAAAACAGTAGATGTTGCTGAGGAACAGAAGGCTTTTGGAGTTAGAAGGACACGATCTGAGATTTGGATGGCATGGATACTGACGGTACAACAAAGCTAAGATTAATGTAGATTTCAAAAATCATTTTGTTAGGTGTGCCATATTGAGAATACGGAATAGATACAAACCCAGGTTGTGTCTGAAAATACCATTATGGCTCTCAGCACAAGAAGCATATTACAGAAGAGAAATGCTAAGTAAAAGCAAATGGTTGACTTATGGTGGCATATTAGAATTTTGTCAAGGGGTGTGTAAAATAAAATAGAGAGAAAATTTGGAGGCAGAAGGATACACTTGTCAGTGGTTTACTTATGTACAATTATTAGAAAGATTAAGGTAGATAAAAGATTTTGTGGTTTTGAGCAACGTAAGACTGAGTTTGAAATAGAATTGTGTATCAATGATGAACATGTTATTGCTAAAATGTATGAACTTTTATTGAAATTTGAGACAGAAGAAGAAGAAGTGAAATAATGTAGTGGGCTAAAAACTTTGGTTACAATATTCAGATGGAACAATGGGAGAATATGTGGTTGAAAGGACTGAAATTTACACTATGTTATAATCTTAAAGAGAATTTTTATAACATTCAGAAGATTTTAAAGATTAATATATAATTGAAACCAGAGGCTTTTCTTTGGGGACTGATGGATAAACAGTTGGAAAAAAGTCATGGAACTTTGTTTTTATACATGGTAACCGCAGCGGGATTATTATATGCACAGAAGTGGAAAGATCCGACATTACCCACAATGGAGGAATGGATAGCGAAGATGATGGAACTTACAGAGATGGCCAAACTGACTTCTTTGAAAAAAGACATTATCTAAGTTTATGGTTGACTGGAAACCCTTTATAGGCTTTTTGCGTGAAACAGAAAAAAGATGAACTGATGATTTATGGTTTTGATGATTAAAAAAAATAGATTATAGAAAAAAATGAAAATCACGATGTAACCATAAAGTAAGAGGTAAATTTATATTTATACTTATAACTGCTGTAAAGAAAATAGGAAGCTACTACTTTATACTATCTTTTTTTCTTTTCTGTTGGCTTTGTTCCCTCTTTTACTTGCTTTTCTTTTCTTCTTTCTTCTATATATTAGTTTCTGTTAGTTTTTATTTTTCTTTATAAAAAAAATTAAATATAAATTATAAAAAATAGAACCATAGGGTTGGAAGGGAGCTCAGAGGTCTTTTCATCCAAGCTTCTGCCCAAAGCAAAGATCCTCAGACCATCCCAAAGAAATGGCTGTCCAATCTTTGTATGAAAACCTCCAAGGATGGAGCACCCATGATTCCAGAAGGCAGGCTGTTCCACTGCTTAGGAGATATCATGGTCAGGAAATCACTCTTGCCAGATCGCTGGCCCTGCAGAGCTTCTTTTAAATTTCATCCAGGGAAAGAGAGGATGGGATGTGCTTTGTCCAGCCATCCAGAAGCTGATTTTAGCTCCACTTGTAAAGAGAGAAGGATTGGATTTGCTGGCTAGGTTCACACAGCATGTTAGCCTGGTTACATATTACATTAACCCATTTTCTCAGGTTGCACAATGCATGGGAAAATCCACCCACCAGAGATGTGGGGTTTACATAGCATGCCACTGAGAAACAAAACAAGGTTAAAGCTAACCAAGTCTAGCATGGCAAGTTGATATAATCACTTGATCCTTACTGCTTTTCGTTAAGCCATTGCGTCCAATTCTCAACAGAGAGCTGTCATTTGCGTTGCAGGATACAATACTAAATATACCTGTACTGCTAGTTTTAACCGGTGCATGAGAGCAACATACGTTTGTCCTGTTTTTCTTTTTCCACTTTCCTTCCCCCGCCCTTTTTTGGCAAATAAAATAAAATATGCCAACAGATTAAGCACCATCAGCATTCTCTAACATACAAAAGCAGCCTTAACACCATTGAACTCCTTTCAAGAGAAGGGGGAAAAACTGGGAAAGAATTTGTATCCCCTAATGAACAAAAACAATGTCCAATAATGGCTGGTTTTGGACTGGCTTATAGTAAAGATTAAGTGCTGCACTTAGGGTACGGCTTCGGGGCAGTGGTCCAGAGCCCTACTTAAGAAAATGAGGAGAGAGTCTCAAATGAAAACATAGCTTGCTACTACTGAAATAAATGAGGTAATAGATATTAGCCTCTAAAGTGGGAAAGAATAAAAATAGTCTGGAGCAGTGTTTCTCAACCTTGGCCATTTTAAGATGTGTGGACTTCAACTCCCAGAATTCCCCAGCCAGCCATGCTGGCTGGGGAATTCTGGGAGTTGAAGTCCACACATGTGATGGAATGGAATTATGAAGGCCAGGCTCGGGGAGATAAGCATTTTCTTAGCTCACCGAAAGAGCATGGGAACCACAAGAGGATGAGGCTGGCACCTCCCTGAGGAATTCATGGTGTTGTGGCTGCCTGGCTTGGGAGCTGGGGTTTCAGTCTGGGAAGATTCTTGCTAGAGGTTGTAGCTAATAAACATAGCTGACCTGATTTTGCACTGTCTCTTGGAGTTCTTTGGGCTAAACCTGACAACACATCTTGAAATGGCCAAGGTTGAGAAACACTGGTCTGGAGTCTACAATGATCTAACTGCAAGCCCTGATTGCTCCCTTCACACACCCAGAAGAAGACATGATTCAACCAAGCCATGATTGCTCCCTCCACCCTTCTCCCCAGAAGAAGACATGATTCAACCAAATCTCACCAGATCACACATACTGCTAGGGAGGAGTTGTGAACGCGCTTGTGCCCTTTTAGCAAAGCAACTTGTTGCCTTTCGGGCTCTTCCATCAACGTAACCCTCTTCCCCGCTCCGGAAGCAGTGCTGCTTCGCCTGTGGCTCTCAGGGCTACTGAAATCCTTTCCTGCTATTTTCTCCCCAAGTGTACACAATTCAAATGTAAATGAGTATGCAACTAATTACCGTGTAGCTTTAATACTTGTTTATCATGCTAACGGCTTTGGAATCACACTTAAAAAATGCATAGGAAGAGTCTTGCCATGAACTGGGGATAATTATAACAATGAAATAGGGTGTAATTATTAAGGCTGCCTATAATTAGGACTAAAAATTAGCATTCAAACGGGTATTTAGAGACTAATTTGCAATCCATAAGTGAAGTCACTGGTAAATATCAATCCTTATCTGATAATATTAGTTCACCATAGATTGCTATTTCTCAATCACTTTCATGGCAGATTTTGATTTCCTTGGAACCTCCTGAGCCTGAAATGATGGAGGATTTCTGAAGATGAAGCCAGCGATGAGTGAGAATGGAAAGATAAACAAGAAAAAAAGAAGACTAAAACAAGTTCTAGAAAAATGTCACTTTGTCTTCACAGATTAATTAAATCTTATCTCCTCTTCTACTTAGAACACCAGAACATAAGCAGTGCTCTGCTGGATCAGACTCTGGCCCATTTAGTCCACATCTGTTCTCCAGATGATCAACCAACTGGAAGTCCTCTAGTTTCCCAGCAGATGGCCTTCAGAAACACACTGCCATCAAGGCTCAAAGCTAACTGCAAGAAAAGTTTATCTTAATAGTTTACTGTTTCTGGTATCACACACACTCTCTCTCTTTCTCTCTGTGAGTGTGTATTTGTATTATGGTGAGTTATGCTGACAGGCCATGAGACTTTTTTGCAGAAGTTTCCATACTACTGATCTTTCACCTTTCCCCTCTGTCCCCTAAGTCTCTCGTTTTCCTTTTTGTTCAAAAACAAATAAACGCTTAAAAAAGATCAAGATTAAAAAAATATTTGGCTTAAATTGCAATAACATGCTAGATGTTTATTTTTCAATAGTTTTTCGTAAATAACAACAACAGTCCCATACCAAAAGATCTGGAAAAGCACTTGGAGATAATACGAGTGGAGAGAATCTCAACTCTTCAACTACAAAAAGTTGGATTACTTGGAACAGCAAATATATTACATTGATATCTGTAAGTATCCTAGATCCTTGAGAAGGATCCAATAGTCAGAGGCACCAAATCCAAACAGAATAATCTTTTGGGGCCTTTTGACTGTAAAATAAAAAAATAAAAAACAGAATTATCTGGTAGCCTGTGGGTAAACATCAGGAACAATAATAATAGCAATTGTAAGACCACTGATAATGATTTAAAACTCTCCAACTGCCTGGTTGCGTGCAGAAAACAGCTTATTTCTTGCCATAAGAACAGTCTGATCTTATGGCCTTAGATGGCATGTTAAGTTCTGGCTTAATCAGTGATGAGCTGCTAGATTGTTCCCACTGGCTAAATAAATGGGAGTGGTTAAACAAACCTGGACAGCTCTGTCCATGGTTTATTTAGTGTTATATGCAGACTGGGAACACTGGCTTGCTTCCCTCCTAACAAACCCTAAGCCAAGAACACACCATGGCCAAAGGCAAGGCAGAGCAATCAGGTTGCACATAACACTGAGCAAACCTGGAGTGAGCTGTCCAGGTTTGTTTAGCTGTTTGCTGGCAGGAGAAGAAGCCGAGGCAGACTTATCAAAGCAACAGCCTGCTCGTTCACAAGGAAGCAAACATATTAAAGAAGTTAGAATTCCTATAAGGTCCCATTACAAAATGCTTACTTTCTCTTGATGACGTTGCAGCAATGACTGGGACAGACTGCATGCCATCCTGCTATGAAATATGATTTTTCGTGGGGCATTATCTATCTATCTATCTATCTATCTATCTATCTATCTATCTATCTATCTATCTATCTATCTATCTATCTATCTATCCATCCCTCCCTCCCTCCCTCCCTCCCTCCCTCCCTCTGCTACTCTATTGCTGGCAGGGTACAGGGTTAGTTGGAACACTTTGCCAGTCTGATTTTAGATGAATGTGTCAGCTTATACTTACTCCCCTACACCTCTTTTTGGCCTGTTTATTGCTTTTAATTGTTCTATTTTTTTATTAAAAAAAGGGAGGGAGGGAGGGAGGGAGGAAGGAGGAAATCTTTCTGGGGCTAGGAAATTCAAAACAATATGCGGTAGAACTTGGGGAGATGGTAAGTATTCCAAGTATTTAGAGCTGGAACATCTCTCCCAGTAATTACCAAATCTTTGAGATCCTCTGTGACAATGTTGGCAATGTCTGAGGAAGTGGTTCTTCAAATGAGGACCCAGCCTTCTTGGTTGGGGCACCAGATTATAGAACTATCAGGCTACTTTAATGTTTTAATGTTGCCAATTGTGCAAGATGCATACCTTAATCCAGGGCTTTGGTTTCCTCTGATGTTTTCCGTATAGTTTTATAGTAGTATATCATCATCATCATCATCATCATCATCATCATCTCTTCTGCTTTTTTTTTTTAATGGTATGGTACATTAACTCAAATCCTTCTCCTCCTTGGGATGAACGCAGGAGCCAGCACAATGTTCTGAGTTAGTTGGGGATGAATCTTTACTCTTGCTGCTCCTCCCTTCTTCCCTTCACACATTAAGATCACAGCCATTATCTTGTTTAGGACCAATTCTATTAAATTCCCTTTGGAAGCAATAAGACCAAACTGTAATCTGTCACTAGGGTTTGGATCCAAGCTTCCTGCTCATTTCTCTTAATTGCTCCCCCCTTGGAGAATGCAAACATTGGGCCTATCCATTGCTGCATTATGGGCAAAAGGTTGCAATAAAACTGGACAGTTGTCTTCCTAAGCCCCAGATTCACAAAAGCATGTAATTTACCACCTACCAACTAGGATGATCACACATCCCTAAACACAAGGAAAAGTCACAGGAACATCAATATCAATGGCCAGGATCCCATGCAAACACTCAGGTAAATCTAATGTAACAATTTTTGACTTTCTGCTCCATCTGAAATGATGCTTATAGGGAAAAAAGAAAAGCATATACAATCTATATGATATTCCTCCCCCCAACAGTTTGATTGATACTTGTTCCAGCTTGTGGACATTTAATTTAGGGTTACACATTTGTCTGTGACTTCTTTAGGTAGCTCACCATGTTTTTGCATCATTGAAGTTTGCTCCACTTTTGACAAAGTTGATTATGCAGGATTCCCATCTCATGGAAGACTGTAATCACATCCAGCCACATTCTCATTCTTTTTAGCTTTTCCTTCATTTGGGAAGGCTGGGGGGAGTCAAGATTGCATATACACCTCCCTGCTTACCCTTAAGAAAGCCAGAATGAACCCTATAAAGATTCTGATACTTAAGAAACAGTACTGTTTTGTATAGCTGCTAGAAAAGTGGAAGTTACAAAAAGGGAAATAGATTTAACTTAGAGAGATTTCCATTGCTGTTGTGGAAATAACTTTATGTTTAGATCCCATTACACTGATGTCTACTTTTGGTTGTGGCATTTTGATGCAATAAAAATGCCACCCCATCTCAAAACAAGAAAAACAATGGCAAAGAATTTCCAGTGTATACTTGAAGTCAGTTAACCAAAGTGATGACACAAATGCCAGAGGTGTTGGCAGAAACCTATTGCTGTGTCTTTGTGATGACAGGCATATTACTTGCATTTTCTACAAATCAAAAGAAGGGAGAATGGCTGGAGAAGAGGAGAGACATTTTTCCAAATGATGGTTTGGCAGTTGGAAGCGTTTCGAACGCGCACACACACACATGCACACACAAACACATACAGAGAGAAAGCTTGGCAGCATTGCAACTTAAAGAAAATAATGAGGGCATTGGTAAGAAGTGATGCATTTTCTAAGCATAGGAATGCATAGGGCTGTCTTATATCAAGCCAGACGTTTGGTCTATCCACTGTCTCTCTAGCTTTCAGACACAAGTCTTTCTCTTCCGTTCTTGAACTCAACCTCTTCCACATGCAAAGCATTCCGCACCCTACGGAGCCATAGCCTGATCTTTGGGGGGCAATGAAAACTTCATGGCATATAATGCTAAAGAGTTGCATCAAGTATTAAATCAGGGCTACCAGAAATACATTTCATATCCTTTGAAACACTAATTGTATCTTCTCAATTGTATCTTCCCCAAAGGAGGTATCCTTTGTTTGGCTCACTGACAGTATCTCAGCTACAGGGCCATGGAGAATGGGGTGGTGATGAACCCTCTGTAAATTGCTTCCCATATTGATAAACAGAGCTGTTGTATAAAGGGCTGAGTGTAGAGGGATGTATAGATCTCATGCAGTGACTGGCAGAGAAAGGACATCCTCGTTCTGGGGAGGAAAGGGCCCCAGCTGCACAATCTTAGTACAAGTAGCATCCCTGACACACTGGAATAAGCAGAGGCCAAAGCCCAGCTGTGATGAATTAGCTCATTCTTTCCAGATTTGATCCAGAACCTGTTTAAATCAGTGGCAAAGTCTCTATGAGCTTCAAAACTCATCAGATCCGTTGCAAGAGGGTGGCTGTACTTGACACCCTAGGGAGGAGTGCATACGCTCATCCAGACTCCAGAAATGAAACAGAAGGACTGATTTTACATTCCATGAGCAAAGGGTTTGAAGTTAAGAGGAAGTTCTTGAGCTCTCTTAAAGGTATGTCCATGATTCTGAGTTCATCAAATCAAAGGATGATTTGCATATTTTGCTGAGGTCTCCTGAGGTCGGTTTGGTGTTGGGTTTGCACGCTGAGAGCCCAGACAACTGTAGTTTTGCCAATAGATCATGGCTTACTGAAATATGTGAATCCAACCATGGAGCTGGAAGAGACCACAGTTCAGGAATCCAAATTAAAGCATCCCTGACAGATGGCTGTTCAGCTTTTGCTTGAATATAGCTGGACAGCATGAGCCCATCACCTCCCCAGGAGTTTTCCCTAACATTCAGCCAAAATTTGCCTTGCCATAACTTTGTCTTGTGTTTGGATTCTAGGGCAACAGAGAACAGGTTGTGGCCTTCTATTGTGCTGTGCCCACTAGCCAAGTCAAGGCCCTTCCACACAAGTTAGGCACTGTTATGACAATCAGCCAGCTCACAACAGCTGAAGGTCTGGAAATGGTCTACTTGAATGCTGATTAATAGAGATAAAAAGAGAACAGAGAAATTGAATAAGTTGAAATATGGAAAGAGGAGGATTTAAAGGCTTCTCTAAATCATGCTTCTGTCCAAATAGTAATATAATACTACTAAGACTAATAATGGTCCAGAGATCCCTCAAAGTAACAGAGAATGGAAATAGATTTATATTTTGGGGAATTTGAAATCAAGCATTCATTCAATTGGTTTGTTCAGGAAGACGTATTTCCCATCCCATCCCATCCCATCCCATCCCATCCCATCCCATCCCATCCCATCCCAGTTTTGATCTTTTCAGAGCTATCATGCATCCATGGTTCACTCATTATCACATGGTGCTAGACCAGGTGGCTTCTGGAGTCCTATCTTATGTGTCTACCTACCTCCTTATCTTAAAAGGTCAATGGCAGGTATCGAATCAAATTAAAATGTGAACAAATTATCCATTAAATTCAACATGAGACAAGAACTGAATGTCTTAAGTATGCCTATCCAGTTTTAATCTTAAGATCACTTAGAGAAAAGGGCAGTCTTGTTCATAAATTGCATCACTGACAATAGTATTGGTATTTTCTTAAGACTTTGGAATTTCACAATACATGAAAGGAAGCAGATGAATACTGTTCCTTCTCATCCACCTGGAGTGCTGTCCGTCTCTTCTGGTTCTGCTATGACCCACAGGGATAGTTATGTGTGAACAAATAATGATATAGATTGGTTAATTAAATCAACCAAATCATTGCTGCTTTTGGACACTGAATTATACACTATCAGGCAGCTCCTTCAGGAAGTCAGTGGTGGAATTTTCATAGCTAGGATAACATTGCACAGCTTACTTTTCATAATAGTGCTACGGAACTCCAGATTGCCCCAAGAAACCTAGCATTGTGCAAGGAAATGTGTGGTTAGTGGGATAGGTAATTACTCATTGCATATAAATATTGAGAAATACATTTATCTGTAGATTAGTA
Organism: Python bivittatus; assembly: GCF_059951505.1. Lineage (NCBI taxonomy): Eukaryota > Metazoa > Chordata > Lepidosauria > Squamata > Pythonidae > Python > Python bivittatus. The sequence continues at coordinate 8,160,552 of NW_028277085.1, read as the reverse complement.
TTGTATTACTCAGGCTAAATTGCATAAAATGTAGCATGAATCAGCTTGGCTGGAAGGCTCACTTTTCAAATCTTGCACAAAAGATTTCCATGGAAAACAAGGGATGACATGTTATAATTGTACAGTTTTTAGAAATTTGTGTTTAATAGTTTTGCAAACTTCTAAAAAAAAGTAAAAACGTTTCCCATTGTAATGTAGATACCTAAACAGTTGCTCTGTGGGTCCAAATAGCTAAAAGCTAGACTATTTAGAATAATGATCCAGATTTAATTGCCCCATTCAAGGAAAGATAACAGACTGGTCAAAGCTGTAAAAAAGTGCAAGTAGTTATCTAGGGTTTGGAACAACCTTCTTACTGGGGTTGGTCTGATTTAGTTATGATTAGAAGGGAGCCAAATCTTTTGCCTGGATAAAATCCTCTACATTCAGAGAGGCATTTGTCAAAAACTTTTCTGAGGGTTGGGAGAGGTCATGGCAGAGGACGGGGATCCAGATAGGCATTGTAATACACATTCCTTGATTTTCTTATAGGATGGCTTTTATTATTTTTGGACACCTAAAAGCAAAGCTATGGCCTGGTGACCCAGTTGCCATGTGCATTAAAAAGAAAATGCCTGATGTGCTTGGAAGCCTCTTCATTATAAAGTAGTAAAATTATTAGATGGGTATACCTCTCCTAGCCCAATTGCATGGACACTCTTATTTTCCTTGTCTGATGGGAGAGGACCTTGGAACCGATCCACTGACAAGGGTGCATGTTTCATTTGCCAGTTACCTACTTATAGCCTGGTTTTTATTTCAAAATCTCCAAACGTCTCCAGCAGAGTGAATAAAATCTATTACATATGTCCAAGAACAATGCAAACTCAAGAAAGAACTTTGCCAAAATCGGGGCCTCCTTATAGATACTCATATCTATCTGTAGAGGATATAGGGAATGGCCTTGAAGGACAGGAGGAAGATCCCCCAACCAAGGCAATGGTCAAGTAAGTGGGGCTTGAGCCCATTCCAAAAAACTAATGTAAGTAAATATCTCAGACAGGCCCCTTCCTAGTTCATAGAATGATAAAGTAAAGGAAGGGGGAAGCTCATCCAGATTTACATTTCTGTTATTATAGCTGTTACAGTAAAAGTCGTCCTGACCTATACGGCATTGGTTTTTTAATTAGGTCTACCTGATAGGGCTGACACTATCTCTTGCAAATGAACATTGCCATTTTGACAATATAAGAATCAGTACTTAAGAAAACCTTGGGTTCTAATGTCCCCATCTCAGCCCTGTTGAAAAATAAAGAACTCTTAAGAAGGAAATTGTCACTCAACAGCTAGAGATTGAGAGGTAAGCACGTTATTGACTTTTCCCAGTATTGTAGACTGTACTGTACTTCATTTAAATTATAATTACATTATAGCAATTAATATAATTATAGTAATCAAATTATAGTGATTATTTCCAGATTTGTACCCAATTTCCAAAGAAGCACCTGAACATTTGGTGCAAATATATGCCTAGTTTTATCTTCTTTTGGGGATGTTCCATTTCTTCCTCCCTTCCTTCTGAGGATTTCAACGGCCAACCTGTTTACTCTTGGATAAAGAATGAGCAATTTTCCTATAAACATAGAGAGCCTCATGCAAGATGAGGCTCTCCAGATATGCTGGAGTTCATTGGCCATGTATGATGGGTCTTATGGGGGTTGAAGTCCAATCCATCTGGAAAACACCAGCTTAGACTGGGATATAGTCTATCTAGAGATATACAGAGAGAACAGCTATGCCACTGGTCAAGGATATTTAGAGAAGCTTATCTAGCCTTGATGTAGTGACTTCCTCAATAACCACATAGGGAGTTTTTCCTGAGACAAATAGTAGACTGATAAACAAGAAGTGTGTGGTATCTTGAGCTACTGTGAATAATTTAGAACTTGGAAACTCTTTCACTATTGAGCTATAAGAGGGTTTGAAGGTTCTTCTTTGGTATATAGTGGGGTTATTTTTTTGTATTCTGCTACATATTTTGTGGTTTGTGATAGGGTTTTGTTTACTTTCTGGTATTAAAAAAAGACATTCACAAGATTGGTCTTCTCAGTTATGAAAAGACCTTTCTTCTCATGCTGAAGGAATTTACTATAAAGAAACCAAGAACAAGCGTGAGCTATAAAAGAGGAGAAAAATGCCTCCAGTATATATGTGTTCATTTAATTATTTTGCATTTATATATGATTGGCTCCAATACACTCAGCTAATACATGTATTGAAATCACTGGGGTTTAATGCAAATCATTACTAATAAATCACATCAATTTAAATGAATCAGCCTAACTAAGGCTGGATCCCACTCCTTATTTATTTATTTGTTGATAAAGGGCATCCAGATTTTATTAGACACAGATGTGTACTTTATGCTGAGTTCACTACCAATAACTAAGAATATGAATTTTCACAACTCAGCTAAATAAAGGTAATTAACTGCCAAAATAACATATAAAGATAATATATTCGATTTGAAAAGATGAGCACACCATGGTAAATCCATTCTTGATGCAAGCCACTGACAACAGTTTCCCCAAAAAGTGTGTCAAAAAAACAAGTCAAAATTTATTTCTCTGTATCTATAGTGAAAAAAAAAATTAAAATCCCCAAATCCCAGTGGAAAAATGTGTTGGTGTACAATCAAAAAGTACAAGAATACACCTGGAGTCCAAAATGACATCAAATAATTTGTATTAGACTTTTCAGGTGCTGCAGATTTTATGAGATTTCTTCTGTATTTAGAACATTACTAGCTGATTTGATAGAAAAGTAATTGTTTCCCATTTTTTAAAAACAACATTACAGTGAAATTCTTATAGTGAAATGCAGGGTTCTTAATTACCAAATGGCCAAGTCTGCGTGTGTCCTGTTTCTCAGTTGTCTCTCTCCCAAAGGAAGAAAACAAGAAGATGCAGCTTTTTTGAGATTTGCAGAGAGAAGAGATGTACAACGCCCATCATCTTCCAACAACAAAATAGACTCAGAAGCCCCAAAAGAAATTCCAAAGCATCTTGAAAATGAGATGGACATGCAGAACCTTCTTCCGCAATGAAGAACCTGCTACGTTAACAGGACAGAATTGGACAAGGGATGCTGCTGCTTCATCAGGAGTGGAGTGCAAAGTTCCCTCAAGCACAGATGTTATTTTCTCACTTGCTTTCCAGAATTTTGATCCCCCATTAAAATATGCAATCAGATGTCTTCTCCCCCCACAACACCTAAAAAATAGATTAATAGCAGACAGCAAGTCACATAACAAAAGGATTAAATGTAGTTGCGTTATGTTCCATTCCTGGGCAGTAAAGTGGGCTAGAAATTCAGCAAAACAAACACACACAAACAAATAAGGGAATCTGCAGCCATTACAATAAATAGAATTTAGACAATAATAGCCAAGGAGGCTATCAACACACATGCAGAATAGATTAGAAAAAAAACCAAGACCGTTTATCAAAAAGCTATGGATATGTATGAGTGTTAATCAACATGATTTATAAATAATTGTAGAGCTGGTCATGAAGTTTCCAACAATATTCCACCATGCTATACTTGATAGCAATGGATAGTACAAGCTCTGGTCCAGATTTCCTGCCCCCCGTCCCCAATAGCATAGCCTCAATTATTCCTGTTAAAATGACCTGGTATGGCAGGCCCCACACATTTTGACTGGCCGTCCTGAATTTATCCTTTCCTCCTCAGAATTGTCAGAGGAGTTCATCTCATTAAATACATGCGAGGGCAATGAGAAGGTCAATGTGATTGTAGTGACAAGCCTACTGAACAGAGTAAGGAAGATGATCTTGATGGCAATATGCAAGATTTGTTGCCTAGGCAAAAGGGGCTGAAACACTGTTTAAGTCCACAACAGCCAGAAAAGCATTTGGAAGCAGCTCAGACAGACGACCCTCTAATTCACTGAATTCACTCTAATTCACTATACACGGAGGAGGAGGTTCTGTGCAATCAGACTTCCAAGATTCTGTAATAATAGCCAAGCTCAATAAAAGGAGTTTTAGCCTTCTTGTAGAGTTGATTTCCTTGTTTGATCCATCTAGAGAGGCTGACATCTCCTTCCCCAGTGATAGTTCAGAAGTGCATACCTTGAGGCTCCAGGTGCCTTATCAGTCCTAAAAAACCTTCAGTATCCTCTAAACTCTCCAAAACTTGCCATCTAGCTATAATTTATAATGTGGTAGAAAAGGAAAATGATTAGTACTGTACATGGGATATTAAATCCTAACAATTAATTTAATAATATATTCATTTGAATTGAATCCATGTTCATTTTTGTCCCGGCCTTAGTCACTTTTTCTTCCTGGCCTGCTTTTTGTCATGTGGCCCCCAAAGTGTCCCTCCAACACCATGAGTGGCTCTTGTTCTAAAAAAGACCTGCTGAGCTTCTGAGCTTCAGAGTTGGGGAGCGTCTCAGACTTTTCAAGGCTATGTAGCCAGTGTGAGGTTAAGCAGTGCCTTCTGGCCCATCGCCCAGAAACAAACGATCACCAGATTAAAAAAAAATATGGTTAATCCTGGCAATCTGATTAACGCATTTGTGGAGCTTAATGGGAATAGACAAGAGTTAAGCCCTGTGGAAGGACATCGGCATGTCCTCTTGGAATTCATTCATGAGGGGGAAAAAATGATCTGTACGCACATACACTAAATTCTTATTATCCAGAAATTTGTTAGATGAAGAATTTCAGTGGTGTTTAACTCAAGAGCGATCACCTCATATATTGCAATTTGATTGTCATAAGTAAAGATATGGAAGCTCTTGGGGCTTTTTGTCCTATGTAACAAATTATATTCCAGAAACAGGAACATATAAAGCAGATGCTTCTAACCTCTGTGACAGCATCAGGCATGATGTTGATGAATATGAAAGGCTTCCCCCCCGCCCCCCCATACTGTTTTCAAAGATAAAAATGTGTTAAGGTCGTAACAGAACCGGTCTTGTGTGAGAATTGATGTACCTGTTATGTCAGAGAAATGGTTATGCCTAATACTCTCAAGGACAAGAGAAAAATCAACCATCTGGCTGTTACTGGTCCAAATAAGACAGGTGAGTTGTCCAGGCTCTTATGGCAGCATTAAAACTCCCAAACTGAAAGCTGTGTTCGTGTATGTGTGTGGGTAAATTTGTAAACCAGTCTCAAATAAAAATGTGGAACTATAATTCACCCGAGCTCCTTAAGATAGAATTCACCAAAGATACAAGGGTAATCTGTAATGACATGTCACATTTGATCTATGGCAATGCTCACTAGATTTTCTACCCAGAACCATGGCACCTGAGCATCCATCAGGAAGTTTTCCTTCCAGAGTTTGATTCAGCAGGACACAGGTAGATCCCTCCAATTAGCTGTCACTGTTGCTGATCTCATAAACAATTATGGTTTGTGAAATTATTCTTGGTTGTTTGAGTTTCTCAGTGTATGTGTGGAAGGACATTTTATTTTCCCCTTTTGTGGTGCTATTCTCCTGAAAAAAAAGTGCTAAGAACTGTTGTGTAAGAAACATCCACCCACAACCTAATCATTTCAGTTTGGCAAAAGCTCTTTTATGAACTGTTCTCAGCATGTTGGACCCACTGATGGTCAAAACGCTTTGGGACAATAATTTGGATGTAGGATCATAAAGTAGGAAAATCATGATTTGATTCTGAGGGCCTCCTGAGCAACAGACTGGACCTTGGGATGGAAATGCCCTCAATGCTCAATCCGCCTAATCATTGAAATGGAGACTACAAGTAGAAGATTCTTCTCCATCTCCTGTTTCAGCTAGAAAAGGGGCGGGGATGGGTTGGGGTGACATTGCTTAAATTAGCACATTAATATGAACCAAACTCATTTCCATATCCCAAGCTAATGTGGAAACACAAGACAATTATCTAAGAATTGAATGCCTATCATTTGAACTCTTATTTACATTTAATTGGCTGTCTTATTTACATTTGGATTCTCTCTTCATTTAATCTGTGCTTGATCTAGATGCCTGCTCTTTAGCTCTGACTGTTCTTTTAATCTTCAGATTTTATTCTGTTCTGTATTTCTACTTCTATTTATAACTGCTTTAGTCACCTTTAGGGCCTCTTGGCAGAAAGGCAGCATAAAAAAACAAAAACAAAAACAGAAAAACCCAACCAATCAATTATTCATCCTCACACTAGCCCTATCAATGTCTTTATTGAGATCCTCAAGAATTTTAAGATCATTTAGGTTTTTCATTTGTAAGAATCAAGCTGACAAGCTATAGAGGAGATGATTCTATGCTAAATCGGATTGTAGACTCCTCTGGCGTTATGTTGCCTGAATCTGGACTTGGCCATCTTTTATGGTACATTTGGAATGTTGAACGCTTGTGGTGGCCACTTTCACAAAATGGGTGGCAAAATGGGCATGCCCAGTCACTTCCCAGAAGACAAAGAGGTGCCATGGCTTCTCGCTACTTGCCTTAGCCCTCTAGGATGCATCTTATCACCCCAATCTACATTTGTCCTTTTTTCCTGGAAAATGGCACCTTTCCAAATAAAGAGTTTTGCTGTACAATCCACTTTGCCCTCTCCATGGAGACCAATTTCCAAAAATTAAAGTAGGCCAGATATTTGACACAATCACACCTGTCATTTCCAGCCCGCTCCCATGTTGCTCAGCTTCATTTCTATCCATCAAATAAAATCCATGGTAGATCTGTGACTATTTGCAGGGGGATTCCATGAAATGCAGCTGATGCAGAACTATAGCTGCTTGATTATTAAGCAGAGCAGCTAATTGCAAGCACACATTACCAGTCCTGACGGGGTACTGGGTATTGGGTACCTGACAACTTCTGGCCCTCTGAATGGCTTTGGAGCCTGGTATTTAAAATGCTGCCTTCTTGGTCCATCCAACCTATGTACTAAGAAGAGCTGAGGAGAACCGGCCGTGGTTTCATAGGTGGGTTTGGCTCAGTATGTATTCTAGGTTTAGATAGTCATTCAGATTGCCTGATATGTTGCCTTTCCTTTTCTTTTGAAGTGAACCTTATTTTAATTGTTATAATTGGTTTTGACAGATTGTTGGTTTTACTCTTGGTGGTTTTATTAAGATGTTTAAACTGTTCCTTGGTAAACTGTTTTGGGCTCTTCCAGGAAGAAGAGAGGCACAGAAATGTCATCATTATCACCATCACCATCCTACATCTTGATGGGTATGGTGAGTTGTGAAGATCTATTGGGTGTGCACCCTCAGTCAAACTGAACCTTTGATGGCAGTAGATGATATGCCATTTTGGATCAGCCACAGTACAATGTGGTTTATATGAAGTATGGTTTATCTATGCTGCAAAAAGAACCAGCATCTGAAGACTTCAAACACAGGTTCTCAACTTGGCACTGACTTCTATAATTGCTAGAACTATAACTTCTATAATTTTTAGCCTAGTCAAGGCCATGCTGATGGGAGATTATGGGAACTGAAATACAACCATATTTAGAGGACAATAGTTTGAGAAGGCTGCTCCAAACCATTGTGTGATTTTGCTCACACACATTTTTTAAAGCTTTCAGGGATATGCCATTATGACATAACAAGACCTAAAGAAAGTAGGATTGCGAGGAAGCAAGTTTTGGAAAAAGTCAATCAGAAGTCGATTCATTTTTTTTCCTGAAAGGCATCAGTATAATTATAGAAAATCCACTCACATTCACTAAATGTGCTGGTGTTATTAGCACAACAAATTGTACAATAAGCAACTGAGCCCTGTTGATATTATTAGGGTTAGGGTTAGGGTTGCCAAACAGTGCTTAGTTTGGGAGGGAAAAGGTCAATGGAATAGAGGTAACATTAATCTCTAATGTGACAGGGAGAGGGAGAGGAAATTATTTACTTCTAGCAAAATCTACAGAACTCTGTAGATCTTTCTTCACAACAAAAGGCAACCTCACAGTTACACTACAGATGTCACATCACATGTAAGCTGTGAGATGCATGTATGCTTTCAAAATATCTCCCCATAAATCCATACGGGAATAACCACAAGAGTCAAAAGAGGATCTGATTGTGGAAATACAGACTAGTTATGAACATGGAATCCTGGTCCAATACAGCTCCCCACTCATACCTTTCCTGTGCCTCTTTACAGTTCATGGGTATAGGTTAATTAATAAGGACAAGCACACATTCAGAAAAACATTACTCTAATTTAAATAGAAATACAAGTTGGGCCTTACAGTGGCACTGAAATCTTTGACCATGTCTCTGCTGCTTAGTTTTCTATCCAGTCATTAACTTCTGATGTGCAATCTTCAAGTTCCTCAATTCTCTTTTTAGAGTTGAAAAATGTCTGAAAATAGACTTGGAATGGACAACCCTTCATATAGAGATTATCTCTGTAAAACAGGAGCAGAATTACTCCACAAACACGTTGGCCATCCCAGAACTTTGTACCAAGAAATAATCATGGACGTTCCATTTAGCTATTAGCTACCAGAGACTAAAATTCCTTTCATGCCCGCTATCCATAAACTGAAATAGTAGCATTTCAAACCAGCATCAACACTTGAATTTAATAGGCAATCTGCAGGTCCTGAATAAGGATGGTTACTGACGTTATTTTGGTAGTCTCTAGAACCCTGTGCATTGAATTTTGGCAGTGTGATTGCCTATATATGTGATGAAGCTGTACGCACTCTGTATCATCACCCCTGTGAGGGAACGTTCTCTGCCTCGTAACTGAAATGTTTGAATACAGGTGCCATTTGTTCCATCCTAGTCAGTTTCTGCTAGTGAAGATTCCAGCCATTCCACAGTTTTCACAATTATATTTAATCGATACAAGTTTTGTATGACTAGGTGCTCAGCTTCATCAGGCACTGCCCTTGTCCAAAGACATCACCTAAAAAAGGGAAGACGTGTATGCTTTCTGAATTATTGCTAAGATGTTACCCATCCAAAACAAAACAAATCTTTGTTACCATGGTGGGCAAAGTGCCACTCTAACAGAAGGACAAGGAGAAAGCATGCCAAGGATTCATTTGATCCATCAGCCCTGAGTAATAAGGAATCAGAGCTGGGGCCAAGGCTGTCAAAATGTCTGGTGGCGAGATTTTTTTCCAGGGTCAATAGCTTAGCATGCAGGTCACAGTAGTTCCTACTCAAAGCTGCCTCCGAGTTGTCCAAAGCTTACTGGGGAATCAGAAGGAAGGGGATCATGCTCTGGGAAAGGAGAGAGATGTCGCCTAGTCGTCTTGTACCATCAGCAGCTTTCTTGATGAAAAGGGGAATCTTCGGAAATCATAAACCACTGAGCATCAGTGGCACAGCTGTGCCCGTCCTAATCTCCGTCCAGATAAATGGAGACTTCAACCATCAAAGTTCCCAGCCAAGCCCCAAACCTCTGGAAAACAACAGGTTAAGAAAATATATGCATGTGTTTGTTTATGATGGGAAGCACACTACTTTGGCAGTCCACAAACCGACACTTTCTGGTGGGAAAAATCTCCAAAGAGAGAAGGCGGAAAGCGGATGAGAGCTATTACTAGAGACGGCTGTGCAGCTGGACTCTCCCCACAACTAGGGCTGTGAGCACCAACTGTCCTGTGGGAAGGAACCTAGAAATCTATTCCTTGGCTTTTTATAATATTATTGCATTTATTTACAACTGTGTATATTGCTTACAAGCCACTTCGAAAGCTTTTTGGCCTGAAAGGTGGGGCAGAAATATCTGGAATAAGTGAATGGAGACACCCTATTTACTTTCTGTCCTGTCTTGCTACCAAGTTTCATTGCAAGAGATCAGTTCTGAACTCTTATCTGAGATTCTTTTCCTTTCCCTTCCCTGAAGCCTGTTGCTTTGGAGAAAAAGGCTCCTGAAAGAGAGAGAAAAAAATAGGGTATGACAGAGAGAAGGGGGGTCTTTTCACTTAGCCCCCACCTGCTTGCTTCAGCCCTGCCAACATGCTGTTCTCCAGAGATAATCTCAGAGAGAATGACCCTCTCTCTCCTACAGAAGGTTGCCTTTTGGTGTAATAACAGTGAATTCTCTCTCAATTCTTATATTGAGAAAGGGAACCCATCTGCTCTTAAAAGTATTGGGAAGAACCCAACATCTGTTGACGTACCAATCCACCCCAAATCTGTATTAAGGACTAAACAAGTGCCCTCTAACAATTCTACAGCCCAAACTTTCAAAGGGGCCAGAGAACTCTCAAGCAGGAGAACTCAAGCGATCTGGAATAACGAGGCAAGAGATAAAAAAGTGAGTCCAAGGAGACCTGGAACAGAGTTTCCTCCAAAAGCGTAAGTCTGTCTAGAATCTTCTGTATCCAGTCTCCACACTGCAACTTTTGCATTTTTGCAGGTCTGGCACATACTGCAATATTTGCCCTCAGGTTCTCAGAGGGATCTACCCGAGATTACCTCCAGCAATTCATAAGAACCCAACTCGCTATATTGGTGACCATAATCACCCCTGGTGGCAGCAAATTCCAGAATTTCAGTTTGGCTTCAGTTGAACTTTGACGTTTATATTTCCTTACCTAGCATGCAGTTTAGTTACCTTCAGGAATTAACATTTGAAAGGGTCACTAAATGCATATTGCTGGAAGGAAACAACATTAGTTACACATTACCAGAACAAAAACTAAATTAAGCAGCAGCTCATTTCCTTTGTACCATCAATATTTTACTCAGCCGTAGCCACTTGCAGTCACCAAGAAGAATTAATCATTCATGGACTAATATGCATCCATTATTTTTTCTATTTAAAAAATCATCGCTTAAATATTCTGTGCACAGGCTGAGACATTTGATCTCAGCTTCTGAAAGCGCAGCAAATACATACATACATAAATATCAAACCAAATTAAATAAAATGTAAAGGTTGATAATGGTGAAACGGAATGAAAGGATTAAAAAAAAAATCACCCGTGCAATAAAATGGCAATTATATGCAAAGTGAATCTCCCTCTGGTTCCACTTGGAATAAGTTTCTGAGCTTAACTAGTTGCTACAGCACCATCCTTACCCCACGTGTCACCCAGGCCTTTTCCAAGCATCTCTGCAGTGACTGTTTAGAAAGAGATGCATTGCTTTTCTACATCTGTATCATCCAAACTCAACATTAACAGCCTTATTGTAACACCGAAGCATTTCAGAGGTAAATCTACCTTTTGGGGGGGGGGGGGTTCCTTTGAGTCAGTTTTTTTGACTCCTGGAGACTGCCTGGCCTAGTCCCTACAGGTTTCTTGACATGGTTTTTCAGAAGTGGTTTGCCATTGCCTTCTTCTTAGGGCTGAGAGAGATTGACTGGCCCAAGGTCACCCAGCGGGCTTCATGCCTAAGGTGGGACTAGAATTCATGATCCTACCAGTTTCTAGCCTGATGCCTTAACCATTACACCAAACTGGATTTCTTATGGAATTAATCTCTTTTTTGTGTGTGTGCCTTTGAGTCAGTCTTGGCTCCTGGTGACTGCCTGGCATACAATTTTTTTGGCAAGGATTTCTGGAAGTGGTTTGCCATTGCCTGCTTCCTAGGGCTGAGAAAGAGTGACTGGCCCAAGGTCACCCATCTGGCTTCGTGCCTAAAGTGGGACTAGAACTCACAGTCTCCCTCTGTTTAGCCTGGTGCCTTAACCACTACACCAGACAGGCTCTCTAAGTCTACCTAGGATGCTTGTGTAGCACAACACAACACTGAGTCAACCTTGTGGAGAGAATTACCATCTCTGTCAGTTTTTTCGCTAATAGGTTGACCCCTAGGTGGCCTGGACATCAAATCTCAGCTAGGACAGTCAAGAGCTAGATATTCTAGAAATACTCTCTTTCTGGAGGCCACCAGGTTGCGAAAGCTTTGTTTATAGAATGAAAACAAGCACCAAAGTAAAGTGATATATTAAAGATGGATTGGCCCATATTTATTTTGTGTGTGGTTTTTTTTTTTTTTAAGCCAATAGCAGGATTGTGCCAATATTCAATTCCGAGATACAGTTGGAAGGCAGTTTGATGGAATTGTAAAACTGCCAAATCAAATCAAATGAAATTGATTCAGATTTGGGTGCATACAAGGGAATAGCTTCTTCCAATCTGATTTAGAAATCGAATCAACTCTATTTGATGATTCCAAAACAGATGCATATTCTGAATCAAATTGACAATTTGAATCAGATTTTCATTGAGTTGCACAGGCCTAGGAAACAGGTGCGCTCTGTGGAATTCTTGGTTGGGAGGCCTATAGAGTAAGGGAGGAGAGAAATGAATCATTTATCTTTACTCTAGTCCTGATCTGTATTGCCTGACCCACAGTTGCTATCTGATAGAAAGTTCTACACATCTGAAAACTAGCTTTAGCCTCTATATCACATTCCAGTTAGCTGTTATCATCACTATCACTTCATCCTCATCTTGTTTAAGATGTAGCCCACGGAAAACTTCTTAAAAATATGAAAACCAACTTGATTTGTTTATTTAACATATTTTAGGACAAATTCTAGAGTGAAAACCCCTCTCACGGAGGCTCAAAAAATAATAATATACAGTGTCCCAAAAATAATAGAGCGGTGATCAAAATAAATACCAGTCACCACAATTATTGTTATTGTTATTTCATTATTATCTCCTGCACATAGCTAGAATCTTTTATTTAATTTTTTAAAATAAAAAATTAATTTTTAAATTTTTTTCCCCAGACTTCCTGCCAAATATTACCTATTAATTCTGGGACACTCTGTAAATACTCAAATTAATAAAAGTTGGGAAGAATAAAATAGGTTCCTAATTCAGACAACTACATTTTGTACCTTTCCCTATTTTTCAGAATTTCTCATCTTGATGGCTCCATGAGGTGATCTACAATGTTTCAGCCCCCCTAATTTCACTGCCTTCCCTCACCCTGCTAAACTGCAAAATAAAAATAAGTAGAGCTCCCAAAGATGCAATGACCTCCGTGTCGTCCAACTATAACATTTGGCGTGTTCTTTATATAAGGGAACACCTGCCAAACGGCTGCTGGAATCAATCAAACTGCTGAGATTCTGAAACTCTCGCTGCATGCGAGACATCTGATTGGATAACTCTATTTTATTTCAGCATCATTAAACCATAATGGAAGGTCACCAGTAGCATGTGAAGCAATAAATGGCTGCTCAATGACGTGTCTACCAGACCTGAAAACCATTAATGATGAAAACTGCATTTATGATCACACATTAGGCAGAAAAATAATTACACATGAGCACAAGTGCTTAAAAAAAGAGAGAACCAGACCTGAAAACCATTAATGATAAAAAGTGCATTTATGATCACACATTAGGCAGAAAAAGAATTACACATGAGCTCAAGTGCTTTAAAAAAGAAAGAAACTTAACTACTCCCTTGACGTACTACCACCAACAGAAGAATGGCTGAACATGCTAGCCAAATAGGGCTTCATGCCCGTCTACCAACTCTATTGTTGTTTAGGGCTGAACATTAGGAGATACTCAGTTCTTTTCTATGGTGTCCCCCAGTTCTTGCCTCTTCAAGAATGTTGTGTTATGTTCATTCACATGGGGACTTGTTTTTCAACATCTTTGCGCATTAAAAAAAATGGGGTGTGCCATTGATGTGAACAACATCAAGCCGTCAAAAATTATTTAGGTCTAAAAGGTCATCATGAAACATTAGGGATGCCCAAAATGCTTGAAATGTGAAACATTTTTGAACTTGAAATAGTTATTTTGAGCTTTCCGATGGGAAGTTCAGAGCATTCTAGAAGCATTCTGAGCTTGAAACAGTTGTGTTTCAAGTATGAAACAGAAGTTTGAACTTGAAATGGGGCCACTTTCAGAATGGTGAGAACAACCCATTTGGAACTTAGAATGTTTTGAATTCAAAACATTTTGCACAGCCCTACACAATGCATAAAAGGGGTTCTGAATGGCATGAAGTTGGGAGAGAGTGGTTAGAGAGCCATTTTCATCCTATCTAAAAGATAGTGTATGTTTGAATCACCAAATTAATTGGCAATAGGATAGGAGAACAAGCAAGTATGTGAATGTATATATGATAAGATGGAGTCTGCATGGTTTGGAAAGAGAATCCCTGCCTTTCTCTGTTGCATTTGTTGCTCTGTTGCCCCACTTCCTAGGCTGATGGAGCTGCCAAGATGAAAGGCAGGAATTTAGAGTTCAGCAGAGAGATGAGAGAGGCATGGGAGAGGTTTTTCCCCCTGAAGATATAGCTAGCTAAAATGGAAAAGCAAAAAACCAAAAACAAAAAATCCCCCCATTTTCTGTAAAGAGAGATGGAATTTTCCTTTGAGCAAAGAGTTGAACGGACAAAGCTGAGCAGCTAACTCCAGAAGGAAAACAGCAGCCAGCTAAGGGTACCTGAAGCTACAACAGCTGAAGCAGGCAGAGGCAAGACAGTGTCAAGGCCAGGAAAAGCTCAGCAGGATGTAAGCCAACTTTTGAAGGGACTCATGGGTCAACTTGGCATGGAAGGAGCAGCCCAGTGGGGGAGGCCTAGGAAGAGGACTAGCAGAAGGAAGTGGTACATCAGCTAAAATCCACTGGAAAGACCCTGGGCAGAGATCAGTGGTCTAACAAATGGTCCTGCAGCAGCCCTGTGTGGTGGTCCTGTGACCCATCGTAGCCAGCTCTCAGGAGAACCCAGGTGGTTCATGTAGAAGCTACAGGGACCTCCATAGTTAATGAGGGCAGGAGGGGAAGGAAGCATTGGCCTAGACCCTTACAGAGCAGCTTGGAGAGCGAATTTCACTAGCATCCTGTAACCAAACTACCAATAAACTGTTTAATTCATGGGACTAGTCACAGCAATTGCTTGTGCCTGCTACTATCCTAAGTGCAACCTATTTCACTCTCTCTCTCTGCACTCATCCATAACCACTGTGCTCTTTGTGGACTTTAAAGTTATTAAATGTTTCTAAACTTATTAAATGTTTCTGATTAGGCTGGCTCTTGGGTAAACAACAGTTGTGTTTATGATATCCAGTAGGCCAGTGGTGGGAAAGAGTAGTCTTCAGGTGCTCTTGAATGCCAATTTCTATTATCTCCAGCCAACTTGGTCTACTTCAGGAGTGCAGGAACTATTGTCCAATAACATTGGGTGGACACAGATTCCTCACTTCTACTACAAACTCAAATTTTGGTGCGTTCAATACAACATGGAACCATGTTGCTTCAGAAGTAAATCCAAATATGTTCAGCTTAGATCACTGAGTGATCATAAGTGAAACATGCACTGCAGCCTTATTGGAACCCATGAGATTTTGCAGAGGCATAAGACTTATTTGCTCCAGAAACATACTTCCATTCCTCAACACTGCTGCAACTTGTAGACAATGCCTGTTGTATTGGAGAGCAGTTGGCCCCAACTCACACTGTCCAGAGGCTTTGGAGTATATCCTATCATCTCTAGCCAAGATGGTTAATTAAGACCATTTTGCCTATCTCTCCTATGCATGTTGTGGGTGGCTGGACTTGCAGTCTGGGAGTAACTTCCTTTTTTTTTTTTACAATAATTTTATTGAAGATTATATTGTACAGATAAAAGTAATACAAAGTATAAAAAAGAAAAAAGTGCAAAGAAAAAAGAAAGAAATTAAAAAAGAAAGAAAAAAGAAGTAACTTCCCCCTTCATCCCAGCAAGTATAAACAACTTTAACAACTGATCACCATCTCTTAAAATACAACAATCTCTTCATCCTGTATCTCACCTCATTCTCTATAAACAAATCTTTAAAACCTCATCATACATCCTAATCAGTAAAAGTCCATTAAGGGTTACCAGAAATAACAACCTATCTATTATAAACTTATCTAATAAACCCACTTGAATTCTTTCCTTTTACATTTATATCTCATTTTCTATCATTAACTTCTATCTCCTGGGGGCATAAATATAAATTGTCTTTGGAAGTGTAGCTGTGGGGCAAGTTTGGATACGTTCCTCTACTACTGAATGGCCATCACTGCCTTCTGATGTGAACAACTCCTCTACTGTTTTCTCCAGCATGCTTACAAAATTCATTTGCCACTCAATAAGGCACCGATAGATGTGGCAGTTTCAGGCTTTCAAGGCTACTTTGAACGTATCCCATTCCATCATTTGGTTCATCCAAGGCTGTATCCCCCTTTTATTAAATGGAGCGCTTAAATAAAGATTTGATGGATCATGACAGTTCCTTCTTTGTTTACGCAAAGAGTTTATAACCCACTCCAAACGCTTTAATCCAGCAACAAACACCACATTCTTGGTCCTCACAAAATCAAGAGGTGCTTTCTTTTTCTTCCTGCCAGGGGTATCTATAAACCAATGGCGCCAGTGAATGGAAAATGAAAATCACGAAGAGGATTAGCTGATGGCTTCAAAAGAGGATTATACAAATTCATGGAGGATAAATTTATCAATGGCCACTACTCATCAGGATGGTATGTGCCAGTTTCAGATGAGACATGACCTGGAATGCTAACTGCTGGGGACAGCACTGGAGAAGTCTACTGTCTTCTTAGAGGGAGTTGTCTGGTCATGGTGAATGGTGGACAGATGGAGGTTGGTTTGATTCAGCAGGACCACTGGCATGGGTATCAGCAGGCACAATCTTACTTTAGTCAGCCACACCTGTTTGACACTGCACTGCAAATGCTCCTGGCCCCTGGTTCTACAGCAGGAGCAGAAATGAATAGCGTGAGCTATTCATGCTGAACTTCCTATAGGGGCAGTTTGGACCTGAGCTGGAAACTGAGAGCAATATTTGAGAATATTCAGAAATAATTTACTTATAACTGGCTTACCTGCATTGTTGCAACAGTGATTGTCTCCCTCTCCTGTTCCCCATCTTGGAAAGAAATGAAGCTACAGAAAAGCCCCATGTGCTGGGAACTATGGGAAGTGGAATCTTTTCAGGGTTTCTGATGTTGATTCTAATTACATTTCCCTGACTCACCAAAGGAGTTCCTTCTCCATGCCATAGCAGTAGCAAGGTAGGCAGATAGATCATTGGAAGAAAGATTCTGTCTTGGATTGAAATAAGAATAACTTAGGTACTATCATACCCATCTTGTTCAAAGTTATTAGAGGTTACTGAGAGTCATCTTTTCCATTAAAGACTCCTAATTGGATCTGAAAGCACTTCATTCAAATTTTGTTCAGCATTAGGTGGCCTTTGAGATATGGATGATACCAAATTGCTCCACAGGTGGTTATAGTTACACACAAAATGCTGCCTGGATTTGCAAAACTATAATGTAGTTTGGTTTTGGCTTGGTGCCTTGTGTCAATTCAGCCACTGTGTTTTGTGAACCATGGCTTCAGGTTGATTGTGTTATAAGAATTTAGCCAATTCTGGTTTATTCAACAAACCAGGGTAGAGCAGAATCCATGAATGCAATCAGTATCTAAATGCTATTGCAAGAGAACTACCCAAAAGTGGAAAATATGGACCTCTCACCAAATGGAAGCAGTCAAAGCTTAGTGGTAAGTAAAACTGAGCAACAGCATACATAAGTTTAGCTTATGAGTAAATCCTATTATTGATAGGTTCTTTCTACATAGTACAACTATACAGAATTAATCAGGAAACAGCCTCTCTTGTTCTACAGGCAAACATTGCAATGAATATATTTTGGAAAACAATTTTGACACTCTGAGATTAGTTCAGCAAGTTCTTCTTATTTCCCTGTATCAAGAATGCTACATAGGCAGATTTGAACCACATCAGTGATTGCGGGCACTTGAACTCAATAGTGTTATAACCAAGCTATCAGTTAATATTCCTGGACAGGCACAGTTATAAGCGTTCATGAACTCTGGAAGTAGCTGTTAGGAGTTGAATTCCAGACCAATACAGAGTTTGTTTATGACTTCTTTAATAATCAAAGTTATCCTGGGTCTGCCCCACACATTCCTCTGATGCCAACTTGAAGCTCTTAGCAAGTATAGATTCACCACTCCTGTTCCTTGACTTACTTCCAGGAAAATGTTTGACCTTGTTAAACTGTGTGTACGTATGTGTGCATATGAATGTGTGCCTCTTTATGCCTGCTTTAAGTGTTATTGGTAATATTGCCAACTCTTGTTGAAAGAAAAGAACTATTTGTTATGTTAAGATGAAGGTCATCTTGTCTGTAAGGAAAAATATTATTCTGAAGTGATGAAGTTACTGGGATAAATATCCAGTTGAAGTTCACAACCTGGTGAAATAAAGATTTATGACTTCTTTGTTCCAAATGAACAGTTACAATATTTTAATACATTTTCCCACCATAGTGTTTCCTTTCAATTGTGTTTGTATAGAAAGATCCCCCACTGAGATAGTTCCAGTATGGATTGTGAGATGATTTTCCTGGGAGAAAAATCACATCTGGGCTTGTTCTCACCAGCTTCTATTTCTGGGGTTGTAACCCTGAAGAAATAGCTTAAATCACAGTTTGGGATTTGTGATTGCAGACCTTTTACTTCATTCCCAAGGCCAGATGTACACTTTCAATATAAATATTCAGTTAGCACAGAATTCTTTCCTTTGAGGCAGAAGAATTCTTTCCTCTCTTGTGTTGTAGAAGAAAGAAAGTTATTGGGGGAAAGAGAACTTTGGGAATAAACTTTCCACTCAAGATTACAACCATGTCATTGGTTAACACATGAAAAAAAAAAAGCCATTTGAGTCATATGTCAAATACATGGATGATATATTTGCCAGGACCAATGATAATGACATAAACCATTGTACAGATCTTTGAGTTTTCAAAAGCTTTGTCTAGTGGGATAGTAGGGGGGAAAAAAAGGGGACAAAGAAGAGGCAGAAAAGTCCAAAAATTAGGTCAGATTCTCAACTTCTTGCAGATACACAGACCTCCCCTCTTCTAGAATGCACGGAGCTTGGAGCAAGTGGACTCATCTCCTGCTGACTGCCTGAAGATTAGAGCCAAGGCCCTCAACTGCTCCTCAGTGCATGAAGGATGAGACTTCTGTTGAATGTATGACACCTCTCTGATTGTTTACATGCAGTCTGGGGCCAAGATAGTAGATGAATGGGGGTCAAGAGACAAGGCAAGAAAGTATAATCCCATTCTTCCTTTTTCTGTTTAGTATATACCCAGTTTAGAAGGTATGAAAAAAACGTTACAGCACTTTGAGGCCCTTGCAGAGATATTACATCTGCAATGCAGATAGGTATAGTTGCAAAATCTCTAATCTAGGCAGCCTTCTTTCAGATGTCCAAACCGGCCAAAATAGGCCTTGTTCCTGCATGCAAATGAACACACTAGAAATTCATATAGACCCTTTGAGGCTCTGAGTATGTAACTTGTGTCGCAGAAAGGCCGGAGGGATTCATAACTCTACTTTTTGGGATTGCTGTCTTGGTTCTCATTTTCTGAAGGTTATGGAGGGTATTTGTTAAATAGCTCCATTTTCCAACGCTCATACAATTTGGATTTGGATGTAATTTATCCCATCTGGGGAGGGGCTGATGTTGCATCTCAGTAACAAATAGAAGGCAAAGAGCTGAGGTGAAACCAAGATAAAAACAGCTGGATCTGTTTGACTTACTGTACATTCTCAGTCCATTGACTGGGTTGCGCGACTTTGCACCGAATTTAGCAGATTATACTTCCGAGGAAGCAACAGGGCCTTTTCCCTCTTTGAGAAAAATATGCCACAGAACCAACAGGTCTGCTTTTCAGAGCTGGTTGCCGCCGCTGCCGCAGCTTTTTCCACCTGCCTTATCTTTGATGAATGTTCACCCAATTACTTTACAGAATGCTGCCAAACTTCACAGCTGGGAGTGAAGGAAAGGAGAGAGAAACAGCAAAGTGTGAGTTACGTCAAAACCGCTGCTGGGAAGTGATACTCAACTCTCACACCGTCTCCTTTCTTTTGTACCACTTCATAGCCCAAGGCTTTTGCACAAAGGGACAATAAAAATGTATTTGGGGGTTGGCTGGTTTATTTGAATCAGTCTGCCCCGCTCTGGTTGTTGAAAAGAAAAAGATAGATGTCTGTATTCCACATACAGGTATACCTATATACATACTGTACATATTTTACGACAGCTTCTATGCAGCTGAATTCTCAAATGCTCTGAGTGGCTTACATCCACCAGTAAGCATAGGATTAAAAACATAGCAATATCAATAACTCTCACAGACACAAACAACAACTCAGTTTGCCATGAATCTGGGGTTGGCTAACCTTTTCTCCTATAAAGCCATGTCTTTGTGGCTCTTTGGAAGCTCAGTACAGGGGAGGTGGGTGGGATATCTGGGGCCAAGTTTTTCCCCAAAGAGAAGCCATCATCCAGAAGGCTCAACAGTGAGGACCTTGGGATGGGGAAGACTCTGTACAAACCTTGTGTTATCTTGAACTGAAGCCTAAATCTAAACTTATGCTTAGATGGGTTAACAAATGGAAGGCCAAAATGAGCATGTTTCTTGATTTCATTGCCTTTGGAAAGTAACTCTGGTGAGTGATTCTGCCAATGTTTCCTACCTTGATGGTTGCCATTTCTCTCTCTCTCAGAAACATGGTTTGTTTTGCCTCTCCAAAACCACGCCTTATTTGATAAGCTGCCTGGCTCCCAAATGACTTTGGATAGTGTAAAACCCAAAAACAACTTATTGAAAGAAAAATACAACAGACTAGGAGACCAAACAACCAAACCCAACTGAAATAAAACAAAACAGGGGCTCCAAAATCACCCTGTTTCTAAGGCCAGGAAAACAACTAGGTCTTCAGTGATTTCCTGAAAGATATAAGGGTGTGAGCCACATGAATCTCTGGGTGGGGGGAGATCATTCCAGAAGGCGGGAATTGCAACAGAGTAGATGCATGTCCTGGTCCTGTAAGATGAAGTTCATTGATGGGACCAGGGAGGTCACACATGCATAACATGGTGCCCAAGTCACTGCCTCTGCCATTGCATTCTGTACCAACTGTATATTCTGGATGGTTCCCAAGGGCATCCCCATGTAGAGTGCATTATAGTAATCCAATTGTGAGGTGACTAGGGCATGAGTGACTGTCTGAAGGACTTCCCCCAGGAAAGGGAGCAGCTGGTGCACAAGATGTACCTGGGCAAAGGACCTCTTGGTCAGAGTTTCCACCTGCTCTACAAGCAGGAGCTGAGAATCCAAGCAGGGGCATGTTGCGGACCCTACCAGTCAAGGAATTTTGGCTGGCGGGGTCTAGGAAGACAGCCTTTTCTGCTGTGGCCCCTGCCCTATGGAATTGCTTACCACCGGAGGTGCAAGCTGCCCCCACTCTCCTGGCCTTCCGAAAAAGTGTGAAAACATGGCTATGCCAGATGGCCTGGGGGCCTGATTGTTGGAATTGGCCAGTGGGATGATTGACACTGCTTCACCCATCATCTTGAACTGTATGTAGTGTTTTTATATAGAATTGTTATTATGTAATTTTAATAGGGGTATTTGTATTTTTATTGTTTTTACTGTTTTGGATTTTAATTGTGAGCTGCTCAAAGGCACCCTCTGGGGGTGATGGGCGGCATATAAATTAAATAAATAATTAAATAAATATTTGTGTGTTAAGCCTCTGATTGGCTTGATACAACATTTAAAAACATTAAGAAAACCCCCTCTGAAACAAAAAGGGGGAAAAAAGGCTAAATTTCCACTACAGTTCTTGGCCATCAAAGAAAAATATACCATTGAGAAGTGTAACCACATCAGTACTGGATTGATTCCTCCACATTATGACGGATACCTAACATTAGATCGATAGTCTTTTAGCATGTCTGCTCACGTAGGCTAGGATGGAGCAAACACCTCAGATAAAAATGCTTAATAAAGAAAAAAAATGAAGTTGACGAATGCAGTGAAAAAGAAAGAAAAAGAAAAAGGACGAAGAGAAGTGGAGAAGCAGTTGGTAAGGCAAAGAAATATAGGTTGCTTCGGCACGAATGATTCATAGCATTTTCTAGAGTTATCCAGCCATTGTTGTGCCAAAACAACAGTAATGCATAGGGGGTTTATGCTATTTCAGTGATGGCAAGGTCATGCTATGAAGACACTGTAAGCCACTAGCATGGAAATAATCTTTGTCTCCTATCCTTACATGAGTGCCAGTTGGATGTTGTGGTTAAAGGCACCTAGCTAGAAACTGGGAGACTGTGAGGTCTAGGACATGAAGCCAGAAGGGTGACTTTGGGCCAATAACTCTCTTTGCCCTAGGAAGAAGGCAGTGGCAGACCACTTCTGAAAATCTTGCCAAGAAAATGGCGTGGTGTTGTCCAGGCAGTTGCCAGGAGTCAAGACTGACTCAAAGGGGCTGCCCTACATGCATGTACATTTACATTGGAGTAAATCCCACTGAACTCAAACTACTTCTACTTCCAAAGAAAGATGTAAAGGATTGCCTTGGTATGGGTAAACTACAAGCCTTCTGGAGTGTCCAAGCTTCCTGAACTATAGAAATAAAATCCTAGATGGAAATGTATTGGGAATCTACTCTGGTTTATTATAAATAATCTGCCTTATTTGGCAACCAAGCTTGTTTTTCAAAGTCTGAGCAGCACCAAGTTGTGGCAGAAGTCACTCCATCAAATTGGTTATTATTCGACCTCAGGGCATATCCAAATAGAATTCAACAGGCCCTTTGTCATGCTTTATTTCTAGTAAAACTAGCTCTGAGAAAAACATGATTAGTATAGCAACAGCTCAGATGCCCTGTGGAGTCTGCCTCACTGTTTGCCCTCATTACCTCTTGAGCCAATGAATGGAAACACAGCAGAAAATGGTAGCCCCATTGTGTTCACCACAGCTTTCCCTTGATGTCTGCTAGTCTTCTTGTTCCGCCTGAATTTATTGATGTATCTTTAGAAGTCTTTAATTAAAAACAACAACAATACAATTATATAAAAGCAAGTGCCAACATCCAGTATCAACTTTATTTACCGAAAAGCCTTAATGCTTTATTTAGAAGTGTGTCTCCCCGACTTTCAGCCTTTTGAAGTAGGCCAGGTCAGGAAACAGATTCCCCAAGAACTACCCTACTGCCCTATAGTTGTAGGGTACAATAACAGAATCTTGAACATCTGACAGAGTTTTTCTCTCTTCCCGCTTATACCCAAGAGAATCAAGGTGGAACAATGAGTTTCTTCCTCACTCTTTCTTTTCCTTCCAGATTAAGCTGATGTTTACGTATCTGCTCTTACATCCCTTCCTCACGGTTGTCTCCATACTCCTCTATGCTGCCTGAGGACAAGAAAGAATGGCAACAATAAATGGAAGTGACAGAGACCATTCTAGGGGCTGAGAGCAAGTGGTGGGGAATGACCTCACTTCATCTGCCTTTTGGTCAGTGGGAGCTTTGTAACTGGCCAATGCATCATGGCAACCATTTTGTGAACAAACAAGCCCTCTCTTCCTGGAAGCCATCTGTAGGAAGGCCCACAGTCTACCAGCCATTGTTATATTCCTTGTAAATAAACCAAGAAACATCTTTTTTGCTATGCCTAATTGTCCACCACCCATATTTTTTAAAAAATCAAAAGATTGTTGGAAAGCTTCTTCTAAATCATAAACGTGTCATTACACCGCAGAACCTAAGACTTTACCAGGAGCTGAGATTTTTCAGAAGTTATTATTAGTTTTATTGATTTGGTTCAGTACTACAAGGAAGGGAGGGAGGGAGGGAGGGGGCAGGCCAGTAGGCAGGCAGGCAGGCAGGCAGGCAGGCAGGCAGGCAGGCTGGCAAGCCATCCTCAGCTGGTGAGGAAGGAAGGAAGGAAGGAAGGAAGGAAGGAAGGAAGGAAGGAAGGAAGGAAGGAAGGAAGGAAGGAAGGAAGGAAGGACAATTTAAACACGTAAATACATATGAAACAAAAGACCGTGTTTAAAAACCAAATAAAGAAAACTAACAGAACAAGTGAAAGAAAAGACAGACTAAATCAAACTAAATGAAATCCAATACTATAATTACGTGTGTAAAAAAACGACAACAACTCAATTTTTAAACAAATTGAACCTTGACTAGAGGGAATCATATTATTCAAGCCTTTCTTAAACATCGATAGAGAACCAATTCAAAGGCTGAGAATTGGCACATTTGCTGAAACCAGCTTTTGGTATCTGGTACACAAGTGTATTTCCAGAACCCAGGAGTTGATGAAAACCTTACTATCTAATTTTCAGCTTTTCTTTTTTTAAAATCTTTTGCTGCCATCTTAATTTGTAAATCATGTCACACTTTTCCACCATTTTCTCTACAGCCAGAGCTAGTGATTTCATGTAAATTTCATTTTTATTTAAATATAGTTCACAGTGCTCAGCTGGGACCTACCTGAAAAACAAAATTTGCTTTGATTTATTTATGGCTTTTGACAACTGTAGCCATCATGGAAGAATAAAAAGTCAACATTAAACCTAAAAGACCAGGATGCAATAAGGTATCTTCACACTGTACAGATATATGATATGATTTAGGTCCAACTTAAGATATTTGACTGATTGATGGAAAGAGAAAAAGAGCATCTTTCATCTACATAATACAACTGATCTAGCAGCTCTGTTGCATGGCAATATAGGCCTTTAATTTTGTAGCAAATGCAGTACATTATTAAAAAGGGACAATGAGTTTCATTGGACTACTCTCCGTCCACAGAGCTTTCCATTCTGCTTCAAAAACACTTTTGGAACCTATTGAGTTTGCATAGATTTAACTGAAACTAGGTACACAGAGTGTCCGGTGGCCCTCCAAGCTTTTATGACAGCACCCACCAGCCTCTAGTATCATCAACCTATAAAGTACCAGCTCATAAGATCATCTTTATTTCTAACAATGCTCTAGGACTGTAATGTTACATGGGAAAGACCTTGGGAGATGGGGCTGCCTATGAAGATATGCTGCCTAGGGAATGGTCAGATAAGAGAAGGCATAGCCCACAGCTGGATAGAGGGCAGAGCAAGAGGCTCAGAAGTGACCCTCCCTTGTTTCTTGGGCTGTAAAGGAGGTGGTAGGAGATTTGTACTTTCAGACTTACAAGACTGATGTCAGCCTTCCCAGGTAGACCAGACAGGAAACACAACCAGATGAGCTAATTCTACTTTAGCGTGAGGCTAAATTTACAGAATCTTCCAAGTCTGAAAGTACAAATCTTGCAACTCTACAACTCAAGAAGATTGTGAAATGGCTTTCTCAGGTATGTCTTTATCTCTGTTTTGGCTCTTTGGAAGAACTATATTTCAACAGGTACTACAACAGCTAGAAATATTTTGCTGTCCAGAGTTGACCATGAAAAAGTAAGCCGGTTCACATCTGGATGGTACCAACAGCATTTCCAGGACTAGATCAGGAAGTAATTTAAGAAAACGGTGAAGAAAGCAATTGGCAAACCACTTTGGTACAGTTGCCAAGAAAACTACATGGAAGTGTTCATAAAGTCACCAGAAGTTAACCTTGACTTAAAAGAAACGTTACCTTTTTCAACTCTGGGAATATTATATATATATATATATATTGTATATTTTAATTTACTGCTCTTGTTAATAAATGTGAATAGAAGGCCAGGGTGCAAGTGTAAATATAATGATTTTAGAACTCCCTATCTAAAGCCATGTGGTCCTTGTTTCCAAGAAGAGTTTTGCTCTTATTTGAAATAAAGATCTTTCTGTTTGTCATCATGCAGGACTATTGTGAAGTATATAGGTAGATTTTGTTTTGATGATCTTTGTTGTGCTTAAGGTGCTGTTTTCTCAAGAACGCCACTTTTCCTAACTTAAGAAAAAAGGAGGAAAATTTCCCCACCAATTTGGGATGACACATTTTCAGCAGGTTAGAGATGAAGGGTTTTTTTCTTCTTGAAAATCTATCTGGCCTACATTGTACAAGGATTTCCCCCACTCCCTCACAACCTCCTTTATCTCTGCAATTGTATCCACTTGCAGAACATAAGAGCACATCTTACTTTTTGCAAGGTGAATGGGCATGTTTTATCACATGGAAATGTACAGACATAACTGCTGGCAAAAGATAAGAGGCCTGGAGAAGTTGATTGTGGTTTGAAATAGTTAGTGCAGGACCTGAAATATTGCTTTACTTTCCCTTGGAGTCAGTCAGAGCACAAGAATTTATGGGCTGCAGTCCTGTGGAGTGGTGCAAGTTACAGTAAAGCAATAATTACGAACAGAGCTCTGCAGCCTACATTCTGCAAAGCAACTTGCAGAATTACTTCATGCAGTCTCAAGCTGAGATATGCAGTCTCTAGAAAGCCACCAGTGAATACTGCAGTGCCCTTTACATTGTTCAAGGCCTACCGGACTCTAATCTGGGATTACGAATGGATGGATAGGTGTAAATCCACTCTGTAAGCCAGTACTACAGCCCTTCGTGTGTGTGTTTTTTTTAAGTCTTTAAAAAGAATCTGCAGCCATTGTTTGAAACTTTCCCTAGCAGAGCTTTTGGGTGCAATTTCCTCTAATATTTTAGGTAACCCATCTAGAAGAGGTGGCAATCTTGCAGAGGCTTTTGTGCAAATTGGGTAAGATTGATGGTGTCTTAATTAAATGATTAGTTTTCCATAAGATGCCTGTAGTCGGATCACACCTGAGTTTCTTATAGGTTGCAGAATCTAGAAGGTCCTGTATCTTAATCTGATCATCCTCTGTTTTCATAATGACTGTAGCATTTCCCTTATCTTTGCCCATGCTTAAGGTGCCCATTTTGCCCCTTGGAACTCCTGACACACAGACCCTCATAAAATAGATCCTGGTACTGCCCATATTTGGAGGGCCATCCTCATTCTGCCTCATAAAGCTTGGTGCAGGCACCCGAGAGTAAGACAAAGTGTAGATACGGTGGAACACTGGGGCAGATAAACCATTTCAACCAATGAAGCACAATCAACAATAGCAAAAAAAGAGCAAAATTGAGAGAGAGAGAGAGAGAGAGAGAGAGATCAAATGCCAAAGAAATATATCTCCTGATCTTAGGTGGCAATGCTACCTGGAATTAAGTCTGAGTAAATTAAGCAGAACAAACTTCTGAGCAGACATGTACAGACTTGCACTGCCAGCAGCTGTGTAGAAGGTGAGCGTAGCCTTTTCACCCCGTATGAAAGGCTGTATTTATCAAGGCAGAAGGGCCTTGGTCTCTGTTCCATTCACCCTAGACCAAAATGTAGGTCAATGACTTAAATTAAAATTAAAACCCAGTTGAACATACTAGTGAAAAGTAAGTCCTGAAACTGGAAAAGTTGGGAACTGTTCTCCAGATGGGTTAGACCTCAATTCTCAGAGTTTCCTGTCTGTCCAGTATTAATGAAATCCATCCTATCTGGTGGGCCCCAGGTTGGAGAAGCCTGCTTCCATTAATGGCAAGCAATACATTCATTTGGAGGAAAGCACTGGATTGTCAGATCCTCATGAAAGAAGAGATGTGCGTCCAAATTAGCCCAATGAATTATTTATTGTTTACTATTCCCTTGGCTCAAGTGCCCCACCCATCTCCACGGTTTTGGAAGCTGCTAAGTCAACCTTTAGCCTAGTAACGTTGAGGGGGTGGCTGTTGCCAAGTCTGTCACACAGCTGCCTCATTCCTTTCTTTCACCGCACGTCAGTCCGGCTGTCTGGTTTCAACCTGTGTGCAGCCTTTGGAAGAATTAAGATGGCAGGACCGATGCACAATTCCAGCCATGTAATCCTGTTAGCCCAAAGTGATTCTCAATAGCTGTTGATGGTGCATAGCAAGCTCTGCCTCAACAAATTAAAAAGAAAACAATTCTGTTTTTATGTACACATCAGGGCTTGTTGACATACTATTAAATTGTTTTAATAGCCTGCACTTATGGAGGCATATATCTTGGTAGTTAAAATCCAATACCTCGTAAAATACCCTCTATGCTCAAAATATTAGGAGAGCTGTAACCACAGAGTTTAGATCTTATACTAATATGGCAAGAACAAATGGTGCGCTATGGAATTCTTTGTTGAACAGAATGCAAGGCCGCCCAGCACAGCTAATGAAAACACCTAGTAATCCTGTTCTGATTCTTCCCCCCCATCAAAAGAGCTTTGAAGGCATTCTTTTTAGCCTGATAACTCTATAAATTCACTTCTAAACCTTTGCAGTTATGACCAACTCTCCTTTACTTATTTATATCCCAATCTGATGTCTTGTTCTTTGCCCCTTGAGTTCAAGGCAGCCAAAATTGAAGTCATTGATTTCTATGATCATAACAACATGGGGTGCATCCCAGGCCGAGATTCAAAATGCCTGTTTTCCACGGGGGTGGATTTGCATGTTATATCAAAACAGACTCTGTAATTTCAGGGTTAGCTTCCCCGGATGGCCTCTTGTCTGTGTCCATCTTTCTCTAGGCAAACATCTTCCTCCTCCTCAAAACATTGTTGAAATTTGTGTAAGGAGGAGTAGGATTTACTTTAAAAATTAGGCACCTCAGGGTATTTCTGTTAAAAATTAACTATATGCACAGAAGCTCTGTAACGTTAGGGGAAATTGAGAAGGAAAACCGGTCCACGTTTCTGCACAGATTCTTCCAATCTACATTTTAACCATACTGGTTTGCCTGTGTGAAGTGGACTGCAAAAAGAAAAAAGAAAAAGAAAGAAAAAGAAGAACATCTAGCCACAACTTGAACATTTTACTGTGTTGTGCTTTATCAGCTGATGACCCGACAGAGCACAACAATTAAATACACAATTTCATTTGGCTGTTTGTACCCTGCAATAGAAGCCCATATGAAAATGAAGCTGCTGAATTACTGAACTGAATGGTACTCAAATAAATCTTAAATAGCTTTTCAAGCAGACATTACCTTGTCTTACATCAAACAAACAAGCAAATATACAGTTTCCTCCAGGGGATGCTTTGTTTGGTAAATGTAACAAGTCCATTGCCATGTTTAGAAAAGCAAAAAACACACCTCTATTTGTGTGGACCTTTTGCTCTGAAGGCCTTGGGCTGGCTTTCAGCAGCTGGATAAAATGAACATCTTCAGTGCACGTTTTCATGAAGATGCATCTGTTTGCTCCAACAGCAGTAATGCAATAAGTCTAAGTTCTCATCTTCTTGCCCTTTATGTTAACTTCATTTTTGGGCGTCCTTCTACCTTTTTGTTTGTTGATAACTATACTTTATTCTTCCATTGTCAAAAGATCATGTCATAGGTAACAACAAAGATCATTTCTTGCTAAGATGCTATATTCTGGAGTAGCAATAATGCAAGATACAGGGAACCAGTGGTGACAACTGGTTAACTTGGCTGGGGAGATGTCCATGAAAACTCCTGCAGAATTGAGACTGTGAACAAATAAATCTTACACTTGGATGTCATAGATTCTGAATGCATTAGATGGCCCCAAGTCCTATTCCTCTAAATGCTGTATTCTTGAACTATTTTTAAATATAAAAATCATTCAGATAATATCTCAAAAACGACAGTTCTACATGTGGAATAAGCCCCACTGAATTCAGTGAGACTTACTTCTGCATGGATGCACAAAGGAGAAAAGACTGATTATAGGAGAATTGTATGTGTTGTGTGTTTTTCATTTAGCCACCTTCTTCAACAGTACCATGCCTGCTTCCCAACATATCTCCAGTAGGGATATGTCATAATCTCCTCTAGACAAAAGAGATAAAATATTCAGCTTTATTCAGGACACAATTGTCAAGGTGGTTTCTCACTACAAGCTCATCATCAAGAACCAGAGGTGGTCAAGATGTCACATCACTACCGGTAGAGCAATCCTCAAATAGTCACCAAAAATCTCTAGGCAGTTTTTTTTTAAATGGCAAGAGAATAGCTACTCTTAGCATATTAAAAGATGCAGCCTAACTTTGTAAGTTCCTTTGCTGTCACTTCTCCAAGTGGACTCCCATATGCAGAATTCCCCTCACAGATGGCATGACAGCACATGCACGGGAAAGCTTCCAAAAGCCACAGTCCTTTCATTTGTTCAGCACACAAGAGATGATCCCTGGTGTCCTATAATTCTCTCCTTAAGTGTCACAAACTTACATTTGCGGTGTAGCACAGACATCTGGTTGACCGGTCAAAGGCTTTTAATGGTCTTTTCCAAGACTATACGTTGGAATCATTGACATGTAGCCTCCTATATGCACATTTGCATGTTGCAAATTACTGTGTATGTTCAATGAAAGTCATGTTTTCCCAGGGAGTGGTTCCAGCCTCCAAGCACAGCTTTCTTGGGGCAAGGAGAAAGCAAGCACAATCAATAAAGCTGGTTAGAGGACAGAAGGGTGTGATAAGGCAGATTACCACAACTGAAAGGACAGTTGCTAACACTGATGGCAAGCTGAGAATAGGATGTCCAGTCTATTGTTTTGGAGTCCAGCCAAACTCTTGGATCCATCTGCTCATAAAACTTTGAGCTGTTCTGGCAGGTTGACATGCCTTTGTGAAATTTTGAGGCAGACAATGAACGAAGAAGTAGTCCTGTACGTATTTTCAGAAATACCAGAACAAGTCCCTGTCCAATCTGACATTTTCTGCCCTAAATTAGAAGCTAATGAAAGCAGACTGTATTCAAGGCACTTTAATATAAATTAAGTCAGTGGTGACATCTTCTAAACAGCACACAGTCAGGATCAGGCTGCAACAGTAGACTAACAGATGTTGGCACTTTTATTACTAATTATACATTTCATTATCATATGATTATTGTCAAACATTACTTGACAGCAAATGCAGAATTTTCAAATCACACCCATTTGCTATCAAAGCCACGCTCTATGTTTGTATTTTTAATGCATCAGCTTAAATAAATTATTGCAATGTCGTAATACTGTTGAATGTGTCTCTTTTTAACACACACATTCATTTAGATACACACAGATGCAGACACACACACACACACACACACACACACAGAGGGACCTTACAAATGAGAATTTCAAATGCCTATGATGCACTGAGACAGATGACCTAAATAAATAAAAAGTATTGAAAAAATAACTGGAAGAAACAGCAGTTGACACTTCTATAGGCAAGTGCACCTTGTTCACAAGCAGAATTTGTACTCTGCACGCCAAAAGCCAGTTCCCAGGATTTCCAGCAAATGGAACCTGAGATTCAAGGTTTGGCTCAGCTTCTGCCAACTAGCGCAGATCATCAAAAGACTATATAGAACAATGGAGCAACAAAGCCCTATAGGCTGAGATGATGTTTTTATCCCATTCGCTTTCTTTAATTAGCAGCAGAAGGCAAAATACCAATACATATTTAACCCAAAGCATGTAGCTTTATTATCCATATGCTTACGAAAAAGACTCATTGGCAATTCACCGAGAACATATGTTGCCATGGCGTAAAAAATAAAAAGCAAGGATTTGTTGTATTCTCGCCTGGATATTTCTGTCCTCGTTCCCCTCCCCCAATTAAAGAACCCCTTTTTCTGCAAGCTAAAAAAAGCAGAAGCTGTGAAAGCCAATTGAAACCGCATTAGCCTTTGCCTTAAAACTGGTGCGTCAGCAATACGTACAGTGAAATATCTCAAGATGGACACTTCGTAGCTGGCCTGGATTTGCTCAGTGTCACAGCAAATACATCAGGGCAGTTCAAGCCCAAAGCTGATATTTGGATCAAAATAATTACCAATGTTTCAGAGAGGGTAGGCATCTGTCAACTCAGCAGACTCATGCTTGCTCAATAAATGGTAGATACCATTAAAAGGATCAGCCCTGGACATCTTTAATTTAAAGATATCTAAAGGGAAAAGGAGAGTTTATCTTCCTTCCTTCCTTCCTTCCTTCCTTCCTTCCTTCCTTCCTTCCTTCCTTCCTTCCTTCCTTCCTTCCTTCCTTCCTTCCTTCCTTCCTTCCTTCCTTCCTTCCTTCCTCAGCCTTGCAAGGTAGTCCAGACAAGAAGTACATCCAGGAGTATCAGCTCTATCTTTACTGTTAGATTACATTAATAGAATCTTGAAAGTCTGAAAGTACACATTTCCTCCTTCACCTTTACAGTCCAAGAAAAACAGTCCCAGAAACTAGGGAGGGCCCCTTCTGAGACATTCGCCATGCTCCCTTTCCTTCTGTGGGCTCAGCTGCCTCTTATCTGACTCTTACCTAGTGTGCAGCTGTTCCTCCTGTCTCCCAAGGTCATTCCCATATACCATTCTTCCTTCCTTCCTTCCTTCCTTCCTTCCTTCCTTCCTTCCTTCCTTCCTTCCTTCCTTCCTTCCTTCCTTCCTTCCTTCCTCCCTCCCTCCCTCCCTCCCTCCCTCTTTCTTTCTTTCTTTCTTTCTTTTTTTCTTTCTTTCTTTCTTTTTTCTTTCTTTCTCTCTCTCTCTCTCTTTCTTTCCTTCTTTCTTTCGAGTTAAAGCTAAAACAATTCATAGCCATCCTTGTCAAAACCTATCACCCTGTAATGTGTGAGTGACGCATTCTTTGCTTCTGCAGGACAGGGAAAATGTGAGGGCACTAATAATAATTCTGCTGTCATCTGGTCCCTCTTTCACCCTCCCCATCTCAGAACTAAATCTTTTACAATGAACCTCCTTGATCAGGTTTCACTGCTTGGGCCCTGCTACCACTGCTGCTTCTCACCCGTTGCTCCTGAGAAAGCCATTTTAATTCTGTTTTGCTGGGGCTTATGTTCTTTAAAGTACTTATAATCTATGACTGGAAAATATCCATTACCGAAGAGCTGTGATTGTAACAGAAGATTACTCTTGGCTGAGTCACTGAAAATTGTGGAGTGAGAAAAAGGACAAAATGAACAGGGGAAAAAAACCAGGAGGTTGTGTGTGTTCCTTTTCTAAAGGGAAGAGCCATTTTGAAATTAGCCCAGGGGAACAACTCCTCCCCTTCCCTCAGGACCCAAACTTTTTTTTTTTTTTTTAAATCACATGCTCTCACCCATCAGACTGACAAAGCTTCTTCTGACTGGAATGGTACAGCGTAGTGTTGTAGCTCCTGCCCTAGATACCAGGGAGGGAAAGTTTTTTTCAGTTGAAGCCACATTTATTTACTTCATTTATATATGACTTTATATATTTATATATGACTGGTGCAAATGGTTTAGCGTGAGACACCGCCTCTTCCTCTCTCATGTCTCTTTCTGTTTCTCTTTCTTGCCTTCTCCCCCTTCTCCAGCAAGTCATGGGAGGGCATAAATCACTGTTGCTGGAGGCTTCATCTCCAGCAATTGCCCCATTCATTTAGCCTCTCCCCATTCCTTTCTCCTCAGGGTTCTTGAAGGAACCCCTGCAGATGAAAGCATGATTCCTTTGGCCATTCCCTCCATGCTGTAGGCAGAAACAGCTGTGCTCATTTGTGCATTCTGGTCAGGTAAGCTCCATTGCTTAGGATTAACCTTGTTAAGGGTGGCTTTCTTCTTTTTTTGTGGTTAGTTTATAGCTCAATGTATTGTGCAACTCTCCCAAACAGGCTAATTCATCCACCAAATGAAGCATGCTTTGTTAGGGCAGCCAATGATAATCCATTTAGCCAGGCAATTTCTTAACCAACTATTGTGGTTATTTCCCTAGTGACTTGGCTACGCAAGGCTGTGGTAGCAGCTGTTATGGAATCAGTACCCCCGAGCCTTTCAAAATAATAGGCATTTTTAATAGTCCCTTCCTAGTAGGGCTGGAAGTTATGTTTTCTTCTGCCCTGATGTTTTTCTTCCATTTTAAATTCCTTTCTCTTCCATTTTTAAAAGAAATAAGTGAACTTTGCATAGCAGATAGATGGATGGATGGATGGATAGATATTGTAATCTTTTCTTTCAACCATTGCTTCATCCAAGACCTTTCCTAATGCTGTTTCCACAATGGAACATCTTGTTCTTTCAACTTCAGTCCTAATTCCTGTAAAATGGGTATTATATCTCTCTACTTAACTGGGAGACATCATTGTGATAATGCATCTTTTGCATGCTAAAGGGCTAATCAGAATGCATTAAGCATTAACTGGGGTAGGAGAATTCATGGCCCTCTCCCCAAGAACAAGGGTGGACACCCCGAACCAGGGTGGACATTTGTGGCCTGTGGGTTACTTGCAATCTTAGGACTCTGCCTTTGCCTGTTGATGCAGCTTCCTTTCTTTTTCATCCTCCAAGAAATCTTATTGATTGGTTAAGCTTTTTCATGACCCAGAATTAGTTGAAGGATCATTCTGATGAATATCTTCAATTTTTGTAGAACCTTACCTGGTTCCCCACCTTTTGCCGTTTGATGGACATCAAAAAGAGTCCAGCTGGATTCAGCCAAATATGTATCTAGTTTCTATCTCATTAGAATCAACCAGATGTCTCTGGAAAAACCACAAGCCATTTTCAAAGGTAAACACAGAATCATGGAGTTGGATTTTTAAAAAATATATATTTTTAAAAAATCATATTTTTAAATTTTTGTTAGAATCTGCCAGAAAATCTGTACTCACTATCAGTTGCTACTTTCCTAACATAAGAATCTTGGGCACATCTTCTAATATACCTAGTTTGGGGTACAACTTTCACTGATATAGTTGGCTGTGTTACTGGAGGCACATGGAGGCCATCATAAATGACAACCTCATGTCTCTTTGTTACTTTCTTTCCAGGCAAAGTAGTAAAACAAGATGTGGCAAGATGTTACCTGATTTGGGAGCATCCTTATCCCAGCTTTGCTTGATTGATGACTACAGTTTATGGGAAACTTGGAATGTGTTGACAGCACATGATGCATTCTGACTTAAAAGCTGAAAGTAGTACTTACACAAAAGGAACCTTAACTGCTGAATCGCAAGATGTAATAAAAAGAAAGTCTCTCAATTGAAAATTATTTTATTTGCTAGATTTATATCCTCTCTCTTTCTCAGGAGATCCTCAGTGCTCCTTCCTCTCACCTGAGTCCAACATCTTAACCACCATCCTACACTGGCTGTTGAGCTTAGAGAGAATGACTGGCCAAGACACTCAAGTTTTCATGGCTGATGGCGGACAAGGACCTGGACCTCCAGCTCCTTAACCCTTACACCACACTAGTGCATTGTGTTTTGTTCTCCTAACAAAGTTACTGGTGGAGTGAGTCACTTGCTACTTACATTTCCTTGGGGTATTTTTTGCTGTCATGATTGTGACATATTAAAAAAAAAAAAAAAAACTGCTGTTGATATGAGTAATTTGCACAAGACACCTATAACAAATTAAAGGCAAAACCATGGAAAAATCCACCCTCATCAAGAAAATAATGCAAGCCAATAATAGGATCATTACTCAAGTTAAGTCCCTCCATTGCATTACTAAGAACTAGGAGATAAAACTGTAGCCTAGAGCTGAGCTCTGCAATCAGATGGTTTCAAAAATCTTCCTGCTAGGCTGGAACAGGCTTGTCCGAGTGCCTGACACACGCTGGTAACACATTCATCAGCGGATATGCATCACTGAAGGTTATTCCCGTGCATGGCCTCCTAAGGTAAGGAGTGTTTTGATGAAAAATAATGGACATTTGTAAGTTTTTTTCAAAGGAGAAGAGGATTTCAAGGAAAAAATATGGTATTCTTGCACTTAGTAACAAAACTCTACTATTAGTGGTATAATCCTCTGTTTGGTAGTTTGCAGCTTCTGGCACTTCTGTTCAATCCCAAGAAAAGATAGGGAATTTTTCCCACAACCTTTTTTTCAGACTGGAAAGTGTGGGCAGCTAAGGAGGCTTTCAAGTGATAGACAGATGTGTCATAGAAACAATCATATCCTATGTAGCACATTCTGTGGCAAAAATCTTAAAAACACCACCTAGAGAAATGCAAAAGAAATCCTCAAGCTTCCTGAAAAATGAGATTGAAAAATAGAGTTCTCTTTGGTTGGGGAAGAAATTAAACAAATTGCAATGCAGTCAGTGTCACAGAATTTTCCACTGTGGTGCCTGCCCTCTGGAAGACTCCCTCTGCCCAGATACAGTTGTCCCCAATGCTGTTGGCCTTCAAACTGACAATAAATACCTGGCACAAACAAAAAATTAATTCTTATAAATGTTTCCTTATATCCCTTCCAGAAGCTACCATTTGAAAACTCAATCTTTGGGTCATCCCATAGTTAGCAATTTTATTTTGGTCAATGATCAGATCACATTACAGTTTTTCCTACCAACGAGTGGTTCCATTTTTATTTTTAATATTGGCAATTGGGGAGGGAGTTAACAGCTGAGTGGCAGAAGATCTATGCTACATGGATAAAATGTCACCTAATTCTATATCAATCTATCCAGGGCTGCTGGAGGTCATTGTTGGACATTCTTCCTTGAATGCTTTCTTTGAGAGACATTCTGTCTTTGAGAGACAACCAAATCGTGGCTAGCAAAGAAGTCTTCTCAGTGGTAGCACCACAGTTATGGACTACTTTTTCCAGAGAGGTTCACTTGGCACTATTCTAGTCTTTTGGGTGTCAAGCTTTTAAAAAATTAAATTAAAAATTTAGAAACAGAATTTAATAGGGAAATTGGGAGATGTTTCCTGATGCCTAAAGTACACTACATATATTCCATGCATACCTCCCTCTCCGTACCTTATGCTCACCTGTTGCCCTTGGTGTGGGGAAGAGAACTTCACAGAAGCATCCAAAATAGTTCAGGGATATCTGATGTTTCTTAGTCATCCATAGTGAAAGCATCATCAATTCTTAATCAACCATAGTACAAAGAACCATCAGCCATATAAATAAATCTACTTTAAACCACTGTAATTTTGCGAACAATAATGACACTATTAATGCAATACTTTCAAAATAACAGGTTACCCATTTGAAGCTTTGCCACATAGGAAGACCTGGGCTTCCTTGTAAATTCTCACTCATCTGGATCTCTCTAGGTATCCTTGGGTAGGTATCTTTGGAGCATGATTTCTCCTGAGGATCTGAACTCAAGAACAGATTCCTATCTGAAGAGGACAGAAGCATCCAGACACAAGCTGGTTCATGGCAATTTAGAACTTTAAAACCAGGTGGCCAATTCAGGGCTGTAGGAAGCCCCATGAGTCTCTCTGCAATAGTTGTCACCAAACATTAATTTATACTGTGACCCAAGGTGTGAAGTTCAAATGACCTTAACTGCATCTTTTTAAAAATTAAATTATATGAATTCTTTTTCTCCTAGTCCTGTCAATTTCTTTGCCTCATCCCTGCCCATTGGTGAGGCTACCTTTCCCTTCACAAGGAATGCCACTCGAAAGGCAACGACAGTCCCAACTCGGGCAAGATGGTACTTCCCCAATTCCTAAAAATGAATTACATGCCCTATATCTCTGCAGGATCAGGACTCTTGGCTACAGGCGGAGAGCAGAGAAGAACAAACATTAAGACTGGGAGAGAATGTGTTTGGCAGGACATGGTATGTGAATTGTGAAACCAAGCTGTCATGACCTGGGCAGGACCCAGGCTGCTAGAGATTAATTCCACTAATGATTCCCTTCAACAATCCTTGCCTGGGCGGGCCTTCTGGCAGTTTCTCCAGAGTTTCTCTTTTGCACAAGCTGCTCCAGGCATCATCAAAAGAAATGCAAGGTAGCAGCTCTCCTGGAGAGAACAGCCGGCGGATCCCATTTGCTGTGGTCTGGGCTGTTCCTCCTCCTTGGAGGAAGGCTGTCTTATGCTGTGCTGTTTTTACTGAGTGTTAGAATAAAAGCTGAAGAAGAAGAAGAAGAAGGAGAGCCCTACTGCATCAGGCTGAAGCTCCAGCTAATCCAACCCGATGCGTTCAATACACAGGGACAGGAGGGCGATAGCTGTCATCCGCTACGCTCCCCTCTCTGCTGGTATTTAAAGCTGTGATTTGGGAAAGAGCAAAAAGCCATTAAACCAGGAGCCACTGTTAACCTAATCCTTTAGGAAACTGGTCTACCTAAATTGGCAGCTATCTCCACACCTGATTTCTACAGCATTAAAGAACGTGTAAAAAGGTCCTGCCTTTTAGCAGTTTTGAATCTCCCTGCACTGATCTACAACAGATAGCCTAAATAAAGAAAACCATTCTCTGTCCATACTTTCAGCAAGCATGGTTTCATCTGCCTTCATCGTGTCCTTCCTGGTATCCTCTGACCATCTGCATCATCGTGAACTGACCATCGTGTCCTTTGACCATCTGCAAAATGTCTCATTGAAAAAGCCCTACAAGGCATTGTCTTTCTTCACAGGGGAGCTGCTCTGCCCCTCCTCATTTTGGTCGCTCTTTCTTGTGCCTTTTCTAGCTTCACAATATTCTTTTTGAAGGCTGGTGACCAGAGCTATGTGCAGTAATTGTGTGGAAAACGGGGAGGAACGGAACAGAGGCCAAAATCCCAAACAGAAAAGTCTTGCACATGATTGCAAATGTTCAGCCATGGAACCCATTCACTCTTCTCAAATTCCAGTTCATCTTAATGTACTTGTGAAATTAATTCTTGAACTGGAGGAGGCCTCATTTGGCACATTTTGTTTCCTTCGCATATCCTATTTCCACATTACTGATACACACCGGAAAGAGAAAACAAACAAAAGGCTTCTTGATATAACACAGTTACATCAATATTCCTTGGAATGGCGTTTTGCTGATGTACTCAGGCACATTTGTAACCTCCTCTCCCTCCCTCCCCGCCCCTAAACTGAATACAATCATACATCACACCAAGATTGATTTTATGCAGTGTTTTGTCGCAGGCATAATAGTAATGCAGAAAAGGAGGAGGGGAAGACACAAATAAACAGAGAACATGTAATCTTCAGGAAATCAATTCTAAAGAGGGGGAATTAATAGTCATAATAGTGTAATAATAACAATAATGAAACAACAACATTAAAAGAATCAACAGAGTGGACAATTCTTAATGCAGCAATCTCTCAGTAAATCTTAAGCAATTGGGAGATTCCAAATACAAGGAGAAAAGAGGCTTAGGAAGAAAACTCAGAACATCCCTAATGCAAAACTCAGATCCTGTGAGAAAAGCACAGTGATTCCACCTAATGGCAACTGTTGATAGCACCTTGTTTTGACTTGACTAATTGAAGATTGATCCGCACAGGCTATTTGCACCTAAAAATGCAACATCTAGGTTGGAGGTAAGCAAGCACAACTTCAAACAACCAGCAAAGCAATGCTCACTCACCCGAAAAGCTCCTTATTGCCAACCAGACCTTCTGCATGTCTATCGGGAACTTGTTCTTCTTAGAAATCACAGCATTTTCAATGTACAAATAAGTACGCCTAGAATTGCAGTGTTACAGCATCCATTTTCCTAAGCCACATATTGAAGGCCCTTTTTTAAAAAGGTTGAACTGTTTCCAAGACAAACTTTCAGCCAGGGAACTCTGTTACTTGAGTAGCTTCCTCATGGTCAAGCTTATTGAAAGATCACCCAATTAATCAAGCAACCACATACTTCAGACTGATCTCATCTACCCATAAACTGCCCATTATCCATGCAAAGATTTTTACCTTTACTCTCAATATATAGTACTAGGCTACTTAAGGCATACGGGATTCCTCTTTTATAAAGTTCAGCCCAATTAATCAGTGATCTGTCCAAATTCAACACATGCAGGGCAGGAAGAACTTCAGCAAGGAAAGCCCTTGATGGAGCAGGTAAAATGAACCAGGTCTTGAGAAAGGGCCTTTATTCACAGAAGACAAAGTCATATGCCACATTTGTGGAATGAAATGCTACAGCAAACAAAGGAGTAACACGCTCAGTCTTGGACCACATATTCCAGCAAGGGATATAGAACAGAGATCACAGGCCAACAGAAGAGGTGATGTGTAATCGTATGTGGGAAAGACCTTGGGAGACTGGGCCAAGAAATGGTCAGATAAGAGACAGCATAGCCCACAGCTGGATAGTGGGCAAGGCAAGAGGCTCAGAAGGGACCCTCCCTAGTTTCTTGGGCAATAAAGGAGATGGGGGAGAATTGTACTTTCAGACTTGCAAGATTGATGTCAGCCTTACTCGGTAGACCAGACAGGCCAATTCTACTTTATTGTAAATAAACCAGATAGGCTAATTCTACTTTATTGTAAATCTACGTTTACAGAATCTTGCAAGGCTGAAAGTACTCTTGCCCTGCCTGCTATCCAGCTGCAGGCTATGCTGTCTCTTGTCTGACTGTTCCCTTGGCAGTGTCTCTTAGCCCAGTCTCCCAAGGCCTTTTCCACGTACCATTACATTATGTCACCCATGGTGGGAAGATCCATCTTCTCTACTGTGACATTTTTGTCCTTCTATTTCAACAGAGAGCCATCACATGTACAGCTACTTCCTTAGGTAGAAGAACAAATCCTTGCAGACAAGTTGTCCATGAAGACAACTGTTTCAGGGCAAATACTGTTTCAGGAAGAGCTGGGCAATATTTAATGGCCAGGAGCCACTTTAACTTTTAATGAACATTCTTCCCCCAAGCCTATGTATTTCTGGTTCCTCCATGTATATTGATCATTGTTGCTCTTCTGGAACAAATACATTTACTACAGTAAGTTGTATATGATTTAAATCTAAAAACAGTAGCACAGGGTCCAGTTTAAGCTTATTTATAGTCTCAATATGTGGTCAGAAGATCTATGGTGCAACACATTTGCTGAAGCTAAGCTCCAAAGAGTTGGAGAATCCAAGATAAATTTATTTATCTCATTGTCCATGTTTGCTGTTATTGATATAGTACAATCCATAAGGACAGACCCTATTTCTGAGCTAGTTGCAAACTAGAATTTATACAAGGCAAAATCAAAGACATGAGAGGGAAACAGGTTTAACTGGGAAAGAGTGTGATGATGTTGCTGATTCTACTATTCCCAAGATCCTTTTGCCATTGGTTATGCTGCTTGGAGCTGGTCAGAACTGTACTTCAGCAACATCTGGAGGGCCACAAGTTCCTCGCCTCTGCATAGAAAGTACTGGAACAACTGAGGCACAATAGTATATTAAAATGACCTGTGCCAAAGGGTTTGATGGAAAATCTGAATTCCCGAGAAGAGAATGACGGGAGAAAGATGAGACCGAAATGAAATCAGTGGTAATGATGGGTTCTTAGACTGATAGAGATTCAGGAAACAGTTATCCAAACAGCCAGCTGCAAATTTCTCCCTAAACTGCCTCCCCTACCACAGGAAGGAAGATGGTTAAAAGGCAAATCAGAAAGACTCTACCTTAACGTACTGATTCTAAATGGAAAATTGTTCTCTTGTTGGAATTCCTGTAGCCCAATCCCATTCCACTCAGTCTTACTAAAGAGGACTCTGTGATAACTGTGCTTGGAAGAACCACTTTCTCTGTTATGTATCTGCCAAACAGCCTGACATCAGTTTTTTAAAATAATCCTGCAAAAGCACCAGTGGTGACATATTGTTTAAATATCATTGTCTATTTCATGCACTGTAACAGTGATAAATGTAAAATAAAAATTAGTGCTTTCTCTTTCTCCTGCACACATCTACACAAAGAACAGGGAACAAAATATCCAACCATTCTGAAGAACTGTTTAGGGCTGCATCGAGAAAACTACTGCATTTGCAGTGTGTCCTCACTGCATGGCAATTGCTGTAGCAGGGAGGAGTTTAAAGTGGTCTCCTCAAAGCAAATGTTACACATGTTCCATCCTCTCCATGGCTGTGTATGACTGATCAGACAAAGGTTTGGGCTTTTTTCTTTCTGTCTCATACTGCTATTTTCCTCTTTGATTTCATAGTTAGGATTGTGCAGCAATGGTGCCATCTATCACTGTGCGCCGCATGTGATTCTTTCTGTATAAGATGCAATAGTACATATAGCCTCATGGTGACTGGATCCCAGGGTCTTTGCTCCTCACTGGCACGATAAACACAACTACAAGCAAATATAGTACATAAAGACACTTGATCTCTTGCAAGGCGTGAAAGATGCCACAGATATTGGCTGTTCGGAGTCATTCAATTTATGGCCTTGTCAATAAAGGAACTCATATTCCGAAAGGGACCATATGTTTGTCTGTCTTCAGATAGGTAAATTTACCCATGATCAGAGCTTCCCATATGGTTCCTCTGTAGACCATCTGGTGTCTAAAGGCGGGTGGAGAAGGTACAGAAGCCTTTCAAAGGAGCAGCTGCATCTTTACACAGTCTTCTCTGTCTCCTAAACACACCAAAGGGTGTTTCTAAACCCATTCATTCTTTCAACCAACAGAATAATTCCCAAGCCATCCAAAAAATATAAAACCTGTCCCTTGATATGAGCAAACGCAACTCTCCAAAATAGTAAGATGTCACTGTGAGCTGAAGATGAAATCTATGATGGAACATAGGAAGTTCCAGTAGGTCAAACCATTTTGGTTATCTAGCTCAATGCTCTCTGCTCTGACTGGTAGCCCAATAGTGTCCATTCTGTTTTTCTGGCATCTGCAACTTAAACTGGAGATTTTATGGTTTGGCCCTTGACCCTTCTAAATATAGAACATGTGTTTGGTCCTGAGCGATGGCTTTGTTCTGAAGCCAAGTACACAGACAGAACTTAGTATCAAAACAAGCTATGTGGAGTCTGAGAGTAGCTCAGCCTTCACCCAAGGGACAATTCATTCAGATGGAACCCATGGCTATCTTGGCCTATGAGATCTTTGGAAGATCATCATGCAGTTGTTCAACTAGTTGGGCAATGATATCAACAAATTCAGTGGCAGGTAGGCAGTCAGAAAGGAAAAGGGGGTTCTGGACAAGAAAAACGTCAGACTGTACTTGAACAAGAGTTTGTTCCTTGAGATAAAATCAACACTGATGGTTAGGTATTGGTGAAAACAGATGTCTCAGAGGAGAAAGGTGTAAGTAGCCTGGCTCCATGATATACAAAAGAATTTTATTTTAAGGCTGCTGCTGATTAGGGAGGAAGCTACTGTACCACAATTTACAGCAATTCTGCCCTTTGTGGGTCTTAGCATCTCCTGGTACATCTAATATCCTCTTGATCACAGGGACTGAGGCAAGTCGGAAGACTAGTGTCGGATTGAGTACTAGCTCATTTCCTGCCTAGAGCAGCAGTTCTGGGGTAACTTGTTCTTAACTGAAAATGGAATTGAGAAACTGAGTAGCAAATGATATCAACTCCATAACAATTATCTGGCTTAATATCATCGTAACTGCTAGGTCTAGATGTCTTAGCATCGATTGGAAATGCTGCGTTAAGTTGCTCACGGGCAACTTTCCTGCACGGAGGACAGACCTAGATTTCAAAAGCATCTGTTTGAAGATATTCTGCAATTAAGGTCTGGTCAGTCCAAGTTAGTTTTAAAGCAAGGAAGGAGACCCATGAACTTGCTCATCAACAGTTAGCAGGATCTGACTGAACAACCTCATGCGTCAGCTGGTCATGGTCTTCTCTGCAGGGCAATGAAATATGTATTGTTCCATCAGATTTGGGAGAGTTTGCCATCACCTTTATGCTGGGGGAGCTGAACATTGTTTTGGGGTTTCCTTTAAGTTTCCAATCTTAAGTGATTTTTAGTTTTTCATGGTATGGTGTTGATGGCTTTAGTTTAGTTTAGTAAGAAATAAGGTTTTCTTATTTTGCAGTGTATTTCTTTTCAATGTCAACTACCTGGAGTCCTTGGGGTACAAAGGGGGCAATACATAAATCAGTAATGGTGAGATATTCTGTAACTTGTATGTAAATTATGCCAATTGTTTTTAAACAAGCACGCCATTTTTGACCCAAGGGTTGCACTAAGATTGGGGGGAGGGGGGTGTACTGAGTGGGGCAGGATGACAAAATGGTGAGACCAGGACCAAAGCAAATGAAATGCAAGTTCATACTTAATTTAGATCAATTTAATTTGCATTGATTAAATATAGTTAATATATAATTAGCACATATTATAGAATATTATGCTTCCCTCCCACTAGAAACCAGAATTTGGTGCTGCCTTTGGAAAGGGTGCTAGGAGCTCTACTGAAGGTTTTAAGAGACCCCATGCAATCCTGGGGCTCCAGGCTGTGCACATCTGATCCACGTTTACAAATTACCACATGCAAATTTAATTCAAATTTGTGTCTACATTTGCCCTTGTTCTTTGTGAAGCATAGATGGCCATTCTATGTTGCAGAGATGTGTGGTGTCTTTGGTGAGCATGTTTCTAAAAATCATATCAATTTCTGGAAATGAATGGTAGCAGGACAGAAGCTTCTTCATAACCTGCAGTTTTATCAGAAGGAAGAAGAAAAGAGCAGCTTAAATCAGAAAAAGCCACAGTGAGATGTTCTGTGCTAGGTTTGCTCTTTTATTAACTCTCTCATAGACTTTTGCTGGCATTAAGCATACTTCAGAATCACATCTGATGCATGTTTCAAATCAAAGTAACCTGATCTTTACTTCCTAGATCTAAATCTCCAGATACAGCCATCTTTCAAATGTTGTATTGCTCCGATTTTGTGATGCAGTTCTCAGTTCAAATGAATGCACCCCAAAGCACACAGTAGTGTGTATTTCAGAGGAAAATATTACTGAACGTATTTATTTTAAAACAACTTATTTCTGTAAGAAAAAAAAATAGACTGCAACAATATGGATTTAAAATGAACTTCTGTGGCTACCTCCCCATCCACGCAGTTAATGCAGACGTGGGATGGAATGGTTTTATCAGTGAAAACTTGCAAAATTTATACTGATTAGAAACAGATCCTCCATACTATTTCTGTGTCTGTTCTTTTGGGAAAACCAGAGTTACATAAATCAAGGCCTCATGTGCCTTAAAAGTGCCCAGAACTGATTTTAGTCTCTACTAGAACTGGAAAAACTCCTGGAGAATGTCTGGCAGGCAGGGTATGAGAATATTAAGATAGATGGAGGAACAATCTGACCGGGACTTAACTTGCTATGTTCCTACAGATGATTAAATTCAAAGGCAGAGGGACAGCTGTGAACCTGGCAAGTTGGCATCAGATACTACCAGGCTTATAAATAGGGCATGCTTATTTCAGAGGAGAGGGGGAAATGCCACCCAGTTTGTCATATTTTTCCCTGTTAGCTCTTA
Organism: Python bivittatus; assembly: GCF_059951505.1. Lineage (NCBI taxonomy): Eukaryota > Metazoa > Chordata > Lepidosauria > Squamata > Pythonidae > Python > Python bivittatus. The sequence goes on along the minus strand of NW_028277085.1, from coordinate 8,115,613 downwards.
AAAAGGATTGGAACCAGATTTGGCTGTAATAATTTTCACTTCCAATGAGGCCAATCAGTGGGAAGAGATACTCCAGGATTTTATTGACTTTACCCTGGTTATATTGCCAAGTGAACTCCCAGCTGAATGAGATCTGGCCTCCTCCAGAATGAAGCCTTGTTTCAGGATTAGAAAAAGGATGAGTGCCAAAGTTATTGGTTCCACGTACACTGCTCAGCTTCACCATGACTGATTGCCTTAAAATGGCAAGCCAGCCTTGGTTTCTTTCGAAGGCCCTTCCTCCTAATTTTATTTATTCATCCATTCAATTTATCATTTGATTTATATAGCTTACCCATCTCACTTTTATATGATTCTAGGTGGCTTACAATAAAATAAATACATAAAACACAAAAATAAAAATAAAACACATAGCAGCTGGGCATTATCTAACCCAGCGTTTCTCAACCGTAGCAACTTGAAGACGTGTGGACTTCAACTCCCAGAATTCCCCAGCCCTGGGAGTTCGGGGAGTTGAAGTCCACACATCTTCAAGTTGCCAAGGTTGATAAACACTGACCTAACCAATCATCCACACAGCCAGGAGACAGGCTCTCTCTCTATCCACACATGCCAGGCTCAGGCAGAAAACCAAGCTTTCAAGGCCTTACAAAAGGCCAACAGGGATGGAGCCAATCTAATTTCAGGGGGGATGATATTCCAAAGGGTGGGTGCCAAGGCAGAAAAGGCTCTCCTTCTGGGGCCCGCCAGCGGACACTCCTTAGCTGACACTACCTGGAGCATGTCCCTCTGGTTGGATCGGGTAGGACAGGTAGAGACACTTTTATGAGGAGGATCCAGATCTCTTCCTCAATTTCCTGTCCTCAGGAAAAGAAGTGGCACCCCTGAGTAGAGTTGGAGGGAGAGGCTAAATCAACAGACAATTTAAGAGAGGAAAGAGGTGAGCCTCATGAAGATCTAAAGATGGGATTTTCAGTGGGTCCATCTGTATCAGCTCTTTGCACAGTGAAGGATCTGGCTTTGTCAGAGTTTTCAATTGCATGGAGAATTCCTCTTGAATCCAGTTCTGGTTGCTTTCTATTGTTTCTTGTATTTTTGCCTGCAGCTGGACATAGAAGCCTGTCACTTTTAATGCATTTAAACTCTGACCTGGTGAGAAAATAGGATCCATTATTTCTATTTTACTGCTCTTATTGTTTTCTTTGTACTGAATTAAGTTGCTGCTGCTGCTGCTCCTCCTCCTCTTGAATCCAGGTGAATGAGAATGGAAACCCTTAACACCTGGCATGCTAACCAGAGGTGTACAGCCTGAAATCCAGGGCTTCATGTTATACTTGAACATGCTGGCTACAGTTCCCAGAACTCTTTCTAAAGCTGCCATTTGAACTGTCTTTCTAGCTGTTTAAAAAACAAACGGGGGAGGTCGTTCCACAGAGCACAATCACATATCAAATGTATTTAATCAATTTAATTAAATGTTAATGTCATTTTGATGACATAGATTCCAAGCGAGGATTTTCCAGGCTCCTCCAATTTCTTCATTCTGATTCCTGAATCATATCAGGATATCATGAATAAAAGGCCTATCATTCTATTTTTTTAAAAAAATATATTATTTGATTATTATTTGTACTATTCTTCCAAGTTTTGCAGATTGACTTAATTTAAAGTAAAAAAAATAAAAATTAATAAACTCAGATCAAGCCTGGCTGATCTGTCCATCCCTCGTTCATGTTTGTTATTTTCCCTTCCTTTTAAACAACGTTTTTGAAGTATTAAACTCAGCAATTATTTGAGACTCCAACTGAAGAGACTTGGAATACTTTTTTTTCAACCTCACAGATCTAAAAAGGATTATTTTGCTTTCTTTTAAAGAAAAAGTACAATGCATTTTAAAAAAGGATATACTGTATATTAATAAATATTGAGGTCCTAATTTTGACCTGGGGAATTTTACGTCAAAGGATTGGTTCTGGTTTAATGTTACTACAGTTGCCTCAAGGACTTCTCTGAAAAAAAAATCTCTATGAAAGAGAAAGTTTTAATAAATTTTTAGCTTTCAATCTCAGCAACAATTTCCATTTGGCTGAGCCCCACAGCCAAAGCTGTGCAATTCTTAGCCCCAAGAGAATTCTGCCTCCCTGTTCTATGTCGGCATTCACAGTCCCTTCCTTCTTATCTGAGTTTTAAATACCCTTTTCAGGCTGAATGCCTCAACGGGACTTCTCTTGATGTAGCTTTGGCAAGCTAGAAGGGGGGTTGTTGGGAAATTTTAAGTACTTAGGCAGGGCCCCCAGCATCAGTGTCTGAATACTGGGGCTATGCAGATCTGTGAAAGATGCTTTATTTCACTGAAGGTTCAAATTTAGCCCTATCTCAATGCTGCTTTACAAAAACAACATGGCTCCCTCACTTCGCCTGCTTTGCGTACCTTCTCTGGCATTTGCAATACCTGGAAGAGGCTTCTGTGGCCTCATTTGCAGCCTTCCTTTTTCACAAAGGAGCCAGAAGCAAGTTGTGAAGGAAGAACTTGCTTCCTTGCTTGAATAAGGCAGGTTTCTTGGTCTCTGGATCATGAAGTGCCTTCCTGAAGCTAAGAAAGGCCACCTGAGGTTTGCTAAATATCGCATCATCTTTTTTTTTACAGTGAGATGTATCATATTTTCCAAGAGTATATGGCCATGCCATATACTCTTGGATGAGTATGGAGTCTTGGATGAAGACTCCTTACAACAGGTACAAGTGCAATGCATAGGGACAAATTTCATCTTAGGAGTACACATTTCGGAGCCAGCTGGGTGTGGTGGTTAAAGGAACCAGGCTAGTGTAACCGTCTGTGGGAACGACCTTGGGAAACAAGAGGAAGAGCCACAGCCTAGACAATATCTGATAAACAAAATCTGAGTCTGAAGGAAGGGTGGGGTGGAGAAAGCAACTCAGAAGGGATGCTTCCTAGTTTTCAGGAGAGTAAAAGTAAGGGAGGGGACAGGTTCTTTCAGACTTGGAAGATTGATGTCAGCCCTTTGAAGTAGTCAAAATGCCTCTCCCCTCCCTTACTTGCACGATTCTGTTACTGTCACCTTACAATAAAGATAGTGGTTCGTGTTTCTTGTCTGGACTACCTCAAAGGGGCTGACAGCTACAGATCAGGAGACTGTGAGTTCTAGTCCTGTCTTAGGCACACAGCCAGCTGGTGACCTTCAGCCAGTCCCTCTCTCTCAGCCCTAGGAAGAAGGCAATGGCAAACCACTTCTGAAATCTTGCCAAGAAAACTGTAGGGACTTGTCCAGGCAGTCACCAGGAGTCAACACTGACTCAAAGGCACCAAAATACGCCCCCCCCCCATTTCTACTCTTGCATATACCCACAAAACCAACCACTACCAACTACACTTAGGCCTCTGGCTGGTTTCAAGGACACTGATGAAACAGGCTTGCACTTGGGCTTTCTGGCTTGATATATAAATACATCCTGTTTGTGTGAATTTCAGTACTGTGTACACAGTGGGCATCAGAGTCCCATCCAGAGCATTCTGTTTTAAATCAATGCAACTAAAGTGATAACAGCAAATCAATGTGTAGGATATAGGATGGGAGAAATATCTGTCAACAGCTCACTTCTTCACTTAGTTGCTGAGGATAAACACAGAAGAAAGCTTGACAACAGATTAGGCAAGATTAAAAACCAGCTGAAGGTGAGTGAATAAAAGAGGATGATTGGTGGAATGATTTATAAAGGATCCAAAGAAATGAAAACTTTTGAACAAAGCAAATAGTCTGCCAGTTCAAGGGTTTGAACTACATAGAAGAAGATTTGGCTACACACATCTGATGATTCCTGATAAGGGTGAAACTAGTCGTGTACTGCCTCCGGATGGTCAATATAACTAAACATAATACATGAACAATGGGTTGCATGGTTGGTTCATCCTACCCGGTTCCATTTGGGCAAGCTGAGTACAAACTATGCGAGGATCTTTATACATCTGCTATTGAGGAACTGTCTGGAGCTGGGGACAAAATGGGTATTCCTAAGGTTAAATTTGGAATATAAGAAGAAGCTGGATTCATCTAAAAGCAAGATGTGGCAAGTGTGAAGCAAAAGAGAGAGCACACACAAAGGAAACTCTTCTGGTTTAGGACTTCCTTATGGTCAATCTGAGTGGGTAGATATGGTCTAGAGTCTGAGCATAACTGAACATTTGGAAAGGAGCTCCACACTGCAGTCTAGACAGAGTACCATGAGAACAGCAGCACCAAGACTTAAACGTTTCTGGTTCTCAACCCGAATCAGGGTCAGTCTTAGTGCTAGGCAGAGGGAAGCAACTGTCTCAGCAGCAGATGTTGGTGATAGCAGTAACAAATCTTCATCTGTTCCTTCTGAGCCTCTAAGCCATTCCTATCTTGGATGACAGAGCTGTGTATGTCCCACACGCACATCCAAACTCTTCTGAAACTCCAGCGTCCTAGAGGATTCAACCATGGGCCTTACAGTTGGCTTCTGAATTTAAAATGGTGCTGTTGAGGGAGATAGATGGGTAATATCTTGTCTTTTATCTCAGGCAATAAAATACCTTGGTGCAGAGGGACATTTTTCAAGAGTTCCAATCAAAGGCTTAAAGAAAACGACCTTGTGCAGCCATATCAAAAACTTTAAAAACTCACCTTGGGGCAACGATGACAGTTCCCACTCCCTAGTGGAATATTTATTTTAGTTAGAGGGAAGGGCTAATATAATGGAAGAAGGAAAACATAGCCCATCTGAATGCTGTTAAAATCACAACATATGTCTGAAGATACCATCCCACGCATGTCGCCATTGCCCCCCCTCCATCTGAATACCCATGCACAAGGGGGTCCTTAGTATGAAACAAAAATATCATTTAACTTCAAAGTCTCTGCCTTCAATTTTGAGAAACTGAAACAAATTGAATGCTGTCCCCTTGATAAAACTGTTCACAAAGCAAGAGGGATTTTCAACAAAGCTTTGATGACTCCCGTTCCGTTCAGCTAGTTATCCTGGTTAATTGGATCGATGGTGACAATGGTAATTACCAGAGATAGGACCGCTTGTTCTGTAATTATGTGTCAATCTTTGGTATGAATTGGACTACAGGATATGTACAGTAGATTCTCCCAATTACAAGCAGGTTAAGTGAATGACTGAAGCTAATCATGTTTGTTTTTATACAGAGGGATAACAATTCCCAATCAGAAGCAACTTTCTTTTTTCAAAGGCATTAAATCTGCGAAGCTGCACTACATCATGGATTTGTAAGACAAATATACAACTGAGGGCCTAAAGGTTTTATTTAATTTAAGGATTTTTTAAAAACCTAAAGTAGCACAATCTGCTGCAACCATGGGTCTGCTGGCAGTCACTCTGATTTTCACATTCCTGCTACTACATTTTTTAAAGAAGAAGTAACTCATTATTTCCAAAAGACATGCTAAATATGGGAATAATCTGAATTGCTGTGGAAGCTTTTATGGGGTTTGCTTAAAAATGATATCCCACAGTAAAATATATAGGACTTTAGAACATCCTTCACGTTCACAAGTGCATAGTTGTATAATTGTAAGGACCTTGCGGAAAGCATTATTAAGCTTCATCAGCAACTAGAAAGGCTTTAAGGCTCCGTGTGGTAGAATTTTTCTTGTTGGCAGACGGTGGACCTAAAGCTCATACATAGTGTGGCATATCAATGGTTTCTGGTTATCTATAGTATTTGGCCCTTTCTATGATGTGAGAGAAGATTAGCCAATGGCAGCTAATCTACACATAGCTTAGAATGAGAGAAACGCATGAGCAAACCAGAGTGGCCATCAAAGGTCTCCTTGGTATCTGTCTTGACCAACATCTTGGGAACGGGCAGTATTACCAATCTATGGGATGCTCTTCTTTATGGTGGTCTATGACCATAATAAAGATTTGATTTGATTTGCTCTTCTTTGCTAATACCCCTTCTGTGTACCCAGTCTCTTCAAATGTGCAAACAAACAGGAGAGGCAAGAGGACCTTCAGTTTCTGCCAGAGCTTCATGGCACAATTAGATAATTTTAGATTCTGAACTTCATGTTAATCTTATGCCCTCTTCTTTTTGAGCTGGTTATAAGGATTACTCTAGCTACTACTGCTACAACCAAAACACGTGTGTAACCAACCCTACTGCTTTTGGGGGTCTTGCTCATTCTTATAAATGAATGAGCTTTGTCCCCAGCTCATGCCTAGATGGCATCAGCGGGATACACAAAGTTCATAGGAAGAAGACAAATAAAAAGACAGTGGTAATAGAAGCAGAGGCATGAGCTCACACAGGGAGGACATGAATTGAAATAGAGTGGCACTCTTTTGCCCCCACTGGGAAATAATATTAGTTACATGAAGAATTGGCTACCAAAGCTTCAAGCATCCATATCATATATTATAATTCCATACTGCTTTCCATACAGCTGCATCTTGAAACTGTTTACAATAGAATTATAAAATGCAGTAATGAAAACAATAAATTTAAACCATATAAAACACATTCATTGAAAGGACAGACAGGGAAAGGGGAGAAATCAACAAGAACATCAGTCATCCAATGTTTGTATGGTGATGGCCTAGGTGAAGAGACAGGTCTTCAACAGATGTCTAAAAGGTATAATAGTGGTTCCCTAACACATTTCACAGGGGAGAGCATTTCAGAGCACAGGTGCCACTACAGTGAGGGATGTGCCCATGAGTAACTGCAAAATGATACTCTTTCATCTCAGAACATGCAGTATAATCTTTTCTGATGATCTTAGTGATCAACCAAGTCTATACAAATGATGGCAACCCATCAGATATTCCTTCTCAACCAAAATATTGGTATAGTTTCAATGTAAGCCAAAAGAATTTTGCCATATAGCATCCTAGATTTCTTAGGCATAGGTGGACAACCAAAGACTGGTTTGGTCTTAGAAAATGTTTCTTCATTGTTGAATTTTACCCCAGCGTTGGTGGCTTGCATTTATGATGTTCCTCTTCGGCAAGACAGATCCTTTGGTAACCAATTCCAGCACACGAGCTTGGAGATAGTTAAGATAATCAGTGACAAAAATACTATTCCTACAATGCAAGTTTTGTTTTTTTTAAAAAAGCTCTTTTGAAGGTATTGCAATTTTTTTTATATTAGAGGATGAGATACTGAAGTATCTATGGAAGAACCTTAACAATAAACAGGAAAAATAAGTGCTTATCTTTTTTATACACCAAAAAGAAAGAAAGAAAGAAAGAAAGAAAGAAAGAAAGAAAGAAAGAAAGAAAGAAAGAAAGAAAGAAAGAAAGAAAGAAAGAAAGAGAAGGGAAGGGAAGGGAAGGGAAGGGAAGGGAAGGGAAGGGAAGGAAGGGAAGGGAAGGGAAGGGAAGGAAGGAAGGGAAGGGAAGGGAAGGGAGGAAGGGAGGGAGGAAGGAAGGAAGGAAGGAAGGAAGGAAGGAAGGAAGGAAGGAAAGAAAGAAAGAAAGAAAGAAAGAAAGAAAGAAAGAAAGAAAGAAAGAAAGAAAGAAAGAAAGAAAGAAAGAGAGGAAAAGCTTAAACGCTTCTAAATCAGGCATTGTCACCATCATGTTACCTGAGATTTTAATAAGAAGTCTTGCAAATCAGGTGGTGGCTATTATAGATGACCCCTTAAGTTAAGTAACAATGAAGCAAAGTATTTTTCTTTTATACCATAATCTCTGCAAATGAGTTCCAGACATCTCTAGCAATGCTTTGATTGATAGTATTTGAAAGCTGAACAACCTGGTTAATTAGGCAGTCCTGTGGGGGCACTATGTGATGTGCACTGAAAACCATAATTAAAATATTATATTACAGTGATCTGTGAAGGCAACTCACCCTTCTTTCCCTAAGCTTGGTCTTTTCTAAAGGTGTGCCACTTTGATCAATGCATCCGACAAAAGATCTGGCTATGTGATCTAGCTTTAGAGGTCAAGAGCTCATCCTTTCATGAAGGAAAACAAAAGACAAAAAGTCTTTCTTTTGTTCTTCTTGTCTTTCTTTCTCCATGGCTCTAACCCTTAGTCCCATCATACCTTGTTTCACTGCTTAACTCTCCAACATAACCAAAAAGAAGCTGCTTTAGTAAAATGTGTATACTCCATCTTAATTCATGGGAATAGTAATTGAAAAATTGGATTTAATTTAAGAGGACTTTCTGTTTCCACTAAGGACTATTTAGAAGGACGGTTCCATTTCCAGTAAGGACTGGAGAGCTCCAAAAGTGTCTTAGATTTAAACAGGGATGGTCATCAACAGCAACTTGGGTCTGGGTATTCATTGTTTTTGATCACGTTAGATCACTTTCACTTTGCAGGTGTGGTTCTTTCTTATCACTGATTAATTATACTTCCAAGCAACCTCATAGGAGCAAGTTCTATAGAGAGCACGTATGTCAGTAAAGTAACAATAATAGCAACAAACCAGCCATGAAAAATAGGTCAATAATTGGGATCAAATCATCAACAACAACAGCAACAATAACGTGTTAAAAATTGCAACCAAACCAGCAGCAAAACATTGTGAAGTTCAAACACCATGAAAGGTCTGTTGTTGTTGTTTAATCCCTACAGAAACAAAAAGATCTTCCTAGTACTGAAAAGATTTTAATATAGATGAGCCCCTGTGGAGAGGATGCTCCACAGATGGTGTATCATTACTTTCTCTTTGGTTAAGTGTCTCACTTCACTTGGCAGGGTAAAGGACTATATGAAGAAGAGCTTCAAATGAAAACCTTGAATTGGCACTCTCACCTGGAAAGTAAATTGATTTGGAGATTGGAACAAACTGCCTTTAAGCTGAATATCCAAATCAAGTATTTGCACAGTCCTAGCTATTGGCAGTAGCAATAAACTCTGAAGTTTATAGGAATATGCACCCAAAATCAACAGTTTACATCAGCAATAAGAAAACATCACTCTTGATAATGCGGGGATACAACACTCCTGATTCGGTCTCCTGTATGAAATTATATCAGTGTCAGGGGTAAAACAGGCAAGTGGTAATATGCGGCAGCGTGGGTCCAAAAGCATGTTAGATTCATTAAAAGACTGCTTCATGTATACTTTCTCAGATGGAGTTGTAACATTACAGAGCTGATATATTAACCAATGAAGAATAAAACAACCTTGCACATGGTTGTATTGTTGATTGATCATAAGCAATCTTTAAAACAGGGTTGACTTTGTAGACATGGAAAGAACTAGCAAATGCTAAAGATATTGATCAGAGCAATTTAAATTAGGGCATCTCAAGATGGACGGACCTTACCTCCTATGGACGATCAAATGCTGAACACTGAAGCTAGGGAAGAGGAGAAGGAGAGAGAGAGAAATGAGTCAAAACACAGTTCCCCTTTCTACAATGCACAATGACATTTATTCACAAGGTAAACACAAGAAAAGTGGAGAATAGGCTTACCAGGTTTCATCGCCAGCTCCTGCAGAAAAGACTGGGGAAGCCCCTTGACTGAAAGCTAGGAAGACTGCTACCATTCAGGCTATTTTTTTTATTATTATTATAAATGCATTTCTATACTCCCTACTATATTTCCAAAATAGTTAAGACATGTAACAGGCAGGGGGAGTTGGGAGATTCCACCTTGGAAGGAATAAGACAATTTTGGGGCTGAGTTTGGCTTTATAACTTTTGTGTAAAGACCAACCCCAACTCCAGCTGTTTGGAAACACTTCCCTTGCAGATCTGATTCAACCCTGAATCGAAACATGTTCTGTCACAAAGCCTGCAGATGGAAGAACTCTTGAAGCAATCAGCTATATAAGAGTAGATATATAAATACATATCCTTTTTATATGTTGTAACTAGATATAGAAACATTTCATTTTGAATGGTTCAGGGATAATCAAGCATTTCAACCTGAAAAGGGGTGCCAGTGAAAGAAAATGCTGTGACAATTTGCAAGCTGTTTAGTTTTCTTAAGATTTTCTTCAGATTGATATTTCCTGTCCCTATTTTAAAAAAAAAAAAATCTTAAGAGCAATGCTTTTAATTTCAGCCTTGAAATATCTAGTCTAAGCATACTAATATTCATCAGTATGGTTTATTTACAGCATGGATCTGCAGTCTAATATCTGGCCATACTTTCTCCATCACTGGTTTACAACATATAACTCCAAGTATATGTTCTCCTTAGTGGCACCATCTGGGGAGGAAACTGGGGCAGAAATTTCTACTCCCATGTAGAAGAATAAGCAAGGGGACCCCTAAACACTCAGGTACCATCAGGAAGACCCATCAGGATGGTGGGGAGGGAAGATAGGTTCCTTTTGGTGATGGCCCCATATTTTCAAGAATGTGTAGGTCTGCAGAGGGAGAGCTATAACAGTTGCCGTTATGATATTGTTGACACTGAATATTGTTTCTATATTTGTGTAACTGTTTGTTTTACAGTTTTATTAACCTCATAGAAGGGGGAGGTCTCTTTGCTCAGCATATCATAAAATAAACTAATACAGTTTCCTGGAAGTGACCAAATCTGGATCAGAGATTTTCTGACTTAAAAGCTTACACTTTTAATGCATATTTCATTAATTTCAGTGGCACTTGCCCAGGCAAATAGTTACACGCCTTTTGTATATTTGGGGAACTTCTACTTGGGGATTAATTAGGGGTGCTTCAAACAGCTCTAATACAACAATACTAACCCTAACCTATAACCTTTGTCTAGGGCCCCTGTTTTGTTTTGTTTGATTTTGCTGTTTATAAGATTATTTTAGTCTGGGCTGTCCATCTGATTTGATGTTTTTATCATTTTTTATGATTTTTTTCTAGTTTTGTATGCTGCCCAGAGTCCATTGGAGTTGGGCGGCTAATGAATTCAAATAAATCAATCAATAAACTTTCACATACGCAATACCCAATGACAAAGCACTGGAAGCATAAATGGATAAGTAGGTACCTACAGATGAAAGGAACACACAATGAAATATTCCCACAAACCAATCAATACAGGCACAAGCACTCAGTTTCACCAAGCTACTGCAATCTTTAGGATTCCCAGGACTGAAGACTGCAAGCCCGTCATGTTATAGGAGTGTTAAAACTGGTAGGGCTAAGCTGAAGCTGTAACTATACTGGATCAGAACCAACTGTGCATCTCTGTGCGACATACTTAATCCCCCACAGGGCTGCATGGTGCAATATATTCAGAATCATAGAGCTGGGAGGATCAATCATAGAGTTGGCTACTGAGTGATGAACTCAGGACAGATGACAGTCAATCCAAGAACTTTATATACCATCCTAGTGCAGGGATCGAATAGCCACTTATATGTTACTAGATACAGACACCGATCTGCATAACATTTCCCTGTGTGAATCTATATGTGTGGATTCAAATTAAAAAAAAAAATAACCTTGCAATTTAAACAGGAATACAATCCATCTCTCTCTATGGAGGAAGATCCTGCTGAGTCCGCTATTCAAAAACTAACTCTTGATGGGCAACTTGCACTCCTTCCTCCTTCAGGTTTCGTAACATTACTGGGCAGTTCTTCAAACTGAGAACTCCACCAGAGAGAGGAACGTTCTCCATGTAGTAGGAGAACCTATGCCTTTAAAAAAAAAGGGGAGGAGGGAGAGGCATTTCAAAAAGAATTCATGTGCTACCGGGATCATTTTCAGCAAGTCAGAGATGTTATTTAGATACTAATTACCATCTAATTAAAAGGCTAAGGCCACAGATGTCCTCCATTAGTGGAGACAGGGAAATATGCAGTTATTAAACATTAAAATTACTAGCGGAAATGATCCAAAGGCAACAAGAAGGAAGCTTTTAACCACGCAAAAAAGGGAAGATTGTTTGTTGTTACCTACAGGGCAATGTTAGCAGGGTGGGAAAGGGATGGGCTGAGATGAAGGAACCACCAAATTCAGAAACCCATCAGGTTTTTGCCAGGGAGGGTAAAGGGTGGAAGCTGGGCACCTGGAGGGAAAATAAGTATGTTAGGTCTAGCACTGGGCTACATTTGTATATGGTCTGGGTGCTTCTCGTGAGGATCAGAAGGGTTTGGGATTTGGTGGACACCACAAGCCATTCCTATTTTGCCCTCTTTTCCATGGAAGAGCAAAAATAAAGGAGCAGCTGTAGAGTGGTGAGAAGAATAAGAGCAAAAGGGGAGAGCTAAGGGGAGAGAGGAGAAAAGAAATAGCATGGGAGGAGAAAGAGGATCCAAAAGGAGACTACAATGGAGCCCACAGGAGTGTACATGCAGGTAATAGTGTCTTTGAGAACATTGTCCTCAGAGCCTCCTCAACACTGGCCACACCAGAAGAAAGAGCAGGTCCTGCTCAATAGCGTCAATGGCCTATCTAGGCCAGGAATCAAGACCAGCACATTAAGGCCAGCGAGAATTCTCCAACTGCACCAAGAGGTGCAAATTTCTAGCCCTGGGATGAACAAATTATTTTTAGGCAACTTAAGCTTTGGACAGAATGAAAAGGGCTGCGCTCAGAGAACTGGAGGGCACAGGACACACACACACATTTCCACTGAATATCATTACACTGAATGGACTAAATATAGTTGCTTTTATTATTCTGCCAATTTCTCCTTCCACTGCATTTCAAATGTACAACTGGGTTGCCTCTGGAGGCTCCCTTCAAGGATTCTGCACATATAAGTTTTAGATTCTAAGATATCAAGGTGGCTTCATAGCATTCCCACCTCCAATTATCTCCACCATATCTCTGTGAGGAACCAAGGACAGAGAGAGTAACTGGCCCCGGCTGTTGATGGACTTGAACTTTGGTAGCCTTGATCCCAATTCAACCTCTTACTCATTCAATCACACCGGATCTCTGGCTGTGCCTGCCTGCTCTGAATGGAGACTAAAGGAATAGACAAGGTGGAGTGCAGGCTTAGATGTCCAAAGCTCACTCATCTGAGCATCTTCTTCTTAGCCTTCCAGATGAAGGAGGAGCAACAGTCTTGGCAGACGTCTGAAGATCAGAACACAAAACTGTCAAGCCTCCAGTAGCTGAGTGCACGGGGAGGACGTGATCTGATTTACTGTTTCAGCATTCATGATCAGAAACATTTAAAGACTCCACCAAAGCCATGCCCAGTTTCAATCTGTGGTTTTGCAGTAACTTTAATGCAATAAAGACTGACTTCTAGTTGGAAACATCTGTCTTTTCCACCAGGGGGGAAAAAGGTGCTTTATCTCTCTTCTTGCCTCTCAAGAAAATTAAATAGATTCCTCCTGCTGAGCATTTTATTTGCAACAGGATACTGCCAAATTTGTTAAAAATGACTCTGTTAGATGGACTCCTATTTTAGCGATATAAATTCTCTCTCCTTTAAAACTGGAATTGAAAGTTTCTAATTTCCGTCTACCGTGCAACCAAGTCTTTGCTCCATCCTTTGTCTTCTATGGGCACAAGATCTTGCACTACTGGCAAAGAATTGAATTAGTTAAAATATAGCTTGGAGTGGCTTGGTTCACCCAACATAATCAGCCATAAAACAGTGTTTTGCAAGCTAGAATATCTGAAGTATATATCAGGGCAGGTCCAATGAAGCACATGATGGCTTCTTCCAATGCGTGAATGCAGGCCAGTTCTTTATTAGTGTGGTCAAAGACCAAAAATAAACAAGTACAAATTTGAGGAAGTTGCTCAAAAGTGTACTAACACAAACATGGTAAAGTTAATAAAAAATGATGAAGTCCAAACCCAGTATCTGAGAAAGGCTGTTCACATGGAATTAAACAGCAGTTCTCACTTCTCACTGAAGATGTTACCTAGCCAGGTAACGAAATGTTTGCAAGAAAACAGCCAAGCTCAGAGAACTCCAGGGACTCCACAGTTCAGCCCTGAGCTACACATATTCTCTTCTATTGGTATCACTTCTCTTTGAATATTTCTTGTATTTAACCTTTGGATGGTTTTATCTACTAAATTCTAAGGAGCTACAATGATCTTCTTTTCTTCTATACTTATGTTCAGCTGGCATTTGAATATATATTCCTTCCCTTTAGCTGTCATCTAGGTTATTAGATATTATTCTTCACTTTCACCTCTCTTCTTTCTAACTTGTTTAGTTTTGTATGTTTAGGGTACTTCTGGCATCATGTTTTCCTTACTACATTTCTCAAAATTGCTATATAGGTAGTCCTTGCTTACCAACTACCTTATTTAGTGACTGTTCAAAGTTACGACTGTATAAAAAAACCAGCTTTGCAACCAATCCTCGCATTTACGACTGTCATAGTGTCCTGCAGTCATGTAATTGCCATTCATGTGCTTCACAACCAGCTTGTGACAAGCAGAGTTAATGGAGAACGTGGAAGTAAAATTGCAAGTTGTGGTCACGTGATGTCTTGCTTAACAACTGCAGTGATTTGCTTAATGACTGAATAGGAAGTGATGTTGTATTTCATCATGGTCACATGATTTTCTGCTTAGAGACCATGGCACTTAGCAACAGAGTTGGCAGTTCCAATTGTGGTCACTAAGCGAGGACTATCTGTATATTGTGGTAGATCAACTCTACATTTCATTCACCGTATGTGCTCCCTTTTAATTATTTATCCTTCAAATGTTGTTTTTAGGGACTAGCTATATCTTTAGCATGTTGTAAACTGCTGTATTATCCTGAAAGCAAACAGAACCTATAGCAATACACTAGATTTCCCTCCACATGGTTTGGAAGTTCAGCTGCAGAATTTCTAAGCAATATGGTATCTTCTGGGGCTGAGTTTACAAAATCCACTAAAATAGGCTAAAATGAAATTGAGTGATTTCATAGCTTGGCTTGTTCCAGATGTGTGGGACTTACAATCTAGAATTGTTCATGCCATCTGGGAATTGGGAACTGCAATTCCTCAAATCTACAAGTCATCAGATTGAAAAAGGCTACGGTAACTTAAAACTGAGAGCCAGTTTGGTATAGTGGTTAGACTCCAAGCTAGAGAGTAGGAGACTGTGAATTCTAGTCCCGCCTTAGGCATAAAGCCAGCTGGGCGACTTTAGGCCAGTCACTCTCTCTCAGCCCTAGGAAGAAGAAGGAAATGGCAAACTACTTCCAAAAATATTGCCAAAAAATCTGCATGAACTTCTCTAGTCAAGATTGACTCAAGGTGCACACATATACCTACAGACACAAAACCCACCACCCACCTTAAATTATCATCTTCTGATCATGATTAAAATCCTCAAAAGATATTCTACAACAAGATGGAAAAGGGATGGGCTCTCTGTGGAAGAAGGTTGTTACTTATTAGTTATGATTGATCATCATTATAGAGACCTGATCAACTCCCAAAGAGAGTCCAAAGTTTCCTGAAGCAGAGTTAAGAAGGAAGCTCAATAAATGTACAGCCAGCACAGAATTCAAAGATGGTCTTATTTTAGTAGCTCTATGTATGAAACTTCTTATTGCTCAGGGAATGATAACGGTGGAAAATCAAATTCTGTTTTGATGCATAAGATGAAGTTAATGGAAAACAGTCTTTTATTCTCTGACTTGGCCACAGCTGCTGATCTGGAACAAACAGGGTGACAGTTTCAGACCTAAGATTTCCTTAAAACCCAACACTTCATAAACTCTGTTGAGCACATGAATCTTCTCCCCTCCTGTTGCCTTTTTTTTTTTTCTCCAGTGTGAACTGGGTCTGACAGACCTGATTTACAGAATACAGATGACAATATTATGAGCTTTTAACCTAGTCCTAAATCTTCAATGGGAAATGTACCAACAAGGAAAAAACAAGACTTTTGATGTCTCCCCCATCCCACTTCTGTGACTTGCAGTGAAATAATGGCACAGAAATGTGATTAATAATCTTCCATCATATCTCAAAACCAGCGAGGCCCCTCTTAACATAATGCTGCAAGGGGCCAGTAAACTGGTACCTTTCATTCTGAAGTAATGGTACATTGAGAAGGTAGTCTCAGTTGCAAACAGAAATGCAATGTAACACTCTTGGCCCCAAGCAATAAGAGTTTGATGCTGTTTTATCATGGATTTGGTCATGTTCTGCATTGGTTATATATAACAACAAGTTTAATTATCTGTAGGATTAACCTTGATGGAAAATGAGCTAGGAGCCACTGTCAGTACTGAGCAATTGACTGGTGAACAGGAGTCATTGTGTGGAAGTCAAAATTAGGAATTAGGGATGAAGTCAAGAATCAAGAAAAGCCAGAGTGTGATTGTTTGGTTTGGATTTAGCATGAAGTCCATCCACCACTGTTATTGGTGAAGAATGATTAATGGCTTCATATCCTTGGGGCTCATTCAACAAACCGTGGTTAAAACAAATCCATGCTTAACATGAAATACGAAATCAGCCAATGTCATTTCCATAGCAAAGTAGCA
This sequence comes from Python bivittatus, assembly GCF_059951505.1. Classification (NCBI taxonomy): domain Eukaryota; kingdom Metazoa; phylum Chordata; class Lepidosauria; order Squamata; family Pythonidae; genus Python; species Python bivittatus. The sequence goes on along the minus strand of NW_028277085.1, from coordinate 8,099,246 downwards.
GCCAAAGCAAGAAGCTTCTCTAATCTTTCCTGTGGAAATCAGCCAAGGTCCAGCTTTTGCAGATGAGTCTCTTTGGTTTCCTAACTGTTGTCTTAACTGCGTCATGTTTTATTCTTGATGGGGAGATTAAGATTAAAAAGATATGCTACAAACAAACCAAACTTCCTTTACCAGGTGAGTACAGCATTTAAAAGGAGGGCTTTCCCTCAGGCTTGCTATGGGATTAGAGGGTCTGAGTCCTCAACCTGATTGGCTCTCGTACCTCCTATATCTTATTCGGTTAAAACAAGACAAAGACAAAATAATATGCATAAGCATTAAAGCATTAGCTTGAATTAAACCCCAAAGAAACAGAATTCAGGATCACATCTCCTTCCTTCCTTCCTTCCTTCCTTCCTTCCTTCCTTCCTTCCTTCCTTCCTTCCTTCCTTCCTTCCATCCATCCATCCCAGGATTAATGAAAAATGCACAATTGAAAATAACATTACAGACTTTTTACAGAAGAATTATCTCATACATTACAGCTTTAGCACAAATACGTACTACAGGGCAATGGGTCAGCATTGCAAAAAAAGAGTTAAATAAATCCACACAGTTAATTAAAAAAATTGGCAGTGTGTGGCTATAATTGCCAACCTTGTAATAGAATTTTTAATGACCCTTCATCAACAAATATATGCTAATGAATCCACATTCAGGCTAAATTTCTTATGCCTCTCTCTGGCTCCTTCCAATTTTTTCCCCCGTGATATAAAACATTAGCTTCACAGTTTTGGAGGACTTAAAAAAAAAAATAACAACCAAGCACATCAGATCCCCCAAAGATATTGTTTTAAAGAAAGAATATTTTAACAGAACAGTCAGGCTTGTTTCATTTTTGCTTAATTTGCAGTTCCTGCCCACAAGAGGAGCAGACAACCCACAGGGTTTGTGCATAGATTACAGCTGACAGAAACACAAACTTTTAGACAGTTTGGCAGCCTCTGTATTGTTACTCCTGGGAATGTTCCAGATCCTCCACAGCATCAGGGAACAACAACAACAAAAAAAGAGTAGGGGATTTATTGTGCAGCTCCTTAGCTTTGTGATTCTAACATGTGTGACCATGACAGGGCAAAGCACAGCTCCATGCACGAGGTGGTGTTCATGCATGAGTGAAATGTAAAGTTGTAGAACTGACCTAAAAGAGTTTAGTGCCTGAGGTAAAGAACGAGTAGATGCCCTTCCCCAGTTCATGTTTACACGTTAGCTAGATTGACTTTTGATTCCCTTGTGGAGATATGTTGAAGGCACTTGGGATGTTCCGTCTGAAGAAAAGACAACTTAGGGGAGACATGATAGCCTGTTCAAGTAAGATGGTCAAGTAGGGAAGCCACAGGAAAGATGGTCAAGAACTATCTTCCATGGCCACAGAAACTAGGACCAGAAATAAATATTGGAGCTACCTCATATTTATTTATTTACCTAATTACTAATTTACCTAATTATAAGGCTGCCCAAATCAAACAATGTAACTCTGGGCAGCAGACAACAACAACAAACAAGCTATAAACCACATCCATGTGCAAAACCCACATAATGTTCAAACATCTATAATACATAAATATAAAATACAAATGATTCAAATGACAACTTTGTTTAAAAATAAACTTCCTGATGCTAAGGCCTGTACAACAGTGGAACATCTGTCTATGGAGGTTTTTAAGAAGATGCTGGGCAGATACCTTTCATGGAGGGCAGACTGGGTTTTTCTGCACATTGCAGAGGGTTGAGCCTGATGTTCCCTGTGGTTCCTGTCCAACTCTATAGTTCTATGAAGACTGGTGATGGAATTGTATGACCAACATAGCAGGGAAGAGGTTTAATTTAAGCTATACAAGGGACATTGGGTCACACCTCTAGCTCTGTTTTAAACAAAAAGGAGCAGTGAAATAACACCTCAGTGCTGCCACTGGTCCCACAAACCTGCTATGTCACCCTCCCTAATGATAAGAGGATCCAGCCTTGTGGAGTGCTGCTCCATGACAAAGCCACACTGACTCTTAGCAATGTAGCTGCTTATTATCTATTTACTCTAACAAAAACTCTGAGGCTCAAATCTTTTTTTAATGGTATTGAAGGTGCCAAAACGTGAAAAGTAGGCTTTTATTAAGCATGAAGACATAGGAGGAAAATGCATTCTTGTTTTAATAGGCTTTTGATAGTTATTCCTTTATTATTCGAAGTACTGTAAATCCTAACATTCTCATAGACGTTCAAGCTCCGTAGTTTCTCTTCCAATGTTAGGGCCACAACAACAATTTTTCTAAGGTAAGTTGATATAAAAGATAGCCACCCACCCAAGTATGGGTGCTGGGAGTACATTTGAACTCAAGTCTCTCTCTCTCTCCCTCTCTCTCTGATCCTTGTCTAACATGCCAATTGTGAGATAATTTTGTTGGTCCATCCATTGGTTATTCCCAGACTATCTTCTGGCTACACAATTCTCCAAATCTTGTGATACACATCCAAAACTGCATTTCAGATTGTGAATGGGAAAACTGTACAGAAAGGCACACAATAGAGAAATGTGTATACTAGGTGAAATTGCCTACAAGCATACATGTTGTTGTGGCTGGCAGATGAATGCTTTGGCCATCGATTGAACAGGCGGCATATAAATAAATAAAAATGTGAGAACTTGTCTGGGAAAGATCAGTTCCTTGGAAATGAATCTCAAGTGTCAGCTGCTTTGTTTTGGTTTGCATGCTGCAGAGAAGGAACTGCAGACAAAGTAATGGTGTATTCCATGTAAACAAACCAGGAAAAGAGAAGTCAGATCTTTTCGAGTGAAAAGTGAAAAATAATGCACTTGCAGGAGTTTCTATACAAGCCTCTCCAAAGGTTTGTATAGAACCACCCAAGAGGACAATATAGAAGACCGAGAGCCTGACAGCCTTGGGCTAATGTAAATAGTACCTATATCTCAATCAAGCTTTAAGATGGCAGATCTTGCTGCCCAGCTATGCCACACCACCGAAAAAATAAAAATCCAAAGCTGGAGTCAGAGTTTGGATCTAATTTGGTATCCGCTATACGCTCATTTCCTTTTCTGCTCATAACTTTTAAAAATAGACTTGTGGTCTTGGGTCAACACAACACAACATGTGAGGCATGAACCTAAATCAACAGAACAGGAAGTGGGCGGAGCTTTGCTTGTGTGACCACTAGCAAAGCCGTAAGCTGAGTTAGGGAGGAAAAAAAAAAACACATATTGCAAGCTGAAACCTTCTCTGAATTCTTTAACTGAGTTGCTCTCATAACTTCATTCTACTTATTATGCAAAAGTAAGCAACAGACGTTTAGGATGTGCCATTGCAGAGTAGGGTACAATTACATAAAACAGCAGAGGTAGAAAGTTCAAGCATCTAGCACTGTTGAAACAGGCAGCATTCCTGCTCTTAGGAGAGAAAATTAGCAAACAGCTATGAGTTCTAGAACAGTCCTGCAATGTATTTATTTTTTAGTTTAATAGATTTATGTGGCTGCCCATCTCAAATATATGATTCTAGGTGGCTAATAACACTAAAAATGATAAAAACGTATACAAAAGCATAACATCCTCAGCAGCCGGGGAAATAATTCAAAACAACAATCAACATTCAACCTAACCAAGAGACTGGCTCCATCACACACCTGGGGTCCCAGTTCGAGCACAAAGCCAAGTCATCAGGGCCTTGTGAAAGGCCATCAGGATGGGGCCAATCTGATCTTCAGAGGATGACATTCCAGAGGGCGGGTGCCATGACAGAAAAGGCTCTCCTCCTGGGCCCAGCCAGCTGACACTCCTTGGCAGAGGAGACTCAGAGCATGCCCCTCCTGCCTGACCAGATGGGATGGGTAGAAACAATATTGCTTTACATTCTGCCCCTAAAGTACCCCTAAAGTGCCCCTACAATTGGAATGCTTTGGGGAAAGGACTCAATTCAAGGGGAGGCTAGAAATATTGATCTGTGATAGTCTACTAATTGCTTCTCAAGGACATGAATATATAAGGTGGTCCTCACCTTGCTCCCCTCTCTTTGTCTGTTTCACCTCAAAAGCAGTCTTTTCTAATTTCTGCCAGCACAAATGGTGCAATGCAGTCCACGTGCTGCACTTCACTATAGGCCAAAGCCTCTGCTCCAGTTGGCTGCTGTGTGCTATGGCAAGAATGAACCCTTCCTCTCTGGTCACTGATCTCCATGATCCTTTTTTCCTGGCCTGTTGGGCTGCCTGCCCCTTTCTGAAAAGACCATCCCATGGTTGACAGGTGGACCTCTTTCTTCCTTCTTGCTTTATTTCACTGGGAGATGGGTGAAATGGTGGACCTTCTTTACTAGCTGAAATTAACAATAATTCAACCAGTTTCCAGTTATAGCCCAAGTGACAGGAAGAAAGGTAAAATTACCATGCCTTTTTTTCCCCCACCAGTTTATTGCTGGATGGGAAGGTGTCAAGTATGATGAGAAGTCAATAGAGGAAAGCTCATTCAAAATCTCTTTCAATAGAAATCATGTGTCTCAAAGACTGACCCACTGAAAGGAAACAATTGGTGCATTCTTTCTTGGGAATGGTGGGTGGGTGGGTGGGGAGAAGCAGAAGAATCCACCAATCAGGGACTATAGTCACTGATATCTGGACAGGTCACCTGGCTAGCAAATAAGTGTAATGGTGACAACCTGATTCTCCAAATTATTTTTCCGAAAAATCCAGCCTTAAAAAGTTGATAGTGCCTATCTTGAAACATTATGTGGTACAAATACAGAATACAAAAATACGTACATATATTTGGGCAAGTGGCGAACCAAAAGAGTACATGTTTGGAAAAGGAGTGTTGAAAAAGTTGAGACAAGCAAAAATACAGAGTTCATCTGGGAAATCTGTTAGGACAATTTACATACAACACTTATGCGTATGTATTAGGAGATTCAGAAGCTGGTCCACATACCTGTCATTTATACCTCTTACAACAACCCTGCAAAGTTGTTAAGTTGGTATTATTAACTTCCATAGCACAGGTGGGAAGAGGGGGTGACAAAGATTAAGCAGATAAAGATTTGTCTAAGACTATGGGGCAAATTCATGGTAGATTCTAACGGGAGATTTCACATTTATTGAGCAATTGCTTAGCCACGACTTTAGATCTTTTGGAGACCAAGCTACAGAAATGTCCATCCTTGCTATTTTTGTGCCCCGCAAGGTTTCCAAGCTCTCAACTATTTGCACGAAGAAATAAATAAGGTGCTACCAGGCTGGTGTGCCTGATCCTGTGTTCTGTTCTATGTAACAAGGAAAACAAATGGGCTCTTCACAGACACTTTTTCAAAATATGCCACAGAAAGGAAGCGCACCTGCATTGGCTTTTAAGCTTAACCAAACTCTGAAAAGCTGAAATCTGGATTTTGCAGACAATGTCTACATTTTGCAGACTGGTGCTTGATCTTCGTAGGAAACAGGAGAGAAGAAACTCTCTGATCTGCAACTTGCAGTTCTTTTTGTCCTACACTTTCTTATGTCTCGCATACCTATAGACAAAAATGCCTACTGATTTACAAGAACTGTAAATTACTTTATCCTTTAAAACAAAGTAAAAACTCCAAGTTCTTTTGCTACAGTGCTGGAATCAGGGCTGCAGAAATGCAATTTGTTCTATAATGATCACCATTTCTTTTATCTGTTCCAAGGAAAAGAAAAGAAGCCATGTAAAACTGTTGATTATATTCAGCGCTAGAGACTGAAATATAAAGCAGGGTTTCTCGTTTCTGGCTACAGCCCAGCAGAAAACTCAAGATCTAATTCCACATAATTTAGCTGATAACAGGATCCCCAAAGTGTATTTAATCCGGGGAGTGAAAGTCCACTTTTGGTGTCCATAAGATTTTATTTAACCAAAAGCAGCCATAAGTTACATTTCTATGTTTCAAGAACACCTGAATACACCAAAGAGAGAGAGAGAGAGAAAAAGATATGGCTATTTAAAATACATGGACTTTTCTACACTTGGGACTATTAGAACTGGAACTGCAAAAATCCAGAGGATTACTAGATAGAAGCAAAGGTCTAACACTTTGTGGCCATCTGGTGATCATCCAGAGGACTGCTGTCCTCATCCAGTAACCCTAATATATTTGATGGAATCTCACACATAACAGGCTGTCAAGGGCAATCCTGTATATACCATCTCAAAAATAAGTCTTAGTGGATTTAAATAAGCTTCTTCTTACATAAATGGTTGCTCATTTTTAACCAGGAATGTCCTACTGAACTTTGTGGGACTTATTTCAAAGTAAAGCCACATCCCCACATAAGAAATGTTGGTTATCAAAGACAAAGTCTATATACTGAATAAAGAATTCTTTATAGAAGTTCTTGGGCAGGTCACATTCAATTCATTCATCCTCTGAAAATGGTTATAATAATACTGATCAACCATTCAATATGATATAATGCAGATGAGGTGGAAATGGCCAGAGTCATAACTAATAAAATTGACTTGCTCAAGGCTACATCAAACTTCTAAAAAACTAAGGCTGCCAGATCTGGGCTATAAAAATTCAGACCATCAGTAGACACTGGTAAAGTGATACAAAAACACTTTGCTGCCATCTAGAATCATCCTGATTCTGGCAGCTCAGATCTGGTAGCCCTCTTAAAGACTGCCAAACAGTTGAAGCTGCCATTAATAAAATCATCCAACAAAAAATTAGTAAAGGTGGTATGTCAGTAAAGGTGGTATGTCTTCTCAAGAATTCCAACATTATGTCCTCCAGAGGCTATGCAGCTATGAGCATCTTATGAAGCAAAATTGATGCTTATCCACGCTTATTCACATGGTGATGGGCGAGGATGCTGGGGTGACTTGATTTACCTCAATTTAGAAATCCATTGGCTACACATTTATGAAAAAAGGCAAATAAATTTTCAGTCAAGACTAATTGAAAACAGCCAGAAGAGCGGTTGCTGAATCAGATTACCATCTCGTTCAGCGCTTCTTCAGGGGTAAAATGGGTTACTAATTTCTCTCTATATTTGTGTGCATTTTGCATTTAAACTTCTTTCCAGCGAGCCTTGGATGCATTGGACTCTAACCAGAATAGTTAAATGTCTTAATTTACAGAGGAAGACATTCTTCAGGAAGGCCTCTTTTATATGGCCATGGTCATAAAACAACCGTTTACTGAAAGATAAGGCTGGTGGTGGAACTTGCTACTATCTTTTCTAGTCTCCTCGCTCTAGATGCTTTCTACGCTTTTTCAGATTTTACTGTTTTATTACAAGTTAAAAAAAATACACAATACAAACCAAAAACTAACTATAAAAATTACAAAAACAAAGGAACATAATAAAAACACTAACAACAACAGAAAAGGGAAAATATATAAACCATCCAGGTACATCACCTGTATACCAAGTATCAAACAATATATTAACATTTCTAATTAGGAAAAATACCCTCTATTTCTGTCAAATGTCATGAAATCTGTGCCAAAGATAAACATACTGCATCACTTTTTGATTATTGAAAAAAAAAAGCCTTTTCAAAAATGAATAAATTACACATCTTGAAACCCATCCTTCATATCCAGAATAATGCTCTCTACATGACTCTTTTCCTAAGCCAGGGGGACACATTAGATTCCATTTTATTTTTGGTATTTCAAAGGAAGTCAACAAATCTTTTTTTTTTTTTTTTAAAGTTCAGGTGATGCAGGAAGCATGGTGAGTGCCAAAGAAGGTGTCCACAGATCCCATTTGTATCCTTGGCAGAATGCCTCAAATCTTGCGTTGCTGGGAATCAACAATGGAAATGAGCTCCCGTGGAGTCCTTGGGGTTCTCTGAGCTTGGCTCTTTTCTTGCAAACGTTTCATTACCCAGCTAGGTAACATCTTCAGTGCTAAAATGGGATGGGGTTTGCTCTCCATTTACAGTGGAACCTCGGGTTACGAACGCTTCTGTTAACGAACTTTTCGGGTTACGACCAGCTCCGGCCGCAAAATTTTGCTTCGGTTTGCGAACTCCGCCTTGGGGTATGAACAGGATACGTGGCAATTTTCCCTCCCGTGACACGGTCCGCGGCCATTTTCTGCCCCTGACACGTGGTCCGTGGCCATTTTCCCGCCCCTGACACGTGGTCCGCGGCCATTTTTCTGCCCCTGACACGTGGTCCGTGGCCATTTTTCCACCCAACACGTGGTCCGTGGCCATTTTCCGCTCCTGACACGTGGTTGTAGGGAGGGGGACTCTCCCTCCAAGCAATAGCCGCCTCCCTGTCCTCCACGCCAGAACGGATTAACGGTAATTACATTGAACCTTATGGGAAAATTTGCTTCGGGTTGCGACCAATTTGAGTCGTGACCAGAGTCGTGGAACGAATTAAGTTCGTAAACCGAGGTTCCACTGTATATACTGTGGCCTGCCTTGCCAGTGCTGGTGGGAGTGGGGGTTCTGTTTTGCTCCTCTGGTCGTTCCTTGATTAGCCTATGTTTACTGCTTGATTGTGTGCCTGGTGGTAACCTTTGCTTTTCTGGGTGATGATTGCTGGTGATTGATTGCTGGTGAGGTGATCTTCTGGTCTTTTGTCTCTTTTGAATAGTACGTAGATGCTGTTTATCTCTATGTGTCTGTTAATTGCTGCCTTGTCTGAATACCAGGCTTCCAAGAATTCTCTTGTATTTTTGGATTTAGCTTGGTCTAAAATGCTGACAGTTTCCCAGTTAAAACTATGGTTAAGTCTGTCCATGTGTTGTGAGATTAAGGAATTTTCATCAAGTGTTCTGACTGCCAGTTGGTGCTTAAGATGCGCTCTGCTAGTCTTCTGCCTGTCTGTCCTACGTAGTGTTTGTTACAGTCCTTACACTGTATGTTGTAGATGACTCCTGTTTTTAGTTCTTGTGCTACTGGGTCTTTTGGTTTACTTAAGATATTTTGGAGTGATTTTGTTGGTTTGTGTGCTACAGAGTCTGTTGGTGGTTTCTGAGACGTTTCTGATGTATGGCAGTGTGATCCTTTTCATAGCTTGTGTTGTAGTAGGTTGAGAGGTCAGGCACTTTTTGATAAAATTACGTGGATATCCATTTTGTTGAAAGATGTTGTATAGGTGGTCTTTTTCCTTTTTCTGCTCTTCTGGGTTGCTGCAATGCGTTTGTGCTTGCTTGAATAATGTTCTTACACAGCTCCTCTTGTGGGAGGTTGGGTTGTTACTTTGGTAATGGAGTACTTTGGTAATTGAGTACTTGATTGGTGTGGGTTGTCTTCTGATAAACTTGGGTTTCTAATTTCCGGTTGTTTCCTCTGCTGATGAGGATATCCAGGGAGGGTAACATGTTGCTGTTTTCTTCCTCTCTGGTGAATTTTATTCCTTTGAAGATGTTGTTAATGGTTTCATGTGTCTTCTCTAGTTGTTTCTTTTTTATTATAGCAAATGTGTCATCTACATACCGGATCCATACTTTAGGTTGTATGTGGGGAAGTGCTATAGCTTCTAGGCATTGCATTACAATCTCTGTTATGAGTCCTGACAGTGGTGATCCCATGGGTGTGCCTCTGATTTGTTGGTATATTTGTCCATCAGACTGAAAATAGGTGGTGAGGCAGAGGTTGAAGAAGTCCATGATTCTGGGTATTTTGATCTGGGTGTATTTGGTTAAGTTGGGTGTGTTGTGTAGTACTGCTGATATGGATTCTTTCACTAGTTCTGGGTTTATGAATGTAAAGAGCTCCCAGATGCATTCAGTCTAGGACCTGATTTAGCAAGGCTCTTTTGATGTTCTTAAAGATATAAGACAAAATGTCTGTACCAAGATTTGATTGCCTCAGAAAACAATAAACACTGAATACTCTGATTACATTCAGAGGGGGAAACGATAGGAGAATGATGAATCTGTGGAATATTGTGGAATATCTTGGGAGAAGATGCTTGTGGGTTGGAAGCTTGAAAACTACTTCCCAATAGACATATGTCTCTGGAGACTATACTTGGTATAGCTACACTTCTGTGGTGAAATAAGACTGCAAGGATTTCCTTAACCTTGAGGAATAGGAGGAAGAGCCACAAAACCAAGACAACAGTCAGATAAAAGAAATCTGACTCCAGGCCAGATTTGTAATCTGAGAAAGTATCTCAGGTAAGACCCTCCCTAGTTCTCATGAAGATAAAGGGAGAGAGGGAGGGGGGAAGCACTTTCAGACTTGCAAGATTTTGTTACTATAGCCTTATAGTAAAAGTACTATAGCATGTGTGACTTTGGTTTCCTAGTCTGGCCTGCCTCAGAGGGCTGACAGTAACTGAGATTAATCTGTTTCATTTTATCACTGGTTGGGTGTACAGTCTTCAAGATGTTGTTAGTCTCTTTTTCCTCTTCTGGAGTTGTGCAGACAAACAGTGATGTTTTGACTAATTGTGACTTGTCTGGCTATTCAGCAAGTCCCTATAGCATCTGTAGCAATTTGGTCTTTGTTTTGAGTGAAGCACTACATCTCTGTGTGTGTGTGTGTGTGTGTGTGTGTTTTCTGCCATTTTTTTTGGCCTGATAGTTGGCTCCCAGTTCCTGGTGTCCATAGCAGCATGGGCTCCTCAACTATACTGTTGCTGTAACGAACTCTTGCCAGCTGAGGCAGCAGTGGAGATAGTATATAAGGTAGGTCATGCTAGGGTCCTCCATACCTGTTGCATAAACAACATCTATTATTGAGACCTGGAATCTGGTTGGACAAGTTGGCTCAACTGGTTCACAAAACCCTGAGTAGGGCCCCTTCCCTGAATTCCACTTCCATCACTGACAGTGATAGCTGAGAAAACCTTTATATGCTGGTCCTGAGGGCGCTGGGCTTCCTTTGCTCTTTTTCTTTCCAGGGAAGACAAGAGACAGAAGCTGCTCAGAGCCACACTTGTGGGAGTTCTGGCTGGATGTTCTCTGCTTTGGTGAGTTAATATTCTAGGAGCCAAGACAGATAAGGGCTCTCCATTGGAAATAACCTTCCTTCCTTCCTTCCTTCCTTCCTTCCTTCCTTCCTTCCTTCCTTCCTTCCTTCCTTCCTTCCTTCCTTCCTTCCCTCCCTCCCTCCCTCCCCCCCCACTGCCCACTCCCCACTCCCCACTCCTCCCTCATGAAAAGTAACTCATAACCGTTGATTCCTTTTACACAACTCCCTTTGGATTTGATCCCCAGCAATTTATAGGAGTCTTCTCTATTTTACTACCTACTAGATTTGTTGAATTGCCTCCCTGATCACTCCCAGCTGGCATGGTGATGCTGCTTGGATGTGATGGAAACTGAGGACCAACAGTTCTATACTATTAGGGGTCAAGTCACAAGGCGTCTTGCTCTAAGCCAAAATATGCAAAGAGAGGAAACGATGTTCTTTAGCTATAAAATGGGAGTGTTGGCCTATGCTGCATGCATTATTATTTTTTCCATCGCAAGCCCATTTTGTTCCTCACTGTAATCTGCGTACTCGGTAGAGTAGCATGGAAGAGATGCAAGTGGCACGGCCAATAGGCTGCAATTATTCTTTAATAGAGAATCTGTGACACTTTCCCCCACTTTCCTCAGGGGAATTCATTTAGCAGTTAGAGAGACACAAAATTGCACTGCCTCCTAGGTATAGCAGCTGGTGAGCTATTAAATAATAATTGCTCCATGTTGGCCTGGCCCCCTGCATCCCTGGTGTTTTTTTTTTCTTGTTGTTGTTTAAAATTTCTAAAGGGCTGTGTCCCAGTGAATCTCCAAGGCCTTCTACAGTCCAGACTGATTTTCAACCAGATTTGTTCACATCTTTTAGCCTGCATCCTCTCCTCCTTCTAGAATTGTACAATTGTTTTTTGGGGGGTGGGATAATGTTCTGTAAACATTCATCCCACCCCCCATGGGAATAGCAGACCCAAGAGGGCACTGGATTGGAAAAATTCAGCATAAGGAGTCTGATGTATTTTCAAGCAACATGACTTGGAATCACTATGTGGATGGTATGTCATTGAACTTATATGTTGTGTAATGTTGTGATGGTGCTGGATTTACGAGCAGGAAGACCCAGATTCTAGTCTACTTTCATCCATGGAAGCTCCCTGGGGAACCTTGGTCACTCCCACCCTCTCAGCCCAAAAGCCAGTATGGTGTAGTCTTGAAGGTACTAGGCATGGGGAGACCCAGATTCTAGTCCACTGTCAACCACAGAAGCTCTTACTGAGTGACTTTGGGAGCACTATATACACTGCTTTGAACTCCTGAATGAAAGGAAGGATATACATCTAATGAATGAATAAACTAACTGTGAATGCACGAGCAAAGGTTTTAATATGCTCATAATGTATATTCCAAAACAAGATAGCTTACTTTCACTTTTCTTTTTATTGGGTCACTTAATCAACCATCAATATTAAAATTAATTATGTTAAGCTTTTTTGTGAAGTAGCTGATCTATATCTCAGGTAATTAATGTAATTATTTAAAGGAGCATTAACTATCTAATAATCAAGGAACCTAATTGTGACCCTTTTAATTAGCTTAGTTAGCATTCATGATAGAAACATATGAATGCATTTCTTTGCATCCCTTTGGACCTTTTTAAAAATATCTCTAAGAGGTTATTCCAGGAGGGGCATTTTGAAAAATTCAATCCTGACTCTTTAGGCAAGTAGTCTGAGTGATGGACATGGTGGCTTATCAGTATCAATGAATCAATGTTTCACAGTAACAATAATTTGTTCTCTTAAGCAGCATAGAGATTAGGAGAGTTTATCAGCTGGTGGAAACTCATCCTATTTTACCAATTCCCAACTTTCATTTTCATCAGGTTCCAGATTCTTTGGTTCAGATTCATGGTTCATATCAACCTCTCCTTTCATTAAGATGGTGGCGTCATGGCAATTGTTCTTCCGGTTAACAGCAAAGTGCACATTTGTTAAGATGTAGAGCAGCTTCTTTTAAGGTTTCCCTTTTTGCACATTGTACTAAACTTTCACCAAACTCTAAGTGCCTTCTGGAAAATTGAAAGAAGCCCCTTCCAATGACACTATTCAACTTGGGTGGTAATCACCATTCTGATTCCAGCCACTGGGTGCTGTGGCTTGTCCATACTGGCATCTTCAGGGTTGCACTAGGCTTAACTCTGCCTTCAACAATATCTGCTAAAAATCCTTCTGAAGTCAATGGATCATTTAAAAAAAATCTCCTCCCTTCCATTCTCTCCTTTAAACAGCTGATTGTGATTTACACTACCAGATGGAATCTGCAGAAAAGATTTTGTATGTAAAGAACACATGATTCTGAAATTCATGATCTATTTTTAACCGGATAAATAAGGATCACATGGCTCTCAATTGATGAAAAGCCAGATTTTACAAGAAGACATAACAACAACATTTCACAAATGTAGTGAGACATTTCATTACGTGGTGGTTCCCTTTTTCTGTGGAATATTCTAAACTCTGAATACTGTAGAACCCCCAAAGTTCCAAATGGCTTTGGAGCAACTGGAGAATTGAGAACGGTAATGAATAAAGATAATTCTATATCATCCTATTTCTACCGTTTCTTTTTGGGATGGATATCTTCTATAGCTCTTATTCACTTTGCCCATATTATGGTTTTGGGCAGGTGTCACAGACCACCGTACCGGTCAGAGACAAAAACAAAACAGAAGAAAACTGAAACTCACATCTTGGATTTACCTGACAACTAAACAGGAACACTTTCAAAGCTCCAATGATTTCTCAATGCGAGTTGACAAAAAGAATGCTTATACACCACCATCTGTCTTAGCTGGAATATGGGAGGGGATGTGCAATGAACAGGCATCAAATTATCCACTCATTCATCTAGTATTACATTATTACATTATACTGAATTACATTTAATTGCTGTAATGCAAATTGTGAAATCCTTGGTTTGTATCTTGCCTTGCGCACAAGCCGTCTTGCAGACAAGCCATTCGCTCTTAAATGTATTTTCTCCAACTGCAAAATGGGAAATAATAATATTGACTTATCTTCCAACCTGGTCTTTTTCAAATACGGTGGGATTACGAATCCTAAATTCTTCTATAGGCTTACTGGATGATATTTCTAAGGGTTCCAATTCCAAAAATCTAAAGGGCATAAAAGGTTGTCCAATGGAGGTGAACTGAGTATTACAAACACCTATTTCAGTGGGAGTATTGTTAGCCAAAGAGAATGTAGTTTAGTTTTTTTTTATTCAGTCACCAAAAGATGTTGGGTCATTTCTGGGAATAAGAGTGCAATCCTGCTATTGATTTACCATTTTTCATTCATTCCATTTTTCCTCTGACAAAGAAATCTGGATGTACTTGAAACACCGGGGACTTTTAGAACCACCTTCTACGTAGGCTTTTTCTTTTCTCCGTGTTACTCAAGTATGCCTCTTATTTGGCTTTGGTTCAGAAGTCAGTTATCAAGCTGTTCCTGCCATTTTTGACTCACCTGGTTTTGTTTTTACTCTCATTGGGAAGAATGTTATTGCACCATATGATTTGGTGTTAAGGTTTTTGTGCACCGAGAATGATGCATAAACCTAGAATAGGGGGTATGTAATTTGTACAAATAAATAATGGATGAATTAAGATATTACAGATGACCCTCTCTAGACTTTGGGGGAGCACCAACAATAGCTTCATATATAAAGCACTTCTACATAACTGCACTGAGAAGCCAATTTCATTGAGTTTAGAAGCAGGATGGTAACCTTAGGCACTATCAAGACAGTTTCACTTATCAAGGTCATTAATGGTTCAATTGCTATTTGCTGTTTTATTAGGGTCTTTTTAAAACCATTTTAGTGTTTACTGGATTATTAATCCTTGTTATTGGTCTCACTCTTTTGTGGGTCTTTTGAAGCATTGATGGCTTCTTTTTTATTGCTGCTAATTTTGGCTTGGTTCATTATTGTAGTATTCTTGTATTTTTAGAGTTCTTTTTATGGTTTTTAAAAAATGTAATTATGTGTTTATTGATCTGGGCTGACCTGGCTGGCAGACCAAGAAATAAGGGGAAGTATGTAGAGATGGGGAAGAAGGACAGGGGAGCAATGTGTGGTGAGCAGAATGTCAGGAGTTCAATCACCAGTTGAGAAGATAAATGCCAGGTGCTAGGAAACAGTTCTGGAGGGCGGAACAAACATTTGGGTTTGAAAAGTCCCAGAACATTTCTCTCCACAAAAAGGGATCAGATTGGTAGGTATGCAAGACTGGATCTTTCTTCTGTCAGCAACCCAACAATGGTTATTGTTGAAGGTTGTTATTACCTTCAAAACTCTTTGTGACACAGGACAGGGTTATTCCAGGCATTGCCATGCCAGAGCTAAATCTGCCCAACCATTCCAGTCATCTAAGGAGGGCCTGTTGAGAATCCCTCCTCATGAGAAGTATTGTTGGGGGGGGGTTGGACTAGGAGATAGGTCTTTCCTGGTAGACCACATTCATCCCCATAGAGGAGCATTTCATAAACAACTAAAGTCTATAATGTTTCCACGAGTCTTTATCCCCAGCTGATTTGACTGCAACTCCAAGAATCTGCATTAGTTTGTTCATGGTTTGAAATTCCTATGTACAGTAACTGGAAATGGATGTTTGCTATAACTAGGAATGCAGTTCTTGCAGGGGCTTGGATCAGGTTCTAAGAAGCCTTTTCTGACTCTGATTTTATCAATAATTCTGCTTCTGCCTCTGGGCAACATAAGAAGCCTCCAACTGGACAACTATAAAAAAGTCTCCAGCCCTGATTTAACACTAGGGGCAGGTGGTAATGCAAGTACTTTTATTAGCCAAATTGGGATGGCTTAATACATTTGAGAACTTCACCACAGAGCCAATATTCTAATCTACCTACTTCAAACTAATTTTACCCCAGCTTTCCACAACCTGGAGTCTTCCAGCTGTATTGGACTGCAATGCATCTCAGAACGTTTCATTTATGGTCAATCCAACTTTAAGGTACCATTGGAAAGGTTGGTCTCTGCTAATTAGTGCAGTTTTGAGAATTTGAAGCACTTTTCCTGCCTAATAAGGAAGACAGTGCTCCAAGATACAGCCCTTATAGGAAATGGTTCTAACACCTCACAGAAGCTCCAAGGACATCTTGCTTTTGACTCAAGTACAAAACAAGGTAGTTTTGAATGGCTGCTTAGGAAGTTCTGGTAAGTAACAAAATATTTGCCTTGATTTTTTTTTTTGCCTCGATTTTTTTAAAAAAAGGATACAACCTGCAGCTGGAATAATATAACGTTACCATGATATTTTTTTATGTTGAGTTTTGCTTCACAGCTTTTTTGAAAAATGCACTTTCATTGTTCCTGACTTTCAGTTCTCCTTGGAGATGCTGAGAATTGGTCCTAAGACCTCTTGACATACAAATGAATGATGACCAATTCTTTTTTTAACAACAAATGACACTTTTGCCATTTCAGTACAGTGTCTCCTTGACATCAGGTAAGCCTTCTTTTGTTTTCCTTTCTTTTCTTATCCTAAAGAAATTTTATTAGCTTGGATATTTAATTACATGGCTCCAAGTAGAATACTATAAACAAGAATGTATTTTAATGTATAGAGCAGGAGCAAATTCAGGCAATGAAAAACTCAGTAAGCCTCCTACAGTCATTGAATTAAAACTCCTCTATTTCCCAAGGAATCAGGCGTTGGGCTTAGCATGTTAATTCAGTGTGAACTAGATTGATCTCCATCCCTGAAAACAATTCCATAACCCCTCACCTCCCTATTAGTCTCTAGGATTAATTAATCTGCAAGGGTTAAAACCAAAATAATATGGGTGTTCCATAGCTACCCCAGTTATTTCTCATTTGAAACAAGGTTGGGGAAGTAATTTGTTTGCATTTCTGGCTTCCTCTGATAAATCTATCTGAAAGCTTATTTGTGTTTCATCTGTCTAAAGTTTAATAACACAATGACAGACAAAACAGAGGTTAAGAAGGTATATGGAACCACCAGAAATTGGCATGTGCTGTGATGAGCCACAGGTGTTTTCTGGATACCTTTATGGAATTTTGTGCAGCCAGGAGAATTTCATTATAAGGCGAACACATTCAATTATATGTTACATCTCAGATCTGGGTCCTAGTCTCATGTAATGATGTTCCAGTCTCCTCCTGTTTTCTTCTGTTTCTGTTTAAGCCAGGGATGGGTAATCTGTGGCTCAAGAAACTCCTGGATACCCTCAGCAAGATTCAGTGGTACGCTTTTCCACTAAAATTTGGCAATAAACTTTGGTGATTATCTTTAAATATTTAAAAGCTAGTCTTTGTTTGGGTCCTGGTTTTTCTATTATTTTTCAGACGTTTTACTTTTTGATTCCCCGCCCCCCTGGCTTTACCCACTTTGTATCTCAATCCTATGCACTATGTATGATGGTCTCATGTTTCATTTCATAGAAGAACAGTCAAAATGTATTTTGCCTTTGAAAGATGTCTATTAACTTACTCATGTGATAAAGATGAGCAAGGGTGAATATATGTGAAAAAGTACTAAGAAAAGATTTTAATATGATTTAGCGTATTGGAAAATCAGGGTTCTACAGCACTTAAATGTCTTTGATAAAGGAAAATGTGGTTGAATTTAACATATGTATAAGGAATGTCAAGCTATTTTCTTATACTTAGGATCATCTTGGGAGATAGAAAATATAGCTTATGAAATCCTCAGAAGGTTTCCTGCACAACAGATGGATATAAGAACTCTTAATAGTGTCATGATGGATTGAGGCAACCGGGGACTCATCAGATGGCTTGGAGCAACTCTCATCCCCTGCATCCAGCATGGTTAATGATCAGAGACTGTGGATTGTATTCTAAAACATTGGTCAGGCATTAGGTTGCCAATCCCTGTATTAATAAAAACTTCTTGCAGAGCAACATGTGCAAGTATGCAAAGAAATAATATTTTTTTCTACTGCAGTGCCAACAGAATCTTATATTATGCATCGATTCTCTTCAATGATACATCACAGTTTTGACAAGCTTCTGGAAGAGCAAAATTGACTGTTGACCTTCTTGAATGGGACAAAAATCTGACAATCACTTTACATGAGGGATATGAAGACAATCTTTCTCAAATAACTATTACTGTGAAAACAACATCAATGGCAGCAGATGTGCTAGAGATGAGAGTGAATTATTTAACTCACAGCTGATCCAGAAGGGTGGTTCTCACATGATACTTGATAGCAGACACCTCCATCAAAATCTGGATGCTGGTTGCATAAGTTGGTTAACAGGGTCTTGTTAATTGCTGCTTAGAGAAAAATGCCAAAATCAATTTTAGGAGAATATCTTTATTAAACCAACTCAAAGGTCACAACAATTTTTTAAAGATTTTTAGATGTCTTTTATATTTCTTCATCAGAAATATGAAGACATCATCTCTCTTTTACACACACACACACAGAGAGAGAGAGAGAGAGAGAAAGGGGAGCAACAATCATGAAGTCTGCACGGTCTTCTAGCACACAGGCCCTGGTTGAACTTAACTACAGCCCTCATTTCCACATTTATTGTCCATCTCTCCTCCACAAGAAATAATTAAGTAATCAAATTAATGCTGTGATTAGGTTCACATGCCACACTAAGTCATTGCTTGTTTTATCACAACTGTCTGGGTTCACACAACACACTATGCTCAATCAAAGAAGCTACATTATGACATAGTATGTTTGTATGAACTTTTCCAAAGAGTCATAAAATGGATTGTTGGGTTACGACTTAGCATGTTGTATGAACTCAACCATTGTGGCTTGTGAATCATGGCTTGAGGGTTTAGAACAATGTAAGGTAATAGCAAGCAACCCCAACTAATCAAAGGCAACCTATTCTGCTTTTCTTCACACCTGCACAAGGGGCAATGGATTATACAATGGCAGAATTTCCTGGCCAACTGTAATGTAAAAGCCAAATTAGGACCAGCTTGTCCTTTGACTAGAAACAGGCAGCAAAAATAAGAAAAATGTTCAGTTCATCTCACAGTCTAAAACCAAGCTAGAAATGCTTCCTGGCAGTTAAAACCAAATTACTGGATATGTTAATTCAAATGCCAGAGTCTGCTTTTACAAGCATATTTTTATTGTGCACCGCAAAATTGGTTTATTCTCAAACTGTCCAGAAAACAACTCATAATAGTAAGGTTTATTTGGTTTAGTTTTTTTAAAAATAACTTCTAGTGTAAAAGTATTTAACATGGATAGACTCATATGTTCCTCCGGTATTGTTTTTCTTATGTATCTTTTTATTTCTCCTGAGTGATTCATGCAAAAACCCCTGCACTTTGTCTAACCCTTAATTTGAAGTTTCCAGCAACAATACTACATGCTTCTCCTTGGGGGGGAAAAGGAGGTAAGGCTTTCCAATGAACTTCTCGGAAGTTTGATAGTTTTCATAGAGGGGAAACTGAACATGAGTTTCTGAAAAGCACTTCAAAACAATCCAAAGTACCATAAATTAACATTCAAACCCCAAATATGTTCATATCGATTCATTTCAAAGTTAATATGAGTTATGGAATTGAATAGACTGGAATTGGAGACTTTCAGTCAGAAAATCACGCAGTTTACTACAGGACACAAAAAACAAAGAAGGAACCAGTGTTGTTTGCATAGTCAGGAAGGATCCAACAAAGATATTACTTTGGTACAATGTAGTCAATGACTATAGAATATCAATTATACTTCACAGGCAACTCTAATATGACAATTATCCACGTTTATGCTCCAATCACTGATGCAGAAGAAGACATTGATGAGTTTGAAGGTCAAGTTTAAAATTGCAAGTTGCATGTATGTATGTATGTAAAATTCTTGTGAGATCACCACATTTCACAATGTTCCCACCTAAAATGTTCCCACAATGTTTCCCACCTCTTTTTAAAGGGTGCCTGACCCATCACTGTCAGATAATGCCTAGCACCTGAAAAAGTTGTTGACCCTTTGCCTATATTAAGGCCCAGTAATATAACAAAGGCCTATGTGAGAGACAAACATCTCGTGAGACTAGACATCTAAAACAGCTTAAGATATAAAGACTCTTAAGACTGTCTGGGACAGACCTGAAGTCATTCATATATCTTAGTTCTCAGTATTCTTATCCCTTGTACTAATGTCTACCATCTGCCTAATTTAGCCCGCTGAATATAAATAGGCTAACATATGCTACACATATCTTTGGCTATAACAGCCACTGTGTAAAACAACTGGAAATAACCTGGGTAAGCCTTCAGTGAGGTTTGAAGAAGGGTTTCTTGGAGATATGAAAGTCCTAGAAGATGTTTGAGGCATAAACTTCCATAAATCTGCTTGTCCACCTTTTATTGATGAAAGCCTTAGGTGTTTGCATGTCTTGCTCCTAGGTTGCAATGATGGAATAACAGAATATCATGTCAAGACTGAAGCTCTGTGATCGTAAAGGTGCTTTGGCTGTTGAGGATCCCATAATCATTCCCAGCAACTCCAGGTAGAACCAGGAAAATCCTATTCAAACCAACAATCCTATCCAAGGGGAGAAGCACTTCCAGGCATTGTTGATTCTCTGGCTGTAGCCACACAACCCACAGAACCTGGTTATTGAATTAATCCATTTCTTCAGTTTGCTCAGGGCACTGAATGCTAGGTCTGCAGTGGGCATCCAATAAGGGGGAAGGGTAGAAATATATGGGAGAATTTGTTTGAAGCATCTATACAGAATGTCCAGAGGAGGGAGGGGAGGAATCCTATTTCCACCATGGAGCAGAAAATCAAAATAAGCACTGGGAAGGAAAACAAATAATCTAGCAGAAGTAAAAATGAGAGAAGACCAAAGAGGATCTCTTGAAGGTATTGGTATTGGCAAGAAGCTGTTACTCAGCTACTTTCCCCACCCCCCACCCCTGTTTGCCTGTTTTCTGTCTTTGCACTAATTTCTTCAATATACAAATGCTAGCTACTTGAGGGTCAGTATTCTCACAGGATAACATAACTACGGCTGGATCAGAACTAGATCCACCTAATATTTCTTAGAAAAAAATCCTGAGCAATTGCCCTGGGCCTAACACCGAAGACAGGCTCCGAAGGGAAGAGAGATGCTGTTTTATTTCGGGGTTGTGCAGATCAGTAAAGGCAGTCTCTTTCATCATCCATATTAAAATACAAATCCAACTAAGTACGTTTGCACTCACATTTTTTCTTAACATCTAAAGCTTTTATATACAAATATCCAATAGTCTTATTCCTCCCCCCCTTTTAAAAGCAAATTCTTAAATGCCATCTTTTGTCATGTAAATCTCCCCGATGCAGCTTTTTTCCAACATATTTTAAAAATTATTTATTGATGAGATTTATATCCTGCCTTTTGCACAGAGGCAGATGGAGGCATACGTAGTACTCCCTCATCCTATTTCCCTCCCATAACAACCATCCTGTGAAATGAGTGGGGCTGAAAGAGGGTTACCCATTCCTTTTGGTATGTAATGCAATGTTCTGAAACATCCTTTTCAGATCTATTTATTAAGAAATCCCCTTTTTGTCTGGATTTTGATCGGAGAAAGACAGTGACTTATCAGACACCTAAGACACCTCAGTTGTCTCCACCTGAAGCACCTTCCATGATTCATGATAGGGTGGAGGGATAGAAGAAACAGGAAAGCTGAGGAGGGTTCACCCATACCTAAGTTCAGTCTCAGTTATAGTCTTTTAAAGGTAAGAACCTGGATTTATTAACGTGAAATGAGGGTGGGAGAATACAAGTCAACTAATAACCACTTTAGAGAAACAGGCTAGACTTGCTAGGATGAAGCTATGCCAGATAAAAGGTATTGACTGCTACCTCTCATCCAATTTAGCAGTTCTATCAAGTTAAGATAGAGTCTCATTGATGGGGCAAAGCACATACTAGACCAGCAAAACCCCAAATCAGTTCCATTTCAGGCTAGTTCTAATAATGGCTGTTTGACAATCTGGAGGTCTTTGATGCATATCAACTTATGGCAGACATCTATAGCATTTGCAGAAAACAGAGACTGTATTAATAGCTTGGGAATTTACTCATTTCCTTAAGAAGCTGGGATGCACGGCCAATTAGCAAAACTTCTTGAATTTACCTGGTTCCTTGATTATCAAATTTCAAAGCAATTAAGCCAGTTTTGTGGGATAAATGAGACAGCACACCAGGCAACCTATCTCAGTCTCTTTTTAATATCAAATGAGGGGACTGCAATTTCCAGGAAAGAACATGCAGATAAATGGTTGGCTTGTTATCAAAGCAAGGAATGTTTCTCATCTCTCCAACTGGATTTTTTTTTAGACGGGTATCTGATGGTAAGCATTAAGAACATATGGAAAGATAAAACATACAATTACAATTTTAAATTGGCAATGCAGTCTTCCCTAGGGTTGATTTATTGATGTATCATTAAAAATATTTTAGCAAGTCTGACAAAGAGGAGATGCTGAGTTTTTACAAGATCCCACCATATGCAATCTTATCCTTATTTGGCATGGCTGGACTATGCACTCTGAGCATGAAAGATCTGTGGATATGTTTTGGAGGCAGTTTTGAATTTGGCATCCTGAGGAAGCAGACCCACATTAGGGAATCCAAAATGACATCAGTTCCTGCATATTTTTCTTTGCACCATGCTACCTTGATCCTTGCTGTTGTCCTACATCACTATCATATCGGTCCCCATCATCTACAGCTCCTCCACTTGCTAAACTTATCAGTGATGTTGGAAGGGTGTACTCAAAGCCCCCTTAATCTGGCCACCAGATTCTCAAAGTTCTACATAAGGAAGTATGAATTTCATCTCCATTCAACATATGGTGACATCTCAGCAGCAACCCATTTGGCATTCCTGAAAATGGATTGTGTTCAACATATACATAATTATGAAAGAAAGAAAGTGTAGCCATCAAAGGTACATTTATCATCAAATCCAGTTGGTGCTGGTTTGAGGCTTACATGGACTCAACTGCATGTGACCGAAATATTAGTAGATAAGTTAGAAAGCCTACAGGGGCATATAATGGAAAATTGCTGGCCATTCCCAGGTGGTTTAATTCGTTTTCATCACACCTGATCCTTCTATTGATGTCTTCAGAGACTCTTTTTGTTTGATGCCAAATGCAAAGTGTGTCTATAAAACATATATTGGTTAATTTAACAAGCTCGTTAAATTTGATTATTTAACAACCATTACCTAGTTCCCTCCCCATATCAAACTGAAAGGCACCTTGCTACTATGTCATCATTTTAACAAGTAAATATTTTTGGATTCTGGATTTTGAAATTCAAAGCGTATTCCTAACAATAAGCCTTTTCTTTCTTTCTTTTTTTTTTGCATTCACACATTGAAGACACACACACATGGATAAAGCCTTATGACACAGCTATAAACTTGCTTTACCATTTGTACAGATAGTCTTCACCATCCAACCACAATAGAGACTGGAATTTAGGTTGCTAAGCGATTTGGTTGTTAAGCAAATTGGAGCTAATTTTATGACCTTTTTACAATGGTTGTTAAGCGAATCCAGCTTCCCCAATGGACTTTTTTTGCCAGAATTCACTTAATGACCATGTGATTCACTTAACGACTGCAGTGATTTGCTTAATGACCATCGTAAAAAGGTCCTAAATCACAATCAGGTGACTGTAGGGGTCCTAAAGCACTTTTCCCAGGGCCATTGTAACTCTGGACCATTGTTAAACAAACGGTTATTAAGCAAGGACTACCTGTAATGACATTCAGATGTAAAAAACAGGCCATAATGGTTAGAGAAGAGCAACTGATTTGCACTGTCAACCATTATAAGGCCAGCAGATAGGAAAGAGGGAGGGAAATTATCATGTTTTATAGCAATGTGGACTCTCTAACTTGGCAAATTTGACAAAAGGCAGGATAGAGATTCCGTGCTACCTAACCTTTCTCCAGATTGTGTGACCTAATGATATTCATTATTTGTCATGAACCAAGGCAAGCAATTTACAGTTTATTTTACTTATTTATTAGAGTTATCTGGCCGCCAAATCGGAAAGACTAAGACAATGAGTTTTCACTATCTGCAATGAATTTCAGCTGGACTGAATCCGTTCCAACATTTGGAAGCATGCAGAGGGAATGTTGCAGAAATCACCATGGATTTATTCTCTATGAAATGGGTACAATCCAGCATTAGGAGCTCCCTCACACAACCTATGGAAATGCAACGGATTGAGTTCAGAAGCACCTATTGCTCTTAATTCATAATAACCAAACAGCATAAATCTGGGAAACAGGAATGCAAAAAAATATACATTTAGAAAGGCTGAATAGGAGTGTGCGTGTGTGTATGTGTGTTTTCCAGAGAGCTTTATACAAACAAGTATGTATATTACAGAAGTCATACACAAGAGCCCATTTATTAGGAAAGGCTGCGTTCAAGACACATAGAAAATGTTTATGCTAGTGAAGGTTGTAAGCACATATAAATGCAGATTTCTTTTGTGCTTTAAAAAAGAAAATGACTAGAATAATAAATGAATACCTGTAAGACGTGCATAGACTGGATTTAAAGACACTTCTCAGCCATAGCTTACAGCGACAGCTTCATGTCTTGGGAGCCTGGGACTAAACATCATAATCAACCACATCTAACCCTACAGAAGTCATATATAAGACAGATAAACCAAGTCTGGACTTATCCTTTGGCAGGTTCTGTTATTGCTGTGCCTGAACTATTGGACATCATGAGTTCTTCAAAAGCTGATTTATCCAAGATAATTTTTCCATCTGATTCACAAAAGTATAGAACACATGTTGCTCTACTACCTTCACCATTGGGTATGCTAAGTGGGGCTGTTGGGAGTTGTGGTTCAGCAAAAGCACAATGTGTGCTTGTAACTAGCCCAATCTTGTCTATCCTGAGTAGGAGTAGCTCTCCAGTGTCTTAGGGACACAAATGTCTTTCCATTGCCAGTTTCCTGTTGGAATGACAAAGATGGCTCCTAGGATCTTCTGTATGCAAAGCTTGTGGTCTGTGGATGTTTCTCCCTTACTTTCTCATCTGGCTGTATGTCTTCATAGCATCAACCATCCATTGTGAATATGATCTAAAGCCTGTCCTCATTACTTTTATATTTTGGCAGAAGAATAGTTGGATGAAGATGACTCTAGAATATGGTACAAGTCACTAGTAGGGAAATTACCATTCACAGGGAGAGACTTCACTTCCTCAAACTCTTCAGACTGAGACCTAATTTTTCCACTTCTCTCATGTCACAGAGCAGACTAAATCCTTTCAGATTGGAAGCAAGCAACCAGCAAGGGCCTGTAAAACACTGTAATTATTTTAGGAGGGAGGATAGATGGATGGATGGATGGATGGATGGATGGATGGATGGGAGGGAGGGAGGGAGGGAGGAAGGAAGGAAGGAAGGAAGGAAGGAAGGAAGGAAGGAAGGAAGGAAGGAAGGAAGGAAGGAAGGAGTTAGCAGAAAAAGATGTTGAAGAATAATGAAGGCAATGAAACTGGTCAAACCTGATTGAGGCTGTTTGTCATGGAAAGGGATTACATTAGCTGCTCTCCAGCCAAATAGCCTATTACTAAATTACAAAAATGATCCACAATGCTAATATTAAAAGAAAAGAAATGATAGAAACGAACGTCTGAGCAAATGTCAGGGCTGCTATTTGCAAGTTGAATGCTCCCTGAAATTTCTTCCAGGCCATTTACAAACCCAGCTTTGCAACCCTCCGTTCAGTGGTTTCCTACTCAGCCAATGTCTCTGTCATAGACATTTACACTTCTGTGGTAGCTGATGGGTTTTAGACATGATGTCTAATGTGAATGGAAAGGCTGTAGTTACATTACTACAATACAGAAAGTCACAGTGCTACCCTGTTAAGACAAACACATTACTGTTCAGAAAGCTTTCCCTATTTATTTTTTCATAAGGATGTTTCACCTAAATAAAGGAAAACTCTAACCAGAAGTGCTCAGCGGGTCCTGAATCAGTCTTTCCCCCCCTCTAGGCTGTCCTTGACAAAAATGGCACTAAGTCATCATGAACAGTACCAAAACCAACTAAATCTGGCAGTAAGTACACAAACTACAACACATTAAATAAGTAACAATTTGCCTCCCTTGCATGACACCAAAGATAGATGTCTCAGTCAGTAGATTCACTTAGTCTCATGGTGAGCTAGGCCTGTCCAGTCCTCAGGTGTGTTGGATTACAGCTAGGGCTACCAGATCTGGGCTGTGAAAATGCTGATGGCCACTAAATGGCAATGAAGAAACACAGAACCCTCTCATTGCTGCCATTGTGTGTTCCTCTGAATTTTTGCAGCCCTGATCTGGTAAAATTTCAGCTTCAGCTCCCATAATTCCTAGCCAATGACAGTGCTAGTTCGAGATTAGGGAGGGCGAGGTTCAGGTTGGAGAACCTTTTCTAGCCATTTTCCCATCCTTTGGTCTTTCTAGGGATTACCCACCACCCGTTTGAGAATCCAAATTTCAGAGCAGATGACACTACTGTCCACTTTCTCCCCCTCCTCTTCTCTCTCACATAGTCAGGGAAAAGCAACGTAAGATCTCTGACAGTTGTGAAACAAAAGGCAGCTGGAAACAAGCCAGACAAAGGGGGGCTAAGAAGTCCATTACCACTTTGAAGTTCTTGGATGTCTTGTAAATTTGTCTAAGTGTCTCCTTCCTGCCTGTTGGTGAAGTTGGACATGCTCTGTTTCATACAACCCTCTCTGCTGCTGCTGCTCAGCTGTTTTCAGGGTGGTGGGAAAGGGAGAATGAAAGGAGCCCCCGCAATCTCTTCCTGTGCTCAGGAAACAACCATGCTGTGTGTTTGACTATATTGGAGTATGTTGTTGTAAGCTGCCAAGATTCAGTGGGATACATGTATTTATTTATTATAGCTGAAAAGGTACAAGTAGCTCCCACAGTAGATGGAAAAGCAAAGCCTGAGTGGTTGGATTCATCAACACCAAACAGTTGATCAAGCTGGTGAAGGAGCTGTCTTACTGACACGGCTCCACATTTTTCCTAAAGAGAAGGCAAAGTTTGCACAAAAGGGATATGCAGAACTCTTAGCATTTCAGCAGTTCTGTGAGAAACTGATGCTTCTTCCCCACTGCCCCCAAACCTCATCCCTTGCTTCTCTAATATTCTAGGGCAGTGTTTCTCAACCTTGGCAACTTGAAGAGGTGTGGACTTCAACTCCCAGAATTCCCCAGCCAACTTGCTGGCTGGGGGATTCTGGGAGTTGAAGTCCACACCTCTTCAAGTTGCCATGGTTGAGAAACACTGTTTAGTGTTTCAAGTGAAGTTTTTAAAGTTTTTTTAAATTATGATAGAGACTGCTCAAGATGCTATACTTAAAAGTTGTGTTAGCGCTTCTCCTATAAACCATTTACAAGGGTCTGATAACCTTCTGAGGATGAAAAGCTACTACAGCAACTCAGGGTGGGTTTTTAAAATTCTGGCTTAGATAAATAAAAAATCCCACCCTCCACACAAATTGGTTTGGCTTTTTAAAAGCTTTTATAAAGGTAAAAAGAACCCTTTGATCGATTTAACATAGCTTTGCTGGACTAAATCAGAAGTGACAACTTTGTAATCAGAGGGCTTTCTTTTAGAAAAAGTAAAAGAAAATATGAAATAAAAATAAAAATAAAATAAATAAAAAGTAGAGTAGAGTAGAGTAGAGCCGAGCCGAGCCGAGCCGAGCCGAGCCGAGCCAAGCCCTGGTTTGTGATTTCTAGTTGGATTAAGCAATCACGTTTAGAAACTTCTGTCAAGCACAAACTAGTCATCACAATCTTGTGGAAAGAAAATATTGTAAACTCCTTTACAATAATTAATGGGTAGCTGCTTCTATTTTTTTAAACTACCTCTTTGCAAATCAGAAGCTGTCCCATGTAATGAGCAGCTGGGCTGCATGCAGGATCTCTGATACTAAAGCTAAGCTAAACCTTTCTTTCCTTAGCTATAATTTGTTGAATGATCTCCAATTGCTTGAGTTTATATACCGTACAAAGGAACAAACCACGCTACCAAACACATCATCTGGGGTGGTGCTTTGTGCTCACACTATGCAATTTCAGCTTTGCCTTGGCTAAATTCCAAATCTATATCATCAAAGTTCAACATAATATTTGATTTAAATCACACACAATCAAAAACATTTGCTTTGCCTTTAATAACACAATTTTGCATAGCTTACAGTATAACCTTTCGGTAACAAATGTATTTTTGTATGCAACTTTCTCTAATATACGCATTTGGTATGCATTTCTCCTCTTCATACACATTTTTGTTTGCAGTTTTTGAACTGAGAACTGCAACTCAACATTTAGGGAGATTTGGAATCTGAGATTAACTGTTTTAATACAAAGAGCTCTCCAGGAGGTATGAATTAGACGAGTTTGCTTAAAAATGCAGAATTAATTCATTTTTCTTAACATGTTACAGTTTCTCAATGAAATACCTTCACATCCAGCATTTAATTTGCCTACCCAAGTTGACCTGGACAAGGAAGGTTTTAAATAACTGGCCTTCCTGAATTCTGTTGGGTCCCAGTATTGTTATATTCTTCAGCCATGCCTCCTCGGTTATCCTTTGGTTCTAGTTTGCTCAGAAGAAGAATATGTTTCCATAAAAAAATGTATGGACCACAATGCTTTCCCCCTAGAATGCCCCTGGAGGCACCAAAAGAACCAGATTAGGCCCAAGACCTTCAAGTTGCTCATCCCCAAAGTCTGTGCTGAGAAGCATATCAAAAATAATCCAGAATCTAAAATTTCTCAGTTGCATCTCAGGTTCTCTCAGCTTCTGATTCTGAACTGAAAATATGGAGATAATAAAACCGATCACCTCGGCAGATGTGTTTGTTGCAGAGGCTGCTCTGAACACTTTCAGAAGGCAATGTACATTCTAATTATTGTTTGTATTTCTTTATTATCTTTTTGTCCTCCCCATTCTCCAAGGAACACCATGGCGCATGTGCACCTCCCATGCAAGGTTAGTCCATGAATTCTATAGTTAGGCAAGGAACTGATGCTCCAACCACTAGACTGGTGTGCTCCTCACCTATGTCCAAGGTACCATGAAACAAATTCAAGAAGTAGGGGTGGGGAAAGAAAGAGTATCAAAAAGGGTACAAATGAGGACAGAATCCAAAAACTAGAGATGACTGAAAAGATATATATATCTTCAGAGATGACTGAAAAGATATATATATATATATATATATATATATATATATATATACACACACATATACACACATATACACATACATATATATATATATATATATATATATACACATATACACATACATATATATATATATATGGTTTAAAGTTTGCTCCAGCTCTATAATAAAATACATACTGCATACATTAAGACAACACTAGATCTAAGGCTGATTCAATATGAATTCAATGATTCAATACAGCTGCATAGAGCCACCTCCTCCCTCCCAAATCCATAATTTATATACTAAACCCCATGTCCTCATTGCCTCAAAGGCATTGCTTATGTCCCCATTTCTACCAGTTGTGAGATAATCCCAGGAACACTAATGGCAACATCAACTTTTGTGTGTGTGTGTAACCATGTAACCCACCAGCCACCATTGTGAGTGGTGGAAAATGTCATCCATTTGGATTACACAAGATTTCAGATGACATCTTTCACTCTAAGCCTTTAAAAAAAAATGAATATTTTTATTATTAGTGCAAGGAATATTTTGCTATCTGAAATGTATCTGCATACAAAACCTCAAAAAAAAAAAAAAACAGGATATCTTCAGTTGCCCGTATGGGTTTCTTCCTTTGGGACAGTATTTTACATTCTGCATGTACTAAACATTTTCCTTGATATAATTAATTGTTTCTGCCTGTTATCTTTCCCAGGCACTCAGTTTTTCTTTTCTTTCTTCTGTTTTTAACCATGTTTGCTGTAATACCTCTTAGTACATAAACCTTTCTCAATCAGTTCCTTCCTCTAGAGCAGTGTTTCTCAACCTTGGGAACTTTAAGAGGTGTGGACTTCAACTCCCAGAATTCCCCAGCCAGCAAGTCCACACCTCTTAAAGTTCCCAAGGTTGAGAAACCCTGCTCTAGAGGCCTAACGTGACCTGTAGTATTGTTTTTAAGCAAGCGCACACACATAAACCAAACTGGGCTCATAGCCTACCTGGATATCTTTCAGCACCCAAATGTCATTTTTATAAGAAACCGCCCTTAATTAATGCTCTGACTCTCTCCAAAAGACCATACAGCCAACAAATACAATCGGAACAACAGTCTTTGTCCAAGAACACACACACATGGGGTCTTTTTAGTGAAAGAAACCTTAATTATCGCTTTAAGCTGAAAAGTTTCCAAATCCAACCCTTATAAGGGAGAAAAATCAATATTGTCCTTCCCTATTGTTCTCAGTGAAATTGGGGTGGGGAAATGGCAACTTATACACACATGTGCACAGACCTACACACAGTTATATACCCACACAAAGGCTTTCCATCTTTCAGAGTTACATTTAGAATTCTATTAACGTATTGTTAAAAGAATGTCATACATTTCTAGGCGCGCAGGCTGAATTAATTTTTAGAGATCTCATTTTCTTTCTCCCTCAACTCATTCCATCCTTTTTGCCCTCCCAATGTTTGGAATGCTATCTTAGGAATCTGAAAATAGAATCTTCTTTCTTCTGTTCCTTTTTTTTTTTGATTAGGCAAACATTGGTTCTCCTCCCCTTGTGTTTTTAATGGGGATAAAATTAAAATAAATTCACTACCACCATATTTCTAGTCTATCTATTAAAAAATCAATCTCAACTTCATAGCATTAGGCTTTGTGACAGTTGCTAGCCCTACCATTAAATTTATCATCTCTGAAAACAGAATCGCCTAAAAGAGCTCACAAAGACACATACACACTCCAGAACCTGCATCTGCTGTATTTTAGAAAAATTGTTATATATTTGCCTGTGTTTGAGTGAATAATAATAATAATGATGATGATGATGATGAGAAGGCGAAGAAGAAGAAGAAGAAGAAGAAGAAGAAGAAGAAGAAGAAGAAGAAGAAGAAGAAGAAGAAGAAGAAGAAGAAGAAGAAGAAGAAGAAGAAGAATCTTTGCCTGTGTTTGAGTTATTATTATCATTCAGTCAAACACAGGCAAAGATACTTGTTGGAGTTCCAGGAACTTGTTGGAGTTCCAGGAAAGACTAAGGGATGATGATGATGATGATGATAATAATAATAATTTATCATCATCATCATCATCATCATCATCATCATCATCATCATCATCCCTTAGTCTTTCCTGGAACTCCAACAAGTTCTCCTAGAACCTACATTTACATGACATCCAGTCTGAAAAAAACCCAGCTTACTGCATTCAGAAGTTTAGCTGAAAACCTCCAGGACTCAATCCAATCAACCTGCTGAATTCTGGCTGATTATGAAAAGTGCCCAAAGAAAGTTCCGTGGTTTGTTTACGGTGACATGGAAATCAAGATCCCTGGCTTATCTCTCCCCAGTTAAGGCTGTGCAATGCTTAGGTTCTGCTTCTGAAAGGTCTTGAGAACAATGCAGGGGTATGAAGGTAGCGCCTGTCTTCAACTTCTTTAAAAGAGCTGTGTCTTTTCCTAGGATCACACAGCAGCTGCAGACAGCAGCTGCATTATCCCAGAAATAGATGCAGCTGGTTTAAAGAGTTCCAGACAGGAGGCATATTCATATTCCAGCTCTTTTTTCCTAATTATTTCTGAAGCATTGCGCAGAGTCCTACCCCACGTAGGCCATGAGTCAAAACCAAGAAAAAACAAACAAACCATGCCTTAAGGCTTTAGCTTATTTGGAGGAGAGAAAGAATGCTGACATTCCTGGTTTGCTATGCCACGGTAAATCAGCAGTATATGGTTACAGCTTATACCAACCTCCCAAAGCTTTAACTGGAGCTGTTGCTGTCGGATTGTTGTTTTTTCAATGTACTAGAAGAAGAAACGTATTAAATTACATGGGGAATACATTTTTTCAACCACATTAATTGTATTGAATTATAGTGAATTGAAATTCAATTCAGTTTGGTTTGATCCTGACCCTCCCTGCTCTTCCTCCCTGCCCACAACCCCTCTTTCTGCATAGCTCCTACGTCTATGTTCAAAGGTGGACTCCTGTCTGAAAAAGTGTCCACTCGTTCAGCTTCTTCCACTTTCCAGTTTCTAGTATTTTTACAATCTGAAGAGAAACCAGAGCCTTCTATCTAGATTGGATTGGGGTCACCTGTCAAGGGGATAATCTTACCTGACTGAATATTTTTTATATTCCAATGTACAGTATTACTTTATCTTATTTTATCTGATATGGTCCTCAGACTAATCAATAAATAATAAACTAAACTAAACAGTTTATGGTATGCCCAAGTCATTATTTTGCAAAATAAATCAGTCAAGGGAAATATATAGTCACCCCTTGATGAGCTTAAATTATTATTCCAATTAACATTAAATATTATTCAAGAAAAGCTGTGCTAGTCTTTGGTGGCAAAACCATCAAGAATCTGGTAGCACCTTTTCCAACTAAGTTTTTAAAAGAAACATTCATAATAGGGAGAAAGTCCACACCTTTTCTCAAAACCGAACAACCGCATGAAAGATCTGTCAGCACCAGCTCAACTTGACTCAGTGGCAGCAATTAAATTGCAGAAGAGAAGCATTTTTCATGCTGAATCAAGTGCCATGAATTGATCCGAATGCCTTAAACCATTTCTCTCCTGGAAAAAAATATATAGCAGATCTGCTTATTTCTTACTGAACTTGTTTCTTATTTTTGGCAAAACTATATTCAAAGACATGGATTTCGGTTCCTCTAACCGGAACTTAGATACGATTATACCTCATTGGCCATCTTGCTTTTTGGACAAGAAAACAAATGTATGCATTTTACATCTACGGAATTAAAACCATATACAGTGGTACCTCGGTTCACGAACGCTTCTGTTCACGAACAATTCGGTTCACGAACAGCTCCATTCGCAAAATGTTGCCTCCGTTCGCGAACACCGGATCAGGTGACGAACAGGATCCGCGGCCATTTTCCCTCCCGTGACACGTGGTCGCGGCTTCCTGTAGGGAGGGGGACTCTCCCTCCAAGCAATATCCGCCTCCCCGCCCGCCTTCCTGTCCTCCACGCCAGAAGTCGCGTCGAGCAAGGTTAGCTTTCTCTCTCTTCGTACTGTACTTTGTGTCATATTTTTGCAGTTTAAAAAAACAACAACATATGGTTCAGAACGGATTAACTGTAATTACATTGAACCTTATGGGAGAATTTGATTCGGTTTGCGACCAATTCGGTTTGCGACCAGAGTCGCGGAACGAATTAAGTTCGTGACCCGAGGTACCACTGTATAGGCAAACACAGAGACACATGTACACTTGCATTATATCGTGGCTATTTATTAAAGCCTACCCTTTTTTGGGGGTCACCGACAGCCTAATTTTTTTTGCAGCCCTCACTTTCTACAACCCATCTTTCGAAAACAAAATAAGCAAGCCTATCATTTGAGGAATATTCTAGTGATATAGCCAAGTGCAACAATATGCCATATTATGTTTTTGCATTTTTTTTTTCTCGCTCTTGAGTATCTGCCAGCTGTCCCAATGCCTAATGCAATTGCTCACTGTTTTAAAAGGACAATTAAGACATTTATTTATTCTTAAAACACCCAGGTCTGCTGCCAATGTACACACTATACGAGCTGGAGGAGGAAGGCTAAAAGCAATATTGTTCCTATTAAAACCACCACCAGCAACTTCTGCCTAATTGCATCTCACAAGTTTCTCCACATTAGGCCACAGGTAACTTCTAATCCCATCCTTCTGAACTTAATGACCAACATCAAGGCTTGGTTAAGCAATTACGCTACTCAGCAAAGGCATTAATTGGAAGCTTCCCAAATAAGAATTGGGTTGATAAAAACAATTGAATATGGTGGTGTATAAACTTATTTGGCAAGGGCAATAAGAAAAACATCCAATTGTAACTTTTTAATGTTATGGTCCCATTTTTTTTCCTTGTTTATCCCATTTAGAAACTCTTCAGGAATCTAATCATATCCCAATCAATTACAGAAGATTATTTTTCCCCTGAGGATAATCAGGCTACAAAACTTACCCGTTCGGTGCTGTTGGAGTTCATACTCAGTTCTCCAGCTAGGAACATGTCCTTGTGTACAAGGCTTAACTGTAGTGCATATCAAATAGCATTTCTACCCAAAATCCTCTGGCAGCTCATAAGCCATTAGAAAAGCCTCTGAATGGGCCCCTTGTTGCCCTTCCATAAGAAATCATTCTATACATTTGGGAAGGACTTCCATGGTATAAAAGGCCTTGTGGTTACTGCAAATTAGCTATGGTTTTCGTTTAATGGCTATGGGGCAGATTAGAAGTACAAAATAATAATATAATAACAATATCAACAATTTCTTATTGCTTTCTTATCAACAGTTGTTAAGTCTGGGGTGTTGTGTGGCAGGTGCTTGTCTGTTTGAATGCTAAAGTCCCAGAGCACTTTAGCTTCTTCATTTTCAATTATTTTGTCTGTTTTGTGGTCCCACCATGCTTGTTTGCAGGCAAATGGTATTTCTTGCAGATCTTCCAATGCACCGCTGTTGCTACTTTGTCATGCCATTGTTCATAGTCAGTCTGTGTGATCTTCCTGCAGCAGCTGACTAGGTGGCCCACTGTTTCTTCAGCTTCTTTGCAGAGGTGGCATTTGCTGTCTGTTGCTGTCTTCTCGATTCTGGCTTTATATGCATTTGTTCTTAAGACTTGGTCTTGTGCAGCCAGAATTAGCCCCTCTGTCTCTTTCTTCAACTTTCCTGCTCTTAGCCATTGCCCAGTCTTGTTGTTATCTGCTGTGCCTGCTAGTTTTTTTGTGTACTGGCCATGTAATACTTTGCCTTGCCATGTCTCTTTTCTATTCTTCGTTTGGTCTTTCTTGTAGGCCAGTTTGGTCTCTCTGGTATTCAGTAAGCCTTCATGGTGTACTAGCTTCAATGCATCTTCTTCACTGTCTTTCAGATAGTCTTCTAATGCCCTTTTTAAAATTATTAATAAAATAATAATAATTCCTCCTCCTCCTCCCATAGTTATCCTGAACAGATCAGATTGTAAACCTCTCTAAGAATGGATAAGCAGTGGTTTGCTTGATCCACTAAAACTATCAGAGAAGAACTCCTTCTTCTCCATCAAATGGACCATTGAATATGGTCAGCCTTTGGACCAAAGGAAACAACTGCAAAGGGATAGAATGTATTTATCTGGCTTCTCCTCCTGGTTGGCAATACAGCAGTTTGCCAGCACAGAAGGAAGGCTCCAACCTGCCAGCATCCACCTTGTTGGCCACCATAAACCAAGCTGGGATGTACAGTTTCTGACCTGGATAGCAAAAAAGCTTCCTCAATGGCCATGTATGTATGCATGCACAGGTGGGTGGGTGGAGACCACATGTGAAAAAGTGAGCACAAATGGCAAGCATCTTCTCTGAGATAAGCTATATTTTCTCTTTAAATATTAAATAAGGCTTTTCATTTTTATGAGTAACCCTATTGTATTTTTTGTCGTGTTGCTTGAAAAATTCCTGGATATGTTTCCTTCATTCTTAATGCCACTGATGGATAGCAAAGGCACTGGGGGGTGGAGGTGGGGGGTTGGCAACATGTTGCTGAATTATGACTCCAATCATCTCTCATGAGCGGCTAAGCTGGTTAGGGTTGATGGAAGCTGGAGTTCAGCCATAGCTGGAGGGCCACCTACTGTCCTTCACTGCCCAAGGAAAGGACACCTGATCGGAATTCATCAAACTTCTGCTCTGCTTCCATCACCCTCCCCCCCCACCCCTTTCCTGGACCAGCTCCCAAGTGCTTTAAAATTGATCAGGAAACATATGATCACAGATACAGTTACCAACGAATGTGTCACTTTTCTAAATTATCTGCATTTGTAGGTGTCACAATCAGCACGCTAACACTGTGGGATATTGCTGGAAAGAACTACATAACTTTCAACATTTGACAGAAGTAAATATGTGCATTTATTTGGCTTTTAGTAAAGTCACAGCGATGAGCCAGCCTCTCCCAGCCTCCTCTTGTCATTAACTTCCCCTCTAACCTTTCCTGGAGAAAATCTTACACACACACACACACACACAGACATATACCTATAATTTTTATTAAAGAATTTTTTTAAAAGAGTAAAAACAATACAAATCTTGAAAGAGAAAAGGAAAGTAATAAGTGAAAAAAAAGTACAAAGAAAGAAATAGAGAAGAGAAAGGAAAGGAAAGGAAAGGAAAGGAAAGGAAAGGAAAGGAAAGGAAAGGAAAGGAAAGGAAAGGAAAGGAAAGGAAAGGAAAGGAAAGGAAAGGAAAGGAAAGGAAAGGAAAGGAAAGGAAAGGAAAGGAAAAAGTTATAAAGAACAGGCTTCCAGTCTTCTTAATATTTTACCCTCTCTCTCTAAAGTTACAACATAATTTCCTTCTTTCCATAGTCTACCCTTTCCAATCATCAAACCCATAAATCACAAATTCATTTTTTTCTTTTTTCAGCAAAAAGTCCATCAGGGGTTTCCAGGTACTAATAAATGTATTTATTGTCCTTTCTCTAATCAAACAAATCAATTTTGCCATCTCTGCTAATTCTGCCATCTTCACCATCTAGCCCTCCATTGTGGGTATTTCAGAGTCTTTCCATTTTGGAGCATATAATAATCTTGCAGCAGTTATACATATAAACAAGCTTCCATAACTCTTTTCTAATTGTCTATCCATTAGCCCCAACAGGAAGAGTTCTGGTTTCATCTGAACATGAATCTTTAACATTCTTTGTATCACTATATGTATTTGAACCCAAAATTTTCTAGCTTTTTTGCAAGTCCACCAGACATGATAAAATAACCCTTCATGCTTTCCACATTTCCAACATAAATCTGATTTATACATTCTAGATAATTTTTCTGGAGTCACGGACCAACAGTACATCATTTTATAAAAGTTCTCTTTTAAATTATAAAGTAAATTTCAGTCCTTTCAGCCACATATTTCCCATTGTTCCATCAGTAAATTAGTATAATTTCCTGAAGAAAGTCTTAAGAACAAGAATGAAGACTCCCTCCCCAGTATATTTGCCTGTTAAAGCCAAGCTTAACAATGTGGTGGAGGTGGGGAGAAAAGGCAATGGGAAGGGCTGCTTCAAAGAGGATAACACTGTCTACTAGAATTCAGAAGCATCTCTGAACATATAAAGTTATTTCACATATACCTCTTGATGGGAGATATATTGACATTCCCAGCTTTCTCTGTATCTTAAATCCTATTTGTGTTTTCTTAATCATT
The DNA here is from genome assembly GCF_059951505.1 of Python bivittatus. Classification (NCBI taxonomy): domain Eukaryota; kingdom Metazoa; phylum Chordata; class Lepidosauria; order Squamata; family Pythonidae; genus Python; species Python bivittatus. The sequence goes on along the minus strand of NW_028277085.1, from coordinate 8,061,842 downwards.
CTGTTTAGAGGCTCACCTCTAGGGCACAGAGCTGTACATTCAGGGTACCCTCTCTCAGCTGAAATTCCAGTTCTTGCCTAATTCCACTCCCATACTTCCTGAGATTAACACAATGAGTTGAATAAGGCAGACACAGATCTTCATAAATTAGATTCTCTTGAGAACATCACATAATGTTGTGTCATAAGGTGCATATGGGGGTCTTCCTCCTACACTCTTTCTTATTCTGGGATTGTCCAGGTGGGTTGGAACCACAGCTCCAATATGGCCAAGTGGTGGAAAATCCTGGGGGTTGTAGCCGCAAACACATATGGAGGCCCTCAGACTGGGGAAACATTCTTAGATATTTGAGGCTTATAAAGAGGAGAAAGTCCATAGCATCCAGCTAAGAACATGGAGAAGGTGATGTGTTCATCTGAAAGTACAAACCGAACGTGGCCCATGCATCATGGTAAAGTCTTGTTTGAGTTGAGCTTGACAGCGAATTCGTGTTCATACAGGTGTTTTTGATAATACTATGGAGGTGGCTTGAAGCTGCTTTCTTCCAAGGTTTGAATTTCCTAGTCTAGTCCACAGCTTCAGTATTTTCTGATTGTCTCTCAGCCAAGCACATGCCTCCATGCACAGATGGCAGTGCTCAAATCAATGTACTAAGGTCAGGCACATGGACAGGGGATGCTATCCCAAAGTCCTGCTTCATCCATTCAAGGAACAGATAGATTGGGTTCTGCCACTAGGGCCCTTTCATGCCTGTGGCTGAGATAAAGAGTGCTCTTGGTCTGCCCTAAGAGTGCTTGACTGTATGGAGGTCTTACAGTGTAACTTGACTCTCCATGGCCCCTCTGCCTTTGGGGCAGATCCCCACCTCCCCAAGAATCTGCCCTAAGAGCGCTTGACTGTATGGAAGTCTTATAGTGTGGCTTGACTCTCCATGGCCCCTCTGCATTTGGGGCAGATCCCCACCTCCCCCCCTGCAATGGGAGTTAAGCCTGCAGAATCTTGTGGCTTCTCATAAACAGAGATCAGATTTGTGTTGAAACTTGTAAATGCCACCAAACTATACATTTTTAAATCATCTACTTCATCTTAATCATGCATTTTGTGGAACAAAGAGGGAAAAATGAGTAAATGACACCATTTCCCCCATGCGTCTTGAATTATTCCTTGTCAAGAAAAAGTCTGCTTCTTCAGCCAGAACTAATTTAAATCAATCTGTCATTAGACATGATAAATAATACTTACTGGGGGGAAAATGGGGTAAAAATACACAATGGCAGCTTAGAAAGTTCTGCTTTCTCCCTTAAAACTTCCCAAACGCATATAATTGCTGAAAACCAACTTCAAAAGGCTTCATTTTAAGGCAGCCCAAGACAGCTGTTGGCAAAATGCATAGTTCTGTCTTAATTATCTGCTCTGCCCCCCCCCCCACCCGCACCCCAAAACTATAGTACAAGGCTTATATAAGAATAGAGAAGGTATAGTGAGCCAAATTTTATGCTTAATCTGTAATACCTTGGAAACAGGGCAATAATTATAGAATTGGTTGAAGCCTGCACAGCGGTGGGTTCATGTCAAGTAGACCTGCAGGTGTTTTCTCTGTTCCAACTCCAGTGATTAAGTTCACTTTATAAACCCCCAGCTCTGCATGAGCGTGTTGATGGGGGATGCATCTGCCACACAAATGACTGAATAGCAGCATTTGGCAAGATTGATCATGGCAAAAGATTTAGACACAATAGATATGGGTATTTGGGAGAAAGATGCTTTCCTGCCCATAGGTCATTCCATGTCCCTGTTATACTTGGATGGTTTTATTCTGTTGACAGGTTACAAGAATTTATCGACTTGATATAAAGCTTTTGTAAATCAAATATTTGCACAGTATTCTGTAACCTTGAGTTGGTCCAATAAAGGTATTGATTCAAATGGATGTTGCATCACTTCCAGTTTTATTTACAGTCTCTCAAGTGCAATTCCATTTAATGCTGGTTGGAATGCTATGCATTCCTGGGAAGATTATTCTAAAAAATTGACCAGAACTTCACATTCACTGGGCAGCTCCACATATTATACTAATGTATAATTTGTCTACTGAATAAACCATAATTGCCCCAGTTTGCACAATATGCTCAGCTAAAGCCAGACCACATCAGGGTTTAATGCTGCCTATGAACTAGGGATCTGTCTTGCTGTTCTTCTGAACACTGCCAAAAAATAATCTCCCTATTTAATAATTTTATTAGGTCCTTCTTACAAAAACATTTGCTTATCCATTTAAACTATTCCTACTTTCCATTCTTTCCAAGTGCCTTTAGGGATACCATGTGCTCTGTTAGATTGGCTGCATAGTAATGTAATATCCTTCCCTTTATTTTGTGATCTCTGGGTGGAATAACTTATGTGATTAATTCAGAAAAAAAGAAGACAGTCACCCAATTTATCCTTCCCTGCAAAAAAGATCTTAAGGGTAAAGCAGCTGAGGGGTGGGGTGGGGTGGAATGGGGGAGAGAGGAGGATATTCATTAGTTCCCTCCCTCAAAGAGGGCCCAGACCTGCATAAAAATGTCGTAGGGTAATGTATATGTGTACATATAAAGATAAAAATAATTACTATATGAAAATATATGCAGGAGGTGAAGAATATGACCATGTGATTGGGATGCCAGCTGAGTCCCCTGTTCAAATGGTGTAATGGTATCAAATATTTATGGGCAACTTCAAATGTCTTGGTTCGCCCATTTTTTGATGAATCAACCTTTCAAGGAAGGAGCTGTCACGAGATCACTGCCTGGTTCAGATGTGATCTGTTGCCATCCAGAACCTCTGTAGCATGAAAGAACCAATCAGGATGGTCTATTCTAGGTACCTTATAGATCTGCATGGTTGGTACTGGGTGCCTGAGAGTATTCCTAGCAATCTAGTAGATAATTCTGGGATGGATGGGATGCTGGGGATGGAAGATGACCAGAAGGCTACATGAGAGTGCGTCCAAGTGACCTCTTTCTGTCAGCAAATCCTGAGCTGCCCCTTGCTCTACCACTGAGCTTCAGAAGATGAAGTGGTGGAAATGATGCCTTTATCAGTGGAGAAAGAGTAAAAGTCAACTTGGAGATAAGGGCAGAGAAGCATTCTCACTTCTCTTCCCATGATGCATCAGTGGACTGTCACCCAGTGCCCCATGCTTAAAGTTATTCATTCCTTGATAGGGAGGAACAAACAGGAATATCTACTGCCTAGTCATTGGGATATTTTTGCTCAGCAGTTTGCTGATGAAGTCATTCAAATTTGCCAAAATCTTGACACTTCATGGCTGGGATCCAAAGTGGTGACTGGGGCAACCTCTTGTACTGTTATTTGGAATTTATTTCAGCTTCTTGACGCTGACAAAGTGGATAGGGTGCTCTGTGGTATGAATACCACCTGTGATCTGAACCATTTCCTTCTTCATTCCTGTGGGAAACTGAGAGGGGTGAGTACCTGGGTCTGGAAGGTTGTCAACACTTCTCTGATGGAGGGGGTGCCTCAGCTGTTTTTAAGGAGACACTAGTGGACCCCTTCTGAAGAGGTCTTTCCTGGACCTAACTATATTGGATAACTATCACCTGGTTTCCAGTCTTCCCTGTTTAGGGAAAGATGACATTTCTTTAGCAGGAAAATGCCTTGAGGGAAATTGATTATCTAGACCCTTTCCAGTTGGGTTTCTAGCCTGGGCATGGGACTAAGGTGGCATTAATTGCGTTGGTGGATGACCTATGCCAGGACTCTGCATGGGGGGAACAGATGACCTATGCTGGGACTCTGTAGGGGATGGCATTTGTTAGTTGTGTCCACACTTCACAGAATAGCCTTCACTCCAGAGGTTTTCAGTGACAACTTGGGTGTCAAAGCAGAATGCGGGGGTGGTGGGGTTGTGTAATGGTTATAAAACCGCCAAGAGTTTTGAATTCCGGAGGTACAGAAATTAAGTCAATAATTGGGGGGGGGGGGAGGGGGGACCATATAATTGAACCTGCATATTTTTTACCTTAATCACAGTGAATGAAAAGTATTTGGAACACCTTTGGCTGGGAGGGAAGGGAGGGAGGGAGACCAGACTAGAGTTCTTAGCACTTTGCTTAGAAATTATGCAACAGAACAATTCAATACATTTAAAACCTTAGAATACTGAATTTTAAACTTTCTTTTAACAGTAGAGGAAGCATTTTTTCAACTTCTGCAAATTATTTTATACTTGGGTATCTTGAGCTCAGTGAATTAAGTTATTTTATATCCCAGCTGTTCCTGTATGTTCCAGGACTTCATTTTAGACAGAGATCAAGAAACTTTTACCCTTTTGCCTGACCTTACTCTAATCATCCATACTGAATTAATGAGAAAAAAATAGATTTCCATTAGCAAGGAAACCCAATTTGCCTGAACATAAGCAAAACCTAAATGCACCTCCTTCCTCATTTCTCTAGGCAGCTTGAAAAAGACTTTTTTTTCTCCCTGCCTTTCACTTCATTCCTCCTTAACTGTCAACAACCTTTCAACATGAGAAACTTTTAAACAGCAAACAAGGACTACCATTTTTAAAGTCAAGATTAACGAAATAAGGACATTACTTTGGGAAGGGGGTGCGATTTGCAGGGAGAGAAAGGAGAAAATATAGGAAGACCATCTTGATGGCATCACAAAGAAGTTAGTTTCTTGGGTGCAGATGGAACAGCCAGAAGGCCAGAGAGGAGTGGCAACCAAGCTTCCTATTCTGTTTCCTTCACCAGAACCTTCAGTCCCACTTGGGTTCTGCTTACTGGCCGGGCTGGATCAGTAGTTCAGTTATGACCATCTATCCTATTGGAGACCAACTGGCCAGGACTCCCTTGGTTATTCCTGCCTGGAGAAAATGCTGACCCCCTCTCCATACTGGGTTCAAGAAAAGAAGCTTACAATCACCACTGAGGAATAACCCCTAGGCTGTACAGCTTGAAGGGATAATATCAAGCATAGTCCTATTTTACTGTGCAAACATGCTGTCAGTTGGGTTAAAACTAGATACAAATTTGATAGCTGCTTTAAGAGAGACTCCCTTGCTTAACAACATTAATCTCTAAATATTAATTTGGCCATGTCCCAGCCTAAATCCCATACTGATAGTTTTCCATACTTAATCATTCATTCAATCAATTAATTACATTTGCATAATGCTAAAAGTTCCTTTAACTGTCTCTTTGGTAAAACATTTTCTTTTCTTTTTGAAAACTCTTGTTAAGCAGCCCCATCACTTGGATCACTCCTTCAATATTGCTTCTTCTAGCATTGAAAATGTATTAAAATATTCTGGATTTTCATCTGAAACAGGTTTTGTCAAAGACGTTCTCCTCTGTAGAAGTATTTCAGTACTGTGAATCTGTTTGTGTTCAATTTCACATTCCTGCATCACTTGCCTTAACAGAATAGGAGGATATTTAAATGCTGATAGATACTAATTCTAAAGTTGCTAAATCCATTAAGCTTTTGTTAATATCTTTTAATAGCAAAGCATGGAAATAGGTGCATTTTTAAAAGGCATAGTTCAGTGGCTTATGTAATTTAATTTAATTATGTATCTGTCAGCTCTTTGCCTGTCAATAGACTTACGTTAGAAGATAGCTGGGAGTAAGAGAAAATTAAGACATACTAAGAAAGTGGGTTGTAGATAACGACTGAGCTCACACATCATACTAAGCCATAGTTTACTTAATCATGGCTTACTGAATAAATGGCATTATTGAGGCTCATATAACATGCTAAGCCATAAATCATTATTTACAGATCATAATGGCTGGATTGGTGCGATATGCTAAGACATAGCCAAACAAACCGTATTATGATCCACCATGTTCTGTGAGCCAGGCTAAGGAGTGGAGAAGTCCAGATCCAGATTCCCCACTCAGACAGGAATTCCTCACAAGTAGGCTATTCTTTCTCATCCTTGCCTAAATCACAGGGTCCTTGTGTGGATAAAAGGTTGGGTGGGCGGAGAATTATCTATTCCTCCCTAAGTCTCAAAAGAAAACAAGAATATTAATATTACTGTCATGCAAATTTGACTTTACACTTAACAGGAAGTCAGTACTAGCCAATTTATTTGTTAAAGTTATACCCTACCTTCCTTCTGTAAGTGCTACATAGTATACCTAACAGTCTCTCCTCCATTTCTACTCCCCACTATATGAATTCTGTGAGGTAGGTTGGGCTGATATAGAGTGACTGGCCCATAGTCACGAACCTGCTTCCTGTTGTCATATAATGGGGAGAAATCAATTCTGCTATCAAAGAGAAGACAACATACAGCTAAGTTATTACACAAAATAATAATCCTCCACTGAGGATTCACACAATGAGGCTGATAACTTCAGCAGGCAATATTTATTATAAATAAAAGCCCCATTGAGGCTTTCAACATGTTAGAATAAGGTTGGGCAGATGACTTCATGGAGGAAAGCCTAAAGAATTATGGAAGCGAGCAAACAAAAATATTTATTCCTCATTAGGAATTCAGCAGAAGGTCCTTCACAAATAGACTTGCAGGACCATTAAATGTTTATACTTTTTCTTAATATGACACACAAACATACACACTTAATAGCCATTTGATTTTTGGCAGGGGAAACAAATAAGAACAAAGCAAAATTGGCTTTAAAACTAGCTTTAGGTTCTCACACTATCAATTTTAAGCCATATTTGCTGAATACACTGACATTGTCTCCACGATACACTAATTTCACACCTAGTATGCTCCAGATAGTGTTGCAATTTCCATCATACCCAACCAGCATGACTAATGGAAGGCTTCAAGTCTGGGGAAGTCTACACTTATTTTGCACAAGGATGTGTTGACATGAAGTGTGCAAAATATTGTCATCTACTACCTGGCATCCAAAGTAGCAGAAGTTCAAGATTCTAACTCTTTCTCGGGTTGAAAAGAGAAGAAAATGAACTTGTCGTTTATGGGTTTGAGATTAGAAAGGGTAGACTATGGAAAGAAGGGAATTATGATGTAATTTAAAGAGAGAGAGGGGAAAATATAAATGCATTTATAACCATTGTTAAGAAGATCAGAAGCAGCTTCTTTACAATATTTTCTTTTTTCTTTTTTTCCTCTTTCCTTTCTGACCTATTCACTCATTTTCTCTATTTTCTTGATTTCCTTTCTAAAATTTGTACTGTTTTGATCTTGTTAAAAATCTCTTTAATAAAGAATATAGAGAGAGAAAGATTTAGAGTTAGAGAAAGATTCTAACTCTTTCTCTATAACATATTGACCAATGATTACCAAACAGTGTTCCAAGGAAATGTGAGGTTTCATAAGCAGCTTGTAATGTGTTCCCCAGTGAGAGCATCAATATATAGCAGACAAAATTCTCTGAAAGACTTCTTGCCTAAGGAACTCTGGGAACTGTAGACCTAAGGCATGGGAAGCTATAGAAGGATTTATCGTCATAAGCTGGAAGCATCTGCATAGTTGTAACTGGAAAGAACACAACGAGAAGGCAGTTGGGTAGTTTGATGTCCTTAGAAGGGAGGCAGGTCATCTGATGACATGACAACAGTACATAAATTCTAGGCGTTAATTAACCAGTCATTTTTGGTGTGATTTTTTCTTCAATGAAATATCTATCACCTTTCTGTCTATCTGTCTGTCTGTCTGTCTGTCTATCTTCTGACAACAAAGGCCTGGGAGTTCTCACATCACCCTCTTTTAAAAAGAATCTCTAGGACCCAGCCCCAAATGATGGCATCAGAGTAGGATTAGCATTCCTGTTGTTAACTTTAGCAAGTGGGCAAATATTAGAACGTTGTCGGATAAAAAGCAGGGTTTCCAGCCCATTTTCTTCTCCTGTGTGCATCGCAGGTGGCATAAAAATAGACTTCTTTTGTTTCCATAATGGATTTTACAAAGCAATTGAGGTGGGTTGGCAGCTCTGCAATCTGACAAAACAAATATTTCTTTTCACTGAAAAGTACATATGAGTTTTCTCTCCTATCACCCAAAAATCTCCCAAAGCTTTTCAGAATCCAGCGCACGTCCATTCCTCTTTGCAACTCATTTTCCCCTCTTTTTGTGACAACTGAGGCAATAATTCACAGCTCACTGGGTCTCCTAAATAACCCCCTTTATATTAACATGGTCGGCATTCCCCCATGCTCAGCAGGGATCAACTGCGCTGGCAGGCGACCATTAGGGATTCTTAAGGCTTTGGAGGTTTAACATAACCTTCTACGGTATGTGTGTGTGTGTGTGTGTGTTATCCTGCCTCACATAGCTTCTGTCTCAAAACTGAAAATTGAAGAATAACATAACTATGCCATTTTGTAATTTCCAACTATTTTCCTTTTCTGGGTCTCATTCAGACTCCCACATAAATGTTTTAAAGCTCAGATATGTTTCACCATGCTGGGAAACTGGTGCTTACTTTTCCCCTCCCCTTTCCTATAAGAGATGAAATGAGGTCCTTGAGTGTTCCTTTGCAGAAACTTTTAACAAATGTAGACTTGATCAGCCTTATGCATTGCAGTTAATTTGATATACAGAAGTCTGGGGAAAAAACAACATTTTCAACCACCATTACATAATGAGAGCTTTCTTACAGCCCCCGCGCCCCCCAAAAAAGGAAAGTTGAAAAAAGAGAAACACTCCCTCTTATATGTACAGATGTTTTAAAGACCAGTTTAGCTGGAGGGATGGAAGATTAATTATTCCGATTTCCAGTTCAGGTGGCTACCTTATGAAACTTCCATTTTGTTCTGGTCTAGAAAAAGGGATTGGATTGGATTGGATTGGATTGGATTGGATTGGATTGGATTGGATTGGAATGGATGGATGGATGGATGTTAGTTTTATTGGAATACCAAGGAAATTCCCCCTTCTGTTCAGTGCAGCTGTCCTTGATCTTTTAAATATTGTGGCTAACAAATCCCATTAATGGACAAGGATGGCAAGAACACTTGGAGGGAACCAGGTCAGAGAAAGTTGGTTTAATATTTCTGGATTATTTATTATTATTTATTAAACATACTACTGCAATCAAAATGACTCTTGGCAGCTTACAAAGAAAAAAACACACAAATTCAATAATGCACATCACAAAAGATAAAAACGCAATGACCTTAAACATACATAATTAACAAAAGAAAGGAAGATAATAAAGACAAAGATGACACCATCAAATCAGGAGAAGGATTTCCAAAACAGCTTGATCTTTAAATGTTTCCAAGACACCAGCAGAGAGGGAACTGGACTGCACCTAGCCCTTGTACTCTACTGCTTTACTTAGATGTACGCTGTAGCAAAAAGCATTCCTAAACCAATTGATGATCTGTAATAGTTGATTATTGAATAATTGGAGACTATAACCTAACACTATCAGCCAAAAGTATACCAACCACACAACGACATAGGTTGACCTGTGAATCTTCCCACTGTGGCCAAAAAACCATGTTTTATGGCTTAGCATGTACGCAAATCCAGCTATGGTAGCTTATTCAGTAATCTATTATGAGATAAACCATGGCTTACCACAACATGCAGACCATGTCAATGGGAAATTTGCTGAAGAGCTAGCAGGGCCCTGCAGCATGTAGGTAATGAATGCTCACTGGAGCACCAGAAAAGAGGACACAAGGCAGTGAAGCAGACAAGGTAAGCTTTCATTTGTTCACCTGTTGCTGCCATATCTGTCATTATGCAAGCCTGAGTCTAACCAGCTTTTTTGGACTTCCTGTAATATTACATGGTTACAGCCAGTTTAACCTTCTCGCCAATTAACTCACCATACAATTGTAGGTTTTAGGTTTAATGCAATCATTTTAATTAACATTATTGAAGGAAGTATTTAGGTTAACACTGAGTCTTCTCTCACTGTAAAAAAAGGATAATTAATAAGAGTTGCTTTTTTAAAAGAAAAAGAAAAGAAAAAAAAGGAAAGAACTACCTGCAGGAATGCGAATAGTACTAATTGCTCAAGTTACTAGTCATCCATGAAGCATATGCTGAGTGCAATACAAACAGTCCAGAAATGACTTCTGAAGTTGTAAATCTTTCACAGCTACAATTATGTGTGAGCACTAGTAGGAAAAAGCACATTCAACAGCTGGAGTCAGGTAAGTTTACCAAAGTGAAATTGCAAAATTAAATTTAGATGAACTTAATTAAAAAAGGGGGTATCCAATTTAATGCCGACATCCATCACAGCCTCATTGAAATCCTTTCTTGTAGCAAGAAAATATATTAAGGCATGAATTCCAAAGCCACATAAAGGATGGGTTGAAGTATGGATGGATGGACAAGGAAAGTCATTTATCCAGGAGGAATTCTCTGAGCCCTTAGATGGAGATGTTCATCCATCTATAATCACTGAAGTTAGACTGCATCTTGAAAGACCAGCAACCGTAAAAAGAAGGGATCAAGAGAATTTGAATGAAGGTCTTTTGCAGAGAACTGATAGAACTACAAAAGCACTATTTGAATAAGACATACACAACTAGATAATACCCACCTACAGGAAAGCTTTAGAAGACTTTGGGATGCAACTCTCGAAGACTCCCCAAAGTGGTCACCAAAGTGTAACAGGACTCCTATTTAGCATGCTGACTGTTATGATTAAAGGGTAACCGTATCGACTGTATTTCAGTTGAACTATGAGAGTTCAACTACAGAATCAGAATCGTGCAAGCCATGGTATTCCCTGTGATGTTCTATGGAAGCAAAAACTGGACTTAGAAGAAGTAGGGTAGGAAGAGTATTGATGCTTCTGAACTTTGGTGTTGGAGAAGGCTCCTGAGAATACCATGGACAGCCAAGAAAACCAACCAATGGATCACTGAACAAATCAACCTAAAATTCTCACTCAAGGCACAAATGACCAGGCTCAAATTATCCTACTTTAGACACATTATGCGAAGACCTAGCTCTCTGGAAAAGGTTGTAATGCTGGGAAAGGTGGAAGGAGAGAGAAGAAGAGGATGACCAGCAGCAAGGGGGTAGACTCAGTTACAGTGGCGATGGAGGCACCATTGGAAGAGCTGAAAGACTAGGTTGGGGACAGATCATCATGGAGAAGGTCTATCTATGTGGTCCCTAGGAACTGACAGTGACTTCATAATCATAATCAATCAATCAATCAATCAATCAATCAATCAAATGTAAATGACATGAAATCACCTAGAACTTTTGGAATATAACTGCTAGATACCATTCAAGGACCAGGCATGTCACTCAGGTGAGAATATGTTGTGCATCCCTGTCTTGGTAGAGTTATCACATTAGGGCATAGTTAGAGTGACACCAGGTTTGGTCAGTTCCTCTGTGGCCTGATCCTGATGGAGATGGTGGTGAGGATAAACCCAAAAATATCCCCTTCAGTAGGTACATTCGGTCTATACCCTCCCCTTGCTGCAGGCATATATAACTGCAGTAGCAAAGAATTAGATCACATGTTCTCCGAGTAATGAGTCTATGGTGTTTGTTTCAATTCCCCCAGTTTGATTATTGTATTTATTTGTGTAACTTATTTAACACCTCAATCCTCACAGAGTCTAGGTGCTTTGCAGGTATTAAACCATTGTATTTTAAAACTTCTAAAAAATATAACAGCTATTTTCAAATAATAAGAAACCCCCATACAGAGAGGCCTGCGGTTTTACGGTCAGTCTCCAAAGGCCTTTGGGAAAAGACAAGTTTTGACTAGCTTCCAGAAGGCCTCCTGGGGCTATCTGTGTCCTGGGGGGCAAGCTGTTCCATAGAAAAGGAAGCTGCCACTATGAACCGCCAAGAGTGCCTGATGTTGGTCCCCTCCTACTGCACCTCCTGGTAGACAGGGATCCTCAATAGATGCTCTCTGGCCATACAGGTCACATGGGCAGAGACTCTATGGGAAAGGTAGTCTCTTAGATACCCAGGCCCTGAGCCAGGTAGACTGAATTCTAACAATGTAACTGGGGGAGCAACCATCCTTACAGCATCTTGTGCTCCCCATAAGCTTTATTTTGGCCAATCAAGAGGAAGATGCTCCTCTTAACTCTTGCAGATCTACTGTGAATCACCTGACACCTCCCTAGGAGATTTCCATCTGTTGATATCTAAATTATTATGTTTATGGTTCACATCTTTGGGAGATATTAAGGATTGGCCCGCAGTGGAGTGTGCCTCCTTCCTCTAGCAAGAAGAAATGTTTTTGCTTTCCCCATCTCTAAACAACCGGATGATTGCCAGGAAGGAAACGTTTATGTTTCTGTCTTCTCCAAACAACCTGAGAATATCTAATGCAAATACTTGTAGGTCTTACCATGGATTGTTCAAAAGTTGGTAGTAGAGGTCTCATGCAAGCTGTCTTCAGCTCAACTTGGAGAACCTGCCAACAAAAGCCAAAAGAGACTTAGTGTCCGTATGTGTGCGCACGTGTGTGTGATTTTTTAAAACCTCAGCATGCTAAATAGCCATATGAACAACAATAGATGAATGGCTATGACAAACTTAATGATGAAACCGCTAAATTAGGACTGGAATATGCAGCACGTCCACATCTTAACTATGGAACCTGTCTATGGAATCCCCACAGCACTTATTGAATAGAAGCATTGTATTTCCATGAATGCAATTTCAACCATCCAACTAAGCAGGAACAACAGAGCACTGCATGGTTAGTTTTAATAAAGAACATTAAAATAAAAAATTTTAAAGGTCAGTGCAGGGAGTGAAGGGGACCTGATGATCAGTCCAAGATTAATGAAGCATATATAAAAAAAGTACCAGTTATTTAATTAAAATCCCTGAAGAGGTAGCCTACTTTGGGGGGTGGGGAGTACTTTCTTTCCTCCTTTGGGAGGTTTTTTTTTTTAAAGTTAAAAAATTACTTTGCGCATTTTACACAATTAAAAAAATAAAAAAATAAAAAAATACCCTCTAAAACATAGGCTCACTGGCTAGACTTCCCGGACCTCTTGATCCCTCTACCCCAAAACCTTTGGATGAAGCCCCAGAACCTGTCAAAAACTACAGCTGAATTTTTAATTTTTAATGCAGCAGAAGGGGAAAGTGATTAAATACATGGGAATGATTATATTAACTGCACTTAATTAATGTAATTGCTTTTTAATTAAAAGTTAATCTAAATTACATGGAATCAAATTTAGCTTTTGTCCAGGCCCTACTTATTTATCCTGACCTTGTCTGCTTTTTGGAACGTGATCTGCTGCATATCACTCAATGGTCATGCCTAGCTTGGACTGAGGGAGACTGTGACCCGCTACTCTTAAAAGAAAATACTGTATACTAGCAGGATTATTCTTTTTCAAAACCTAACGATGACTGCACAAGGTACAGGGCGTACAAGAGGTGAGAGGAAGGGCTACTAGCTGCTTTGTAAGAGAACAGGGCTGGACAAGTTCTCCTTAGTAAGTGGGTTGAAGATGAAGCTCTTCCATATTGGAGCTTTGCCGAGGTCAGTTAGCAGACTGTAGATCTGTGCAGAGCTTTGAAAAAGTGCTGTGCTTCAATAAGTTACAAGTGTTGGGTTCTTGGTGTTCTCTGAGCTTGACTGGTTTACTGCAGACATCTCGTTATCATGATGGGTAACAACATCAGTGCATAAGAGAATGGAGTTTGATGGTTTTTTATGTTCAGTCTATATATAATAGCTTGCTCTTCCAGTCTGGGTTGGGGTGTGGTTTCTTCCTTGATAGTTCTTTGATTAGGGAATCATTTTTCCCCCTTTTTTTTTTTTTTTTGTCATAAACAACCAGCAAATTCTACCATGCCCTGATGATGTTATCAAGCCTGCTAATGAAATGTCTGTAGGAAAACCGCCACATTCAGAGAACACCAAGAACCCAACAGTGCAACCCTGAGTGATGTCTATTCTCCATATTGAAAGCTGTGACTGAAACCCCTGTTCAACCCCCCTCCTTCAAAGAAAAGGAGACTTGTAAGCAGTGGAATGGAGTAGCCACATGGTTTCACTTTGCTCAAAAAACAAAATAACCCTGAAGAAGGAGGAGGAAGAACAGAACTTTCAGAGAAGCCCCTTTTTTTTTTAACCTTTTCTGCATACTCCCACTACGTGGTGCTTTCATATCTGAAACTTGAGTCAATGTCAGTTTGGTTAGAGATAGTGGTTCAGACCTCAGCTTTTCTGGACATCCCAGATGTACCCCAAGGTTATACAAAGGCTAAAGAGGAGTAGGGATTCAAAGCTTTTCCTACTTTTTTTGGGGGGGGGGGAATTCAGAGCAGGAGAGAGATAATTCTGTAAGATTCCGAAACAAGCTAATTTCTTGCAAAGGTTTTACATCTTCCATCGCCTTTACATCCTACATCAGCACATATTTGGAACCAGTAGAAAGTATGTGGAAGAGAATATTTAAAATTTTGCCAGTGCACGTATGCCTTGCGTACATAGATAACTCACTCTAGGCCCACACAAGGTAAAAACGATGTTTTTAAAACATATGGTTTATCAGGATTATTTTTGTGTATTGTTTGATTTTTGCAGGCTAGTAAAACACCTCACAAAAAGAATCTTGATACAATTATAGATAAAATCTTCCCAATTGCATTGGGGCATGCTATTATCAATCTGCAAAAGAGTGCCTTGGTAATTTGAAGCAAAAAAAAAAAAAAAGCCGCTTGATTAAAAATACTGGAAGCTGCAGAAAACTGATATTCAGTTGTATAATTCGGGGCAGGAATTCTCCTAGTTCCCCGAGGCTTGAAACAACATTCTGCACTACGGAGAGCTTCAGTTCAGGATGTAGCCATGCTGGGTTTCAGGAAGCTCTGTTTTGTTCCTCATTCTTTCTTTGTCATCCTGCAGCCACTTCTCCTCTCATCTACAGTAATTTAGTATTAAGGAGGCTACTTGAGGACAATCAAAGCAAAAAATACAACTTCAGATCTGCATATGCACCAAACACAGAACTTAAAATAGTGAAACAGGAAAGCAAGGTAGAAACTGTTGTAGGAATACAGGTAGTCGTTTAGTGACCACAACGAGACTGGCAACTCAATCATTAAGTGAAGTGGTCATTAAGTGAAGAGGTCACTGTGCTTATCATCTTACTTCAGCTTTCCTTTGCTTTCCAGACCTGCAAAGGTCGTCAATGCAAGGATTGGTTGCAAAGTTACTTTTTCATCACCGGTTGCTAAATGGTAGTTCTTGTTTAGCAAACTGTCACCAAACAAGAACTACCTGTAGAGTCAGTCTCCCTATGTCTTCTGTCTTTATCCTGATGGATTGGATAGTACTTCAATGTGAAAGATAAGAAAGCTTTTGTGAAAGAGAATACATGGCTGATCTTCCTGCATTCCTTGCCTGATGATTGATTGATTAATCAATCAATCAATCAATCAAATTTGTCACCGCCCATCTCGTTGAAACAACTCTGGACGGTTTACAGCAGAGATAAAATTCATTAAAATACAATATAAAAACAATTCTAATAATAAATAGCTTCCAAGAAAGATGGTGAATAACTCAGGAAGCATCACCCCTGAGTTATTCACCAACTTCTTATTGGTCTGATGGTGGGGTTCCCCCTACCATGCTTGGGAGCTTTTCCTTCCTTCCTTCCTTCCTTCCTTCCTTCCTTCCTTCCTTCCTTCCTTCCTTCCTTCCTTCCTTCCTTCCTTCCTTCCTTCCTTCCTCCCTCCCTCCCTCCCTCCCTCCCTCCCTCCCTCCCTCCCTTCCTTCCTTCCTTCCTTCCTTCCTTCCTTCTTAAAGTCTTGGTTTTCCCACAAGCCTATGGATAATCACATCTTGTACACTGTTGGTGCTGTTCAGGCTACAGAAAGACCAGAGTCTCTTCTTAACACACACTCAGAGGATGAAGAAAAAAAAAGGCAGCACTTTGGAAGAACAGTAAAAGAAGAGAAGGGAGGAAATCCTCCTCCAGAGGAAAAAAAAAAAAAAGAAGGATAAGAGATACAGGCTATGCTTGTTTCAGCATAAAAGGAACGGGCATCAACATGCCGCCGGTTATGTTCTATGAAGCAAGCCCCATTAAAATGAATGGGTGCTGTCCAAGAATGCTGCTGCGCTCTTGTGTGGCTCCCATTCACATCAATGGAATTTACATGCTCAACAGAACTTTCTGGCCGTTTTTGTTTCAAGAAAGAAAGAAGAGAGGGGGCCAAGAGTTGACTGTTTTACGGTACAATCCAAACCCATTAAACTCTACTAGAGTTTTGCAAGAGGGGGTGTGGGAGGCTTCAGTGGACTCTGGACTGCAGAATAAAAATTAGCACAAGATAGCAAATGGGGAGGGGAGAATTGAAAAGAAAACCTCCACTGGGAAAACTGGCAGTAGAAGCTGTATTTAAAAGGGAGAACAAGTCATTGTTAGGAATGTGGAGTTTTTATGGAAAGCATTGTTTTAAATGCAGCTGTTTTATGATAAAATACATAACTAATTTACTAATTCAGGAAATAACCTTCGGTTAATAAAGTTCATCAGAGAAACTAGTTAAAAATGCAGCATGAGCCATACACTTTCTCCAAACAGGGAAAAAGTAAAAAAAAAAAAAAAAGTATTTAAAAAAATGTATTATATGTTTTTCATCTAGTTGAGCCTGAGGTTAAATGTTTGGGCATAGTACTTCCAAAACTCTCTCTGTGTGTGTGTGAATATAAATATAAATATAAATATAAATATAAATAAAGTGACCCAGTGGTGGTAGGAGCACTCAGGGCTGTGACTCCTAAGCTGGGAGAATGGCTCCAACAGATCCCAGGAACAACATCAGAGCTCTCTGTCCAGAAGAGTGCAGTGCTAGGAACAGCTAAGATGCTACGCAGAACCCTCAAACATCCAGGCCTCTGGTAGAGGACCTGAGATTGAGGAAGACATAGACCACCCATAGGTATGAGTGGGGAATTTTTTATAACATTGAGAGAAAGAAAGTGAGTAAGGTTGAACTAAAAATGGGTGTGAAGATCTCACAAAATGATCCTTTATGAGATTTTTCAAGGGTAGTCCAAAATGTAACTGATTTGCAGCGAGAGAAGTTAGGAACCCCATCCCATATGATGTCTCTACTACATGGTGCTGAGTTGGTGGGGTTCACACAGCAATGTTGTGAAACGCTGGTGATACAGCTTCTTCATTAGATATGTACCTTCTACCTAAGAAAGGGGATTGATTTTTTTCCCCTTTTCCCCTTGTCTCCCTCTCCCATTTATCACCCTGCAGGTAACACAGATAGCTCTCATCAAAGCCTCAACTGGTCTCCCACACAGGTTCAAAGAAAAGCCAAGATAACAATTGTCCACCATGCGTCATTATTAGAAACAGGGATAGTTCTAACACTTCTGCAGATCTCCAAGCTGGTGAAGGCTGAGCTTGATGGGGAATCATCTGAACTGCTAGAGATAGCTTCATATGTGCTGAGGAGAGGTTTTCTTCAAAATAAGTTGGGGTTTAAAGAAATGAGAGGAATGATAAAGAAGACAAAGCTGTTCACAGAGCTTTCTGAGGGTCTGAGCAGAACTCTTGTGCAGTCCCAACACTTGGGGACCCTCGTGATTTTGAATTTCATCTAAGGTTCTCGAAAAGAATCTCATCTGCAACTTTCAGTATCTTAGAAAGGAACAACTGCTGATACAGTTACGTTAAGAAAATATGAACACAACATTATTGCTACCTTCTCAAAATCTGACATGACAAGACTAGATCAGAGCTGCACACAGGAGGGGAATTCTGCAATTAAAAATGGTATATGTGAAGACAGGGAGGGAAGACATGAATTATGTTTAACACTGCAATGCTTTTACTATGGTAAAATACATTGTAGCCTAAAGTGTTTTAAATATTTACTCTAGAAGACACATGAACAGGTAAGGAAGGATATAAATCTCTATCAAAACTAATAAGATGGCAATCAGCTTCCAATAAATAATGATTAAAGAAACTAACAGAGAACTATGGTTCTCTCAGGAGACTGTCACATTACTAAAAAGTAATACCAAAAGAGGACATGGATGCAAGGGGAATCTTTGATAGTGAAATTTTCGTGGTCATAAGACATGAGAATGATCTTGTTGATCCAGTGGTATCGGGGCACTTTGAATCAACACTTGCACTTCCAGAATAGCTCATTAGCTCAGCCTTCCCCAACTGAGAAACTCCGAATGGCCTCGGATGGGTGCCAGTCCACGTTCAGACCCACCATGACTGTTCTTATCCATCTTTCAGTCTTGAAGATGATCATCCTAAAGCAACTTTCCTCAACTTAGCATCCTCTTGATGTATGAATTTCACCTCCCATCATTATCAGCCATAGCCAAGACGGTTGGGGAATTCTGGGGGCTGAAGTTCACATACGTGGCAGATGCCCTGATTGGGGGAAGCTTTTCCCAAAAGAATGCCTCCTCCCACTTAATTCTCAGGAGCTCTCAGCATCTGGCAAACAAACTTAGTTGAGTGAACACAAGAGAGAGGATCTTCTCTCTGTTTGAGAAATGTCCTTTCTTGTCTCTCCCACATGCTTGCTGTTTTGGCATCAAGCTAAGATATACTGTACATTGTTTCCCAGGCATAGGGATACAGTACTCCATCCCTGTTGGCCTTTTAAAATGGAGCTCTTCCAGGGCCTTTTCAATTACTTAAGATAGCACCATACTAGAACTGTTTATGTGCTAATCATTTTAAATATTTGTCATAACCGTTTTCATTATCTTTGTACTGTACCACTGCATTATGGATCTTTTCTCCCTTGTAAACCACTAAAAGGCAAGACTGCAGCAGGTTAAAAATGTAATACATCAAATAAATAACCAGTGGGTTTTATCTGTTTTTTTTTTAATTTTCAGATTCTTCCTGATTTATTTAATGCACTTTATTATTTTAAACAGAAATAATAAATTAAAATTTACCATTTTAAACTATGTCAAGTTTATTATTACACTAAGATTCCCTTTTCCTGAAATATATTAAGGGCCTCTGAAATTCGCCAGACAATGCTAGATATTAGGCAGAAATATAACTAAGTCCCAATTAGAATGTTGGAAACTCGGGAAATTACCATTATAAACCAACAGGATAGCACCAGCTTCAATCAGCTGATTCAAGCAAGATGTTACGGCCCAATATGGAACAAATTAAATCATTTCATTTATTTCATAATTGCACATATAATGGAATATGGTATAGCCCTTACTGTTCTTTCCTTAAGGGCATCCTTTGTCCTTCTGAATCAGCCATGTGTAAATAATAGAGCTGGACAGGAGGGAGGCTTGTATAAAGCCCCCCACCCCCAAACTCTGGTTTCCAAAGCCACATAGTCCAATTGTTTCTGAGAGCAAAAGGAAACAGACACCACCTTTGGGTTGTCTGCCTTGATGGGCACTTAGCCGGAAGAGACTTATGCCCGTGTGCTGCCAAATTCAGCATTAATACTCTTCTTCTTACCCTTTGCCATTGTTTCCTCCTTAACCCCTTGGCCTATGGGAGAATGACCAAAATTAATATTTCATGTTTGTTCCTTTAATTACATAAATGTATGCAGCATTTGATTTATGAACTGTGTGGCTTCGCATGCTGTATCAAGCACTGTTTGCACTAATGCATTAGCCACATATACCAAAATCAAGGAAAAATATTAACCCATCAGGCGATTTTCTTCTTTCGTTGCAGATGGACCTCGCATTATAATTTCTAAACCTTTAATGTATGGGTGCCAGAAGTGGGGAGCTGAGGGTTTCCCTTTCATTTGAAAGTTTGACTGCCTGAAGTGTGCACGACGTTATTTGAAGTTAAAGTAACATTAAAATACCACCGAGCTGTTAATATCCAGTTTAAAAAATTAATACTTTCCTATATAGGTGGACAAAAAGTCTGAATATGTTACTCATAGTAATGATTTATTTTCTGTTGGCAAATTCCTATTAGGTTATTCCATCGTCGTGATGTAAACAGAACTTCCACTAGACATGCGATCAAGAGAAATGAATACCAATACCTTGGGGTCCAAAAGGACAGAGATGGTGAATTCTCTGTATCCACAGATGGATACAAATAAATTTACTGAGAGCACTCCATAGAATGTCTAGAGGAGGTAATCTGGTAGATTTCCCCATAAAGATATAAGAAGAAAATCCTCAAGTAAGGGAGCAGGACGAGAAATGGACAAGGCCATGGAAAACTGCCTTCTTTCAGGACATTTCAATGCCCATCTAGCTTGGCAATGTCACTGTGGACTGGCAGAAGCTCTCTAGGATTTTAGAAAGAAGCTTTTCCATCTATCAGGAGATGCCAGAAGTTAAATGTGGGATTTCTTGCGTGCAAAGTCAGTGCTGTACCTCTGAGCTATCCTTCATTCTCCAACTTTCAGCATGAGAACAACTTACCAAGAAAGTCCGGGAGAGGGAATGATGATGAAGACAATGATTTTGATATTGCCTACTGAACACAAAATGTTGCCTAATGTTCTATATATTTTAAAGTGTGTTTGGCTGTTTGCTTTTTTTTTTTTTTTTTACATGTAAATGAAAAAAGATAGATATTCCACATTGGTTATTGCATTAAAATATAGCTTATGTCTTGTAATCCCATATAGTAATAATGGCTTCATAAATTAGTAATGCATCATTAATATACTATGACTGGTTTCCCATTCCTGCACCTCCATAGGCTGTGGATCATTGCTTTCAAGCACAGGGCTCTGGGGCTTAATGAAACAGCAAATGCGGTTTTCACTCCCTTAAAATAGATGCCCCAACAAGTCATATACAGACAACCTGAAACAGGATAAACTTAAGCATGGAGGAAATTGTCGGACAAGTCAGGACCCTGCTGACTTTTGGCTCTTGTCCAGTTCTCTGTTGATATACAATTCTTAATGGCTTACACATGAGAAAATGTAAAACTTAACAGGAAGTCTTTAAGTCCAGTGTTTTTCCACCTGGGCAACTTCAGGTTATGCAGACTTCATGTCCCAGACTTCGCCAGCCAGCATGGCCATTGCTGAGAACTCTGGGCGTAGAAGTTCACATAGCTGGAAGTCCATGATGATTCTATGGCATGGTCTCAGATTCATCCCAATGAGAAACCAAGCCTGCCGGCCTACTTTCTTCTCCTGAATAGTTTTTCTAGTGCAGCTGGGAAAAATACCATCTAAAATCTGAGAAACAAAGTGGGCAAAAAAACAAAAAACAAAATCCCTCAAGAACACATAGCCAAGGGAATTGTAGCTCTCATGGCCCTTTCTCTATGGAGTCTAAGGAGAAATATCATTGCCCTAGACAGACTCTGGTGACATCATTACAAGTTTCATCCAATCTATATGGCTAGAATCAGAATCAGAATGAGTTTTATTGATTAGTCAGTTGACCTTATCAATACAGCAAAATAAAAGTATGTGTGTGTGTGTGTCTGTGTCTGTGTCTGTGTATGTATGTATGTATATACAGTATATATATATATATATATATATATATATATATATACACACACACACACACACACACACACACACACACACACACACACACACACGGCTAGAGAAAGCAACGTATCTCCCAACAAGGAAATAGACAAGAAATATTCTATATTTTATGCAGTTGGTCTATAGCTGTAGGGTTGAAAGGAAGTGGAAGAGAAGGCAGCTATCTCAATGGTACAGATAATCAGTGAATAAATGACCAAATCCTAATGGCAAAGGGAAGGAAAAAAATCTCCTTTGTGGGCATGCACTAAAAATGGACTCCTCCCTGCTGGAAATGGCATTCCAGTATGAAGTGCAACACAGCCCAATGGTTACAGCATCTGATTAGAGCCTAGATGGCTTTGGGTTCAAATTTCCAGTCAATCATGACTTGAATTGGCTGACTTGGGAATAATGAAGGTTATTATGAGGGTAAAATGCATGGGAAGAGTAACTAGTGTCCTGATCTACCTGAATGATGGAGGAGGGAGGAGGAGGAAGAGGAATCATGCACTTTACCTCATCCATTTCAATTCTAAATTTCTCTGAAAAATCTTTAGCCTAACTTCCTTTAGGTTCTCTGTATTTAACTGAATGAACATTTGGGTAAGGGGGGAGAAACTAAGAGAATTAAATGGTTCATATGGCATCCTTTCACGCATGTTCAGGGGTCACTAAATCAACTGCCTCCTCTGCCCAAACTTTCTCAAATGCAGCTCTTCCATTTCACATTAGGACCTCTATTATTTTATTTTTGTTTGAGCATCAGACCCGACTAGTGTGCGGGAGAGGGCATTTTAAAACATTCACTCGCTGCTTGCCAACACTTTAATCAGGGTAAGATTGCAATGGCTGCTCTGCCTGTGTGGCCTTCCAAACATGTCACAGCTTTACTGATTTTAATCAGTTTTTTTTCTCATTAAAATCCAAATCAGAGCAGAGCAAAGGCCTATCACTTGGTCTGCTCTGAGCCAGAGCCGATAACAAATCTTTAAACACAGTCACTCATTATCTTTCGGCACAGATGTATTTGGCAGTTGCATCAAACAGGGTCTATTTTGCTAGACTGTCAGCTGCTGCCTTGTTTATTTTTAAAATATATATAACACTCCCCACATACAGCAGTTTAGCAGGTAAGGTAGGGAAGGAAACCAACCTGTGATGGAGCAAGGGCAAATTAAGCACTTAGTGGAGAATGAACTACATTTTTGGTGGGGAGCCCTTCCTACCCCAGAGTTTACAAGGTCAGACAACCTATGGCTTGAATGTCAGCTCCCAGCAGATCCATGGAGCCCAGCCAATGGTAAGGATGCTGGGAACTGTAGTTCATCAACATCTGGAAGCACACAGATTGCCTGTACTTGTCCTAGGGGATTCCTTTTGAGATCCAAAGCCTACACAGATGGCTTCTGGCTGAGTGCAGGACTTAAGGAAAGGAAAAAAGCAGTGATCCCCTTCTTTCTCTATGCCCCACTTCCTTTCCATGCTCTCCAGGGCAGCTAACAGCAGCAAAATACATGCAGTCACAAGTAAATTAAACACACTTTAATGTTTTAAAAGCTACATTTAGCAAATGCCTGCTGTTTAGAAGTTTGTAGAGTATACCTTTCCTTCCTTCTCGACTGGCAATACTGGCTGTGGATGATGGTAAAGGCCGTCAAAACCACCTGTGTCACACTAACTTGGGAAGGCTGATCTAACGAGGGCATTGGCCAGGCATGGCAGAAAAAGAGAGTTAGTTATTTTTACGAAGGGATGGTAAAAAAGAAAACCGAGAAACAATCAAATGTATGCCCACATTTAGCCGATTGTCTAACTTGGCTCTCAAGTACCAACTCAATTGCTGGTGTTGCTTAAAGGGCAGGCACATAAACCAAATTTGGCTCAACAGTCCTGATATTTATCATCTCCAACAGCAAACAAGAAGCCCAGTGGCCTCTCTCTGCCCGTAGAATCCGCCTATATTCTTGGTCACTTCCATGTTCAGGGAAGGACTGCATCGTCAGTTTCGGTATCAAGGCAGTGTTTAGCTAGCCCAGCTTCCAAAAATAAACCCCTTAAAAAAACAAGACTTTGCCAGCTGTTTTCGTATGTTGGACTTGGCAAAAGCTTGCAGAACTGAATAAATACCACTTTCTGGGTGAGGAAGTAGAAATTAAACACATGTATGCATTTACACATAAGCAAGCAAGTGCCTTCCTCAGCCTGCAGCAAAGAACATGGTAGGGCAGTGTTTCTCAACCTCAGCAACTTTAAGATGCGTGGACGTCATGCTGGCTGGGGGATTCTGGGAGTTGAAGTCCACGCATCTTAAAGTTGCTGAGGTTGAGAAACACTGTGGTAGAGTGTTTCTCAACCTCAGCTCTATGTTTGAACTAAAGGATCAACACCAGAGCCAGAATCTTCTTTCTAGCAAACTTTGGTTTCTGTTTATTTAAATGCTCTTGAGATCAGTAGGCTCCATAAACCTTCTACTTTGGGTCAATTGATTGGCAATGACCCCAAAGGAGAAGGGAAACAGCTCAGCTTTGGACTGAGCCACAAGGATCTGATATGGGGCAGCCCCCCCATCTTCTCCCCAAGCTTCCCCCATTATTCTCATGCTGTTACTTCCCATGCACTCCTTCCCTGATATTATCAAAGGTACCATCCTATCTTGTTTGGTGACATACCATCTCTCCTCCCACCCTCATTAAATCCTGTTTTATTGATTCCTGACATATGCTGCCTTAACAACAATCCTTCTTTAAGTATCCATCCAACCATCCATCCACTGGCAAGCCAGCCACCATCATGCAGGTATCTCTCTAAGGGGCTCCAGGGAGTCAGGTGGCATACAAGTTTAATAACAAGTTCTTGGCCACTGCTAGCAAAGGGGTCAGAAAGAATCACAGAAGCCCGGGTCTATCGGCTATCCTGCATAAATCCTATAATGGAAAACCATCTGCTGAAATTACAACTGCTTATAACAAATGCATAACTTTGGAATTCATTATTTCAAGGCTTGTTTGCGATGCAAAATTACATTATTAATGATCTATAAAAAAATAACATCAGGCTTAAAAAAAAAGCTTTGAAAAATATGCGGACAGCTCACTAAATGATTGCATAGGATCCTGGACACTGACTCATGAGTTCTGGAAGGGAATATATTACCATCCAGTTGTATGAATGTAATTATGCTGTCACTTAGACCTGACTGATCACCTTTATGGTGCAGGAGAGCCCATGTGATCTGTCCTGTAATATAATCACTCTTAAAGTGTTCCTAAAATACACAAAAGGAAAGCAAGAGGCAAAAGAACAAATTATCTGACACAGAAGGCAGGAAACACACATTTAAAAATGAAAATAGCTTTCCTAACAGATTGTTATTTGGAAGCAGATAAATGAGAAAAGCTGGAACATGTTCTATATGCTGCCAGAGTTCTAATTATGTTTCATTCCCCGCCCCTCTCTGCCTGGGATGCACTGGAATGTCTTTCCTCCTTGTGAAAAATGCCCTCTCTGAGTATTACAAAAAAGCAGTGACTGAATATAAGTCGGAGGTCTCTAACTAACATATTTGTCTATTAATTTTAAGGATCGCCTTTATGGTCCAACCACTTTGGGAAGTCTCTGCATAACCTGTCTAAAGCTTTAAGTCTCTTGAAAGCTGAAACACGCACAACAGAGATGTTTGCATTAGTTGTTTCTGAGCAAACAGAAATGAAAAAAAGAGCCAAATCCTATAGCAGTGGCAGTCCTATAGCAGCAGTGTGGGGACTGCTTCTTCAGAACAAGCTTCTTCAGAAGTTCTAAAGAACCGAGTCAGGTATTTTGGGTTGGAGCTGTCTAGGCCACTGATGGCCTCAACCAGCTCTTTGGCCCAGAAAGTAGTCAGCAAACAGGATTCTCAAGACCAGAGTTACATGCACGGCATTTATCCAATGATCTTTACAAGCCAATCCCAAACTGAGCAATTTAAAGGAATCCCATCAAGATATTAACAATACCATCAGCATTGTTAGAGCAAGACTGGAGCAAGCTATTTGACTTCAATGGGATCTCTAAGAATAACAACACATATTCCCATCTCCAATCCAAGTAGACCTTCATCTACTACTGAAGGCACACCTGTTAGAATAATGCCCATATATTTACCAAGGTGTATTGCCAGGGTACTCTTGATAACTATCTTAATACTGCAGTACATATTACCATTATTTTGCTAGGTTGTTTTAATCAGTGCTTAATAAAGTGAAGCTGCGTATGAATCAGGGAATCTGAGATTCTAATTTTAAATTTATACTCTGAATGGAATGAATTATTAAGGCCCCATGAAACTGATCTGCATGATAGGGAAGTTGGGGCGGGGTGGGAGGATATGCCTGACTAACAGAAGGTTCTTCTTTTATTTTTCCTTGATTTAATACAAGCTATTTGACAATACAAGTGAGCTCTGCATTTTACCCTATACAGTCTGGACACATTTTGAAAATAAAGTCGCCTTTTCATGCTAAATCAAGGTCAAAGGAGTAACAGAAAATATCTCTCTTAACTCTCTTCTGTTTAGAAAGTTATTGCAAGCCCACCAGCTTTTTAAATTATTGTAATATTATTTCAATCATTTATTAAGCAAGATTCAATTTATATATCATGGGACAAGCAGAAGAAAAAATAAGTGCTATGTATAGAGTTCCATTAATACCTTATTTGTGTAACTGCAACACCGGTAGCTGATGAGTACATGACGTACACCTCACTGACGCTCAAAATTGGCCAGTATATACGTTGAATCAAGTAGATTTGCAGTACATTAGGAGTTAATTCGTATTTTCTGCTCCTGGGCACAACTACACAACTCAGCGTTTTATGAATAGGCTATGCTTCCATTGTCACTATTTTCTGAAAGTACCCAGGACATCTCTACAAAGCTGCAATTATGTCCACCAGCCCCAAACAGCTGTGACCTCCACCCCTCGACATCCTGGATTAAAAGAATCTTAGACAGCAAAGCTGAGAAAGATTCCAACTTAGATCATGAAGAACCAACTATCTGGTGAGAACAGACAACAGTAAAGTAGACCAATCAATGGGCTGCTTCATATTATGCTGGCTTTGGCAAAGTTTTATATTGCTCATTTTTTTTATGCCAGTCAATCTCTTACCAGTTCATCTCAAATCCTGTTTGCTGTTTATTGTTCTTTTCCCATAGTTCATGCTCCTGGATTAAATTAGCACAATATTGCTACAAGTTCCACAGTTAATGGCATTTCCTAACATCTCTAATGAATCTGAAAAATAAACAAGGGAACCCTGATCCCACACAGCAAACGCTACAATCCCCAAGTCATCTCCCATCCCTGCACCACAAAATTCACAACCTTTTCTGCATTAGTAAAAATGTCTGTTTTTGCCCTGCATATGCAAGAGGGCTGGAAATAAGGATTAACTATTTAATGTTGAGTCCTCAGCTTCTAGGTTTCAAAAATAGACATGGCTTATTAAGCACAAGAATCTAAACTATTCCCAGAAAATAATTTATATTCTGGTTGAGAGGTAAATTAAATCAGAATTAGCACATGCTAAATATAAAATGGCTTTTCAGCTTGGATTCATTAATCTGCTTTATAAAAAGAAGGGGGGGGAACTCCTCCAAGCACGACAAATCTCTCTTGGGCAAAAAACCTGCAATGGAAGTTACATGGATACATTTAACTGATAAAATAGAGACACCATTCAAGTTTGACTTTTTTTTTGTCCATTTCCAGTACAATGTATTGTGAGGAACATGGACCGAAACAGTTTTATACTTGGTTCGAATGGGAATCATATATCAAAATAGATCCCAGTTCTCTAAGAACTGTTGCTTACACAGCCAAAATGCCTCCATCCCTGAAGGAAAAAAAAATCACCAAGATCTTGGGGGAAATAGGAAACTTTGCAAAAGGAGAACATTGATGCCACATCTCAATCTGTGTTTCATGCTGGGGGAGAAGAACCAAGGAGAAGGGCAATGGATGGACTGGAATTTGGTCACAAAAGATAGAAAACTGATGGTGCGCTTTGAGCTATCTTTGCAAGTCCACAACAAAGGTTATTCGACTCCTGGGAATTTATGGAAAATGGTCAGAAGCCTCTACCTTTCTTGCATTTCCATGCTGGCGCCCGAAAAGGGACCCTCCCCAACAAACCATTCTCCACACCCTTTTCTAGTGCGTGAGGGCATTGCTACAGTATTGCTCAAAAGAGCTGATCTGCTCTTTCTCATCCCCTGGGTGTCGACCCTCTCACATCTGGCCTGATGTGACTGAGCTTTCTGCAGGAGTCCTGTTCCTCTGGAAGCCTGCTGCCTGCCAGAAGATAAAGCAGCAGAAAAGCTAGCCTGAGGTGCCACTCAGGCAGAGATCCAAATGCTTGCGAATACAAAAGCCGGTGCCAAGGAACACCCTTTGTTTGCAAGGACGCCTTTCATTACTTCCAATTGCCAGTTAAATGCAAAGTATCTTGGTGTGCTCAAGGTCTATGTAGGAAAAAGGAGAACTACGTAGAAAAAGGAGAAAGAAGTGAGGGCAGGCAAAGAGAACAATCGGATCTCTTTCCCACCCCTCAGCGTAAACTAAACATTATCACAAGCTGCCAGCCACTTATTGACTCATAACACAGGACGGGCTTTGTAGTATAATCAGCCAAATCACTGTTTTGCAGATTGTACCTTTGTTAGCTCTTGGAAAGCCAAAGAAGGGTGAAACTTTACTCTTGTGTCATTGTTCCTTCCTCACAACCTTTTCAAAAGACAAATCCTACCAATTTTGTACCCAAAAGTCTGCATCACTCAGGACTGTGCCAAACAAGAGAAAGTAGTAATCTTCCACTATTTACTTAGAAGCATGGGAAAACATTTACTGAAAATAATAACAATAACCGTAATAGCTCTTTCCACACAGTCTACCAAAAAGTTCTGACTGGATTTGGTACTTTGTACTACTGGATTGTTCCTAAGGATCTAGGTTGTCTAAAGATATTGTTATAATATATGCACTTTCTAAATAATGCGACGGATGAGTTGAGATTCTGTCCATTCCTATTGTATCCAGGTGCTTTTCCAGATTTTTTGGGTGGGACACCAAGAGCACCAACGACTATTGGCACCACAATGACTTTCTTTTTCCACATTACCTCAATCTCTATTTGAAGGTCTTTAGATTTCCCTGTTTTTCCTACTTCTTTCCCACTGACCCTTCTATCTCCAGTTATTGCTATATTATTTATCCATACTTGCTCTTCTGTTACTACATCATCATTATTATTTTTCCGGGTAGTTTTCCAATTCTTCCCACCACCACCACAAGCCCATTGGTGGTTGGTTGGGCTAAATTACCCCATGAATTTTTATGGTGGTGGGGTGGGGGTGGGGATGGACTTGAACCTAGTCCTAATCCAACAGCTTCACCATTATACCAGAAATATGTTGCTCGTAGCAGTCCCCATGCTTGCACAGTAACATTGAAAAAGGCCTCCAAACAGACATCAGAAGGAATTAATAAGAGCGCCTTGTGAATACACCGTAGCAGTTAACTAACTTAACAATAGTAAGCAGGTCATGGGCAGGATCATTGGGGAAGATGCCTCTACTGCTCTACCATGCGAGCCAAGAGATCAGTCAAGATAAAGACAACCATGTTCTTCAGTTTGCACATACAGTAGTTCTTCATGGTGTGGAGCCAAGTTTATTTGCAGGATGTCCTCTCCCCAATTATGTATTTATTTGTTTGTTTATTTATTAATTAAAGCAATTTTTTTCAGATCCAACAGGAGAGGCACATGACTGTTCCTGTCCATTAAAGAATGCCAGCTGGTGGGACTCAGGAAGAGAGCCTCTTCTGTTGTAGCACTTGCCCTGTGGAACATCATACTTCCAGGAGATCAGATTAACCCCAACCCCGTTGGCCTTTCGCAAGGCCCTGAAGACATGCCTGGGTTCCCAGGTGTGGAGGTCAGGCTGTCAGCTGGGGCCTGTGAAGTGGTTGTGTTGTGTTGACGGCTGTTGTGGTTTTCATCTCGGCCACTAACTGTTCATTTATTTTGTATTTCTCTTGTGTTTTTGCTGGTTTTAATTGTTGCTAGCTGCCCAGAGTCACTAGTTTGAGATGGGTGGCCATATCAATCAAAATAAATAAATAAATAAGGAACAAAACATGATCTGTTCTGCACATCATGTGTTCCCCTTGCATATTGTGGGGAGAAGAGAGGTTGGTAAACCAATGCAGAGGGGGCAGCCTAACCAGCAATACAGTTGAATTAATGACTTTTTAAAAATCTTTTATCTCTATCATCTTTTTATCTTTTATTGATTTTATGGTAATTTTGTAACTATTGTACTGTAATATTGTAATTTCTTTGTTTGATTGTTGTGAGCTGCCCAGAGTCACTGAGAGCTGGGCAGCGTACAAGTTTAATTAATTAATAATAATAATAATAATTGGAAACACTGCACCGATTGCCCCCTACAAAACTGTTTTCAAAACAGAACAAGCAGGACAAAAGGCAGCAAGTGAGTGAGAAAATCTGAAGTTGGCCCTTCTGCTTATTCCCATATAGTCTGGGCACATTTGTCTATTGTTGCTTGACAAAATGTCCATGCAACTGTATAACAGCCCCACTCAAGTGAAACGATGGATTGGGTTTTGCAGATTAACATTTGTGTCTCCTAAAAGTAGTAATTTTGCACAGCGCAAGGACAGAGTGAGAAATTGGCTAGGAACCAGCTGAGTGCAAGCTGAAAACATCCATTCTTATAACTGCTGGGTGGACAGGGACTTTCAAGCCAACTGCTGTTGTTCCCCATCTTTCTGCTGTGCAAACAATTTTGTCAGATTACTTTCACCAAAGTGGACAGTGCAGGTTTATACTGAAAATACAAGTTACTTAAGCCAAACTGTGTTAAAATACAAGCCCCAAATAACACTGAATGACACAGTTATGGTCTACCATGGGAGTGGGGGTGGAAATAAGGAAGATTATCTGAATTTTAACACTACCAGCCCCCCAGTAATAAATGCAGATGAATCAAGGGTTACAGTAATTCCCCATATGCAAGGCCAGCCCTTATATTAGAGAAAAAAAGGCAATTGACTTAGGTGGTCAACTCTAGAAGGTGGCAGCATGCAGGAATGAATTGTATGCCATGGAGTTTGTCTTGGGCCCCTGTATCATGAGAAAAGTGTTATATTGCTTGAAATCTTTTCATTCCAAGATGTCCTCGATGTTCCCCATCCCAGTTTCAAAATGAGATAAACTAGCAGACGATTCTGGTGTGAATTAATGGCAGTGCTAAAGAGGTGTCATTGTTGGCAGCTTCAAATATGGGAGGAAAAGCACTACAGGTAGCTCTTGCTTAACGACTACAGTTGGGACTGGAATTTAGGTCACTAAGCAATGTGGTTATTAAGCGAGACATCATGTCACTGCTTCGTTTAGTGATGGGAACCCCGGCAATTCCCCTTGCTGTTGTTAAGCAAGTTTTACTGGCCGTTAGCTGAGGACCCACCCCAATCCAAGCCATTCTGGGCTTGGTCCCTCCCAGCTCCAAGGCTCAGTAAGGTAAGGGACTGCCTCCAACTCCCCCACCTGCCTGTCTCCCCCTCCCATCTCTGCCCTTTGGGCCCCCCTGCACCCTGCCTTGCAGGGTGGCAACCAGCCCCAGAACCGTGGAGCTCCTGGGCTGCTTGCCACGCCCCAGGAAGCCACAGCTGCCCCAGCCCGGCCCCATTCAGCTATCTCCCCCCCCTTCTATGCCTTTTTGGCCCCCTGCCACCCTGCACTCCACTGTCCCAGCTGACCTTGCTGTCTTCTTGCTCCCACTGCTGACGAGGTGCGCTCAGCCCTAACCCTAATCCTTTCTTCAGCTGTGGAACAAGAAAAAAAAGGCTAAAGGCAGCCCCAAAACAGCAGCATCCTAAAATGCCCCTTTTTGCCATGCTCCTGGATGGGGCTGGAGCTGGCTTCGGCTGCAGAAAAAGGGGAGGAAAAAAACTCCAAAGCAATTCCTTTGCAAAGAGCTCCTGGACAGGCCTGGAGCTGGCTTCAGGTTCCAAAAAGAAACAAAAAACCCAAAGCAGAACTTTCCAAAGACCTATTGGGTGGGGCTGAGCTAGCCAGCTGCAGCACCCCTGTGGTCTAAGTGCAGGCGGGCTGCCAAGCACCTGAATTTTGATCACATGACCGCAGGGGCGCTGCAACGGCCAGGCACTGGTCATAAGTCCCTTTTTTTGGTGCATTCCTAACTTCGAATGGTCACTGAACGGATGGTTGTTAAGCAAGGACTACTTGTATTGTTATTTTCCTTAGCTATGAGACATTAGCTATAAGGAGAATGTGACAGAATCTTAGATTAGCGATTTGTGACTTCATTCTAAAGGGATTTCCATTTTGGTTGGATTTGAAAAATATATATATAAATGGGATTTTTTAATAACTTCAGACCTTGATGTAATACAGCATGCTAAAGCAACGTGCTGTGAATGCCCAGCTGAGAGCTTGGGCCAGATATACTGTGCAGAAGGCAGTTGAGCGATCTCCCAATGATGTACTTTTTAAAACGCTAAACTTAAAAGCAGCTTTGAGAAGCTGGCTGTTGCAGGAGAGAAACTGTTTGTGGGGTGGTGGAGGAAAAAATCCATTTCCCCTCCCACCTGCTTTTCCTGTTCCAAAATCACCTGCTGCAAATGTAGCCTTTGATGTGAATTTTCTAGCCGGTTGCTCGTTTTAAAAAAGGCCCACGCAGGGAAAGCATTTGAAACTGCTCATAGGTTTTGCCCCTTTTATCTGACCTCTCCCACAGCCCCATTCATGGGTTCAGGCAAGGCTTGGTTTCTCAGTCCTGCCTCTGCAACACCTCCATTCTGCCTTTGTTCCATTGTGGAAGTCAACCCGTCTCCCATTCCTGGATGGACCAGTTCCACACCTACTTAGCTTCAGGATCAACACTGTTATCGTGTACCTTCAGACTATTTCCTGGAATGAATATGGTAAAGGTGCAAGCATTTTTTAGTTCAAGGGCCACACTTGACTTTTGAGAGAGATGCTAGGGTCACTTACTATTACTTCCTTAAAAAAAAAAAAAGCATATCTTCATTCTGTCACTGATTTTTTTTTTTTTTAATGCCTTTGAGTCAGTGTTGACTCCTGGTGACCACCTGGACTAGTCCCTGCAGTTTTCTTGGCAACATTTTCAGAAGTGGTTTGCCATCGCCTCCTTCCTAGGGCTGAGAGAGAGTGACTGGCCTAAGGTCACCCAGTTGGCTTTGTGTCTAAGGCGGGACTAGAACTCACGGCCTCCCGGTTTCTAGCCTGGTGCCTTCACCACTACACCAAACTGGCTCTCACTGACTGATGAAATCAACCTGTTTTAATTACGTGTTCCCTGGCATGTACAAAGCAATGGAAGAACAACTCATTACTTGTCAGGCCTCTGAGGTAGTCCAGACAAGAAACTAATACCAGAAGTACTAACACTACCTTTATTACAGTAACAGAATCTTGCAAGTCTGAAAGCTCATCTCTCCCCCCTTGCTTTTACTTTCCAGGGAACTGGGGGGGGGGGTCCTTCTGAGATGTTTACCATGCCCCCATTCCTTCTGTGGACTTAGATTGTCTCTTATCTGACCTGGTTGCACCTCTTCCTCCTCTTGTCTCTCAAGGATAGTCCCACAGACCATTACATTCCTGTATCCTGAAGCTACTTTCCCACAAAATGGGGCTCAGTGAGGTGTGGTGAAGACATACACACTAATGGCTGAAGTAGAGAGGGTAGACTAAAATGCTTCAAAGATGAGAAAGGCTATCATCTCAAAAACTCAACATGCAACTATGAGAGGTCCAGGTATGCAAAGATGTGCCTCGGAATCTCCACTGAGGCCAAACACATTCTGCTGTGTTTCTTGCAAACAGCCATGGGCTGTGGGGGTAGAAAAGACCATGAACAGATTCTGCAAATCTGTAATAAGGATAGACATAAGGAGTAAGAGGGCTTGGCAATGCAGTGCTGACAGGGACAAAGATGCCCATTGAACTGTCAAGTTGTGCCTGTGACCATAAATATCTAATACAAGTCACAATGATGTTACATGCATGGTGTCATTGTGCAAAGGGTAAAAATGACACAATTATTTCAACAATAATGCCATGAAACATAAGACTCTCTTGCCTCCTTGCCTGTGACTGTCCCCTAACTGGATTTAAAATATTTTACCACATTGAAATCATATAAGGGGACTCAATCTGACAAGATTTCAGAGTTTGGGGGTGAAAGCCTCATGCAAGATGTCAGGGTGGGATTGCTGAAGTGAGTTTTGGCAATCTTGCAAGCTCTTTAGTTGATTTTAGGGATGTGCCCCACCCTTCTGGTGCCAGAAAAGGATGCTTGGCCCTGGTGAATGTGCGCACCAATGCTACACAATGCTAAACATATATTACATTGTGTTATTGCTGTTATTACAATCCGGTAAAAGAAACCAGTGGCCCATGTTCTCATTTCTCCAAAATGTTGATTCGTTCTTGGCTATAGAAAGAGGAGAAGATGATGAAAGAAGTGACAAGGTACAGGGGATATCAGTAGCTCTCTTGCTACTGGTAACCCATTGAATCAAAAGTTTAAAGTTTTCATCTTTAGCTAATGGTAGCTAAGACAGCCAGGTCTGTGGAAGTGCTATTGATATACGTTAGCTTTAACTTTCACTCAACCTTTTTTGGGAGGGGAGGGGGGTCATTTAATTGCTTCCTACCTTAAGAGATGCTGGAGAGAAGAAGAAAAGATAATTTCTTGTCTAGAACCCTTTCCATATGCTCTTCTGTGGCTTTATTTTAGTGCTAAAGTGTGAAATATCCCTACTGTGCTGACAGATGTTCTATAATCCTTGTTTTTAAACAGCCCCAAATCATAAATCTCAGGTAATATCTGTCTTTGAATGATAGATATATTTGGGACCAAGATGATGAGGGTTTAAGGCAAAGAACAAATACGATGTTGCTAACAAAAACAAGGTTTTTTTCTTCTTTTTGGATCAGTAAGCCTGAGCAGTAAACATTCAAATCAGATTACTCGATGAGATTGCATGTGCCAAAAAGATAAGACAGCGCTGTTAATGCTGGAGGTGCAAACAGAATCTAGCACGCAAAATCCAGGCGAGAAAAACAAGTTAGTGCCATGCAAAACTTTCTCTCATTCTTGGTGTGTTTGTTTTTACCCATTTTCATTCAATATGATGAAAGAGAGTTTGTTTTTTAAAGTTCTTTCAGAACAGAAGAGAATTTGGTAAGATTCTCATGGATAGCATGTGGCTTTTTTCGCACAGTCTAACGTCTGTGCACGGCCCATCTTTCATTTATAATCAAGACTGCAGGGTCTGCAGGACCTTTGGCTCCCATTCAATCCCAAGAAAAGTCCCCATGAATGAAGTCCTTCCATGCGAGGGTTGTTCCTACCAAGCAATGTGGGCAGCCAAGAAGTCTCCAGGATGATGGACAATCTACCACAGAAATCAAGACCAGCCTTCTCTGCCATTCCCAGCAAGAAAGGAAGCTCAGAAACATCACTGGGATCGGAGAGAAATTCTCAAGCAACAGAAGAGCAAGACAGAAAAACAAAAACCTTTATTGCAGAAGGACAATTTTTAAAAATTGCAAAGTGGGTATGGATACAAAGGTGTGAAAGCATGCATGCATCAGAATTACATTAGCATTTTTGAGGGTCAATGGAGGAATACTTTTTTTTTTTCATAAATGGGGGTCAGGTGTGAAATATCCAGAGCTAAATTTGACTCTCTGAATATGTGGTATAATTATTTAAAAAATAAGGTAAAGTTAAGAGGTGGGGTTTTTGTTTTGTTTTTGTTTTGTACCTTGAAGTCAGTTTTTGTGACTGTATGGACTAGAACCTGGAAGTCGTCTTGGTGAGGTTTTTCAGAAGTGGTTTGCTGTTGCCTTCTTCCTAGGGCTGAGAGGGACTGGCCCAAGGTCACCCAGCTGGCTTTGTGCCTAAGGCAGGACTAGAATTCATGTTTTTCCCAGTTTCTTACCTAGTGCCTTCAACCACTACACTAAATATCTAAACTAAACAACTATCCCCATTTATGACTCAATTCTTGTCTTTCTGAGTTGCAGACATCTCATTACCCTACAAGATACCCTCATCAGTTCACATGTTTTGGAGAAATTAGGCTTGTTGGTTACCTGGGGTTATCTATTCTTCTGTCTTGCCTGTTTAGCATCAGTTTAGATGGGATGGTCCTATGGGAGGATTTGGTTTTGCAAGTATCTGATGTTTTGTGGTTGGTAGATAACTTATGCTGGTAAGGTGACAATTCTACCTTATTTCTCTGCAGGTTGCTTCCTGTGCAATGGGCGATGGGATGGCTCGTTGGGATGGTGTTGCTCTTTTCCTGGCTTGTTGAACAATTGGTTTTCAATTACAGGAGATGACCCTAGTTTATCAAGGTATTGACTGATTGTTGTGTGATGGTGGGGAGAAATGTTGAATGTTAGTTGATGAGCTAATGTTTGGTTGAGCTGGGGCAGGAACTCCAGCTATGGCTGGAGACAAAGACCCTTGCAGGCTGAAATATGTCATACTAAGCAACATCCTAGGACCTCCAGAACCTTATAGATGCATGATTTGAGAGAATTAGAAGAAAGGCAGAAAAGAGTGTAGGGAGAACTTCCTGAACAACACACAGAGGTGTGTGTTCATTTGGAACTCCCTCTATCAGTCCTAAACTTCTCCATCCTGAATCACAAATAGAGTGATTCAGGAATGGGGAGGGGGGAAGTTGTTCTTTACAGAAGTCATCAGAAGTGGCAGCGGCCACTTAAATGTATTTATTTATTTATTTATTTATTTATTATTTCAATTTATATGGCCACCCATCTCAAATTCATGACTCTGGGTGGCTAACAACAGTTAAAAACACCACAAAACATAACAGTAAAAACAACACACACATAATCAGCAGTTGAGGTAAAAAAAGAGAACCACCCCCAACAAATCAACATGGATGTGTTTTTTAAACAAATCAACACGTACATGGATTTTTTTAGGTAAGTTCATGGGAGACAAGACCAACAATCACTACCTACAACAATCCCCAAAATAACTGCTTGGCAGCATCAATGGAAGAGTTACCACCCTACTTTTCTGCTTGTGAATAATCTGGATGCACCTGGTCAGTCAGCATAGCTACTAACCTACAAAAACCTTCAGCCTGATCCAACAGGGCTCTTCTTATGTTCTTTGCTATTCTTTCTTCTAACATCATTTCTCCAGTCCTCTCTGCAAATGCATAGCTACATAACCCAGGCCTGGGTACCTAGCGTTACTCATGGGAGGAGTGACATATTGGTGAGTTTCAATTTCCTTATTAAAAAATGAGGCCTATGCAGAATAGTTGCATATTTGGAAGGGAATACTTTCATTCCTTCCTATCCTGAAAATGATCATTTTCATTAAAGACGTTTTTAAAAGAGCAAAAATACAGATTTTGAAATAGAGTAAAAAAGTAGAGAAGAAAGTAGCTGAAGAAAAGGCATGAAGAAAGAAAGAGAAACAGAAAAGAGAAGAAAAGAAAAAGTTATAAAGAAGTAGCTTCTCATCTTCTTAGCAGTTACAAGTACATTCATATTTTAACCTTCTATCTCTAAGATTACAACATAATTTCCTTCTTTCCATAATCTACCCTTTCTAATCATCAAACCCGTAAATCACAAGTTTATTTTTTTTCTTCATTCAGCAAAAAGTCCATAAAGGGGTTTTCAGTCACTAATAAATGTGGTTATTGTCCTTTCTCTAATCAGACAAATCAATCTTGCCATCTCTGCTAATTCTGTCATCTTCGCCAGCCATTTCTCCATTGTGGGTATTTCAGAGTCCTCTCCTGAAAACCTCCTATAAGCCACAGATCCTGTATTTCTCATGTGTTGTGTGATTTATAGGAAACTCTTTCAAGGACAGATTTCTCAAAACAGCAGGAAAAGTTTGAGCAGATAGGAGCTCACAGAAAAACACTGTTGCTGTTTAGAATCACTATCACAAGGAGGCCACCAATAGCTTTTCAACATCATTTCTGCCCTATGTCATGTCAAACAGCTGCTACTTCTCATTAAATAAGGCAACTCAATGAATATTTTGCTTAATATACTCCAGACTGCATCCATATATTTAATAAACATTCCGATTTCTTCATTAAAATAAATTTAAAACACAAAATGGAATGAACACAGATGATGCAAGCTCTCAAAAGAAACTAGAAGTTATAGATTAGAAAAGTATTTTGGAGGGCTACTTTGAACATCTATTAAAACCACACATAGGAGAAAAGCACTGAAAGCTGTCATCTATATATATGATCTCAGGTTATATTAATAGGGTTTTTTATGTTTTGGGAGGTGTACAGCAGGGCCATAAAATTCTTTTCTGAATCATCTTCTCTCTGTTGAGATCCCTCAACAGAGACAGATCAACCCTTCCGCTGGTCTGAACTCCAAGGAACTTATCAGAGTCGGTAAGAGGCACTTGGGGACCACAGTTTGGAAAGTCACATGTGATCTTCCCTTGTTTTAATCACTGGTAGATTGAATCAATATCGATTTACCTGTTTCCACGGGAAACAGGCCATTACATGAGACTAATGTCTACACAGACAGGAATGTACAAGCATGCGAAGGGCTGGAATGAGTGCAAATCCTTGAACACATCCTGAACATTCCAGAGCTTTGCACATGTTGAGAGGAAACGTCTGAAAAATGTTGGAAGGTGGACAAAAAATGGCCATGCAGCCTCCAATGCCTCTTGCTTCCATCTGGGACAGAAAAACTATTATCAGTTATGTTGAAGCTTGGGGCTGATTCTTACAGGGACCTTTTTGTAAGTGGGAGGGAATGTAAATTTTTTTCTCACCAAGGACCACACTTCACCTCTGAGTGGCCTGCCAAGAGCTCATACATCAGGTTGGTGACTGTAAGGCAAGCATATTAAATGTATGTGCCATTAAAATGTAAATCAAATCAATTTTTAATTAGACAGGGAAAATTATTACACCCCATCTATTCAATAACTTTCTCCAGCCCTTACATTAAAACGTATCAAATGATAAGAAATTTGGAAGAAGAGTTCTACTGGCTGCACACAGAAGGCTTAGGAGAGTTAAGGCTGGGCCTTCTTGATTCCCCTGAATATTTCCCTCATAGTTTCAAATCCAGCTGCTTGTGGGAAATAAAGCTAACGTCAAACCCACGTAACCACTACCTTATCCCCACAATGAGCTCAATTTCTGAGAAGATGTTTTGGGAAAGGTATAACAGAAATAGTGCTTTCTGGATGTAGGGTAATCCTGTTTGTATCAGGAGTGTTTCCTCTGGTAGGCTCCTGGACTAAATGAACACTGCATCGCTTGAGCAGATATTATTGTGCCTATACTTTTATGCTGAGCCATAATGTAATTGCTATGGGCTTAACTTGTCATGCTGTGTGAATTCAACCATTATGGCTTGTAAACCATAGCTGATGGCTTACGGTTATATGTGTAACTTGAGTGGTTGGGTGTATATAGCACATAAAGCAAAAACCAAATAGGTTTTGGCAAACAGGGTCACGACAACCAAGACACTGTAGTTTATCAGCTATGATTTATGAGTTAGTGCAGGGATTCTCAAACTTTGCGGTGCTGTGACCCACTAAAGCCATTAATGAACTTGGGTTATTCCTCTCTCCTCCACCCCCACAAATAAACGATGTGTTCAAAGTTCCTGCTCTGTTTGGACAATCCAGCTGTTGGCTTGTCCAGGCAGAGCAGGTGTGTGGTCTGGTTCCTTAACGTAAGCCCCAAAATGCTGCAGTAGGACTCAGTGTGATGCTCCCCTGGAAGAGCTGGCCTTGGAGGAGGGAGAAGATGAAGCTAAACAAGTGTTCCTTTAACATGACCGCATCACTTTGGCCAACATTCAGTAGCTGTATGGGGGTGTTGCAGAAACTGTTGTTGTGAGTGCAAAGACTGTCCAAGTTCTAGCACTTGGATCATTTCCATGGTGTGGTCCAATGCCAGCAGCTCAAAAAAATCCACCCATTACCAGGCACAGCAGGAGAATGTATACTCCCCCCTCTAATTTCCTCACAATCCTCCATGGGATGACAACTCAGTTTGAGAACCTTTGGGGTCACATGTGGGGTGAAACCAGCTGAATATAGTTTATTCAATAAACCACAGTTAAGCAAACGTTGCATGATGGTGGATCCAGTCTCTGCATATATTCTTTAATAGCTAACAGTTGGCTGCTTTAAAAACTGTAGGCTAGACACATACAGTGAACAAGCAAGATAAAGAAAGACAGGATTATTTGTGAGATACATCATCATCAGTGGCCACACAGGGCAAGCAGAACACAAAACAGTTGGCGGATCAGACTATGATTTAGTGCATGGGAAGACTGAAACCTTTGCCATCTTTAATCAGATTCCTAAAACTTTCTGCCATGGCTTCCAATAATGACTAAATAGCCTTAAGGGATGTACACAAACGTCTAATGATAAACTTACCCCGAAGAATTAAGAATCTTGTTCTTTAAATGATTTTCCTGAGGATGGGTACTTGGGCGGGCACATTTTAGACAGCTTAAGCTGTTAAGTAAATCCACTTTGTTTTTTCTCTCTTTTCTATATGTCCCCTGCCAGCAAACAGAAACACAATGTGGATTTTTAAACTCCTTTGGAAAGCCACAGAAAATTTTCTTTGAAACAAGATGGCAGAGAGCCATTCCTTGGGAAACGATCAGCTTTTCTTTTGGAAGACCATACAAGACCCACACAGCTAGTACCAACATCACGCTTTGATAGCTTGATGTTTTCATGCTTTAAAAGAAAAAAAAAAATCTCCCTGGCATTTTATTCAGTGGGAAAGTTTGAAAAGTTTTTTTTTTTTTTTTAACAAGAATATCGGTGTACAGGAGATCCATGTGGGGCAGGAGAAGTCAGAAAAAAAAAAAAAGGAAGCTTGTGGAAGCTCCACCCTATTTTTATGCTGATCATCTGACACATGTAAAAAAGGGGCGGGTCTTTGCCCTGTCATGGCTGCCGTTCTCATTTTTTTGACCC
This sequence comes from Python bivittatus, assembly GCF_059951505.1. Taxonomy (NCBI): domain Eukaryota; kingdom Metazoa; phylum Chordata; class Lepidosauria; order Squamata; family Pythonidae; genus Python; species Python bivittatus. The sequence continues at coordinate 8,021,280 of NW_028277085.1, read as the reverse complement.
CTGCCCTTCCTGATGCCCTTGCAAAGGAGTTTGGAAATGAAATAATTTACCAAACGTGGAACCTAATTGTGTGGTGAGTCATTTACACATATTACCAAGAGCATTTTCCTACATTTTCCCATTCAGTTATTTACACAATAGAAAGGGCTTGGACTATTCTTTGAAAAGTATTATTTAAACCTTAAAGTCCAAACACTATGATGCTTGACTACAGGCACATATAACTTAAGTTAAAGTTGTGTATGTCCAACAAAATTCATGGGTGTGGCCTCTGGGGACACTTCTGAAGACACTGTCACATAGTAATTTTCTGTATGAGCTAAGTGGGAAATAATTTTTAAAAACTATATTGAATCATACTATTTAAAAATAATTTTAACTTAAATCACATTTTGTGTTTGGGATGGCCCTCTCCTTTTTATAGACTCACCTGTGTTTGACTTGGGGACCCAGGTGGTCCTTCTCTTTTCTTGAAAGCAAACAGCCAAGAAAAACATTATGCTTGCATTAGAAAGTTCAAGATGCTAAAAGAATGCAGTGGTGAAAAAAATAATTCTCTCTCATACACACACATATACATGCCCCTCCTTGACAAACAAGACTGAGTATCTGCAAATGCTGCAGACCACATAATATGTAATACACAGTTCAATATTATTTTTTAATTCTATGTGTTTGGTCTTGGACCATAAATAAATTTTGATTGATTGAACTCTACTAGAATCAACCAATTACCTAATACAACTTTATACAATGCAACCAGCCATGTTGATTAACATGACATGTTCTTGGGAATTAGGAATAACTTTTTAATACTTCAAAGTTATATTTTAAAGGATAGATGATTGTTTAGAAGGTTCCTAGCACAGGAATAGCCAAGTTCTGTTACTTCCAACCTATGACACTTCCATATGTTTCTTTTCCAGATTACTCCAAGAATCCACACATTTTCTGATGTTCAATCTATTATGTTTCTCTTTCTCCAAATATACAGCCCAGATGATGCAGACCAAGCTTATAACAAAATCCACAAAGATCAAACTGCCAAACCATTTCTGGATAAGCAAGGTTAGGTTAAGACACAGCAAAGATGTCAAACTTTGAGGATGTTTCAAAAGGAAGGTTCCAGCAAAAAGCTTCATTTTTAGTCAAAATCACTGGAACTACTCCAGGAAGACTACAGCTTTAGAAATTGTACACAAAGGCCAGATTATCAGTCAGAAATATGGCCAGAATCTCGAGGAAACAAGCCAAATGATATCTAATGAATAACCCACTTTGGGTAGGTTATGGAACAACAACAAAAGTCAATTTGCCAATTTGTAACTGCTGGTATACATTTTCTCCCCCTGCTAAAAGTCTGAATTAGGCAGGCATTTCATGCTTTATTTGAAAGTGGCTCCCATCTGCCCAGAAAAAGGGTAGAGATCACCGTTGGGGGCTAGGGGCTAGAAAACAATCTTACCCCTTTGCCTGTTTAGAAAACGGTTGTTATCAGACCGATTATGTTCACAAAGGCAGCCATATTTTGACCCTGCAAACTTCCTCAGAGATTTTCTGAGAGAACACCAAAATCAACAAAAAAATGAAGATGAATCTAAGTTGACAGGCAGAGGATAAGCCTTGGATCTCCATTTTCTAGGAAAGGGAAGGGGAGGAAAGAAGAAGAATCAGACTTCCTGAAATGGCTCCAATAAAACAATTTGGAACAAAGCAGGGATGGGAGAAACACTGGTTATAAATACATCTCAAGGACTCCAATCACATTGTTAGAATTCAACCATCATAAATTCTTGTTCCTGACACGCCTGTTATCTCGACTCTTGAAATCTAGGTCTGTTCTTCATTTGCAATCCTGATTTATGCTGGGCTCTGCTTTTCCCTCACTCTATTCATGAGATCGCTAGGCTTCTTCGAACTGCAGACTTCTGGCAGAGGCATTCAGCCTTGGGCACTACACTAGCATTGATCTTCAAGGAGCCAAAGCAACCCACTGCACGCATAAACTTGGGCTAGGACTTATATACATACACACAAACACACACACACACACACACACACACAAAGGGGAGATGGAATCACAATAAAGCTTAATGAGGAATGAAATGCTCAGAAGTCATGGAATGTTAGTTGGGTATTGGAGAGGTTGCAAAACTAAAGGGCAAAGGGAATGGAAATGGAATGGAAACTGAAATCTTGAACAGAAGAACGCTGCGACCTTGCAACCTTTTGGTGCAGGTCCAGCTGGTTGCAGTGTCACTCAAAGTTTTCATAAAAACAGAGCCCCATTAAGCAGTGAATTTAAATTACAAATCTCAGTCTGCTAGGTTTCGTTACAGTTGTGGTGGACACCTGACTGATAATGCATTTTTTGCATTTCTGTCATAACAATTCCACAATGGCGTTACTGTGAATTTAATGAATTTAACTCCCCGTTCTTGATGCTAATATACACAGCCCTGTTTACGTGGGCACCCTTTCAATGGCTGCTACTGAGAAAGTTTTTTTTTAAAAAAAAGTTTCTGTTTTGTTATTGTTTGGTAAATAACTGAATTATGAATTTGTCCCTTTCTTTCCCCTCACCTCCAACCTCTGGGGGAAACCATGAATGTTTCTCATTTCTTTGCTGAGACAATTATGTGCATTCTCTGCATAAAGGAAGTATTAAAAGAATGCTCAACTCACAAGCGAATGTTGGTTGTACTTGGGTAGCTGAGAATTGTGTGATCAGACCTCTCTCTTGCAGGAGTGACAGTAGAGAAACACTTGCTATTGATTATTGTTTTGATAATAAAAAGGAGAGGAAATTTAGAAAATGTTGCATTGAAAAATATTACTCCGCCATGGCTTTTTCAAACATTTCTCTTCTCTCCTCATAATTCAGAGACCATGCTGAGTTCCACTGAGGTACTATGAAGTTTTTCCTCTTCCTTTAGGATTTATTCTCTAAAATTATTTGTCAAAGATGGAGTTCTCTCTAATCTGCTTACAGTTCTTTTGAATGAATGGTACTGTTTTGATTCTATCAGTGTGAATGTCCCCAGATGAGACTTGTATAAGTATGGAATTATGAAATATATTTTCGTAGACCAGAGCCCATCAGATTAAGGACCTAAAATGCTTCCATTTGATGACAGATATAGTTCTACTTCCTGAATTCTAATCCCCAAATATTTCTGTTTCAGACAGCCCTGGTGAGCATGTATCTCCACCAGTACTCCGCTTAGCATACTTCAAAACAGATGATTTGTACCTATTATGGTTTGGCCTCAGCCATATTTACTGAATGCCGATGCTACTGTAACACTAGCCCAGAATAGCTCTGAAAATTAAGGGGGTAATTCAAATGCAAGAACAGAGCTCAATGAAAGATCACAGAGCAACGCCTATCTCCTAATCATGGCTGGGAATACTGGTGGGGGGGAGGGAGGATTCCATCATCAGGCTCAGGAAATTATCCTCCACACTTAAAGAACATAAATGAATTGCTTCCAAAACCAATTTAAGTCCCACAATGTCCATGATGTCATCTGGAGCAGGATAAGGCTCAACATCCCCACCTGCTTTTTCACCACCCTACCGCCAAGCCCCCTCCCTGCTTAGCTTGACGTTTTTCTGATGCGCCCGTATGCTATGGACCGCCTTCCCTTAACAGGGAACTCAGATTAACGCCCCTCCCACCGATGCCTTTTGGGAGCTTGATAACAGAGCTTTTCCAGAGAGCAACTGGGGGATGATGAGTGTGGGTCACCTGAATTGCTCTAACATTTAATTACTGTATTATCACCTTGGTTTAAATGTTGTTTTATTGTTGTAAGCTGCCAGGAGTTTACAAGAAATTATAGCACGGACTTCTGGCAGTATATTTATGATAGAAATTGATGCAACGCTCCATCCACCCGCTCTGGCAGCACTGCCAATGAAATGGTGGAAGGTCTCTCATCCCATCTCCCTTCCTGACACCTGGAATGTCGAAATGCTGCTAGATCTACATTCTCTTGTGGGCTGGAAGCAGGGGGAAGAAAGGCTGCCTGCCTCTGCTTCATGGTTGCCAAAGCAGCAGGAAAGGTGAACAGAGGCATGCTGAAGGAGCATGAGGCAGGCATGGAGAAGACAAGGAAGATGGAAGGTCTTTTCAGGCACAAATTAAATCGTGAGTCTCTGAAATCCTAATATCCGAGCCAGAAAATATAATTTTGGCAGCATCAGTAGCTAGGAGATCAGAAGCGGCATTTCATCTGCACCAGCTGTATGTCATGGAAACCTCTGTGCTCTCTGGCGCACAACTTAGAGCATCTGTGACACAAAGACTGTGAGCTGCCAACTAACATGTTTTAGAGGTTTATGGGGATGGGAGACTCCTGGAAACCAGGAGCAAAACAACAGCAACAACTTCACAACCTTCCAGGCTGCCCTTCCCAGCCACATAAGTGGATCATCCCTTGTGCCTTCTGTGCTTCCATCAAAGCTTCTGGAAAGGTATTCATGTAGGATTTCCTGGAAATACATAATCCAAACAAACCAAGGTCCCTTCCTATGCCAACATTTTTCCTGCCTTATTCTTTGAATTTCCAGGTGAATGGTTTTGCAGAGTGCAGCCAAGAAGAATGCCAAATTTTCCACCTGACCAACTCAGTAAAGACTTAAGATCTCAGCGGGTTTTAGGCATACCTGTATATAATTTGAAGCTGGCGTGTACTGTATTCCATCACAGTCATTACAACGTCTCTCCCTCTCTCTCTTTGGTGTGAATTCTTCTAAACAGGCAGACCAGAGTTGCTTTGCTTTCAACAGTTTGTTCTTATAACATTCCTTCCCTTGTCAATAGACTGTTTCTTAAGGCCACACACTTCTACATTATTAACAAGTCCCAGTCTGCTGCTCCTACCAACGTAGGAAACAGAATTTTACTGAGCTTGACCCAAATTCTACTTAGTGCTATTGACACTGACTGGCAACAATTCTCTATGGTTTTCCAGACATAACTGGAGGTGCTGGGATTGAACCTATCATATGCTTCAACCTAACCTCATGTCAACAAGGCACAATTATTTTGATCACATAAAATGGCACGCTCCCCCAAAATAATCCATAGGATAGATGGCACAAAGGCCCAGTTTCCCCAACTTCCTAAGACTCCCATTTTAGCCAAGTTTTTGGGCTGTGTGAAATCAAACACCTAGCAGGATAACATTTTATGGTTTTATCATCCCTCTGCATGTTATAGCCTTAACTAAAAGGCCCATCACTGTCTTTGACTTTACTTTGCTGGAAGATAGGGCTATGCTAGGGAAAGGCTGTAGTTCTGCTTTATATGCTGAAGATGCCAAGCACCGTTCCCAGTCCCTCTGGGTGAGGCAAAGAAAGACTCCAGCCTGAGACTCTCAAAAGCTGAATAGACCAGTGGTCTGACTCAGTACCATGTTCTTCTTCCCTTGCAGTGTGAAACAAATAAGGATTACAAACAGATTTGGGTCATAGCAGCGGTAATCTTTAGGCATTGCTTTTTGGCATGAAAAGTGAGTCATTCCACATTCGTCTCTATTTTCATCTCTGAAAATGGGTGCACTCTGTCCGTATAACTAACACAGAAGCAAAAAAAGAGATCCTAGTTTAAGAAAAGAAGGCTCCAGAAAGTCCAGACATGTTACAGTGGAGCAACAGAGGTTGGAGAACCACCGGTCAGGGAGGTTTTAAAAGGGATTCCTGTGCTGATTGGACTCAATAGCTTCAAACATCTTTTCCAACTCAATGGCTGCATTTGCACAAGACGCTTACTGTAGTTACCTAATTAAACCATTTTCAAGGTTTGCACACTACTTGAATCACAAACAAGTCAAATGGGTTTGGACTCTATGCTAAACCATAAAACAATGTAACCAAGGTTAACACTGTCCAGCTTTAGCAAGCTGTACAAAGGCAGACATTAACTTTATCTATAAACGTGTTATGGGAGCACAGCCTCTGATTCTATGATTTAATAGTGGCTTATTGGCCTTGCCATCAGGCTGCTGCAGAGTCAGAGTAAGAAAGCAAGGGTCACTTCATCAGCTCTGCTAAGAAGCCACCCTCTTCCATCAGCTACCATGTGGCAGAAGCCATCCTATAGGACTGTAGGTCAAAAGGGCTTCCAGACTAGTTGCTAGAAGGACTTTATAACTCATAACTCCTCTTCCTCTTTCTTCCAAATCCATTCTCCTTCTCAGTTGAGATTTTTCGGGAATGTCACTGATACGTGAAAGCCGCTCTGGTGAAGCAATGGACTAAAACCACTTAAAATAAAGAAATAAATACTTCTATAGACAAGAAAAGAGAGGGAAATTTGGCAATGATTCAAGTCAGCCTCTAAAACAGTCACTGAAGGTTCCAGCTAATCTGAAGTAACAGGCACTTACATCAATCGTTTCATAATCTCTAGCTGCACATAGCCATACAGGCTAGTTTCTCTCAATGACAGGTTTAAGGGACTCATTAATTTCAGGAGGAGAGAGAAGACCATGGTGGTCTGTAATCTCCTCCATGAAAACTTACTTAGCAGGAGGAGGAGTTGCAAGAAATTAGTCTGATGCCTCAACAGCAACCGCACAAAAAGACACCAAGCCTGCCCAGCCAGAGGCAAGCGTAGTTGGAATCTTGCCTACCCCGGTTGACTGTTGCAGATGGATCTGGCCCTGGAGACCGCTAGATCATACTTCCAGCATGCAGGGGTCAGGCAAGATTTGAAAGCAGGAAACGTAAGGGGTGCAGAGTGCAGTGTGAAGCTAAGCTCACATCAAAGCTGACTAGAGTAGTCATAAACGCATGGCCAGTTTATGTGCTCACTTCCCCAAGGGGGCTATTTACATGCTAATACTGTACACACTTCTTGAGGGGAGGGGGCAATTTATTTCCCCCTGAAATAAAGCCCAGTAACAAAGCCTGTTACAAAACTGTAGCAGGGAAAATATGCAGTAGATGCACATTAAGAAGGCAACTACAGGGCAATTTTTTGGCATTTTTGATATATGTTGTTCGCTCTTATGATTATGGATGCACACCGCTGAGGTTCATATATGCACTTTTTTCCTTGGGCCTGCATATTATTCATGCAAATTCTTCATTTACCTATTTATGTTCTGACAGATGAGCATTTCCCTTTGGCATAAAATTGCATTGTTTCCACTGCAGTCTTCAAGGCTAAAAATGCCCAGAGGATAGTTTGCAGGTTATCATGGAGTTCTTTCTCCAAAGCTAAACAAGTCTACTGGTGCTTAGAAAGAAAACCACTCAGGAAGAATCCAGGCTCTGCTTTCAGCTGCTTGGAGGAAAGCTGTGATACAGATGTTACTCATAAGATGATTAAACCAGTGGCACAAAATTAAGCCCCAGAGAGATTGTTAACCTACCTACCACTTTCCACCTGTGGTTGCCAAAACCCTCAGCCAAGCTGAATGGCTTCATCTTCTACTTTGTGAGCAATGGTTTAACCTCTGCATTGCCAAAACCCCCACAATTTCTTTTAACGTAAATGGTAAAAGAATGCCCTTTCCACAAGAGAGATCGATCGATCGATCTAGCCGCCCATCTCACAAAAAGTGACTCTGGGTGCCATACAACACTAGATTAAAACAATGAATATATAAAAACAATCATTATTTAAAAATGTAAAAAAGCACAATGCACAAGAGAGGATGGAGATTAACCACAGTAATGGAGTCACCTCAAGATCTCACCAGTCTCCTGGGACCCCCAGGCCTGATCACATAGCCAGGTCTTGAGGGACTTCTGGAACTTTAACAGGGATGGAAGTCCATAAGGCAGGCACCATGGCAGAGAGGACCCACCTCCTTGCATCCATCAAGTGCAGTTCCCTAAAGACGGGACCCGCAACATGTCCTCTTTGCCAGATCTGATGGGATGGGCAGTTATGATCAGGGAAAAGCGGTCCCTCAGATAACCTGGCCCCATACTTGGCTGGTGAGCTGCTTTTTGGAAAACCCCACCTCATTCTGCTGCTGTAATATTTAAAGCTTGGCTATCATGTAGTTCACCAAGCAGTTGAGACCTTGCGTGATTCAGTCAGGATGGAGCCACAAAGAGGGGTAAGAACAAGGTAACAAGGATTTGTTCCTGACCCCAGTGGAACAGGATTTACAGCAACCCTATGACAGAACATCCATAGAAGAAATGGCTGCTACGCCATTTAAACTAAGAGTGCAGAACTTGCAGCTCTCCTGATGCAGCACAGGTCAACTCCCAGGACCTTCAGCCCACATGGCCAGCAATGATGGATGCATCTGAAAGGGCACCCAAATCATTCAAACTATTGTCACGTGGTTAGGAAGTATCAACTCAGATACATTTCATATTCTAATCTTAACTCATTGAGAAGATTGCAATACAGTATTCATCCTCTCTCTTTTTCCAACTGTCCCTTTTTGGACTACTGAGTGTCTTCACCCTTTGTTGGCCTAGTTTCTTTTTCTCCTTCCCCTTCGATTTATTGTTTTCTATGGGGAAGAGCAAGAAGAGAATCGTTTTGCCCAACTGTCTCTGTATTATAAGCACAGTTCTCTCTACTGATGTCTGTAGTAGCTTTCTGTTCTAATCCAGAGTGTCTCAGCATGAACTGGTTCAAACAACATCCTATTCAATCAGTTTTTGTATCTTTTCTCCCATGACAGAACTATGGACACACTTTATGCAAGACATCAGAAACTATCTTGGTCTCATCCCAGAAAGTTGGATCATGCCTGTCTCTTAGTTGGTCCTTAAGGCATTGCTGGCTTAATTTTCTACACCAAAACATTATCTGTGTTCAAGATCTGATCTATCTGTAGAAATTCAATCCTTTAGGTTGTTATTGTCCTCAGCGACACTGCCTGATCAGCCCAAAATGCCCTTAAGCCACTTGCTCACCATTTCCAATTTCTCCCAAATTACTATTTTGTTAATGTCATTACATTCTAGCACACGAGTACCATTCTGCACTTTCTTCTGTGCTGTTCAGGCTTTCTCTGTAAGTCTACATTCCTTTCAGTGCCCAGCTATCAAAAAGCCTCAGTAGGATCCTAGAGGGAGAATGTGTAAAAGCGAGCCATTACAATTTATTGTACCAATAAGCACACCTTTTAATAATACAATTAGAGACATATTTCCTTAATGCCCTGTGATAACGGTGATACGGTAATTTTCTGGTGAGTGAATGCTGCACTGTTCAAAAGAGAAGATGTGCAATTCCACACATAATAGATTCATAAAGCTTTTCTGCTAAGTTCCAGGAAGAAATGCACATTTTTAATAATATACATTACCAATAATTCTCTGACCCACCAAAGCCTCTCACCTTCCATTGTAGTTCTTCAGGCTGCATTCTTTTCACAGAACATTCTACGGTAACAGTTAAAATGTAAGTGGAGAGGAGGAAAATCCTGAATCCATTATAAGCAACAATAAAAGGACAGGAAATAGTGAATTGATAGTAGTGAATTATGTTTAGAATTATGCTGTTGAATATAAACAGTTCAAAACAGTCTCCTTCCATGGGGGTGAGTGCAGTTAAAATCCATGATTCATAGATTGGCTATCCATTTTCCTTTATTTGTTAAGAGGATGAAATTCACCTCATGTGCAGATCACTTTCTGGAGCCCTACTTGGGTCTTAGGGTGCCCATCACCATTACTTCCAAAGGCACCCCTTGCTAAATATGCTGCTATAATTCACAAAGTAACACCCCAGCATTTATCTACATAGAGTGAACTCCAGATGTTCAAGCTTATGGTAAAGCAGGTTCTCGGATTACCCCCAAGTTAAGATGGATGAGAAATACAGTGCAATTATATATATTTTTGACATATTATTATATATTTTGAAAGAATACAAGAAATAGGTGGTACAGATAAGAGAATCAGGTACAGGTAGAGAAATACAGGCACAATACAATTATGTATAGCATGGAACAGCTCATACACACAGAGAAAATAAGACGCACACCGAAATTTGTTCCCATGCAGCTTTATCAGTTCAGCGTGCAAAGATGAACAGAAGTGCACCATTGATATGAGAGCAGAACATCAATTGGAATTTAGCTGCATATACGGGAAGACTTAAAAGCTTACACCTCAAAACATGGAAGAACAGAACAGCAACCTTCTGTAGTCCTGAGACTCATGTTCTCAAGGCAAATCTGACATTTCAGAACTGACATTTGAATTCAGGCTAATGCCAAGGAGTTTATCATGCCCCTTCTCTGGAGAGTTTTTCTTACAGAGAAAAGCACTGAGTTTCCCTCTAAGAATGTGCCTCTGAGGTTTTGGGAAGAGTGGGAAAAAAAATAACTTGGCTTACTATCAGCTTACTTCAGCGGTGTCTCCCCAAACCATTGGGCTCCAGCGAGTTGAGAGGGAAGAGAATGGACAGCTTGCCAGGAACCCCAACATAGGACTCTTAATGGGAAGTGTGTGAGGCCTATGAAAGCTATTGGTAAATAGATTACCAGCAAGAAAGCAGGCTAGACCTCTCTACAAGTTCTTGATTAGAAGGGACAGAGAGATGGAAAGGTATGCTAGAGTACCCAAATAAATGTTTTGATTAAGTCCATCCTTCAGCTTGAAAGAAGCATGAGCAAACTGTCCCACAGTATCTCCTACTCTGTAATGAACCTTGGTGGGCACAGTTGGCTCTGACAAAGTGCTTCCTTGATGTTGGCTGTTGACCTGGCCTTCTTTTAAAATGTCCCACAACGCAATGAGTGAAAAAGACATTTTCCTAAAACCCATTCCTTTCTGTTCTTTTTTGTTTATGCATTCATCTGAGCTTCAGAATCATGGAAAGAGGGCAGCTAAACATTCAGGAGTTGGGGACAGAATAAAAACATAATTTGTGCAAAAAAGGGTCAAAAAGGTCCACGTAGAAGATAGGCAGAACAACTAATTTAATAATTAATTAAATCCCATTGGCCTTCACAGACCAGACATTGTTTTTGGTGGCTGAGTACAATGAAGTAGTATTTACTCTTTGGCACAGAATCATAGAATTCACATTTTGCTGGGGAAGAAAGAGTTGGGATTTTACATTACATTAAGACTTCCAGTATCTCTGCCCCTACATGGGATATTCTGGCTTTATTCAAGCAACATACTTATACAGCTCACTTATACACCTATTGTCTGCATTTGTACAATGTGCAAAGCTTCTTTATGCCAACCTTGATTTGTTGATTAGGTATACTGTGCCAACTTCAAAACTGGGTTAACTCCACAATCAGGTTAAAAGCACAGTGCAAACACTGCTGGCTTTTTTACCGTGTTGATTATGTGGCTTCACACTTCAGCAATGGTGGTAAAAACCATATAAAATTTGGATCCGACCTCCTTTTGACTAGTAGGTTTTCCTAATCAAAACATTTCTACTCCAATGCCCATTCCCCTGAAGCAGATCATCATCACACTGATGAGAAAGAAGAACATATCTACACAATGGCTAGTTTATCTTTCTTCCCCTCTGGGGCTATTGGCACCTTTATAAGTGTGGGGGCACTACGAGCAGGTGAGGAGGAAAGGTCGCCTCCCTGAATGCTGCCATGCTCCAATCCAAACATTCTCCCACCCTTAGCTGTCATAGCAGCATTGAAAAAGACATCTGGAGATCCAGGCAGAGATCTGTGTCTTCTCTCACTCCCAAGAGAAGAGCAGTAAGTACATTCAGAATAATTCAGTTCACTCTAATGGCTTCTTCATGAAAGAGTTTCCCTTCAGATGCAGGAAATTACTCATGGAGGGTTTTTGTAAGATAGGATGGACAGCCGTACCCTTGGGGATGCTCAATGCTCAAGTGAAACACTGCACCAACAAACGTTCTATACTCCCAGCGTATTCCTGCTCAATTAACCAAGAACAGACTAATCAGAGGTAAGCGCAATGGCTTCCTAGTTCCCTGGGCAGTTGCTTAAAAGAAGAGAATCCATCTGTGCTAAGCTTCTTTAAGTCGGTGCACTTAACAGAAGTTGGATTACAGTGCCCATCCTCCTGAGCCAGCCAGATCGAATGATGAGAGTTGTAGACCAAGACAAAGGCAAACCTCAACATTCAATCACTAAAAAGAAATTTACATAGCATGCTTGTCTGCAAAGGCTCAAATCTTGGCTACCTCCTTGCAGTTAACTAGGGGCACTTAACTAAACCTCTTCTTCTCTTTCCTTCCACCGTTCCTAGCTTTATCGACTTCTCAAGAGAGCTGTGTCTTCCCATCATGTGTACAAAATACAATAATTTGAGCTTGGTCATTTGTGCCTTGCATGAGAATTCTGGATTTATTTGTTCCATAAATATTTGGACAAAGATATCTAGATATAATATTTAAATGAATATCCACACACATATATACCCACAAAGTAGGAATTCTGTTTGATATTTGAAAATAGAGGAAGCAAAACATTCAGGCTTAATTTCATGTTTGGGGAGCTTTCCTTACAAGCATTTATTACAGCCTTCACATAGCCTGGTGCCCTCCTGTTGTGTGGGTCTTCAGTCCCCACCACCCCAGCATGCTGGCAGTCCAAATCTTCTCGAGGATAACAGATGAGTGAAAACTGGTTTATTATATATGCCTCAAATGTCTTCACATAAAGTTGGATCCCCCAGAAAATGTGTTTCCCACTGTGAATACACTGGAAGGGAATCAGTGAAGCTGAAGCCAGCTCTAAGTCGAGTTAGAACCAAAAGTTGGTGGGGCTACACCCTTTCCTGAGAAGATGTGAAGGAACATTTTTTGGAAAGCTTATCCAGGCTCTAGAGATGTTCGTTCAATCACGGTTGCTATCTGCCTAACCACCCAAACCATTTTCAATCAGATAAAAAGCCAAAAGTTAGTTACTTCTTACTAATGAACTTCTATTTGATGAGGTTCCCCCACTGTTTAGTCTTGTGATTTTAATTATAAGTTTGCTCTTGCAATTTATCGTCAGCTGCCTTTAGTGTTAACTTTGCTTTTAATGAAAAGGCAAGATGTTCATTGAATTCATTCATAATCAAACATCACATCTCTACCTCACACATACAAACACTGTAAAAACAGCAGTGGGATTCCACAATGATAATATTGTTTTGTTCATTGGGTATGTGAAGAATGTTAGTTAAAAATAAAAATATTAAATTAAATTAAATTAAATTAAATTTTAAAAACTGTCTTCTCCATTACCTGCCACAATATAGAGCAGTGTTTCTCAACCTTGGCCACTTCAAGATGTGTGAACTTCAACTCCCAGAATTCCCCAGCCAGCAAGGCTGATATAGAGAGTTCCTTCCCTAACAATCCAGCTGCCATTTAATATCGGCATTGTGTCAGGAGCTTAAATCCTTCCTGCACCAAATTATCATGAAAAAAACCCCTTCCTAATGTTTGATTCAGATCAAGTAGATCAACCCCCCCCCCCAGAGGATCCTTATTAGTTCAAAGCCAAAAGTGTGTCAGGGGTGAGGTGAAAGAGTAATTTCTAAAGACAAGACAAGTTACTTTAGAAATTAAGGTTCATAAAGGCCTTAATTTTGTCACGTGATCAAAATGCGGGCACTTGGCTGCCCACCTGCACTTACGAAGGCAGTGGGGCTTCAACTCCCCCCACCCACCTATCTCTCCCTACCCCTGCCACCCTGCACTCCGCTGCCCCAGCTGGCCTTGCCATCTTCTTGGTCCGGCTGCTGACAGGGTGTGCCCAGCCTGGCTGGGCTAGCTTCAGCTGTGGAAAAAAGGTGGGGACCTCAAAGCAGTCCCTTTGCAAAGAGCTCTTGGGCGGGGCTGAGATAGGCAGGGGAGATAGGCGGGTGGGGGGTGTTGGGGGCAGTCCTTTACCTTACTGAGGCTCAGGGCTGGGAGGGACCAAGCCCAGAATGGCTTGGATTGAGGTGGGTTCTCAGCTAATGACCAGTATGATTTGCTTAACGACGGCAAGGGGAATTGCCAGGATTGCCATCGCTAAGTGAAGCAGTGACATGACATCTCACTTAATGACCACATCGCTTAGCAACCTGAGCTAGCTCAGCCCCGCCCAAGAGCTCTTTGCAAAGGGACAGCTTTGGGTTTTTTTCCCCCCCTCTTTCCACAGCTGAAGCCAGCTCCAGCTCCATCCAGGAGTGCAGCGAAAAGGGACGTTTTAGGACGTTGCTGATGAGGGGCTTCCTTTAGCATTCTTTTTTTCTTGTTCCACAGCCAAAGCCAGCCTAACCCAGCCCAGCAGCTGGGCTGGGCATGCCTTGTCAGCAGCGGGAGCAAGAAGACAACAAGGTCAGCTGGGGCAGCGGAGCGCAGGGCGGCAGGGGACCAAAAAGGCACAGATGGGGGGGAGATAGGCAGGTGGGACTGGCCTGGGGTGGCTGCAGCTTCCCGGTACATGGGAAGCAGCCCAAGAGCCACATGGTTTGGCTTGGATTGGGGTGGGTGCTCAACTAATGACCAGTAAAATTCACTTAACAATGGCAAGGGGAATTGCCATGATTGCCATCACTAAGAGAAGGGGCCATGTAACATCTCGCTTAATGACCGCATCACTTAGTGACCTAAATTCTGGTCCCACTTGTGGTTGTTAAGCGAGGACTATCTGTAACTCTCCCTGTATCATGAAAACTATTTATTGGGGAGTTAGTAGATCCTTCCATGCTGGAGATAATGTCCTAAAGAGACCCTGCAAAACTGGGCCTTTCTACGAAATCCCTTTTTGTCTTCTCAGTATTTTTTACCTACTTCTGCAGTCAACATGGGGAGATGAAAAAGGAGCTGAAAGGGATGGGGGGTGGGTAAGTCCCCCTCCCCAGTCTGTTTGCAGTGGTGGGACCTCAGTCATGCTACCACAGGATTGGGGAAAGTCTCCTATACAGATGTTGGAGGACTACCCCCTCCTCCCAAAATAAAATTCAGATGTAGGCATTGTAGGATTTGTGCTATGACTGAGAGAAGGGACAGCTGGGTCACTTGTCTTGGGTGACCATAACCAAAGAGTCCTAGCTGCTTAATGATGCTTTAAAAAAATCAAATTAAAGAAGATATATTAATCTATAAATAGTGTCAAGTTAACAAGCCACATTGAGAAGTCTTTCAAAACAGTCTTGGCCTATGTTTACAAGAAACAATTCCAAGCACAACAGAGATCTGTGTATAACTTTGATCACACTCTTTCTTTTAGGAACATCTATAGAGTTTAGGGCTTCTGGATTTTCCAGGAGCAGCTTGGACCTAAAATGCCTTTAACCAGCTTGGATTGATGCACAACTGCACCCTCTGCTGGAAGTTACAGATCTAGAGATCTCCAGAATACACAACTGGGAAGGGACCTATAGTTTAGAAACTTGGACATGGAATAAAAACAGGATACAATTCTCATGCCCCGAATTAACATGAACTGATTGTTGGGGCCAGTTAATTGGATAGTCTTCTGTTTGAAGACTTCCTTGACTTGAAGGCCCAAGTTCAGTTTAAAGGCGAAAAACCTTAAGATAAATAAAGAATCAGTGACTTGAAGCTGCCCGTCAACTTTTTTAAAATTGTATATACCAGTTGCTCTGGACAACAGATGGAGCAGCAGGCACACATATTGGATCACTGTTTTCCCCACTATGAGAACATGCACTGTGTTCCTATACAAATGACTAATTGCATCAATATTTGCATCTCTCCCTGTAACTTAGCATATGCCATTTTAGGCAAAGCTGCATTTCCTTTTGTGTCCTTTTCCTTTTTCTTGGATGACACTGGGCAAAGCGAAAGCCCATCGGACATGGCTTTGTCCCAACTGAAGTTTTATCGTTTTAGTGCAACAGAACTAAATTTGCCAACATTTCCTCTGGGTAACACTGAAGATTGAGTCTCACGCTCGTATTTTCAAGCACTCCAGAGGATAAGGAGCCTGAAAAATATTCCATTACCCCTTCAAGAAGCTATTTTATCTACAGTACCTGCATCATAAGAAAGCCGTCCCTGCCGTTAATTTTATCTACTACTTACTTCATTAAATCAAGAGTGAGTATCTCCATTCAACTTTCTGTTTCTGGTCAACCAGGTACTTCTGGGAGATGGTCAACCAGGAGTCATCCCAAAAACCTCTTCTAGTTCACTAGCACTTGATATTCAGAGATAGTGCTTCTGTATACAGAGGTTCGGTTTATCAGTTACAAAGAATAGCTCACAGTCCAGGTGTTCATCTTATTTTTCCCCCTTTTAAAGCAATTTAAGGAAATGGCTCTTCTAAAAGACAAAGTAGACTGTTGTCAGTCTTAGCAAAGACAGAGGATCAGCCATGCACTTGCCTTAAGAGTATATTATTACATATTTGGGATGGGGGTGGGGAGCTATACAAGTTAATGGAGATACAGAAACCAAGGAATCTACTTTCCAAAGGTCAGATCATTGGTCTATCCAACTGTACTGGCAGTGTTTGCATGCCATGTCTGATTAAGACATACTTGGTACCCATCCTTGTAATCTTCCCAGAAGGTTGCAAAAGAGGCTGGGGGAGGGGGGCTATAACTTTCATTTATATTTTATTTTCTAACAAGCCAACTTTGTTCACATTCTTTACAAAACTGTGCAAGAGGAGATGGTGCCAGCATGGACATAATTGGGGAGCCTTATTGATTTCTGCCTCTTTTCCATGGCCCCTTCCCATGTGAGCAGACAGTGGGAGAAGAAAGAAATGGTGAATGGCTCAATGAAAGAACAAATATCTGGTAAGACAAGACCTTCAAGCAGATGAGCAGACATTTCCCCGCAAGTCACCTCCTGAAAATTAGGGCTTTCACATCTGAATATTCAAAAGTCCCAGCCGGGGCTTTCTACTAACCATCAGTGATTGCTCTGGAGAGATGCTATTTAGAATATATTACTCATGAGCAATTCATTACTCATGTAGGCATTCCTCCACCTGATTGGGACTTTTATCCTCTGCCACGTGTGTGCCCTAAATTTCTGACTCATCTGGCACTTGCCTATCAGAAGGGAAGCACTTTGCAACCCAAAATAACAGTTCAAGGGAGTACCAGCGTCATCGTTCACTTCAGGTTTTCCACGAGTAGTCGCTGCTTAAAGGCTCCTAAGGAGAAGTAGCTATGGTCTCAAGGTGCATAATGCAGCCACCCTGCTGAAGATGTGGATGGAAGAACTAACTGGGAATTCTGCATAAACCACACTGGAGTTCAGTGATAACAGAAAGGAACAATAAGTCTATGGAATAAATAATAGGCTCAACTTGCATGTATAGGTGGTCCTTGCTTAATGACTGCCCTGTTTAGTGACCAATTAACATTATGACAGTGCTGAAAAACTAACTTTATGACCGTTCCTTGCGCTTATGACCACTGCAGTGTCCCCACAATCACATGATTGAGATTCAGGTACTTCACAACCAGCAGGCATTTAGAATGTTGCCGCATCCTGCAGTCACGTGATCGCCATTTGCACCTTCACAGCCAGCTTCTGACAAGCAGAGTCAACGGAGAAGCCATCAGTAAAATTGCAAGTCACAGTCACGTGATGTTTCACTTAACAACCACATCGCTTAGCAACAGATTTGCTGGTCCCAACTGTGGTTGTTAAGCAAGGACTATCTTTGGCTGTTAATATGCTAGAAACAGCCCCTAATACCTAGGAACAATGTTTTTGAAGGCATTTAGCAAGATAATCAACGTGGTGAAAAGTGACAATAGAAGTTTCTTTATGCTTCTAAGCACACTGCAAAACACCCAGGGAAGCAATACCCTCAGTAGCTACAAAATTACTTTCCAAGTTCTTTGAGTCCCATGTTGTTGCTTAATCAGCATTTCAAGAAGCAATATTTTTCTGTCAATTGATTGACAACGAGATATTTCTCTCAGAAATGCTGAATCAACAATATAGAGGGGACTGGGTAAACTTGCACTGACTATGATAAATATGAGTGGCACAAAGAGAATTGTGCTAATGAGTTGCAACAGCACGTTTCCTTTGGGGAAAAAATGGTACAGGATACAGAGAGAGACTCTGGATACATGAGCTGAACTCTCATGGGTTTTGTATTTTTAAAGACTTTCATTTCTGGTCCCCCTCTCACCTAGGGATAAAATAATATACTGCATTAATAATGCATCTTTCCTTAATAGACAGATGGAATTCCCTGGAAGCATTTCAGTATCGAAAGTTCTACAAGGAAGAAGGAAGGCTTTGGATTGGCGTCAAAACACAACGATTTTACCATGGTCTAAAGCCAGGCCTGGGTGGTCCATCTGACACTTTTGTCCTGATAGTGCAATGTTCAAAGCTCCTATAAGTATTTTCAAATCACTCCTTGCTTGTGCTGACAGTGGGGGCAGAGACTGCTCTAAAGAAAGGTGATCCAGTCATACTCTCCTGTGATCAACTAACCCTGCCTCCAGATTTATTTATGTATCACATTTATATACCTGCCCATCTCACTAATGTGACTCTGGGTGGTGTACAATAAAATGAACAATTCAAAACAAATCTTAAATAACCATTAAAACAATTAATAAATATAAATAAGTTCATGGGAGAATGCACCAAAATGTCACATACCATGCAACCATCTTATGGGCTCCTCATTACCATGGGATCCCCAAACCTGCTGAAAAAAACACGTTTTTAGGGATTTCTGGAAGGACAATAGGCTTGGAGCTAATCTCACCTCGGAGGGAATGATTTCCAAAGGGCGGGTGCTATGGGAGAAAAGGCTGGTCTCCTGGGTCCCGTCAGATGGAACTCTTTAGCAGAAAGAACCCGTAGCATGCCAGAAGATACCTATTTGCTTACAGACCTTAAATATCCATACAAATCATCCAAGCACTTAAGAGAGGCAGAGATGGTCTGCTCTGAATTTTACTGATTTATTTATTGCAATTATATGGCTGTCCAACTCAAACAATGACTCTGGGTGGCGTACCAAAGGATGGCTAAATTCTGAGTCAGTCTTTGAATGGACCGCATTGAAGTCTCTCAGAACAACCCAAATCCATGAGAACCATGGCCTTGACTGACCACACTCTGTTCACTGACAAAGCATAACACAATCACATCATAAGAAGATGTAAACCTTGGAGATGGATTGCACAAAAGGTCTATCTAATGTAGCATTCTGCAGTCTACAACAGCCAGAGAAGATGCTTTCTCCCACCCTTGTTCCATAACAGCTGATATTCAGGGCTAAACTGCTCTGATCCTATAATGAGCAATGAGCCATCACTGATTGCTTTACCTGCCATGAACCTGTTTCATTCTATTTTAAATCATCCAAGTCATTGGTCATCACTACATTTTCTGGGGCTGAATTATATGACTGAAACAGACTTGGTGGGAAGAAATATTTTCTTTTTGTTTGTCCTGCATTTTCACTAGAGGGCTCAGGACTCTAATAAGAAGACTTCGGCAGGGGGTGGGGGTTGCCTTTTGTCTATTCATTCATAAAGCTCCAAAGTTGTAAACCTTTCCTCTTAAGAAAATCATTTCATTCCCCAATTATTCTGGCTGACCTTTTCTACACTTTCCCAATTAAGATGTACCCACCAGAACAGGACACAATGTTCCCAATGGGAGTGCATTGCACATTTGTAACAAGTCATAAACATGTCACCAGTGACTGCCTTTCCTCTCTGATACAAATGATGGGTCTTAAACCTAGAATGAAGACTCCTCACTTGGAGGAGATAGAAGCCTCCCAAATAATTTTATTCTTTATACCTCTGCGCTTCCGAGATGTGTATTTCCAGAGGTGGTAACCTTGCGTAATATAAACCAGGGAGTGCCCTCCAGCTGATCTATCTTCTCTTCCCTAAAAATTAGCCATGAAGGATAGGGTTGATTTGAGGTGGAACATCTGGAAGGGTTCTTACGTCACCATCCCTGCTGCATATTTTCATAGAGTAGAATCTACTTTGTTAAATGCATAAGATACCATCTTAATGGAAGTACACTCACACTTTGATGAAATCAGAAGGAAATGAAATGCAGAATGTACTGACAGTGATAATTTTCTTACTTGGGCGATTTCAGAATGATGGGTTTTCATGCTACAGTCCACCATTCAAGAATTAATACTTTTAAAATGTTGGACTGCACTAACTCAAATGTACGCATTTCTCCAAAACACAGACTAACATAGTCCCTCGTTGCAATAGCATCTTCTGCAATATAAACATCAGGGAACATTGAGATTTCCATTAATCTATACAGTAAAGGATATTCCTATGGCACTATCATGAATTTTAGGGGACATTAGAATGCAATCTGCATCCCTAAATAAAACAGGTAGAAATGAGAACCTTGGAGATATCAAGTTGTAGAAGATAGTCCATCTGTCAGCCCACTGTTCATACAAACCAGAACTAGCTTCCTCTGAGGAATAAGGCAGGCAGAAATACCCAGTCTAGCCTGAAGAAATCTTATTTATATACCTGTGATGAGCGGCTGCCTAATTCCCTGTAGCTACAGAATCATGTAGGCTACAGAGCCTAAATGATTTCTTAAACAAAGGGGGGAAAAACCTCTCTTCATTATATTTGTAAATGTTGTCCTGCCACAAAGAAGTATTTAATCTGCTTTGGAGGAATCCGAGTTTCTTTTGATACCTGCTAGTATAGTGTATACGGCTATCAGTCTACTTAAGACCACAATCCTGGGTTGGTTTATTTATTTACTCGATTTATAAGGCTGCTCGTCACTCTTTTATGTGACTCTAGGCAGCTTACAATAAAACAAAAACACATTAACTGGTACCAATTGATTAGCTGGTACCAGTGTTTGGAAATCCACTACATGCAAACTGTTTTCATATATGTAAGGTAGTAGTGAGGAAACAATTGCCTTCCAGATGATGTTAAAGTACAGTTTTGATCAATTCCGGTCACTGGACCTGCAAATTGAGCCTGTTCAGACCTAGCAAAATCTTGAGACCGCAGGTTCTCCAATTTAGAGGTAAAATCAGTCCCCCCAACCCTTTGATTTCCATTCCTTTCAGGAGATGGTACATTTCACTATCCCACAACACAGTTTTTCTGGATTGCTTTAGCATGTTGTGTGAATTCACCACTTCTTAGCACAGGAGAGATCTGTTGTTTTAAAGCTCAGGACCATAGGTAACCCCTGAACGGCAAAATGGGGAGCTACACCCCAAAAAGTAGGTAGGTCAGGACAAAAAATCCAATTCTTTATACGCAGTGAGTATGATAATACTTTTTAGCTGATGGATATGGCCCTGGGACCTAATATTATGCACCCATCAATTAGTGTATTTGGCAAATTCAGCCCATCATGATTTAATAAACCATGGTTGAACAACTCAAGACTTCATCTGATGTAAAAACACATAGAATGATAGGGACGACATTACTATGGATTGAGGTTGAGCATATAGACTTTCCCTTTCCAATTTGGAACCGTTTTTCCTTGCTTGCTTTCTTGAGCATATGGACTCGAGTTTATTTGTTAAGCCTCACTCTATTTTTGACATCTTTAGAGACTTCAGCTTTCATCCATCATTACATTTCATCGCTCTGACAATGGCTACATGTTTCAGGCAGTCAGGATGAGTTGCCTAAAAATATAATCAGGCATTTGAACAGAATAGAGTACAGCTAATTGAGACACCAGCAACAACATCAGCTGAAAAACATCCCTTCCCATCCAAACTGCATTAGCTAATGCTGAATGTCATCCATCACTTGGTGGATCGCCTTTTGAAGTTCCTTGCTGTCTTCCCCAGGACATTCCTAAATTTCGTGTCATCTGCAAAGTTTCACTAGCTCCTTGTTCTCTGAAATTCTCTTCTGACCATGAAAAACATTGTGCAATTCTCAGAGACAATTATGACTGAGAAGAATTATGGGACAGTATAAAAAAAGGAGGGGGTTAGGCAATGTTGGATTTAATATACAGAACTTCTTTTATTTTCAACACAACCCATTCTTTGGCTCTGACTCAATTCAACACTGTATAATCTTATGGCTGCATAAGCTGTTGGAGCACACACACACACAAGTCAAATGACAATCTTGTATCACTGAGTTCAAGAATCCAGTTTTCCTCAATCTGGCATTATCCAGATGTCACCCCCATAATTCCCAATCCTTGGAGGGTCTCTCTATGGGAGAGGCTGACATCAGGTTGCACCTCCTTCCCACTAAAGTCAAAGACAAGTAAATACAGCTGCAACTGATAATTAAAATTACAAATAATCTTTACCAATTTGGTACACTCAGGATGTTTACAATAACAGATTTGCATCCTCCTTGACCATTTTGTCTATTTAGGTAAATATTTATGACCTGCCTAATAGCAACAGATCTCAGGGCAGGATACAATAAAAACAATAAAGCAAATAAAAAACCTATATTTTATATATATAAATATAAATAAATAGATAAAAATATAGGTATATTTTCTACCTATATACAGGTAGAAAACTTAGATAAGAATTAAACCATCTAGTACTGAACTGAATGGACTTACAGTCAGCTGTATCCAGGAGGGCACCAAACTGGGGATCACAAATCCAACTTAATTGTGTAAAGGGAGCTACCCTAACAGCTTGATGGGCAAGAGAGGATGAGGCCAGTGAGGGGAAGAAAGCAGTATTAGCCAAAACACCAAGTATCACCGCTGGAGGAGGAGGAGGAGGAGGAGAAGGAGGAGGAGGAGGAGGAGGAGGAGGAGAAGGAGAAGGAGAAGGAGAAGGAGAAGGAGAAGGAGAAGGAGAAGGAGAAGGAGAAGGAGAAGGAGAAGGAGAAGGAGAAGGAGAAGGAGAAGGAGAAGGAGAAGGAGAAGGATGTGCACGCATCTGACAAGGTGAATTTTTCAGGTAACTGCTTCAGCTGCATGAAATGCATTCTACACTCATCATGTCTTTCCAATATGAAACAAGTATCAGAACTGGTCATTATTTAGCACAGCCTGAGATTCTTCTGTCTCTATCTGGGCACTGAACACCAACTGCAACTCACCCAATGGAAGATTGGATAACACCAATAATCCTTTCATGTTGATATTACATTTCCTTGCACAGCTATTTTATTTGGCTTAATTTTCTAAGGGATTCAGAAAGCACGATGAAGTACTTAACAAGCTGATGGAGGAACAGCAGAGGACATCAATCGTATTACTTCATTTATTTAGATTTCTTTCCTATTCGGTGAGCTCACTTTATTCTTTCAAAAACCGTAGAAGTAAGATGAGGCTCAAAAATATCAGCTTGCTCTAAGTCACTCCCCATCCAAAATCAGTTAGTGACGTTTTTCTTTTTCTATGAAAAAAAAACAACCCTACATATATTTTCAAATGTTTATCTTTTTTAAAGTAAAGAGAGAGCAACATTGCTTAATTCCCTTAGAATTGGTTGCTCTCACCATGCTCAATTTAAGTCCTATTTCCTTGTGTTGTCCTCTGACTAAAAATGTGAAACGAGAACCATTATGTTGTTGTAACTATCGGTTTGATCCAGATCCTTGATGCTCAGGTGGAACTAAAAAAGGAATGCATCAGAGCAGTGTTTCTCAACCCTGGTGACTTTTAAGATATGTGGACTTCAACTCCCAGCATTCCCCAGCCGGCATACTGGATGGGGAATGCTGGGAGTTGAAGTCCACACATCTTAAAATGGCCAAGGTTGAGAAACACTGCACTAGAGGGTGATTTTTTTAAAGACCCAAGAGAACTTCAAAGCACATAACTCCTGATGCTGCTTCTGAGCTTGGAGCTGAAGCTGTGCAATCTTGATAGAGACACCCAAGGGGAGGAGCCTTACCTGTCACACAGGCGATACATATGGCTTAGACAAAGCGCATAAAGAAATCTGCTTAAGCTCCAGAGAGCTTCTGGGAGCTTTCTCAGCCAAGCCTGGGGATTATGCAGTGCTCTTGCTGTTAAGGCATGGGAGGTTTTTGCAAGGGTGCCTGTACCAACAGGTTAGAGATTACACAACTTCCCAGGGCTATAAAAAAGCAAGTCAAGAGGAAGTAGACGTTGGGCGACTTTGTGAACTGGGTTTAGTGTCCAGGAGTCGGACACAAAGCAAACACCCTACTAGTGAAATTTTGAAGGGGGATAGGACCCACAAATGTAACTGTATTGTTTACAACAAAAGGTGAAAATAAAGTCAAGTCCCCCTAGAGCAGTGTTGTCCAAACTTGGCCACTTTAAGATGAGTGGACTTCAACTCTCAGAATTCCCCAGCCAGGGGAATTCTATAACTCTGGTATTTCCTGGTGTTCTCCCTTCCAAGTATTAACCAGGATTGATCCTGTTTAGCTTCCAAGCCCATATACGGCATCACCATCTCCTGAGATAAAGCTTCAAAACAACATTTCACACAATGTTAGGATAGAAAACAGAAACAAATACAATCTTCAAAACCAAGAAACTGGGAAAGGAAAACCATTTTCCCTAAATAAAAAAAAAACACCAAAGGTTTTTTAGCACATTGAAGACTAGTTTTACAATCACATAACTCTCATGGACCAAGTCTACTATAGCCAATAAATAAGTTCACGATTCCTGAGCTGATGGGAATTGTCTCCTCACTAATTTCAGCAGTTCGCATTGTGTATTGGCGTGGTTACTGTGATTCCTTCAAATATGGTGATATTCTCACATGTTTGTGGATAGAATCCAAAACTAGCTCTAATAGTTCCATGTTTTCCCTATATAGGGAAATGTTGAGGGTTGTTTTCATGTTCTTAAACATTTAGCTTTCCAGGGAAAGCATAAATCTTAGGCATTCCAACAGTAGCACTAAAGTATGACCATCGCATAAAGATCTGTTTGTCCTTACACAACTGGCCTGAAAAAAGAGGGGTCCCTGGATGAGAAAGAAGATAGAGAGACCAGTGTGGTCTTTAATGTATCACCAGATAGGAGAAAAAGCTACAGTATACAGAAACACATCAGAACATCTCTTCTATCATAAGAGTTCCGATTCAGCTGAAAAAATAACACAAACTGCTTCAGGCCAAACAAGCAAATGTATTATCATATATAGTTTTCTTCTATGCAATTCTTGTGAATCATCTTCAGAAAAACGATTTTAAGTGGTGAAGTGTAATTAGGATAATTGCTGCTTTGGAAAAGTACCAACGTGTTATACCCAGTACGGCTAGAAAATCTGATCAAACAGGATAGCTGGAAGGTAGTACAGGTAGTCCTTGCTTACCGACCATTTGTTCAGTGCCCAAAGTTATGAACGTGGTAAAAAAAGTGACTTATGACCAGTGCCCGAAGTTACAGCCGTTGCAGTGCCCCCATGGTCACGTGATCAAAATTCAGGCACTTGGCTGCCCACCCGCACTCTCGAAGGCAGGGGCGCTGCAACTCCCACCACCTGCCTATCTCCCACCCATCTATGCCTTTTTGTCTCCCTGCTGCCCTGCACTCTGCTGCACCAGTTGATCTTGCATTCTTCTTGCTCCCACTCTGATGAGGCCTGGCTGGGCTGGCTTCGGCCGTGGAAAAAGGAAAAAAACAAAACCCAAAGCAGTCCCTTTGCAAAAGGTTCTTGGGTGGGCCTGAGCTAACTCTTTGCAAAGGGACTGCTTTGGGTCCCCCCCCCCTTTTTTTGGAACCCAAAGCCAGCTCCGACCCTGCCCGGGAGCAAGGTGAAAAGGGGCGTTTTAGGACTCTGCCTTTAGCATTTTTTTTTTTCTTGTTCCGCAGCTGAAGCCAGCTCAGACTGGTCCAGCAGCGAGGCCGGAGCAAGAAGGCAGCAAGGTCAGCTGGGGTAGCGGAGCGCAGGGCAGCAGGCGGCCATAAAGGCATAGAAAGGGGGGGGATAGGTGGGTGGGGCCAGGCTGGGGTGGCTGGGGCTTCCTGGGGCGTGGCAAACAGCCCAAGAGCTGCACGGTTCCGGGGCTGGTTGCCACCCCGCAAGGCAGGGTGCAGGGCGGCCAAAAGGGCAGAGATGGGGGGGAGACAGGCAGGTGGGGGAGTTGGAGGCAGTCCCTTACCTTACTGAGCCTTGGGGCTGGGAAGGACCAAGCCCGGAATGGCTTGGATTGGGGTGGGTCCTCAGCTAACGACCAGTAAAACTTTTAACAACAGCAATGGGAATTGCCGGGGTTCCCATCGCTAAGCAAAGCAGTGACATGATGTCTCGCTTAACAACCACATTGCTTAGCGACCTAAATTCCGGTCCCAATTGTGGTTGTTAAGCGAGGGCTACCTGTATATAATCCACTTCTGAAACATTTCACCTAAACATTTCCCTGCCACCACCCATCTGAAAGACTCTTAAGCAAGCTTCAAAATGTTTTCTTACTATCCCCTTTGGTAAAGGAACTGATGATTTACCACAAGGATATCGAAGCCACCACTCTCCAAATGTTACTGGATTCAAGCTCCCTCCAGCTTCACCTATTATAGCCAAGAGTCAGGGATAATGGGGATTGGATTCCAGCAATAAGAATCTCTTTATCTCCTTATTTTCTTTTTGATCAACTACCCTAATATTATTTACTGATGTGATTGACCGTTTTTAGGACTTTGCTTTGTTTTATCTTTTTCTATTTTAACTGTATTCATTATAGCATTCTTACATTAATTGTTTGGATGTTTTTAATGCTAATCAGTAGATAAACATTGCAAACCAATAAAAAGAATTGCTTTGATAGATTCGTATCATATCAAAGTCTACAGGTCAATCTTTCCATTTATTCGTCCACCTCAGCTGCTTTTCCTCCAAGGCATTTTATCTAGTTCTCTTCTGTATTTTATTCTCAAGAACTTGCTGAAATGTAGGTTAAGATGTGGCCACAGCCCCACAGTCCTTCAATTAGTCTCATGGCTGCATGAAGATTTATAGTGCTTCCCCCTTGACCCTCATACAAGGCTTCAACCATTACATCCCATTGACTCATCCACTCTATTTCCGGAGAAGTGGGCCACATACCTTAGATGTCACAAACACAGCATGAAGACCATGTTTTTTTATTTTCATTTTTGTTTTGTTTTTTGGTCCTTGAACAAGTAGAATTTAAAAGCATACTGATCCTCAAACTGGAATATTTACTTATATTGGGGTAAATGGGCCAATGCAATTCTAAGCTGGAGAAAGAGAGGCCTATAGTCCTGATTACTAGACATAATGACGCTATTCTGCTTTTGTCATACTAATGTACCATATCCGATGCTGGGCATTGCAGTTTAAGATCCTGGCAAACTGAAATGCATCATAATAAAGCAACTCAGGAACTGGAGATCCATCCTGCCAGAAAAATTGGAAGGATCAAAAGTGGTTCCACTTTGGAATGACCTATTTGAAGACTGGAATATTTTGGGATGGAAAATATTGCTCCCCTGGGTATTCAGCAAGAAGAAAAGTAGCTGACAAACAACTGCACAGCTCTTTCTGTTTGAAGACTATCATGCAGAACATGGAGAAAACTACTGGGGTTCAAAATTACAGGAAAGGAGAATATTGATTAAACATCAAGAAAAACTTCCTAAAGAACAGTTTGTTCAGCCAGTAAAGGCTACGATCTCTCTTCTACATATATTAGAGGTTCTGAAATAGAAGTAAATGGGCACCTATCAAGGAAACTGTAGAAGTGGATTTTCTGCAGGGGGTTCAACCAGATGTCCTTTGAGAAACCATTTACCTCTGTGATGCTGTGCTGAATTTGCCCAACCTTTTTTTGAAATTACAGTACTTATAAGATTCAACCAGTACTTATAAGGTTCAACCAGATGTCCTTTGAGAAATCATTTACTCTGTGATGCTATGCTGAACCTATCTTCATGAATTTGCCCAACCTTTTTTTGAAACTACAGTACTTATAAGATTCATTAATCATCCCAATCCCAAAGGTTTTTTTTGTACAAGCGCCACTGCTCCCTTTAGTGAACACCATGGTAAGGGCACATTGCATGAAAAGAAGAAACTCTGCTTTTTTTGCCTGCCCTGAATCCACTGCTAATCAATTCTCTTGGATACCCAATCCCTGATCTGTAGTATGACAACAGGAGGAGTAAAATTATAGCCTCCCTACTCTATTGATCATGATAGAAATGCTTGATTTTCCCCATTTTGGTTACTCTTTTTCCTTAATTAAAAATCTTCCCAAATGAGATGATGATGGCTATGAAGATGCTACCTTAAGAACACCAGCTTAGGTCTGTCCAAGTCTAGCATTCTGTGTCATACAATGGCTATCTAAATGTAACTAGGACGCTGAGCAGAACAATACACTCTTCTATTACTGCTTTGTCTGTAGGAACTAGCATTCAAAGAAATGCTGTGCTAGTGGCCATAAATAATCTGCTGTTGCATGACTGTCTCTAGTCCACCCTTAAAATAATCTCAACTCTCTAGTTCACATTTGAAACCACCTAATAGCAATGGTAATCCTACATGGTAGAATGAAATATTTCCTTTACCCGGTCTTAACTCTCCTTCTACGGCTCTCTTAAAAGTGAACCTTTTGTCTGCACATGAATACACGTGGAGGAGCATTTAAAGACCATTATACAGTAGTCCTCATACATCTAGTTTTCAGCAATCCCAAAAAGCTGACCTGGCTAATAGTCATGTAGCTATCTGCTTATTTTGTTAGTTCTATCAGCCAATGTTGTGATCCTTTAATACAGTGTTGTCCAAACTTGGCCACTTTAAGATGAGTGGACTTCAACTCCCAGAATTCCCCAGCCAGGGAGTTGAAGTCCACTCATCTTAAAGTGGCCAAGTTTGGACAACACTGCTTTAATACATTAGCTCTAATTTTATACTTAATTTCTTTTGCACGGTTATTACAGCAGTCTGAGGAGGGTGGCTGTCCTCATTAATCAGTGTAAAACAGGACTTAAGAGAAGTATCTTGGATCAATTTTGGACCTAACTAATGCACACCTCAAGCTTGCATACTGCATCTCCCGCACATCCCTGTTTATCTTAATAACGCACAGGAACCCCTCCTACACACAAAAACACAAACACAAGACTATCTGTCTTTATTTCAAAGGTTGGGAAACATTTGCAGGGCTTGGGCCTTTCGAAAGAGCAACATTTTTAATTGTCTTTGATTTGTCAGTCTCGATGAGTATCATTTCACCAACCCACCCCACAGCTCTCTGGATTTCCCCAGTCTCCCTCGATGCAGCCTTAAAAACGTCTCCACGCCAAAGCATTCCTGAAAGTACAACAGGAACAACTGTTGCTTTTTAGCAGGCCTGATCAATTTTACTCCTAATGCCAAAATTAAATATTTCATCGTAATCCAAAAATTACCCAGCATGAAAATCTGGATGTGCATCATTTGCTCTTTAATTTGGGTACATGTGGCTTTTAAAAAGAACAGTCCCCCTCCCCCCGCATCCTGTTTCTATCTAGCCAGTAGTAAGCTACTTCATGTTTTTTACATTGAGAGTACAGTGGTACCTCTACTTACGAACGCCCCTACTTACGAAATTTTCGAGATACGACCAGCTCTGGCCCCAAAAATTTACCTCGATGTGCGAACTCCTCCTCGAGGTACGGCCATTTTTCCACCCTGGCACGTGGTCCGCGGCCATTTTTCTGTCCTGACACGTGGTCTGCGGCCATTTTTCCGCCCCTGACACGTGGTCCGCGGGCGTTTTTCTGCCCCACCGCGTGGTGCGCAGGCATTTTGCCGCCCTGCCGCGCGGGCGCTTTTCCGCCCCTGATGCGTGGTCCGCGGACGCCAGAACGGATTAACGGTAATTCCATTGAACCTTATGGGAAAATTTGCTTCAGGGTGCGACCAAATTCAGAGGGCGGAACAGATTAACCGCATTTACATTGAACCTTATGGGAAAATTTACCTTGACTTGCGACCAACTTGACTTGCGATCAGAGTCACGGAATGGATTAAGTTCGTAAGTAGAGGTACCACTGTATATTTTGGTAGGACCTACAAAGTGCTCTGTAGATATATTGTTGGCTTTGGGTAAGGCAAACAAGGCTCTGAAAACATGTACTATATCCATATACAGTATGATTCAAGTCTCTGCAGAATCCGTTTGAAATATACAGACAAACAAGACAGGAAAACTTGCCCCTATTATTCTTCTAGTTCAAGGATTTCCAAAATTCCAAGGAATTCCTATTCCTAATTCCTATTATTCTGCTATTCCAAGGAATCTTAAAAAGGAGGCATTCCTGAGAGTTTTCCAACATTCAAGAAAGTAAGCATGATGCAACGTCCCCCATCCTGTCTTGGTCCATGTGCTTTCAGGAGTTACTAAAACAGAAGATTTTGTTCTGGATGTTGACGGAATGAAACACAGTTAGAAAAACGTGATGCCATGAAGCAACTCCCATCTGCGGTACATCTTGCCCAACTGATGATGGTGTGGGATTTGGGGAAGGCTGGGAAGAAGTGGGAAGAAAACCTTTAATACTTCTTAAAACGGTACCTGCTCGCCCATTGTAAGAATATTTACAGCACAATCTTCTCATTTGTTTAACAAAAGGCAGTGTCTTCTGCCACCAAGTCTGGGAGACTTGCTGAAATACCGCCACCACAATATATTCTTTCTTTCTTAAAGAAACAGGCTTATTGAAATATTGCATACAGTCCTGCAGCTTTTTATCCCATTAAAACCATAAATCCTGTTTTCAATTAACAGCCTCTATTTATTTATTTTGACAAGGCTAGTGAAATCATTAAGGTTCATTTGCATAATTGGCTGCAGGGCTATTGAACGACGGAGATAGCTGTGCTAAGATTCACAACCTCAAATGCTCAAATTGAACCTCAACAGAAGGGAGTATCCTTCTTTCTGCTGATGGCCACATTCTTCTGAGAATTATGAGGAAGGACTGGGTGTCAGGCTTGAACCCAGAACCAAAAGTGGGCAGGATCACCCATTTTCCCTTATGCTACTTACATCTCTTCAGACATGACTTTCCCTCTGTTTCTTTTTCTTTTCCCCTCTTATTCTCTGCTCAGCAGGCAGCTGGGGAGAGACATTTTCCTCTTCCTGGAAATTTCAGGAGTGTATGTCCAAGTCAGTCAAGGTCTGTATCAGCCCTGCAAAGTAGACCAGCTCAGGAAACGGATTCCACAAGATGACTAGAACTAAACTTTACTGAGATAGGTTATAGCAGTGTTTCTCAGCCTAGGCAACTTTAAGATGTGTGGACTTCAATTCCCAGAATGCTGGCTGGGGAATTCTGGGAGATGAAGTCTACAAGCTCTTAAAGTCGCCAAGGTAGAGAAACACTGGGCTATAGCAACAAAATCCTGCAAGTCTCTCCCACTTATATCCCACCAACCCAAGGAGGAGCCAGCCTGATACTACCTCCATTCCCAAGGCTTAAGGAAGTCTACTGCCCTTGTTGATTCTTTGATGGCTTCTGAATATTCCCTTCTCCATGGCTCTCCAGATTTAAAATTGAGATTCAAAAGTTACAGGATGTGATTAGAAGTTGACAAAGGCAACAAAATTCAATTCAAACTCAATTATGATTTTACTCAATAAGAGTTCTGACTACAGACTATCATGGGGAAGCATTAAAATGCCTGCATTGGTTTCATTTTTTTTATTTTTTTTTTAGATTTTTGGGGTATATTTTACTTTGGAGAGGAGGTTTTGAGGAGACTGAATAGGGGAGAGGACAGACAGATTGCAGGCAGACTGGATGGAAAAACTAATAGGGACTAAATATATATCATGCAAATAGACTGAGAGCTAAGGAAGGATAAAGGCAGAAGAGTATATGCGGAAAGGCAGACGGTACAAACTACTTTAAAGCACTTTAAAAAGAGAAACAGAAATTCCATTTCTCTTGCCTTCCTAGTGAATCTACCTAAACAAATTCTAGCAGAAGAGTGAGAGTTAAAAGAGTAGACCTGGATTTTTCCCAGCACTCTGATAAGGTTACCATAGGTGATAAAGCACATTATCCAGCCACTCATTATCAGTATCAGAGAGATGATCAGACCACATAAGTTTCCCCAACTTTGTCAATATACTGAAGGAAGTAGATGAAATAATGTTTTGAGACTTCGCAAAACCAGAGAGTCTCTGAATTGCTTTCAAGTCTTTCCAAAGTGATTGAAAGGCATTTAATTTGACACTGTCTACTGCCTTGGAGATTTGCTAAGATGATCTGATTTGGGGCTGAGGAAGATATCACTGAATCTTCTCCCCACTGAATCAGCCCTTCAAAGTTTCACAGAGCCCTACTGATCTCTTGCATACATGTGTCTACTTTCTTGGCTTTTGAAATTGGACTGAAATCCATATATGGCCCAGACCTGACAGGTTGCCCGCCCTTGCTTTAAACATGCTGGCTCTGCAGTGTGTCAATAGGTAGTTAGAAAGAGATTCAAGAAATCTCTGCCCTTACACACTTAGAGATTTGGTGCTAAACATATCCAGTTGCCAATATTTCTCTAATGTAATTTCTTTCCTCTTTCCACAAATCTGGTAAAAGAAAACTCGCTCTGTGTGTGTGTATGTGTGTATGTGTTACCATCTGCTACAACCTGATTGCTCTGATTGCTCCTGATTTAAAACATAAACCAGATTATCATACTGAGATTCTATTAGGGACAGATCTTGCTTTTAAAGTGGAGCAATGGAGCAATACTATGCTCTACTATAGAAATATGATCATACTTTTAAAATGTTTATTATTTTCCATAAGCTATGTCAAGTGGCTTTGAAAAAACAACCTAAGTTCATTTTAAATAACTTAACTTAATGTCATTTCAAGACAGATCACTGGGCAAAACACCAGGGCATTTGCCATGAGCTGCCAAAGACCCTTGGGTAGGGGTAGGGGGAGAACAAGCACAGCTTATTTAATCTATTATATCTTACCTTACAGCTGCCAAGAAGTTTAATATGCTTTTGTTTTATGAAAAACTATTAACATTGATAACAAAACAATGTTTGTATCTTCAAAAGGTGCCTAACCAATATGTCACCACTAAAATTGATATTTACGTATTCCAAGTCTGTTTGAAAGGGCAACAAACTTTGCAGTTGGCTTTTCAATTCAGTTTTCTCCCTCCCAAGTTTGGGCTGGGGGGAACAGCTTGAAATCTACACACGTTTCAGGATATTTCAAATGTTCACCATTTCCATTGCAGGAAATTTACAACACAGAGAGAGAAAGATAGTAAAAACTACCAGATGTGGTTATAAAGTCACATTCAATGGTTTACTACATCAGAATTTGGGCGCCATATTGCATTCAGAAATGCAATTATTAGGAAAAATTACAAAAGTTGAGGAAAGATATTTACAAAATGTGTATGGAACAGCTGGAAACCATACAAAAATACAAATGCTGGGCATTCTTTGAAAACAGCAGGTCAGTGCAGAAATTGGTTGGGACAGGTGAATAAAATGCATGCCAAACTGAGATAAATAGTAAATAAACTTGCAGGGCTGCAATGCATTCCAACAAAATGCCCCCCCCCCCAAGTTTCTGTGGAGCTCTATGGAATTAATATCTAGGTAATAGCACAGAGAATTGTGAAAGCAGCGCTTCTATAAAGCAAGGTGTGCAGGGTGGCAATGGTTGTGTTGAATTAGGACCAGTGAAGGCCAGGTTCAAATTCACTCTCAGCCATGGAAATTCACTGAGTGATTCCTGGACCAGTCATAGCCCAATCAACCCCAGAAGTCTGTAGCTATAATGGGAAAACTGGAAGAAGGAATGCTGTATATATCATATTCCTTCAGCTTCTGGAAGAGAGGCGGGCTATAAATCTCACGTACAAATAAATCAAAACCATCTTTTCAGCTGCAATAGCTGCAGATATTCTCCTTTGGAAGAAGTCACTGGTATAATTTGAAATTCTTTTGACGTAGCCAAGTAGACAGATTATTCTTGATTTCTACATTAGAAGCAAAAAAAGAAAAGATTTTAAAAATGTGACACCAAGCAATGGAGAGAAGGAAGATAATTACAGCCATCTTTGAGCACACAGAAGCAACGTCACTGAGTTCTCTCGGCTGCTTCGGTGTGTGTAATTCACTCGGCAAAGTGAATGTTATGGAAAGGTCACCCTGTTTTCCCCTCCCTCTTCCAAAGGATCTTCCTGATTAACTTGAAATAACGAGACACATGCCAAGCACCCATCACAGAACAGTGCCAAGCACGGCTGTCATTGTTTCAACCAAAATTTCCAGGTCACACTAAACAGAGCAATCGAACAGCTGGAATAGTTTCCTGTTCTGGATACTGTCGAGAGGAAGAAGTGATTTTACTGACAACATTGATCAGGAAGATGGTCTTATTAAATTTCAAGCAAGATGTTTTCTCTCCCCACCATCCTTTTCTTTTTTTTAACGTTAGATGTCCTTTTTTAAAGATTTTTTTTAATCCCGCCTTTATTGTTTTTATAAATAAGCTGGCGAACATACCGAATACTTCTTCCTCCTCCTATTTTTGACTACGTGTCGTTCCTAGGGGTTTCCATTGAAGAAATAAACCCTTAAAAGTAACCCACTATGGCATGAAGCCTTCTGCTGTGTTTAAACATTTCTTTTCATACCAAATTTCTCTTCTGTTTTCTGTCTGGAAGCTCGGGGTGGTTTAATGGCATCTCCTATTTTGATCTATGAACTCATTCAGATGATTGTATCTCAGCTTAATAATTGGAAAGCTTCATGGAATTATACAGCTGGTTTAGGTGAGCATACACATCACCCATACAACATGCTACACCATGATTTGTTTAGCTATGGATTTATTGACTAAGTCACCAGTGAGTGAACTCATACAACATGTTAAAAGCCATAAAATAGTTTGCAAACCGCAGTGGTCTGCTAGGTATTTACACTGAGATGAAGCCAAACAAACCATGTTTTGAAACTTTGTACACAGAACATTTCTGATCACAAAAATGAGAGTATCTACTAAGTGAGTATTCAGCAAGTCCAGTATGTGTAATGGTCTGTGGGAATGACCTTGGGAGACAGGAGAAAGAGCTGCAGACTAGCCAATAGTCAGATAAGAGGCAGCTGAGCTCTCAGAAGGAATGTGGGCATGGCAAACGTCTCAGAAGGGACCCTCCCTAGTTTCTTGGGCTGTAAAGGCAACAGGGAAGAAATGTACTTTCTGTCAGGCCCAGCCCAAGAATGACAATGAGGCAGTCCAGTCCAGTATAGTTCCTTTATTACCTTGCACCTAACAGACAGAATCTTGCCAGACTAAACCTATGCTAAAGCAACTACTGGATATACCCTGTGAGACTCCAGGGAGGGGCCAGTCTCAGCTTCTTCCTATTCTCCCGGTCCTGCTGCAGGCTGAGGAAGCACTTGCTCTGTAACCTCTCCAGGAATGCTTCCCCTCCCTCCTGATAACCTTGATCCTCCATTCCAGTATCCTCCTCACACATGCCTTCCATTACACTTTCAGGCTTGCAAGATTGATGTCAGCTTTACAAGGTAGTCCAGACAGGAAGCACGCCCAGATGAACTAATTCTACTTTATTCTAAGGTTACATTAACAAAATCTTGCAAGTCTGAAAGTACATTTCTCCCCTGTTGCCTTTACAGCCCAAGAAACTAGGGAGGGTCTCTTCTGAGATGTTTGCCATGCCCACATTACTTCTATGGGCTCATTTGCCTCTAATCCAATGGTTCCCCTGGCTTTGGCTCTTCCCCCAAGATTATTCCCGCATACCATTACAATATGTCGGTGGAAGACATATATTTTGGGTTAGGCTTACTCAGTTCCCACTGGAATCTATGGGAATTCTTGACTAATTGGTTTTCTAAGTTCAACTTAGTGTGAACCTATTTCACTGTTGGGATACAATTCCCTAACTTGGTGCCTTCCAGATGTTTTGGACTTCAACTCCCATCAATTCCAATCCTGCTTTGGGGTAATGTAAGTGTTAAACCAAAACATCCAACCAAGTTAGGGAAATTCTAATGATAAAAAAATGCCATCACAAACTGTCTTAAATTTGGTGGGAAAAAAAAAATTATGGGAACAGAGTAGTAGAAACTCCCATCTAGTATAACACTGCTTATACCAACCAGCATTTCTTCAAAAGGTCTGATCACAACCTTTGTCTTACCTGGCGATACAATGAATTGAAACTGGAGCCTTCTGGAGCAGGAGTGGGGCATATATGTAGCCCTCCAGATATTGCTGAATTTCAACTCCCAGAAGTTTCTGCAGCATGATCAAAGGAGAGCAATGCTGGATTTTGGTGTTCAGAAACATCTGGAGGGGCACAGATCTTCAAACCACATTCTAGATGTAAAGCTTTATCTTTGAATTGTGATCCAGTGCCAGGTCACTGGGTCCTATTATGCCACTGATATGGTATCCCTGTTTTCAAGCAACTCCCCACCCCCACCCTTTCATCCAAAGTCTAAGAGCTAAGCTGCAGGCATGTTTGTGAGTGGCATCTCCATACTTTACATTCAGTCAGCAACTTATAATAAAGCTGATTTAGAGACATGGAATAATCATCCATCAATCAGAGGAGTATTTTTGATGCTTCTGAGTTAATGATCACACCAGCTACCCTCCATTTCATTCACCCTGTTGCAACTGTGGGTGGAGGAGGATGCATGCACGCACACACACACCCATACAATCACACACAAGGAATAAATAATTCATAGATCTTTAACCTCTCAGCTCCTGGAAAGCATGAGTGCAAACCACTCTCAAGATCTAGAGGAGAAATGCCGGCTATCATTTATTTAATACATATATTGCCACAGCCTGAGGAGGAAAAGTTTAGAAGTAATGTCAACAGACAAAGGATCATACTTAGAACCATCCACTTCTTTCTCCCTGAGGCAAAAGACAACGTGAATTCATTCAGGTCCACTCTATTATTCATGGAAAGAACTGCCGATCACAGCTGCAATATGAAGTGAAGTTGCTCTGAATAAGGGCTTTGAAAGATCATGAAATTAAACTGCTGGTTATTAGTCAAGAATTTAAGAATTCTCATTTTAAAAATCCTGAAGCAAGCTTTAAAAAAAAAAAAAAATGCAGAAAGCCATTCTGAATCCTTGACAGAGCATTTAGAAAAACACCCCTTATTTCTCCATTGAAGAGCAACATGTTACATGTCTGCTTTGATAAAATGGAAGAGTGAAGAAAATAACAGCAAAAACAGGGTTATGATAGCCAGAAGGAGACTTTTGTCACATTAGCACTGGATTGAGGCAACTTAGAGTGTGTGGATGCAAACTGCAGCAAGCTACATAGTCTAGCCATTGCTTTTCAATCATGGGTCATTGAATATAGGTAGTCCTCATTTAACAACCATTTATTTAGTGACCATTCAAAGTTACAGTGGTACTGAACAAAGGGACTTACAACCAGTCCTTGCACTTACAACCATTGCAGTACTCCCATGGTCACATGATCGTGATCCAGGCACTTGGCAACCAGCTTGTACTTATGATGGTTGCAGAGTCCCATTGTCACATGAACACCATTTGTGACCTTCTCTGCTGGCTCCCAGCAAGCAAAATCAATGGGGAACCGTGTGATTTGCTTAATGACTGTGTGATTCACTTAATGGCCCAAGTGATTTGCTTAATGACCACTGCAAAACAGGTCGTAAAATTGGGCACAATTTACTTAACAACCACCCTGCTTCATGAATTTTCTGGTCTCTATTGTGGTCATTAAGCAAGGACTACCCGTAAACCACAACTGTCGGAGTTCATGCAATATACAAAATCATAAGCCAAGGTTTATAAGCCACAATAGTTGAGTTCATTTGATGTGTTAAACCAAACCAAACTACATGATGGCTTTGCACAATATAAGGCCATCAACTTGTCCAACTACTTATACTTGAAGAATGTTCATCCAAATGTTTAGTCATTAACTGCTTCCTTGCAATTTCCATGCTGTCATTTCAAATCCTACTTTCCAAGGAAACAGAAAACAAGTTCTGCAAGACTGCTATCATGCCTCTTTTAAACTGTCTCATTTTCCAGAGTAAACCTATCCAAATCTTCAGCCATTCTACGTAAGACAGTTTTCAGCCTTTCTTTACTCCAGTTGTCCTGTTCCAGAATTCTCCAAATGGGCAAGCTATGGTCCTCCAGATACAACTATAACATTCACATTTGGCCAGATAAAATGGCTGATACCAACAGATGATCTTGCTCAGCAACATCTGGAAGCTCACAAATTCTACCTCCCACGCTAGTTTTTCAATGAATCCTTCTGAAAATGTGATGTTCAGAACCAGGACAATATTGAACTGCTGAATCAGTAGTATTTTGTTGACTCTCCTATCACCCTCACCTTTCCGTTCTTTTGTACCTAACATAACTGAGGACCAATGTCCAACTCATGTTACTCATACTTCATTCAAAGGGACAGTTGAGCAGCCCTCAATCCAGGTCATAGCCTCCATCAGTTTCCTCCTGGAAACCATTGTTTGATCCCTGAAGGTGCTGTTCACTGGTCTTGCATGGATAAACTAGGGGATTTCCAGTACATACTTCCGTATCCAAAAGGGAGTACATTCTTTAAATTAAGAGCGGCCATTCTGAACACTTCATGAACAAAATAGCAAATAGTTTGGGGCTAAGAGATGCCAGACTTGAAGTATCAAGAGGTAACATTTCTTTTCTTTAGACTATAACATTGTGAAATGTTTTATAGACAAGGACAAGAGCAGTGACAGGAAGAAGCATTTCAAAGGCATCACACAATAATGGCTTTTTAGAACAGTGTTCCTCAATCCAGAATTCCCAGTTCCCTAGCCTGCCAAAAGACCAAGCTACCTGGAAATGCCAAGAATTGCCATCCTAACCCCCAGGTTGGAGAAAACTGTTTTAGGGGAACATTATCTCAAGAAACCTTTCTTTCCTAACACATGTACCGCTGTTCAAAAACTTTATTCAAATTATGTACATAATTAAGAACCCTTCTGATCCGCTGGATAAATGCATTACTTAATTATACAAAGTACTTAAGTGACAAATTTTCTCAGCCTACTATGTGTTCATCTATTATGCAATGTGTCCATGTCCAAAAACATTTTAAATAAAAGATTAAAGGAACAATTGAAGGTGGCAAAAAGGGAATAAATGAGATCCAACACTAAAATATTGCAGCTGAGGGGTTTTTGTTTTCTGTTTAGTGCAGTCTGGATTCTTTTTCACCACCCTTCATTGCACTCAGGTATCATAATTTTATTTTTGAGGTTTAATTGCCTGGATCACGTTGGTAGCTTGAACAAGATGTAAACAGGGGCATCACTGCCACATTGGCTAACAGAAATCCCATGGGTTGTTTCTACTCTCTCCTCACATTTCATTCTGTCAATCAACAAAAAAACAATCCTATTTAGACATAAAATCATCATGAGGCTCCATCTCTGTTTTCCCTTTTCCAAAGTGACAAGGATATTAGTCTTCCTTAAAGCCTTTTTAGCCATATAATAAAGTTGTATTCATTTCATTTTGATAACAGTTTGACTAAGTAGAGCAAAGTGCGGGGAATTAATATGGATGTTCAATCAAAGCTCACTAAAATAACTATTTTCTCCCACACAATGGGGCTGCAAAATTATCTTCCATTATCAAAAAGGTTCTTGAAAGCAGCTGTGATTAGAAGGGGGGAATACCTGAATTAATTTGCACCTAATATGCAAAGTGCTTGATAAATGTTTTGATAATATTTTATGGCTTCAATCCTTCCCCCTCTCTGTTTTTCCGGTATCTGATATCTGCTCCATCAGGAAAGTTAAAGCTGGAATCCAGTTGCAAATATGTAGGGTAAAACAAGTCTGAATCTTAATGAAATTAGTTGCATCAACACAAAACAAGCAAAACCATTCCATTAGGTGTAAAGATGTTACCCTTGGATCTTCAAAGAAATAATCGGTTCCTAGGTTTACTTTTCAGGCTGGGACTTTTCTTCTAAAATCTGATCACAAAAAGTCTCTATGAAAATGCAAACTGCATTCGCCTAACAGGGGTCATTTTTATACAGTTTTCCTACTGCACACATTTTTGATAAGCAACTTTTTCTCAACCATTTCCCCCATTTGATGCATGCTTTCACTCAATGCAGAGTTTGGTTTGCACCTGTTGAACTGGAAAGTGTGATGCAATACCGTATCCTTAAAAGTGTAGAGTTCAGCTCACACATGCATTCCAGTTTGGGTACACAGCTGTCTAGATATACTGACCTCCAAGCTGGACAATCAGCCGGAGTAGCTGAATGCCACCTGGCTAAGGATTATGGGAAATACCTCTTCAAAATTAAGTAAATGCTTAAATTAATATTTAAGTTGGAGAGGTATGTATCGCCTAAGTTTGCTTAAAAATCTGAAGAACCACCACCCCTCTCCTTAGCCTTAATAAACATACTTTACCTTAAATTCTAATAATTAGATCAGACCAGTGAGCTGGGATGAATAGCAGTTACCCAAAGCAAAACTTATTTATATATCAGAGTTTAGCTGTGCTGTCTCTGGACATAATAAATGTTTTTGACAGATTAGCATCCCTTTCTATACCGAGCAAAGCAGAGTGATTCCTAATTTTCAGGCAAATCTTGAAACCCAACCTGAATTCTTTCAGATGCTATAGTCCAGCGATAGACAACCTGATGTCTACAGCATGTTTCGGCTTGGGACTATAACAATGGTCAGAAGCTTCTTCACCACTTCCTCAGAATGATTTTCTTTCCTGCTACAATATACTGTAAGCCAAAGTTGAAAATCTCAGTCAGATGAACTTTGTGTAGGAATATCCTCCAGTCCTTTTGAACTACCACTCTGGCCATGCTAGCTGGGGTTGAGGACCACTGAAATCTCAAATGCCTGGAGAACATTAGGTCCAAGAACCTCTTCCACTGTACTTCTGCTCCAGTCAAAAGCTAAGCTCCATGTTACTGCTTTAAATAAAATAACACAAAACTCCCAAATTGTCCATGGCTTGGTTCTAAGAGAAAGTAAATTAATGGAGTAACTTCTTAAAATGTTAGACACATTCCAGTACTGTGATATCACACCATACTTAACTGAAGGTCATTACAGTATTTTGAATTTCTGTGAAAAAACAGCATTGAAGTAGGGCAGGTTTTTCACAGAAGACATGCTCTTTCCCTGGCTTGAAATTGCAACTGTCCAAGACTGAGAAAAGCTAATTTCTTCCATTTTTACTGCCTATCTACAGCCATTGGGGCACAAATTCCATTTTGCAGATGACAAACCAGTTTCAATAAATATTTTAAAATATAAGCAACAAAAGTTAGACATACCTTACGTACCAAAGTCAAAATTATATGTGTTTATAAAGCAACTGGTGACATTTTGTGATGTTATACAAGTGAGAACAAAATGAACGATATTCTCTTATGCTATAATTAGTCTGCAGCTGAATCTTCTCAGCTAGGTTAATTAACATCCAACACATTTCACTATTCAAATAAGTTGAATCTGAATAGAAAATCTGTTTTGATTCTGTTAAATCTGAGAAAGCTTTGCATTTACCAAACAAAAGAATCTCTCTACCTGAGTCTCTCCACTCGGACAGCTTATATTATTTTAATATCGTGTTATATAAATAATTTATAACCTATCTTTGGGTTCCTGGATTGGGAGGATCTACTCACAGTCACTCATGCCCTGGTCACCTCCCAGATGGACTACTGTAATGAGCTCTACATGGGTCTGCCCTTGAAGAACATCTGGAAACTTCAGTTTGTGCAGAATGCGGTGACGTGGCAGTTATGGGTGCCCCTAGAATGGCACATGTTACACCTCTGCTCTGTGAGCTGCATTTGCTGCCAGTTTGCTTCTGGGCCTAATTCAAGGTGCCAGTTCTGAGCTGTAAAGTTCTTCATGGCATGGGGCTGGTTATTTGAGGGGCCACCTCTTCCCAATTACTTCTGCCCATCCCATCAGGTCCAGCAGAGGAGGCATGCTCCAGGTCCTGTCTGCTAAAGAGCTACATTTGGCGTGAACCAGGAGACAGGCCTTTTCTGACTTGGTACCTGCCCTGTGGAACATCATCCCCCCTGAGGTAAGATCAGCCCCCTCTTTGATGCCCTTCCAGAAGTCCCTTAAAACCTAGTTATGTCCACAGGCTTGGGGGTCTCATGGAAATGGGGATTTAATGAGGTGGCTACATTGTATATAACATCTATGCTTTCCCTACCCTTTTTAGTTGTATTTATAATAATAATATTTATGTTTTAATTTTAGAGTGTTTTTGAAATTATTGTTTTTTATGGTTTTATTGTATGCCACCCAGAGTAAAGTTTCTGTGAGATGGGCGGCATATAAATATGACAAATAAATAAATAAATAAAATCTTTCAAGAAGAATATATTCTGATATTAAAGAACTGATAAAAAAAAAATCTTGCAGAATATTTCAGCATGGACGTATTAAGAGCATCAACACAAAAGCAGTAATTTATCAACGGCCTATCGAATGCAACGTTCTGTTTCCATAATGTTCCCTGGCTGCCTCTGAAAAGCCCACAAAGGCAGAGTTCAAATCTCTCTCCTCCAGAATACTACTTCTGAATTTGTGGTACAAAACAGCCAACTTCATGTAACAAAAGTTTTGCTGGATCACACCAATGTCTCAACCAGTACAGCATGACCAAACAACGGAACCGCTTTAATAATTCCAAGAGAAGTGCTTCCTAGGCACCCTCCTGTGTAACAAACCACTTCTTCCAAAGGCTTTGCCCAGCCCTTATAGGCATTGTTCTTGAAACTGTTCCCAAGAGATGGGTCTACACCATGCTATGTCATGATTAGCTTAACAATGGCTGGCTGAAGAAGCCATAAGTAGTTGGGTTTATGCAACATGCTTTGACGTAAGCTGTTGCATCTTTATTCAACATGCTTTGATGTACACAACATCACTTTGGATTCCTTCATTCCGAACTCCTCCTTCCTCTACACTCCCATCATATCCATCCATATCTAGATGTATTCTACCCGGCATGCTGGCTGAGTATTGAATTCAGCTGAAATTTCACATATTTGGAAAGG
The DNA here is from genome assembly GCF_059951505.1 of Python bivittatus. Taxonomy (NCBI): domain Eukaryota; kingdom Metazoa; phylum Chordata; class Lepidosauria; order Squamata; family Pythonidae; genus Python; species Python bivittatus. Next base: position 7,978,349 of record NW_028277085.1, on the reverse strand, counting down.
ACAAGATTGAGGAGACAGCTCTACACCAAGGGTGGAGAAACTGTAGCTCTACAGATATCACTGAATTATAAACAGGACCCTTGTAAGACCCTGAAAGGCTGGGATGGGGGAATGTTCACTTCAGCACTTCCCACCATCCATTTCCTTCTCACTGCATCCTACATCAGTGTAACTGTTTTCTCCATTGCTTTTGGTTTACTGAACCCTGCCAGTAAATGGGAACGAATGCATGGACATCCAAAAATACACAGGATTTTATTTCACTAAAACTCAGGATTGCCTTGCACAAATGTATTGATCCATCCACTCGTTTCAACCACTGAACCTTCTCTTCAAGAAAATTTCTTCCCCCTTCCAGCTTCCATGGCCAGAAGGGCTAGAGAGTTGCTGGGAACTGTAGTTCAGCACCATCTGGAAGGCCATATGGATTCCCCATCTTTGTACTACACATTGGGGTTCAACTCATGGTTCTCGCGGTAAACCCAGGAAGATGGGGCAACTGGTTACTGAACCCTAGAAAACAGACTGCTTCTCTTCCTTTATCCATTATTCTCAACTCCAGCCACTGATCTTTTAGGCTGAACAGTGCTGGAAATGTATAGAGCTGTCCCCTCTGATTCTAGAGTTGTTGGGAGGGGACAGTAGAATATGCAACCTCCCTTCAGGAAGCTGCTGCTGACTGCATAAACTATTTTTGATCAAATAGGCAAATAATATAAATCTTCTGAAGCAAAGAGGTTTTATCTTATGCAGGGAAAAATATTAATAAATCTTTAAGACTCTTAATTGGAATTCACTTTTGTTTTTATTTAAATAGGGCTTTATTATGAAGCTTGCTTTATGTTCACCCAGTAATAGCCTCTTTTCCCCCCTTTTAAGTAGCAGAAAAAGTTTTATCCCCTTTAATTTTCAAGAGAACCGAAGAGCAGATATTACAAACAACAAATTATGTACCTTTTGAATTTTAAAAAAGAACATAAGACTTCAATTTTAATAAATGTTAAAAAAACCAACTCATGTAGGAAAGTTCCTAGGTAGCTAATGTTAATTTGCCACACTTACAATAAAAAGTGAGAAAAAGACAGAAAGAGACTGTTTATTTTCTCTTTGTTAGGCTTTAAACAAGCCACAGCACGTATCGCTAGATACATCCTCTCTGCAGATGTAACTACAGGACGTAAAGAATTCCAGCAAAATCAAGGTGCTAAACCATATATAATTGGGTAGACTGGCACCCACACTTTGACTTGTGTGTGGGTAAGCACTTCTTATGTTCAGCTTCATTGGGTTATTTTTGTCGAGAGCAGAACAGCAACAACAACAAAATTATTAGCACCCAGGGATGGACACTGTTGCACAAAATGGAAAACGGTGATCAAAGAAGCAGAAAGCCCCCTTACAGAATCATGGATCAAGTCAAGAAGGAGTCTTTGAAAGCATGGTCCTTGAAGGAGTCCTTGAAAGCATGGTCAGTTTCCACCCACCACTAGCTTCAACTTTTCAGCTTTTTACAGTGAGCTCTATCAGTAGCTCTCTTGCAAATTTGTCTAAAAGAGAAGGACCATCTTTCTGTTGGAAAGGCAGATGTCCTTTCATCTTTGACAAATGTGACGATGCCAAACTCAAGGAAAGGGAATTTTGCACCTATTCTTCAAGCACCGTTACGGAATCTGTAGCCCACACATCTGTTTCGCTACCTCACTTTTAAGAGTGAATGCATACCTACCTAGTTAATTGTTCTTCCTACATTTGTCTCAACAAACTGTTCCGTAAAGCAGAGTTTCTGGAAGTCTTCCAACCCTTTTACCAGCAGGAGGCATCCATGATTTTCTTTTGCATAAGTAATGTGTAGTACCTGGGCGTGTGTGACTGCTCTCTCCTTCTGCTTCCTCTGTATGTAAATAAGTGTGCCCGTGCATGCATGCATTCTCTGGGAAGCATAGAGCAGGCTGCACATGTTCTACCATGGGTCACATGACCAGGAGATGTGCGGGTATTGAATAAAGGCATCTGTAACTGCTGCCCAGTTGTTTCTCCCATGGGGATGCATTTCAGGCATTTTTAATGGATTTTTTTCCTCTGCAGCCTCTAGCTAAATCAGGCCTATTTTCTACTCAATCTTCCTTTTGCTAGCTTCTCCCTTGTCCTGTGACTGACCTGAATTTTTCAATTAACACCTGGAAGAGAGGCTGCTTACACTAGCTAGTTCTTCCTATTTACTCTCGTGAGCTGTGAGATAACAAACTTCCAGCCCTAACCCCAATCAGATAATTATTTTTCCCTTTTGCTGTAGCAGGTGCCCAGTGCCTGCTAGACACTTAATCCTCATTAATATCTAACCTTCCATTGCTGATGGCTAAACCGAGCAACTCCAGGGGTAGCAAGAGGTGGAAGGGCTATAAAACTTGCCCAAGAAAAGCAACCTCTTTGTGAGTCAAACTCCAGAGACCTTCCCCATTGCCTGGCCTCACCAGATTAGGGAAGGACCTCTTGTGCTTTAAGTAATTAATGAGGACACTTTTAATAAACATGACCTTGTGGATTACAGTCCTGACACCTCCTTTAGAGTCCCTCCTACTTCAGTATCTGTCCTGCAAATTCTAAATTAGCCAACAATACAAAAATTTCAGAAAACATCTCTGCGCACCAGATGTGATCCCCTTCTGTTCACTTTTCAGAGCACTATCTTGCCAATCCTTTACATAATATCTTTGTAACAGAAGAAATTGGGCAGGAAAGAATTTTTAAAAGAATGGGTGCCTACTTTGGCTCTAGCTCCACCCGCTACTAGCTTCGGCTACCTCTACAATATGATTCCTGACAGGGTGACACAATAGGAAGCATCTCTTGTTAAAGCCGTTGAGCAGAAGAAGGGGGATAATATCAAAATGGTCCACATGACAAAAGGCATCTTGTGAAGTCCCTAAGTACAATTTACCCACTCCAATCCTCTGAGAATAAAAGTAACGCATCTTGCTGTTTTCCTAAAAATGTATTTCTGGTTGCACAATCAAAAGTGCACATCCCTTAGTTGTTGGGTTTCTTGTGTGATTTTTTTTACTACAAGCGAGAAAGACCAACACACACAGATACAGTTTGGGCTACATAAAAGGGGAAGGAACAGCAGAAGCTTTTAAGCCAGCCGCCATCTCTTTTTATCACGTTGACAATTGAAAAATCCCAAAGTTTTGAAAAGTGGGCCCTAGGACCTTTGCAAATGCATCTGCCATCCCTGTTGCCACTAAAACCCGGTATAGCTTTCGTGCCTGTAGCAAAATGGAGAGCTGTTACCTTTAGTATTGACTCTTAATTGTCACATTTCTGTCAAAGCCTACAGTAAACACAGACGAAATGGCTGCTTGAGTTTTTTTTCCCCCTTAAAAAAAACAATTACATCTCTTAACAGCAATACACCACACCATGAAATGTCTCTGAGGTCAGATAATCTCCTTCTTTTTGGTTCAAGCTGTTCAACCCACATTAACAATAATATGCCCCCAGCAGCTCTTAATCCACCTGAAATAGACCATACATTGTGCCTCACTATTTAAAGATGTACATTGACTGGAAAAAAAATACAATATCCAGATGTTGTGTGCCAATGGTTAGCTATTACATCCAAGACAGCTCTTATTTAACTTGTACAAACTTATACAAATCTTTGCAGCACCCAAACAGCTTTCAAAGCGAACTCTTAGAGGCAGTGGATCAGCCACAGACACAATGCAGAAGGAGAATTAACTTCAGCAATATAATCCTCTTATGAGGAATTACTGTACCTTTTATCCAAAAGTAAAATAACTAATCTGAAGGGGAGGTGGGGAGAAGGCAAGTGATTTATCGTCTGGAAATGTAAAGACTTCCGTTCCCAGGGAGGGATGGGAAAAAAGGTTTTTGCGCTGAGGCTCTTCTGAAACGCTGGCCCCTCTGCCCGCGCTCAGCTATCCTATCATGTTTTTTAAAAGGGAAAGACAAAACAGAGACAAACTCTAGTAAAACATCTGAAATCATAATAATAATAAAGGGAAACGTTCCTCTGCCCAACAAAGGTAGCTGATAAATACACCTGCGTTTGCAGGAGGAGCAAAAAGGGTCATGATAAAGAATGATTTATTTATCTATTTATTTATTGAAACAAGGTAGATGGCCACCCCTCTCTTAGCAGTGACTCTGGACAGTGTACTAAAAGGTAAAACCAAGACAATCAAATTAAACAAACAATCCAGATAACAAACCTCCAAAGTAGTGTAGTGTAAAATGTAACACACACACACACACACACAATTTACAGCAAAGAAAACAACAATGAAACCACTCACGAATCACCCAGAAGCGTTCTTTAACCTCCACCCCAAGTAGCCCAAATCGCATAACTCTCGATTCACACATGATGCTGTTAAAATGTGCTTCGTTTGGATTTGGCTTCGTGACTTGTATGAATCCAGCCCCTGCGATCTGTAAATCAAGTTTTATGGCATAGTGAATTAAACACTGAAACCCTGCCTTTTCTCCAAAGAGCTCAGAGTGACATACACAAAATCATCACGTTGTATGCTAATGTTCATGGTTCTGCATCTCCTGGGAACTCAGCCAACGTGATTTGTTGGGTTTGGCCATAAGGTGATATGGGAGCCCAGCCACTGTAAACAAGGGTTTATGGATGAGCATTTTCTGTGAACCAGGCCACAGCTGTTCACAAACCATTGTTAAACCATTTTAACAAACCATTGTTAAAATGAGAAGGTTAGCACCATGTGTGAATCTGGCTTACAGTTTTTAACCTCCAAGTTACCCATGTGCTATGAATAGAAGAAATCTGAGAAATGTTAAGTGATGCACAGGGTCCCTAAGCAAGTTTCTTTTTTTTTATGTTAGCAAATGAGATAATGAGCGAAGTTTTCCAATCAAGAACAGTCTGATTGGGGCCCTGCCTGCAAGTTCTTCAAGAAAAATAAAATAGGGAAAGCTTTAGAGCCTGGCTTTAGGAATTCTTTCCAATCCTTGACCAGCAATAATCATAGGTCATATATCTATATTTCTATTTCTATATTTCATAGATAGATAGATAGATAGATAGATAGATAGATAGATAGATAGATAGATAGAACCTATGTATCTATGTGTACGTATCTATAAAATAGAGGCATATATCTATATTTCCCTGTAAGTTTGTGTTTATGTATGTTGTTTCTGCTTTCATCTTCCACCACATTTGTGAGTGTGTGTGCACTGCACTGAACCACGAAGCACAGGGTGGACTGAGAACACCCAGATTAATTTTTCAGTTATTATTGTCTGACCAATGAGATTTTATTTCTCCAAACATAAGTTTTGCTTACTATTTGTAAAATAGGCTGTACTTTGACCACATCAGTTTTTTATATACTCATTTTGTTATGATTTTTATTTGCCGTCCCAGAATCGTCTATTTCTTCTTTTTTGAAGGGATCAATCACCCTAACAATGTTTATTGATACCCTCCACTCTGGGTCACGTGGGGAGAGGGGGTGTTCAGAACAGGGGAGTTGCCACATTTCATGCCACTGCTTATCGAGAGATATTGGTGGATTTCTGTCTCTCCACAGCCCCAGACAGATCCAGTCTATTTTCCAAACTGGTCATTTAACTTTTGCTGGTTTCCTCCTCCTCCTAAATTTGGCCCCATTCTGTTCAATTTTTCAGAGTTATCCTGCTGAAAGGGAAAGTCCTCAGCCTGTTTATATAATTTCTTTCCAACATTTCATTGGGTCGGAAAGAATACGTAATCTGGCTCTTGATGATCCATAAGAAAACCAAGGTCACAACAAACTTCTATAGAAAATGCCAGGGTGGCTAGGCCGTCACTCAGATAGCCTCTGCCTCTTTTGCATACACGGCCAGGCAAAGGAACATCTTCCTTAGTCTAGAAAAATTAGTCTAAAAGGCTGTACTAAATATCTTTCAACACAGCTAGTGCACGCCAAGCACAGCAGACAGATTTATATGAAGGGGCACCACTCACCCACACCAATTCTTCCTTTAAAATGTCCTATGTAATATATTCTGTTAAAAAAAAGAAGACATATATTGTTCAAAAGTAAAGAGAGCCACTTAATGTGCAGACACCCAGTATCTGTGAGTATATCATAAGGAATCATTAACTGAGTTGCTTTTCTATGAACTGAGTATCTAGTAAGAGGAGAGGGAAAGAATGTTTGGTGTACACAGTATGGGGAGACAATGCTTTGCTGACATGCACAACTGTAATCACCATTATCATCATCATCATTCAGTAAGACTATCGTGCAAACCCTAGTGGAATTTAGGAGAGTGTACAAGTAATATACATATTTCACTCAAATCTGGCTCATCCCTAAAATAGATTTAAGCATTGATTTTAAATGGCGGCATTTCACAAATTTAGAGTTGGGTCATTTCACCCTTGGAGTTCAACTTTCTGCTCCAATTCAAATCAAAGCATCTCTGAAAGACGTCCCTCAAGCCTCTGCTTGAATACGTCAAGAGAAGGGGTACCTCAACATCTCCCACATGACACTGGAATATGGAAGGATCCAAAGAGACAGATTCTGTACTATGGGGCTCATTTCCTTCACGTTGCTCAAGAGGCTCAGACTATGGGAGGACAAAGGTAGGGTAGTGGTTTAGGTGTTGGACTGGCACCAGGGAGGAAAAAGGGCTATGTACAACATCTTGAAAGACAGGGTATAAATCTAGCAAGCTAAGAAACAGCGGCAGCATTTCATATAAACAGCAACTCCACTAAGTCTTCACCAGAACTCTTGCCAACAGCCCCTATGTTCTCAGGAGTCATCGGTTATGAGAATTGATCCCATAGAAACTATTGTGATGGAAGCCTCATTAGATACGTTAGGCTCAGGAAAAAAGCAGGCTGTACTAAGTAATGTCTGATAACATGGTAGGTTTGTCTGACTCACTCTTCTATTATTTAAAGGAGAACCAGACTTTTAAAAAAATCGATTTGACACAGATGAACTTCAGAGTGCATCTGTGTGCATTAACACCACACAGTGCTATGGCACCTGCACAGCTGGTTCTCCCTAGAAGAATAAAACTGCATCCAGGTGGCCCATTTTGATCATTCTTCTCAAAGTAGCAGAAAACTTTATCACTGTCCAAAATTATTCCACTTCCTTGGAAACAGCACCTTTGGGGGTAGTGAGACTTTTGAAGAGGTTGCATATCATGGCAAGAGTGGCTGGCTGAATTGATTGCCCAAAGCAAAAGGTTTGCGCTCCATCTCTATCTCTTTCACACACAGAGTGCTCCCAGCTTCTGAGCCAAGAAAGGATGTGCAAGAAAAGATCCAAACAAAGCAGAAAGATTTACAAGCTTCTGGATTCCCAGAAATTGTCAATTTGCGTCTATGCTTATCCATGTTCCTTCTTCTTTTCTGGAGCTCGAGGGAGAGTGAACAGATGAAGACCATCACAGCATGCTTCATGTATGAGAAGGAATTTGAGTCTGGGCTTCGTAAGAGTATAAGGATATCCCTGCAGAGCAGACATTCTTTACAAGAAATGAGGCAAACAACTGTCTTCTGCTCCAACACTGGACTTTCAGAGATATCATGCCTATGAAAACAGGCATTTTTATTTTCATAGCAAATATTTGTTGATAGATCTTCCTTCATTCTGTCCCATATCAGGACTTGAAGGATCTATGTGCAGCCATGTGCAACTTACAACTTCTTAATGAAGTACTGCTAGGCTTTGAATTGAGTTCACCCACTCAGATTACATCCTCCTGGACAGGAAAGAGCCTCTGAAAGCTTCCTACTCTAGTTAAGCCACCCATGATCAACCAGATCTTCATGGAATGTTTGTATTTTCCCTCATCCTTGTTTAATCTTTGGTTATGACTTCTGATCTTTCCATGCTGGTTCCCCTCCTTAAGTCCTGGGCTGTTCTTCAGGCCTTACTGGTGACCCCATGGTTCATGCCTTACTCACAATGATGCCTCAGAGTCTAGCGCAGTGTTTCTCAACCTTGGGAACTTTAAGATGTGTGGACTTGAACTCCCAGAATTCCCCAGCCAGCATGGCTGGCTGGGGAATTCTGGGAGTTGAAGTCCACACATCTTAAAGTTCCCAAGGTTGAGAAACACTGGTCTAGCACAACCTCCAATCATCTAGGTTGTTTAACCATCATTAACCATTATAGGTGTAAATTCCACAAATAAATAAATATTGGACAAAGTACTATCCTGAACCCAGCAATAATCAATTCCATAGATAACTCCATTGTTTATGTTAGTTTTATATCCCACCTTTTCTCCAGGAGCTCAAGGTGGCATACATAGCATTCACTCCTCCATTTTTTACCTACAACAATGTTCCTGTGAGGAACGTTGAGTGACAGACCCCAAATCATCCAATGGGCTTCTGTGGCTCAGGGTACAACAACTTAGCCAGTACATCACTCTTATTATCCTGAAACACCAGGAGAATCTTTTTTTTTTGGTACAACCAGCTGACCAAATGTCTGCCTTTTGTCCTGTATTCCATGCAACTTATCCTCAAGTATAAAGGCATTAACAAGAAATCTTTGCAGTTGTAGTATATTTTATGATTTCTGGGCTCAAAGGTGCACAAAGATATGAAGCTTATATCCATAAAATTAGTTCTATAATAGTTATAATCCCTGATGATCCTACCTTGTGAAATAGATTTTCTACAATATTGACTTAACTGTAATAAGATTTGCTGAAATTATTAAAAAAAAAAACACACACCAGTACATTATGATGCAATATCAATGTTGATTTTTTTTTAAAAAGTAGACCAATGTCATCATTTATATATAAATCCAGTCATTCTAAAATCCAGTAGACACTATTTAAGATAAATAAAGAGCCAAAACCATGATCAGAATAGAGCCCTATACTACCTTATAAACCAAAGAGCAAAAATAGAAAAGTCAAATCATTCTACGTTTCACACTGCTTTTATTAGATATTTTTCATTTCATAAAAGAACATAAATTTTTTTCCACAAGACATCATAAAGCTATATAAAAAGCCTGCCTTTTGTATGCTATTTTTTGCTGATGTTTTGGCAAAGAAAGCAGCTGTCGTATTTTATGAGTCCTATCATTTGCAGCAAGGAAGTTAGGCAAAAATTACCAGCAGTTTTGCCATCTTCATGGATTGAAATGGAAAGAGTCCCTTGCATCAGCCTGGCTGTAAATTCCAGGAAGGCAAAGTGTCCAAAATCGGAGAAAAGGAAGAAAAAAAAAATCAGAGTATTACAATAGAAAAACATTTCTCATCTAAATGCAGATTCTTTGCAGATTTAACCAGAGAATTCATAGGAATTTTAGGCTCCCTAAAAACTGAAATAGGGAAATGCTGCTTTTCTTTGGTTGAGTTCATATATTGGGCAGTCCTGATGTTTTCATGAAATGAGATTGTAAAGATGCTTCCATTTAGACGCAGAAAATACACACACACACACACACACACACACACACACACCCCAGGCCGCATACAGCTCTCAAGCTTTCTGACTACCCCATTAAATTTCAACAGCAAGGTTGCCAAAAATTGGCAGCGTGTCATTTTTAGATTGGAAATACAGAAATGTTGTATCACATGCTCTAAAAACAAGCATGCCACAAAGCCACAAAGAAACTCAGAGCCACACAATGGCTCTGTCCATGTACATAATGTTGCTGAACACACAAAAGGTGGTGCGGGAAGGAGGAGCAACCAGCTACTCTGGTGGCCTTTAGGATCACTCTCCATTCTTCACACTGATTATGCAAAGATCGGGAGAAATCAACTCCGTTTGCTCAATCAATATAATTTCAAGGAACAACTGAAAAGCAAGAGACCCTAGAATTGTACAAACCCTTTTCTCTATTATAATACCTTGATTTGCCGTTAAAAGATGACCAGAGGGCAGACTGACCACTCGTGTCTTTTGTCTTGCACTCACCATGTTGTTAACTGATCATACAAGTAGGATTTCACTAGCGAGAATCATGCATTACATTAAACTATACTGGTTTTGACCTAACACAAGATACACTCCTAATCAATTATGGATTAGTTAACAAACCATGGTTAACAGTAACTTAGCACAGTGGATGAACCTAGCCATTCCCAGATGGTGGGAATGGGGAATCTATTTTCCTCTAATTCAGCACCCACTTCTAGCATAGCCAAGGATGAAGGACATGCCATTCAGCATCATCATCTGGAAGGCTAAAGGTTCCCCATTCATGGTGTAAACTCATTAAACCACCTCTGGTAATTGCCATTGTTATGAAGTGCTCTTAGGAGGCAGCATATACTGACCGCCAGGGGAGAAAAAAGTGAATGAAAGAGAGAGTGAAGTTGATGAGCTTATTAGCTATTCTGTCTCTTGAGTTCCTACTGAACTGTAGTGACATCTCCTGGTAAGAGGCAGAGACTTGGCCTTCTGGTTGAGGTGGTAGAAGTTTTGGCATTAACTTCTTATAGAACTTCTGAATATTTCTTCTGTATTTGTCTCATTCCACCCCCATCAAGCAAGACATCTCCTCCACCATCTGATTAGGGCCAAATGGTGTTTTCTTCCAAACTTGAATATATATCACAAGTTATACAGAAATTTGGCAATCATCCAAAGTCAAAAGTATCTGAGTATTGTAACAGAATATATTAAAACACTCACACAGAGAGAAATAAACACAGCCTGTGTTTAAAATTAGCAATTGCTTTTGGGTATTGCAAAATTCATGATTTTATCTTCAACATATTTTGAAAGTAAGTAATAGAGATCACAGTACCACCCTCCCTCCCACAAAAAAAAATTCTCATTTGAGATGCACTTATCAGGAGATACTATTTACATACATGCATTTAAAGATGGAGAGGATTACATACAAATCTAAAATAATATCTTATGCAAGAAGAGAAGAATAGTGTTGTTTATATACATGTGCAAACAAATGCCAACAGGTTCAACCTCTGACATATCAGAGAAATCAGATAGCAAATGACAGGAAAAAGGAAAAGAACCTTCTCTCTGAGACTTTGCAAAGTAGAGAGTTCTCGGCTAGATGTCTACATACCACGCAGCTGAGATGACGATTTCTTAGGTTCCTTTTAAAATGGTAAGGAGAGAAGAATGGTCTCCACCAGCCCTTTCCAGCCTATTTCAAGAAGCTTTTCACCACAGGGTGAAACTGACACAAGGCCCAGGGATTACTTGCCTTGTTTTCACCAAAAGGTGAAATATATCTGTACTTCCCATTATTGAGGAACATGGTCCAGCTTGCAATCCAACCATCGGAACGTCCCAGACAAACAGCCAATGAAAGCAGGAGAAAAAACAATACTATGTGCCATTTTAAAAAGCAGGGAAAGAAGGAAGCCCATAAATGCAAGGCCTGCGTGAAAAAGTAGATCCCTCAAAAAGTAGATTCCTGAAGGGGAAGGGGAGAAAATGTATCTGAACACTGCCATCTTGTGGGCCCTGACAAAGTAGAACAGTAATGGATCTGCTTCCCCCAGAATGGGTGCTCACCACCACGTCTCCGATTTTAACCATCAGTGAAGCCTTAGCCATGCTTGCATTCCTACCACATGGCTAACCTGTCAGCCCCACTAGGCATCTCTACAGAAAGACTAGAGCTGTACTTTTTTGAGATTAGCTATAATACAAGCAGTCCTTGCTTAACTACAGTCATTGGGACCGGAATTTCCATCGCTAAGTGATGCAGTTGTAAAGCATGATGTCACATGACCACACCGCTTAGCGATGGCAGTTCCAGTAATCCCCATTATCATTGTTAAGTGAATCACCACGGGTTGTTAAGCGAGGACCTCACATGACTGTGACTTCCGACTTCCTGCTGGCTTCCCCATTGTCTTTGCTTGTAAGAAGCCGGCAGGGAAGGTCACAAATTGCAATCATATGACTGCAGAATGCTGCAATGGTTGGAAATCTGGGCTGGTTGCCAAGCACCTTGAACATGATCACATAATTGTGGGGCATTGCGATGGCCGGAACTTTGAGGACCGGTTGTAAGTACCACTCGTTCAGCGCCATAGTAAGTTTGAATGGTCACTGAATTGTCATTAAACAAGAACCACCTGTAACAGAATTGTTTGATTGTGCTGTACCTCCCATCCTTCTTACATCCCATGAATCAGGGAGGCACCTGCCTAAGTTCCCTCTGAATACTATCTCGCTTCCCAGGACTTAAAGAATATTTCAGCCCTCTTTGCTTAGGTTGATTCATATTCATATTTCTGTCAAGGTCATCTCCCTCATTCTCTTTGTTGTTGTTGTTGTTTAGTCGTTAAGTCGTGTCCGACTCTTCGTGACCCCATGAACCATACCCTCATTCTCTACAGTACCTGAATTAGCCTATTTTCTGAGTTTGCCCCATACCGTGATCTATAAAGTAGCTGAAAGGGACAGGACTGGAAAGAAAGGACAGGTAGTCCTTGTTTAGCGACTGCCTCATTTAGCAATCATTTGCAGTTACGACAGTGATGAAAAATTAACGTTATGACCAATTCTTGCATTTATGACCTTTGCAGGTCTGTAACACAAAGGAAAGCTGAAGTAAGGTCATAAGCACAGTCATGGCTTCATTTAGCAACTGCTTTGCTTAACAACTGAGTTGCCAGTCCCAACTGTGGTTGCTAACCAAGGACTAGCTGTCAACTGGAAATGATTCCATGCCATTCTATTTCATTCTTCCCCTTTCTAACACATTAAGGGTTACAACTGAATGGCATCTTGGAGAGCTATTTCCAAAGTAACATCCAAGACTTAACAAGAAACATTTCTGTCTTGCTCCTCACGACTGAACAGAATAGGCTTGTTTATTAAGACACTTCCTTAACATCATTTTCAGTTGATTAACTGCACAATACCTATAAACCTATGGTTGCGTAAATCTGCATGTTTTGTTTCCCCATTTTTCTAACCTTATCCTATCTGAACTTTTTCTTGAAAGTCCAGATAAAGTATACCCACTTTTCGCAATACGTACATTTGAGCACAGTCTACGCATTTTTGCAAGCATTTTTCCATCGTATTTTTTGTATTCCTCCCCACTACCCCCTATTAATCTACACACACACCCCTTGGAGTGGTTGTGTAAACTGTTGCAAAACTGCATCATAAAATTCTAAGGAATAAAGGATAACTATGTGACACATACAGATTCAGAAGTATGTGAATTCCCATTAATTTCCCCATTCCTAATAAAAACTGCCAGTGGAGAACAGTTTTAGAAAAGGCATTCTCCCTTCACTTTTACATATGCAAGAGAGGAGGATTATATCCAACACCCCCCCCTCTAAAAATGAATTTTCCCCCCTTCCAAACTACTGTTCAAGCCATATGCAAATGAACATTGATTTTACTTATAGAATAACTGTCGTCAACTAATTAAGTTTTTATGAAACTGACAGCTCTGTTTGTTACAGAAGACATGCCCACTAACGTTTTCATACACTCAAATAAAAATTTTAAAAAGTGTGGGAGGGACAGATTTTGGCTTCTCCGTCTCCCCCAGATCAGGCAATTATGGTGTTTTGAAAGTATTTTGCACATCCCGGAAGGCAACCGAGAACATTCATCTGACAGTCACAGCCTTCCAGTGCTGAGCTGTCTGCCAGTGCATAAAAACAGTGAGAACATGTTAAGCAAAGCTCCCAGTAAAGACACATCTGTTGAACGACCTGCTGCAGAGAACTCAAAGCAATGCAAGAGAATCCAAAGCGATGCAACACTTTACCGAAAAAGCAAGCAAAAAATCTCCCTTCTTCCTTCTGTCACATGCAAATTCAAAAGTCTAATTGGAAAGCGATTTCTACAAGTTTTAAGCACAGACATTTTAAAAACCCCAATCTGGCCACAAATGGTACCAAGTTGAGTTACCGGATAACGAGATGAATGGAGCAAGCTGGTGTGTGTGCAGGAAGAAGAGAGAGGGGGGAAATAGCAAATTGACTGCTAGCATAAAATGCAACATGTTGTACTCCCAAATGAAAATGTTTATGAGATTTAAACGCACTGGATTTTTTTTCTTCTGCTTTCCTTTCAACAATGGAAGGATCCATTTGCAAGCCATTTTCTCACTTTATCTCAGGTCAGAAGCAGAGAAAATCAAACTCTTGGGCGAAACATTTTTCATTCTCTTCTCCAAATGTACAATGGCACTTCAGGAACACACAGACACACACACACATGAGAGATTTTGAATTTTATCTCATAAGGCAGCATTTCAAAAGTATTTAGATTTTCTCTCTGACCCCAAAGTTTCTTCCCCCTTCCTCCTTTCACCTAACTCTCACTTTACCCAAATAAAAAAGGCATTTTTTTAATCTGGAGGTGAGGATCTACACCTGGGGTCTTCTGAATCCCAAGCATGCTTCATACTCCTGACTTATGGTCTGCATAAAAATGCACCCCAATTAATACACTCCAACTAAATGTCCAAATGCACCCCAATCTTAAATTCTCATTCTTATCTGATTCCAACACTGGCTTGACAGTCTCATCCAAGTTCCATAGATGGGTTCATCCAAATGTTAAGTCATAATTATCACCACTGTTTTTGGCTTAGCATGTGGCATTATGATCTGAAGACCTTGGCTTATAACTCTTTCCACTATGGAAGAGCAGCCAATGATTCAATGATTAGTGAGTTCACATGTACTACACAAAAATGAGGGTTGTTAGTTTTGGCTTAGCATGTTGCATGAACTCAGTTGTAGCTTTACACAGATCTGTCAACTCTGTTAACAAATTACAACTTAGCAAGGTGTGTGAAACCAATCTCTATGAATGAGGGCTCCCTTGCAAAATCCACTCATCGTGGCACAAAACGTGGAGAGATGCACATGCAAACCACCTAGATAAGCATGTTTATTCCCATACCTGGCAGGAGATGGATGGACCACCAGAATTCTTTCTAGCTGGCTGCACACATCCATTACTGCCAGATGTTAATCTTCCCATGAGTTTGTGGGTAGAAGACAGACTAATTTCCCTGGAGCATTCCCACTGCTTAGAACTAAACATGCAACCAGCTAGAGTAGCATCCTCAGGGTGACTGCCAAGATAAAAGTCACAAAAACTAAGACAGGAACAGTTAAAAAAGAAGAACTGAAGGTAGTATGACTGACTGAGGAATTCTGGGAGTCAAAGACAACACCTCTTAAAGTGGCTGAGCTTGAGAAACTCTGCCCTAAGGAATACCATCAGCTTTCCAGTTTGGTTTTGTTTTTAGAAAATAAATCAGATGCAGCAAGGAAGCCGGCAGATGCCAAGAATGGTGTCCGTGAGCATACTGATGTTTACAACATAATATTCATATCTCTATATTAGATTGATAGGGCCTGCCATCTTATTTGTACTGAATTTGGGAACACTGCCACACCTATTTGGACAGAACATCACCAAGCAATGGCTTTTCTCCCTGTTCAAGGAAGCATGGCTTCATAGAAAATTATTCGCTAAACTGACCTGTTGCAAGATCAGTGACAAACATCCCAAACAGCCATTACAGTTATGCCTGACAGACGCACAGATGGTTGAGATAATAAACCTATCATGGCAAGAGACCCTTTTTCAAGCCTATACACAGGTCCGGAACGGCAGTTCTCCCCACGTTAACATTTCCTTAATGAGAGCGTAATTGTGCACTGAGGTTAGCTGCACTGAAAGACGACAGGCTGAATTGGACAGGATCCCCGTATAATTAATGCTGCTCAAGCAATGGAAGGATGGCCAAAGATGCGATCGATAGGGTAAGGGAGGAAAAGAATTGAACAACTTAGCTGTGGGAAGTTGAGAGAAAGAATATTGGATTGAAGAATGGATTTGATTGAAAAGTGACGTGTTGGTGGAACAGGATTTAATATGAAAAGTAGATTAAGAAGGTCCAGAAATTGGATTGATGAAGTGAGATGGAAGCTGAATGGCATGCAGATTAGCAGAAGATGGTGAGAAATGAACCATCACAGAGGGAGGGAATAAATTCACAAGGAACAAGGAAGACAGGAGTGAAATATTAAGTGGGTTGGAGTTGCAAATACGTCAGAAAAGCCCCAATCCCACAAACAAACACCACTGAGTTTAATACCTTCATGTTCAATCAGTGAGTTTCAAACATTAATTCTTTGGTCTCTATCTGCCCTCTCCATCCAGCAGATTCACCAAAACAGGTTATATCAAACAATACCAAACGAGCCACACAGAACTACTTCCCCCCAACCTCACCACTGTAGAATGTCACCACAAGCCAAACACATCTCAAATACAAGTTGAATCCATCAGTCAAGGAAAGCATGTCAGGTTGGGGTGTCTACAGGGGAGGGCAGCAAGTAATATCACGTGTGTCATGATATCAAAGCACAAACGAGACAAATGATGTGTGTGTCAGGGGTATAATGACAGCATGACACACATGCATTCAGTTTTTGATATCCTCAAACAGGCAACACTCTAAATCACAGACCATTCACAAACCTAATGTTCTCTAAATGTGCATGACTGCAATTCTCGTAGCTGTGTACCTTTAAGGACTCCAGATTAGATATGGTTTAGGTTGGCTACCTTCTCATAACACTCTTGCCTTAGCTACTAAATCGACTCATGTTCTAGCTTTGTGCAATACACTGATAATCAATTAAGCAATCAGCTGGCGTTCAGACAACATGCTAAGCCCCACTCCCAAAAGAAAGTCTAACCAGAATTAAAGCTCATCTATCTTAGCATATTGTATGCATGACTAATGTCTTTAACTTACCCTGTTAAGAGTGCCATGAGAATTTGGCTATAGTGCACGGGATTTCCTAATGAATTTTATTTTGAATCGAAGTTTAGAAATATGGGCAACAAAATGATAGCATGCTCCTGTATGAATGAAACAACACTACTGATAAAAATAATCTTCAGGGGCACCTTTGGAGTCCAGTTCCCAGAATTATTAGAGAGAAACCCTAATAGTTAAACTGCTAGAAAGTTTTATATTTGTATTTATAGCTTAGAAACATACCCTTAGATCAGTGTTTCTCCAGCTTGTCAACTTTAAGATGTATGGATTTCAACTCCCAGAATTCCCCAGCCAGCATGCTGAGGAATTCTGGGAGTTGAAGTCCATACATCTTAAAGTTGACAAGCTGGAGAAACACTGCCTTAGAGAAACAAATAATGTGTGTGTCCGTCCATCCAGAACTGACACTCAGGATCCCATTATGAATAAACAGAACATGAGGATACCCAGTCTGGATATTCAGACTGTGCTTAACCATGATTTAATTAATCATGGTTTGCCGACAAAACAAGTGGCTGCTTTCACATCTTGCACTAAGCCAACTCACCGAAAAGCACATGACAGAGCCATGAAAGGAGAAAGGATACTTTTTCTTTCCAGCTTAGGTACAATGAAAGCCAGTTCAAAATCTCTGGCTCTTTACATGGACAGTTATGTGTGCACCTCAATCAGCGTACAGTATGTGACACCTCTGCTCTGTGAGTCGCATTGGTAGCTCGTATGCTTCCTGGTTCAATGCAAGGTGTTGGTAGTAATATAAAGCTCTTCATGGCATGGGACCAGGTTATTTGAGGTGCCACCTCTCCTCAATTGTGTCTACCTGCCCATCAGATCCAGTAGGAAGGACATGCTATGGGTCCCACCCTTTAGAGAGTGCCATCTGGTGGACCCAGGAAGAGAGCCTTTTCTCCCATGGGATCTGCTCCTTGAAACATCATCTCCCCAGAGATCAGACTAGTCCCAACCACGCTGGACTTTGGTACGTCCAAAGTAAGACTTGGAAGATGTGGCTGTCATTGGGCATGGGGGTGGGAATGTAGGGCAAAGCCCATGAGATAGTTGTGTTGATGTTAGATATTCATTTATAATTTTACCCCAGCTGTCAATTATGTATTGATCATGTTGTTGTTTAGTTGTATTTTTACATTGCTGTTAGCCACCTAGATTATGAGAGGGCCATATAAATTGAAATAAATATTTGTTTTTTGCAGGTCTGGAAAAAACAGACTAGAAACTGTAAACTTTAGTGCAGCACTGAGCCAAAATATGATTTATCTGACTTTGGCTTAGCCTGCTGCAGTGCATAAACCAACCAGCTTATGGTTGTGTTGTGAACTCAGAGATTGGCTTCATGAATTGGAGAACTCAGCCAAGAAACCTGTAGCAGAGTCCAACACCTAGAATTAAACCTGCACACATCAGAGTGAATAAACAGCAATGCAATTTATCTTAATGGACCAACGTAAAATTCCATGAAATACACTTTTTAAAAAATGAAGGGTTAATGTGCTAATGTGAAATCAAATCAATAAAAACATTTGAGATGAATAGAAATCTAAATCTTATTTTTTGAAGACATTTTGTCACCTTCCAAATCTCGGTATGCACATCAGAGCAACCGAGTATCTTGCATTTTTCTATTATGCCTCGAAAATTAGCACCTCACTCCATTTTACAAGGTCAAACAAAACAGCCATCATTCTCATTCAAGTTAATCCCAACCTACCTCTGTATGCGTTATGCCCTCTGCTCTTACTAGATTTAATCAGCGCAAGAGCCTTCGTTCGGCACAGCACAACATTATCACTCTGTTCAGCAGAAAGCTCCCAAACCTGAACTGCCTGAAAATGAATGCAAGTAGCAAAGTTCACCTTTATGCCTTACCAGTGGGACCTCTCCTTTCAGACTGCAACTGCCTTGAGTGGGGGAGAGGAGATGGCCCTCTCCAGCAGCTTGGCTTCCATTCAAAGCACTGGAAGCCTCCATCTTTTCTTTGGTATTTTTAGTAACCATTTGCATTCATCAAATCAATAGCTTTTTGAGCTTTTTCGCTAAAGAAAAACAAATTGTAGTGAGATGTTCAAGGGCTGGGGGCAGGAAGGTTGCACATTCCTCAGTTAGGAGGGTTAAGTTGAGAAGGAGGGGAGCTCTGTTTTTCACTGCGTCTGAAGTCTCTCTGTCAGCCTGCAGCCTTACTGGCTTCTAATATTTTCATTCAGTTCCAAAGACAGACATAATGAAGGAACACCTTCCATGGAGCTTCTTCAGAGTAAGAAGTGGGACCGCCAGGGAGAAAGCAAATGGATGAAGAGATCTTTAACACTCCAGCATATCATAATAACCCATACATCTAATCATCTACCAAAAGAAATATGGGGGGGAAACATCTAAATTATGAGACAGAAGAACGAAAGCTTGTTTCACGGGAGAAGGAAACTTGAGAAATTGGAGGACAGATCTGAGCAGAGTGTTAGTTCAAAATGTCATTATATCTGTAAATCCTCAATTCATTCAAACTTTCCCACTTTCACAAAAGACTTCATCCTTTCTCCTTTACAGACCCATTTAAATGGAACTGCCACTCAGAACACCAGTCAAGTACCAACTTCCTTACTTCCCTGCCATTTCTCCTGAAAACTCCTTCTTTCCGCAAAGTCCCTATTTTGTAATTCCTAGTTCGCATACCTAATTGTAATTCAGTTTAAACATCAGTAATTTATATTAATAGAAGGAAGGAATACCTAGCTGTCTTGCTCCTGTGTTGAATTTTGGACTGTAAGATGAACACAAACAATAGTTTTTCTTGGGCTCTATATGTATACTGATGGTTCTGTATAAACAAATACATACTTTCAGTGGGACTTAATTCCAAGTAATTTTTCTCCAAGGAATTGCAGCCTTAATTATCTAAAGCTAAGGAAGAGGCTGTGTATACAAACGCATTAAGCCATGGCTTGCTTAATCATGGTTTACTGACTAAACCACAAGTTTTACAAATTAACCTATTCACAAAAATGAATATTCTGGTCATAGTGTATACCTTACATATTTGGGAGAAGCCAGAGCTGCATTCTGAGCAAATGTTTAAGGGTGAAGTAGACATTCTGGAATTTAATTCTCATCAGTCTCAGAGAGCATTCCCAATAATCCCATGTTATGGGAGTTGTGGTCCAAAACATATAGAGGACACTATGGACAATAGCCCATTCACCTTTGAGATTCACAAAATGATTCTAAATCCAGATCAGGCTGGACATCACACATCATATAAAGCCATAGTTTGTTTTAACCACAATGGAATAAACAAATGGTTGAGTTTACACATTATGCTAACCTCAACCCATGGTTCAGAAACCAAAATGGACAATTCACACCCTGATCTAGATGCTAATCAAGCTGTCTAGATGCACACAGCAAACATTAAGCTACACGTTGGACAAGCACATTTTAATTTGGTATCTTGTGCAGATCCAGTTTATATCATCTGAACTGCCTTGCAGGATTATGATGAGGATAAAGCTGGTGGGTGAGAGAGGTCACATGCACTACCCTAAGCTCCTGGAAGCAATCAAAAAGCAATAACAGAAATAATTTAATTTCTGGCATTCTATACTTCTTTTTGGTCCCTTGCCACCACAATAAGTCATATATTAGCCTTCCCTAGTTTCTCATCCTTCTTACCCACTGGATTACGCAACACATCTGCAGGTTGCCAGGTTGGAAAAGGCTAGGCACTGTCATTTAATACATCTCAATCAAAACAAGAAAGTAAAGATTGCTTTTCTTTATATTGAACAAACTACTTAAACCCAGATGCTTGTATTTCAATAAAAATGAAAATTAGCTATATAAATAGCAAATCTCAGTGAGTTTCAAATCCTGTGAGTGTACAATGGCATCTTTACCACCAAATGTCCTTTCATGTGTATCATTTTGTAAGTGATAACGTGCATGAGACAGAAGCTTCTGACAAAGCCAGAATGGTATCATGACCAAATCCTTTAAGATTGGCAATTTGTACCTGCCAATCTTCCATACTTACTAGATAACAAAAAACAATTCTGGTTCTTTTCTTCAACCAAGAACAAATTCAATACGTGATTGGCAGAAACCCTTTTCCAGTTAAACACATTAAACCAGATACAGAAGCAATATTAGTTTCCAAATGGATTGCACAGAAGGATATCCAAGCTCCTCTATCCTTTGGTTATGACAACTAAAAACTCCCAAACATTAGGCTGAGATTATACCCATTAAACCATACCATGTTTGGGCTGGTTTCAGATTAACGTGTGTGAACACATACCGTGATTGTTAAAATATGGATTATTTCTTTTCTTAAAAATGAGTAATTTCCCCTTCACTTTAGAAGGTCAAGATGGTGTATGTTGTAGTCTGTCTTCTAATGTGACCCTCACAACAATTTTATGAAAATAGTTTGTGGGGAGCAATGACAGGTCCAAAATCACTCAAGGAGCTTCTTTGACCAACACCCTAAACGTTACACTGCTCATTTGGTCTGGATTTGGGATTAGCTTTGAGCATATTGACCTCAGCTACGGTAGCTTGCAAACCATAGTCTTTCACTTTCTGTGTGAATCAAGCTACTATGGCTTCTTTAACAACCACTCTTAATTTTTGAAAAGTGGCTTACCATGATACATGAATCCAACAATACTAAGTAGTTCCACTAAGTAGTTCCAGGTCCAGATTGGGCCTGCTGATTCCCATATATTCAGAATATATGGATCATCAAACAAATCAACCAAGAGTTCTCACTCAAGGCTCAAATGACCAGGCTCAAATTATCCCTCTTCAGACACATTATGCAAAGATCTAGTTCTCTGGAAAAGGCTGTAATGCTGGGAAAGGTGGAAGGAAAGAGAAGAAGAGGATGACCAGCAGCAAGGGGGATGGACTCAGTTATAGCAGTGATGGGGGCACCACTGGAAGTCCTGAAGGCCACATTAGGGCAGATCGTCATGGAGAAAATCTGTCTATGTGATCGCTAGAAGTAAAAAACAACTTGATGGCACATAAACAATCGATTATATACTCTGCTTTCCTTCAGGAGCTCAAGCTGGCATACACAGTATTCGCTATTTTTCCCCAGAACAGCATTTTACCCCTGTGAGATAAAGTAGGTTGGATTGATAACACCCCTCTATGTTGTAGAAGTAGGGGAGAGGAAGAAAACATCTCCATTCTTCCCACAACACACATAATATCAGAGGTCCCACTGAGTTCTACTTTATTGCCTTATAAAAAGTATGCAAGATTGCAGCCTTAGAGTGCTATTCTACATAGGTCTCTCAGAAGCAAGGTAAATTTATATTGCAAGATTATTAATATTTTTCCTTAAAGTAAAGGAAGCATCAAAGTCCCTTGGCAAGATGTACATTAAAAAAATACACACTTTTTAAAAATCTAATAACATAAGCATTAAGTATCATTTCTGTTCCTTCCAAATTCCTAATCTTTTTTCAGTGCAACTAACCCACTTCTGCATAACAAAAAAAAAACAAAAAAATCACACAGAATGTTTGGGAAACAGCTTTGTTGACTGAAATTGGGTCTGAAAATTAAAGAGCAAACAGGAGTAAAGCTAGACACAATCCATTTTGCGTTTACAGCTGGAATCTGGAATACAAAAACTATGTAAGGAGCACAAAGGACTAGTCAGGGGGTGCAGTCAAAGATATTTATGTCCCACTTTCTCTTCTAATCAAAACCCACTTGAAAAAAAAAATCTATGTTGGTGTAACATTTAAACAGGATGAATGCATGCCCCAGCCAGACAGCAAGGAGGAGAAGGAGGAGGAGAAAATCAATAGCAAATCAGACAAAGTCTGCACTTTTAAATAAAAAGAGCACTACAAAAGGAGAAAGAGTTGGGATAACAGCTGTCCAGATGTACAGGTTTTCTAACTAGCATTCCTGTTTTAAGCCTTAGGGAACCACCAGAACAGAAGTTCACCGCTACCTTAAAATACTGTGGGTTTTAACTTTGGTTAGGACAAACCACAGTGGCCTGGTTCACACCTCATCCTGAGTGGTAAACCATGGCTTACAAACCACAATACACCCAAACACTTAAAGTTAGCATAGCATATGAACCCAGCCACAGGTCCTTCAACTGAATCCAGCTACATTTTGTGGACAGTGCTCATAACACATAGTAAGGTGTCATCCTTGCGTTGCACAACATACTCACTCTTGCCAAGGCATAATGGGTATATTCAAGCAATGTATTTATAAGCCAATTCAGTCTGGGGTTCAAGTGTGTCACATAAACTTAGATAATGTGGTTTGCTTGATTAGGCTAAGCAGGTTTTCCAAACTCAGCCACTTTATTTTGCAGACCATGGTTTGTTGTTGTTTTTTAAGCATGTAAAACAACCCGAGCCAATTGTTTTATTCAGCAAACCCCAGTTAAGCAAGCGACAGGTTAACAGGTCGTGTGAACCCAGCCAAGCTGTATGTGTGGGTGAGAAAAGGGGAGGAATAATTCCTACAACAGTAAACAAAAGTGTATAAAACATTGTTTTGCCAAACAGACTTCTAATTCCCATGTTATCCCTTTGCTTCATTTTGAAAGGCTTCTATCTGCCTCCTTCCCTTTTCAACCCTTTCTTTTAAAAAGTGAATAGATCACTTGCTGGAAATGCCCACAGGAGGGATTTTACTCTCCAAAATCCAACTGGACAGTTAAAGATGTTCATAAAACGTCTCTCTCTCGGGATACGAGGCGCCACAGAATTCTCCCATCTCCGTAGACTCTCTGAACATCAGCAGTTCCATCCAGAGCTGCCAAACTCTTTTATATATTCCTGTGCAAATATATTATTGGACAGGATGAATAGATAGAAAGTCCAGTGAGATCCCCAGCCAGGATCTCTGGATGCTGTTTGGCATTTCCACTTGCAACAGCTTTCATTTCACAAATGAAAAACTCCAAACGTCCTTCTGAGCCTGGAAGCAGACAAAATCGGGTGGAGATGAAGTCACCCGCATGGGAGTCTTGTCCACGGGTGTTCAATCAGTCACGCCCTATTTGGAACAAGCACGTGATTGATTCTGTCTGAATTAAGAATCCATCAAGCTCTCTCTCTAGCTGGGGGGCACCCAGAGAAAGACCCCACTTTCCTATGGTCGGGGAGGAGAGAAAATGTGAGAAGTGGCAAGAAGAGAAGTGGGGAGGAAGAGGAGAAGGGGCTGGAAGAATTCTTCAGCCTCTCCACCAAGAACTGGGGAGTCCCCAGCTGCGAGAATAATTGGAAAGTGAAAACATCTTTAAATGAATGGCGAGGAAGGAAGCACCAAGCGCAGAAGATTTATGGCACGGAGCAAACAAACATGGGAGCTGTGTTTACTACTCAGAGTAATGGGGTAGAAGCAAAGAGGTTGTTGTCTGCCATCCGAGAGGCCAGAGCAATGGTACATGAACAGCTGTAGTTTGTAAAATCCATCAAACCATCTCCAGAGGGGAGCGGAGGGGTGGGGGCACATCAGAAACGTTTCCCACCTTTCATTTTCAGCTCAAATAAGTTGGAACAGTTTACGCGGAGATGCTGGCTGGCCTGCCGGGCCCCCAGGTGTTATCCCGGCTCAGCTCTGTGCACAGAGACACCCCGAGACGCCCCTTCCTCTCCAGATGCGCAAATCATGGCTGGCTTTGACAAAGTCTGGGAGGACATAAAACATCTCCGCGCCGCTCTCCCGACCTCCCGGCCAGAGCATTTATCACGACTGAAAGGAAGAAGAGAAGCCGCGGAGAAACGCACGCACCCGCCGCAACACAAAACCTCGGCCGGGAAATGGGAAGGGAAGGGCAGGGAAGGAAGGGGAGAGGGGCCCTTCCCAGGCACGCCGGCTCCCCCCGGCGGGGCGCTCCCCAAAGGCGCTGAGCTGCAAGCGCCCCCGGCCAGCCCGCGGCTGGGAGCGATGGGCCCTGTAGTCCAAGGCGCCCGGCTAAAGCCGCGGGAACAAGGGCACCGCTTTTGTTTCCAAGTGAGGGTTCGACCTCCCGGGGCTCCCCTGGAAGGAAGCCCGCGCTGGACTCGAGGGGCTTTCCCCGGGGAGGCGCAGCAGGCGGGCTGGACGCCCGGGAGAGCGGCGCGGCTTCTCCGGGTCGGGCGCCTCCGCTCTCGCTTCGCCTCCCTCCCGCCGGCCCTGCCCGCCCGGCTTTTTGAGAAAGGACCCAAAGTCGCTCAGCCGAGATGGGCAGCCTCCCCACGTCAGCGAAAACCCGGGTACCGCCAAGGCGCTGGTCCTGCCCCGCCTCTTCGGAGCCCCCGGCCCGCCAGCCACACCCACAGCGCGCGAGCTTACCGGTCGGGCATCCGCCTGGCAGCCCCGACGGCGCTGGGGAGGAAACAGCCGGAGCCCGCGTCGCGGCGCAGCCCGGCTTCGCTGGCCCGGCCGCTGGAGCGGGCGGTCGGGCTCGCTCGCTCCCTCCGGCGCCGCTCGGCTTTTTCGCCCGCTTTCTCCGCGGCTGTTCCCGGCGGCTGCAAAGCGGCTCTCTGCCAGCCAAACTCCCCTCGCGGCTTCACTTCGGCCGCTCCCACCTCCTCGGCCCTCCCCCAGCCATTTGCGGCAAGCTGCCTGGCTGCTTCTGGCGAGGCAGGCGCCCCTTTCTCCGCATGCGCTCTCCCGAGATCTCTCTCTCTCTCTCTCTCTCTCTCTCTGTCAATCTCTCTCAATCTCCCCCCCCCCCCCCCGCCCCGGTTGCGAGAGTTAGGCGGACTTAAAGGCCCCTCGACGGCGGACGGCTTGGGGTCACCCCGCGAGGAGAGGCGAGCTTCCTTCTGCCTGGGTCCCGTCTGGTGGCTGAGGAAGAGATGTGGAAGTTTCGGAAGGAAGGTGATGTGGTCTTCCAGCCCCGTCTTGGTTAGATGGCAGAAGAGTTAGGCGCGCCAAAACCAAAGGAGGACGCGATGGGTGGTGTCCCTCCTGGGGCTGAGCCATGGTCTTGAGCCCTGGGCTTTCTCAACCAGGCCATCTATCTCCTCCACCTAACATGGTCAGTAAGCCCTGGAGTCTTTATTTTCCAGCTGGGTCTGAAATCACCACCTTGGAAGACCAAGGATAGATAAAGGCAGACCAGGGCTGTGCCTTTGAGGTGTCTTGACTGCAACTGGTTCAATCCTTGTTTAAAACTGAGCACAAGAATATAAGTGTCTAGGTGGGAACAAATATACTTTCTGGATTGTACGTTCAATAGCACAAGTTGCCCAGTGAAATCAAATTCACTGCTGACTGTGGATTAAAGCAGTGGTTCCCAAGATGGGCCATATGGTCCCAGGTGGGGGGCATGCCTTATTTCTAGGGGGCCACCCAAAATCTTCAGATCTCATTCTCTGTGCTAATTTCATTAGCATAAATATTGAACACGACTACAGTTCACAATACACATCTCAACAGCAACTATGGTGGGGGTTTCAGAGGCAAATGAGGTTCAGAAGGGGCCATGAGCTAAAAAAAGAAAAAAGGTTGAGAATCCCTGGATCAAAACATGTCCATTTTTCCTGAAGTGGGTTGTGTGTCTGACGTTTCTGGCTGAATGATATGGAAGAATTTGTAATCTGGTCATAGCAGATAGGGTTATTATTTATGTTCTTTATGATCCATTGAAATCCTGTCCTTTGACATAATAGACCTGCAAGCAGAGTCCTATGCATGCTTACTCAGAAGAAACAGTAAGTCAGGGTTCACACTAGTCAAGCCATAAATCATGGTTTTCAGACTACAGTGGCCAGGTACTCTCAGGATGGTAATCCCCAATGTTGTCCAAACTTGGCCACTTTAAGATGAGTGGACTTCAACTCCCAGAATTCTGGGAGTTGAAGTCCACTCATCTTAAAGTGGCCAAGTTTGGACAACACTGGTAATCCCAAAGCAAACCACATTTTGGATTAAGAGAACATGTGAATCCAGCTAGAAAACAGTCCAAAGTCATGTAATGGCATTCTCCACTTACTTCTGATACCTATCAGAGGACCTTTATTGCAAATGCTGGGGCTGATCCTCCTACCTTCCAAGCAGATTCTCCATTAGTGAAATACCTTTTGCCCCTCAGTGTCTCTGTTTCTCTATCATCTAAGGAGCTCATCTCAAGACAGGAATGAAGAATCTGTGGCTCTCCACCCATTAATTTGGACTTTTAGCAGCCCCAACACCTCCCTTCAGACTTTTTTTTTCTTGCTCACATGCCTACATACATGTAAAACCCTATTCTGCAAACTACAGTGGCTGGGTTAACATATAGGGCAAAGCTTCATGCGTTAAGAATGAAAATCCTCATTTCCTTCTCAAGAAACTGTAGGCACCTGGACCCAAGTTAAAGAAACCCAACTTACTCCCAGCAGACCACCTCTTTCATGAAATCATCCCATTTTTGGACTTCACCCTCAAACTCTCTATCCCCTTCTGTCGGTATGTTGGAGGAAAGGGTTCCCAATAATTATTTCCAATTCCATTCTGTCCTTATCTTTTGGATCTAGAGACCAGTTGTCTTTCCAATCTCTCTGCCTTGAATTTCTTTCTCTCTCTCTTTTTTAATCCTGGCCTTTGTTCTTTGTTGGATATGTGCTTGTCTGCTCTGTAATCTTCTGTTTCCTGAGTTTTCCCTCTCCTACTGTTTATTTTCCATGCCTTCCTCTTGTTGCTGGTGCTTTTTTAAAAAAATCTTTACAGTTCCCCTGAGGCTCCTTCCCTGCCTTTATCTCTTTCTCCCCTCAGTCCTCCGTGTCTCCTTTGCCCTCACAGTAATGCAATCCAAATCACTCTGCTTTTTATTCATCTGAGACTTAAGGACACCATCCATAATCAGGGTGTCCTGAGTGGCTGACTCGGTCCCCATCTCAGGGAATTCAACAGCCTCTCTGACTCCAAACAGTCCCCTGCCCCCTTCATCACAATTCCCAGCTGACACTGCAAATGCTGTTCAGTGATCAATAAAGGTTCGCCATAGCTGTGGAGGGAGGTGGGGATACGAAGCTGAGATCTTTTCCTCTTCAAAAAAATGAACTACGTTCCTTCCTCTGTTCTCTGTGACAATTTCCTTCTTTGTTCAGCTTGAATTTGAGGGGGGGTCCCCTCTTTTTCCCTGAAGGGAAATTGAGGAGGATAGCAATTTGCGTGTGCACACGCACATACACATACACACGCACACAAAGATACCACACAAAAACATTTAATGCAAAACATAAAAGCATTTGGGATTCAGTGGTTCGTAGTGCCTGCTATCAAAAATCCAGATATGGATTCAGTAGCATCAGGTGATAAAGTCTGGAAGTAAATAAGTTTTTGGTAAGAAGGAAATGGAGATAGAAAAGGGGCTTAGTTTCTAGGTTATAGCAAAAGGAGTAATGAAAGGGCTAAGTGGAAATGGGAAGGTGATAGCGCTGAATTCCAAAGGATGTTCTTTGATATGCTCAGCATTATACTACAAGAAGAAATAGGGAGGAAAGAAATAAAGAAATTGCATTTTCAAAAGTGCTTACTTGGGAAAAGTCTATCTTAATAACCAGAGCTTCAGGTAGCATCATCACAAATAGCCTAGAATCTCAGTGAAGGGTTAAAACCCACCACTCTAAATAACACTAGGAGAACTTTGTTTGACATGTTAATCTAATAAAGGTGTTGCCTCAATGAGTTTTGGAATATTGTCATGAGTAACATCGCTATTATTGTTTTTAAGCGTAAAAAAAAGGCATTAGATGTTCAGTTTTTGCAAAACTTAACTTGGGGAAACAAATGGTTGGCTTCACATAGTATGCTAAGCCAAAATGTAGTTTGCTTAATTGTGATTTAGCAAATTGCACTTTCCCCAGCCAACCTGACTGGGGTAACGACTCATGGTTAATGGGAACTGGAGTTAGTGGAATATTTATGCCCTCACAAAAACCAATTACTGATTTACGAAGAAACCCACTCTGGGAGCTGTCCCAGGTCCTGCAGAAATGCCTTCTCTTCTGAGCTCTGAGAACTTGACATCTGTTGCCTGGATCTGCTGAGGCAGAGGAAGCTTGTCAAATAAACCCCACTTCTAGCTTCGCCCAATGCCCTCTGGACCAGGCATGACTAAGAGTTCTTCTGAGTCCCATAGCCCAATTCTGAGTAGGGTGTTTTGGTTTTGCTCAAATAAGATATCGGATGAATTGGAAGCTAGAAATATTTTGAGAAGGGACTAGGAGAGTTTTGTGGGAACTCTGTATTTCTGCGATGAATTTAAGCCAAGATGCTTGAAATCATTTGCTAAATGCAAAAGCTAAGGTTAAGTAGTCACTTTCTTGGACTGTCATTATGGGTGAAGCCATTGGTGCTTACGAATGTTTTGTATGTTAAGGTTTGAAATGGAGTAATTGCTTTGTGTATAATTAGTATTGGCTTCTGGTAACTGTTCAGTCCTCAAATCCAATAAGCAAGGCCTCATGTAACTAAAATAATAACAGAAGAACTGCAGGGGGGGAAATGCAGTCTGCAGTGCTCATCATAGAACAGGCCATTCAATTCCCTTTTCTGGTTAGCATCCCCTACACACACACACACACACACACACACACACACCAGCATTGTGGGACAACTGAGCATGCTCCATTTTACTAGGATGCATTTGAGGTTCTTTCATGCTTACCTGGAATTAATCAGTGACTTCATTACAACGTCTTTTGGTAGCCCAAGATAGTAAGTTGTGATAAAACAGCAGGTTCATTGTGCTTCCAAATGTTCTCTATTTGGGCATGCGATGGAACAATATAGCAGGACTGCTTCTGCCCAAATAAAACACCTAATATTCTATTATGCCACATTGTTACAAATATAATTTAGGCCGTAATAGATAAGAAAGAGAGTATAAAATGGTAGAGCAAAGGCTCTTTTGTATTCGGGATGTTAATTCTTTTGAAAAGAACAAGCAACAATGAAACTCTGTTTTAAAATTCACTACCCTGTAATAAATTTAAAGCTGTAAAGGCTGAAACATTCCACCTATTTTGTGGTTCTTTCACCTTTTGATGAAGTAACTGGCTTGATAGGAAGTTCATTATAAAAGCCACAAATGTGCAAAGCCGTCCTGGGAGATCCTTCATGTGTTTCCATGAAGGCCAAGATACTTACAAGTAGTCTACCACCCATCCATTAAAGGTAGACAATCTGGTAACTGATAAAGCAGATACCAAGTCAAATTCAATTTTCCTTTGCAGATAAACTGAAAAGCATTAATGTGATAATATGGAGAAGCTAAGAATATCTTTGTAAAGCAGGGTGGCCTATAGGTTGGTTTAGTGTGATGGCTGTAATTGAAAAGCCAAGCCAAATATGAGCAGGCATTGATCCATGTAATTTAAATAAAGCCATAAAACAAGATCTGGTGTCTGGTGTGCATATGTATGCAGACACATGCATGCAGACACACACAACCCTACGCTTTGAATTGGAAATACTTTTTCTCTTATACTGTCAGATATAAGAGAACTTAGGGAAATAAATATAAGCCACTTAAACTGAGAACTTTCCAAATGGGAAATCATCATGAGTATATAGATTCTGTGATATTCCTGTCAACTTTAGGATCCCAGAGTTCTCTGGAATGGGATTGGATCTAAGAGAGCCTTAGAAATTATGGACTTTTTTCATTCATCAAACAGTTTTCCAGGATTGGACTCATATAGGATAGCATCTTTCATTTCCTCTGATTGGTCTTGGGTTTTTTTTAATGATACTTCCTAAGGCTTTGGGGAGAAGAGGGGGAGCAACATTTGTTAATTATTGGGTACATGATGAATTCTCATTTTGGGCAGTACCACTAGATGTGGAGAGCCAGGTTGATGTAGTGGGGAAGGCACCAGGTTAGAAACCAGGAGTCTGTGAGTTGTTGTCCTGCTTAGGCACAAAGCCAGCTGGGTGGCCTTGAGCCAGTCACTTTCTCTCAGCCCTAGGAAGGAGGCAATGGCAAACCACCTCTGAAAAACCTTGCCAAAAAAACTGCAGGGACTTGTCCAGGAAGTCTCTGAGAATCAGTAACAATTGAATGGATTAAAAAAAAAAACTACATGCTACTAGAGATATTCTCAGGTGGCAGAAACTTCAAATCTGGGTTTAGCAGACATCTCATACCCCCAAGAACCATCTTATGGGTGTGGCCTGGGAGTCCATGGCTGATCACCCAAAATTTGATGATACATTAAATCTAAATCTTGGAGGATTTCTGTGATCAAAATCCAGGACAACACTTCTCCTCCTCCTCCTTCCCTTCTGCCCTTCTATTGTATGTATGTATGTATATACATAGATTATTTGCTGGAGCTGACAACACTTAAAACTACAGAAGTTTAACTCATTTAATGGAAAAAGAAAAATGAGACTAAAACAGATATAAAAAAGGAAAGAAAAAAAACCAAAAACAACCAGAAACTTTAAATAACATAAAGTAACAGTTACATTGCTGTGGAATGGGTACCTTCCTAAGTGGAGATGGTTCTGATTATGGTAGTACATAAATATAACAAATAATAAATAACTGGGAAGATGTTAAGTAATCAGTAAAGAGCCAACAGAAGTGGTATCAACCTAGGCTTTCAAAACAGGGAATTCCACACTTTATGCAAAGCCTTTGATTTTATTTCCACCAACCATGTCTTGCTCCACATGTGGCTGGTGTGAAGATGGCCACCAAGGGATCCTGGAACTAAGTCCTTCAAGGCATTTAAGGTCAGCGCTAGTAACCAGAGCGGCCCGTAGTCTTGTCTATCAGCACGCAACAACTTTCTTGCTGTTGCGTTCTGGAACCCTTGTAGTTCCAACGCCTTTTCAAAGATAGTCCCAAGGGCGGTCCAAAATCAGATAAGATTTATTCATTCTCATATGAGGTGGTTATGAGACTTGGCAGTCTCATCTGTCTCCCAACCTCTCTCCACCGAAGAGGGGGTTTGGGCCTGAAAAAGTCTTTATTTTTTTAAATAATACATTTTATACATAGAGAGAAGAATGGAGCCAATCAGCCAAGAAGCACTTAGGTGCTTGCGTGGAGATTTGAGATGGCAGCAGAATTTCAGAAAGGGGATATATTTCATCAGGTTTGGCAGGATCGCAATAATTACTAGGGTAAGTGCTGTATGGTATGGCACTCCAGGGATCTTAAAGGTCCCTGCCTGGTTTAATAGAAGCCCTGCTTAGAAATTATGTCTCCCCCAGACTCTTTTAAAATGGCATTGCATTCCAAAACATAATGGCTGCTGAATCTTCATCAACATTCCCCAACATATGTCAGTCCTAACACTGTTTGTGTGAGATCACAACCATTGCAAATTGACTGACGCATTTACCACCCTTACATTTCATGCCACCCAGCTTGATATAGCTGACTCCCTTCATGTAACTACTTCATCCCAAAAAGGTTAACTTGTTTATTGTGACATATATGTGCATTAAGTACAGATGAATCTGTGAGTTTTGGTTTCTCTCACTTGTTCACGTTTCCAGCCTTTAGTTTGTCCTGGTTTTGCATTAACTTGACTTTAAAAACTATTTACATAATAATTCTTATGTATGCTTTAGGAGATTTCACCTAATATATGCCATTTGATGTGCTGATCTACTACACGTATGCCTTTTTACACATTGTTTCCTAATGCCATTGGACAACTGTATCTGGATACTAATGTGCATTTCTGTACATTCTTTTTATTCATACCTGTATTTCTGTTGCATCTTCCACTAGTATAAATATTGGTCCACACCATTTTTGTTTGTTAAATCAGGAGAGTTGCATGCAAATTGGAAATGTGACTTTCAAAAGTAAACTGAGTTTCAGTTTGTACTGGTTTGAATGTATGATTAGGACAATTTCATTAAAATGTAAATCCAATAATTCTTCTTCTTACTGTGAATGGGCCCAATCTCATCGGCTGCTTTTGTCTGGTTGCTAGTTTGTTTCTCTCTCTCTCTCTCTCTCTCTCTCCCTCTCTCCCTCTCTCCATCTCTCTCTCTTATGGGGATTGTATGAATGGCATGACTTTTTGGGCTTTAAAAATAGGATCTGGTTGTCCTGTTCAGTTCTGGCCATGAAATTCCCTGCAAAGCTGTGGATGAACCACTCCTGTACAATGTGTTTCACAGACATTAAAGGTGAGTCATGGCGTACATCAAGTAGTCCTTGGCTTTAGAATTTCTTGCTGCATTATTAGAAATGTTGAAACTGTTAAGAGATCACAGTAAGGAAGGAAAAAAGAATCGTGATATATTCAAATGGATATTACCGTTTAGAGATAAACCAGGAACTTCAATTTCTAATCTCATTTTGTTAATGTCTGAGTAGTATCCTGCCTGGTGACTCTGTAAACTGGAGCAAATCAGATTTGATGCTACCGGGTCTCAGTAATCATTTCTAGGGTTGTGTTTTGAATTTTTTTTTCCCTTTAAAAATTAACTTGATATAAAAAGTCCTGGGAAGCTTTCTCAACTGCTAAATTTGAATATATCTCCTATTTTGTCCTAAATGAAAGAGATTCCTGACAGATTCATCAAGAATTCCTCTGATTATTTGTAAGGTGAACATGATTAAGGTGTATTTAATTGTTAGGCTTGTTTCTATTTTAGGAGGTCATCCCCTTTTTATTCCTTCATCATATGAAGCAAATTTATAGGCTATTAAATAACTTCAGTTAGTACAGGCATCCCTCAAGATTTTAACTTGCCTGAATTACAATTACCTGTTAGGAAAGGTGGATTTAATTTAATTAGTCACTGGGTGCCAGTTTAGGATTCTGCTCCTGGATTTAACTTGAAAGTTATTATTTAGCCCCAGTGAAATCTTGGCAGGTATTGGAGTCTTTCTTGAGGGATCTGCTTTAAAAGCAGCTTTAATATTGTGGCTGGCTGGAGAATTCTGGGAGTTGAAGTCCACACATCTTCAAGCTGGAAGTTGAAGTCCGCACATCTTCAAGCTGCCAAGGTTGAGAAACACTGTTCTAGATAATTGCATATCTTTGATGCCTGCATGATGAAAAAATAATAATCGAATAAAAATGCGATTGCCTTCAAGCATAGGGCTTTCTAGACATCTCTTCTTTTTGTCACGCCAAAGCCGTGAACACAAATATGTATGTTTATTATTGCTCCTGCCCAATTTGGTACACCTTAGAGATTAAATCATGAAGCTAATGAAGATTTGCTCCCTCTAAGCTGGCAGAGAGTTTGGTTCCTCTCCTTTTCAAGCATGACTCCATAAAATATTAATCCACTGCTCATAAATGGTTAAAGATGTTAAATAGAGGCAGGGTCAGTGTGCCTTTTCACATTTCCTAAAATGTGCCAGATGAAGGTTTATAGTAAATATTACACTTAAAATGCACGCTTTGATGGGGGTGTTGGCGGCCTTTAAGAATGATCAGCCAAAGTACAGCTCTGCCAAAGATCTAATCCATTCCCCGAGTTGGCCACCTTTAACCCCACTAAGTACACAGCGGAGCTTTCACTCTGGCCACATGAATGACTAGATGTAATAACAGTCCCCCAACCTTTTAACCTTCACGTTGGATTATCTAAAAAGGCACGTTCCATGTCGGAGCCTCGGTGTGTATGTGTGTGTGTGTTTATCAGAAAACTACTTGTGGAAGAGCCTATTTTCAGGGTACCATTATTTAAATCATTGACAAGTTTACGGGGGGAAAAAGACAAAAGAAGAAAAATGGCTTATTAGGAGAGTCTCTTCTTGCACCTATAAAAACTGCAAATGGAAAGGATGTAATAGCACATCCATCAGGGAAATGTTGTAAAAGATCATCAATTATGATGGCTAACCAAACCACTTTGATCAAGAAAAATGATGGCTCGCCGCTTTTTGCCTTTTACAGGGCTCTGCAGTTATCACCATCAAGCTTAAGTGATGTTCTTAAATCTGGAATATGGACAATATCAGACTTCCCTGTCCAGATGCCTTCCACGTAGTTCCTAAAAATTCTTTCCCCATGGCCTTCAACCCGGGTGGCAATCCCAACCCAAAACAAAACAAACATAAAACAAAAAAGTGGGAGAAGGCTTTATATAAGTCACGCTACTTGCTTTCATTTGCTCTGAAAAAAATTATAGTCCAGCCTCTCCTAATTATTGAAGTGTTTTTGGAAGTGTGAAGGCAAAGAAATGAGGAATAGTCAAGACCTAATTTGAAATATTATTTATGACTACAGTAGGGACATGTATGGAATATACATGTTTTAGTATGCATATACTCACATTCTGTTCTGTATGTGAATGTGGTCCGAGAATTTT
Source organism: Python bivittatus (assembly GCF_059951505.1). Classification (NCBI taxonomy): domain Eukaryota; kingdom Metazoa; phylum Chordata; class Lepidosauria; order Squamata; family Pythonidae; genus Python; species Python bivittatus. The sequence continues at coordinate 7,943,274 of NW_028277085.1, read as the reverse complement.
GTCACCACCTAAATATCTTTGGGAACTTCATAGGGAGAGTAAGATAAGCTATTACTGTCTGTTTATCCAGTTTTTATCCAGGAGCTGTTAATCATTTTTATTTAGCTATTCTAGCTATCAGTATTCATGGAGTTGTCCCTTCAGAATTACTCTACTATTTCCCATGACCCTCACTGCTTGTTTTAACAATGAATTCTTAAGTTGTTACACCTTGTACAAAGCAATAGGACCAGAATGTCCTGTACACCCTGTATCATGATGAGGAACATTCCTTATTCCCAGACATCAGAGTAGTTACAGATGTCAGACATCAGTTAACTCCTCCTTGCAACCTTACAAGGCTGATGGGAATGGTACTTTTGTGACATCAGGAGGACTGCAGGTTCAGAATCTTTGGTTCTGTCCTAAGTCTGATCACAGTTTGTGAGAGAATAGGTTTTGATTAAGATCATAATAATGAAATAATGTTGTCGGAGAGATGTTGAGCTTTAGATCTATTGCACTTTGCAAGAATGATAGCATTTTTGCACCCCAGAAAAGCTACCTCAATGAAAGATACTGGTCTGGATCTCTTCCAATAACTGAGTAATACCACTGTTCTGCTTTGAAAAAAGAAGCTTTTGATACCTGCAATAACACTGCTTTGAATGATTTTCTGTGAAGGTCTTGATAGTTCATCACAAACCTGCTGAGAAAGCTTTATCCTCCAAGCTAAGCCTTTCCATTGATAACAAAGTAGAGATGGAAAATGATTTGCTTTTGATTGAATTTATTGATAGGCTTAGTGCACAAAAGCCAATATTCATTTTAGAGTGGAAGATTAGAAGAAAAAGAAGCCAATTGATTATGGATCAATATCTCAGTCCATGAATGAATTATTCCATAATGACAATATACCAACTTAGATATGGGATAACTAATTATCTGTACCTGTTTCTGACCACAACTGATCATATCAAGAATTAATATGAAATTCACGTGATTTTTGGGGGGGGTATCATCTTTCCCCCCGATATTCTGTTTTAGAAATTTTCCTTGGATCTTACTGATGTCTGAGAGAGAAATATCTGTTGAAGAGTAACATAATTAGCAAGTAATCCTTGGATTTGCATAAAGTATTCTGACTAGTATCCCTTTGCATAAATATATCTATAGATATACTTATCTAAAGTACTTTACCCAGGAATGAAAAAAATAAATGCTATCTAATAATAATAATGATCATTGTAACCCTGCCATGAGATATCATCTTATAGGAGTGGTGGTGCTTGGATGATTCAGTGATGGGAAGAACGATGGTGAAAGTGTAGCTCCTGGAAGGGCCACCCATGCCAGAAAGATCTCAACTGAGGACCCAGACTAGGTACATTCCACAACCCATTTGCAATGGTGAAAACTAGAAAATAGCTTTCTCTCCCAGATTGCTCATTGCCCAGATCAACAAGGATCATATCTGATGGTGTAGAGGAATGTGGAGGTAACCTTGATGAAGGAATGGATGAGCCAGTAAGAGAAGGTGACAACTCAATCCTGGGGAATGGAAAAGTGTGAGAAAGAAATTCAAAATAACCTCACCTCACCTGTAAGATATTCTGTAAGGTTTAAGAGGGGGCAGAAGAAAACTCTGGCAGGCTCTCAAGATTCTGTTGTTATACTCTACAGCAAATAAAGTAGCATTCCTGGAATCCTTCCAATGTCTGTTTTCTGACTTGACCTACCTTGAAGGGCTGACTGATACTGTGGGCATCAGATGACAAGCGGTCTATAGGGCTCAGATAGGCGACCAGGGTGTGGAACTGCAAAGGAACTGGAAGGTGAATAATAGGAAAATAGGTGAATAAAAGGAAAAAAATTGGACAAAAATGGAAAACAGATTGATTGTGGAAAGTAATTACCAATCTAGGTCATCAGAAATGGGAGTTCAAACAGACCTTTCCAAACTCAACAGAAGCTAATGGATCAGTGTTATGTTATGCTGAAAAGCAAGGTTTTCCAACTGAGTTGGAAGCTATTGAGAGGATAGCAAATGATAAATGTGTGCTATCTGAACAAGCTGAAATTACAGATAATTTGAATTTTGAACAACTAACACTGAGTGAAAGTGTGGACATTTTAGAAGGATGTGATCCTGATCTACAAAACAGTGGATAACTCAGGAAATAGAAGCACTACAGTTAACCAATTAATAAACAGAATTGGTTGGGAAAATTAAGAAAAAAATTCAAATGGAAGAACTGGAAGGAATACAATTAGCACTACTAAAACAAATAAAAAGATTTAGCTAATCTTTTGCATGACATTAACATGTCAATGAAAGCAATTCCAGCAGAACCTATTAAAGAAACAAGCCAACTTATGTACTCCACTGTTTGTGTTGTAACAATAGAACACAGGGCTTAAAATAAGGATGCCAAAGGCATTTATAAAAGGAAAGCCAAAATGGAACAGGAAACCTAGAACAGAAAGTCAAAAAATTGGGGAAGATTTGAACAACCTGAAGAATCTACAGCAAGGCTATATTAAAAATGAAAAAGTGAGCCTATTCTTATAAATCAATACAGTATTGGAGCCAAAACCATTACAGAAGTTTCAGAAGAAGTGGGACAACAATTGTGGCATTAGTGCAGAACATTCAAAAATATGAAAGCAGAATGAATCAGTTTAAACAAAAGACCATGTTTATTCTACAAAAGACTAGAAGCTGGTCAAGGAAAATATGAGCCACCTACCAATCCTGAGAAAGAAAAAGAATGTTGAATGTTGGAAAACTTTGTGGGAAAACAATAAGGAACACAATAAAAAAGAACAATGGACCCACAAAGTTGGGAAAGAATTTGATGGAATGCAAAAGGAAGATGTAGTGATAACAACAGAAATAATAAATGTAGGTCAAAAAGATCAAACACTGGAGTGCCCTGTGAAAAGATGGACCTCCTGGCTTTTGGCTCAGACACCTGACAAGTCTACACTCATAACTAGCAACAAAGCTGAATGACCTCTAAACAATCAAGACTGAAGACTGGATGATATCTAGTACAGAAAAGCAAAGGAAAATGAACTGACCCCAACAACTACAGGGCTATAACTTGCCTACCTGCTACATTCAAGTTGTTTCCTGGAATTAAACCAAATCTAATATATGCTTATTTGAGAGAAAATGCCATTTTCATGGTAAAACAAAAGTTGCCAAAATTCATGTGGTACTAAAGACCAGCTATTAATTGACCACATAACCCTTAAAAACTCAAAGGAAATTTTTAAAAAGCTTTTGATGATCAGGAAAGACTATACAGAAGTATTTGACTCACTTTCCCCCAACTGCATTTGAAAATGCTTGGTCATTTTTGGAAGGAGCAGAAATATTACAAGATTCCTGCAAATGTCAGTGGCTATGTGGAAAATCAGCCTTATGGGAAATGGAGGAAACTAGGGAAGTATAAATAAAACAAGGTATATTTCAAGGAGATGCATGGTCACTGTTAATGTTTGTACCAAACAATTCCACTCAAAAAGCATACAAAGTCAGGAAACAAAGGCTCAAATAAACCATTTGCTTTATAGGGATGACCTAAGTCAACAGCTAAAATCAAGTCACTGTTGGATACTGTCCACATATGTAGTGAAAACACAGGAATGAAATTTGGCCTGGAAAAATGTGCTAGTCTGGTAATTAAAGGAGGCAAGATTATAGAAGATGGGCTACAGCTAATGAATGGAAATGCCATTAGACACCTGGCACCTGATGAAGAATACAAATACTTAGGATTAATGGAAGTGTCTGATTTATTGCATGGCCAAATTAAAAAGACCACTAGTTCAAATTATATCAAACAGGTCCAAAAAAATTTAAAATCTAAACTGAATGCAGAAATATTGTCAAAGGAATAAATACTTGGGCAGTCATTGTAATTAGATATACCACAGGGATAATTGATTGGATGCAAGCTGAATTGGATGATCTTGATTGGAAAATAAGGAAACTAATGATCATACATCATGCTCTTCATCCAAGAAGTGACATTGACAGATTATTCGTACCCAGAAATAGAGGTGGTAGAGGACTATTGCAAATAAAACAAACTGTGGAAGAACAAAAACATAGTCTGAATGCATACTTTTGGAAAAGAGGCTGTACCTATACAAGTTTGTAGGGAAAGTCTCCTGAAAATAAGAAAAATTAAATGCAGATACAAGAAGGAAGTACAGGTAGTCCTCGACTTATGACCACAATAGGGATTGGGAAATGTATCATTAAGAGGTGCAGCTGTTAAGCAAGGCATCATGTGACCACACCTCATTTTACAATCTTTTTTGCTGCAGTCATTAAGTGAATCACATGGTTCCCCTTTGACTTTGCTTGTCAGAAGCCAGCTGGGAAGGTTGCAAATGGCAATCATGTGACCCTGGGATGCTGCAACTGTTGTAAATACATGCGGGTTGCCAAATGTCTGAATTTTGATCATGAGACTGTGGGGACACCGCAACAATCAAGGACTGGTTGTAAGTCACTTTTTTCAGGACTGTCATAACTTTGAATGGTTGCTAAACAAATGTTTGTAAATTGAGGATTACCTGTAATTCAAAGTTGGATGATTACCTGGAAAGAAAATAACTCCATGGCAAATATGTGCATGATATTGAAGGAAAAGCAGATCAGACTCTAAGATGATTGTGGTTAAAATCTGGAACATTTAAAAAAAAGAAACAAAGGGAACAATAATGGCAGATCAAGACAAGCCCTGCAAACCTATACCACCAAAGTCAAACCTGAACATCTTGATAATAATGCCAATTATATAAAATTAAAGATGAAAGTGTAGACCATCTCATTAGTGGCTATAGTAAAATTGTTGAGAGTATAAACAATGCCATGAAAGGGTTGCAAAAATTGTCCATTGGAAAGCATGTAGAAAATTTGGTTTTACTGGTTGCAAGGCATAATACACCAGACATTACTGTTATAGAAAAGAAGGTGAGGTTCACTGGTGTGGCAATAACTGGAAACAAACTGATGAAAAACAGTGGGAGAAGATAATAAAATATCACGATTTATAAATTGAGACTGAAAGTTTAAGGGGGAAAAACTTAATTGCGTTACCAAATGTAATTGGGGCACTTGGTACAATATCAAAAAGATTCAACAAATTTTTAGAAATGTTAAGCTTAATAGACTTGAAACCAATATTTCTGCCAGAAACTACCCTGCTTAGAACAGCTTACATTTTACAATGGTATGTCCATGACTCCTAGCTTCTTTGTTAGGACCCAAATCATTGGAATCAATGCCCAGTAGATTAAACTGCGATGTTCATTTGGATGTATGGAAACACTAGATAATTCTAATATACTTTATCTGACTGTTTCCAGACAGTGGCATTTGAGGGTTATTCTGTTTAATCTTTGCAATGTTACTTCATTAAGTCCAGAAAAATTAAAGATCACTCTGAGAAGACTGAGTTAGGAGAAGAATGTCAGGCAACAACCCAGAGCAAAAACAAGGAATCTCTTCCAAGATTTTGGGCAGATCCTTGGAAAGCAATAATTCAAGATGCTAGACAAAATCCAGGGAAGACTTTAAATCAGTTTTTCCCAAGTAGTAGAATTACAACTCACAAAAACCCTCTATCAGCTCCATCAATTCAGCTTGGGGAAAGCTGGCTCAGATCTTGTATATCAGATCAATTATTTAGTCCCCCCCTCAAATTACTGAATAAAAATCTAATTGTTCATGTGTCTTCAAATGATAAGTCATAGTTCACTGGAATTTATCAAATTAGGAACAATCTATACATGGATGCCCACTTGTTACAATGGTTCGTTGGTTTTGGAAATAATACTGTAGTTAAGAACCTTAAAGTGATATTGTTGAACTATGTTCTTAAATATGGAATTTGTCATTTCATCAAGCCTGGGCCATAGCAAACAGGCTTAATTTTACATAAAAATGGAGGGGGGGGGGAGCCATATCCTCTTGATTTTAAAGAATGGATTCAGGATTCAAGTCTGTTACTTTATTTCTGAGAAGTCTCTGAGTTCTGAAAAAGAAGATTGCTATAGGTTGCGATATGGTCTAGATCAGTGTTTCTCAACCTCAGGGACTTTAAGATGTGTGGACTTCAACTCCCAGAATTCCATGCTGGCTGGAGAATTCTGGGAGTTGAAGTCCACACATCTTAAAGTCCCTGAGGTTGAGAAACACTGGTCTAGATTTAATGCTAAGCTTAAGGGCTAAATGAATAGATATTACATAGATATTTTCACCTTTTTATTAATTAGTCTTTTCTCCTTTTTTCTTGTTATGTTTAGTTTATTTTCATCACCATAATATGTCTAGTTTTTTTCTTCACTGTATAAATGCCATTTATCAGTTTTTTCCCCTTGTTGATATTGTGTTGTGTTGTGTTTTTTTAGATTTTACCATTAACATTTTGTGTGTGTGTATGTGTGTGTGTAGCTTGCCACAATGGACTAGTTTCTTTGACTTGGAGGAAAAATAAAATGGCATAAGTAATTAAAGCATAGATAAACATGGAAACTTCAAAATAGCATTTTTGTGTGTTTTCTATAATAGAGTATATGTTATGCTACAGCATAGGCCAAACATTTCAAATATGCAGATTTAGAGAAAAAAAAAATTGATTTGAATTGAATTGTACTTCTCTGCATAGCATGGCAAGATGAATCAAATTTTGATTGCATCATTTACATTCCAAATTTGGTTTTCAAGTACGTTTGATTTGGCTTAAATGAGAATTCTGATGCTATTCATTAATTAAGACTGAAGGTTCTCTGAGCTTTATAATTGGTTCCTGAACAGGTGTTTTCTTTCTGTCTTTGAAGGAAAAGAAAAGAAAAGAAAAAGAAAAAGAAAAGAAAAAGCTTCAATCAAAATACCTACATATATTTTCAGCATTTGTATACAGAATGTTTATAAAGCATGGCGTGAAATAGGCAACTCATGAAAATCTTTACTGAAAATGGATTTTAATCTACTTTTTACTTGTTCCATTTAATATAGTTGTCCCATCCTTCAGCTGTAAAGAATTTTCACTGCAGCTAATGTGAATAGAACAACCTTAAGAAAATATATGTTAATGTGTGTCAGAGAGGGGGAAGAGAGAAGTGGAGAACATTTATCATTTCTAACATTTCCTGGCTTCCATGAGCTGGGTTAATGCACAAAGAACTTCGATGGGTCTTTCTCTTTTAAGTCCCTGTCATTAAAACCAGCCAGAAAATCTGATCTCATTGGACCCCAGTCCTGGAATATATTGGACGGATGAAGAGGCTTTGAAGCCATGATATCTAAGGTGGCATTTAATCCACTCCAGTATTCCCTGTTTTGGATCCCTCCCCTGGCAGAAACGTTACCAGTTAGATCTAAAACTACAGACCATTCCACTATTTATTCTCCCAGTATTTATTTGTTATTTTTAGTGCCAATCTCTCATGCATGGAGGTACACAGAATATGTAAATCTACCCTGACTATAAGTAAAAGATGCAGAAGAAAAACTGTTTCAGACTGCAGTTCACTGAAAGAAATGCAGGAATATGTTTATATATTTCAAGGCTGCCTTGAATGCTTCTATTAAGGAAGTCTTGTAAATGAACAGTGAGAGGAATTCTCTTTTGTATCTGGCCTTTTTTTTCATATGTAGAGTATAGGATGAATTTTAATGTTTTATTTATTTTTATTTCTTAAATTTATATACTGCCATAGCTCAGCAACTTCTGGTGCTCAATAGCATTAAAATTCAATAAAATACACCAACTACAATGTCTACAGTAAAGTAACGATATAAAAATTAAAATAGCAATACAGCAACAAACCATAGGTGACATCTTCCTTGACCCCGAAAGCCTTTCAGAATAATTCTGTTTTAAATAACTTCTTCAGGGTCACTTTATGCTGGGAAAGGTGAAAGGAAAGAGAGGAAGAAGAGGATGACCAGCATCAAGGGGGATGGACTCCATTTCAGTGGTGATGACAGCACCCTTGGAGGAGCTGAAGGACCAGGTTAGGGCCAGATCATCATGGAAAAAATCTAAGTGGTCGCTAAGAATCAACACTGATGTCATGGCACATAATCAGTCAAATCCATCAAGAGGGCCACTTTACATATGAGGCCAGTTTCACTTCTGAAGGGAGGTGAAGGGAACTTCCAAAGTTATAGAAGTTTAGAGCCTTCACATACACACAAAAAAACCCTGGACTCAGCCCACCTCACCTCTAAAAATGAGGCTCTACAAGCAGAATCTCTATGGATGAGGATCTCAGATGGGAGTCTTGAAAGTGTTTAGGGCCAAATGATAGAGTTTATATGTCTCTTTCAGCTGGTGGAAATCAAAGATTCATTTTTTAAACAATGGAGTAAGAGCATAGATTCCAGAAGGTTGAAGTCCCATCTGTAAAGGTTCTCCATTTCTTACCAATTGAATTATGAAGAAATGGCATCAGAGCCCACTACTTATGGAAATCTATTTAGCATTAATTGTGTTTGTGTGTGTATGTGCATGTTTTTGTGTGCAGGTACCTATTCTAAGACTTTGTTCTTTTAAAGACAAACAATTTTAGGTAAAACTATTTTACCTGAATAGATTCCATTACATCTCTGGGAGATTAAGTTTCACGAGTGAGAGCTGCATGTAAATCAGTGCATTAAGTTCTTGTCACACTATGTTCCCGGCTTGCTATGGGAAATGTGGATCTTGACAATTCCCTTACCACAGACTCATTTGTTTCAGCTCCTTTCTTGTAAATTTGTGCTTTGGCTTAGCAAAATGGCAGCTCCTGGTGATCATTTATCATATTTGATTGTTCTCCAATGATTTTTAAGCACAGACACCTTCCTTTTCATCAGCAGCGGAAGCGTGCTTTATATAAAGCAATAGTTTCAGCTATAAGATCCAATGGCACTCTTTTTTTTAAAAAAACCTGTTTTTGGCGCTAATAGCTTTTCCCCTGCATTTAAGTCTTCCTGTCTCTTAGATGCTGAGACAAATGTGACGCTGCCATTATAGTCCTAAGCTGTAAGTGCGCACTTTGAATGCTGACACTGTCAATTCCTCGCAATGGCATTGCATAATGCCATCTATCATACCTATTTATGACTGCTCCACGAAAGGGAAGTGGGGGAAGGAGAATACTCTTTAAATTACACGACTCTTTTTGTTACAAATAGATAATTAACTGGTTACACTCTTGGAATTATTTGATGAGAGGAGCAGTGAAATGTGAAGGGCCTTCTAACTAGCCTCAGATAGAGCTTGTTATCATCTACAGGTGCACACTTTGAATTGTTTCTTGTAATTAGTTTGAGAGCCGGATGGAACGGAAGAGAAAGCAGAACATTACCTATGGTGGCTCAGGATTGCCGGTGAAAATTAAGGTATTGGTTTCCAGGCTAAATTCAGCTCTTGCTCCATGTCTTAAAGGGGGGGGGGGGGGAAGACAGAGGTCAGATGTGGAGAAGGGGGAAAAAAACATGCTGGTAGGTTTCCATCAGGGGATGGAGCAGGAACGGAATCTTTCCTTGGCTGTGAAGAGACAGCAATTCTTTGCACAGGGATAAATACCAGGAACATTTTGCTTGTATTCAGTGCCTGTTATCCTTCCAACCTTCTTTCCTTTTATATAAATGTATTAGACGACTGATCTGTTTATTAAGGATTGTCAGATCTTACCTGGAGACCTCAGGGGTTGAAACTTAGATGCCCAGCATGAAAAGCAGGTGCTTTTCTACTGAGATGCGGCCCTGTCTTCTTGACAACCCTTTCCCCACTACACTGTATATATTTAGAATAGCAATAATAACTCTTCACTATTTTGTGTGTTGGCTTTGACTAATTCTGAGAGCAGCTACCCAGTTTTTAAAAATCTGTTAAGGAAACCATGCACATCTGCATGTTTAAGAGTTCTCAGTGGATTAGACATTGAGGCTCATCTAATTTCTAACAAATGTCTGAAATATTACATGGCTTTTTCCACAGTTGTTATATTGTGATGGACTTTTGAAGAGCCCATCCTCTGGATTTCACAGAGTTTGCAGGAAAGTAATCTTCTGAAAGTTCCTGGTGCAGTTGCAGAAGAATGGTGTCTTCTGGCACAGAGAATGCAAATTTTGAATAAAAGCTGTAGATGGAAGAATTAGTAACTGGCACATGAACAAAGCTCAGACTTCCTTATTGCCTCCCTGCTCCACAGAATGGGCAATAATTTTAACAATGATTGGGTCCAAGAGAGTCATTAAAAAAAACCTCTGTTATTTAAATCTGCATTTTAAAATCTACTGACATCTTTAAGCTGAAAGTGTATCACAGCATTAGAAAAGTGCAAGATCTCTTGGAGGGTTAACAGTGAATGGAAGTGTGTCTCAAACCATTTCTTCTAGGAAGCTGCAAACGCTTGAACTCCCAAATATCTTTTGGAAAATCTGTCCCAGCCCCATTTCCTTTATTTGAATCTCAAATTTTACATCCTTTTGGTTAACTCATCTCATTCAGGATACAGGGAAAGGTAACCCATCGCTAAAATGCAAATGACTGTATGACAGCAATAGTCATTTCACATGCAACTGTTCAGGACATTACAATTTATGTTAATCTGAATTCATCAAGGTACAGAGATTGATTTAAAATCTCTGCAAGACAAACTCATGACTGTGCACTTTATTACTGTAGAGGAAGAATGGAAATAGCTGCAATCATTAGCCCGCTGTGATAGAGCTCTGAAAATTAGGAAGAGAATTATTTGGATGCTCAGTTTTTTGCATTTTGATAGACCTGAGTTTAAAAGAATCAGATTCTTTAAAAAACATCTAATAGAAGGACCAAATGTTGATCTCGTTGGCTTCAAGCCACGATGGTCATAGTAGAAATACTGCACATCTGAGTTCTGAGGTAGCCTTGTATGGACATTCTCTCCCTTCCAGGAAATAATAATAATAATATATTATTATTATTATTATTATTATTATTATTATTATTATTATTATTATATAAATAATATAATCATGCTATCGCTGCCTTTTCTTCATGCTATGAAAGGGCAGCTCCTATCCTCAAGCAAACTCTGCTAAAAGTTATTCACATGACAGATCAGAGACTGCTCCAAACTTCTGAGCCTCTTCCCTGTACCTGATTCTTGTACTTTCTTAGACATGCTGGTTGGAGAATAAGAAGCAAACGGAATATCAGTTTAGAATGGAGAAAGTATAAAAGTGATCACTGTCATGATATAGATATGCATAGGCCACATTTCCTTATATTTGAGCCCTTGCCAAAAATAGACCTTCCTTCCTTCCTTCCTTCCTTCCTTCCTTCCTTCCTTCCTTCCTTCCCCTTCCCCTTCCCCTTCCCCTTCTCCTTCCCTTCCCTTCCCCTCCCTCCCTTCCTTCCTTCCTTCCTTCCTTCCTTCCTTCCTTCCTTCCTTCCTTCCTTCCTTCCTTCCTTCCCAGGTATCTTTCCCAGGTAATATAGTTCTCTTTTTTATATATACATATGTACAGATCACAATTTTTCTGCTATTATTTTCCTTTGAGTAAATGAAATGTGAATTTGGTCATGTCAGATTTAAGGGAGAAACAAAAATCAATTTAACACTCTTTTTTCAAGCCACGTATTTGGAACCCAATGCCCCAGGGCACATCACAGGCTGTCAAACATGGCAAAATAAATATTTAACAAGCGAAGTAAGACAAATGGACACAGGAGGGGGGAAATAGAGAAGAGCCTTAAAATAGACCCCACTTTGTGTTGCAAAACATAAAAGAATCACATTTCATACCTAGTAGAGTAAATTGATATGAACTATTAGGTACACAGAAGAACAGATAAAGGCCATTTAGAAATTGAACAAAGCACAGCGATTAAGTCTTTCCAAAAGACGGAACTAAGATACATGAAGCTTCATAAATTGGTAACAGTATTTTAGAGTCAACCCTATTATCACCCCTAGCCCAATTAGCTCTTTTTTCAATGGAGGGCAATGGAATAGCAGGAACTTGATCTGGCAAGGCTATTTTCAGTACCTGGTGCACTTTGCACTTAATAACAGTGCTGAAGGGAAAGAGGTGAAAACTCCTTGCAAATAAAGAAGAACAAAAAGCAATCAAATTTGAGAAGAAATATAGATTAAAACTTCACTCAATCAGCCGCAGTATTTTCCTTTGGATAAAATGGGATCAAAGCAAGATTTTAACTGGCAGAAGGGGGAAAAATGATAAGAAAGTTGGAGCCCTTTTTTAAATTGGATTCTGGGGAAGTGCAAGATAAATCCATACGTTTGACAAAATACTCTATAGAACAATTCAATGTTTAGGATATTGTAGTATCATTAGCTGGATCACACAATATAATAAGTCATAGTTTATTTTAAACATGGATTATGGAAGAAACCATAATTGGCTAGATTAGTATAAGCCACTAAGCCATAAATAGTAGCTTGTAATCTACAAGGGCTGGGTTCATTTATCACACTTAGAACCAAGCAAACAGCATAATGGTGTGATGTGTGAATCCATTCAATAACTGAAACTTTGGATAAATCAGACTTTTTTGTTCCTGTACACTTAGGGCATTCAGGAAGATGTGCCCTTTATATCTTTCTTTGAAGGCCTCCTCTTTCTAAAGAACATGAGAAGGAGAAGATGGTCCTGGAAGTTGCCCGTCAACAATTGTCATCTCAACAATATACTGAACAGCAGGCACATAGATCACCTGGTCCCAGTTTTCTTCAATGTATTGTGATGGCTGGCATTTTTATTAGAAGTTTAATAATTATTTCTACATTTGTCTCTGTTTATTAGGCAAATACCCCAAAATTCAGGAATGAACATGATGACTGCAGTCTACTGGGAAACAAAACAGTTGTGTAAAACCCAAAGGTTTCGGCATTACTGTTGACCTTGTTTGACATCCATAACTGACTTCAACTGGATGATAAGTCTTTTTTAAAACAGTAATACAGGGAAAACAGCATTTTCCACCAAGTAATTGATAGCATCAACTTTGTTTTCTTTTCTTTAATGGCAAAGCCTGCAGGTTACTGTGACTATTATAAACCTTGGTTTCCTACAGAAAGTTTAAGGCACTAAGAAAAATCTGCTCTCTGCTGGGTATTTATTATACCATAATTCCTACAGATAATGATCTGGTCATCTAAGGGAAAAGTCGATATTTAATACCAACGTGCTTGAGCTTATACAATACACTCTGTTAAAATAATAAGAATTTAGAAGAAATAATGTGGTGGAACTGTTAAAAAAATGAATGCATGACACTAGCTCCAAACCATCCTTGCAAAGCAATATTCCCAACAGCAAGACATAGCAAACCCAATAAATCCAGCCCTTATATGTTAGATAATTGGGTCTATTTTTCAGACAAATGCAACAATAAAAATTCACAATTTTATGTCATAAAATGCCTGCTGTTGCTTGCCTGCCAGTCGAACTAAAGATTTTACTTGAATGTAAGATTGCAATAGATTGAAGGTTTCACATTTCATAGCAGCCGAAATGTGGGAAGTCATTTTCAGAATTAAGCAATAACATTAAAATATGTGGGGGAGGAACTATTACATCTGAACATTGCTTGTCAGTAGCAATATCATTCCACAAGAAAGTTTCATGTGCCACTTTTATTGAAGGACCAGTTGATAAAACTTGGTTATTTTCATAACCCATCACATCCTTTACTCCAGTTCTCCTTATACCCTGTAAGAAAGATTAGTTTTGTGTATTACGTTTTTAACTACATTATTTCAACCTGGTACTTATACGGGCTGAAAAAGTGACAAACATTCCCGAATTGGGTTAAATAGTGTCAAAAGTGTGGGCAGCTTTCAGAGCTCCATTATGAGTCTTCTTCACCTGATGGATTGAATAGATTAGGAATGTTGTATCCCTACACCAGTGTTTCTCAACCTTGACAACTCTAAGACATGTGGACTTCAACTCCCAGAATTCCCCAGCCAGCATACAGGCTGGGGAATTCTGGGAGTTGAAGTCCACCTGTCTTAAAGTTGCCAAGGTTGAGAAACACTGCACTACAGCATCCTTTACAGATGTCCATTCAGCCTCTGATTAAGCCCCTTCACTGCAGAAGAGTCCATCACCATTTATTTATTTGATTGATTAATTGATTGATTGATTGGTATAGCTGTCCATCTCACATAAGTGATCCTGGGCAACTTACAAACAAACCCACCAAAGGTAACCCCTTGGTGCCCAATAAACTTCCATGGCAGTCTATTCCATTGTTGTAGAACTCTTTCTGTTACTTTTTTTTTTCCCTGATGTCCAAGTGAAATCTATTTCCTTGTCAACCCTTTGTTTCTGTTCTCTCTTCTGGAACAACCCTGAACAATTCTTTTCCAAGCATGGTTCTCATGGAAGTCACTTTAGCAATACCAGGATGGGGTTGCACGCATTCCAGCAACTGGACTATTTTCACTTTAGAAGCAATATATCCTCATGGACATTAGGATGGAGACCTTCTGATTTGCTGCCTAACAGCTTTCCAATAAAGCTTGTATTAAGTTTAAAATTTCGAAAATAAGAGTCTGAGGCAAAAGATGTACTGTCATGAATAGCATGGATGTGGACATGAAGGGGTCGTGCGATGCACGGTGTCCAATGGAAGCAAATGAAGTTAAACCCCCCTGAGCAATGCTTACTAACATTTCTTATGTTCACCTTCTGACCATTGTAAATCATTCCCCACACTTTAGCCCTGGGCATAATTACCTGCCAGTGTATTAAAAATGATTAAAATAGAATGTCATGAACTAGGCAAATTCTAGAGGCATAATGACATATGGTAGTAGCCCTATAGGATTTTAAAATTATATCCAGGAAAGGAAAAATGTGTTGGTTTTGTAGTCTATATAATTTTTCAAGCAGAAGTTAGACCTGTCCTGTTTCTGTATCAGTTTGCCATTTTTCCCCATCCCCAAATGAAAATCCATATGCATTTTCAGGCATACTTTTATTCAGCTGACAATGTCTGTGCATTATTATGACTTGTACCCAATTTCCTCTAATGCAAGCACTCTTTGATGAGGAAATGCATCGCAAGATTAAAAGAAGGGGGGGGGAACCCTAAAAGTAATCACATTCTAGTTCATGTGTGACATCAGAAAGTCTAAATTAGATCATTTCATATTAACATGAGGAGCAAATGAATTTCTTCCCTATCCCCAGTTGTAATACGTATCAGGAAGATTGCAAGGAACCTACAACGGCCCAAAAGACAGCTGTGCTTTCAGAATAGATACCAATTATTCAGATGGACCAACAGTAAAAATTAGGCAAAGAAAAACAAAATGAAATGTACTTACCCCCTCTATGATCTTGGTTATGATCTATTGTCATCAGCATCCGTCAGAAGCCTCTACAAAACAGAAAGGAAAGGGAACTTAAACAAAAAATCCTAAAACTGAATCCCTCCTGCAAAAAATATCAAGCTGACCCAATTTGCCAACCTTTCTCTGGAACCTAGGAAAACGCTCCTTCCGCTTTCTTCTACACACTTCTCTTTCACTTACGGAAGTCGCTTGCATTTACATTATACCTGCACCAGCATTTTCTTAGATAACTTTTTGCAACCATCATTAGATGGGATTGGAAAAGTGCTGGTGCAGGTGTGATATGATAAGCCTTGGATCTGAAAAGAATGGCATTTAATTACAAAAAGGGAGAAGGGAAGAGGCATAAGAAGGATGGCTTGCTTAGGATCCAGCTGTACCTGGACGATGGAAACGAAGTCCAGACAGGATCTTAGGGTTAAACAGAAAGGGTCTAGCAATGCTGATCAGTATGCAGACATTTCAGCAACTGTTCTGCTAAAACTGAGGCTTTAAAAGTTAAATTCTCAGAACCTACTCAAGGCTTCTCTGCTGGCCAGGATTGTTTTAGAAAGTCCCTTCTCTTGAGAAGGGTGTCCTGCAGGAGCTTATTCTCCTGTGTCGGTTTGCCTTCCTGGGAGGCAACGGGGTTCGTCCTTTATGGCATCTTCCCTGGTAGCTCAGCTGATGGTTCAGTGTCTGAGGGACAGCTACTTGGTCCATCTTAGGTACCCTAGCAGAAGTTTTAGCCAGTAGATAGATTAGATCAGGAGATTGTTAAAGATAACAATCTAGATCCCAGGTTCTATCCTGGAAATTCCTGGTAGGGGTCAAGTCTTCTCTAGCCGCTTTTTCAAGGCCAAAACTGGTGGCCAATCAGGAAGGGCATATATAGATATTTTCAGGGGTCTTGAAGTAGCAGTAAATATACTAAAATGCTCAACCCATTTTGTGGGTGGAATTGTACTTAGCATCCCTGAATCCATTTGTGGTATTGAGATGGCTACCAACTGCTGTTAGTAACAGTTTCCTAATGTTTAATTTAGGGTGCTTCCCCCGAAGAGTCTTGCAGAGAGGATATGACAAAGGAAAAGAATCAGGCAACAGAAAGCACTGCAGATCTGTGGGAAGCGTTCTCAGTGCCTTCATAACAGGTTTCTATTCAACATACGTGGTGTCGCATATGATATCTGCCATAGTCCACAATCATTCCAAGAAGGATGCATTGTCCCCGTAACTGAATATTCACACAAACTGAGCCTAAAATAGTTAACAGAAACTTTATTTTAAAAGCTGAAAAACCACTGCAAAACATTAATCTCAGAGGCAGCCTTTCAGAATGTCTTTGAATGGGAAAAAACCATCATTTCAATAGTGGCTTGATTATCTTCTACCTGCTCATTTTAAGAGAATTTGAAGACATCATTGACTGAATATCACACATGAAATTATGCAAAAGATCAACCACTTTATATCATCTGTAGGGATTGAACGTATATGGAACGATTTGCTGCATACCAATGATGCTGCAAACAAGGAGAGTGAATAATGTTTCCCAAGAGAAGAATGCAAACTTTACAGAGGGGGAGTGAAGGTTGCAAATGGCATTTTGGAGTGTCTCAGTCTCTTACAATAACAATTCCATAAATAAATAGCTGATCAACAATGAAAGAAAGCAGATAAACAAGACTAGCAAAGCTAGCATTTAAGATCTCCAACAATGCAATCAGGTTGGCAAGTGGTTTGAAAGTGGCTTTGTGAAATTAACAGGCAAGAAAACGTGTCATCTACTCATTGATTCGTCTTATGGCAGAGAATGACCTACGTTCTGATGGTCAAGTTTCTAAATTGTCCAGATTCACTTTCACTTTTTTTCACTGTTGCGCCATTAGGAAATATGTCGACTTCTCTAATGGGGTAAATGTAAGACAGGCTTTATAACTCCATTCTGCAAGGAACTAGTATGTATATAGCAAGACTCAAGGAGCTGTAGCCTCCGCCCTTTGGAACATCTTGTCCCCGGAGGTGAGACAGGCCCCCTCACTCCTGGCCTTTCAGAGGGACTTGGAGACCTGGTGGGGAGGGAGGTCATCAGATGTGGGGTTGGCTAGCCCCCTAGAGGCCTGGTGTTGCTTCCATCGGCCTCCTGGATTTTTCCTTTTATTCTTTGTAACTGTGTCCTGTTCTAAATTTTAATTGTATATTTATTTATCATTTTAATATGTTGTAAGCCACCCAGAGTCCCCCATTGGGGGGAGATGGGCGGGGACAAGTTTAATTAATACATATATACATACATACATACATACATACATACATAAATTTAATTGTTGGTGCCATTGAAATAGATTCCAGGTAAAAGAGCCAGACCTCAATGGAAGGGGATCCATTTATGCCTCACCAAAATAGGATATAAAGAAGAAGAAGAAGAAAAAAAGAATATGCAAAGTATTTCCATATATTAATCCATAGGTAGAGTCAACTTTCTTTAAAAAAGTATTCGTAGCATGTATAACCTGTGCATCAGGTTTCTAGCGCAGATCAATAAGAAGAACCAGTTGCTGCCTGTGGGTTCAGCAGCCCAAAAAGTAACATCACAAAATGAAAGGTCTGGAGAAGAAAACAGCAAGACTCAAGTGTTGATTCTTAATGTTGAAGAAAAATTGAATGGTTGGGATTTGGGGGAATTGCTAGAGCTGTACCCTGGGAACGGCTTTAATTGCTTTGTTTCAGTTTATCACATGTAACACCTAAAGCACCAAAGCGCTTCCTGCACAATGTTGTCAACTTTTACCATAACTGAAATGTAGAACAAAATAGTGTAAAGTTAAAGAATGCGGCAGACACTCCCACTTTCTTCTGAATTGCCACTTAAATAAATGGAAGGGCAGAACTCGGATGACAACCAGCTGAAACTAGTCAGACTAATTTGGTCTTTTTAATTATAAAAAGTAATTGCAATCTTCTAATGTGGTGAAAAGTGAGCTTGCATGAGCAAAGAAATTAACAAGCCTAAGAATGTATGTGGCATATTTAAAGGCAGGCGGTTCAGAATAACGTAAAATATCATCATTGCACCTGAGATAAATTTTGCATGAGTCATTTTTACGCTGGTGGTCATAAATGGCCAATAAGCTTGCTCATCCAACAGTCTTCGATGCCACATTCTTGACTGTTTAATCTGATTAGAACTAATTAGCTTCCTGAATTTAAACATGCAAAATTCAAGGAGTTGCTCTTAGCATGTACAATTGGGCTTGTTTGTACAATGTTTTCCTGCAATTAGCAATCACTTAATTTATTTTAGTTACTGGTCTGGTTGTTGATTCAAGAACTAAATTGGGCAAGGCAATAAAAAGAAGAAAGAAAATCGCAGGTCTTTTTCTCGACAATGTGTGCATTTCACTATGAATTTTTGCAACTACGGTTTTATCAGAGCACTGCATTACCAAATTCAGAGAGGGATACACCTTGGATGATAAACATGTTCCAATCTTCACTTTAGGCAGGGATATGAGAAGTATGTTAGTTTACGTAAAAAACAAATTCTTCCCCATATCTAGATGGAACAAGATCAATGTCAATCTGAACTTAAAAAGAGAAGTGTATAAACATACAGACGCTCTCCTTTTTGTAAGTATCTTGCCCGAAACCTTCCTGAAATGATTTTAATTGAAACTTTATATGAATGTTATTTGTATCTCTGTTAAATGTGACTTTCTGACTTTGAATCAAATTTTCTGTAATCTTCATTTTGGAATTGAATATTGGATACATAGTTTGCCTTTTTATACTGAAGAAAAGCAAAGTAATCTATTAGCATGCGAAAGAGCCGACGAGATGTTACGATATATAGATTGTCATTCATTTTTATGAGTTGCTGTCAAGGCTTGCAGCAATAAACTTATTATAACCTCCCGACTGCATGAGATGCTCGGGAATCTCTGCATAACCCTTATTAAAATTTCAATAATTGTATATCAAACAAATCAGAGGTGACTTTTATGAAATGATTTCTTCGGCAAGTCATGGAGGACAAAATGCATGGTGGAAACAAAACCTTCTCCTTGCGTTATTTCATTTTGCCACATTACAATAATTCTGTACCTTTCAGGAGATGTTTTGTTCTGATTATCTTCTTATAAACAGTTGGTGTAATTTCCCTTGCCGTTTGCCATTCTGATGGACCGAAAGTATTTTGTCAATATTTGAATCATTGGAGTCTGTTCCTGGCCAGTGGGCACTAAGTTGGCCAAAATGAGCTAAATTCAATTATGGCTTTAAAAAGCAACACCTTTTTCAAATGGGCAGGCACAGAACTTCTATATCCCAACCTTGGGACTCTCTAGAAATGTGGACTCAGCTTTTAGAATTCCTCAGTCAGCATGGCCCTTACTGAAGATATTGGGGGTTGAGGTCCACCCACCTGAATGGTTCCCAGGTTGTGGAATGTATGAAGCTGTATCACCTGATTTAAGGACTCTCTATGGTTGCATTGTAACATGACACGTAAGGAACAAGAGCAGCAAAACTAGATCTAAAGCTCCACGCAGAGACCTTATGACTAGTGACCAGAGCCTGAAGCTTTCTGGGATCCCCAAAATCCCTCAAAAGGTTTCCACCAAATACTGTTTATTTCTCAATTTTGTAAACTGCTGCGGTTACATAATAGACTCCTGGTAATGTTTAATGTGATTCAAGGGGAAAGTTATTATATAAATAGGGAATAATTCTATTCTAATTAAGTACATTTAAATTAATTTGTCCTAGCTCCAACAATTGCTTATCCTGGCCCTGATGGCTTTATTAGAAGCTGCTCTGTCAACACGTTAATCAAAGCCTCCCTTCCCCCCAGCTTTCTAGCTTTATCTTATGGGGTAAGCCAAGTAGCTGGGACATCCACAGGAGGCATCAAAAAAGATAAGATAGTGACTACACCCACATGGTGGACACCCTGCCCCCTTTTTATGTGAGTTGCACTGCCTGCCATCTTGATTTTTTTGACCCACCTCCTGCATAGATGTCTCTGCCAATACTCTATTTCTCCAGGAAAAAGAAAGGTCTGGGACTCTTCTTGCTTCTATATATCCTTTTTTATAAATTCCAGAAGGCCATCATGGTTCTTTTTAAAAGTCCATTAGGCCAGAACTTTCTTCATGGCTGAATAAAGTTAGACTTCTGATTTCATCTCATTTGGCTGGCCCCATTCTTGTTAACCTTCAAGAGGGCTTTGAAGACCTGGATATTCCCTCAGTCACTGGGGCCAGGATGTTAGGTGAGCTTGTCTTGGGTGTTGGAGTGTATGTTGTTATGCCCTGACTTTGTGTTTTGTTGTTGTTATTGATTTTTTTTTAACCAAAGGGACACTGTGATATGTTTTACAGTTATATGCTGCCCAGAGTCACATTCTTGTGATTTGGGTGGCCATATAAATCTTGAAATAAATCAAATTTATGAGCCCCCCCTTTCTTTTATTTGATGGCTGCAACTCTTTCTCTAGGAGTTTTCCAGCTACGGTTCCATGTATCTTAAGGGATGACAGGAATATAACACTTGCATACATGTGGAGTCTCTGCTGAAGATGAGAAATAGCTCTTTTATATCCTTGTTTAATAGTTTAGTATTGCTGGTAAGTTCAAGGTAGTCCTGTTTCTCATTCCTGCAGGCAAAGTACATGCTGTTCATAAGAAATCCAGTAAGGCAAACTCAGAAATAGCATATGACAAAGCTCTTTAAATTCAGCACTTGTCAAAGTCTGGGATCTAAAAGACAATTACAGAAAAGGAAAGAAAGAAGACCCTGTCAATCCTGACATGGAAGAGGAATGAACGAGAGGGTTGCTCTCCAGGCAGACGAGAAAGAACCAGTTTTTTATGAAGTTTTGGGTTGACTCAAAGAGCAGGCTCAGAGTCTGACATTGTGTGGTGAAGATGCTGATACTTGAATATATATATGGATGAAAGTGGGACAGGAATCAGTGTAGAATAGGAAGAACCTAAGTACAGATGGTTTAGTCAGTTTAAATCCCAGAGATGGATTAAGAGAGGCCTTTGGTTTGATTCTAGCTGCTCCGTTATATATTTTTTTAAATCTCAATCAAGTAAAAGGTGTGCTCTTGTATTATTTTTTTAGTACAAATGCTTGCCAACATCACCTCAGCAAGCAAGGAGAGCAAGTACCGCCTCAGAAAAATTTCTGTTCAATTCAGCAACTATCCATATTTGCTGCAAAGATACGCATACACCACAAAAAGCCCACACAATCAAATCAACAAAATGCCCAGAATCTTTGGCCCATCAGGCCTTAACACTATAGATTAATTTTCTTGCAAATTCATAAAGGTATGTTGAATGAATCAATGGAGTCTCACAAGAAGAATCAGTGCTCATTTCTTGGGTGATAGGTCTCAATTAAAGATGGAAAGCATGGGCCAAACAGCTGTAGAATATTTGTATTTCTGCTAGTTTTGGATTTGCTGGCTGGATCTTTTTGATTTTTTGGTTAAGCATCCTAAATGAAATGTTCTACTTAACAAGAAATACCTGTGGAAATTAAGCGCAACCTTTCTGCTGGCTAGGAAAGGGTTACAGGCCACTCTTAATGAAGCTTCATAATGAATAGAATGTGCAATTTCATTTAGACTGATTAGGCTCTGCTGGCAATAATCAAATAAATCAGTGTTTCTCAACCTCAGCCACTTTAAGAGGTGTGGACTTCAACTCCCAGAATTCCCCAGCCAGCCTTGCTGGCTGGGGAATTCTGGGAGTTGAAGTCCACACCTCTTAAAGTGGCTGAGGTTGAGAAACACTGAAATAAATGAATGACTGCTTAAGATCATTTATGGTGTCTCTTTAGAACAAACAGGGTTTGCCATGCAAGCCAGTAGTGCTCTATTTGTCACTCAACATGGAGGTGAGCTGTAAGAAGGTAAAGCCTCACCTGAATGAAGCTTGACATCTGGTGACTACATAGACACATCATGTTGCTTTCTTGGTAATAGTATGGAAATGGTTTGTCACTGCCATTTTCTGGATTTTTTTTTTTTTTTTACTTCCTAGTCTAGCCTATACCCTGGGATTTCTTAGGGATCCCCCATCTAAACACTAAACAGGTCCAGCCAGAATCAGTTTTAAGCCAGAATCAACTACATACAGCCACCTTCTATGACACTGTAGGTTTAGCTGTGTATCTTCCATAGGATGCTGTAATAATCATAATATAGCTGTATTCATACTTTCATAAAGAGCTAGCAGCTGGGGTTGTCATCTTCTGGGACCTGCCCAGGCCCGTATCTTTTGGAGGCTCACTGTTGACCCTCCAGAATATTTTCCTTCTCCTTGCAGCTGTTTCCTCGCTGCTGCTGCTTCAGTTGCCTTCTCCAAACATGACCAGTGAGGAGGAGAAGAAGGAACAGACTCTACTTCCCTTGTTCTGTTCTGCCAGAGGTACACATACGGCATATGCAATTAGATGGTGATACTTTGGATTACTTGATAAAAATAACCAACTTTAAATACTGACTCTATGCAAGAATGAAAAACAGGTAGCCTACAGTATTCTTATTAGTAATAAAAAGCCTTCAACAGCTCTAACAGAACTGGTTGCCTGCAAATTTTCTGTCCTTGTCTAGGAAAGTATGATGTAGTGTTGGTTTCTCTTGGGTATCTTTAGATCAAATAAATGACTTGCTTTTGCTACACTAAGTCAATGGGCCAGAAAATAAGAGAAAAGAGTGAATATGCCTTTTTCCTTCTCTATGTATTGCTCTAGTTCTATATTTGCTCTTGACATGGTACCTCTTGGTCAGCCTAGAATAATTATTAAAAATGTCTTTGGTCAAGGACCATAACAAAAGTATTTGCAATTGTATTGCTAAGTCCAAGAACTTCTGGTTTAACCTGGGAGGAGATTAAAAAGTAATCAGCATATATTTTCCTTTATTCTGGATGAAGGATGTGCCTTGGTCCATCCACTGTGTTATCCAATGAGAAGGGAAATGGCTGAGGAAACCATACTGATCTGACATGTCTAGGAAGTTAGGAATCTACTCATGTAGTTCAGAATTGTCTTCTTTGGTTGCCAAGGACTCCTCAGATCTCCAATAAAAAAAGAGTCTTTCCCATCATGTGCTTCCTGATTGTTTCAGTTGGAGTTGCCAAGGGGGATGAACACAACTGTCCATATAGAGCAATGAGGTATGTCTGGCTCCATCCTCTCCCACCCTCCACCCTCCTCCTGTGGCTTCTGACTGTGATTCATCCTTGTTGCTTAGTGTTTATTAAAGGGGAAGGGTTTGATGAATGAACACAAGTAAAAGAAGAGACTTAATGCTGGCTATGAGTAATTTAAGATGGGAAATGTTGCCTTTTTCAGGATGAATGCAAAAAAAGCCTAGGTGAATCAATGCCAGCAGGACTTAGAAAACATAAAAGACATATATTCTTAATAAGTTTTTTAACAGCAATGAGTTTTTATGAAATTCAATCTCATCATTAAATTGTGTCCCTCAACAGAGAATGCTAAATCCTTGTGTGGGCTACCATGAAGCTTAGAATTATCAAAAAGATTGTGTGCAAAAAGAGCTGCTAGATCTTATAGGATTGTGATGTTTAGTATGTCCTAATTTAGAAGAAAGTCCCAAAGCCTCTCCTGAAAATGAGTAATTCTGCTAATTAGCTCCTCTTGCTCCAACATGGAGTCACCTTTGGGAAATAGAGAAATGGTTTATTAAATCAAAAGGTAAGATTTCTCTTCCAACTCACACGTGGGCATTAGTGATCAGATATTCCCTGCAGGTTCATCTTGGTGGCATTAAAGGCTGATTTGACTTGCCAGCATTGCATTAGTGAGGCATCTAATCCAATTTAGGCCAAGACAGGGGTGCTACATCCATTATAGCATTTCGAGCATCATTAGAAGTAGATTGATCGGAAGAAGAAAATCTACTTCGGCAAATCCTCTGGCTGTGGCTGCAATTTTTAAAAATTGAGACAGCCCCCCCTCTTCCATGAGTAACAAGTAATACATGCAAAACTCAAAAGGCTTGCTTATTTTTCGGAAACGTTCCTTCTTTACATGAGATAAAAAGAAATCAGAAGTCTCCAGCTCCCTTTTATAGCCCTATGATGTAAGAGCATTCATAGGTGCAAAGCAGGCAAGGATGAAGAGGGTTTCAAACATTTAGTGAGCAAAAGCATTTTGGTGGCTCGCCACATCACCCAACAAGGAGAAATGCTTCACAGAAAGTAGAGCACGTGGGCACATCTGGGTATGCTAAAATGCATAGGCATCGATGTCAGCATAAACATGAAATGCAAGGAAAATACATTTCGGCATAGCAGGAAAGACTTCAGTGGTCCTGTTCTCAGCTCCGGTCCCAGCCCTACTATTAGGCAAATGAAAGTAGCCATCTACTTTTCTAGCAGAAACAAAACACGCCCTGGAAAATAAAATAATCACAAAGTGGCTTCCTTTCCTGCCCCTTACAAATTGTATATGAATTCTATTAGTGGTAACTGCAGTAGCCTGCATATGCTTCATATCTGAATTTCATTTTATCCAAACTGGCTGTGTGTTGGGATGGAGTGGGGAGAATACTCCAGGTACCTCTGAACATAAAATGCAAAATGTTTTTGTTATCACCCAAGAGCTGTTCTTCCAGGAAATGCATTGTTCAGTTAATGGCTCTGACAAATGTGGAATAAAGGGTTGTGGTGGCTTAATCTTCTATCTGAGGCCCACAATTGTCATTGTATATTCTACATGATGCCGGTATTGTTTCAGCACTTTCTCCATGTACAAACAAAGCCAAAAGTCAAAACAAAGGAAGGCTCTAACAGCAGCTTCTTAATGCATTTGGGAAATCAGCCAAGCCTTCAGTAATTTCTACTGATTCCATTGGGGGTACCTGAGAAAAAATATGCATTAGGAAGAGGAGGAGGAGAAGGCAGAGCAGGAGGAAAAGGAAGAGAAGGTGAAGAAGGAGAAGAGATTGTTAAAACAACAGAGAAACGTTGTAGCCCTTGGAATACAAAGCTGAACAAAGAAAACAAAAAGGAAAAATAAGTGGTCGACCGTCAGCCATTTCTGCACAGAGCTCTCCCAACTTCAGATCACTAGTTCGATCCAAACAGAATATCAGATCCTCCATGTACCTGGCTTTATGCTCAAGGCTAGATGCCAACCTGAACAGGTTCATGGGCATCATGGAGAACATAAAAACTCCAGCCACTTCTGAGCAGATAACTTCAGGATGGGCACCCAAATCTCCTAGATGAATACTCTAGAGTAATTTAATACCATGGCCTGAGGCCATTCCAGCCAGCTCAGGAAGAGTGACCATGGGGAGGACTATATGCTACTAGTATTATATGCTGCACTGACTACCTGATTGAAGAGCATGTTCTCAGAATCTCCTGGATGGGGAACCCGGTCAACCACAGGGAATTCCTAAAGACCATGGCCACACCACCTCCTCACCCTCCAACCCTAGCCTGCTGAACTACAGAATAGCCCAAAAGACACCGACATATCCCCCTTCTTTCAGCTGGGACTTGGTAAAAGAACTGGATCAATGCTTTCATCCAAGATGAAATCCTGGCTAATAAATGCTCTACCAGCAATTGACTTGGCACTGATGAGCAGGACTGTTAGGTTGGAGGGACCATCATCAATATGTCCAAGGAGGGACTTCCTTGGAAAGACTGCCACTTGAAAAGAATAGAAACCAGCTGGTGAGCTGTCCTTCTTGACCAGCAGTGGCAAGCTATATACTGCACCATATCTCCCCAGTTAGCAGCAAACTCTGAAGCCAAGCTCCATTCCTTACTATACCTCATCTCCCCAAGACACACTTCAACACTAGACCTCAGTACAAAGGGCAATTCAGATTACCTCCTCCGCTTCATACATGCATGGACACCCGCATTTATGCAAACTCTCTCCCAGTATGGATTATACCTCAACCTTTGCAGCCTGTTAAATGGCTGGCTATGTTCTCCATAGTGCCTTAATGCTTACATAGTTATAGACATATGCCCAGGAAAGTACATGAAATCCCATTCAGAACTTCTAGAAAACCACTGGGATCAGAGGAATAATTTGGACTGCTTCTTTGATGGGAAGCAATCCAAGGGGAGATTTTGTTGACTTCCCTTGAATTGAATAAATGTTCCAGCTGAGAGTTGAAGTCCACTCATCTTAAAGTGGCCAAGTTTGGACAACTCTGAGCTAGCAGTATGTTTCTTCTTCAGAGGTCTCAGTCAATGCTGGAATACTCCTATTGGGAAGGTGAGGAAATGCAATTGTTCTACCGTAGGTCTCCCAGGATAAGAATTAAATATTGACTGCTAAATTTCATCTAATCCTACAGAGTAGGAAAGATTATAAAAAGGTAATCTGTATAATGTCCTATGAACTCTGTGGAACACTAAATAAATGCTAAAGAAAAGCTAATATAATTAGTGTATTAATGGTGTCCCTTCTTTTCATTTAAAGAAGGTTCCACCTGCCCACAAAAAGCAAATGTGCACTGAAATTAATTGTGGTGCTAAACTTATTTAATGGTGGGAAATCTCTGCTGAGTCCTCTGAGGCTTGCTTCTGAGTAATCTTGCACAAATGTGCGCTATTTTTTTTAAAAATTAAAGCATGAAATAAATAAAAGTAACAACTCCTATTTTTGAGTCAATTAAAAATAGTATTGGCATTATTTATTTTTATATATTCTCTTTATTCTCCATCATAGTAATTTTATCAGGCAGTTGTGCCACTTGTTCAAGGCAGAGTGTAAAAAAAAACCACTAGGTTTTTCCCCCCCATTTTCCTTTTCTTTGTCCTTCTAGTTTTTCTCTTTCACTTTTTTTTTTTTGGTTTTACTATCATGTATTTTTTAAAAAGTTGTAAACTATAAGGACATAATGGCAGGCATGAGGCTCAGGGAAACAAATAAGATGCCAGAACAATACTGCTAACATCTCAACCTGAGTTTGCTAATTTCAACAAGGTTAGAATGAGCCTATGTACACACAGAAATTGCTTAGGACAACTTTTACAGCTGAGTAAGAAATCCCAGATGTGCAAGGTTGAATCATAAAATTTGACAGCCATTTTATTAGAGAAAAGCTTAAAGGAAACGCTGATTGCTTCATCTTGCCATTCAAATGAACCATCATTAAAAGCCACCGGTGTGTGTGTGTGTGTATACAAACACATATATGAATATTCACATTAACCCATGAGCTGGGAGTACTGGTTTGTGCCCACTGGACCATCCTTAACATCTGTAACATTTCAACATAACTGTAGAAGGAACTTATTCATATATATGTTATTACACACACACATACAAGATACTGTATCTCTCTTTCTCTCTCTCTCTCTCTCTCTCTCTCTCTCTCTCTCTCTCTCTGTGTGTGTGTGTGTGTAATAACATATAAGTTAAGTGTTTGGGGAATCTTGCAGAGGTGCAAACTGCTGTGGAGCAGGAAGCATTAAGAACCCACTTTGTTCCTCACTCTGAAGAACTTGTCACTAAGAGCAGTTGAAGACCTAGCCTTGCTTCGTCTTACCCTTCTGGAATTTGACCACCAGTCTGTCTTCAGACACATCACTCTTGGCTATGAGGACTTTTGTTGGCTTCCACAATGGCATGCCCTCCCCAGAACCTTGGCTGAGGCCTGTCAAATGGAGTTCCCTTGGGGTACCAACAGGAGTGTGACCCTTGACAGGCCACCAGTACTTTAAATTGGGCTGGGAAATACACTGAGTACTGGAGCAGCTGGTGCAGTATAAATGCCCTATGGTCCAAATGCTGATACCCAATAATAGTCAGGTGGCTGGATTTTGTATTGCCCAAACAGTCTTCAAGAAAAGCCCTACAAAGGGCATGTTGCAGTAGTCTAGCCTATCGAAACTGAAAACTAGGGGCCACCTCAGTTAGTGACACTGGGGTAGCCTGGATGTTTTTATTTATTTTAAAAAAGTACTTGTGTATCTTACATAGCTGGCTGACTAATAAACAGTGATTGTTAATCATGATGGTCATCTAAGAGTATATGATATTCCTGGTTTTCTCTTTCACTGGGGAAAGCAGCAAAGAATCCTGAGAAGGAGAGCCACTCTAGGGATTTATCTGACATTTTACATTTTTCAACATGATTTCACATGCAAAATGGTTTCACAGCAGGTGGATTAATTTCACACCACCAGCCTCACATAAATGAGCTTGACACTGTCCACAGCAGGAGGTCTCAGTCAATGGCATTTTACATGTTTCAGAACACAAAAAGCTTCCGTCATTCCTGCAACAGAGCACTGTACCCTGGCTCTATCCTGCATAGGAGAAGCTCCAGCTGTTCCTTTTGACTGACAGTGGACTGACAGCTTTCTCTCCATATCAGTTGGGTTGGTTGGTTTCTTTTGGTCAGAACTATCGTTAGATATGGTGAAATTTGGAAGGCCAATTGTAAAATAATTTCCTCCCCCTCACTAATGTATTAAAATACCCAGCTGAAATTAAGAAACCTTGGAGGTCACCAAAAAAAATAGAGAGACACCCATGTCTAATGGTATGTGGGAATGACCTGGGGAGACAGGAGGAAGAGCTGCAGACTAGGCAACAGTCAGGTAAGAGGCAGCTGAGTCCGCAGAAGGAATGGGGGCATGGCAAACATCTCAGAAGGGACTCTCCCTAGTTTCTTGGGCTATAAAGGCGAGGGGGAGAGGAGAGATATATACTTTGAGACTTGCAAGATTGATGTCAGCCTTCAGAGGTAGTCCAAACAATAAGCACAGCCAGAATTACTAACTCTATCTTTATTGTAAGATTACAGTAACAGAATCTTGCAGGTCTGAAAGTACATCTCTCCCCTTACTTTTACTCTCCAAGAAACCTGGGAGGGTCCCTTCTGAGATGTTTGTTATGCCCCCATTCCTTCTGCGGGCTCAGCTGCTTCTTACCTGACCATTGCCTAGTCTGCAGCTCTTTCTCTTGTCTCCCCAGGTCATTTCCACTTACCATTACACCATGAGAGTAGGGTATCAAAAAAATCAAGATGGTGCCTGACAGCCCCACCTCTTTTTAAAAGTACATACAACATGCTTTAAAAAGAGGCAGGTCTTCCACTTCTTGGCATGGCTACCATCTTGACTGCCTTCTCCCCCCCTCAAGTAGGTGTATCTTGAAATTCAATTCTGCTCTTTAAAAAAGCAACAAGATCATTAGTTGAGTATGATTAATTCCAAAGTGCATCCAGCTTGGTTTTGTGCATCTCCAACTCATCAGTTTTATCAGTGAAGGTAAAATCATTCTGCCTTCACTGCAATAATGCGTAATTGCCCCAAATTGCACACTTGCACCGTAACAGCATTTCTGTATCAATCTGTACTTTTGTTTTAAAATCTGCAATAAATGAAAGCAGAGGTAAGTATTTTCAAAACATGCCTTTCTGGATATATTTCAAAAGGTACGTTTTAGAACATGTTTGACTTTTTAAGAAGAAAAGAAAAGAAAAGAAAAGAAAAGAAAAGAAAAGAAAAGAAAAGAAAAGAAAAGAAAAGAAAAGAAAAGAATTGCTGCAGCATTTAGAGAAATATAAAATCTCAGTTTAATTATGTTCTGATCCACATATCTATCTGATAGACACCGATTATATCCATCCACACTAGCATTTGCAAAGGTGGAATTCCTCAGGTATATAGAATGGAAAGTAAGGACTGGCGGTGGGGGGGGGAGTTTTAAAAGTAGATTTAAATGCAAGATATTCAAGGAGAACAGCTGTGATTCTGAGCCGTCTGCAGATGGAGTTGCAGTGTTACTTGTGATGTCTGATGTGAAGAACCCATGGCTATTTCTGACTTTTCCATAATGCAATTCTAACACCTAAGATTGCATTTCCTTGAGGTTACCATGTCCTTCTATCTTCTAAAGCAGTGTTTCTCAACCCTGGCAACTTTAAGATAAGTGGGCTTCAAGTCCCAGAATTCCCCAGCCAGCATAGCTGGCTGGGGAATTCTGAGAGTTGAAGTCCACATATCTTAAAGTTGCTAGGGTTCACAAACATTAGCGTTACCATCTTTAGAGAGAATACTGTCTGTCCTGATTTGATGTTCTAAGCCAAAGATCTTGAGATACAAGAAGAAATAAGAAAACAGGATTCTTTAACTTTGTTGGCTTTTAATTTTTTTAAAAAATAAAACTCTCACAGGTGAAATAACCCTGATGTGCAGATCTGATTAATGGTTATCAGAAACGTTTAGTTGCAGCTAATTGCTGCCTAAGGGGGACACACCAGTTACTGAAAACAAATGTTTGCATATTTTTGTCACACAGAAATATGTAGCTTTGGATCATTTTCCTCAAGAAGTAAATGAATAAGTATAATGTTTTTGACTCATTTGTTGAACTGGTTCTCTTTATCTAGTTTTAGGACTTGTGTGGAGAACAGATCAGGTTTTGGGTCATATTTATGCAGAAATGTTGAAAATTCAAAAGGGTTCACGAACTTTTAAACACCACTGTAGTTTTAGCCTTCCTGGTTGATTTCCTGGTCTGGTCTACCTGGTGGGACTGACACAGAGGTCCAACCTAGCAGGGCACTGCTTATTTTCTTCCCGAGAAAGGGATGATGGTAGACAAGGCAGAATTTGTCCAGTATGGCTGGAGTGAGAGATGGCTTTTTCTAGAGAAGGAGGGCATGACCCTTTGAAGACTAGTGGTGGCACTTCATCCTCCCTCAACAAGCATTTGCCACCTCTCAGGTACAGCCACTCACACACCCAAAGGACCCAAGAAAGGTATGGATCCTGTCCATGGGTGACAGAGCTCATGAAACATAACCCTTGTACCATAGTCCTTGTTAAACTACTGCCTCATTTAGCAACCATTCTCAGTTATGACGGTGATGAAAAAGTAACTTTGTGACCAATCCTCATATTTATAACCTTCACAGGTCTGTAAAGCAAAGGAAACTTGAAGTAAGATCATAAGCACAGTTGCAGTTTCACTTAGTGGCCGCTTCACTTAATGACCAAGTTGCCGGTCCCAATTGTGGTCGCTAAACAAGGACTACCTGTATGTCAGAAGTCATCTACTTTAGTTTCTTCAGTTATTTCCCTCTCTTTTTTCTTTTTCTTTGTACTTTATTTTTTCTTTCTTTTCTCTTTCCCTCTTTTCTGCTTTCTTCATTAGATTTGTTTTTCACTTATGAACAAAATCTTGAATAAAAAAAATATATAAAAACATATTTCTCCCTCCTTTGGGGGAAAAATATAATCCTCGTATGTATGTATTTATGTATAAAGTTTTTCCCAAGCCAGCTTGAGATAGAAATTATGAGCTACATGCCTAGATAATGCTAAATGTTATGTCAGGTTAAAGCTTGCATTCAGCAACAGCCAAAATGGCTATTTACCTCAACTCTGAAGATATAAAGGCTATTATTCCTTAGTAACTCCTGCCATGGGTGACTCACATGGAGAGGGCAGAAATAAGCATTACCTGAATGTTAAACATAAAGATGTTCTGTATTGGCTTAACATTGTTCTGTTTGTTTGGAAACCTGGGAATTGTCTTTTGGAACTTGGGGACTGCATTTTGTTTCCCAGTGGAATTGTAGGATTTGCTCAGCAATACTGAGACTGATAGGAAAATATAATAAACTAATTTGATATTAAAGGGCAGCCAGTAGAAAGAGGCTGAAAACTGGGCTATAAACAAATCTACCACAGATTTCTTTGAGAGTGAGGTTGGATGATCTGCAGTATGGGAATAATTTACAAAGACCTTTAGCTTCTAAAGTTCTTGGCCAAAAGATTTCATAAGATGAACATGCATAGAGCAGATACATATCAATAAGTGTATTCTGGGGGAAGTTGCATACAATAGTATGGGTAACTACATAAATTCAAAATGTAAAACCATGTAGTACCTGTAACCAATCATGGCTGGCTTTCAAAAACCTGAATCAAAAATGCTGGCAGAAGACTATAGTAAATCACTCCTCTATTGTTGCTAAGATAACAAAATTGGTGCATTGTCCATGTGGTCCCCAGGAGCTCAGTTTGACTCAAGAGAGGCATACTTTTACAAAAAGGAAAGCTGCACGGAAAATCTGTATTTATTAACACATGTTGTGTGGAAGCCGTGTAAAAGGCACGTAAACTTGCATGCAGATTTTCTTGCATTAAAACTAATTCTCAGAAAGGTTGAGGGAGGCACATCAGTAAATTGAATTCATTCACTGGATTTAGAGCATTGAAAGCTTTGTTTTAAGGCTATCCATGAATTCAGTGAACATCCAAGTCAGGTTAGGTAACAGTAAACTCCCAGCAATGAACTACATAGTCCCCATATATGACTTCAGATAAGGACCATGATGTGTCATTAATTGCACACTGCTGTCTGTACTTCAGAAGATGAAAACATATTCGTAATTCTCAATAATGTTATGCCCCAGGTGCCCCAATAGTTAAAATCTCAGCAAAGGTTGCATATCCACTATAGCGGCTATGCAGCAACTGAATATACAGTGGCAATTTTATGGGAAGAAGGAAATAAAGCAACATATTTCACTCATTATGTACTTTCAGGTTTTTCTCTATACCAAATCAATTTTAAAGAATTAGAAACTTGCTCTTTTTTTGAAAGCACAATTAAAAAACAACAACGGACAAACAACAAACTGCTCAATAGCTTGAATAATATTTTGTAAAGCCAGACTTACAGAGAGAAAGTACAGAGTTTCCTCCCAACCCTGGATATAAAATCTGTTCTGGGAATAAAGATGGGATCCTTAAATAGTTTTCACATACTGCTACAATAAATGTGTTACCTGAACATACAAGAGCAGTCAACAATATAGAGGTAAATGTCTCCTGTCTTCTAGGCGGCATGTAAGCCACTGTTATGTTAGCAGGGTTATAGAAGGACCTAATTACACTATCATTTTTAATGCTCCATGCTTTGGTGATTCTTCATACCATTATCTACAGCTCTGGTAAGCATCAGCTTCCAATGACAGTTACAATAAAGAGTAAATTCCGCTCACATTCAGCAAGTTTCCCCTATTCAATAAATGCACATTTGGAGAACAAATATTATAAAGTGAACAGGAGTCATCATGTTCAAATCCGTGCCTCAAAGAAAATCCCCAGTACAGTAAGTGAGTTCTCTGCAGATGAATTCACACAAAAAACTAGATTATATGGCACTTGTGAATATATTGCCAAAACAGCTTTGGAGATAATATTGTCCATCTATTTCTCATTCCTTCTGAGTTAAATTTCTCTTTGATAATTCATGGGTCTAGGATACATTGAGGGACTCGATGTCCTGATTCATACAATTGGTTATGTATGTGATGAACTTTCTGTTGCTGGTCATGGAACATGCCGGGGAATTTTGGAATGTTCCATTCTTGGGGCTGGATCATTTCTAGTACATCCCAAAAGTCTTCCAGCTCTGGCAGATCTACTTCAAGAAAAATGCTGGACCATCTCAGAACAGCCAATTCAGCATGGTCTGGAGGAAGAATAGGATATTCTTCAGAATGTTCCATCACTAGCAGTTGAAAGTTTGGCACACACCTAAAAATGGTATGGACCACAGTTGGATAGGTTCACACAATTCTTTAAGCCCTAAAGCACAGCTTACAGACCATGATGGCTGGGTTCATTCAGCATATTGAGCATAAACCAAACAAGTTAAACAAGATAGCTTAGTGTTGTCTGACCTCAAGTATAGTTAAGTGTCAATCGCAGCAGTTTTAGGAGTGGCAATGAAGGGGAAATTGGCTGTTAAACTGAGTGAAATTTTCATCCATTGTTATTTAACATAATAAACTAAATTAGAATCAGACAAATCATATTCTAGTTTAGAGCATGGTGGGTACTACACAGTTGTGCATATGAGGAGTGCTGGCAAATTTGAAAAAGGATTTAAGAGAATGTCACTACAACCTATATACTGTCAGTTCACCTGAGTAGAACCTTACAAAAGTTCAACAGCGAGAGCCAAATGTCTGACTTTGAACTATTTAAACTATTTATGCAAACTATATTGCATAACATGGTCAGGCTCCCCCTGCCCCAGTCCTAGTCTCTGGACCCACAAATATGAAAATCGAATCATACAACAATTATAACAACATATTCAAAAGAAAAGGGATGGAGTAATCATCCTAACCTTGAGAAGAGTTGAGTGCTCCAGTGGGTTAGTACACCCATAGAAAGGCCTGTTTCCTTGCTCCTCTCCCTCCAGCATCTGGAGTGGAGCAAATCAAATGTAAACCTATTTGATTGGGACCCTCAGGGTGGCCAGATTCTACTCAAAGGTAAGGACGAAGCCGTAGGAATTATGGATCTTGCAGATCATGAAAAGGTGCTTGCAGACTGCAGCTTGCCTAGTAAGTTATAAGTTGTACTGTTTAGTATCCATGTGCACTACTCCTGGCTTACATTACAAGGCTTTTTGCGATTCCTGTAATGAGCCATGAATGATTTTGTATCAAAAATTAATTTGGTTCTAGCTCTGTAAATGCAAAGCACTTGGTTGCCACTTGTCACTTATTTCTAATCGAGAAGAACAAAATCTTTTGCCACTTATCAACCGATAAACAAGTTATACACTAAATCTTTAAGTACAGTGTTCCTTATATTGATGGAAATTATGTAAACCTGGTCCCAAATTGAATTTTAATCTGTTTTTGCAATACCCAAATCTAAATGCTCTGTCTTTTTATCTCTGTATTTTGTTTAATCCACTGAACAGCTCACCAGTTAAACATTACATAGATTGGGAAGCATCCTGGGGACAGGGAAAAACAGAATGACAACTTAATTTCCAAGTTGTTAATTGCAACCCCCCCCCCCCAAAAAAACCTCCTTACAATGCAAAGCAACCAGTGCATTTCGTTAGAAACAGGTCCATGCCAAATTTGTTTCTGTACATGTGTGTATTAAGGAAGGATGGTGGCAAAGGCAGGTTGTCCAATTTAAGAAGAATTGGTGTATAGATTGCCTTATGGAGGTAGGATCTTTATATCAAGTCATTTTACTTTATAACTCAAAGGATAAACCAATCCTTCTTCTATTCTGTTTAGAAAAACTAGCAGAATTGATAACTAAATATTCCTTTAGCAGAATTAGTAGCATGGCATCCTCTTGAAGGGTGTAAGTTACCATAGGGGGCACAGCATACTGCCTGGAACATAAATTCTGTTTGAAGGACCATGGAGCTGCTATCACTGCCTTT
Organism: Python bivittatus; assembly: GCF_059951505.1. Classification (NCBI taxonomy): domain Eukaryota; kingdom Metazoa; phylum Chordata; class Lepidosauria; order Squamata; family Pythonidae; genus Python; species Python bivittatus. Next base: position 7,907,676 of record NW_028277085.1, on the reverse strand, counting down.
ACCTAATGATTGGGCTGGCCTTGTTAATCTCTCACAATACTAATGTGCACTCATCCACATTAAAGATTATCCGTTATTGCAAAAGCCAGAGTATTCACCCAGAGCATTAAGAGGCTCTGTGAGCATGGAGAATTCTAGAAGGAGCAAGTGGAAGGTTTATGAGAAGGGTGGGAAGTGATGGGACCTCTAATACCCATATGATTGCAGGGTGTATCTGCTTGACTCCCACTTTCCCAGTGACCTTCCCATCAAGTAGTATTCACATAGCTTTATGGATGAACAATGTTAATATTAATCCATTTTAAATTTGGCTGAAAGAGATCTCCAGTAAGGCCCATCATATCTCACATTTTGATTAGCATGTGATTTAAATTCTGCTTTGAGTTATTCTAAATGGGTTTTAGTTATCCTGAACCTCATCCTATATAATTTCATGCTGTTCATCTTAGCGAGTAGGCAGGTTAGTGGAGTAGAAATGATGATCTCTATCAAGCTCATCTTCTAATGACTAAATGAAAATGTCCATGTAATTTCCTTGGTAGCAGTACAGAAGTTGTTTGCCATTACCTTCTCTCTGACTATTTCTTTGACCTCCCAATCCAAGCCTACAGCTATGGGATTTTGTTGCAGTCTTCCATCCAAGGACCATCCAAGGACGGTTGGGTATTTTTTTGGTATTAGCCAAGATTGGCCTAATGTGGATATCTGGTATAGGGCAGAACTAAAAAACTATTTTAACTCAGGGTGCTGAATAAATTATTTTTTATCTTTGCTTCCCTCGGCACATGTAGAAGGACTTGATACTAGCATAGCTTGACAAATAAAGCCTATTATAATCTAAACTAATGACAACAGGTACAGCAACCACCCTTGGAAGCGACAGTGAAGATACAGGACTGACAGTGAATATATTGAAGTGGTAGATAACTTCTGCCTTTTAGGATCGACTATCAGCAGTAAAGGAACCAGCAGCCAAGAAATACATCTGTACGTCAAAGTGCTGCAGACTAGCACTTAGTAGAGTACCAATGAAGGCCTTGGAAAAGATATTCAGAGGCTGTGATGTGTCTATGCCTACATAAATCAGAACAGTGCAAGCCATGATATTCCCTGCGACACTCTATGGAAGTGAACGTTGTACTTTGAAGAAGCAGGATAAAAAGAGAATCGATGACTTTGAACTTTGGTGTTGGAGAAGATTCCTGAGAATACCATGAATAGCCAAGAAAACAAGCAAATGGATCATTGAACAAATCAACCCAAACAACCAGGCTCAAATTATCATACTTTGGGCAAGTTATGCAAAGACTTAGCTCTCTGGAGAAGTTTATAATGCTGGGAAAAGTGGCAGGAAAGAGAAAAAGAAGATGACCAGCAGCAAAATGGATGGATTCAGTTACGACGATGGGTGCATCATTGAAAGACCTGAAGGACCAGGTTGGGGACAGAACTCCCTGCAGAAAATCTATCACCAATCACAATCAATTGTAATATATAACTCACTCAGACTCTCCTTCTTTATGCATGTGAAGATTACTACATTAAATACCCTGTATGCAATGTATGGGTGTTGTGTATCTGCATGTATTAGCAGGTATTTTGACCAAGCAATTAAAAAGGTAGAAATGTTAAGGCCAAGCAGACTGCTATCTGAGTCGCCAGGGTTAAATAAATTTGCAAGCTCTGTATTTTAAAGACTGCAATCAGGTGAAATTCAATGAATCATCTTTGCCACTGCTGTAAGGGAAAAGCACTTGAATATCTATGGAAAAACAAACATAAAAGTAGCTCATTTTATTTGCAGGTTGCAATGTTACACAGCCCTCCAAACAAAGAATAGTGATTGAAGCAGGATTGTTAAAATTATAAAGCCACAGTGTGATATGCCTATGTGCTGTTTCATGCAACTCTATTTTTAAATCTGCAGTGCTAGAAACGTCTTATTTTCACATGCAGGATTTTTTTTTTCTTTTTGTAAAGGAAAATATCTTGCAAAACCTGAAAGCAAAGCCAAAATTTTCCATCTTTGGCTTGGAGGAGAGGAGGGAGGAGAGAATCAGAAATTAACTGTGCAGTCTTAAGTGTGTCTACTCAGAAATATGCCTCATGGAGTTCAATGGAACTTGCTGATGAATCATGCTAGTAAATCACTAATTATTGTGAAACACCAAATTGGAGATGAAGCTGGGAGGGGAAAGTTTTCCTAACATTGGAATACTATGTTAGTTGCCCAGCATTTGGGTTGAACAGCCTAAGAAATGGAAAGAATTATTCCTTTCCTTAGTTTAGTTTCCACAAATGACCGGGCTCAAATGATCCTGCTTCAGACACATTATGCGAAGACCTAGCTCTCTGGAGAAGGCTCTAATGCTGGGAAAGGTAGAAGGAAAGAGAAGAAGAGGATGACCAGCAGCAAGGGGGATGGACACAGATACAGTGGTGATGGGGCTGCCATTGGAAGACCTGAAGGACTGTTGTGGAAAAAAATCTGTGTTCGCTAAGACTCAACACCAACTTGATGGCACGTAGTCAGTCAGTCAATCAATCAATCCAGTTTCTTGTGAGCCTTTGAGAGAAAGTGTGTCTGTGGGTGAGAGAGAGATTGTATCTGAATTTCATTTCTGGGGAGAGGATGAGGGAAGCCTAGAGATCCCCCACCCTATGCGTATCAGTTGGCTGTTATTCTGCAATAATATTATTGCAGAATATTTCATTTCAACACCCATTCAAGTTTGTACTGAGTATGGAATGTTTATGTTCAGCTAGCGATGTCTTTTTCAGAGATACTTCAGTGCATTCTTTGTCATTTTATCGCATTGCGCTGCATTGCATTGTGTTTCCTCAGTAGTTGTCAGGTGCAAAAGGTGGGCAAAGCTTTTGGACTTTAAACAGCAGAAAAGAGAACAGCAGCAAATGCCAGTTTTCATAGAATGTCATTGTCATGGTAATTTTTGTTTTGCAGCTGGTCACCCTAAAGTATGTTTGTTTAATTACCATGCAGACCCTGAATATCTACAAAATAATTGTAACTCGTTTGAAACAAAAGCCTTAGGTCATGTAATATTGTTGGTTTAATGCATGAATACTTACTTTCTGCAGCAGAAAAGATATTCCCAGTTGTAGCTCAGCCCCAATTCTAGTCTGCTAGTGAAATTTGCTTAAAAAAAAAAAAAAGGAAAAATATGTTCAATCCAAATCAGCGTAGTTCTTATTCTTTCAGCTACATTAACACCCTCCCCCTTCTCTGCTTTCTTCCATTGTAGAGGTCTAACTCAATTTAGGGCAACAGAATATGCCACAATCAAAATAACACAGCAAAGCAGATTTTAATAATATTGGTGTTACCATGAAAAGCTCAGGATAGCAGGTTGGACTTAGCAGGATACCGAAAACATAGTAATGATGGTGCCAAGTGATACGTCTAGGGAGGAAGTTTGACAAAATAGTGTCTTAGCACACCAGGGCCTACAGGCCTCTGTATCCATGGAAACCAATGAGCCTAAGAACCAATTCATATGTTGTGCATTCTCTCCAATATGGGCAAATAACTGTTCCTGTCAGAGATTAATCATGTTATTGGTATAACCTCAGAAACTGGCTCACAGGAGGCCAATGGGTGAGTAGAACATGCTGGGATGCTGAAGTTCTCCCTTAAGTCCCTAGAAGCTGCTGAGGCGGCTGCTGCTGCTGCGGTGTCTTCCTTTGTGACTTCCTTTTACAGCCCACCCTTAGTAGGCCATGAAGCTCCCAGAAAAGTTTATATTTTGTAAAAAAAGCAACTCCATTTTAATAATGCACCACAATCAGCGGGGTAGTGTGTAGAGCAGTTAGTCTGTGCATCAGATTCTTAAGGACAGGTGGAAGCTACCATTGAAAATGTTGTGGGCAAAGCCAGCAGGGTTTTCTTGGCACTAATATTTATGTATGTATGTATGGTATGTATGTATGTATGTATGTTGATGGAATGAACTTATGAAGGCCATGCTCAGGGAGATAAGCATGTACTTAGCCCCCAACAGGAGCGTGAGAAGTTCAAGAAGATGAGGCTGGCACCTCCCTAAGGAATTCACCGTGTTGTGGCTTGCTGGCTTGGGAACTTGGGTTCAGTCTGGTGAGATTGATGTCAGGTTCAGCCCAAATAACTCCAAGAGACAATGCAAATACAGTTCTGTTGCGTTTATTAGCTTCCACCTCAAGACAGAATCCATTCCATCACATTTATTCTTCAAATTTGTCACCGCCCATCTGAGCATGGAGTGACTCTAATAGGGTTTCTTCTCTGCCAAAGCTCCCAAACTGCCATCTGCCAACTGGGATGGGTGAGTATGCCCATCATGGATAACCAACATGGCTTTTGGTCAGAGTCAAGCCCCTGACAGCAGAAGATAATCCAGGAGAAAAGACTGACAGTGACTCTATTAGTTAGGTTTCTTGTCGATAAGATAAGGGGACAATATACTGAATCTTGCAAACTAAATAAGTCCAAATTCCAAACATCAGAGTAGTATTGTCATGGACAAAATCTATCTATGCGGTTGCTAGGCGTCGAAAACAACATGATGGCACATAATCAATCAATCAATCAGGTTGATTATGTTTCTCCCAGCCATTTTTAATTTGTATTTCTGTTGCTTTTAAGCCAGCATTTCTCATGATATATCCTGCATATAAGTTAAATAAATAAGGTGACCATATACAGCATTGGCATTCCAAAGTTTGAACTGTTTAGTTGCTCCATATTCCTGTTAATTTTTGATCACCATACAAATTCTTCAGTGGGCAGATGAAATGGCCCAGAACACCCATGTTTTTAAGAGCTATCCACAATTCGTTACTGTCTACAGAGTCAAAAGCTTTAGCACAATCAATAAAGCAAAAATAAACATATTTCTGAAACTCCCTTATCCATCAGATGTTCACTAGGTAATTTTAGTGTCTTTTTTGAGTTCGGTTTCTACATTTCTACATTTTTCATTTCTTGTTCCATCTATCACTGAAATCTGGATAGCAAAGTCTTGACCATGATGTTGCCAGCATGTGAGATAAGAGCAATGGTTTGGTAGCCTGTGCATTCTTTATCACTGTCTTTTTTTGGTTGTAGAATATAAATTAATCTTTTCCAATCCCTTGGCCATTACTGCTGTGTTTTTCGTATCTGTGTAAAAACTACAAGGAGCACTCAAACCCATGGTGATAAAACCGGTAAGATGGCAGGTAGAACATCATAAAGCAAACCTGCATTGTGACACTCCATCAGCCATTATGCTGATTTTGACCCCCCTCCCCCCAACACACACACAGACTTCAATAAAATCATCTTGTAAGATTTTAAATATTTCTGCTGGTGTTTTATCAACTCTTGCAGATTTATTTTCAGTAATATTTTCTACAGCCCATTTAACTCCACTTTCCAGAATGGCTATGGTTCAATGATAACATGTTGATAAGTTTCAGGAATTTGGGGATCTTTGTTGTACAGCTCTGTATATTTGTGCCATCTCTTCTTTATATAAATAAAAAAATTCCCCTCTCACCCCTATGGGTGGTACGCGTCTTCCTCAATCTCGGGTCCTCTACCAGAGGCCTGGGCGTTTGAGGGTTCTGTATCTTAGCTGTTCCTAGCACTGCACTCTTCTGGACAGAGAGCTCTGATGTCATTCCTGGGATCTGTTGGAGCCATTCTCCCAGCTTAGGAGTCACAGCCCTGAGTGCTCCTACCACCACTGGGACCACTTTGGCCTTTACTTTCCACATCCTCTCAATTTCCTCTTTCAGGCCCTGGTACTTCTCCAGCTTCTCATGCTCCTTCTTCCTGACGTTGCAGTCACTTGGCACTGCTACATCTATCACTACCGCTGTCTTCTGGTCTTTGTCTACTACCACCATGTCTGGTTGATTGGCCAGTACCTGCCTGTCCATCTGGATCTGGAAGTCCAACAGGATCTTAGCCCTGTTATTCTCCACAACCTTCTTTGGAATCTCCCATCTGGACTTGGGGGGGGTCTAGCTCATACGCTGTGCAGATGTTCCTGTACACAATGCCAGCTACATGGTTGTGTGTGTGTGTGTGTGTGTGTATACACACACACACACACACACACACACATTTGTCCAGTTAATCTTTTCTTTGTTTTATCTTGCCAATTTTTGCATGGATGTTTCCCTTGATTTCAGTAATTTTCTTAATTAAATCACTGTTCCTTCCCATTCCATTGTTATTCTCACTTTCTTTGCACTGCTTATTTAGATATCTCTCCTTAATCTTTTTGGGAACCAAGAGTTTAGTTGGGCAATTTTTTCTCTGTCTCTACCTTTCTTTGGTTATTCTCAACCAGCAAGCAGATAGTCATGTCACCTTTTTCGCTGTTCCCAATTAGGGCCATTTTTTCTGCTTTATCTTTATGATCTCACTCATTTCAGTCCAGGCCTTCTATATTTACTACATTGAATCTATTAACTGCAGGCTGTGTAACTCACCTACACTTGAGCTTGCTTGGAAATTCTAGCAGGGAAGCGTAGCTATCATGTACCCTTGACTTGTACACTCCTTCTACCTTCTACCTTCCTATCATGTACACTAGATTGGTACACCCCTTCTACCTGAGACAGTCATCCTCTTACACTCATTGTGCAACTTCAGGAAGGATGCACATGAAGCAGTGAGAAAGGAAGAGGACATTCACATAATCAGATCAGCTGAATCAATCCTGGCAATCAATGGGGTGACTAATGTCACAGCCAGATCACCCTCACATCCAGCAACTCACCTAATACAGGTGGTCCTTGCTTAGCATCCACAATTGGGACTGGCAAGTCTGCTGCTAAGCGACGTGGCTACTAAGCGAAATATCACATGACCACAAAGGACTTACGACATTACTTCCCATTTGGTTGTTAAGCAAGTAACCACGGATCATTAAGTGACACATCACATGACCGTGACTTGTGATTTTACTGCCAGCTTTTCCATTGACTCTGCTTGTCAGAAGCTGGCTATGAAGGTCACAAATGGTGATTACGTGACCGCAGAATGCTGTGATGGTCGTAAATGCCTGCCAGTTGCAAAGCACCTGAATGTCAATCAAATGACTGTGCGGACGCTGCAACAGTTGTAAATGTGAGGACCAGTTATAAAGTTACTTTTTCAGCACCATCATAACTTCGAATGGTTGCTAAACAGGGCAGTTGTTAAGCAAGGTCTACCTGTACTACCAAACAGATTTTAAGAATTATTTTAGTGTTTTTGCTGTGTGTTAAAACAGTCTTTTCATTTATTTATCTTTGTGCTGTTTTTCCTTTCTAATGTTCTCTTTAACTCTGGCTTTATTATATCCATAGCTGCCTTGATTGTCCTGGTTTGACAGAAAGGTGGACATATGAATAAAAAATAAAATAAAATAAAATAAAATAAAATAAATAAAATAAAATAAAATAAAATAAAATAAAATAAAATAAAATAGGGATCCTCCTGACTGACCAGTTGAAGGGCACTATTGTGTCTTGTACTATCCCATCCCATCTTTTAAGGTAAGTTAAAATCCTTCTCCCACAAAGACTGGTTCATTGTTCTCAAAAGGCAGTGGAATGCATTTTCAGCTGTTTTCCTTTTTTTCTCCAAAAGCAGGGGAAGAGATCTCCTAACCTTTTCCTATTGAAGAGATAACCTTCAGAATGTAAACCAACACACTCACGGTCTGATAACTCAGCAGTGTAGAGAAATCTATCTCCAGCTAAACAATAGTGCCCAGCATCGCTTTCACCTCACTGATGTGATTGCTGCCAGTTTGAGTTGCAACCATTTAAATGTTAATAGGAGCATTATGTGCTGATGGGTAACACAACAAATAGTGTACCAGAGCCGAATTTTGCTTGGCTCCATTATTGTCGTATAAATCAGAACTCTGTTCTGGCTATTTCACTGCACGCCCAAAATAGCAAATTTGGAACCAAATTTAGCTGTGATATAGAACAGGATGGTATGATCCTTCGGTGGTTTCACACGATGCGTTTTGGGAAAACGTACACTGCAAATGTGATAGAGCCATATTGTGAACATGTCTTTCACATAGGCACAATTGTCACAAAGATAGGATAGACCGCAGGTCACTGTTGACTTTCAGCTAGATGGTAAACTCTAGTTTCTCTCTGTGTGCACTACAGTTGACTTCATATTTTGCTTCCCCAAGAACAGTAAGGTTTTTGCCATCTATAGCAATTGGGGAATTCCAAATGTTAAAGTATGTCTGCTTTTCAAATAAAGCTGTAATTAAAGAGAGGGATGTTAGATCAGTAATAAAAATGAAGGTGATGAAGAACCATGGAGTAGACAGTGCTGGTCTACCTAAATAAATAGGTTGGCTTCACACAGTACATTGAACCATGACTTGTTTAAAACATTATTTTTTTGGATAAGTGACTAGGCTTCATTCACAAACTGCTAAGCCAGTTTGTTTTAATCATGATTTATTAAATAAATGGCAGTAGCCACATAATGCTTACCAACACTTACAAACTGCAATGGCTGGTTCAGACATCACATAAAGACAAAACCAAATGTTTTATGGCTTAGTGCAATCTCTGAACTCAGTTTATATATCTTCCTGGCTTCCTATATTACTGCAAACTTCAAGCTGCAGGAATGGCCAAAAAACATCCTACCAAGTAAAGCTGGTGAAAAGGTGGTTTATTTTATCTGGTGACAGAGCATCGTACATTAATGCTTACCATAAAGACATCTGTAAATTCACACAGACGTATCATCTTAAATTTGCTCCAGAAGTCACCGGCTGTTTGGTTAGGTGGGAGCAGGCTAGGAAATTAAGGGCCATTAACCATCAAGTGATATCCTGGGGTCATATCAGAAATATCAGCAGGATGTTCTCAACAGTCAACATCTGTAGGTTTGGGAAGACTATATGATACTTGGATTCAGCAAGAACATGCTTTTAGTCTCTGAAGTTGAAAAATGGTTTATGGAGCTGTATGGGAAGGAAATGAAGAAGTTTCCCTTGTAATGTACTATATGGGACAACCAACATTCCTAAAATTAATCCTGCTTCTAAACAGGATTAGCAATCAAGGTAGCTGCTTCAGAATAGAGATTTTCCATTTTTAGTCCCTGATACAATTGTCTCTGAGAGCCACTGTAGCATTGTGGTGAAGGCATCACGCTAGAAACTGGGAGATGGTGAGTTCTAGTCCACCTTAGGCACAAAGCCAGTTGGGTGACTTTGGGCCAGTCACTTTCTCTCAGCCCTAGGAAGGAGGCAATGGCAAACCACTTCTGAAAAAACCTTGCCAAGAAAACTGCAGGACTTGTCCAGGCAATGTCCAAGAATTGGACACAATTGAATAGATTTTTTTTAAAAAAAATGTCTCTACAGAGTTGTCTCTATAGAACTATGGTTAATTTTTTTAAGCCACTAGCTGCCATACCATCTCCTTGCAAAACATCTGTGAGCTATTCAGATACTAGTGATGTTCATCACATTTGTCCAGCCAGAAATGATTCCATAGTTTTGGAAGGACTGGAATTCCTTTGGGGAGCACTTCTCTGTTGCGCTGAATGACCACCAAATCCTAGACTAATGGTGTTCCCCCAACATGATGGCATGACCAGTGAGTTTGCAACTTTCCTTCCTGGTTTGTTCTTTCCATAATACAAAGTTCTATACACCCTCATCTGTTTTCCTAGCCTAAGAAACGAGAGAAAACTCTTCCCTTTCCTTCAGGCTTTCTTTTCAAAAAAGTTGCTCCTTTCCTGTGATTGTTTTTTGGGGAGAGAAAATTGGCTGGTGTCGATGACAGTCTTTCTTCCCTACTGTGCATGGAGGAACAATTAATTACTAAAGCTGGTGGCTCATTTGACACTCCATGCTCTAGTTATACAAGGAGGTCTGTGCTGTGGCAATCTGCTTCTCAGTTACAGTTGGGGGCTTAACTGAGCTAACATGGCACCAGCTGTCATTCTTTGGCACCCTACGTGGGGGCGGGGAAATGGTTGCTTTTGAAAGGAAACCGACACCAAGCTCCAAATCTCATGTAAATGAGTGAATTTTTCAAGAAGGGCATTTCTTTTTCTTTCTCTTTCTTTCTTTCTTTCTTTCTTTCTTTCTTTCTTTCTTTCTTTCTTTCTTTCTTTCTTTCTTTCCTTTCAAACCAATTTACATAGCTGCCCATTTCACCTCAGGCGACTCTGGGCGGTGTACAACAAAGCTGAAAACAGTCAATAAATACATTAAAAATATAAAAAGCAAAATAAAACAGAGAATAAAAGGATGTTAAAAATAAGGGAGTCACCTCACTAATTCCCCCACCTTAAGGGACCTCTGGAAGCTCAACAGTAACAAGGCCAACCTCACCTCAGGGGGGAGAAGATTCCACAGCACAGGTGCCACAGCAGAAAAGGCCCGCCTGGGGTCCACCAAATGTAGCTCCCTAGGCAACAGAACCTGTCACAAGCCCTCTCTGCTGGATCTGGTAGGATGGGCAGATAAAATTGGGGAGAGACGGTCCTTCAGATAGCCCGGTCCCATGCCATGAAGGGCTTTAAAGGTCAACACCAGCACCTTGAATTGGACCTGGAAACAAACTGGTAACCAGTGCAGCTCACAAAGCAGAGGTGTAACATGCGTCCTACTAGAAACACACATAACTGCTCACGCCGCTGCATTTTCACCAGCTGAAGTTTCTGGATACTCTTCAAGGGCAGCCCCATGTAGACCACATTGCAGCAGTCTAATAGTAGTCTTCCTTCCTTCCTTCCTTCCTTCCTTCCTTCCTTCCTTCCTTCCTTCCTTCCTTCCTTCCTTCCTTCCTTACCCCCTCCTTGAAGCAATGTGACAGGTGATCCTGAGCTTTAAAAAAAAAACTACCTTTGATTTTAAAAAGCGTCCTTGGGGAAGTACAGATATATGAACTTAAGGCCTTTCAACTCTCACTTAAGAATGTCCTGCCTGTCATGATGCTATCAATCCGTTTTGTAGCATTTTACTTGTCTTCTGAACTTCTTGGAATGACAAAAAAGGTGATTTGGAAGATATAGTAAGGTGTCGTCGAAGCTTTTTCATCCTGGTGTTAGAGAGCAAAATGAATCAGCTACTTATCTTCAATCTTTCAATTAAAGGTCAAGAAGGAAAAGGGATAGCCCTTCTGTTGTTTCTCCCACACCAACCCGTCCCCAGGGTGAGGCACCTGTCTCACATGGCTGTTCTCAAGCCGCTTTGAGATTAGGGCGTCTGTTGCTTTAAAACTTATCTCATATGAACTGCCATTTTCCAACAAAAGAGTATAATAAAGAAAAATGTGGTCTATCTCTCGTCCCTGTCTTAAGCATCTTGTCTTTGCAGCCTTTCTTTCTTTAGCCAATATTTTTCTTCCTTACGACAGCCATATTTTATTGCTGTTACAGAAGCATCTGCAAATGAGGATAAGTTTGAGGGATAGAGAAGCTTCATTATCAGAGGTTGAAGCGCTAGACTGGCTTGAACTCTTCTATATATTTTTCCTTCAAAAAGAAAAAGAAAAGGCTTTACCCTGCTTCTAGTATGCATTATTGCTTTTAACTGCTTATTGTTATTGTTGCATGGTTTGAATACATTCCTGCAAAGTGCCTTGGGAATTACAGACTTAATTACAGGATGAAATGTCTTTGAAGTAAGAGTTGGAATAAATACAATCACTATAGGATCTGATTTTTTTCAGTTAGTGGGGCTAGTCTGTCATGCAATTTGCCCCTTTCCTGTAGTGAGTTTCCATTTTCTGTTACAAACCTACAGGTAAGAATTTCCCCAGTGCAATTTGGGTGAGTCATTAGATGATGACTCAAAATGTTATGAGCCAGAAAAGGATCGTTATTCCAGGGGGGACATTTTTATAACGTCCTTTATAACTGTAAAGTATATTCTGGCTCTTATAGAGAAGAACCCTAATTCAGTTAGAAAAGTCCTAAATTCCATCCTTAATATCGTCAGTCTAAAAACTAAACAGCGGCTGATAAGAAAGATGTTTGCCTGGATCCTGTCCTCCAGAGGAGACAATACTGGAGAAAAATGGACTTGAGTTTTTCTTGAGTGGAAGACAGTCCGTTAGTGTGGGTGTTTACTTAGTGTCAGGATTCTGGGAGGGAGACCTGATTGGGGTTGTGATGGAATGTGCCAGAAGCCAGCATCCTGCCAAAGATCCATATGGTCCCCATCCAGACGGTGTTTAAAAAGTCTCTGAAAACCTGGCTTTTCCCCCAGATGTTAGGTGAGGGTGCGGCAGTGAGCCACTTATAGATGTTATAAGTTAACCTGAATATTTTCTCCTCTTCATGCCCAGTGCTCTTTGCTTTGTTCAATTGTTCTTACTATTTTTAAAGTGGTATGTGGCCGAAAGTCTTTATGGAGTTGGTCAGTCTTTTAATTGGACAAACCAATGATCAATAGTTTACTATTATTTATTGGCCTAAATAATATGGCTGCCTTGCTGATAGTTGCTATGGAAGGGAGACATCAAACTGATCGTTTCAAGAAGTTTCTAAAATATAGAAAATTTCCAAACAAGGAGTTTCTAAAATTTCTAAACAAGGAGTTTCTAAAATATAATTTGGATTGGTTAAAGCGTCAGTCACTATGAATCAGGCCACTTTGGGGACTTCCATTTTACAACGAATCTTGCTTTAATTGTTGTACATTTATTGCCATTTTTTTAAAACAGAAAGGTAGTTTTATTGTCAATTGTTGGAGCTAATTGTTGCTGTTCTTATATACTGCTTTAGTTCTTTCAGAAGAAAGCATAACACAAAAATAAAATATGGAATATTATTGAATCTTACACATTAAAAGGAGTTTAATTTGGTTCCTTTCAAAGAAGCCAGTCTCTAGGCTAATGTTTATTTGAAGAACATTTCCTAATTTCAGAATGCTTCTGTTACTATGATAAAATTATGATGCCCAAGTCCTAAATATCTCAGGAACTATTTTCTCTAACTGTTTCTGACTATTTTACAAGATCTGGTAAGTTTTACCTCTATCACAGTACAATGAAGTACATCAATTCATTTATAAGGGAGAGAACAAGGCAGACAACAAGGACTTCATTTGGGATTGTATTTAAGCCAAGCAGCTTGGTCCCAGATGTCCTATCATAACTGTGTTTCAACATGTTTATTTTGTCCCATAAAAGTCAATGGGAGCCACTCAGAATCAAACTAGCCACTATCTACATAAAGTATCTGGTGTTTTGTGTCATGATCTTGCAGGGTTATGAAGCCTTTCCCTGATATTTAATCCTTTGCAGTTGCAAGGCCAAAGGTGGGAAGTGTCACACATCTAAATGATTTTAGCACAATACTTGATGTTTCCTGTGAAAAAGGATCAGGGGAAGGGGATGAGAAGGACCTTTTTCTGCCAGAGACCCTAGAAAAGCTTTGCTGATCAGAGTAGAAAATAGTGGTCCAGATGGACGAACAGGTAGACCTCATATGAAGCAACTGGCCAGTTCACCGATTTATATCACAGCAAATTATCATGGGCTCCCTTTACTGTGTGATTATATATTTTTAATCAAGAGCAATAGGAGAATTTCTCTTCCACTAGAACAAAGCAAGCAAAGTCAAATGCCAATGGAATTTTCCTTATCAATGTGGGATCCATGAAAATGACTCCATGGAGTGCTTGCCACTTGTGAAGAGATAGCTCAGACAATCAGCCAACTTTATTGTAGCCAGATTGCCCTCATCTTCTTTTAATGGAAAGGAACTTGTCAGCAGCATTTGTCTGTTTGTTTGTTCTACTATTGTTATAATTATTATTATCAGCAAAGAAAAATCTAAAAAGCTGAAGTGAATGCAGTGATGACTAAAACCTGCTTAGCTATTCCATGATTGACTGTCATTTAAAGGATCTTCTGAGCCCAGATTTCTTCTGCAGGTGGCTTTGTTGCTGAATAAAGAGGCCATTGCTGTCTAAATAGTAAATGAGTCATTTTCCTAGAAATGAAACTTGAAAACTCTTTGATCAGATGTTTCCTGCTTTAGCATTTCATTTTGAGAACAAAGCAAGAAGTATCTGCAGCGAGGATGTGAGCCCCACGATTTACACCGTGGTCTAATTAATTAGCATATTTGTTCTACAGCTGTAGGGATACTGGGTGGGAAAGGAGTATGAATGACAATAACACGAGAAATACAAAATTCTTTTTTGATTCCAGGACTCCTCAGTGTTCATGTATTTGTGGAGGTGACTAACAAAAACAGAAAGCAGCAAAAGGGTTTGCTAAAAAGCAACACCCTCCTTCAAAACTGATGCTTAGGGAGAAAGGGGTGCCCAATGCAAAGTGGAAACCTGTTGAGCATACCAAAAATTCTAGTGATAGGTGGGTTCCCAGGTGGGTTAGATCAGTTAAGTGGGTTTCCTGATGATGAAGTACAATGTAAATCAGAACTTCGGAATGGCATAGTGCAGTGTTTCTCAACCTTGGCAACTTTAAGACGTGTAGACTTCAGTTTCAACAAGGCTGGCTGTGGTATTCTGGGAGTTGGAGTCCACACGTCTTAAAGTTGCCAAGATTGAGGAACACTGGCATAGTAGCAAACCATTAGTACCTTGGACAGAGCATAGTACAGCTAGGTGGGAGATAACAGGGCTGTTTTGCATAAGCTGCAGCTCTGAGATACTTGCAAAGGTGGTAGATCACCTGTTCCATTTTGCAGAAGCTTTTCATATGACATTGCCCTTTTTCACCCTGAGCGAACAATCCAGGTGGAGCATTTCTGAACCTACTCTTAATTTCCAGGTCACACACACAGATTGATTAGGAATGACAAATACAAACACCAAGTCAATATATTCTCAGCTAATGTTGCCTTACTTCTTTATGCTTCATAATGATATGGTTGCCACAGTATAGATGTCCAACAATGTTCTAATTAGAGAGCAATTAACTAAAGTATTTCATGAGATACTTTGGGGAATAAGGAACAAGCACCAGTTGATAGCATATAGATACTCAAACTATTCTCAGCAATGATTTATTGCATTTGCCAAGAAAAGTCCATTTTTCTCATCTTTACTCAACCCACTGCTGATACCAAAGATCTGCAAAACATTGATATGCATTTTTGGACACTGTTTTTTTCTTCCAATTCCCTTCTTGAAAAAAAATACCATAGTATTAATTTACCTGATGTTTGTTCCTTTAAGACATTTAAGCAGTGTCTTCTGTAATATATGAAAGAGCCCAGATTCAAGCTAGAGAAAGAACTGTTTACTTTAGTGTCCCCACTTAATCCTCTGAATCAATCATGACAGCTGATCCCCAACTTCTTCAACACTTTTATTTGCCATTCCCAGCAGTATTTCACATTTAAATACGCTCAGTCCTTTTTCCATAGTCCTGTTCTAGTTGGTGAAATGTTTCCCATTGCCTATCACATCCAACAAGGTACCAAAACAGCTCTTAGGTGTAACTGAGTGGGGTCTGATTTCCAGTAACAATATGAATAAATGCTTACCATTGTTATCATTCTTAGGAAACTGCCACAGCAACCCAATAACCCACAACAAACAAATCAACAAACAAAATATTTATAATGTGCCCTCCTGAACAGTCCAACCACAGTTAAAATGATCAGTTAAGCTATAACAAAAGAAGTACACAAACATGATCAACTCAATCGTGATATATTTACAATGACTATAAACACAACACTTATTCAGGTATAAACTCCTATACCTATAATCTGACACCCTGCCATCTGTTTTTACTAATGAGATTTACAAGAAGATAGCCCTATCATCTACATTTACTAACCACCATTCTCAGCCTCTACTCACAACTGCTCCCACCAATCAATGGATTGTTAAAGAGACCAGTTTTCAGATCTCTCTTAGATGTGTGGGCCTGGAGAAGAAAAGGAAGAAAATTCCATAGTTGAGGACCCAGGTGCCAAAATGCATGCAAATAGGAGAGAGTGCAACACAAACAAGACTGTTGTGTAAACAGCATCATGCTAAATCAGGAGCTGTGACAGATAATAGTGCATGACTAAATGCAGGATGTTAATCATTAGCACCAAAAGCTTAAATTGGATTCTAACCCTAAGAGGGAAGCTGTGTAATGTCTGATGGTGGAAGAAACATGGAATAACTCTATAGTTTGTTGTAAGCCGCCCAGAGTCCCCCGGTGTGGGGAGGTGGGCGGGGACAAGTCAAAATAATAATAGTAATAGTAATAGTAATAATAAACAGTATGTACTATAAATGTATAGACCCCAGCCAATAGATAAAGAAGTTCTGTCCATATACTGTTACCGTAGTCTAGGCAAGAAACAGACGCGACAATAAACAACCGTTCTATGAATTTCTGCTGACTCCCGATGCATTTGAATGTTTAATCCTTCATCAAGAGAGACTAAAAATCTAAATAAACAAGCCAGGAGGCCATAACCTTATTGTATTCAATAGAACACATCATTATATCCAAAAATCTTTATCAGCAGCAACTGGGGCTGTTTCTCACATCATGTTTTCTTTTTCTAGCAGCATTTTCTGTTTGCCACACCTGCTGTAGTTTAATCTGTACTAAAATTGTGGATAGATGCATTTCATCTGGATGAGCTCTGTCAGCTTGAATTTGGCAGGCCAAGACAAGGTAGGTATTTCTTTCCCAGTTAGACTTGAAATAAATCTATTTTGGATACCCAGAAACACGCAGATACCAAATGTGTAAAACAAAATCCCGCAGTTTTGAAAAATATGCCAAGAGGTAGACTGAACTACAGTAGGAGATTACCTGAAAAGAAATCTATAAATCTCCCCTCCCTTAACTGACCCATCTGCTACTTACAGTCTGAGTTAATACAGGTTACACAACTTATTTTCTGGGCTCACACACTACATGAAACTATAAAGTAACTAATGAGAGTAGGTTACTGCAGCATGATAAGTCACAAAAATAACAGCAATGAACTAACCAAGACTAAAACCCTGCTTACCATGCTGTATGAATGCAGGTGCTAGGTTAGTACCTGACCCAGTTAAGCTGTGTGAAGACAATAGGTGAATACCAGTTTGGGTGCTTTGGTAAAATCTTAAGAATAAGACCTGATATGCTGCTGTTTTACTGAAACTCTTTTTCTTCATGAAGCTCTTATTCTAGTCTTCAGGTAACTCTGACAAGGTCATTGGCTTCCATCCTCCTCAGTTGGGTATTTACCTCAGAAACAAACACTGGCAACCTAATCCCTAAAACTGCTTCAGAGTTTGCCACTGAAGAGATTTGATGCCACATTTACCTCAGGACAAAGCAAACGAAAGGTCCCCATGTTCTGTTACCAGTGATAATGTTAAAGGAGTCACTTGACACTACTGTAGTCAGTGAAGAGATGATTGGAAGCCCACCTTTATAAGCAACGAGGGAGACATGTATTTTTGAAAGCTGTGTAAATACGTGGCTGCTGATTTGCTAGAAACTCCTGGTGTTGATCAGTCAGCAAGTATTGTATGGGCTACTAACTAATAGGAAACCACACATTTGCATCTTGCTAACTGAGATTCATCTTGCGTCTTCTTCAGTTAGGTAAGGTCAAGAATTTCCTTCTTACCCCAATCAGTGGGGGATACTTTGTGTGTGTGGATTCCCAACAAACCATCTGATCAATCCTACTGCTGGTTGTATCACTGCATTCTCTGACTGCTTCCTCACCACCAACAGAAAAAAATATAGAAGAAGAACAGCTGTGACAAACATTTCTCCTTGATATGTTACTTGTCTACTGTCAGGGGAGGAAAAATTCACATGCAAACACCCACTGGCATCTTAGGTGGTATAAGGGTAGGTTCACGGTGTCTGTTACTCTTTACAGGCTAACAGGAAAACCCTAAGGGTGTTTGTATAGGGTCTATGTTGTATTAAAACCATTCCCAAAATGCTTGATAGAAGTACAACAACATCTCCATCTCTGTCTCAAGGGGAAAAATGGCTTCTGGGCAACATAGTTTTGATAGTTTTGTACAAGTTGAGACATCAGCTGGGTTGGAATTGGTCTGTGAAATATCACTTGCTGCACCCAATGGTTTATTTGGGGGAAGGGGGCCAGGCTGTATAATTGCAACATTACATCAATGGCAGGGGGATCAATTGATCCAGCACTGAGCCTTCCTGTGCAACAATCTGGCCTTTATTGCTTTTCGAGCATTGTTTGTCTGTATACTCTTCACAACTATTAAATAATACTTGTGGAAAAGAAGTCCTGTTCTACTATGTTATCAGGTTAGGAGGTAGCCTTTATTGGATTGATTTTGAGCACAGGTTGCCCAATTGCTCTCTTTAATTAAAAGGGGGAAACATTGATTAGATTTGCTGGCATAAACCCTTTGGAGGAACAGCTGCAGAGTGGGCTTACTTCAGGCTAGGGGTGGAATGACAAACTCATATCATTTGTAAGGGGGTTAATAAAAAGCCCAGTAGCCTACATCACTACTATGATTTCTTACTTCATTGGAAAAGAAAGGTTTTGAGACCCTCTGTAATGGGCTGTGAGAATAACTCTGAGAGGCAGGAGGAAGAGCCACAGCCTAGACAATGGTCTGATGAGAAATCTGAGTCCAAAGCAGGATTGGGGGTGAAAAAGCATCTCAAATTGACCCTCCCTAATTCTCTGGAAAGTAAAGGCAGGGGAGGGGGGAAGTGGTTCTGAGGTGCTTTCTCCACCCCCATTCCTGCTTCAGACTTAGATTTTGTTTATCACGAAAATCCAATTGTCTAGGCTGCAGCTCTTCCTCCTGTCTCCCAAGGTTATTCTCACAGTCCATGATACCCTCTGACCAGCTGGAATTTCCTTCAAATTTCAAGGTGTTCCTGACTGGGAATAATGTCAAGACCTGGGGAAAAAAGTTTTGATGAATTAAAGACATTCTGCAAAGAAATTTCGGTTCAGAGGCATCCGCAAGGTTGTTGACCTTCAGCAAAATGGGGGAAACAGTGTTGCAGAATCGCAGTACAAGGTCCGCCCTTTATGGATGTGCATGTCCTGTCATGAAGTAGGTGCAGAAGGGGCAGGGTTTATGTTGCAAAGGCACAACACTGGTTTTGTCATTTCCTCCCTCCGCCCCAACATCACAGATATATAGTTACCACAGGTGAGAATTAATAGTCATAATCTTAATCACATTTATGTCTACCCTCATATTTTACTACATTAATCTATGGTTATTTCTTAACTATCCAAACATTTTCACAATCATTAAAACAGCATTTCAATACCTTTTAATATTGTGAACATAATTAGAAACATCAAAGAGCAATCAAGTCTGCCGTTGAGTTTTGTAAGGTAGCATCCCCCACCCTGTTTTAAAACTGTTCTGTGACTCTCGGATCAGAATGAGCTTGCCGTTCAAATCTAGGGATTAAGGAAAAAAATCTGTTACAGTTGAATGATGAGATGCCATGACTTAATTATACTAAAATATCCCTCTATTACCAACCTGCTTTTATTTAGCTTTATTTGTTTGTTGTTTGACTTACAAACTAACCCAGTCTGGACAGCTTGTGAAGTACTTACAGTATGTACTACATTATTATGGTTGGTCACACAGTCAGCCAGATGTTTAGACTGGATCTGGCATTTTTGTTCACCTATCGAGTCCTTCCCAAGGACTGGGATAGGCAGATGTTGTTTGATGGTGTTAAAGATATTGTTGCAGGATGTAAGTTGTTCCAAGTAAAGCTGCCTTTTGCAATTGACTGATGGTGATTTTGTCAATGCTGATGGTGCTCCAGATGTTTTGGGATTGCAGGTAAGCACCTATAATTATTGGTACCACCTTTGCTTTCTTTTGCCACAGGCATTCTACTTCTATCTGCAGGTCTTTATATTTTATGATTTTGTCCAGTTCTTTCTCTTCTATTCTGATCTCTCCAGGTATTGCAATCTCCTATCCAGACTTTTTTGTCATTATTACTATTATTATTATTGACTTCAAGTCAGTCTTGACTCCTGCCTGGACTAGTCCCTGTAGTTTTCTTGGCAAGGTTTTTCAGAAGTAGTTTGCCATTGCCTGCTTCCTAGGGCTGAGAGAGAGGGACTGGCCCAAGATCACTCAGGTGGCTTCATGCCTAAGGTGGACTGGAACTCATGGTCTCCTGGTTCTTAGCCTGGTGCCTTCACCACTACACCAAACTGGCCTTCAGTGCATGAACATAAATACCATAATAACAGCAATAATAATACATTGATAACCATACATATTTGTATTCTCACAAACTTAAAACAGGTGGTATCCTTGTAATTTCTTCAGCTCTTTCAGGCTACATCAAGCTATCTAAAGAGATCACCCCCCCCTTTTGATGCACCTGTAAGGCTGCAAACTCTTGGATGCTGTGTCAGCAACAAGTGAAAGGATGTGTGCAAATGGGGCTCTTGATTGCAGAAAGAAGTGTACAGAACTGGAGGAAGAGCAGTGGAAAGAAAACTGGATGAAATGTGAAGAAGCAGATGGATTTTTTTTCTACAGACTTCTCTGGCTCAGGCTGTGAAAGAAAACAAGAGCTGAAAATGGTTTCACACATGCCTGCTCAGAAGTGCTGAGTGGGCCTTTTGAAGAACATCACCTCAAGAAGTGCAAATGCTCCTGAACGATCATATATTACTGCATTTAAATTTTTAAAAATTCTCCCAAAGAACATTAAAAGTACATTTGGGGTTATAGGTTCTTCTTGAGAAGCATTGCCCTCACATATCCTCTCGTTTTCTTTCAGAGCTTTGCTAACATTTTGGCAGCGATTTGGCAAGTGAGAAGAAGCACTTGAGAACAGGTGCTTGGTTAACTGGAGAAATCCATGTTTGAAAAAGGAAACAAATGTAACCCTGTTTGACGGCGTTTCCGTACCTTTTTTCCAAAGCTGGCTGGATTCCCATGGCTGTGTTCTCATAACACAAACCTCACCCATTATTAAATTCACACAGTTTCTGGGTTACCACAATGCACTGAGCCATCAACTGGTCAAAAGCCCTAAGTTTGCACATCTGGTTAAGCCAGAAATAGGTTTACCAAAATTAAAACTAACTAAGCAGAGCATTGTATTGTCGAAGGCTTTCACGGCTGGAATATGATGGCTGGTGTGGATCTTCCAGGCTGTGTGGCCGTGTTCTGGAAGTTTTGTTTCCTAACGTTTCGCCAGCATCTGTGACCGGCATCTTCAGAGTGCAGGAGCACAGACAGGTGCAGTTCTCCGTGTGCCCAGGATGATGTGACCCTGTTGTGGGTATTTATAGAGATCAGTGAGGGTGCCTGAAGGGTGTGTGTGTGTGTGGGGGGGGGGGGGGTTGGGTTAATGATTGGCTGCTTGTTTTGGTGTCCGTTTATGTGTGTATCTTCCTGGGGGTTAGGCAGGGTTTTTTCCATTGAGTTGTTAACGAGTGGCTGCTGAGGGTGATTAGCATGTTCATTGCGTGAATTGTTCACGCATCCTGGTGGTTGAGTTGAGTTCATTGACCTTTTGCAGGCTGTATGCCAGTCACAGATGCTGGCAAAACGTTAGGAAACAAAACTTCCAGAACATGGCCACACAGCCCGGAAGACCCACACCAGCCATAAGCAGAGCATGTTGTGCAAATACAGCTATTCAGCTTGCAACTGATCTCATTAAGTGTGTTGTGTGAATTTAGCCAACCCGTTTTCAGGTGCCTGATGAAATCAAGCCCAATTTCTGTTACTCTGAAAAGCCCCCAAGTTGGTTGGATAGAGAAGTCATCTCTTCTTAGTATAAGGGCAAGATCGCAGATGTAAGAAACTCAGTCAAAACTGCAGGCTCAAATCCTACTTGAATGTATCATAAACAATACTAATCATTTCTTGCACAAATCCATACATTCTCAGTGAAGAGTCACATAAGGATGTCATTTAGCAAAGACATGTTGGAGGAGTGGATCCAAAGGGAGAACCTTCAACACCTCATGTTCTACTGACCATAAGGGGACAGTAGGACATAGGTGGAGAGTTAAGGATTGATTCTGTGTCCTCTCTTTGTCTACCACGCTCCCTGCTTTTGTCTAAGAGATTGCTAATCTCAAGTCACTTCCTTCTGCTTTTCACAGAAAGCACATGCTCTTGGACTCTCCTGCTGGTTAGGATGGAGTGAACTCCATGCTAGGCTTTGCCTATCCTTGCAATGTATCTCCTATAAATAAATGTCCTTTCTATTATAGTTTTAAAACCTGCTTCATGAATGATTGCTTACATCAGATTCTAGTTCTCAGGAATGCTGTCTGTCTGGCTTGAACCCAGAGGCATCCACAAGGGGATGTCGAAACAGGCCAGATGGCAATTTCAGCATCATGGCTGAAGCCCTGTTCCCTTGTATGTATCAACCACATACAAAAGAGGCAGGGCTAGCTTGTCTGTTTGGATCCCTTTGTGGACACCATTCTACTTCAACCTCTAAGAGGCAACCCATTACCTGGCCAATAACTTCTCCAGATTTCCCCACTCTGGTACCTCCCGAATGATCCCCTTTGCCCCTGAAGGTTGGGGCATTAGAAGAATTACACCCATGGGGATTATGTGAACCTATGCCTCTGTCAGGCACCAGTTTTATGAAAGATGAAGCTGGAAACCTGGGCACTCAGGCTAGACAAAATTATTCTGTAAACATTGAGCAGGGGCCTCTCAATCCTGGGGCCAGGAAGAGAAATTTCCATTGAGTCAAAAGGGTAGGAAGAAAGCACTTAGGATTTAAACTCTTGAACAGAAGCATATATAAGGCTTTTGTTCTGGTGTTCTAGTAAATCTCATGTATGTATGGTTTGTGTTCTGGTAAATCTCTTGTATATGTGGCTTTTGTCTTGTCTGCTATAGTGCAACTTACCTAGCTAAGCTGGGTTTGTGAGCTTCTCTTGTAAGCAAATTCCTCTGTCTGTCTGAACATCCATCCATCTGTCCGTCCGTCCCTTGCCTCTCTCTGTCTTTCTCTCATATGCTGCCTCACTCATTGGAGAATATGGGATTCAGTGTCTGAAGAGTGAAGATTTATTGCTATGACGTCTTCCGCTGAAAGGCACTAACTCAACAAGATTTTAGGAAGAAGCCCTTCTCTGAAGCCTTTCGTGCAGCCTAGTATGTGTGTGAGATGGTAAGAAAGCTGGGGGGTGGGGGGAGTCAGTTGAAAGAATATTTCAGAAATGGCAACCCAGCCCAGGTGGCGAGAGATCTGGGAAAAAGCAGTTCATCAGGGAGCTACTGCGTCACTATAACCAAAGCTGTGAATTTCCTATTACAGTTTCCAAGATTTTGTATTTATCTCAGAGTAACAGTAAAGATGCCTTACTGACACGTATCTCATTCTTGCTTTCTTGGCCTAGCCAACGATGTGGGGCTTCCCAGTGCTGATCCTGACACTTTGTTCAAGACAGGTATGTACTCCACCTTGGTGCCATGGCTTGGGCGGGATCTGCTCACAGTCTGAAATTTCACATTGGAGTGAAGAAATAATTAGGAAAATGGTATATATTAGTTAGTGAGTAAATACCCCTCAGACAGTGAGATGTGGCCCAAAAGTGAGAGAGAATCATGAGGACTTGCACCTATTGTAGCAAACAGGGATTTCTCTAATCTGTACGCCACTAACTTAATCAAATTTGACAGGTTAAGCAAAAGGTCAATTGTGGATCACAGTTTCCAGATCATGAGAGCCACCACCCCCCCGCCTTCCTGCATTGTTAATGCCACATGCTAATAAAACCTGCTTTGCTATTAACATGCTGGGGAGGTTCGGCCCAATCATGTTTGAAAAGCATAATGAAATATTTTGTAGTTAGGAACTGTGTGCACAGGACAGCGAGGCCAAGAAGGCAACATTGGCCATTCCAGGTGGGAAATGGAGAATTGTGTTAGGTACATTACAGCTAAAATGTGAGGTGTCAGGGCTTATTAATGAAAGAGATGGCAGAGAAGGCTTGATGCAGACTGACGGCTGGGTGACGCGCTCCCAGACCCTGTTTGTGGTTAGAAGCCTTCAAGTGTGCCTCTTCAAAAGCAAGCAGATGCTGTGCATTGCTTTGCAAGGAAATCCATGGCAAGATTATATTGCTCTGCTGTGTTGTTGTTGTTTAGTCGTTAAGTCGTGTCCGACTCTTCGTGACCCCATGAACCATATTGCGCCAGGCCTTCCTGTCTTTCACTGCCTCCCTGAATTTGCTCAGTTTCATGCTCATTGCTTCAGTGATGCTCTCTAACCATCTCATCCTCTGCCGTCCTCTTCTCCTTTTGCCTTCCATCTTTCCCAGCATCAGGGTCTTCTCCAAAGAGATCTCTCTTCGCATTAGGTGACCAAAGTATCTGAGCTTGAGCTTCATTATCGATCCTTCCAATGAGCAATCAGGGTTGATTTCCTTTAAGATTGACTGGTTTGACCTCCTAGCAGTCCAGGGGACTCTTAAGAGTCTTCTCCAGCACCACAGTTCAAAGGCATCAATTCTTCGGCGCTCAGCATTCTTTATGGTCCAGCTCTCACAGCCATACATTACTACTGGAAAAACCATAGCTTTGACTATGCGGATCTTTGTCAGCAAGGTGATGTCTCTGCTTTTTAATATGCTATCTAGGCTTGCCATAGCTTTCCTCCCAAGGAGCAAGCGTCTTTTAATTTCATGGCTGCAGTCTCCGTCTGCGGTGATCTTGGAGCCCAAATAAATGAAGTCTGTTACTGCTTCCATTTCTACCCCTTCTATTTGCCAGGAATTGATGGGTCCAGATGCCATGATCTTAGTTTTTTTAATGTTGAGTTTCAAGCCAGCTTTTGCACTCTCCTCTTTCACCCTCATCAAGAGGCTCTTTAGTTCTTCTTCACTTTCTGCCATTAGGGTGGTATCCGCATATCTGAGGTTGTTGATGATTCTCCCTGCAATCTTAATTCCGGCTTGTGATTCTTCCAGCCTGGCATTTCTCATGATGTACTCTGCATATAGGTTAAATAAGCAGGGTGACAGTATACAGCCTTGTCGTACTCCTTTCCCTATTTTGAACCAATCGGTTGTTCCGTGACTGGTTCTAACTGTTGCTTCTTGGCCTGCATACAGATTTCTCAGGAGACAGGTAAGATGGTCTGGTACCCCCATCTCTTTAAGAATTTGCCACAGTTTGTTGTGATCCACACAATCAAAGGCTTTTGCATAGTCAATGAAGCAGAAGTAGATGTTTTTCTGGAACTCTCGTGCTTTCTCCATGATCCAGCGAATGTTGGCGATTTGATCTCTAGTTCCTCTGCCTCTTCGAAACCCAGCTTGTACATCCGGTAGTTCTCGGTTCACGTACTGCTGAAGCCTAGCTTGTAGGATTTTGAGCATAACCTTGCTAGCATGTGAAATGAGTGCACTCATTTCACATGCTAGCTCTGCTGTGTAGGGCAGTGCAATGCTTCAGAAACAAAGACACCCCCCCCCAAAAAAAAAGGTTTTGGAGGGACTTGACTGCAATACTATAAGCCAAATGCATCTTTTCCCAGAACTGGACTGGAGTTGAGGAGGGTACCCATACAATCCCCGACTGCTTTAAGGAGATGGCCGACAAGTGCTACATGAGTGCCTCCTGTACTTGGAAGTGGCCATTTGCTTTTACATCCAAGCTTTGCAAGCCCTAACGTTGCGCACATAAATGAAGCTTCTCCAACTTGGTGTCCTCCAGACCTTTTGGCCTTCAACTTGCAGAATTCCTATACTAGGTTGGGATTTATAAAAGATTAAGTTCAATGTGGATGGAAAGCAGAGTTGGCAGAGAGATAATTCAGTTGGTCACATATTCAGCGGTTTCGATGGAAACCAACTTTTGATATATGAATATTTCTCAAGCCACTTCTAACCCTGCTTTGCATTTCAAGATCAATCCAATGTGGTGACCATTGCTGAAGTCCTTAGACAACTTAGGCAGTCCAGCCAAACACCATGGTTTACAAACTATGGTACCTGGCTTCATATATGCTTAATTCCCTGCCCCCCCAAAAAAGAACCATTCTGTGACTTGGTACAATCCATGAACCCAGCCAGAATGTCCTTTGTGAGTGTGAAAGACATAACTGTTCCTTCAGGAGAGTTTTGGTGGTGGTGGTGGTGGTGGTGATGATGATGATGATGATGATGATGATGATTTTATTTAAATGATTTATAGAGCTGTCCAACCCACAGCAGTGACTCTGAGTTTTGTACAAAGATAAAAACCACCATAACAATATAAATCCATGACCCCCTTGTTTAAAGATTAAAGAGAACAAAGCTACAGCACCAAAGGAGCTCACCTATCTGCCTGGCCCAAATGCTTGAAGGAACAGGCAGGTCTTCAGAGCCTCAAGAAAGACTAACAAGTCAGGGCCTTCCAGATGTTGATTCCTTTCCCTCCCCAGCCCCCCAGCTATAATAAGGGCTGTGGTGAGAGAACCCCCCCCCCGCACCTCTGCCGGAAGCTTCAAGAGTATCTAAATTAGCAGATACTAATTTGAGAGACGGCAACTGTCTCTCAAAGAATTGCCAGTCAAATATCAAAGGCTGTCAAAGACTAAACACCAGTGGAGGCGGAATATTGACACTAAATACTAAATGTCATCGGTTGGATGGGTATTTGACATCAGTGGTTGCAGAGGAACATGCTGAAGAAAGTTCATTTTCAACTGGAGGGTAAAAACAAAACAAAAAATTCTATCAATAAACCAGTAATTACATAGCTTCCCCCCTTAAAAAGTCTGAAGAGCTGGATTCTAGCAACTAATACGAAATGGCCCTTCCTCTTTATAGGTATAGTAGGCTCAAATATCTCATTAGCTGCCAACTGGCTTTTCAATATCTTTCCTTTGCTCCACTCTGAAATAAACTTAAAACACCAAAGGTTAAAAAACAATCTCCTTTGACTTCTGGGGATTTCATGGACCGATACATGTTGTGTATAGTTTTCTGCACAACAGTATGGCCTTCTGAGATTTTTTTTTAAAAAAATCCCTGTTTAGCTTTCAGCCCTAGGATATCCTGATAGCCCCCCACCCCCACCCCAATCCAAGTACTAAGCAGGTTCTGATCTTCTTGGCTTCTGAGAAGAGACAAGTTTAGCCAGGCCTTGCTATCCACTGAGTAAAAGTGCCAAAACGTGTGGTGGTGGTGGTGGTGGGAGAATCTGTTTTGGCATTTCCCTCTGTTTTACCCTGGCACTCTAAAGTTAGCCCAAACAATCCGGGGAGAAAATGCCTTGCCTTTTACAGTAAGACTCAGTTGCAGTTCCTGAAACTCCACTGTAATTCCATTGTAATTCCGGAAACTAATTGTAACTGTAATTCCTGAAACTAAAGCTGGACACTTTCAAAAGCATTGCTGCATTAAATCCTCAAATGCATTCACGGGTTCTGCCTCCCTGTTATTTACTCTGGAGTAGCTCTGTAGATTGCAATGTGTTCTTCCTGCTTTCTGGTGCAAAAGAACAACTTGGCTTCCGTTGAACCGAGAATATAAAATACACATTACGTTTGAACAGAGGCTGATTTAGTCTTTGGTTGCCAATGCTTCCATATGATGCAAGAAGATCTCCTAGCGGGGGTTTAGCTGAGAAAGTTATTGTAATGATAGTTGCATCTGCCTGATTTTTTACACCTAGCCTCATCTTGGTTTCTCTCCCCTTTGAAAATGGTCACAAACAATCAAGCTACCCCTACTTGAAAGCTTCATTGTGGGCTATTTTTATGCCTTGGAAATCGCTCCCAGGTTGCAGTTCCCGTTTC
Source organism: Python bivittatus (assembly GCF_059951505.1). NCBI lineage: Eukaryota > Metazoa > Chordata > Lepidosauria > Squamata > Pythonidae > Python > Python bivittatus. The sequence continues at coordinate 7,879,941 of NW_028277085.1, read as the reverse complement.
CCTGCAAGTAGCAAAATTTGTTCAGTTCCTTCCAGCTTCCTACAGTGTCTGCTTTTCGAAGGACCTAACCTTGTGTGGCAGCTTCTCTGCCTCTGGCAGGCCAGACAATAAGTCTCTGTAGAGGCATAAATTCCTTGGATAGAGAAGCTGACCTTTCAAACCAAAATGGACAGCGCTCAATGTAAAATATGTTTCCTTTGTACGAGTCTGTTTGGGCTTTTTTAAAATCAGATCTGGAATTCCCAAGAGCCCTGAAAAGTTTTCATTTAATGTGGTCTAAATCAAATTATGTATAATTCTGTTTTCTCCATCTGGGCTTTTTCAGTTGGTCTTTCCCCCCACCAAGTCTTGCCATCCCTAATATACAGCATTTCATTTTCCTCCATCGAGATGGTTGACTTATTTTTAAAATAAGTCTGCTCAAATCAGATTGTTATTACTCCACATTCCATATGTTCTGGGCATGAGTTGTTTCTCCATCAGGCACAAGTGTCAAAAGGTATTTGAAGGTTTGATCCTTCCAAGTGACACTTAATGTTCACCTCTGTGATACATCCTTACATGCCCCTCCACACAAAAACTTTTAGGGAACACATAGCCACAATCTCTCTCTCAGTTGGCACAAAACCCAGGGCTGGACTAAAGGTGGGCAGATGTGTCCACACGTATGTGTGTGTCAAAAAAGGCAACATCGTGGCTGTGATCACATGACCGAAGCCCTGCCCCCTTTTTATGTGCATTGTGCAACACATGTAAAAAAGGTGTAGCTTCAACCACATGGTTGTGATGGCTATCTTGACTTTTTTGACCCCTCTTGCAGAGGCCCCGGAAGCTGGACACTAAAGGTTGCTTGAATTTCCCTGCCAAATGTGTGGGCCAAGAATTAGGGTCATTAGTTTCTTAGAATTTCTCCACAGGAAATTTAAAAAAGAAATAAATCTCAAGGGCAGGATTCTGCCTTAATTGTGACAATTGCACTATAAACAAAAGGCCACAGGGAAGGGATTTCCTGCTGATGCCTCCCTTGGGATTTAAGGGAAACCATGGAGTTGTGGGCATCCATCAGTCTGTGGGAAGCAGCACTGTGCCATTGCAAAGCAAGGTGGAGCCTTCTGAAGATGCCTCATGACATTCACCCTCATGGTGGAGCTCATGGTCCCATGGCACAATGCTACTTGTGTCATTTTGATTAAAGCCATTGGAACGGCAGATACCATGGCTGCAAGCTGCAGGATAGAGAACGATTACGGACAGTGAAAGAGAGAACATTTGCAAACATCCCTTGAACACTCAAAACTAAGTAAATGTGAAGGTTGTTGTTGTTGTTTAGTCGTTAAGTCGTGTCCGACTCTCCGTGACCCCATGAACCATACTGCGCCAGGCCTTCCGGTCCTTCACTGCCTCCCTGAGTTTGCTCAGTTTCATGCTCATTGCTTCAGTGATGCTATCTAACCATCTCATCCTCTGCCGTCCTCTTCTCCTTTTGCCTTCAATCTTTCCCAGCATCAGGGTCTTTTCCAAAGAGTCCTCTCTTCGCATTAGGTGACCAAAGTATCTGAGCTTGAGCTTCATTATCGATCCTTCCAATGAACAATCAGGGTTGATTTCCTTTAAGATTGACTGGTTTGACCTCCTAGCAGTCCAGGGGACTCTTAAGAGTCTTCTCCAGCACCACAGTTCAAAGGCATCAATTCTTCGGCGCTCCGCCTTCTTTATGGTCCAGCTCTCACAGCCATACATTACTACTGGAAAAACCATAGCTTTGACTATGCGGATCTTTGTCGGCAAGGTGATGTCTCTGCTTTTTAATATGCTATCTAGGCTTGCCATAGCTTTCCTCCCAAGGAGCAAGCGTCTTTTAATTTCATGGCTGCAGTCTCCATCTGCGGTGATCTTGGAGCCCAAATAAATGAAGTCTGTTACTGCTTCCATTTCTACCCCTTCTATTTGCCAGGAATTGATGGGTCCAGATGCCATGATCTTAGTTTTTTTAATGTTGAGTTTCAAACCAGCTTTCGCACTCTCCTCTTTCACCCTCATCAAGAGGCTCTTTAGTTCTTCTTCACTTTCTGCCATTAGGGTGGTATCGTCTGCATATCTGAGGTTGTTGATGATTCTCCCTGCAATCTTAATTCCGGCTTGTGATTCTTCCAGCCTGGCATTTCTCATGATGTACTCTGCATATAGGTTAAATAAGCAGGGTGACAGTATACAGCCTTGTCATACTCCTTTTCCTATTTTGAACCAATCGGTTGTTCCGTGACCGGTTCTAACTGTTGCTTCTTGGCCTGCATACAGATTTCTCAGGAGACAGGTAAGGTGGTCTGGTACTCCCATCTCTTTAAGAATTTGCCACAGTTTGTTGTGATCCACACAATCAAAGGCTTTTGCATAGTCAATGAAGCAGAAGTAGATATTTTTCTAGAACTCTCGTGCTTTCTCCATGATCCAGCGAATGTTGGCGATTTGATCTCTAGTTCCTCTGCCTCTTCGAAACCCAGCTTGTACATCCGGTAGTTCTCGGTTCATGTATTGCTGAAGCCTAGCTTGTAGGATTTTGAGCATACCCACCCATAAGATCTTCACCAACATGCTCTCCTGGAAGTCATTTCTCAAGCCATCTTTGCTGATTTGTCTCTGTTTCTGTTCCGTCTGTGCCATCTGATCTTCCTTTTCTTGGACCGCTTTCTTGGCTTCTGACATGTTGGTTGTCCTTCTGCTTTTCTCTTGGACAGAAGCTGCTATACTCGATGTTTGACCTGTTTGTAATCCTTCCTGGATTGCACCTTTTATTTAAGGGATAGCAATTGTTTTCAGTTTTCAAATGTACACATCTGCAAATCACTGTCCTTTGGTAATGGAGAAGTAGTCACTATGTTTCCTATCCTCCCAAATCACTCGTTCTTGCTTCCTGCTGTTAGTGTCAGATGTAGGCTCCAAATTGATTTGATTGTGTTTGGACCAAAACATGCTTTGTTTTGCTTTCTCTTGCTACTTCTAGATCTATGCATGACATTTAAAAAGTGAAGCTAATGAGCAGTGATTACATTCTTTCAATGATGATAGAGTATAGCAATGCCAAAGTCCAAATTACCACCTAAGAAGAACAATAATTTGCATCAAAACACATAGTTAGCATTGCTTAAACAATACTTTTAGTATACTCACTGCCCTGATCTAATTCACCCTGGGAATATTCTGGTAAGCCTGAAAATGTAATCAGAAGAGGAATTAAAAAGTCAATTTAAATGCTTTTTTGGGGGAAAAGTATGTAAAAGTGCTTTTTCACTGAAGGCCACAGTTCCTACTTTAACTTGATTTATTGATGAAACAGAAATTGAGGTTCTGCTCAACAGTTGACAGTGGTTATGTTCCCATGCCTTTCTTGAACCATAAAGATTTTAGGCTAGTATGTTATGGAACCATGGGTGATTTTTTGGTTCAGTGTTTTGCGCAAACCCAGAAAATTGGGTTATCCCAGTAAATTATATTTAAGCATGTCATGCAGACATAGCTAATGAATGTGTATGGCACCAGTAGCTGCTGCATTCTCTTTGTTGCTGATTTCTCTGTGCTACAAGTCAAGTAGATAGAGGGCAGGTTAGACAGGGTTGCTTATAGATGCCTTGGTGGCCATCACAACCATCTTAAGAATTTGCTGTTCAGCAAGAATTGGTGAAACATGAAAGATATGAGATGGGGCTTCACTTCTTGGCAGCTCTGTCCCTTTGATATTGATTCTCTTTGGCTATACATTATACAACCTAGTGAAATAATTTTCCACTTGTAGATATTTAATCAATATCTTCTACCAGCCCAGCTTTGGTCTGGAAAATTAATACACCAATGTGTCACTTCTAGAGCTCTGAATTCTTGTCCTCAGGATGCTAATTATGGGAAATGGATGCTAAGGACATCCATTGTTCTGGTTATTGTGTTTAAAATTATAGCAGTTGACAATACATGAATAGTTGGGTGATTTGTTTGGCTTCCCCTTCCCCACTTTTGATCAAATTTGGAATCAGAATAATAAGGTATTATTAGCTGCAGATACAGTTGGTAGCTGGTGCTATCTACAGTTAGAAGTTGTTCACAGTAATCAAGAAATGACATTGCTTCCAACACTCCACTAAATAACATTCTCTTAATCGCACAATACAATTACAACTAATAACCTTGGAAACCCCAATGTGTTTAAGAAGACTATTTCAAAGGTTATCTGGAGACTTATGACTAGAAACTGGAGGAGACAAAGCTAACCAGATGGAGATTATTCTTTAGCAATTAACTAGACATTGTTCCTTAGGGTGTTTGTCACTGCACAAAACATTTTGAGGAGCATAATTGTACTTTTGATGTTGATGCTTTTGTTTGATGCTGATGAAACATAGCTTTAATATTTAACATGTTAATCAATGAATGTTATTAATAGATTTGCTTTAATCTTGGAGGAGAAAAAGGAAGAAAAAACCCTGCACCCATTATCAAGTGATACTCAATAAACAGTAGGAAGGCATTAATATTAAAAGGGAAATGATGAATACAAATATGAGATGATAAAAATGCATATGGATTTCTTGATCAAGTGAGACTACCTTCATGACTGTTAATTCAGAAGCTCACCGACTTACTTCCACACAATTACTGGGGGAAAAGGAGAGACAGAACCAGTTATTGAATAAATCTCTAGGTTTCCTTCTTTACAGGTGTTGGGTCAGCTTCACTAGGTAGACAAGACTAGAAAATCAACTGCACAGGAAGGTTAAAACTATTTTGATTGAGATGGGCTATAATAACAGAATCTTGCAAGTCTGATTGTGATGGACCTCCTCCTCCTCTTCCTTATACTGAGAAGTGTTAAGTGTAATCCTTTATTCATTTATTAATAGGGAGGCATCTGCCTGAGTTGCTCCCCAGTGTAATTTGGCTGTTCTGGACTTTAAAAAAAAATATGTCTCAGCCCTTTATGCCTAGGTAATGGTTCGTGCATATTTCCATCAAGGTCACCTTCCTTAGTCTCCATAAGTTCTTTGGGAATGGAAGTACCCCTTCTGCTATGATATCTGTGGTGGTTTGTCCTTCTAGGTTTATTATTGTTGTTGATTTGGCCTTTTGTTAACTGCCATGGTCTGCTTTGTCAAGAACATGCACTTTACAATGGCAACAAAGAAAGAGACAGTCTTGCAAGTGGGGTAGTGCCTTACCCTTCTGAAGCAGGCTGTTGCCATTTCAGGGGTGCCAGGCATAGATGCTGACATCACAGTTCCAGGAATTTCTAGCCAACGTGACTTTTCCTTGGCCACTGTGGATGGGCAAAGTCAGACCTCGATTCATACGACTTCAAATGTTAGCAAGGCTATTCTATAGTTACATGGGAATAAGTCACTTGTTGAAACTCCGTCTGCTCCTCCACACTCATTTCTCATCCTGCAGTATTGAATAGGTTTGGGAGCAGAGGGCAATTTTCAAAATGTTGCTGTAGTTCCATGATTCTCTTGCAGGGATCTAGCATTGGATGAATGCCTCTGTCATAGCCCCCATAAAAAAAAAAAGGCAAGGATAGGTTGAAACTTTCCATTAGATTAGACACTGTTAGAAACTACTGTAAAGTGGAACATCAACTCCACAGCAACCTGAAGGACTTGCTCTAAATCAGTTGATGGATCACCAGCATGGCAGCCTTGACTTTACATCATATTGCCTTACTTGAATGAATGCCAGAGCTATCTTGGGATGGGGAAGGGAATGGATAGATTTCAAATGTGGCCTCTAAATCATGGCGCAGGATTTATTTCAATAACTGTAGGGCTTTTCGATTGAGCCTGTTACATCAGAAGAAGCCAATCTTTTGTATGGACCCCCAAACAATTTATCTCAGTTCAAAGTTCATCTTTTACCAATCTGCCACCCCCCGCCAGGATTTTTCTATCATTCCCACCATTCCTAGCCAACATGTGATCAGTAGGAGGGGTTCACCTCTCTGAAGCTTCACGATAACATAGAGGGCAAAGTAGAGCAGACAGTTGCAGATGCTGATGGCCAGCAAGTTAGCAAGACTTCGGGTTGGCAAGGCTTCTGTCAAGCAAAGAGGAAAACCGTCATGTTAACACAGGAACAGCTGAAGATAAAGGTAAGCTGCCTTTGATGTCAGCTGGGGATAAACCAAAGGTGATGTCATGAAGATATGACTTACAAAAAACTCCCCATTATTGGGTCATCTTTCTGCCATGGCAGGGCATGAGGAAAGCCTTTCTCTTTCAAAGTATGGCAGAAAGGATGGGAATCCAGCTGGCTATCTTAGTTGAAGGCAGTCACTGTCAAATAGAAAATCTAGCTTTTCTTTCAGGAATTCTGATATCTGGTGGCATATTTGCACAGCACAGAAGAACAAAACAAATACATAACTTTTGCCTATTGGGGGAAAAAAACCCCACATCATGTCAAAGTTACCCGGGGAAAAGACTAGAAGAATAATTCTGTTAAATTCCATGCCTTCTCTATGGTACACATAACACTGAGGCTTGGATGGATGTTTTTACCAACCAAATGGATCTAGCAGACATTTGTATTATGTTTACAGCTGAGTTACATGACTGCTGTTCACAAGGGAATAGCACACCAATGAAATAGGGGATGCATATTTCTTCCAGCCATCTGGGACAGCTGATTTCATCAGCAAAGTAGAAGAATTGGAGACCGGAATGGCCTCAGAACTAATTCCATTGATTTAAGCTAATGCTACTTGAGTGCAGCTTGTTCAGATGAATGTTGCAAAGCTAACCGTCTAATTGGTAGCAAGCTAAATTCTGCATATATATATATATATATATATATATATATATATATATATAAAGAAAAATAGCAATCCAGTGCAATCAGAATGAGATTCTTCAGAAGAATAGTTTAATTATCTCAGGTAGGGTTTGCCGAGTCACTAACAGATTTCTCTGAAGTCTTATTCCCCAATTAAAACTCCTTCAGCGTGAGCAGAGTAAAGAGCAATCAAGGCAGACAGTGCAGAAGGGCCTTCAGCACACACTTCATTTTGCTCAGCTAGATGCCTGCTGTGTTCCTCTTGTTAGGGGACCACAGAACACATCCAGAGTAAATATAGGAACCTGCAGGGATTTATTTTCAATATAAACAAGTGAGAATCCTAACTTGCTGTACCTTTATGTCTTTTAAAAAGAGAGAGAGAGGATTAGCCAGTATGTTCCTGGCTTCCTGGTGATCAGTCCATCATTAGATGGTAATGGAAAAGTGGTCCATGGATTGCTTCAACACAAGCTCTTGTCCTGTGGTACCCCAACATACTCGATGGTGGTGATGTGAACATTTCCCTTATTAGGCTTTGGTGGGGCTTGAGGACACCGATGTTAATGAATACTCAAATTAACTCTTTAATTTGGATTTCAATCCACATTGGTGTAATAGTCTGTGGAAATGACCTTGGGAGACTGGAGGGAGAGCCACAGACTGGACAACTGGCATGTAAAAGATGTCTCAGCCCACAGAAGGAGGGAGGGCATGGGAAACATTTCAGAAGGGACCCTCCCTAATTTCCCAGAGAGTAAAAGGAAAGAAGGAGAGGAATACTTTCAGGATTCTGCTAATGCAACCTAACAATAAAGATAGAGCTAGTAGTCCTGGTTGTCTGGACTACTTTGCGGGGCTAACAACTGGGCCTTCTGTTCTGATGAATAGAACAGAGAGTGCCACTAGAAGCCAAAGAACCTCTCTCCAACCAATCTGTTAGCTTCCTTTTTTCCCTAATTTCACCTGGGCAAAATCTTGTTATCGTGGAGAGAATTGTTGCAAGATAGCCTCCACTCTCAGCATTTAGAAGCTGATGGGGAATAAATTAAATTTCACGGCAGCGATCAGGTCTGCACCCTGTGATATGATAAACCCTTCCTGTATTTCCTTTCCTATATGGGAAGGAACCAAGAGTAGAGAAGGATGATGAAACAAAATTGAGTTATATTATAGATTGGGGCTGACCTTCAAAGGACAGGGCAGACCAGAACGAGTATCAGAGGGTTTCAGAGTGTAGGATTGTTATGGCTGAGAGCTCTCTTCTCCAGTCTGGTGCCATTATATTCTTTCATTTGTGCTGCTTGAAGAAAGATAAGTTCAGAGTCTCCCCTCAACCAGTTTTGATTCTGTTAATTTCCAGCTAATGATTCCTTGGCAAGAATCCAATGAACTAGTAGGGGTGTTTTCCCCTTCTCTAAATGCATATTTTATGATTTTGAACCACAAATCCTTGCATGTTTACATTTATTTAAATATGGACCAAGCAAGTCTATCTTTAGTGGAAGTGTTCTGATCCTGGTGCACTCAGATGCTTCCAAACAGGATGGAAATGAATCTTTCATCCCTATCCATGGAAACTAGTGTGGTTAAGCTCTTGGGCTAGGGCAGGGGAGACCTGGTCCAAGAACCCCCACCCCTGGAAACACACTAGATGGCTTTGGGTAAGTTGTCCACTCCCAGGTCAACGTACCTCACAGCATTGTTTCTTAGGGGTAAAAAGAAGAGAGACCTCATGGAAGCTGCCTTGACCTCTGAGAGGAATAGAAATCTAATCAATAAATGAAATCAATCAATAAATAAATGAAATAAATAAATAAATAAATAAATAAGAACTGTGACTGAGAATAAGGCCAATGTGTGCATGCACACATTGGAGTTGTTCTGTACTAGTTCAAGACAGTTTTCTCCAGCTGCTTATATGTCACTTCTGGGTTTACCAGCCATGGAAAACTGTTTGAGGATTCTGGACTCCTATCTGGATGGTGTAATACCACCCACTTCAAGAGTAGAAGGGTAGTGAGAGGCACTCTCTTACACATAAACACTAGCCAATTGATTCTGAGACAATGTGATTTTCATTTCTCTTACAAGAGAAGAATCAAAGAATCTGCTGCGATTGGAGATGAGAGACTGTTTGCATCTGATTGCTCTTTTGGAAGTCAAATTGATACAATGGAGTTTTTTTTTTAACAGAACAAAGGCAACATGCTTCAGATCAATGCAATTTCAGATACAATGATTTGGCAACATAAAGAGCTTCTCCAAGAAAGGATTTTTCCATCAGCAGTAAACATTGAAAGATAAAATATGGGCAATGGGTTGGAATGCCATGCAAGGCAAGTGTGCAAAGGGATAGGAGATATGTGCTAGGATGTAGGGACTTGGAGTGGCTTAGGTGAAATGCATCAGTGGGTGGCAGTACCTAGCTGACTTGACCCGGTCAAAGTCAAAGTCTAAGCCTAACCAAGACCAGACTTGTTTAACACTTGGATGAAGACTACCAGGAAATTTCAGGGTTGTAACTAGACTGAGAAGTTGAAAAAACATCTCAGATCAAGACAATAGGAAGGCTTTTGTATATCAACACCAAGAAACACTACATAGACCCGTCTCTGAACCCATCAGGGGTCAAGCAGGACTTGAAGGAGACTTGCATTTTTTTTCAAGGAGAAATTAATACGGCAATTCCAGGATGCCTCAACAGCCTTATGCTGCAAAATCCTGACTGCCTTGCTATTAGCAAAGCATGTGCCAAGAGAAAAGGAAGGATGTTCAGGGATAAGTGCAGCCCCCTCTCCAAATCTGGAATGCTTCCCCTGGAGCCCCTGGAAAAGTTGCAACTAAATCTTTACAGAAGGAAGGAAGGAAGGAAGGAAGGAAGGAAGGAAGGAAGGAAGGAAGGAAGGAAGGAAGGAAGGAAGGAAGGAAGGAAGGAAGGAAGGAAGGAAATTATTAACTACATTGAGAAGGCTTGCATTCTAAAGGTAGTTGATTTTTGTCCTGGTTTTGCTCCTATTTTGGAGAATAGCTTTCGGCATGCCAGACAACTGGCAAAGTGTGATCCTCCTCTAATTAAGTGTTGCTGCTTGTTCTTTATATATATATATACTCAGTTTCCTCTGCTTTTCTGCCATGGTTGCTGTTCTGAGAACTCTACTTGACCTAAAAATATTTCCCCCTCCTGGGTCAAAGCATGTAACACCACAAATGGATGTTATGGGAGTTGATACTGTGCCACTTTGAGGGTTGTTATATGTTATTTCATTGTATTACAGAATCACATGCTGTCTAGGGCTTAAGTGACAAAATGCTTCTTCTTTGGGGAAGATGGGAGATATCATATACCTCTAATCTGCTGAGGAAGCTTCCTCCAGCTCAAGTATAGTGCTGATTAAAGGGCAGAGATCTAACATTCATATTAACAGGACACATTTGTGTTTATTCGACAAGCTTCTTCTCTTTCTTCTTTTTTAGCATCCTAATCAGCACTGGGTCTTTATTAACATGGGCATATTTTTTTCCTCAGAAAACCATCTCAAAATAACTGCAGAGCTTCCTACAGGGGGACTCAATTTTATAATAATGCGAAACCCAAATGGATCAACAATGTTTGATTATGTGTACCATATTCTGCAAAACAGCTTCAGGGAGGTGATGAGGGTCCCCCTTCCCCCCCAATTTTAGCTTCATGATGCTGTGTGGTCACCTGGTCAGTCTAGGAAGTGCCAGAACAGAAGGTGTAATCATCCCAACAGCCTGGCATTATGCTAAGCACATCTGGTTTTTCCATTTTTAATTTCAACAATGGAAGAAACCTCTAGACTGTCTTGTAAATAAAGGGCAACTTCATCTACCTTCTATCATGAGTTCTTCCTACTCAGATTATGCTCAAAGGGAAATACTTGGATGTGCTCCTACTGGGACTCCATACAGAATTAATTTTGCTCTACAGAAGGAGGAGGAAAGGCAAATGGCTAAAATCTGGGTCTCTTTACAGTATACATACAACAAAGTGAGGATGAGGAGGAAAGAGCTTGAGAGTGTCCCACCTTTTCTAGAAGGGGGGCCTGAGCATACCTACTTGTACCGATGTGTGATACTAAACCTGTATACTTGAATGATACCAAGTTTGATTGATCAGTCAACCCCACATTGAATTTGTAAACCTTTGTGTACTATTATGGATGAATTTGTTTTGACCAAAGAATGGCTCAGCTGAAGGACATCAATGGACATTTTTCAAACCTACTGTCAACAGAAATGTGGCGTCGTTCAGAAATGTTTGCATCTTGTTTTCCATCAAAGAAACAAAGCAAGTATTGAATTGTCAGGCAGTGTTGATGTTGGTGCATTGAAGAATAGTAATGGCCTATTGTTAGTTGAAATTTTATTTCCACAGATAGCACACTGTAAATACACTTGTTTATCATTCTTAAATTATTGTTGTAAAAATAGCATGCAATAATAAAATTGTCACCATGAAAATGATGTTTGCTTCAGGATTTCATGCCAATATCCAAATCTACCAAGACATTAACAAAATTGAATTTCCATTGCCTTTGTTTGCACAAAAGAGATTAAGAGCAAGAATTTGAGGGTGGTAGTGGTGAATTATGCCTGTTCTTTATGAACAATTGGTTTATTGACATGATGAACTTGTAGAATATTTGACTGAAGATGAAAAACCAAGCCATAGGATTTTATGTATAACCCAGAAGAAGTAAGTAACTCTTGGGTGACAGAATGCAGATCTTTAGTGAAACAGAGATACTGCAGCTTTGACTTTTGTGTACAAAGTTTGGTAGGATGTAAGATTTTCCTGAAAAAACAGGAGTGTTAAAAATCTTCTTCCTCTTCTCCTTCTTCTCCTTCTCTTTCTCCTCCTTCCTCTTTCTTTTCTCCTTCTCCTCCCCGCCCCCCCATGTGTTTTCCTATTTAGGACTGCTGATTTCTTCTCCTTTGATTAGCAAGTGTTTATGCAGCTGGTTACAGCAGGTGGCAGCACCAAGGCATCTTGAAAAATCAAGCACAGATGGACCTGGTTAGTGCTTGGATGGGAGATTACCAGGAAATACCACAGCTGCTGGTTGGATTGGGGAGTTGCAAAAAAAATCTCAGAAGAAGGCAAGGGCAAACTGCTTGTGTAGTTTTCCCATAAAACAAAATGGGCAATATCTATTGAGGGTATTGAAGAACTTCCCAATGCACATACACACACATAGACACTAAGTTTTCCTCTACACGTGCTTTTCCAGCAATCTACTATCATTGTTGCTACTGGAAAATAGTCTACAACCCTGGCAGATAAATTGAAAATCAGTCAGAGATCTGCCAGTGCAACCTTTTCCAACCTGAGTGCCCTTCACAAGAGTGCATTTCAATTTTCAGAATTTCCCAGCCAGCATGCTAAGAATTCTCGGAGTTGAAGTCCATGCATTCAGAAGATGTGGAGTTTGGGGAAAGATTATTATAGTAGATTCTGATCTATATTCTGCCCATCCCTGCTAAATAAATACATCTGCAGAATTTTCTACAAGGACATATTCGCACAGGAAACTTTCCAAGTGGATTGTATTCATATTTTCCTAGCCTTCAACACCTTGATCATAATTCTCAAATCATCTAGAATGCATGCCTTTTCCTCATTGGCAATATAAATACTGAAAGGAATTTCTTTGACAGATTGAATTTTAAAATGCATCCAACTGCAAGCAACATAGGACTGGATTTAAACAGATGTCAAAATAAATTTCTACTGAAAGAGATTTTGTTTTAGAAGCATGGTTCTGAATACGGGTTCATAATAGCTCAATTTTGAATTGCATTCCTCTGCAAAAGGGAAGTTTCTCACTGCTAATAGAAACACGGTATATATATATGTCTCTCTCTCTCTCACACACAATATTTGGAAAAGCAGATTGCATGCAAATGCTTGTAATGAAAGAGGGTTTGCATGAAGTAGATACATGTCTCAGACTACTTTTCTTAAGGAGGCTGTATTTCAGCATGTGTATGGCATTTGAGATGAAAGCTATTCTTGGTTTAAAGGCAGAAAATTCAAAAATAGTTGTAGGGGAAGAAATCAGGCAAAAATCAAGAAGTGGAGGTCTGGGCTGAAATGAATGTCAGCATTTTTCTGGAACTGCTTAGGGTGGGGTGAAAAGACCTTTGCTACTTAACATGTAGGAGTTTACCATTTATATTTTGCAGTGCTCCTGAAAAATGATTAGATGACATCATGGAATATACTTGGGCTAACTCTGCCTGCCCTCCTCCCCAATTTTGTAAGATTCATTTAATTGGATGGGAGTTGCTTTAGATTTTCTTTTTGGAAAAGAAAATGTTAATAATATTTGCAGGGGCGGAAAGCAGAAAGAGAGAACATTTGTCATTCATTGCATAGCCTTTTCTCCAAATGTCTGCTGGCCAAGTAGATTCCCAAATTTTTAGGAAAGATGCCACAAGGGGGCTTTTTCTGAATAGAAGCATAGGCAGCTAGGGAAACTGGAGAGAATTGATTGATTGATTGATTGATTGATTGAATGAATGCCATCAAGTCAATGTCAGCTCCTGGTGACCACATAGATAGACCTTCTCCAGGACTATCTGTCCTCAGCTTGGTCCTTCAGGTCTTCCAACAGTGTACCTATTATTGTTGGAATCAAGTCCATCCACCTTGCTGCTGGCAATCCTCTTCTCTTTCCTTCTATCTTTCTCAACATTATGGACTTCTCAAGGGAGCTAGGTCTTCACACAGTGTGTCCAAGGTATGACCATTTGAGTCTGGTCAAAAGAAAGTCTAAAGAAACTTAAAAGCAACTTGAGAAGTGTGATGGGGATCAACAAAGACTTCTTCTATGGGACAAGAAAACAATAAAGGAAGACTGATTTTGGGCACTGTATTAATTTGAAGTGTTTTTTCCAGTCAGTCAGCTGGTGTGCAACCATGGATGAGCTGCTGTCTCCTGCCCATAATTGTTTTTGCTGAGTAATTGCCATCTGAGGTAAGAACTCTCTTTAAATCAGTAACCCTCCACGGCAAATGGGGTGGTGGTGGTGGTGGATTAGACTGGAAGTTTGAAGGTGGCCCTCCATATGGAGGTGAACTTCAAACTGCAGAGAGGTAAGGAAAAAAATATGGCTCAGATATCAAGGAAAGGTAAGAAGAAATACCTAACTTACACCCTTGGGCTTTTGAGGAAAGCTTCTTCTCATTCATTTAACAATTCATGCACAGCAACGCATCTTCAGTTCCAGCCGGTCTAATTAAGATGTAATACTGCGTAAGAGTTTGCAGCAAAGCCCCAGAATGCTCCTCACTGCACTGTGTCAGGTGGTGCTAAGGTGAAAATTCATATGTATTATGGAAAGCAAATCCTTTTGCAATCTTATGCATATGCAATCTTTCTTCATTGATGTTTATTTAAAAGATGAAAGCAAATGTGATTCTTCTCCAGAAAGAAACATATATATGAAATTAGCTCACTGAGGGCTTAATTATCCTTTCCTTCCCCAATGGGAATCGATGCTGTTGGCGGTTCGCCGGGCTGTTCTCTTGACAAATCAAGTCGTTGGCTGAGGCATGAAGTGTTAGATTATGATCGACTTGGCGTGACATTGAGATTCATGGCTACTATATTACTGAGGGAAAAAGGGGATTTATGCTTCATATCCACTTTTGAATTCGTGCTGAGACAAGTGCATCGTTCTGTTCAACCTTAGGTGTTCACATTCTGCATCTTGGGAATGAACAATATTACAAATGCTCAAACATTTGTGGAACAAGTGAGATTAAATAAACCTGGGATGCCACCTCTGTTTTTCCCCTTGTGTTGCATCCTTTTGAAGCAAGATGGAGATTTGTATGTCATATATTCAGAGCTGAGAAAGATGTAGTTGTAATGCAGGTTACTAAAAAAGTTGAATTAACATCCATAGTTCACGGGACCATCTTATTGAATTGGACTGGAAATATCTCCATGGGGGCAGACCTACCTCTTCTCCACTCCTTGCAGAAACACTGTGAAAAGAAGATGGGACTTCCTGTTTGTGAACAGTAATTTTTGCTGTATACTGTATACAATTCTGAGATTTAGTTTGAAGGCAACTTGACAAATTCTCCAGCTTGTATGAAATTTCTGGAGGCATAATTTGGGTCAATTGACTCAAAGGAATTGCTTGGAGTCAGACAGCACCTAAACTGAATAAAATAAAAATTTAAAAATAATTCACTGTTGAACTGAATTTGATGTATCTGAATCAATGTGAGTTTATGGAAGATCTGGAATCAAAGCCGCACCATTCAGCACTCTGAAGAGGAGCATTGGATCATTTCACCTCAATTTTCTGAATCAATTTGAATTTTCACTAGAAGCCCCTTCGGCTAGTTTCGGGAACTATGTAAGATTTCCTAGTTTCTTTATTTATACTGCTCTTTCCCATCGTGGTATCCTCCAGACATGACAGATTTCCATGATCACTATGTTTTGGCCATGTTGTAAAAAGGCCAGTATACAGAAATAATTTTATCCTGCACTATTCCAAATGGCTTAAAACAATTGAAAAGCACAGTTGAAAATAGAAAATGCTACATATTACAAAAAAACAACATTAGAAATGCGTACAAAAAAGAAGTATGTTAAGGATTCAACAACAGGGAAAATTGCAGCTATTAGTTAGGAGACATTCCACTGCCAGAATAAATTTCTTGTGAAAGACATCCAGAAATAAGATGGGGACATCTATGCTTCATGAGATAAAATGTTCCATTGTATTTGAGTAGCTATGGAAGGGCCAATTTTCTGTTGACCTCAAAATGAATCACAGAGAAAGAAGAGGCGAAATGCTCTTGGACAGAGGTACAAAAATAAAGTATACAACTCAATGTACATACAACTCAACCTTTTGCATCCCTAGATGCCTCCAGAGTGGATGGGCTAAAATTTGCCTCATTTTTCTAGAATCCTAGAGCCAGAAGGGACCATTTAAGACATGAAGTCCAACTCTCTGCTCAAGGCAGGAATCCAGATTAAAGTGTCCCCAACAGATGGCTTTTAAACCACTGCTTGAACACATCCAGTGAAGGGGAACCCACCACCTCTCTGGATAATTGGTTTCACTGTCAAACTGGTCTTACTCTTTGAAGTTTGTCTTTCACTCAGTTGGCACTGACTTGCTGTAACTTAATCCATCATTAAATTATCTGAATTCTGAAATAAATGAGAACTGACCTCAATCTTCTTATATTTGATATCCTTTCAGGTATGTGAAGAATGCTTTCATACTGTCCTTCAGTTGTCTTCTCAAAAGCTAAACATGCTCAGCTCCTTCAATCTCGTAGGACTTAATTTCTAGTCCTCTGATCATCATTGTTGCCCTTCTCAGAACCTCTTCCAATTTCTCTGAATCCTTCTTAAAGCTGGTCCTCCCACTTCACATTTGAAGTGAGGTCTGATGAAAACAGGAAAGAGTGAAACAATTGCTTTCTGTGATTTGGAAATTATGCTTCTGTGGATGCAACCTAGAACTGCATATGGCTTCTTTTCAGCTACAGCTCACATTTATTTATTCACTGTGGAGAATAAGGTCAAAATGAGTCCTTTAAGCCTTGCAGAGATTTGAGGCACTGTTTTAACCCTGTAGGATCCTGAAAACTGGGGTCCTGAAATACAGTTTGCAGGTCACTTGGGGCCGGATGTGAGCGCTGATGGAAGTTGTGGACCCCTGGTCTAGCAGAAAGTAATGCCTCAGTATCCAGAAACTGAGCTCTGTAGGTCTTCAAAGGTCCAGTAACCATCAAGTCATGGTTGCCAGAGGCAAGTTGGCAACAAATGCAGGTTTATCTCTCTGCAACTCACATCAATTAATCTTTTACTTCAAAAGTAAAGGCCTGTAATTACAGAGCTAGGGAGAGAACATTATGTCTGTGTTAACAAAAATTGCTTCACCATGTCAGTGAAAGACCTAACAGCCGTTTCATGCAATATACTAAGCTTGGTTAGTGTTTACCTGCATTTAGTATTTTTGTGCAACCCCAGCCTGTTTTTGGTGCAAACCTACGAAATGTATTGTGCAAACCTAGAAAATTGATGAATTTTGTAATTGGGCTAAGCACGTTCTGTGAACTTAGCCAGCAAATCAAGCCAGACAAATAAACACAGTAACTTCTCCAAAATGTTACCTTCTCTAGAAATTTTCCTGTGAGCTAAAATAATCCATGGGGTTCTGAATTCAGGTGTCCCCACATTCAGCTGAGGGGTAACATGGTCTTCCCAGCTGTGAAAACCCACTGGTAGAGCTCCCTTCCCAAAACACATATTCCTATCTGTGGCAGAATTCCCTCAATAGATACAGAACAGATAGAACCCCTGAAATGCTTCTCCAGAGTTTCAGGCAGAAGTCTTTCCACACCCTATGTCCCTTGACCTTTTCAGCTGGCAAATTAGGACCTCTCCCTTGTACAAAAGAGTTCCACCTCTTCTCTATATATTTCACAGGCATCCTCCGCTTAAGGGTGAAAGCTTCTACAGTCATTGTATTATTATTTGATCAAGACTCTCAAGCTGGAGAAAACCACTTGACAGCTGCAACAAAATAAAACTGAGAGCTTCCACTCTAACCCTGGCCATTCCCAGAGCAATCCTGATGGCACCCACTTGTGTGACACCCTCTCTCCTCACACAAGGAATTGTGGCCCTTGATCAAAAACGTAATGTGAAAATTGTAGACTTGTGTTATGGAAAGTTGGCTCACTCTGGGTTGAAGAGGAAGATCATTCATGGAAACTTCTTGCTGACTGAAGTTGACCAGCACCAATTAATTAGTGGAGCTGGGCTCAGTTCATTTTTCACATCTGCCCTCCTTTCCCCATACATTTAATTCATTTCTGCATCAGGGATAGGAAAGAAAGTATTAAAGACAGCTTGTTTTATGAGTAGTAGCTATTCTTTATTAAATTGTAAGTTATCTTATGTTGCCTTCAATTTTTTTTTAAAAAAACCCTGCACTAGGGCTTTATAAATATGCAAATTTATTTACATTTAATCAATCATGAAAAGGAAGATGAGCAACTGAATGTTCTTTATTAAATCAGATGACAGCCCCATTTTTTAATATTAAAAGCAAAACAAAATAATATTCTGAACAAAATATTCAACCCAGCCAGCTTTTGGAACTTGGGAGAAACTGGGATGGCAAACTCTGTTGAATACTGGGAGGGATAGACAAATATAGATGACTTTTTTTAAAGGGAAAAACATTTTTGGAACGGTGCTTTGAGTGTTGTAACTTTTAGGGTGGATCTGAAAAGCTGCAACAATATCCCAACCACCCCTAATCTTTACTTCACTAAAAATCCTTTATTTTTAGTAAAAGACTTCCAGATAGAATTGGAAGATATTCAGCACTGCTCTGCTTTATATTATCAGCTTAATATTACTGCAG
The DNA here is from genome assembly GCF_059951505.1 of Python bivittatus. Classification (NCBI taxonomy): domain Eukaryota; kingdom Metazoa; phylum Chordata; class Lepidosauria; order Squamata; family Pythonidae; genus Python; species Python bivittatus. The sequence continues at coordinate 7,861,683 of NW_028277085.1, read as the reverse complement.
AGGGTAATCATAGTCATTGCTTTCAGTGCTCAACACCATTAAGCAGATGCTCAGAGAGGGGAAACATCCACTGGCATTCAGTCCCCATTGAGCAATGGTTTCCCCTGGAGTGAGCCTGGGATACAAGTCAGTCCCTGATGGTTGGTATCTGATACCATCCCATCTCATCCAAGGCACAGGTGTTGCCTTCTCCAAGCTCTGACTAATGTATCCTGCAAAGACAAAGTTGTGTTTTCACCTGTCTTCTAACTTTGATCTCCCAGCATCTCCATTTGGTAAGTGATGCAGTTTGGGGATGGTCCTGCCTTTATACAGAGCGAGGTGGTTATCTCAGGGTATAGATGGCAGGAGAAGACAGGTGTAGTCCTTCTAGCTATCTCCTGTGAAGGTCTCTTGTTCCTATCCTCCTGAGTTAGAAGCACCAGCTGGCCTATGGTTGACCTGCACTAGCTGGGTGGCTTATGTGATTTCCTTCCCACAGCAGAACAGCCCTGATCAAGCCAGGCAAGAGCGGGCCCGATCCATGTCCTTTTGCAGGCCACAAGCATGCCTGCATGTTCATCCAATCACATGATGCATGTTGGTGTCATTTCTACAGCATCACCACATTGGACTGATACGGTGCCAGGACTGCTGCCCTGTTTTCCTTCTGGGTTACCATTATTTTTAAAACAATGAGTGTTAGCTGCCTTATGCCCCGTGTTGGGTAGCAAGGTGGGAAACTGTTTAGCTAAGTGAGCAATATTTGATAGGGCAGCAAGCAGCTGCAAGGTGGACGGGTGGACAAGCAGCCACAAGAGTTCAGAAGATGGAGCTTGTGTCTACTTTACCTTGCACCAGTTAAACTAGCTGCTTGCCTGCTGCTATGATGGAAGACGATGGTCTTTTGTTAATGTTTGAAATATAGCTCTGTGGCTACCTCTGGAATCACAAGCAGCATGCCTTCAGTACTTGGTGATGGGAAACGATAGCAAAAGAGGATGATTGCTACCCAGCCCAAAGGTCTCCAGCTGGCCACCGAAGGGGACAAAAGGCTAGGCTAGATGGCCTTTGGCCTGAGCCAAGGAGGGTTTTCTAAAGGGGGGGCACCATCCTGTTCCTTCCAAATATCAAGGACTATTTCTGAGTCTCAAACAGGAATGGCGATTTAGCAACCATAACAGTCGGACTCAAGGGTGACCCTCTGGGGGCTCCCTGATGGCCCACAGGCCTGGTTCTTAGATCCTCCTCTGACTACTCCTGCCAAAAGTGTCCTGCCATCTTGAGGCAAAGCTGTAATGTGAACTGAACTGCCTCCAAAACTCAGGAAAGAAAGTCCTAAACCAACCACTGTACGAGCAGAGAGTAAGGAAGATGACCTTGACAGCGATATGCAGGCTCCGTTGCCTAGGCAAAAGGAGATAAAGCATTTTTTAAAGTCCAGAGCAACAAGATAACATTTGGAAGTGGCTCAGACAGACTCCTCCCTAATTCAGTGAACTAGAAGGAGGAGGAGGTCCAGCACAATCAGACTTGCACGATTCTGTTGTTATAGTGAGGAGCATGGATACTGTGCCTGTGATTCTTGCAGGACAGCAAGGATGTATTCACCCATAGCTGACCCTGTATTCACCTGTAGCTTTAACCTGTAGTTAACCTTAGCGACCCTTCTCAGGGCAAGGATGTATTCATCCATAGCTGACCTTTCTCGGTTAGCCGATATCTAACCTTAGTAACCTATTAAATGTATTCACCTGTAGTTGTCATCTCCTGAGAAAATAAAAGATAAGGGGATGGGTCCACAACACAAGAGAGATCAAAGGGAAATCCCAGTTAAGATGATGGACTTCTTGACCAATCATTAATCTCTAAATGTTATATCTCCTTGAAGCAAAATGTATAAAACTCTGATTTCTTTGTCTTTGGGGAGCCTCTTTTCATAGAGGTATCCCCTTTACTGCTGCACACCAGTAAAGGAACTTTGCTCCAAAGGGTTTCTCGTGTCCAGCGAAGTTATTGGCAGTCGTCTCCGGGCAAGAACCCTGTTTTGGGTCCAACAATAGCCCATCTCACTAAAAATAATTTTAGCCTTCCTGTGCAGTTGATTTCCTGGTCTGGTCTTCCTCGTGGGGCTGACAGTACATGATATGGTCTGGCCCACTTTGTGTGAATGCCCAACCCACTTTCCCCCCTCCCCCCCAAATATGAAGGGCTCCGCCCAGTTATTAATAAATTGCTCACCTCTGATCTAATTGAATGGGATTTAAAAACAATAGGTAGAGTGTGCTGCTCCATTGTACGCTGACACCCCACAGGTAGATAAGCATGCTGTATGAATGTTCAGCTGGCCTTCAAAGTCCTCAGATCGTCTTAGAAAACAAAAAAGGCAGGCAAAAAGGCTCTCTCAGCATCAAATCCCTTGCTTCAGTGCCGCTACATCTCCCTGACTTCATTTAACCCCATCTTGCTCACCATTGATCAGCTAGATTGTTGCACAAGGCTGCAAATCAGGTGCCCGTGATGTTTGCTATCTCACCAAGGGAGCTACTTGAGTGGTTATTCTATGTGACTTAAAGCAGCTGCAGGCTATCCATGAGGAAAGCTGGCCAGCACTTCTCCAATTTCTCCCATGTTGGGAACAACTATCATCTGAAGCAGCAGCAAATTGTGGTGTCCTCCATACCACACTCAAATCATCCACAGCCATATTGGCCCCACCAGGAGCATATGGGCATATTTTTCAAACATCCTTGTCTCTCACTGCCTCAAGGACTGTGTGAAATGCCTGGTACCATATAGTCACCCAGGTGACTGAAAAGCCTTCCTCAGCCCTGCAGCTCAGGTACGGGGTCACCTAGGAGGCCAGATTCTGAGTTTCTCCAGCATCTTTAGCAACAGAAGATCACAAGAGATATTCATCTGGTTAAAACAATCGCTTTCTTCACCAGCCCTGGCTTAATTAGGTTTTGCTGCAATTTTCTATGATAATTTAGTTCTGCTTTTGCCTTTGGGCTGGCATGTACTTCCTTGAAACTTCTTCTGACTGCAGCAATCTGCATTTAGGGAAGAGAACGGATGGCTGGTCATTTTCCTCCCTCCCCTTTGCCTTCCCGGCAGAAGCCATTGTTTGTAGCTGAACATTAGGAAAAAAACAAAACCTTCTAAAATAGGTTGATAGTGCAAAGATCAGGTTCCCCTTTGCTGGGGGTCTTCAAGCAAAGGCTAGAGAGGTATTTGTTGGGGATCCTTTAGTTGAGTCTGGCACAAAGCAGGTAGGAATGGATTGATGGTCTTAAAGGCACCTTCCTACTCTATACTCCTGAGATTTAATATCTAAAAGATTACTCCTCCTAAGGTTTTCTGGGACTGATGTTTCTGGGCATTAGCAAAATTGTCCATAGGGAGGGCCTTCCCCCAAGTCCTGACGAAGGTAAGCAACACTGGGTATTCTGACTGTGGTTTGGCACCCCTTTTCTTGGGTGACCCAAAGATGTAAAACGGGCTACACATTATACACTGCTCTCTTCTCCAGTTCCTTGTCACTGCCCTCCAGTTTTTCTTGTATGTGTTGCCTCAGACCACTGTCTCATTTTGTTAATATAGGGCTACTCCTATGGGGAAACCAAGATATGGTGACCCTTGAGAACCTGAATGGCTGTATGACAGGACTGGTTCAAAGTCTGAAGAGTCTCCTAAAAATTCCAACATGGCTCTAGCAAAACGTTAGGGGAAATAATCAGCTTAAAAAGAATCTTGAGATTAGAAGACAAGCAAATCATTAACATGATCTTGACAGTGCTAAAATATACCAGATTAATATTTACAATGAGCAGCTCAGTTTGAAGGATTTTTTTTAAAAGCATAAAATATTTTGAAACGGTTACATAGAGAAAACCATTGCAATTTCCAAGGGTTCCTCTCCTCTCTCCACCTCTATTCAAGCAAAGTGGTTTCCATTATTGCAAAACTCTGTAGCAAATTGTGTGAGGTTCATCACTGTGAATATTACCTGGTGAACAGGAGAATAATGACGATTAAATCTCTTAATGACAGAGCTAATTTCATTACAGGAGAGAGTGGAGTATGAGGAGGATTGTCTGTTATTCATGGGGGGGAAAGAGATTTTTAAAGAGGTGTCTTTGATTTCACTCAGAGACCTTGAATTAAAAAGAGAGAGGGAGAGAGAGAATCAGGCAAAGGATTTTCCTCCCCTCATCCCCAGTAAGGAAGTTAACTATTAGCTCTGATTACCACAGAAGCCCAACTCATTAGGAACAAACACAGAGCTGTTCTTTTTCTGGAAGATTGTATTGTGATGGCAGAAAATGAAATAAATAAATGCAATTAGAGAAGAAAAAAACTCTGGGGAAGTTGCTGCCCTAGTAAAGTTTGGGATGGTTGAGGACCATTATAGGTTGCTACTTTGGATTGTGTTTTTTAAATCTTTTGATTTCTTGTGTGGGTTTTAATTGATAATTCTTTTACTGATGATGTACACCACCCTGAGTGATGTGCCAAGTAGGGTGACTGTATCAATCAGTCAGATAAATAAATATAAATCATAGCTCAGCACAATCAACTGATTTTGTCTGAATTGCCAATTATTAGTCCTGTGGAAAATTTGCAGATATTTTCGTGTCATTGGTGTGCTGATCCCAAGTATCTTTATTCAAAGGCAACCTCTTACCTCCAAGCGATGAAGATCAAGTCTTTAGAGCAGTGGTGGGAAGAGCCTACCGGTGACCAAATCTGTTTTCTCTTTCTGTAATGTTTCTTTATTTTCAATCCTGTAGACACTCCACTTCATATCTAGATATGTAGTTGATGAAAGCAAGTTAATAGCATGCACATTCCCATGAATGACGGAAGCTACCATAGAATCTGGAAGCTTTGTCCCAATGGTGAAACATGTTTTGTGGAAAACATGGAACTGCTCCTCCCCTTCCATATGCATGTACAATATCATGGCACATGTGAAAAAGGGGTGGAATTTGTGACATGACTTCACAATGCCATTACATCATTCATCCTCTGCAGAGGCCCTTGGTGAATAATGTACATATTTATGGGTGCTCTAACATCATATTTATTCAGCTGGACAGCTGTCACTGTATTTTAGAGTCAGTAGGTTAAATTATGAGTTTTAGGTTAGCATTAATACCATCAGAGTTTCCTCTTTAAATTGCAGATGGGCGCAGAAATGAAATAGAAAGAGCTTGGGAATAAGTAGAAGTGAAAGTGAAGTGGATTAGAAACAGATCGTTTTATCCTACTCCAGAGGAAACATCTCCATGTAGCAATCAGGTACCCTCATGCTGCAGTGAAAAGCCTTTAATTGTAATAATATATTGACTCAAAAAAGGAATGAAGAACGGAAAGCATTTTAAAAAGGAAAGAAAAAGAAAAAGATACAGGACAATTCCCCCCTTTCAATGTAAGAAAAAGAATTAAAAACAGAGACACCCCCTTAATCTACCTCCTATAAAGTAATTACATTTTAGTAAGAGGTAAGAGTGTCCACGCAGTGCTTTTGGGGTGTTTTATGTGGATTCTCCACAATCTGAAGTTCTTTAAAGTCAAACCGCACTTCAAAATTTCATTTACACACTGCAAAAATGATATAGTTTTCAATGGGGAATGAATTATTCATTAAAGAAGATAATGGTGTTAAACTAACCAAGGAGCTATAACATTAGCATAAAGAATGCCTTATGTCACATTAATTTTAAAAAGAGGAAACACATAACATGAAGACATTGAACCACAATATTTTGTGCATGTGCGCATGGTCCCATTAAACAAAAAGCAGTTATTTGGGCAAGAACCATTCTGTTGCATGTTAATCACACACAGAAGTTGTTTTATTATCCCATTTGATCTTGGTTATTAATTGCACTGAGGCAGGTTCCGTTGGCAACTTTCCATTCCACAGTCTTTATATCTTTAATAGGATGTAAAAATCCCAAGCTCCAAAATACATAGAGATAAAGGATTGATGATCCCTTTCTCTCCATCTTCCCATATTTACAGTATAAATATATGGGATTTGGCGAAAAGATCCGACGTTCTATTAGTCTGTCCTCAAAACACAAACAAATTCAAAATACTGACATTGGCAACAAAAGGCGACTGATCATCTTAAACAAAATCATTTAATTTTAGTACTCAATATCCCACGTATAATAAATTGAGCAAAGCAAACATGAATTGCCAATGGAAAATTATCTCCAGCAAAAAGGCATTTCATTCAACATTTACAAGTAAAGTCACAATTGTCTCTTATTTATTTATTAGCAGGCAAGGTTGATAATCATCATCATCATCATCAATCCCAAAACATCTGGAGTACCACTTGAAGACCACTGGCATTGTCAAAATCACCATCAGTCAATTGCAAAAGACAGCTTTACTTGGAACAGCTCTCATCCTGTGATGATACCTTTAACACCATCAAACAACAACATCTGCCTATCCCAGATCCTTGGGAAGGACTTGATAGGTGGATAAAAATGCCAAATCCAGTCTAAACATCTGGCTGACTGTGCGACCAACCATATTAATACATTTTCCAATCTGAAAGGGCTATCCAAATTGCCCTCCTACCATGAACTTCCATTATGGTAAAGTGATTTCCATAATTCTATAGAGAGAATTTAAAGAGTAAATAGTAATCAATATGCCCATTTTTAATTAGAGTTATGCAGTAACTTCTACTTAGAACTAACATGGTTGTTCTCCTGGAACATAAGTAAGGGGGTGTCTCCTCTTCCAAGGGGCTCACCTTTACTGGAGTAGGCCCATAGAAGTTGTGATCCATCAAGCTAAATACAACCCACCAGCAGTGCATTATGGCTTGCTAGGTGCCTCAGTGACATCAATCTAATCCCATTGGTAATGTAGTGAAAGATCATGTGATTTGAAATATGTTCCCCAATTGGTGAAAAATAATGAGTTACTAAATGTCAGAGATTCACCCAAGTCCTCTCTCTAGAACTCAACCAGTACTTAAGAGCTAACAGCAGAAGAGTCAAGACAAGGCTCAGATTTGTTGTTTTTACTGCAGATATGAAATGCCATGTGGGGGGAGGGTGTAGAGAGGGGAAATGACAAAATGTGTGTGGCAATGTCATCACACAAATTTCTTGAGTCACATGCTCACATGAGTCATTGGGACACAAGTATGCAATGGTGACATTTGCATGATGACATTACCATGCGTGGGTTGTCACATTGGTGTCATGAGAGTTTGTGGTAGACTTTGCTGCAAGGTGTACTAATAACAAAGTGCATCAGCTACTGCCAAATCTACTGTCCAGCCTGCTACATTTAACAGTCCCAAAATGTAAATTGTATGCCTCTTTCCTCCACCATAATGTGGTGGTGAACATGTTGCTGCTTGCTTCTCTGCTTTGAATGTCGAAAGCACCTGCACTGTGTGCTTGAGGTAGGCACTTTGCTTTCAGCCTTGGCAGCTTCACACCTTCTGCTGTACAAGGCAGCCTTCCACTTGTGGAGCCTCAAAGCTTCACAAAACTTGAGGGATGACCCAGATTGTAATGGTATGTGGGAATGATCCTGGGAGACAAGAGGAAGAGTCACAGAATAGGCAACAGTCAGATAAGAGGAAGCTGAGCCCACAGAAGGAATGGGGTGTGGCAAACATCTCAGAAGGGACCCTCCCTAGCTTCTTGGACTGTAAAGGCAAGGGGAGAGAGATGTATTTTCAGACTTGCAAGATTAATATAACCTTACAATAAAGTTAAAACTGGTGTGCTTCTTGTCTGGACTACCTCACCAGGCCGACACAGATGGAGGACACTACAGCCAATGATGATATGTATTTTCAGACTCTTCTATCTAATTAAAATACACAGCAAGTAACATGCAGGTTCCTTTATGCCCAGACAGATTCAGTGATGTTAGAAATGACTTATCATTTCCTTAATAATACAACAATCATCACATAAAAAAACAAACAAAGGTACAAAGACATATTAGTGTGAAATTAAGGTCATTGATTTGATTAGAAGACATAAACTTCCATTTGGGTTAAAGAAATATGTTAATAAAAGACAGTATGTTGACAATGGATACTAGTTTCTCCATGCAAGAGATATTTCTTCTTGCTAGAGAGAACACAAAATAAAAATAAAATCTAGGATTTTCCCCTCCATTTCTGAGACCATTTTTTAATCAGCATGTTCACCATGATTGTTTCTGTTCTTGCACCATCTTTTTATGTCCATTATTACAGCAATAGACACATAGAGATAAACCACATTGACACACCATTCAAAGGAGACAATAAAAAAGCTAAGAAGGAAACAAAAAGACCAGAACACATCCTCTCCAGCAGTCGACACCCAGATAAGCAGGGATTAACACCAGACAATCAAGCAAGAAACAATACCCTAATCAAGGAACTACCAAGGAGAAAACCATACTTCCACCAACACTGGCAGGGCAAACTCCTGTATATAAACAGGGAGCAAACCCCACACTTAGTAGCACCGATGATGTTACCTAATTGGGTAATGAAATGTCTGCAAGCCAACAGCCAATCTCAGAGAGCACCAAGGACTCCACAGTTCAACGCTGAGCTACAGATATTCTCTTCTGTTGGAACTTTTATTATTGCTCTTGACATTACTGTCTTTTCGTTAGCCCTGGAGAGCCTATGTATGATTGCAGTGGGCTATATATTTGATAGATGAACAAATGAATAAATTGCACCATATTGTTATGCTGTAAAGTCTTTCTTGTATGTGTGCCATGACATAGCACACACATCCAAAAAGGGGGTAGCTTGAGGTACAATGGCGTGACATTGCTTTCATCCCGTTGACAAAAGCAGCAAGGTCCTGGGCACTCCCCCCTCCTATTTTCCCCCTCCACAACCACCGTAAGAGATAGGTTGGACTGCTGCCCAGCGACCAGTTTTTTTACATCGTGCTAAAGAAGTCTTCCTGGCTCCAATGCTTGCAATACACCCTTGTGTGGCTGATTATTTCAACATTGTCCTGCAGCTGCTGTTCTTAGCGGTCCCAGTTGCTCGGAATTTTAATTCCTGGTTGTTTTCATTTGGCCGTCAGCCACTACGGAAAGGCAGCAGGGAAATCTTAAATGGAGGTTTATTTGTTGTCAGCAAACTCGTTCTTTGAGTCCGCACTCTCATGGATACGGAGGCAGGAGAAGGGAGATTCTAGAAGGAAAGCAGTCTGCACATACGGAAGGAACCTTACAGCAAAACTGTATGTTCACTAAGATTAGCCTAAATTAGTGCTGCATTTTTGTTCTCTGCCCCTTCCCCCATCCCACACCTTTTTTTTTTTTTTTTTTTGGCCCATTCCTATGGGGTGAGACAAATGAAAACAAATAATAAGGCCAGAAAGATTTTGGTTAATATTTCCAAAAGGGGACAGGCACTTCCTTTACTAAGGGAGCCAAGTGGCAAAGAGTGTTCAGTCTCCCCCTTTAATATATTTGCAATAGCCACACTTGCAGCTGTAACCCCAAAGGCCTTCTTGGAATGATCCTGTGACCCTGGGATGTCACATACGCACTCCAGGAAATGCTGCAAGGAAGGAAGAGTTCTGGCCCACTGCAAACCCAAACGTGGCTTAACTCAGCTCTGAAAAATAGGCAGAAATGCAGTTTTGCAAAGATCAAAGAATGTTGAGAAAGGAGGGGAAAGAGTTTGGCCCCAGAGCTCCTCTGTATATGAATCATTCTTTTTAAGCCTCAGCCCCCTGAAAGTGACAAGTTTGGCAAGTGAATGCATTACCCCCTTCCAAAAAAAGAGGAAATGTCTGAACCTCTAAAAGAGACAGGAAAAAAGAGAGGCATATTTGCATGTATATGCATATGCTAATTTATGTATAGAAATGCACAATTATAAAGAGTTAGTGGAATTTAAAGAGATGTACCCTTCATCTCGCTCAAGTGATTGCGAGCCTGCTGCTCAGTCCCATTTTTATATGGCAGTTGCTGAACGGAGAAACTGTAAGACTTCTCCTCTTCCTTCTCCACCTTGACCTTGGCCCATGGTTGGGTGACACCTTCATGAAGAGTGCTCAAGCTTCTGCAATTCTTCATTTAGCAAGAGGTTATGAAAAACAGGATAAGACAAGCAAGAAACTGGTTCAAAATTAGGCCCAGGGCTCAGGGTGAGACCTGACATTCAATATCAGTCGCAAGATAGAAGTTGTGGAGATCTTTTAATACAGGACTGTCTTCTACAAAGTAAGATACACAGCTACCCCATCAATGACACAGATACATGCATGCACACATACATCGTCTTCCTGTTTCATTATTAGCTTCCCAGGGGCCAATTATCACTCTGGCAGGTGGAGAGGATGCTAGGAGAGGAAGGAGGCCAAATGCCTTAATTAGCAGATGGGAATCAAGGTTTAGTGTAGCACTTCTCTTTGGAGAGCAGCAGAAGCACTCCTGCCATCAGGGTCCATTAAAATGCATTTATTTCATATTCTTTCATAATGCACTCAACAAGGGAAAGCATGAATCACAGGTGCATATTGGTGAATGATTTATAAGGAAGCATTACAGATTTATGACCTGACCCCACGAGTTGGTAATAAGAAAATGCCCCTATTTCTATCAAAAGTGGAGGGGAAATGGAAAATTTCTATTGAAAATGGAGGGAAGATAGATAGATAGATAGATAGATAGATAGATAGATAGATAGATAGATAGATAGATAGATAGATAGATGTTTAGAAGAAGAATCCCAGATTTACCACCAGTATCATTGCCATGTTTTGGAAGAAGAGGTTCTATCTCAAAGAGTCAAACTTTTAAACTATACCACCTATAGAAGGTTAAGCAACTTTGGGGATTGGTGAATATTTCTGCAGTGTTGAGAACATATGGTAGATACTCTCACACAATGTCTGCTGTGCTGGTTTGTCACAAGTCATTCATTTCCCAGTGGTGTTTATACACCATTCCTGCTAAACTGTTATCTTGGGGATTTGTTTTCCCCTTTTTAGACAAGTGGGTACATTTTTGTTTTGACTGAGTTGACCTCACTCTCCATGTTCATTTTCCAAAAAGTCTTATTAATTATTTATTTTATTTATTTATTAATCAAATGTATATAGTCGCCCATCTCACAAAAAGTAACTCTGGGTGGCGTACAACAATCCAATAAAACAATAAATATATAAACCACCATTACATAAAACGTTTAGATAATAAATTATTAAAATATTAAAAACTATCAAAACAGAACTAAAACAGAAAAGGAAAATGATAGGCAAAGAGATGTTAATAATAGAGCCACCTTACAACTTCACCTGTCCCCTGCGGTCCCCAGGCCTGCATTGTACCCATAAGGAGTTTAGAAGGACCCCATTAGAAGCCTTCTGCAAATCAAAATTAGGTTGGAGGCTAGCAGATTTCTTTTCAATGTGTCAATATCATCAGCAAGATTAAAATAATCTAATCCCATGAACAAGTATCACTTCACTCTTTCAGCCTTGAAAAAATGGTTTCTGCATCAACTTCATCTGCCTTGTCTTAAAACCTTGGTAAATTTTGGCAGTTTATTAATAGTAAAAATATACTAATTGAAATGCTAATTTGAACTGCAATTAGAAGAATTGAAAGCATTAATCTTTGCACATTTAATGCATGTTGTTAAAATGGTGTTTTATATATATATATGACTGGAGTTATAAACTAAAGTGGAGCTAAAAGGGTCAAATGCTTTATTATCAAAACGTTATTTTATCCTACTGTTTTCTACAGATAGCTAAATTACCCACTGTGCTGGAACAAAGAAAGACATTGGCTGGGTCTTATAATTCTGCAACTGGTGTGCTGAAAATTTAGTAAGTCTTAATAACCAAGGGTCAAGAGGTCTGCGTGCAGAGTTTAATGGAGACTTCAGGACAATTTATTATGTGGCAAATGACAGCTCCCTTTCATCCTGCTTCTTGCCTGCAATCACCTTAATTGGAAGCCACAGAGTGATGGTTCCCTGCAGTTGGTCAGACAGTTGGAACTCCTTTTTCTATGTACAGCTGATGCCCTATGTGGAGAACTCTCGTTACTGCACATTGGGGCATCTTCTCAAGCAGTACGGTGGTCCTCGTGGTGCTCTCAGGCAGAGCTTCAAAGCAGATGTCCATGGACTTATTTAGCAGAATAACCAGACATTCTCTCAAATTGGGACTGGCTAACCACACTGGCTGAGTTCATACAAGTCCGCAAATGTGTTGGGCAGTTTTAACCCTAAATTGACCATTGCAATTTTGAGTCAAATTCCTCTTCTGTGGTCAGTTGTGCTCATTGAACCCCAGTCAGTTGTGGGCAGAATCCAAGCCACACCAGTTAAGTCCTCCAAGGAAAAAAAGTGGATGTGCAGAGCAAGGCATTCGATTCTTAGCAAATGAAATTACCCCACAAATGACTTTTGTTGCATACTAGCAAATGTTACGGGGAACTGTTAGCCCTATGAAGTGGCCCAGACAAGAACCACAGCTAGGAGTACTAAGTCTGTCTTTATTGTAAGGTTACATTAACAGAATCTTGCAAGTCTGAAAGTATCCCTCCCATCCCTTACTTTTACTCTCCCCAAAACTAGGGAGGGTCCCTTCTGAGATGCTTTCTTCATCCTTTCTCTTTTGGAGTTAAAAACAGGCATTATATATCACTAGAATTGGAAATCTTTTTTTACTCTGTCTGGCCCTCCCTCCAGGAAGACAGACGGATGGACAGATGGACAGGCAGATGGATGGAAGGACATGGATGGAAGGACGGACAGATAGACAGAGGACTCTACTCTTCCACCTGTGATCTCATTAACTGGTATTGAAGTTATGATTTCTGATCTATGAAATATACGTAGTTCTCTCTTAGGGACCACTCAGTTAGTGATTGTTCGAAGATATGATGGCACTGAACAAGGAAACTTACAACCGGTCCTTGAAGTTGCGGCCATCACAGTGTCCCCATGGTCATGTGATCACAATTCAAGTGCTTGGCAACTGGCGCACCCTTTGCAAACTTCACAGCCGGTTTCTAACAAGCAAAGTCAATGGGGTAATCTGCAGGAAGTCACAAGTCATGGTCACATGACATAGCACTTAATGGCCCCGTGCAATTCACTTAATGACTGGAACCAGAACTGCCATTGTAAGTCAGTGCAGTCACATGATTTTTCACTTTACAACCATGTCGCTTAGCAATTGAGTTCCCAGTCCCAATTACAGTCATTAACTGAGGACTATCTGTAATATGCATTCATTAAGACTAGTAACCACAGAGATCCCTTATCTCATGAATTTATCCAGTTCTCTTCCCAAACCATCCACGCTGATATCCATCACCACATCTGATGGCAGTAATGTCATAGTTTAATTATGTGTTATATAAAAAAAAATATTCCCACATCCTTTTCTGGGTTTATTATTTTCTAATCTGCTCAATATCTGGAATTCTCTGGTCAGGTTACAAAATTAGAATAATATTCAGAAAAGTGAAGCATTCCAGTGAGCATTGCAGGTTTATTCAGAACTAGTTCCAAAGCTTTGGGTAAAGAGGCAAACGGAAAACACAAGAGACCAATTCATAGCAAAGAGATTAATTCTCCATTTCAGCTACCTTTATTTGGAATATTGCTAGTCTGTTTTAGGGCAGAATGTACTACATCATCTATTAAATTTAATAAGAAGGCACTTGACCTTGAGAAATTTAAGTGGCAATACAGAATTTTCGTGGAATGCAAATTGCTGCCTCTGTTTACATTTCTTTTCAAACTACAGTGAAGAAAAGAAAAGCCATTTCAGGGGAATTATGCTTCTAATGTAGTTTTATGGCTCCAATCATACAACATACTAAATTGCACCACGGCGGTTCTTCTTTACTCTGATTTTCGTTTCTTTTTTTTCACAGTTTGCAAATTGTTTAATCATAATGACTTCAATTAATTCAGTCTCAGTCAATCAACAGGCTGTAAAATGAATGTAAACAGTTATGAACTGTGTTTTGTGTTCAGAAATTAAACTGGTATTAATTGTGACTTTATTAGAAAACTTGAGATAGGGAATCGGGCAAATTCTTTCAGCTGGAGCTGCAATGTTGCTCTTTGTAATTGATGGCTAAGTAAGATTAAATGTTATTTCATAGAAGTTGATGGTCGCTACTTTTCTTTATTCCTTTACTCAAAATTAAAGGCAGGGAACCACTTTCAGATCATGGCCCTGGTGAAGAGATGTCAGGGAAAGGAATCATTAAATTTTTGCTCTCCATTACATTAACCTTAAGTTTCTGGAGGACATTTTCATGCCAAGATAGATAGACAGACTTTATTATGGTCATAACCAAGAACAGAAAGCATCACCGTGGGAAGACATTGCATGACCATTAGCAGTTACAGCTCAGAGCAGGGCAGAGTTTACCCACAGTATAACAAAACTTGGTAGCATTTAAGGACACAGAACTGTTTTTGCTATCTCATAGGTAATATGAGAAAAATAATGCAAGAGTGGCTTAGGAATTTAGAGAGGAGAGGGAAGATCATCTGCAAACAAATATCCTTGTAGAATTTGTAGGGGGGCTATGGTTTCTATCGCATCTGCATCACAAGGACAGCAAAGGACATATAAATTTAATAAATTATTATTGTTGTTGTTGTTAAGAAGAGTGAGGTCTATAGAAACAGCTTCTCATTCATAGATAGTGATAGCGGGTAAGAATATAGGAAAAATTAGAATAAAATGGTCTGTGGATCTTTGGGGAGATGGGCGGCATATAAATTTAATAAATAAATAAATAAATAAATAAATAAATATCTTTGCAGCACAGGAAGATTCTGCTAGCATCTATTATTCTGGACAAAAGGAAAAAGATAGAAGGGGGTGTCTAGTTGGGCCAGCTGCCTACTGAAAGGTGTAATTTGGAGAACAGTGTTCCAAACAAGGGTATTAAGGATAGCTGCATAAAAAGAGCCTATTCTAGGCTCTAGGATGAATTAAATTAAAAACAGGGCATCTAGTAGGGAAAGCTATGTATAAAACTGTTCATCGGGGAAATGTGAATATGACAAGGCCTGCAGGGTTTTTTTCTTCTTTTTATAAATTGCAAACCAATGGATGGAATGAATGAAACTGGGAAGAAAATGAGTGGAGGTAGCAATGGCTTGGTCTGAAGGTAGTGTAATCTATATAGACCTAGCGCTGTTTGAACCATGGACTCTGTCAGTATATGCCTCTATATTTGTATCTCTGCTCACACTCTGCTTTGCACAGCAAAGACTGTTAATTTTGAGTTTGAGGATCAATGTCATGTTTTCTTCTGCTGGAGTTTGTGCTACCTGTTTATACATTCCCTGTTTTGTGCTTTTGCTATTTTATGCAACTGGATGGTTATGGACTGTCACATCGTCTGTATTTTGTTCTCCCATTTTGTACTGGCTGTGGCCCGCTCAAATGCAGTCTAAGATTACAGTAAATAGTGATGGAGATGGGGGGTGCTGTCACAATCTAAGCAATTCTCAAGACTGAGAGCCTTGAGAATTTAGTTTAAATTAAAATATGACGCAATGCCTTGTCTTCATTTCCCCGCCCTTTCTTCTGTCTCTGTTGCTTCTTTAGATTTGCCAAAGCACAAGGATGAAATGCCAGCGGAAGAGAAAATTGGTAGAATCCAAATTCTCCATGAGTACTAAAGACACAATTGTCCTGTCAGTTTAAGACAGCCTGTTCCTACTGAATATGTTAGACTACAGCCTCCATCATTGCCAGTCAGCATAGCTAACATATCTAGAGGATGTCAAATAGGGGAAGGCTATCTCTTAGCTGCCTTGATTCCTTAGTCTTTTTAATTCTCCCTTCCTATAATGAACACTTGGTTTTGTTCATAAGCTTCAAGACCTCATCCAAATCCTTCTTTTGTTCTGGGCAGAATTCCAAAAAAAAAAAAAAGCAACTCCAACTTCTACTAGTTCTTTAGCCTATATTTTTTTCTCCGATTCCTATTGGTCCCACTTTTTTTCCTTCTAAGAATTTCCCTCCTCCTTGAATAGTTTCAAATTTTCATGAACATCTCCAGATATTTCAGTCAATTGGTACCAAGAAAGCCCAGAGGAATAATACAATCTAGTTAATGTTGTAAGTTTACTTGTCTTTTACTAATGGATGGGGCTGATTTTGTTTAATCAATGTATACACAATGCAGCTAGACAGATCAACTGAAGGATTCTTTATAAAGGAACTTCTTATCTTCCTATGAATTCTTCTGGTGTATGCTTGGGTGTATGTGTGTGTGTGAGAGAGAGAGAGAGAGAGAGAATGAGACAGAGAGAGAGATGGGGAAGACTGCTTCCAAAATGTTCTCCTATTCAATAAATGTCATTTCATTCCTAATTGGCTTCTATTTTTCCCCCAGTGGTGTCAATATATTGTCATTCATTCATTAATTCATTCACTCCTTATTCAGTTTTAGGCTGCTGTAGTCAATCAGTTCTTGGTGGGTCACAATCAGTAATTTGCAATACAATATCCATAGTAGACTCAAAGTTAACAGTCCAAAGTTAAAATAATATTAAAAATATAAGTTATAACAAAATGGTAAGACATAATTAAATAGATGGTCACATTTCAGTGTCGAAGGCTCTCTTGATTTAAAACTTAACAATCTAACTGACCACACAGTGTCCTGATGTCAACCTGATCCCTTTGTGGATGGTGGGATTGTCCAAGTAACTGGAAGGACCCAGTTTGGACTGAATGGGTTTTCTTTCTCCTAATTGCTATGATGTTGCCAAATGAACTCATTGCAGAGTGTCAATGGAAAGTAGGATCCCTGATTAACTAAGAGGCCATCCACACTAGTGATTTATCACATCATCCAGGCATTGTCGTGGTGATACATCACTAATATGGACAGGCTTTCTATCACCACAGTGATGACTGGATGATACTATAAATCACTAGGTGGGTAGCCTCTGGGAGATCAAGAAGGATGAGGAAAAATATTTATAAGGAGGCAGCAATACTGAAACAGCAGAAGATCCAGGAAACCTTGCCAGTAAGTATAGTTGATGAAGAAGGCAAATATTTCCTAGTTGTCACCCATCCTCCCCCTCCATGAAATTATCCTGTCATCTGAAAGCAGTACCATTGACTCAAAAATCAAAATGGAAGCCCTTGGTACCAGAGGTAGTAAAAGCATAATGTGAAGACAAGCTCATCTTGTTAGAAACTGGAGCCACAGAACTTGCAAGGATCACTGAAATGAACTACAGCAATCCTTTAAGTAAACCTCCTAAGAGAAGTAGTACAGAAGGAGATTCCTGAGGTGAGGAAGGTCACTTCCTAAGATCTACTAGACTTGCACCTGGTAGGGTCAAAGTTGTCAATGGCAGGTTTTCCCCTTATTTAATTCTTCCCACTGACTAATTTGTCATTTTTTTAAAAAATCCCATTCATTTATTCTAATGGAATGGATTATAAGAATGCCAGTTTGCAGTGCCCACAAAGTTCCTCTCATTTTTACCCCATTCTGGATGAGTGTCTGCGTTGTTTGGCTACAAGGGATGAGAAATCTTTCCCTCATCCATATCTGGAATTCCCCTGGATTGTCCCAGTTGCCATCAATACAGTGATGGCAAGGTAGAGACTACAGTTCAATTTTTCACTGGCCTTACAAAAGTTAGAGAGAGAAATCTGTAGTATCCTATCATTCCTAGCATATCTGTCCAGGGGCTATAGGATTGCACACTAAACAGAACTAAAAAAAAACCAGGGTTCCTTCTTGAAGCATCAACTTCACTTTGGAATAGGTAGGTAGGACCTCTGTTTCTCAAAATAAACCAAATAGCAGATTTGGACACATTCCCCCCAGCCCCCAATCTCCCTTCAAACAGCTGGGTGCCATAATTCTCCACCCTGAGAGCCATTAGCAATGATTTTAAAGCCTTGCAATAATTGATGTAGCCTTTGGAGAACCTAAATCTTTAATAACACAATTTTAGTACCAGCATGAGTTTCATTAGAAGAGGAAATGGGAAGAGACAACACCTTAAGTGCTAGTGAGATTGGGACATGGTGCTAATGAAGGAATGAATACATCAAAGGAAATTACAGCAAGGAAGCAATTAAAAAATGATGCGAATCCTACAAGGTGTGTGTTTATGTGTGCATATATGTATGTTGTATGTTTATAGGCCAACATTTCCAACTTGGTGCCCTCCAGACCATATATAATGCTTAATTATAAAGTAGATAGAGGCAACAGTTTGGTATCCAAGAGTTTCACTTCAGGTGTCCAAAAATCAGAAGTCTTGTAGGACCTTTTCAGACTACCAGATTTTATTAAAAGGCATAAGTTTTCAGGAACTGTAGCTCACTTCATCAGAAGCATGAAGTGGTTGAACTGATGTGGAATTTAAATTGGGATGAGGCAAGGGGGGAATGGGAGGAATCATGGTTATACAGATGTAGGTTATATGTGATTAAAAACCCATTGTGTTTGTTAAGATCTTTTGATATATGTGATTTTGTGCAGTCTCTTGCTCTACAATGCTGGTGTAGTTTTCTTGTTCCCAAACATCTACCTTGAGTTCTATAAGTGAGTGTCCTGAGAAGTTAAAATGCTCTGATACTGCTTTGTCCTTGTTCTGAATCCTGATGTCAAAACTGTGTCGATTCTTTTGGGCAAAATCAAAGTAGAATCCGGAGGGGTATTGCTAGAAGATGATGGGATATATCATATTAGAAGAACATCTGAAGGTGCCTCAATCTTGTGTGTGAAATTGTTGAGCTCTGTGATGGTGCTGTTGGTGTAAATGTGGAGGCAAAGTAGACATCTGGGTTTATTATATGTTAGCATCGCTGTTCTGTTGTTTCCTGTTGCTTGTGAGAAACTGTTACAAGTTGGATGATTGCTTGTAAGGAAGCATGGGTCAAAAACAAAAGTCAACCTTCCTCAGTTAGCTGATACTCATCTTTTGGAAGGTTTCCAAAGCCTATATCGGTTTGGAACTATTCATAATTCTGATTAAGCACGTGCATTGTTTATTCTGTTGTTTATCAGCAATTAAAGGTTTACCTTAAGCAGCACAGCTGATAGATCAAGCCGTCCTGCTAAAAGTGGCTGACCTTCAGGGTGGTAGAGCTCTCCCAAAGGAAAGAAATAACCCTCTCAGGCTGGACTGTAGCAGGAGATAAGTCTACTGGATTGGGCAGCCAATATATTTAAATAAATAAATAAATAAATAAATAAATACCCAGTAACTAAGAGTAACAACTGGAGCTGCAGGTAGGAGGGAGGCACAGGGAGAGGAAGAATTCAGAGTCTTGCTCTAAGATTCTAAGGGCGAAAACATATTATCCCAAATGCACCCATTCACATTCACAAACAAAGCGAAGAACACAAATGCAAATCAATATTTACGTATTTGGTATTTATACATGAATGGATTCGGACTTTCCATCGGTCGATAAAAGCATGCCTGTTACTTAAAAAAAAAAAATTAACTAGTCTTCATTTTTTGATTTGGATATAAAGCATTAGCTCAGCAAAGACAACAAAGCTATGCATTTTTAAAAACTTACTCTTTAATATCAGAAAGGCAAATTAATAAGTCACGTCGAATAAAGAAGTGCTAATAAAACTGGAATCATGGGTAATCAGATATGGGATGTTTTTTCTTTTTTCTTTTTTTACTCCCACTGGTAGAAGCTTTGATCATAATTCTGCTATTACTTTTGACATTCTCTTTGTGTAACCTTCCCCAAAGCTGGAGGCATTTTGAAAAGAGAGAGAGAGAGACACAAATGGAAGACAGAAGTGGGTGATAAATGTGTTAGGTTAGTCATAATAAATCCAAACAGGAGCGCTAGAACTCCAGCGATGGTTGAATGCTCTGAATGCACCTTCTCACCACTGCAAGCAAGTGGGAAAACCCACATAGGCGTGCACAAATGTCTCACCTGACTTGGGTCAACCTCATTTCAACCCATATTGACCAGCACTGAAATCTAAAAGTAGCTGAAATGAGATTACTTTAAAATATATAGATGTATTGTTTCTGGGTAACAGTGACATAGGCTGTGCAAAAGGGAATTGTTATGAATGAAACCCTTATTGGACTTAGCGATGCTACTGCAGTGTTCTCCAAGTTGGCACTGTCTATTTCTGTTGGACTACAATTCCCATCATCCCTTCCCAGCAGGGCCATGGCGACAGGGGATGAGAAGAAGTGTAATCCAATACATCTGGCAGGCAGCAGCTTAGAAATGGCTGCCCAAGAGTTTACCTAATTTTACAGGACTTGGAATTGCAAAAATGGTTAAGCTGTGCCTTGAGATACCCATCAAACCTCCAAGATCAAAACATAAATTAAACAAATTTATTTTTAAAAAAAAATCAAGCTCTCTTTTCTGGATGTTCACCACCTCCTCAAACAACTCAATGGGAGATCATCAGACCATCTGCTTTGCAGGCATTCAGCCCTCAACATTTCCAGGTAGGCTGGAAAGATGCCAATAGTCAATTTAGATGCATGAGACACAGCCTGAGGTTAATTTAAATATTAGCCTGGTCATCAAGAATAAAGGTAGCCTTTGCAGGATTTATTTATTTCAGAATATATGCCTTCTTTCCTATTACAGCAAGAATACACAACTGATGCTAGACTGCTGAAAGAAAGTAGAACACTGATAAATTGCCAAGAGTTGTGAGTTTGGACCCCTCCATGCTCTGAAACAGCTGCTTATTGTTAAGTTCAGTGAATATACATCACATAGTCCAATATGTCTGTTTGTCTGTTTTCTCCTCTCTCAAAAACAAGGGTGCCAGTGTAGGATGGTGGTAACAGTGCCGGACTAGAAATGGAGAGGTTCTGGTCCCTTCTTAGCCATGGAAACTCATTCAGTGACTTTGAGGCAGTTCCTCCTTCTTAGCCCAAGAACCAGTGTGATACAGTGGTGAAGATGCTGGAGTGGGGAGGACCTAGGTTCTAGTCCCTCTCCATCACAGAAGCTCCTGGGGGACTTTAGGCCAGTCACTCTTTCTTAGCCCAAGTTGTGGTGAAGGTGCAGGATTAGGAGCAAGGGGGCCCAGGTTCTAGTCTACCTTTAGCCCTCTAGCTGTCTTTTAGCCCAACCCTACCCCACAAAGTTATTGCAGTAAAGTAGGAGGAAGAAGTATTTCATATGCTGCCTTGAGCTCCTGAACAGAAGTCAGGATAATTGTTTGTAACAATGACTGATTATAAATGTGTAAAAAACAATGAACAAACAAGTGGGATAGAAATCCAATAAATAAAAACATCTACAATTCAAGAGAGGAGGCAGAATTATCCTCTGGGCACTCAAGATATTAATGCAAGGCTCTATTTGGCCACAAAGGGTATTGTGACAAAAAGCACTGTTTTTTTTTATTTTTATCTTTGACTCTGCCCTTTACCAAATGCTAAACGTATATTTCATGAACTGATGAATTTTTTTTTTATCTGTGGCTCTTAAGTGAATATGAGGGACACAATTTTAGTTATATTGTGGGATGTTAAAAGTCTATTTGTAAAAGCAATTTATACTCTGAGTGATCTATGCTAGGTGACAATATCAGCTCTCTCTCCAACATAGAGGAAATGCTCAGATAATGCTTTGCCACAATATATGAAATTATGCTTCATTTTGGGGCCATGACTATAATTTGAACTCTTTCTCCATTGGTGTTTGGAATAATAGGAAATGAAGATGAACATGAAATGTGGATGGAAAGCCTGCCTGGAATGGGGAATAACTGCATGAATAGAGTAAAATAATACTCTATTTACTCTATGAATAGAGTAAAATAATAATAATAGATTGATAATGATAATAATATAAACAACCTAGTATTCAAAGGAAAGTCATCTTTATTACAGTCATAAACCAGCTTAACCTAATATTCAAATGCTTTACACTGACTGACATTTTAAGATAAAAATATTCAATGGTGTTTTGGCCAATGCTGAGATGTGGGTGGGCAACCTTTTTGGACTCGTGGGTGTACTTTTTATTTGTGAAACCTAGGAGCAGAAGTGCCAGGAATTAGACAGAGGTCATCTTAGTAAAGACAGAAGAGGTATTTTTGGCTGTGTGTTTGTGTGTATGTAGGAGGGGTCGATGAATAAAACAGGTGCTTCCTATCAGAGACTGCATATTTCTATTTTATTCTTATTTGGCCTTCAAATGATGAGAAATCCACTTGTGACATTGAATATTGGGGGATTCTGGAGTCTTCCCTCCCTCAAAAAAAGATGCATGGGTTACTTATCCCTTGGACTCCAGAATCCCCCAAAGCCATCTTTATTACAGTCATAAACCAGCTTAACCTAGTATTCAAATGCTTTACACTGACTGACATTTTGGTCACTCATCCATATGCATGGAACCTCTCACAATCTGATCAAAAGCTGGCCTTACCTTAGGTAGGCAGCCATCTCAGGTGATAGGCGCAGGTAGGATCGGCAGGCAGTGGTAATCTCTTTGTGTTCTTGGCTACAATTCTGGGTTTTCATCAGCTGGTGCTCCTAGTTGCAGGAGCACAGGAGCAGAAACACAACAATGGACTTATGAGGTTTAAAGCCTTATCACTATCTGGGGAGACTGGTTACATTAAATGGAGGATATATCTTCATCAGTAAACATCTGCGTATGTTCCTTTCCCTAAATATTCGATGAATGAGTCTATTAATTGATATGGACTGAATATTCTATGGATAGACAAGAAAAAGACAACCAACAGATGAAACATGGATGCAGATGAAAAATCGGGTGACTGGTAGATCTGCATCCAGAAAGACTCATAGTAGATAATAAGGAATAAAAAATAGAGGAGAAACTTCATGAAGAACATTGTGTGAGATCTGCACTGAATGGAGAAGAAAGTTAGACTGGGCCAAGGGTAGAGATGACACGTTCTGAAAGGGGATCCATTCTGCTTTAACAACAGTCTCAGACTCCTTGTAGTGGGGAGCAGATAAGATATGCACAGAGAAACCTGGCAGCCCTGGGTCCTTCTGAACATGCTTCATGATACTATTATACCAGTGAGGCAGTGTCATCTACATGAAAGATGGAAAAATATGTTCATCCAATGTTGGATTCTTATCAGGTTTTATTTTTGCCAAATCTACCCAGTTTCTTTAACTTGATTTTTTAAAAACTGTATTTTCTGATGCATATTTTTCCAAATATGCATATGTTTTCAGTTTTGCACAATGTATACCATTAAGCAGTTTTCTAGACTCTTTTCACTAAGATACACATTTGAATACATGTTTCCCTAATATAATTTTTTAAGACATGGAATTTAAGTGCAAAAAGTTTAGAAAACTTCAGATTCTAAATGGGAATTAAGTCTTGATTTATGTATTCATTTGAAAAGGCAAAACTGGATAAATTTGCATTCAAATTCCATTAAAATAAATTTCTTCTTCATTTCTAACCTTTGTCTGTTTTGGTGCAGTGTTGGCATAAGCTAGCTGGCCATTTCTTACATGTCTTAGCGTTATATATGAACAAAGCTGGTCTGGTGTTTCAACATAACATAGTGAAAACAAACCATGGTTTAGTGCCATGTATGAGTGCTAAGTATAATTCATTATGGGCTGGGAAGTGGGAAGAGAAGAGAAATCAGCAACAGATATTTTTTCATCAGTAATAACTAATGATAATTTTGAACATCTTCTTTACACCAAATGCTTGCTTAAAATGGGTAAAATGTTGCCTTGTATATAGACACTCTGTCTTGTCTTGTATAGAGAGAGATGAGGATTCAATTCCAAAAGATTTTATACATACATTTTCAGGGTTTACGAGAAATGCTTTTACCATTGCAAAAAACAACTGTTGCCACAAGGAAGCTTTATTATGTATTTTGCATGTTGTAAGCATTCCTTCCTGTTTGAAATTGCAAAAACATTGAAGTGTTTTGAGAATATATTGTAAAATAGTGACTTGATTGGTACAATTTCTATGCTTGTTAACTCCCATACTGCTCCTTTGTTGTACTTCAGAACAGGCAGATCTGAACAGGAATGACAGTAGTATTTTTCTTACCCCTAAAAATGAGAAAGAAAAAGAAAACGGAGGTGCTTAAGCAAATTGTATGCTATTATCCAAAGCTGACATTAATGAGCTAGATTAACAATGCAGGTTACTTCCACAAAAGGGTAGAAAACAGAGTCTTCTATTCTCGATGAAAAGACTTGGTAAATCTTGCTTCTGGAAAACTTGAGTTTCAAGTTTGTTTGTTTTTTTTTAGAAGGCAGCTGTCTTTCTATTTCTTAAATCTTTATAAAGGAAGTGTGAATTTGCAGTGCAAAGACTGTACTTATTGGATGTGTTTTGGAGAGATGATTCTTTAGAGGCCGTAGGATAATATTTTCCCATATTTGAAGGACTGGATTATTCTTATTTCATAGAAGGGAGTATATGTAGCTCAGGGATGAACTCTGAACTCTTCATGCTCTCGGAGCTTTGTTTTCTAATGATGTTTTGTTAATTTAAAAACTTGACTTAATGATAATTGCAAAGAATTTTGCCCAGGAGTTTGGAAAGTTTCTGACAGTACAGGACTAAATGGCCTACTGCAAAGGTAAGCACTGTGACATACTTGTGACCACCACACTCCTTCCTATTGATGATGAGAGTTCCTTGTTATTTACATAGGTGAGAGATGGATAAAATATTTGTTATTATTGACAAAGAAATAGTAACTTGAGCATACTAAGAGTGTAGTGCAATACTAAGTAGCTAGCTGCCAAACGCTCTACCTCAAACTAGGGAGAGATCAGGAGACATCGCCATGGTTATCAAGGGGCTCCAAGTGGCCCCAAGGGGCTCAGGAAATGAGGAGGGGGAGATATCTCTGGGATGGGTCAAGGTGTAATAAAACCAGTCTGGAGCAATTTGACCTGTCTAAAGTGACACTTAGCAGAGATCTTTTAGGAATGAGTGAACTCTTGCCATCCCAACCTTCATTATCATAACAAAAACCACACCCTGCATAGCCTATTTACCATGAACATGTAATGTATGTGGTATGTAATATGTAGGGGCCTGTAGAAGGGGGTTAATAGGAAGTAGGCGATCGTGTAGAGTGTAACTTGGAGTACTTCAGCCAATGAGGAAACAAGAAGGGATTTACGGCCGGGGGTAGAGATGTTTAGAAATTGCTGAAATCTGTGTTTCAGTGTGGACTCCAGCTTGCAGCTTTTGAGTTCCACCAGCCTTTGCAAATGCTTCCAATAAAACTTTACTTCTGATTAACCCAGAGAGATTTGTGGTGCTTGTTTCACACACATACAGCCCACAATAGATCCCCTTTGGTGTAGTGGTTAAAGGCACCAGGCTAGAAACCAGGAGACCAGGAGTTCTAGTCTTGCCTTAGGCATGAAGCCCACTGGGTGGCCTTGGGCCATTCACTCTCTCAGCCCTAGGAAGCAGGCAGTGGCAAACCACTTTCAAAATCTTGCCAAGAAAACTGCAGGGACTTGTCCAGGCAGTCACCAAGAGTTAAAAAAAAAGACCACTGACTTGAAGACACACACATATAACCCACAAAGGGGTAAGCTCAGGTTACATTTACCTTAGTTTCTCTCAACTTTTGCAATCAAAAGTTAAGAATTCCAGAAGAGCCTCATTTTCTTGGTAACAGTTCATTTGTTTTTCTACCACATCCACTGGACATTTCTCAAAAGATGGGGAACATATCAGGATAAGCTTTCAGCAGCTGGCTTTTTTGGGGGGGGGCGAAATAATTGCTTCCATTATTCTCTGCAGTTGTCTTGGCAATTTCTTTGTTATTAAAATGGTATCTCTCTGACTAGCAACAATGGTAAGACATCAGAGTTAATTTATGACAGCGCATACACTCCATTGACAAGATCTTATCCAAGCGGCAGGATTGTCATTAAAAGTTAATCATAGTATAGTTAATACCACTTTCTTTCTGGAGTATCATGAGGATGCTGGGGAGAATATGTGATGACATGTGCTATGCTGTTTTTCAGACAGTGTGGCTTTGGGGAGTGGGCCAGAGCAGAAGCAGTAATAGTATGGATTAGGAAAGATTTAATAGCAGAAATAAATTCATGGAAGAAGAGGGGAGCATGAGACAACTGCAGACTAATCAGCTATAAGATAATGATCAGAGGATAACAGATTCTATTCCAAAATTGTTTTCTGTATCTTATCTTGATTCAGAATGGGGTGGGTCTTTTTGAGCTCTTAATTAAAAAAAAAATAAGGGTGTTTGTATGGAGGGGGGAGATTTCTTTGAAAATCTCTGCAATTCCTGAGCAGTCTTCAAAGTTTGAAAAGGGACTCCTGAGGTGAGCACTCCAGAGGTACCAACTGTTTTACTTACCAAGATGTCCTTTCTGATTCTTGCCGAAACTCACATAATGGATGTAGGAAATCAAAGGGAAAAAGAGAAACTTTGGCTGGGGACAAACCAGGTTTAGTGTTATATGCAAAGCAAGCCATTATGGCTTATTCAATAAACCATGCTTATTCTTTGAAAGGTTTAGATACAGTTGCCATAAAATATCTTGAAGCAGTTTAATTATTACATTCAAAAGCAATAATAAAACAACACTAAGCTGGAACCATTAAGGTAGAATGTACATTTGAAAAGGATAGGAGGAGAAGAAGGAAAAGAAACAAAGGGGATATAAAACATATATTTTTAGGAAAATGCTTCTACCTTTTATACGAGGAAGGCCTGGATGAAAAGATGAGTCTTCAGAAGATGTTAGTCTTGAGAAGTTAACAAGAAGCACAACCAGGAGTTCTAGTCTGAAAATATACCTCCTGTCCCTCACTTTTACTCTCCCCAAAACTAGGGAGGGGAGGGGACTTTCACCATTCCTCCTCCTTTGGACTCAACTTTTGTTTATCAGACCGTTGTCTAGGCTGTGGCTCTTCCTCCTGTCTCCCAAGGTCATTCCCAGATACCATTACAGTAGGCCCATAAAAAGTATAATCGTAGGTGCTCCTCAAATATCAATGCAGAGAGCATTCCGGGTTTAAAAAAAAAAAAGAATTCTTGCTTAGCATGGCCGGTATTTTGGTCCAAGACATTGACCACCAACGTAGACATTCCTGAAACATACTGTCTTCTGATCCACAGACAAGCTATGGCCCATTGATTGCCTTGATTTACATTCCCTGCCATCTATTTAAAAATGACTCAGGGATCACACTTTGCATTGGGATATGCTGAAGAAACTTCTTTTGATTTTGATTCACCCTGGTCTGCCTTGGGGTAAAATTGGGCTCAGGGATAGAAATGCAGTGATTGTCTAGCTGCCCTCTTGTTGACCTTGAATGATCGGCTTGCCTTGGAGCGCTGCAGACACTGTAATGGGAGCTTATCTCCCAGAGCTAAAAATAAGCTAATAAGTATCTTTCTCTTAATTATTTATAGACCATTGTCCTGCTTTTCTGTGTAACTATTTAAATTAGACAGTGCCATCATTGTTACTGTACCATAAACTGCCAATAAGTAATTACTTGTGTGTAAGAGCATGTCTGTGTTGGAGAAAATAGCAGGGATAACAGCTTCCAAAAGTCAAGGAAAGGGGGGACTTATTGTATTTCCATTCAGCCCATTCTTACAGTGCTACTTTTCCTTTCATTGGAATGATTAAAAGTTCTAAATGTGAATTAATTATTCAACCCTAATGGCATTACTCTCCTAAGTTAAAACCTATAGACTGTTCTCGAGGGGGCAGGTAGCAAGCAACTTTATATCAGATTACACAACAACTTAAAACAAGTTCAGATAATTTTGAAAAATGCATTGGTATTCAACTTGATTACTACATGGATAATAGACTAATCTCAAGGGTATAGACTAGACCCAAAAGTTAAAAAATCATCCCAGGTTCTTGATCTTAGCCCAGAAAAAAAAGTCATGAACTAGGGCAGTTGACATAATATGGGTATTGAGCAATACAGTATAAAAAATGTATATCAGCATGTAAGCTATCAGTCTGATTCGGTTGTTTATCAAGTTGATAAAATTGATGTTATATATGCAACATTTGTGTAAGGAGTAGGAATGATCCATGGAGGGTTGCTTGAAGCAACATGAAATTTTCTATGATCATAAAATGAAATATAGTGCATTGACAATAATTGCTTCAGAGGAAATTGTAATAAGGGTTCATTACAATCATCTTAATTTTGGAAATGGCAACATTTACTCATATGGTTTGGTCTTATCCTATTGTCACATTTTGGACTCACATCAGTAGGGCTGTTAGTGTGACTCTGGATCAATCGCCATGAGTAATACATTCATTTTGGCTATATCCCCAACATTTGGAATTTCTCAAGATATTAGTAACTCTGGACTTTTTGGATTGGGTAAAGAATTATCATACAATATTGGAAAAAGAAATCTTCATCTGATTTTCAGCAGTGGATTATTGACATGTATTATCATTCTTTAAAAAACAAAGGGATAAGCAAGAAGAATTTGAGCAATATGGTCAAAATGTTTGGAGTTCTGTTTATAATATTTATCAGGACCGTTGTTAGCCTTGCGAGGTAGTCCAGCCAAGCACACACCCAGAAGTACAAGCTCTACTTTATTGTAAGGTTACATTAATGGCATCTTGCAAGTCTGAAAGTACATCTCTCCCTCCCTTACCTTTACTCTCCAAGAAACTAGGCTCAGCTGCTTCTTATCTGACCACTGTCTAGTCTGCAGCTCATTCTCCTCTCTCCCAAGTTCATTCTCATATATCATTACAACCATTTCCCCCTTCTTCCCTTTTTGATGATGACGATGGTGATTAAACTTCATTAATACAATTGCATGTATTTGTACTTTGCTTCTGTTAATCGGTTTAGCACATTGGCATTATTTTACCAAGTTTTTGTGCTCAAAATATTCTGCAATTTCCAAACCATCATCAAGGGTAGCAGAACATTCAATCTTTTGCAGTCATCCAGTTATACGATCTGCTCTAATTTTTACTCCGTCTAAAAGTTAGCCGCCTCGCTTGTAAGAATGCAGTATTCCTCTCACTTTAATTCACACAACAGTGTATTGCTGCTCTGCAATATCTGAAAAACAAACTGCAGCTTATAGCAACCAATACTGAACTTGTTCGTCCTTCCAAATGCACCTTTCATTCCTTTCCCAATGCAATTAAGAAACTAACATTAACAAGTAGCTTTCATGCCCTCCCACATAGGTCAGCAATCCCTCTGCAGCAAATTAATCCCAATTAGTAAAGATATTTTGTCTCGCTACGTCATTACATTTTTGATTTACCAGGTTTTCCGGATGCAGACGGCAAATGTTAATGACTTGGTTTGCTGGGAATTTATCCTGCTGTTCATTTCCCATTTGACAATTAGTTGCATCTCAGCAAGGCTTGGTGGCTTCCACTAATGAACTCAAGGTCTCACAGGAATAATGGTGTGTTTGGGAGGTTTTGTGTTTTTTTTTTCCATGCCATCTGTAAAAATATAGGTTCTTTGAGAAAACATTTCTGGGAGGCCAGGAGAATTGATTATGTTCACATAAATGTCGCTTGTAATTTGTATTTTCACTTATTTAGTGGCAGAACAGCAAAACGAAGGAATCTATGGAGAACAGAAACTAATTCGGGTAAATTCAGCATCTTTTTGTTTATGGAAGAGAAACTCAGAATGGAAAATACACCATGTTTTGCTCATTTTCCTAAATTATTCTGATGGCACTGAGACATTTTAACATAACGATTTATCTACCACCTGGTTAAAAAAAATTAAATTAGAATCTTATAGAATATTTCTCTTGGGTAGAACTTTGCCAAATGTTTACTCTTTGATACCTTTTAGCTGAAAAGTATACTTTGAGAGAAGCAAAATGTTCCTGGGGGTGGGGGACCATAATCCATTTTTCTTGAGGATTTTTATCTCTATTTCATTGGGTCTGACTTGTTAAAGTTTCTTTCCAATCCACTGTGTGATCCTAACCAATTGGGAACCCTATAGGAGGTGACTTCTGGTTTTGCTGATATCCTGGATTACAACTTTGAATAACTCCAAACAAAATTGTAATTGCTTTATTTTTAAATTGCTTTATTATGTAATTGGTAAACAGAAAACTTTCCCTATCTAAAACAGTGGCCAGTGGTGTCTCTCATTTGATGTATTATGTGTCTGAACTTGGGAAGACAGAGAAAACAAAACTCTCCCCTCCTGCTTGAGGGAGAGCAGCTTGCTGAGGTAGCAACAGACCTGCCGACAACTTCAGCTGAGTTTAATTCAGACCCAAAAGCAAAAGCAAAAGCAAAAGAACCAGAGTGAGCTTCTCACCTCTTTAAAAGCTGCCTTCCATGATATACAAACATTTGGAAAGGCTGCAACTATGTACATAAAACCTTAGAGGATACTTTGAATCATACATTTTAGGATTTCAATCAGGGATTTGATGCTTTAGATTTCAAAAAAAATGACAGAGCTGAAAAGGCTGGTGACTTAGTCACATGGAACAAGAATGACTCAGCTGAAAACCTTAATAACCAATTTATAGCAAATAAGGACAACGTTTTGAGAATCAATAAAGATCTTCAGTTTGAAGTGATCCACCTACAAGATCTTTACTGCAGAAATAATTTACATTTTCAAAACATTCCTACAACACCAAGCAAGATCAGTTTTCACAGGAAAAATCTGTGGGTGACTTTTTCAGAACTCTGTAGCAACCATCTGAACTGCAGATGAAAAACTGTCAGCTATACAAGGTAGACAGATCAGGAAACCGACTCCACAGGAAGACTAGAACTAAACTTTCTAGAAATATAATAACAGATTATAATATTTAATACAATAACAGAATCCTGTAAAGTCTGCTTAAGTTTTCCCTTCTCTCCCTCATACCCCACTGAGTCAAGGATGAGCCAGCTTGAGCTTCTTCCTAATACTTCATCCTTTCCCAGAGCTTAAGGAATGCTTCTGCCCTGGTTTCTGTAATGCCTTCAGAATATTCCCTTCCAGACCATCCCCATGGCTCTGTACCATAATCAAGGAAATCAGTTTCACTGAACTCTGATTAAGCAGATGTAAAGGTTAAATGAGAGCAGAGGTAAAGGTAACCCGTACCTTTAGTTTCAGATATGAAATATCTGAACATTTAATGTTAACTAATTCTCTCTCTTCCATGCATGCAGGAGGGAGGATCCAACCTGCTGCTTTTGGGTCTATGAGACAGCTTGCACCCGGGCAATATTTACATAATACTTACCATCCTCCCTAGTGCAATTCACTCTCACACCATCTCTCCCTTCACTCTCTTCCTCTAAGGAGGCTGGATAATCTCTACTGTCCCTCTCCCTTCTAGCTGAAACCATAATCTGATAAACTGCAGTTATTCTTCACTCTACTTCTATTCAGATTTTCCACATGTACTTGATAGATGTTTTGAACATCTTTTTACTTTCACCATAGATCAGATAATTATGGCTGGAGACTGTAATCAACTTTAGATCCCTTATTAGACAGCAATTCTACTCCACCTAAATCTAATCTTGTACATGGAAACTATTGCAGTATGTAAGCCAGGGTTTAATTGGATGGATACATGGTGACTTTCAAATCTTTTGCAACAAGAATATACTTTTTGCAGTTTGACATTCAGAGTTGTTCTTGAGAAGATTATTTTCTGGTATTTGCTTCTTAGTTGAATGGATTAATAAATGGAATATAGGTACTATTGCTATAACTGATCCTGCCCCAGTAACATTATCAATTGCTATGAGTCATTCTATTTTTTCCTATATGGAATTTAATTATACTACTGTTTAAAGGGTCTACTTTTTTTTTATCCTGCCTTTCTTATTTATAACTCAAGGTGGTGAACATACCTAATACTCCTTCCTCCTCCTATTTTCCCCACAACAACAACCCTGTGAGGTGAGTTGGGCTGAGAGAGAGTGACTGGCTCAGAGTCACTCAGCGGGCTTTCACTAAGGCAGGACTAGAACTCACAGTCTCCTGGTTTTTTTATAGAACAGATGCCACAGGAGTCTGAATATTTTTTTGTATAAATAGACATTCTGCAAATTTAAGACTTATTTATTTATTTATTTATTTATTGAATCATATTTATAGAGCTGCCCATCTCACAAATATGACTCTGGGCAGTATACAATAAAACTATAGTTATATTATTATAATTCTATAAACCTATAGAGATGATCATAGACTGAATGATTTCCTCTCTAAGTAATATAACATTTTGATGTTTCTTTTTGTGTGTCTCTGTATGTGTGTTTTCTTTTATCTTTTTAGTTCTTTTTCTTTCTCTCTCTTTTTGTATATTAAAGCAATTTTTTTTAAAAAAATCCAGTTGTAAACCTGATTTGGTTATGTGATAACATTCTTGAAAGTAATCCTTGAAAGAGAAATATCCCTGATGTTATTCTGTTATAACTAAGGTAGGCAATTAAAAGAAAAATCTACACTAATAAAGCAACCAGATTGATATTCTCTGTCTTAGGATGTTCTGCTAATGGACAACAGCATTTTTTGGACAACATAATGAGACTAGGAATACTAGGCTATAGGAGCTACTATAGGAGAAATTCCTCTCAAAATTTCCCCATGGGTTCATTTAAAACTGGAGACCAGCACACAATTCCACTGAAGCACAGATTGTTTATTTACGGTACCGGAGGCAGCTGAGACTAACCTAAAAAAAGGGCAAGGTGCAAATCCTCTATATAGAGTTATGCAAATTAGAATACACATTTGATTGGATACAGCAGCAAAGTACTTGATTAAATATAGCAGCACATCATGTGGTTAGTGAGATTAGTGAGGTAGTTAGGGTGGAATTATGAGGTAATGAGGGCAGTACCACAAAGACAATGATATGTTTGAAAGAGCAAAGAATTTGAAAGAATTACTTTTGTGAGTTTTATCTTATACTGTCCTTACTTCTCAAAACCTATGGTTACTTCCAGTTATATCAACATTCCTTGGCTCTCTAAATGTTTTATGGCATTTAAAGCTAACAGGGCTATTGTTTCTCAAGTTCCCAGGAAGGTGATTAGAAGAGAAAAGTGTTTTTCCTTTACTTTGCTTGTCCTGACCAGTGCCATATTTTAGCCTAAGTTTAGCCTTAGTTGTCCACAAATCATTTCTAATTTGGAAGTAGATTTTATTACATGAATTAACTCTCCCACTTCTTACATACAGTATAAATGCTGGCTAGATTTGCTGAAAATTCTATTAGAGCAACTTGTGGAGGGCCACCATATATTTTATTGCTAGGGCACATTCACACTACGCATTTAACTAGGTCAGGAAACTAAGCTGCCTGAATTTAGAATAAGCACAAACCAAGTTAGTGCACAGGAGAAAGAGAAGATGAAATTCTATTGCCGCCCAAGGCAAATGTTGCCTGGAGTGGAGAAGGGATGTAGAGAGCAGAGGCAGGAATGAGAAGACAGCCCCAAAGGACATGTTCCAAGGAGAAGGCATCATCGAAGGAAAGAAATGTCAGAAATACTGTTCTCCCTCTGCTGAGGTCATATCAAGCTCCAGCATTGCAAAACTGACACCATGACAGTTCTGAAATACAAATAAAATTTCAAAGTAATTTTACCCACCAAGCAACTTAAGCTCCTGGGGTTCCCAAAACAAGTGGCTTGACCTACTCAAGACATGAAAGCCTTCTGAGAAAATCTGAAGCCTTTGATAAAGGTTACATTTAATTATGGTTCTCTC
This sequence comes from Python bivittatus, assembly GCF_059951505.1. Classification (NCBI taxonomy): domain Eukaryota; kingdom Metazoa; phylum Chordata; class Lepidosauria; order Squamata; family Pythonidae; genus Python; species Python bivittatus. Next base: position 7,827,946 of record NW_028277085.1, on the reverse strand, counting down.
CCCCTCAATCTCTGCTGTTCTCTATTGTTGCCTACAACTGACAAAACTACTTGGAAAAAGATACATTGGCTGAGACTTCACTTCCAAATCTTGTCCGGCACTGACAACAACTTATTGAAGCTAAAACAGAGGATTAAGAAGCGTAGACCAAAATAAGGGTCATAATGTGTTCCAGCAGCTCCTCAAGGCTTCCTGGGATTTTCATTTTCTAGTCTACAAACCCTTTCCCTGTTTAGGAATGAACTGGAATTGTTCTGGAATATGGGAGTCACCAGAAAAGATATTTGCTTTTAATGGGAAGCACTATTTTATACATGACACCCCCACCTCTAGTTTCAAATGGTCTCGTCCATTGAGAATTAAATCACAGCATGCTGTCTTCATAACAGTTGTGTACGCAGAGATGAGCCACTGACTTTTTTTAATGCAGTATTGGGCAACATTCCTCCGGTCAGGGGCAGGTGTCTCTTCATGGTTAGCTACCTGAATGCTCAGATTTGGGAGGTGAGATATTAAATAAATAAATACATTCCCCTGTTTAGGAATGAAGTGGGATTGTTCTGGAATACGGGAGTCACTCACAGAAAACACTTCCCGAAGAGAATAAAGGGATACAGATCTGATAAAATTCTGAAATTCTCCACTGAGCTATACGACTTCCAGCTGAAAGTAGACTACATCATTTCCTTCTCCCTTTGAAAGGGAGTCCTTTGAAACTTTTGGAGTTCAGAGGGCCATCGACCATGTGGTAGGGATGCAACAATGTCATCGGAGGAGGCGGGGCTGAACGTTTTGTAATGTTCTTTTTGGTTTTTTAAGGAAAAAAACATGTTTTAAGTCTTTTATGTCTTATTTTTATGAAAATGCCCATCATTGCCAAAACTAACAGCTGAGAAAAGGTGTGTGTTTTTATTATACATCCTACCATGTTATCTCAAAACAGAACAAAATCCAGAGAAATGGATAAGGTGGTGCATCTCTCTCTCTCGCTATCTCTCTCTCTCTCTCATCTCTATCTACACGCCTGAAGAAAGTATTGCCCAGTCTCTCAGAAAATTTAAAAAAAATCCATTTGACAACACGGTGTCTTTTTTTACCACACTTCATACTGACACGCAAAGGAAGAGAAAATGAGCAGCTACTGCCATTCAAAACATGCCATCTCCCGCTCACCCCATAACTTCAACAAAACTCTTTGTCAGAACAAAAATAGCAATTCTGATTTGGCTTTACATTCATTTCCTTCTCATAAACGAAGTGCACATTAAATTCCTGAGACAGTTGCAGTAGCCTTTTCTTTCTCTCTCTCTCTCTCTCATTCTCTCTCTCCCCCCCCCCCCCCTTTCTCTGGCCTTCTCATTGTCATCTAGACCAGCGTCCCTGGAAACCTCCATGCAATTCCTTTGCTTCAGATGACAAACCCAGAGCAACTGAGAAAGTAAGGGTCTGCCTCTTTGTTTAGTACATGTAGCTGCGGCTCCATATTTAATAACTTCCTCCTGTTTAATTTTCTAACTACAAGGGACCCCAATATTGTGTTGCAGAGTTTTGGCATTTTCGTTGTATCGCTTGAAAACACTATTTTTAAACTCTTGAGGACATGGTGCTTCTTTGACTGGGGGAACAAGAGGAGTTTCTTGAACAACTGACCACTAATGAACTTTACCTAAAGTAGGATGCCCATCCATCTGCCATTTTTGATGGTGCCCGTGCAGACCCTTTCCACGGTTGCTGCCAAATTGTCATGTTTGACAGATCAGATAGAGGAATGAGTACATGAACTGCATTTAATTACTTTAATTTCAGTTGTGTTGAAATGGCATTAAGCCAAATATAGCTTTTGTCTTGACTCTACGCAAAAGATGGAGGATACTGTTGATATCTTCTTACCAATCCTCTCTTATTCCTTAGCTTTATTTTTTTTTCCCCCTCTTCTTTCTTTTTAGGGCTTTATTTCCTTTCTATCTTTATTTGTGGTGACTGTATTTACTATTAAACAAAAAGAAATACATATTGTTCCCTTGAGAAGCCAGAGCAATTTCAATGTGTCATTCGAACCCTTAAGCTGTGTGCATACAATATGCTTAACCAGGTCAAGGAAAGTTCCAGCGACAGCATACATGTTAGATCATAATGTTGGTTCGTGGCTGGTTTTGACTTTCAGAGTTTTGTGTGAATCCAGAATATGAATTAATCCCGTAACTGGTTGAAATGTTCTGTAGGAGCGCAGGTTATACGTTTAACATCATGTTCAATGCTGCTACGTGGCAAATGCTCGCCGGAACAGAGATGGAAAGATGAGCCATGCTAAGAGTACTGATAGAATGGAAAAGGAGGCAGTTAGTGATGGAAATCCGAACATAAAAGAACCATGCTGAGCTCGCTGAGAATCCCTTGAAGCAATAAAAAAATGGAAGCAAATATTTCTTAATCTTGCCACAGCTTTAGCCTGGCCCTGAAAACTAATTAAACTTGGCAGCTTAACAATTAAAATCTGGCAGAAAGGAAAAAGGAGAAGAAAAAGGGGAGATCTAAGCAAATGTTGCTTAACTAACTCGATATGTATAGTAGATAGCTTTCCATTTGAAATCAGATGGGGAATCAATGGCATACGGTTGTTTAAAAGAGTACAAGACTTAGATTTGGATCTCAAGCAACATGTGGGGAGAAAATTCAGAGCATTCTTCTCTCTTTGGTAGCAGGCAACTGCAATGAATCATCAAACAAATCAATCTAGACTTCTCTCTTGAGGCACAAATGACCAGGCTCAAATGATCCTACTTTGGACATATTATGTGAAGACCTAGTTCTCTGGAGAAGGTTCTAATGCTAGAAAAGGTGGAAGGAAAGAGAAGAAGAGGATGACCAGCAGCAAGGTGGATGGACTCAGTTACAGTGGTGATGGGTGCTCAGTTGGAAGACCTGAAGGACCACGTTAGGGATAGATGTTTACAGAGGAAATCTATATAGTCACTAACAATCAACAATGATTTGAAGGTACATAATCAGTCAATCATGAGGGGACCATTTTTTCAATTCTGTTTTCCCTGGGTTTTGCCACATCTACAAAAATTACTCCTCTCTTTTCAATTATTGTTATATCTAGTTTGTTATGTTCTAGGTGGTGATCAGTTTATATGAGGAAATGCCATAAAATATCATCATCATCGCCACCACCACCATTTTCAACAACATTCTCAACTGTATGATCAAACCATGTTAAGAAATTACAGTTTTTGCACAGATGCCAATTATTGTTATTAGTATGGTGTACCCTTTGTTTTCAGTGTTTTCTTTTTTAATTCAAATACATAAGCCACCTAAAGTTACTGAGCAGCATACAAGTTCATCAAATGAATAAATAAATAAATGTTTTTTTTTTTCATTTTGACATCCATTTGTAAAAGCAACCTCTCAAATTCCAAAGTGGGAAGCTTCTATCTTAAAAGTAGACTGATGGTTTCATCACTTTCTAAAATGAGGAGTGGGCAATCTAATGCCCCAGAAGCACATACAGCTTTTTTGGGGGGAAGGGGGACAAACCTTGGATGCCCCACTATCATAATTCTCTAAACTTGGCAGCCTGATTTCCCATCATCTCAAAGCAGGAAACATACAAAAACTTTAGAGTATCCCTTAACATAGGTCAACATAGTTTTAAAAATCAAGGAACCAACTTCTTCCCTAAATCCAAGGAAACCCTACTCCTTTCTGCCCTTGAAAATAATCTGGTGACATAGGGAAACAGCCAATTGGTGAAAGTCTGGTGACATATGGAATCAGCTAGTTGGTGGAATCAGTCCATTTAGTATGGCTCTCAAAAGCCTTCCCATATAAAATGTCATATCCAAAGATCGCTTATGCCTATGTTTGATCCTTGATGACTCAGTAGAGTAACTATCAGACACTTTGCAAGTGGAACCACTGGGATCCTGGGGAAGAAGCAACATAGTGGCACATTGTCATTGGAGTGGCAAGATGCCTTATCTTCAAGAAGATGGTCCCTTATTTCAACCAAGTATTTGTCCAGGTATTTGTCCAGTCCAAGTCAAGTTCTGAAAAAAGAAGTTGGCCAACACCAATTATCTTCTGGGAAGACTAATGAGCAAACCCTTTGGTCTCTTGGTTATCATGTTCCTCATTCTGGTCAGATTAATTCTGTTTTTATGTCCATGTTCACTTTAGAAACGATCATACAATCTATGCAAACATGGAAATTTTAGGTAAATCCTTTGTTGTTCTCTTTATGAGTGATACACTTCCTCTTTGCCTAAATATCTAAGTGGCTGTTCTAGTCCAGGGTGCTAGACTAAAAGAAAAATATGCTAGCAGACTTTAAGAAAAAACCATAAGAATGGTTTTCTTATTTTTGGACTGAGTTCCAAAATTCAGTCAGGCCAGGGGTGTAACAATATGGACCCCTAAAACCATGTGTGATTCCCCAGTGTCCTTCTGGTGGGAAAGTTAAGGTGTAGTTGCTTAAAATACCTGTTTTAATCTCTTAACACTTCCAACCCCACTCCACAGAAAGACCATGTCCTACTTACCTTCAGAGTGTAGCCTTACCCACTTTGGAGTATAGCCATACAAGGACAGGTGCAGCCCTCTAGCCAAATGATATTGCTTGTTTAACCATGGTTTGTTGAATCAGCCACAACTGACTGAGTTCAGACAACATGGTAAGCCATACATTATAGTTTGAAACCATAATGGCTGGGTTTACACAACATACTAACCCTCAGCCAAGCAAATCACATTATAGCTTACCATGATGCGTGAAACCATCCACTGAAGCTTTGTAAACATAGGTTATGGTTTAGCTCGTTATGTAAACCAGGCTTTTGTTGAACCTGAAGGCCTAACTCATCAGTCACGTCCTCACTGACAGCCTCAAGAGTTCAGACTGAAAAAGTTTAGCCCACTAGCTCTGAATGGCCAGGAATATTTCAGCAGTGTTTTTTTTTTTTTTTTTAAACCCACACTGTCAGAACTAATTGCAGAAGCTTGTCAATCCATAATTCTGGCTACTTACTGATTGCTCACAGTCTAATAGTCTGCCCCTCTGGAATACCTACCTCATTTCTATTCAGTAACCTTCTTTCCAGCCCTCACAATTTTTAAGACTTGAGTTCATTAGCAACATCCACCAATCCCTTGTATTCACTGCGTCAAGGTCCTCGCCCTAATTTGGAGCTAATGAGAATAAAATGAAATAGAAAATGTACTGTTTTTTAGAGACTTGAGGTAAAGTGAGTGTTTAAAAAGTTCTCTCCTCCATTCTTGCACATTTAGGTGGCGATATATATCTTGGATTCAGCACCAGGGTGATGTAATTTAGTATCCTGCAGATATTTTGAACCTAAGGCTTCCACACTTGAGTTGCAAAAATTCAGGTGACCACCAGAATCAATAAAGAAAACTATCCTTATTGCTGTCTTGGGGTGGTCTGCATTTAGCCCTGCCAATAAACCCTTGTTGTTTGTCCTAAAGGTTGAGTTAATCAGTGTTATCATTTTAAAAATCTGGATACTGCTTAGTCTGTTTCAGATTGGACAAGTAGGATCATCGGCAAAATTCAGGTGTTCTGAATTCCAGGCATTTTTCATGCACTCTACTTCCTGTACTCATGATTCCATAGTATGCTCAGTCCCCCATTATCTTTGAAATTTCTTTTCTTGAAGATCTTTAATACTTCTGCAAATCTTGGGGCTCTCTCAAAGCCTGAGATACCTCTGTAACTCAGAATGATAGGGGATACTAGTGTGCTTTTAGGTGATCTATCTCATCTTGTTCTTGTCTGCAAAAAAAACTGTACCCCCCAAACTGCCAATATCTTTTTCTTTTTTTTGCTTTTATATCATTAAAACACAGAAACAAAAGAGAGAAGAAACGGATTACCATCATGGCCAGCTCCTTGCATAACAGCACCAGTAACTTGATATCACACAATCTTGATCTCCTTTTGGCTTATTTTGGAAATCTTCTAATGGTACCATTTGGGACAAAACTATATCCCATAGGCAGCTTTTTAATGGTTTACAATGTCTGTAGATCACCCCAGGCAGTTGAGAATTAAAGTCCCGACAAAGCCCACCATCGAGCACAATCAGTTTGATAGATTTATGACCAGCTGGTTAGATAAGGCCAACAAAGGTAGTGATAGTGAAAAGATGGGCCAACATCTAGCCTCTTAGAACTTTAAATCTGATCTGTTGTGTCCTACACGGCACTCAGGTACAGGACTTCTTGTAAATCTTTGTAGTGCTGCTATCCATAAAGATAACCTTATTCAAAAGTAGTACATTACTTATGAGGAGTTATATGGGTTGTCCCCTCTATCTGGACTTCAACTGAGTTTGGGTCTCCTGCCTTTTATACTGCCAAGGGCTGGGTCATATCTCAGCTATTCATTCTGTGTCAGAGAAGGATTTTTCGGCAAATTGATGAGAGAGATGGTGGGAAAGCTAAGGGTGAACCAGTGGAATGTTTATCTTCAAGAAGGTAGTTCAGTCCAGGTGCTGAGAGACCTGGAAGAAAAAGACTCTGTCTTAATTAACTCATTCTGGCTGGGAAAGTACTATCACAATTTTCAGGATTCTGTAGTAATTCCAGACTTGCATTAGAGATACTTTTCTGAAATTGGCGTTGCTTTTCCTTTTTGGGTTTTGCCAGCTACATGGGGCTTGCCACTTCAGGAGTAAGGCTCTGGGTATCTCTCTAAGAGTCCTATGAGGCAGAAATAACTTACATCTTGCTAATTCTAAATCTCTTCCCTCTCCCAATCAGGAGTCCTCCAATGTGAGCCTATAATGTAGACCACATTAAAAATCCAATGCCCTGTAGGTCAGGACTACTTTTATTGTAACAATTATAGTAACAGAAACTTGAAAGTCTGAATGCACTTTCCCCTCCCTCACTTTAGCTTTGTGTGAACTTAGGAGTGGCCTATCTGAGATGTTTACTCAGACTAGTTTCTTGGAATGGGCTCAAGCCCCATTTATCTAATCATTGCCTTGGTAGTGGTTCTTCTTCCTGTCCTTCAAGGCTATGCCCTCTACCTCCCTATGCCCTCTACCTCCAATGAGGGAGACAGAGGAAGGTACAGCATGTCAGTGGCTAAACTGGATTAGCCTCAACATCAAACAAAAAGGAGCCCAAATCTATTGGGAGTACTTGACCCATATTCTCATCCCCCCACCCCCACTCTGGAGCTTCATACACTAGGAGCTTCCCAGTGTACACTCATCTTGAAATATAACTCAAAGTGTTAGACAATCCCCTCAGATATATGCAGTCTGCTTGTTCCTTTGAAACAACATGTACACAACCAGCATTATATATGTCAAAGATTTAAATAAGCCATCAGCAAATAATGAATATCTTGGTGGAGAAAGAAAAAATATCAGTCTGCTGAAGGCAACTCTAAAGAGGCAAATGTACTCAGTGTATGTTCAGCTCCCTTAATCACAGTGTTCTTTACCTTTCCTTAGCTTGGCTTCAAACTGCCAACCCCAAGGTTGCTTTTTGCATGTTTGAACACTGCAGCTTAATTGTCTTTTTCTTTTGTATGCCTCTAACCTATTTAAAAGAAGGAGAAATCATTTATTTGATTTCTTACAAGAAAAAAATAGGAAGCAGATACAAATTAAGAAACTGAGAAGTGAGATAGAGAACATAGAGAGAGGAATGTATTTGTATTCTCTTTGTATCTCGTATGTGGAATTTAAGATCATCACAATGATATTGACTGTCAATGGTTTCATGTCTCAATAATGTTGTAGCTTTATGTACAGGTCAATCTCTGGCATGGTGAGAAAAGAACCCTGTCTGAAATTCTGGAAAGCTATCAATGTATTGACTCTCAGATGGATCGAACTTCCTCCATTCTTGTCCCTGCTAGATATACTGGGACGTCAACTCCCATATTTTTTCAGCTCAAGGAAAGCTAGCCCACATCAATTATCACCAACTCTTTCAAGTTTCTCAACCCTCCCTAAAGATGTTGGAGATTGAAAGTAGATCTTTAGATTTATTCCTTCTCCAAATAAGAATCCCACTTGCACTCATCAGGTTGCACTCAACAACAATAAGAAAAAGAGTAACTCTCCCCAGGAATGCCCATACTGGTGCTGTTTTAATAGTCATATCTTTCCATGCTGTAAGTGAGATCAGGAATCTCTAATACAGAACACCCTACATACTTACCAAAATGCAACCCACAATATCCTGGATGGTAAACAAGCCATAACAAACATCCATCCATCCATCCATGTTCTTTTGATGTGGATATGCTATTAGAATTAGCCAATTGGTCTAGAGATTAAGGTGTTGCACTAGGAATGGGGAGATTTAGTTTTAGTCGTGCTTTAGGACTATGTTGCCATGGACTTGTCCATGTGGTCACCAGGAGTCAATATTAACCCGAAGGCTATCTACATCTACATCTGTGCTATTAGAACTCTCACAAATTTAAATGAGGTCAGATTTCCTGATTTCCAATTGCCAGTGACAGATATTCCAGTTCAGCTCCAGATTTTGGGAAGGTGCTGCACAAGAGCTCCCTCTTTAACTGGACCTGTTTGCTCATTTTTTTCAACAAGGTTACTCAACAAGAAATAAGCATCAAGAAAAAGGAGAAGGCTGAGGGCCAAGGATGTAAGAGAGCCCACTTTGGATGGATTAGCCTTGGCAGGTACTTGCAGTGCTGTGTGGCCTTTCTCACTATTGTATCACACAGGAATCTTTTGTTTAAAAGAATGTGACTGAACCTGCACAAGGAATTGTTCTCCCTCTCCCTATCTAAGCAATGGGAGAGAGTTAATAGATGTAGCACTTGACAGAGGAAGTGACAGGAGTGAAGGGTGGATCTGAATTTGCTCAAGGTTATAAATGGCTTTTGCTAACAAGTTCCCTGACAACCATGGTCTATCATATCAGCTACTGAGGTCACCTCCTACTTAGCTCTTGAAAGCAGGAGCTTTATAGCCTGCTGGCTTACCTAATGTGATGGCATCTTCAGTACCTTTCTGCACGAAACAAACTGTTCTTGCTTTGTCTGAGTCTTCAAACTGTTGGAGTGCATTTGTTAAAAACACTGTCTCAACACTGCATTGTCCAAGTTGAAACTGAGCGGTACTGGACTCACTGCTGTCTTGGGTGGAAAATATTGCTAGTATTTCTGACAGTCTAGCTTTCTCTCACATTGCACTTTGGCTTGTAAATTTCACCATTCTCTCCAGGTGATTCTACATCTTGATGCTGTGTTATTTGGGGGCATTTTGAGGAAGTGATGATTCTGACCAGCACCAGGATGGCTGATACATGATATATCACCACACAAATTGGAGATATAAATCCAGTGTAAGTGACTCTTCAGCGTCTCATGACCTTCTGACCACAAAGGGGCAGTAGGGTGTAAATAGAGAGTTAAGAATTGATTCAGTGTCCCCTCTTTGTCTATTACTGTCCCTGTGTTTTGCTTATGAGATTGCTAATCCAGGTCATTTCCTTCTGCCTTTCTTCCAAGGCACACATGCATAGAGGACATGCTTTTTTGACTTTGTTCTGGGTAGGATGTAGTTAGATAGGTTCTAAGCTTTGCCTGTCCCTATAATGTATTTCTTGTAAATACATTTCATTATAGTTATATGAACTGCTTCACTAATCATTGCTTAGATCCAGTTCCTGCTCTTAGGAACACTCATACACACACATAGAACACTTCATCCTCCAACAGAGTTATGGGCCCAGCAACTTAAATAAGCACGCAAAGAGATCTATTGGTGAGTTCTCAGGATTGATCAGACAAAATATAGCATGCCAAAGCCTTCTTGTGATGTTAACTTTTTGCTTTATTCTTAGCACAAGGATAGAAAGTAATCAGTTCCTTTGAAAACTTGACTTTCCCAGTCAGATAACTAAGCAAGCAGAGAGCAACTAATGCATACAGATACCTGTAGTTCTCTTCCTTTTGCCCCCCTCCAGTGTCTACCTTCAAAGGAGGATGGAATATAGCCAGTTTTCTAATGGCCTAATTGTTCTTCCAATCTGAGATTAACTATCTCACTGCTAGCAGACATAATACCTCTTCTAAAACAGCAGGGTGCCTATCATAAAATGTAGCTACTATTATATTCTCCAAAGTGTTAATCAAGGGCTCCAATTAAAATTTAACTAGCCCTTTCTCGTGGCTAGCAAAACCTGGATCTTCTTTCTTGTATCTTCCTCCTCTCCCTTGGAATATCTGTGCAAGGTAGACAGGTCCCATACCCTGCCATCTTTTTTGCATAACAAGTTGCCACCCCTATCGTGATTCCTCTCTGGTGGTCTTTAGTCATCTTGGAACCTGTATCTCTTCAGAAGGCCAAGACTGTCTAATTCTCACTTTTTTTTGCTAGCCATCTTCCTTCTTTCTTTCCATCTCCAACTTCTTCACAACCCACCTCCTGCTAGTTTCTTACGCCATTTCATCTTTCCACCCATGCGATGGTTCTCTCTCTGTGAAAACCCCTTAAGTGGTTCTTTTCCCAGACTCAGGCTATCACCGGCAAGTATAGTTTGTATTACGGTCTTGTCTGAATCCCCTGAGTCAGAGGATGAAGAAGCGGACTTGACAGACCGTCAGCCTCAAGTGTTAGCAGGCAATCAGGTACCTACATCAGCTTCAGGAGACAATGAGTCTGTGAAGGTAAAAAATCCAATTCAGATAATGGGAGACCAGTATCTGGCAGGGCACCTAGTCTAATTACATGCTGAGAGCTATGAAGGGCTGAGCAAAAGCGATCACGTCTTCTTGACAGAAGAGGGTGGTGATGCCCCTAATCAAACCATACCAGCTTGGGACTATATGAGAGCAGTCTCCAAACACTCTCCAACACCAGCCCGCTGTTGCTTTTGCTGTGCATTCAAATCCTAGGCTTGACATTTGGATGGCTCATGACATTTGAACCCTGAACTATTACAGACAACTCTTGTGGCTCTGCTTCTGCCTTTCTCCTGCTAGTAGCTGACTAAAATTGCATGGACTCTTTGACCTTTCTAAGACTTAAGTGCTCTCTGGCTAATTTCTCACCTGATTCTCACTATTATTGGAAGGAGCTATTCCTGCACTGTGATAAAGCCTTTCAAACATGTATTTGCCTAGTTTTCTGTTTGGACTGGGTAACAAGGGATAGTTTTTATGTCTGGGAGGTCACATGTGAGGATGGTAGAGAGTGATGACCTTCTCCATGCTATCACTGATTCCATAAAGCAGAAAGAAGGGCATGTCTGAGCAGCTAAGGAGAAAAAAAACAGAAAAGAAAGCAGAGAACTTTCAGAAATTGAGGCAGGAAAGTTTTAACCCATGGAAAAGGTAGATGGAGCATGGAGCCTCAAGGAATCGCCTTTGTGAACAAAGAGAGACTCACAGAAGCAGGTTTACACAGAAAAAAATAGCCCAGAATGTAAAACTTGAAGTCCTTGAGCTGTCCTCCAAAATGTATTTATTCATCCATTTGTTAGAAGTGTATCCTGCCTTTCCTCATCGGAGTCAAGGTGGCTTGCTTAGCATTCCAACCTTCAGTTTTTCCCTGAAACAAGCCTGTGAGAATTTGGCCAAGGACACCCATCTGAATGAACTATACCTCCTCCTCCTCCTCCTCCTCCTCCTCCTCCTCCTCCTCCTCCTCCTCCTCTTCCTCCTCCTCCTCTTCCTCATTCTCATTCTTCAGATTTTCTGTACTTCTGGCATATACAGAAAAAATTGTGGGAATCTTTACTATAGTAGCTGTTGCCTTGGGAGGGGTGTCCTCTGAGGTGTTTTTGTGTTTTATAATCATTCCCTTTCCAGCTATTATCAGCCCTTGGTAGCCTTCCATAAAGTTGGTGGCCAGGTTTCCACAGCACCTCCTGTGAATGGCACCTGTGCGGTAGATGGTGAAAATGACTTAGTATGTATTTTCTGGATCAATATCTCAGCTGTCAGACTACTGATGACACCAGACTTCTACCTTCTGGTATTAAAAACTGCTCTCAGTGAACTAAGCTGCTTGCAGACAATTTTGAAAATGACAAAACACTCAAGACTACGTGCTTCATGACCCCATTGTTCCCCCCCCTTTTTTTGCCTCAGAAACATACTATATTTGAGATAAAGATTCTATATTTTATTGCCTTTCCCATTATTTAATTAAAGTCAAAAGTTACTAGGCAGTGGGTTTTATCTTTTGTTTGCTGTTGCTAATTTCATTCTTCTTTTTCTAGCTGCAGGACATTTCTAACATGCTTCTTGCTTGTATCTACAGACTTCCTAAATTTGCCCCCCCCCCCAGTGAAAAAGAATGAAAAGTCACATATTCCCAATGTAAAAACAAAAAGGTTGATTATTAAAAGAAGACAATGAGAAGGAGGATTTCAAGGCCCTGGAAGAAAAGGTCTGCACCTGGCTGAACTCTGTATAGAATTGAGATAATTCATGTTTATTTTATCACTAAATTAAAAATCCCCCAAATGCATAGACTTGTGGATGCATTTTGATTCTTCCCATTTTCCTCAACCTTTATTTTCCTCTGTTCCCTTTGTCTTTTCCCCTATGCCAGATGTTTCGACTGTACATTCCTCAGGCAGGATCCTCTCTTCTTGTGTTTTGCAAACCTGGGGGTGGGCAGAAAATAGGTTTCAATCTACAGTTAGACCATTGAATACTTTGCAGAATATCAGGAAGGGTTTCTGTGTTCCTAGTATTTAATAAAAGCAGCAACAAAGAGCTTTCCTGTTGATATAGTAGGTTATTAGAATCGTGCATCTCTACGTGAAGGAGGAGAGGAGGAGGAGAGGGTTGTTACATTAGTTGGAACAGTGCATATACTACAAACTGTCTAGCAGACTGTGTGTAAATAGCAATAATGACAATAATAATAATTATACTAACTGGAGCATATAGTCTGCTCAAGAAGTAGTGTGTAATGGGATCAAACCTGAGATGGATCTTGAGGTGATATAGATACAGATATAGATATAGGTACAGATTTAGCTCCTAGCCTGAAATTTGTTCACCCTCAATGCTTTCATCACACACACACACACACACATATATATATACATTAAAAAAAACCCTATTTCTTAACGAAACCCAAATTGTTCCTCCAAGTTCTTCCTTTATAACCAAAGGCAAAGTCCAACTTAATGACTCCAAGAAGCCCAGGGGAAGAAAATTCATCTGAACCCACCACCCCACAACATTTTTCCCACTGTAATCTATGGAAATATCATTATACTCTCTGTTGCTTTTTGTATCTTGGACCCAATCACCCAATAAAAGTGAATGTACGAAGAAATCCAAAATACTGAAATATCCCTTGGGATTATATTGTCATTGATTTGACTGTCTTGAATTAAAAAATGCCAGCCTTCCTTCGAAATATCATTCCATACTTTAGACAGGGCCCCTCCCCTGCCTCCTGCTAAGAAACACTGTCCATAATTATGATGCATAATGAAAAGCATATCTTGGGAGTTTATGATCTCTTGTGTCAATTTAAGGACTGCTGTGTTCTGCTCTGGTAAGCCTCTAGATCTCTTCTCTTTATTCCACTAACCTAGATTTGTAGCACGCTTTAGGTAGGACCTCCCTTCAGCACACAGATGCAATCCGCATATGCCTACAGAACAGTTCTCTTTTTGCATGACAGCCCGGAGTGATTGTTATTGTTAAGAGCCTCAGTATGCGTAGCAAAATGTGAATGTTGCTGGAAGAAAAGGAAGGAGTGTGCTAAATTTATCTGACTTATCCTCACCCCCACTGCATTTGAGATGCCTCTCTCGTCATCTCCAAAATATTCCCTTAAAACATTAGTCATGGAGATGAAGTTGAGCAGAAAAGCTTGAAAATTACTTTGAGCTACAAAATTATTATGATTGTTGCTTGGAGGTAAGGGAAGGCAGCTGGAATGATGCGATCTGTATTCATTTTGCGCTTTTCTATAGCTCCCATTTAAAAAAAAAAAAAAAGACAATCCAAAGTTCAAATGGGTGGCTTGCTACTTCGTTTTATAACTCTGTTATGGTGAGGGAAATTTCTCAGTGAAAGCCTTTAAGTCAGAGCGATCCTGCAGTGGATTAAAGGACTGAAATATCTTCTCCATCCAGCTGATGAAGAATAGAATAGAATCTTGATTGTGGTCAATGACCAGTCCATAAAAATACTCTGATCCAGATGATGAAATGCCCCAAGATCCACAAAAGTGCAGATGATCATATTGCATTAGTTGATGGACTGATTGAGGTTTATATCATAGTGGCTGGCAGGAAACGCAGATAATCCAGAAGTAAATTGAAAAGAAATGCAAAGTTATAGAGATTATGGATAACAATACAGGCATAGATTGATTAAGATAAATTGAAAGAGAAATAAAACCATTGCCCTGCAAAGGCCTGGTGAAAGAAATGTATCTTAGCCTGATCTTCTAAAAGCAGAAAGATGGCAACTTCCAAAGGAACACCATTCCGGACTGATGCAGGACAAAGGACCTTTCCTATGTGCTTATCAGTGGACCACTGACTGCAGAGACATCTTCAAAAGGGCCTGTCCTGCAAATCTGAACATCCAGAAAAGTTTGAAGGTGAGCTGCCCTGAGCTGCCCCTTAGGCAGTCAGGTCCTAACTCCATCTATTCTTAATCTAATTTCTTTCCAGGATTTCTTCTGCCATTTTGCAAGCCCGTAACTGCAGAAATATACATTTGCTATTGCCAGGGTCCAAAATACATTCTCCATTATCATATTCAGGTAGTCCTCACTTACTGATGGTAATTGGGCCCAGGAACTCATTGGTAAGCGGCACAGTCATAAGTTGCAATGTCTCATGGCTGTGCCGACATATGACGGCAATTCTGGCAATCCCAGTTGCCGTCATTAGGTGAATCCCAAGTAGTTACAGCATCCCATGGTCACATGATCATCATTTGCAACCTCCTGCTGGCTTCCACATTGACTTTGCTTGTCGGAAGCCAGCAGTGAAGGTAGCAAACGGCAATCACCTGACCATGGGACGCTGTAACCATCATAAATGCACACCAGTTGCCAAGTGCCCAAATTGCAATCATGTGACTGCAGGGATGCTGCAACAGCCACAACCTTGAGGATCCATCGTAAGTACTCCTCATTCAGTTCCATCATAAGTTTGAAAGGTCACTGAATGAGTGGACATTAAACAAGAACTACCTGTAAGAAGATGGCTTGTTGCCTCTATAGGTTATGGCTATGTGCAATTGTTTCATCCAGGAAAAGATAGCAAAACAGTTGGGTTTGGAGAGGCAGCAAGAAGATAGAAAGAGATGGGAAAATATGTTTCTGAAAGGAATCATTTTGTAAACATCTGTAGGTCCCAGGAGTCTACTGCTTTGGCTCTTTCCAGCTCCTTTTGAAAGACGTCACCAAGTTAATTGCTTCTTCCTGTGAACCAAAACTATTTCACAACACCTTCCTTTATGCTTCCTTAGAGTCTTCTCCTGTCTCATATCATGGGAGCAAATTGTAGCAAAGAACTTTCCTTTAAAGGATAGCTTTGCTCAGACAATGCTTTCACAAGTTTCCTTTGAAAGCAAAGATGATTAAGCAGCTGATCTCTTTTTTGTTCATTGCTGTAATGTTCAGCTGCATCTCATTTTGGCTCTGCAAGTAATTTTTTTCCAACATTTTCACAGGCTAAGGTGAAGTTGTAAACTGAAATTATAAGTTGCCTTCTAACCAGGGCGACAATTAAATAAGAGTCATTTAAAAAGTCAGTCTGGTCCTGGAGCAATTGCCATTCTGAAAATGCTCAAATGCCTAAACTGGTCTTCAGATAGCCTTTAAAATTTAATTTTAAAATTTTAAAATTGCAATTTAATTTTAAAATGTATTATATATAGTTATTTATGCATATATTAATGGTATGTGTGCTGTATTTTTAAAATTCTCTGACTTTTGTTTGTTCATTTAATGAATTGGTGGCCCTTGTTTAGCCAACCCCTCTATCTGTTGCCATTTTCTTTGGCAACCCAGTTTCAAGAGTTGCAATCAACCCCGATATCTTAGGCAGGGATCGATTCAGCCTCAAATGTTTTGATGAGAAGGAAGGTGTGTTGCTCCTCTTCTTCTCCAAAACCTTCATAACTGAAACATCTTCTGGGCAATACCTCCCTTGGAGCAATATCAGGTATCTTAGCTTTTAGCATTGTGTAAACATAAGCAATAATATCAACTTTTATGGAGGACATAGCTCAGACATTTGGTGATTGTCCCTTTATAAGTTTACATTAACAGAATCTTGCAAGTCTGAAAGTATCTCTCCTGTCCCTTACTTTTACCTCCCAAAACGTAGGAGGATCCCTTCTGAGACACTTCTCTACACCCCCCTCCTTTGGACACAAATTTGGTTTATCAGACCGCTGATAATAATCTACCTGGCTTCTTCCAATTTTGTGCTTCAGCGATTCATGCTCAGATTTGGAAGATAAGACTGCCAAACTTAAAGTATAAGCATCATTCATTGACAATTGCTTTGAAAATGATGGTTTGTGTACTAGATATTTTAGGGTTGATGGTGAGATGTTAAAACAAGCATTATATTGGAATTTGAAATCTTTTCTTAGTCCGTCCATCCATCTGTCCATCCGTCCATCTGCCCGCCTGTCTGCCCATCCACCCTTTCATCTGTCCGTCTGTCATTGTGGAAACCCCACAACCTATCTCCAAAATAAAATAACCCGAAAAACAACAATAAAGCCTACTACCAAGAAAGTTAAAAAAACAGAGCAGGAGGATGTTTGCAGGAGAAGAAAACGGCTGAGAAATTGCAGGGCATATTTCAGGACAACATGATTAAAAACATAGATTTGGAAGAGCACAGGTATCTAGTCCTTGGGGGAAATCATTTTGGGCCTCTAAGAACCATCTGTCCATCTGTCTGTTCGTATCCTTGTCTGTCCATTTGTACGTCTGTCCATCTGTCTATCCACATGTCTGTATGTACGTCCGCCCATCTGTCCATCTATCTGCCCATCTGTCAGTCTGTCCATCCATCCACCTGCCTGTCTGTCTGTCTCTCCATACAATAAGCCAAAACTCAAGACAAATTTATTTCCACAGGCATGAGAACTTCAGGAGGCAAAGTAGAAAACTGCTGAAGAAATGAAAGGACAGGTTTTTAAGACCAGGATCTCCAGGAATCCATCAATACTTGAATTCTTTTAAATAAATCTTGCTTTGTCTCATTACTGACTAATATATTGGAGCGGTGAACTGAAAGCTGGAAAAGCCACAGGCTCCAGGGTCACTAGGAGGATAAGTGGAGGATGGCAGAATACTGTGACCTCATGCAGTTTAGCTTATACAGGTTGTTGCCTTGACATTTAATCGAGAGTTACCAGAGACCAATGCACGTGGAAGGAGATCAAAAGACAAACATGCCAATGGTGGAACAACAAGCTTTTGGACTGAATTAGGACAGGGAGGGAATCAAGGATGTTCTGCAGTTAACAGATCTTATCCTCCCTTAACCGCAGAGTCAAGACCACAGCAGGGGTAGAGAGATGAAAGAGACAGGATCACATGTGCTTTGCAGCAAACCAATAGTCACATTTATGGCACAAGAGAGGATTTAATGTTATTAGATCACTGTAACTGTGCCAAAATCTATTTTCCACTCTGAAACTTGCTTCTGTTTTCCCACCCTATCGTGAGTCTGGCTTCAACTTTATTTAGGGATATCTTTTGGCTGTGCTTTTGACATATTGGATCACTGCAGGCAGCAGAGGAATGAATTCACTAAAATGTTCTTCACTTTTGAAAGAAATGTCAAAAGCCGATTTTCTTCATTCAATGAAAAGCATGAGGAGGAAATCCAAGAGAAATTTTCTGTGTGGTGCTATTTAGCAACATTTCCATAAATGTCTCATACGTGACAATATTCACTTTTTCATTGTACAATCATCCATCCAGTGGTCTGCAGCCTCCTTGGCTTCTGATGGTTCTATTAAATCTCAAGGGAAGATATAAGGTGGAACCTTTTCTTCCATTGACCAATTTCCACCGGGAAAGTGAGAGCAGTCAGGGAGGTTTCAGAGTCATGGAAAAATACATAACAGAAGGAAACCCCACAAGCCATCTCCAAAATAAAATAACCTCAAAAACAAAAACAATACAGCCTACCACCAAGCAAGTTTAAAAAAACAGAATAGGAGGAAGTTTTGCAGGAGAAGAAAACAGCTGAGAAATTGTGTGACAGATAAAAACATAGACTTGGAAGAGCACAGGTATTTAGTCCTTGGGTAGGCTAAGCCTCACTTTGGAAGGAAAAAACATTTTGGGCTCTGAGAACCTCAAGGGGTGTGGTTGATGCTATGATGTCATCACCATAGCATGGGGCTTTGGGGTTTATATTTTTGTTTGCGGGGCTTCAGATGAAGAAGTGAAATGAGTGCAGTAAGACTCATAGAGGCCGAACAACTAACTAGACCTTTGGGTTGACCCAAAAATGTTGGAAGAAAATAACTCTCCTGAAAATTGCCAACTGAGCAGTTGCCCACAAATTTCAGGGATATAATCTGTGGACTGGAAAATTGAACTGGATCTGTTCTGACTCATTCAGTGCAGAAAATCTGGTAGGAGAGCATTCCTGAACATTAGCCCATGCTTGAAAACTTCTTACAAGGCGGAATTCGATCTCTTCTGCTTTCAAATATTTGTACCTGGGGAAGATTTTTCCTAACCCTTGTTCACCAACTCCTTTCTTATAATTAAAATTCTATCTATCTTTGGAACGAATAGCAATTTTATTTCACTATCCAAGAGGTAGCAGCCCTTTAAATATTGGAAAGCGGACCCTCTCTTTTTAATTTTTTTTTTTTTTTTAATTTCACCATTGCATTTCTCTCTGGATTTTTCATTCACCTCACCATTCTCCAAGCTTGGTTACAAGGATGTCTCTAATTTTTTTTCTTTTTTCCCCTTTGCAGTCCTTTTTCTTTTAACTCAAAAGAAGCACATAGACAGACAGACATATTCATGGAACAATAAATTTTACTCTCATTGTGTTTATTCCCAGCATTGGATTCTGGAAGCTATTAAAAACAACTGCCCCACAATAAAATATAAATTTAAAAAAAAAACACCCCAAAGCATTAAACACCACAAATGAAAAACCTAGCAAATAAACCCATATTCTTTGACGTTTCTGGTTTGATGAGAGTGTGCCAACCATAATTCATCAGCTGTTTTGTCTTTTTCTTGCTGAAAAATGCATATTCCTATGGACTGATTAAGCTCATATTAGCTTGCTTCTGTTTGGTTTGGATTTTTGCAAATTGTCAGGGCTTTAAGACAGGGCTTTTGTTACCTTTTGCTTGGGGATTTTAAAAGCGAGAGTGCCCATTTGTGTTTGAAGACGATGCCAAGTGAAAATACTGTGTGCCCAAGCTTTTTAGAGCAAATATCACAGAAACCCACAAAGCAATCTTCTTTCCACAGTTCTGTCAATGTACCTCCAGCCATTACTGAGAGCAGGGTTTCCCAGCCTTAGCCACTTCCAGGTGTGTGGACTTCAACTTCCAGAATTCTCATTAATGGCCATGTGGACTGTGCAATTCTACCCATATGGAAATTGTCAACACTGACCTTGGGTGCTTATGATCTATGGACAACTGAACTCACCTGAGTCCAACAGCTTCATCTCATTTAACCCACAGAACAGCCTGCTGATAGTGACACATACCTAGCAACTGATTAGATCCAGAGATGAAATTATCAAGTAAAAAGTTAACCATCCCTCTTCTCATTCAAAAGAAAGCAATGTATTTAAGTCTGCTCCAACACATAATCTTGGGGGAAACATTTCTTTTTGCAGTGGCCAGGGTTTGTTTTATGGGCTCCTGCATCAGAAACCAACAAGTACTGTGGAGCAAAAATGCTATCTTTTCATTATATAAGTATTTTCTCATCTGTGCAATCTCATGTGCTAACCCCCATACAAATAAAGTAGCCTATTGTGTGTTGTTGTGATGGCTATTCTGAAAGGGATTAATGGGAGTTGTAGTCCAAACTACAGCTGGAGGACTGCAGGTCCCCCAAATTTTATTTTGTCTTTGAGTCTAACTCAAGACTCTAACTACTTCTCCAGTTAAAGGTGAGCAAAAACAGAAAAGATGTACAAAAGAAGCATTAGGGTTAATACTTTCATCTCTGTTAGGATGACATGGAGACACAATTACTGCATCAGGCAGAGAGAACTCTCCCAACAGTGGAAGTATAGAAGAATTTATTTGAGACAGAAGCGTTTTGCCTGACTAGCCCATATTCACTTCTGCAAACATACTTGACATCTGAAGTTGGTCTAGCTTCCAACAGTGGATTTATGAAAAAGGGCCTCTTTACTTGCCCCAAGACACGTTCCCTTTGATTATGTGAACTAAATGAGCAACTTCTGTATATCTTGCACGGATTCAGTGACTGAGAAAAATCAGGATTGTTAAGGATGATGAGATGGCCTTGATGTTCTTGTGATACTAGGATGGCATTCTTTTAATTATTGTGAAGTTCATCACAGAAGGGACTTCTGCTTATATCTTCTAAAACAGGGGCAAAAAAGGATGTACCTCTTTTGCAAAGGATGGGGGTGAAAAATGTGACTGTTTGGGGGTCACCTATCTGGGGAATGATGGCCTTGACATACTGGGAAATGCTGAGAGTGGTCTTTACCAGCTAGAGCAGAGGAGGAGAAACTGTAAATGTTCTTTCCCATCAGAAAACTCTACCCCACTGAGTGAAGAGTCAGGTCCATTAGGTGCTTCCTGGAAACTGCAATTGCCAACCCTCTTCTTTCTCCTTGGTTCCCCCGTTAGAAGCTCTCATATCAAGGTGCATTCAGTCTGCCCCCAATTTTTTACAAATCACTGAATCTGCTGAGGATCAAGGAGGATCCAAACATATGTATTAGTCAAAATCTGTGCTGTTCTGGATTTTGTAATGTCGTTGACAAAGATTTACACCACAAAGTGTTGATTGGGGAAAATATATTCCAAATGTGCAATAACCAATATAAAGTTTCTGTCTGGCTATTCCAAATGTGCGTTTTTTTCCAGCTATTAAATTTATCTTCATTTAGGAAAAATGCTTATGAAGAAGCTTACAGATTAGAAAAAATGCATTTGAAATATTTGAATATTCATGAGTTTGGGGGTGTTGGGGTTTTCTTTTTTCCTTTTTTTTGGTCCTGCTGAAGTGATGAACAGCAGAGCTGTTGTATCTTGTATCTAGTGAGTTGAGAAACCAGTGAAAATAAAATGAAAAGAATTAACTACCTCATTGTTCTTCTTGTTAGGTAAGAAACTCCAACTTTCTATCCGGAACTCAATCTCCTTCCCCAATCTGCCTTAGTTCTTCAAATTTTACAGCCCGCTTTGGATGAACCTGGTTTGTGAGCTCATGTTGGGTGAAGATTACTCTTATATCTGAGAGCTAATATGGTATAGTGATTAAGGTCTTAGACGTAGCCCAAAGAGACACCAATTCAAGTTTCCACTTGACTATGGAACTTACCGGGTTATTCTGAGTCAATCAATCAATCGATCTAAATTCTACCTACCCTACCAGATTGTTGCTGTGGAAATAAGGGTAGAGATCATCTTCATACAAGTCACCTTGAGGTCTCAGAAAAAAAGACAGGATGCAAGTGCAAGAAATAACTTTTTTTAAAAAAAAAATCTCTATTTCACAGGAGCAAACATTTTAAATGGATAACTTCATTATCTTTCCTCCTACTGCCTGTGCTGCCTTTCTGCCAGCCTGCACTGCAGATTCAAAGCAGCTAACTACAAGAAAATGTAAGCAATGATTTTTTTAAAAAAAATGGTATGAAAGTAGTAGTAGTAGATAACAATGAAAAAATGAGTAGATAACAAACATAAGCAGGATGAAAATAGAATCTAACTGAATGGAAAACAATCTGCCAAGAGCAAGGGAACATAATCAGTTCAGCCGGCCAAAGACCTGTCTAAACAAGAAGGTTACCCCAGAGGAAAACCGTGTTCAAATACTACATTAATAGCAATTTCATCAGTTATCTGACAGCCCGAGGCTTTCAGAATATAATAAATCTTTAGGGAGCCCACCCAAGAGAGAAGACCTTGCTTTTCCCACTTGCCAAAAGCTGTCTGAGCAAGTTTAATAGAGCGTGGAATGTGGGCTGATGGTGAGGGATGGGCAAGAATGGAAGGTGTGTCCTGGAAGAGGGCACGTTGGGGTCTGGTCATTCTGTCCTGCCCCCATTTTGCTGCGGACTCCATTTGCAGGGTGTTTTCAAGGCTTCTCATTAGTGAAAGGCATCGCTATTGGACCAAAAGACAGACATGATCCCATTATTAATGGAGTCATTTTTCCATCTCCGTTGGGATATGCATACATTGTCAAAGACGCCATTTTTAACACTAGAAGGATAACCCTAATTAATAAATATTTTCTTTAAACGATGCTGCAGAGTTTCTTTGCAGATTCCATAGTGCATGTTGTTGTTGTTTAGTCGTTAAGTCGTGTCCGACTCTTCGTGACCCCATGAACCATATCGCGCCAGGCCTTCCTGTCCTTCACTGCCTCCCTGAGTTTGCTCAGTTTCATGCTCATTGCTTCAGTGATGCTATCTAACCATCTCATCCTCTGCCGTCCTCTTCTCCTTTTGCCTTCATCATTGTTCAACTATACCCTTCATGATTTCTAAACCAAATGCAAGCACCCTATTCAGACCAGAACACACCACGCACACGCACACACACATAGACACACAAAGATACTTGGCTTCATCTTTCCATATATTTTATTATTTCTCCTGCTCCCAACCTCCCAGTTTGAAGTTGATAAAAGGTTATGATTGAGTAAAGCAATAGGTTGAATTTGTAAGCTGGATTGGTATTTAATGAATATTGAATTTTGTAAAGGAAAAAAAAAGTGTTAAAACCTTGTACTTGTGGCTTTCAGCATTTCTTGCTTGGAATGCAATAGCCTTTTTCATAATTTAAATTGATCAGACCTTTCCACATATGCTTTGTTCTTTGTACTACGGTAATTACAAAATTCTGCATCATGGAAGCGTGAGCCAATTCTGCTTACATCAATAGGTAAATGAACCCAACTCCAAAGGTAACCTTAAAATATTAGTTACAAAAATTCATGTGAGATGGGCACCCACACACAATTTGAATCATTATCATCATAGCCATTCAGAAGAAGCCACAATGACATTGGGCGCATCATGACATCATTGCAGAAATGACACCGTGTGAAATTAGCATCCGTTGTACCATGGCATCGTGATGCAAATGAGGTAGAGTTCATAATTCATGTCATGCATAAAATGACACATTTGTCATCACTTGACCCCACCCTGCAGAAACCCATAATAATAATGCTCTCAAATAATTTATAGAAGCATGCGTTGGAACACAGATGTGACAGAGAGAAAGTGGAATTGAAAAAAATGTAGTTGTCCAAAGAAATAGATTTCTCACTTAATATTTCAAACAGCAACATGAAAGTGATAAAGCAACCTCGCATCTTTCTTCTCCTCCTCCTTGCCATAGTGGTCTTCCAGAAAGCCAAAAAGGCATAATTTCATTATCTCTATGTTTGGTGCAATGGCCAAAGCCAAAAATAACAATTCATATCTTTTGTGATTCTTTCTTTTTACTGCTTTGATCACCCATTTGAGATGGGAAGGAGTAATACATTTCCAATAAATAAATACATATGGTACAGAATGGGGAATTAATTGTCTTGCAAATCAATCCCCTTCTTGCCTTGATGAACCTCCTGGAGGGTGGGGGAACAGCATCCCAGTGGTCTTTTAGATAGGCCCATCAATAGGACCTGATCAAAATACATGTCCTTTTCATTCTGTAGGATTCCGTTTTTCCTATATTAGTCCCTCCAATGGGTCTCTCCATTTTTTCCTTATAGGAATACTCTACAATGACTTTTTTCTCGAAGGTCAGGGTGCAAAAATTGAAATATTTACTGGATAGCTATTCATGTGTATATTTTGCCTTGGTGTGCCTATGTGTTTGTGTGAATGTATACAACCGCCTTCCTCAAATAGGCACCTTCCACACACACCAAGATACCTTGGCTGGGAAATTAGTGAGTTGCAACCCCAATACATCCTGAAGGTCAAGCTGAGGAAGTCTGCTGTAGGAAGAAGTTTTGTTTTTGCAAAGTCTGGATAGGGTTCTTAGTACTATTCATGAACAAGAATACATTGCATTTCTTCCTTTGCATCTCTCCAACAACCTCATGGCATCCCTGGAAGGGAAAGCCAGAATATGTCAAAAGTCAGAAGTCTCACCTCATTACAATGAAGAAGAACTTGGAAAAAAAATAGTAGAGAAATTGGCAACTTTTTCAGGTCCTGGGCACTGTTATGTAGTGGTCCAGGTACCTCTCACTCCAAATGACTAGATATCTCATCACATTTCTAAATTTGATGAATGTAGTGATCTTAAGAAGAAGAGGATGACCAGCAGCAAGATGGATGGACTCAGTTACAGTGGTGATAGGTGCAGAATTGGAAACGCTGAAGGACCAGGTTAGGGACAGATCTTCATGGAGAAGTTCTATCTATGTGGTTGCTAAGAGTCAAAAATGATTGGTGGCACATAATAAATCAGTGATCTTAACCTAAAGTCTTGTAAGCTCTGCTACAAGAACACTGAAATCTGCGAGATCTCTTCTTGTACAAAATATTACAACTTCTCCTATAAGACCATCAACATCTCATGACCTCACGAGATTTAATATTTTGGAGGAAGGCGCACAGGACATGTTTTGGAAACATCATAGACCCTGATTCTGCTCCCTGGATTAATATATGTATAGGCTGCAAAGATGTTGATAATGTCACCAATAAGTGGGATGGAGTAGGAGGAAAAGGGAGTTGCTTTTTGGCCCCACCCCCATGGCCATAATTAACATTTGCTCAGCGGAGTATTATTTCAATATCTTGTTGTAACAGCTACGTTCAGAATAATCGCTTACAAAAATGCATTATGTATATTTAAGCTTTTTGTTAGCCACTTCAGACTCTCTTTTTCTCTCATACACACACATGCACTTTATAATATAGAAACATATTATCTATTTTAGCTAGGGGGGGGAAAGGTTCTTTTTTTACTCATGAGCAATCATGCTGCCTAAGTCACAAATATCAGGCTTCAGATTAAATACTGAATGACAAATAGTCCCAATACAGTGGCTTGGGGTTTTCCCCCCTCAAGATGGCCCGTGCTGACTCCATATTTCTCTGAAAATTGAACAGCTTTTGCTTCAGGGTACATCTACGTAAGTAATCAAGAACCAATTGACTCTGTCTGGCGACGGTAGCTGTTGCTGGATCATTCCTTAGAGTTGACAGGTACTCCATCTTACCCAGATGCTCCTCAGTCTGTCTATTTTTTAAAAGCCTTTGTAAGCACATCCTGATCAAAGATGGGTCAACCTCAAATGTCAGAATGCAGGATGCTCTTTGCAGAAGTTTGCAAGATGTGCAGATCACTTTGGGAGAACAAATGAATGTGTCCTCTCTTGAACCAAGTATATTTCTGGAGTGATAGAAATATCAAAGGAACTTCTGGTTTTGCAAGGCTATGGTAGAAACTTAATGGTCACACACGCTGTACGTGTGTGTGAGTGAGTAAGTGTGTATGTCTCTGCTTAAATAACTCTGGTGTTTCCAAACTAGTCTGTTCAACTCTCAGACTGTTTTTACCATTAGGAAATGTCTCCTTGACATACACTGATTCAGAGGATTTTAAAGATTAACTAGGCAACCCTGTGACCCATTGGGTCATCCTTTGAGAGAAAGGTAGTGCAGTCTGATGTGACCAGAAAGAACATTAAATTTTAGGCAGACCATATTTTTTTTACCCCAATGCTGGACAGTCCTGTGATCATCTAAAAAGAGTATATATCATAAATAGAAAACTAATTGTAGCAGCAAACGAACTTTAATAATAAGTCAATATTTACATACCTAAACAGATAAACAGAATGGCCACAGGCAGGCAAAAAAGCAGGGGGAATGGGAGCAACTTCTGACTTCCTGCTGGCTTCCCCATTGACTTTGCTTGTGGGACGCTGGCAGGGAGTGTCAGAAATCACAATCATGTGACCGTGGGGATGCTGCAACAGCCACAACTTTGTGAATAAAACTGGTCTGAACATCATGGAAATTTCAATTCCACAGGGGTAATGGGTCCTGGCTTTTTTATGCATTCTTTGAGTTAGCAGATTTTAGGTACCTCAATTCAAAAATTGTTCAGGTATAATGCACTAACTTGAGGGTACAAACAGATAAACACAATGACAATTTTAGTAGTATATAGATATACAACTGAGATCAGAGGTTTTTCTTTTGGGATTGATGGACAAACAGTTGGAAAAAAGTTACGGAACTTTGTACATAACTGCAGCGAGATTATTATATGCCCAAAGATGGAAAGATTACCCACAATGGAGGAATGGTTGATGAAGATGATGGAACTTGCTGAGATGGCTAAAGTGACTTCTTTGATCAGAGAAAAGACAATATCTATGTTTATCACCAAGTGGAAACCCCTTACAGACTTTTTGCGTGAAATAGAAAAAAATGAACTTATGATTTATGGTATTGATGCTTAAACAGGATAGATTATAGAAAGAAGAGACTTATGATGTAATCATAGAGTAAGAGGTAAATTTATAATTGTACTTATAACTGCTGTAAAGAAGATCAGAAGCTACTTCTTTGTATCTTTTTTCTTTTCTTTTTCTATTTTTCTTTTACTTTTTTTCTTTCTTGCACTTTTAGCTTTGTCTTTGATTTTTTTATTTTTCTTATTTTATATTAGTTTGTGTGTGTGTGTGTGTGTATTTATTTACATTTCAAATTTAGATACCGCCCATCTCACAAAAAAGTGACAATATGGAAATGTCTCCTCAAGTTCAGTTTAAATATGCTTCTGTGCAGTTGAGAAGAATTGGGTATAGGTTAGATTAGATTAAACAATCCAACATTAGGTAGGACCCAGAGGGACCTATGGTAATTGTGATTAATCAAGTCCCATCAACTTCAAAGAATCTAAAACAACTACTGCTGTATAGTGATTAAGATTCCAGATTAGGCCTGGGTAGATCAAAGTTCAAATTCACCCACAACATAGAAGATCATTGGGTGACTTTGGGCTAGTCCCTCTCTCTCTCATTCAGCCCAAGAGCCAATGTGATGTGGTGGTGAAGGTGTTGAACCAGGAGTGAAGAGACCCAGACCACCTTCTCCAGTGGAAGTTCACAGGGTAATTTGGGGCCAAAACTACTGTCTTTCAGCTTCATCTGTCTCACAGAAGGGTGATGTATACTACCTTGAGTTCCTAGAGGAAAAACAAGATATACTTTAATGAATTAATACACAAATACATTGGATCCAGCCCAAATATTTGCTCCTGTCCCCAAAAGCAACAGCAAATAACTTGGCTTCCTCTTCTGGGTGACAATTCTTTAGGTGCATTGAGACAACTGTTCTCCTGTCCAGCCAGGTGGCAGCAGCTAGCCAGCTTTGGCTAGCTCCAAAAGCTAAGCAGGATCAGGTCTGAATAATACATGGAAGCCCTTACAATAATGTATTTGGTTTAGCCTGTCATTCTAACCACATTTCTCATTTAGTAGAAGTAATGTAGAATCTTCTGATCATTAAAGTAACCTTTTTAAAAAATAATCTGTGTCAAATTCATCATTCATCATACTTCAAAGATTCCTCTTGGCAATGTGACTCACTGGATGGTCCCAGACCACTTACACTGAACTGATGGGGTGGGGTGGGGGGCGCAGATTTTAAAAAATTCATTCCTCTTCTTCTCTTTAAGTCCAGGGGAGTGAAGGACTCACCTAAAAGTTCTCTAGGTCTTCTCTAACACTCTAAGAAAGGAGAGCTTATATTAATGTTACATTCTGCTTTATTCCAATTGTTTAGGTGCCTTGACCCTTTTATGAAAGAGACTTTTAAGAGGTAAGCATTCAGTGTTGTCTATCTGGATAGAGAAATGTTTTGGTTTCTCTTTTTCACCCATTTTTAACATTGCAAGTCATTTCAATCTTGTTTATGAAGACATTTGCAGATGCTGATAAATTCTGATAAATAATGAATTGAACCAAGTCCTACCAACTAGTTTCTGGAAGAGGAGCCAATCCTTAGATCCGACAAGGGTCTTCTAGGAATGATTTATTGTCTTATGAGTTGGGTTGCCTCTGAGGCTTCCAAATACTGAGTCTCAAGGACTTTTTCCTGTAATCTCCAATCTGTTTTTTATGGGTCTTGTTCAGATAGTGATGGCAAGGGATTGTATCAAGCCTTGAAGTTAAAGGTTAATTGTACCTGAAATGATTATAACATTATTCCACCAATTGCTGAGCAAAGACCTAAATTTGCAGAGAGACCTCATTAAATGTTAAATGTTCCCTTACAAACAGGTGCAGAACTGTGCTTCAGTGTCATCTCTGTGCCTGTTTGGGGTTCATGGTTGGAGTTTCTCCTACAAGAAAGCTGTGTGGCTTCAATTTATAGACTTTACCTCCTGCAATTTGCAAGCTAAGAAACCTTTTGCTTAATGCTATTTTCTGTTTCAGAATACGCCCTCAGTCCTGATCTGATGGGATTGCAGTTCATTGATTTCATCATCTATTTCTGCAGACAGGTTTATCCCTGTGTTTAACTAAATGGTAGGTGGGTTCACACCATACTCTAAAGCAGTGTCCTCAGTGTGGGCAACCTCTGGGGGGGGGGGTGGACTCCAGCTCCCAGAATTCTCAGCAGTGACTATGTTGCTGGAGAATTCTGGGAGTTTGTCCACTAATCTGGAAGTCACCAGGGTTGAGAAACACTGCTCTAAACCATCACTAACAAACATAATTGCTGCATTCACATAACATGTTAAGCTCCAACAAATAAACCATATTCTGGCTTAGGGTGATGGCCTCTTCACAGTACATGAGCACTGAACCTCAAAGTTGGCAATCTCAATTCAGACTAGTCTGCTGAAATCCAGATAAAATGTGCATAGGCGGTGGTGGGGAGGATGTTGAATATTCCAAAGAGTTATATAGATTGACCTGTATTTTTGTTCTGAAGACATAGAAACTTTTGTTCGGAAGACTGAAGGTTTCTTCAATAAGAAATTGTGTAATTGTTTTTGGAAGGCCAGTTAGACAGTCACTGTAAAAAATGCCACAGGATGGTTTAAAAATGACATAACTTCTGGAAGAGAAATTCTTTTCTTGGTACCCATTGACAGACATTTCACATATGAGAGACCACTATAGAGAAGTGGGCAGAAACACCTACAATAAAGCCAGCCAAGATCTTAACAATTATGCAGGAACATATATGTGCTGCTTGGCCAAAGGGCAGTACTGTTAGAGCGAATGTTAAAAATGATGAATTCCTTCTGTATTACTTTACTTTTTCCTTAATTCGTGGATGGCAGGGTGGGGGTGGGGAGATACATTATAAAAACACTCTCCCTGCCCTCTTTCTTTATGAACAATTACATCATATTCAATCTCCAGAAGAAAATTGATGTGTGTAGGAACGTACTGCTGACCTTTGGTTCCAAAGATAATTAGACTGTGGGAGTGATCCTTTTCTTCAACTTTCCATATCTCTGCCCTTTAGAAGTTTATGGGGAAGGATATTGTTCTGGCTATATACCTTGCATATCAAAACAGTTATACCCACTTTTTACATTGATGGTCTATTGGTGGATGCTAATGTATCCATAGGATGAGTACAATTGAAAGGGAATATGGTAGAGGTCCTGCTACATTATGAGAAATAAACTAATTTTCTGAGAAGTTGCATTCCTATCTACTGAGAAGGAAGACAGCCCAATAAATGTTCTCTTTGGAGACTGAATTCAGCAGTGAGTAGGGCTGAAACTGAAGTGGTCAAAAAGGTAAAGATGCCATCAAGCTGAGCTCAGCTCCTGATGATCACAAGGACAGAACCATATACTTGTCATGGACACAGTACAGAAGTGTTCTGATGTTTCCTTTTTCTGGGATATTTTGGAATTCTAGTCTATTCTATAGCTTTGGGATTTTGTGATGGTGTCATCTCCAAGTACTAACCAGACCCAAGCTTGCTTAGCTTCCAAGCCAATGTCAGCCAATGGGAAGGATTTTTTTAAAAAATGGATGAGTGAAAAAGTGTGCCTGTGGAGTCTTTTGTTCTAAAGACACAATATTTCTGCATAAACATGCCATTTTCTTTCTCTGTTTATGTTCAAACATAGTGCAAATTCATGATGGGCTTAACCATGGTTTGTCAGCTAAGCCACCATTGGCTCTGTTTGCACACAACTTAGTAAGCCATAAACCATACTTTAATACAACAATGGTTGGATTCACAAAATGCGCTAAACTAAATAAACCTCAGTATGACTTAATGAGATATTTAAACCCAACCAGCTCATTTCTATTCCACCCAAAACGTGAAATATCTGGGCAGGGAAGGGTGAGGAATGGCAGTTGCTGAACAGGCCCATTCTGACGTTTTGCTTGGGTTTGGAACCCAGGGATATCTGCCCGATCATGCAGGGTGCAAAAGGAATTAGCCCTATTCAAAAATGGAGATATAATTTCAGTTTAAACACACACACACACACACACACTAATACTAATCCAGGATTCAGTAAAAGTGGAAAAAATGGTTTAAATTTAATGTAGCAAGAAGGAAGCTTAAGGAGCGAGAGAGAGCAGATGTTTATGACAGAAATGAAAAGGGCTTTTGTTTTGAAGAAGAAGAAGTCTGTAGTTCTATTGTTAACCTGACACACAGATGTTAAATAGTTCAGAGAAAGACTAGGCTGGTAGAAATTGTGATTTAAAAATATTCAGAAATGGCTGCCTGTGGTTTGTTCTTCCATTGGAAGCAAAATGTGGATGAAGTCATTGGTAATCCACGGATGTAACCATATATAAATGTTGCTTTGATTGACTAAAGTCTCCTAAGCCTGCAAGTGTTAACCATGGAGTCATACAAAATGGATGATACAATTAGTCCACGCATATGCTCACTGGATACAACAATCCCATCTACCCATGTAGATGAATTCAACCCTACCTTGAGAGCTTTTCTACAGAAATTCTATCCACACTTTTGCAGTTTTGTATTAAGTAATTTGCAGTGTAATTGGCAAACAGATGTATCTGGTTCATTTGCAGCACTAGAAATATTAGATGTTGTGGAAGTTGTAAAAATCAATTTTAGCTTTTTTTTTAAAAGGCCGCAGAAACCTAGATTGCTACAGCAAAGCATTAGTTTTGCTTGAGCTACAACAACAGGAAGAAAGAGAAGAAGAAGAAAAAAAACCCACCGTGCACAGTAATGGATGAAATCTATCTATGTGGTCACTACAGTCAATGCTCTTTTGATGGCACGCAATCAATCAATGGCCCAAAGAAAACCCAACAATTTGAAAGTGCCCTATGATCAGATTTCAGTCCCAGGAGAAGAGAAAGCCCAAGAATACCTAATACCATGATTTTCAGAAGAAAGGTGTAGAGAATATGGAGGAGAGGAATGTAGCATAGCCATTTGGACATTGGCAAGTAGGAGAACAAAAAAAAAGGATGCTGATTTGCAGAAAAATGGCAGATCTGTAGTCCAGATGCTGTTTGATGGCCAACTTTGAGGGGCTGTTCTTTTAACTTTTTGTGGTTCTCTATTATCAAAGCAGACTTTGATGGGAAAATCATTGAAAGAGAAGATGCTTTCAATTAGAGGACTGTCCTTGGACAATCCTTCAAACAAAGGAATATTCTCTTTGAAGTCAACATATGGCTGCCCTATAAAGAAGCCTGGGTTAGAGAGCCTTCCCTGGAGACAAGATCTGAAGCATACACCTCCTTAAAAATTTCCTTGGGAGGATAGCCTAGAGCTCAGCAGTGCCTTAATCTACTACGTTTTAAGAAAAAGCCCTGCCCTATCTCTGACTCACCAGGCTCAACCTTAGAATCTCCCACAGTGTTGAGGGACACTCCATGACTGGAGTCGGAAGGTTTCCCTAACTTGCTTTGACCAGGACTTTAGAATTAGAACATATCTTCCTAACAATTTTCCTTGGAAGGTGCAGAGTTTGACCCACTCGACTACTGGCTGAATGGTTAAAGCTCTCAGGTGGCTCCAGGTTGCTGTAGAAGCAATGTTTTTCTCTCTCCAGTGATGGTTGCAAATAGAGGAAGAGTCACTGACCCAGTATTACCCACAACCGCCTATGCAATCCTTTGGCCCTCTCAAATTTTGCATCATGTGGTTAACCTGCATGCAGTGTCAGGTATGCAATAATGTATGAGGTTACAGATGTAATGGGAAAGATCCGCTGTAGGGTCATCTTGTGAGTAGAAGTATTCCCTACTATCTTCCTCAAGAAAACTAGCTTCAGAGATCACCAAACCCTCTTGAGAACGAGCATTCCTTTCCAGTGAGAATTGAAAAGTGGACAGAAGTTGGGAAATACAAACTACAGTGGTACCTCTACTTACGAACTTAATCCGTTCCGTGACTCTGATCGCAAGTCGAGTTGGTCGCAAGTCAAAGTAAATTTTCCCATAAGGTTCAATGTAATTACTGTTAATCCATTCCGGTGTCCACGGACCACGCGTCAGGGGCAGAAAAACGGCCGCTGACCACGCGGCAGGGCGGAAAAAATGGCCACGGACCACGTGTCGGGGGCGGAAAAACAGCCGTGGACCAGGTGGAATGGGCGGAAAATGGCTCGTAAATCAAGGCGAATTCATAAGTAGAGGTAAATTTTGGGGGCCAGAGCTGATCGTATCTCGAAAATTTTGTAAGTAGGGGCGTTCGTAAGTAGAGGTACCACTGTATATGTTATCTTTTTTGTTTGGAGATCTATAGAAGGTCACCTTTAGCTATATGGCACTCCAACCAGCAGGTTTAACCATAAGCTATGATTCTGTCCTCCTTCAAATTTGTGCAGGTGGGACATAGTGTCTTCACATTGATCAGTGACACAAAACAGATTATACTTACCTAAAAAGCCAAACATTTGCAGTAAGATAAATGATGTTCCCTCCCCCTACCTCTGTGTTGCTGTTTTGTGTATGCATATTTAGAACTTTATAACATTTTAAATGTTTAATTTTGGGGGAATGGTTTGGGGCTACAGATTAATACAGAGAAAAAGGATTCTGATCTTTCAGAATATGACCTTATGTTATTTCACTCTTTTTTTCCTCTTCCAGTAAGGTGACTGGATGATATCAAATAGATATATATTGTTAGCTAAGAACGTTAACCAGGGATGTACGTTTCCCCCCATTTTCCGCACAACTATTGCCCTAGGCATCAGCTTCTAGCTACAATGATACCAAAATGAAGAAACCTATGTTGTGATGTCACAACACAAACACCACCCATTGATAGTTATGTTGGGACTTCACACACAAGTATGTAAGGGACGGAGCTTCTGCTGCAACATGCACATTTCATCACTCCCACCCATTCCTCCTCCTCATAAAGACTGCATGATGTTCTACCGAGAGCTGCGGAACGAAAGATGGGACAGCCTGCAAAGCACATTTTCAAACTATTTCTCTTTCACTTCCTAATGCTCTATAGATTCTGAACATTTCCTTATCTGCATTATACCGTGGCTTATCAAGTTCTGCATTGCACAGATATATTTCTTAAATGAAATTGCCATATTAAGCATATCCTGCTGCTTCTCGGAGGCTCCTTTTTCTGTTTGTTGGCTCCTTGAGAGCCACAAAACAGTAGGCAGGGTCAAGAAAGGATCATCAGAGAAGCAAGAGGGCAAAAGGAATTTAGGAAAAAAACAGGACCTTGGATAGCTCCCAGCAATCCCCCACTGGATTAAGCAAGTGGCTTCAAGGTGATTTCAGACTGCCAAAATGTTAAGATTTCTCCTGGTAATCAGGTTGGTTAAAGACTAAAAGTGTATTCATGTAACATGGAAAACTTGGTTAACATCAACTATCATTTTTTTAGATGTTTGTGTGTTTGAGCAAATTGTGCAAATTGCAGCTGTTGGGGTAGTTTATGCCTCAAAGGATTGCGTCAGCCCAGAAAATGGGTTGATTCCATAATCAGGTTAAGCTTATCATCTGAATACAGTCTATGGTAGATAGGATCTATCATGCAGTCAGTTCTACCCTTTCTGGAGTTCTTTGGACTGTTTGGGGGTTGTCACCTAGGATTGGAGTCCAAGATTTCTTCAAGACTGGATATAATAGATGCTCTGCTGGATAAACAGCCTCCTGGGGGAACAAGATTGTATCCTCTGACTAGCATGATCCTATGTATGGAACTGAGTGACCTTCCCCTGTGGACTCCTCTTGCTGCACACTGCAATGATAACAAAGATAGGAACTGCACCACATTCCATAAATAGAAATCCACTACAGTGTACTAGTTAAGGGCTGGACTTGGATTGGGGCAACCCTGCTCACTAGGTAAGTTTGGGCCAGTCCTTCTCCTTCTGCCCTATCTACATTACTGAGTTCTTGCCTTGGGAGATAAAATCAGGACAGACATCCCTTCCCCATGTATATTATTTTGAGCTCCTGAAAGGAACATATATTGTACCATGGGGGGAGCCATGATGGCAACAGACTAGCGGCTACTGAAATAAGCTCCCAGCTTGTTACTGGCCTCATCCCTTCTGGCTCAACCCCACAGCCCAAAAATGCCATTCAGGAGCAAGAAAAGAACCCAGACCAGCCCCAGTAATGATACTGGAACTGATCAATCCAATAAAGCAGAGAAACAGATGAGGATTGACTCCCATCTCCCCAATGCAGAGACAACATGAAACATGAAAAACAGATCGACAGCTTCCGGATCCCCTTCATCCCCAAAGAATATGACAACACAGAAGCCAGTAACAAGACAGGCCTTCCTCCCCGATCCTTCAAAAATTCAGCCCAAATCACTCCCCAGTGCAGGGAGGTAGTGGAGATAACCTCCTGAAGCAAGTCTCCTGCACCCCCCACAACTACATTATTCAACCCTTCCACGAGGTCTCCCTTTTGTCTGCAGAAACTCTGATCTTTATACTGCAATGGCTAAATGACATTGCAGGCAAGGTAGACAGCTTCCAACAAGCCCGTGATCTGCAAATCCTCCATGGCAATCAGAGGGTTAAAATGGCAGCAGAAGCTGGCCACACTGGCATTCCAGCAGCCTTTCCTACAACATCAACAGAGCATCCAGAAGAAGTTGATACTGCCAACTATCTCCGTGTGTTACAGAAAAAGCAACTCCTCCTAGAAATCCATCAGAACGCCCATAGATGGAACAGCTGTAAGATTATTGTGACCTCTCTATCTCAGCTCCTAAATTGCCAAAATAGAACAATTTATTTGAAAGATTTTCACTCCCTACCCAGTCCAAGAAATGTTAAACACATACCCCTGAGTTTCAACCAGTCACACTCCCCACCAGACTCACACAAATGAGCAACTTCCTATGGCAGACTCATCACATCCAAACTATCAGAGTCTTTAAGGACGAGTTAGTCCATGGCCTCATCACTGGGAAAGTGACAAATGGTCATGACCCTGCAGATAAGAGCCATAAAATCTTATGTTCCAAATGTAGTAAATCTGCCAGCCATGCCAACAGCGAAGAGCCTAAGCACGCTTCCAGGGAGGAAGTGAAATCTATAAACACAGAACTCATTGATCTGAGAAAAAAACTAGCAGACATTAAAAGAATTCTGACATACCCTCCCAGAGCTGGCGGTGATATGGAAGTCCAGCACCAACTTCATACATCTGCCCCATTGATCTGGTCATCTTCTAAATCATTGCACACTGCTGCCTTTCCTTTGACTCAGACACGCAGAAAGCTGTCAGCACACTACTCTGACTTCTTCACCAATAACAGGGAAAGTGGCACTGACAGCGATTCCTCTGAGAGCTCCTCACCAGCAATGCTCAAGGAACCCATTCAACCCCAACAAGTTGATACCCAAAAGAAACTGCCTTGCAAACAAAGCAAACCTCAGCCAAGCACTACAAAAACCCAATCTGGAGATATACCCTCATCTGCTCCCAAAACTGAGGAGCTTCTCCTGGCCCTGCAGGAACCCAACTCACAGGACAAACAGCTCCCCCCCCCTCTCCTTTCACTGGACAAGCCAAAGGATGGGATGCTCCCCCACTAAACAGTTGAGGTCCCTGCTCACCAGTGATCCACATTTTGTTGCCCATGCTGCACTGATTCTTCCGGTCTCCTAGCCAGAACTACAAACTTCCCTGCCCCCTCACAAGAAGAAAGACATGATGGACAAACAGATGGCAGAGATGGGAGAGCAGGAATTTGATGGTACTCCACCTTCCCCCTCACCCACACACACGCACAGAGGGAGGTACAATTACAACCATCTCAACCAACAACTGATAGGAAGCTACTGCCCCTACAAAAATCTGTCCAGCTCCTGACTCGCAGTGCAAGCCTTTTGGCATCCAAGGGACCAGCATAAGGTCACCCTTCTAACCTGGAATGTGGCTGGGTGGTTTACATCCACCAAAGATCCTTATTTTACTGACTTCCTTCCTGCCATGACATCATATTGATTAAGGAAACATGGACTGCCGACAAACTGCTACTGAATGTACCATAAATAGGGAAAATAATCTAGGTTTACACAGATGTACATCTCACTGAATTCAGCAGAATTCCCAATTGGAGTTTCTCCATCCTTGACGCACAATAGCCAGTGACTTTTGGAATGAGTTCTGTATGCAGAAGAATGCAGCCATAGCCAGTGGAAATAATGGGGAAAAAGAGCCTCTGAAGACAAGTCCAGAGCCAGAATGGCCCACAGAAAGGGACTGTGGGAGCTAGAGGCCAAAATAACTGGAGGCCACCAAGCTGCTTATTCTTGTGTGAAATTCTTATTCTCCTTCAGAACTGCTGATCACAGCAAATGGATTTCATCCCAAGGTTTTAAGTCGTGTGTCAGCATCCACTCACTTTCAAAAATGAATATTAAAAAAAAGATGCAGGAGAGAGTTAAAATTATCTGTATTATATCAGGCAGGAGCAAAAGGCAGAAATAAAAAGACAGTGGCACAATTAAGCTATTTCAAGTGTTTCTTGTTCTATTAATGAGAGGTTCATGCAGCTACATCAAATTATACCGGATCTCAGAGATAATGAAACAATCTTAGCTAAAGCGAGACTAATTGTGCCTTCAGTTCTGCTGGTGAGATTGTTCAAAAACCAGCGCGATGAATGCATAGCAAATGGGCAAAATTTAAAGCTAAATCAGATTTCAGAAAAAGGGAATACAGTTTTTAGCCCACTTTCCATGGAAGAAATGAGTTTAAACATTACACATTGAGAGGGGTACTTTTTAATATAGCTATCAGAAATGGGTAGAAAAATATAGCCTGTGTAGAAAACCTCTTAGGTGCAGAACAACTGGGCCTGTCTCTAAATACAGTCCGTTACAAAAGTAGTATTCTGTACGGCCATCTGATTTTTATAAAAAAAAGAAAAAGTCAACAGCATCATATTATTTTATTTGTTAGATTTACACCCTGCCATTCCTCCAAGAGTTCAAAGCAATTCATTCTCTCCTCACTACAGAAACCCTGGGAGGTAGATTGGACTGAAAGACAGAGTGATTGGCTCAAAGATAACCAGGGGCTTTCTATGGTAAAGGGTAGCCTTGAACCAATGCCTTAAACATTGCACCCTTCTTTCCTTCCTTCCTTCCTTCCTTCCTTCCTTCCTTCCTTCCTTCCTTCCTTCCTTCCTTCCTTCCTTCCTTCCTTCCTTCCTTGTAAAGATTGAACATAGAAAGTCAAAGTTTGGAACTGGAGCCACAGGCCGTCTCTATTCCTAGTACCTGCCTGGCGTTTGGTCCACTTCTCCTTCCCTTTCTGCCTTTTTGCAGACCCATTTTGGTCCTATTTCAGAAAAGGAGAAAAATCCCACTCTACCAGAATCAAGACTGGAATCTTGATTTCCTCAGGAACCTTTATGGAACAGGCAGTGGTGTCTGCAAAAGGAGGTGGGTGCTCAAAAAAGGCAAGGTGGTATTTAGCGTTGTGAAGCAACATCCCTCATCTTGCCTTTTCTGAAATTCCCACACACACCTACGCACACTTCCCCCACATGCCGGGAACAGATTTAATTGGCTTTGTTTACTGTTCCTGAAAATATAAAGAAAGGTCTTTTGTTTTTCCAGGGAAAAATCTGTATTAGAGGTATAATGATTCCATCTGGGCCCTGATGTAGCAATTGGAAAAATTCCCTTATTTATTTCAGGCTGCTTCAGAAGTCCTTCCATTCAAACCATACCCATATCCAAATCTAGTTGTAGAAATCCTAATTCCTAATTAACTATCACTGGAAACAACAAACAGCTCTCCTTCACCCCCCTTTTCCTTGGGTGAAACGTCCAAGAAGATCAACGCCTTCTTAGGGGAATAAACTTTCTAAAGTTCAGATAAAGCATGCTTTTAAAAACTCCATTACTGTTCATATGTATATGCTTAAATTTTAAAAATTCCAGATTTCAAAAATCAGCCCTCATACATTCTTTTAAGTCAACAGCTTTTCCAAATAGAAACTCTTTGATTGCATCTTTCCAAAAGGACAAAGTTTTGAGTTGAGAATCATGTATGCTATTCGACTCCATTTGTGCCAACCTACCTATGCTAAAATGAGGTTATCTGGGTGGATCACAGCACTTTCTTTCTGTTGAAATCTGACAGGTTTTTTTTTGAATATCCCTACTTCTGAGAAAGTAAGTGGTCTTGAGCTGTGTCCATCCTCTGTGAATTTGTCTTAATTGCGTACAATAATGAATACATCTTGCAACTAGGTCCCATCTGTCAAGTAAATATCTCATAGGGAGTTTAATTTGCAAGCATTAATTAATCATGCTTCCCCAGATCATTGAGAAACTGCAGCAAAATATAACATGTAAATAAATGTGAAAATATGATGTTTGCCAACTTAATTTATGCCTTGTAATTTTGAAGAAAGGGTTTTTGTGTGTGCGTGGGTTTTTTTTTTTTCTTTTTACAGCTGGATATAAGACTCAAGAAAGTGCTTTCGAAATGCTGACGGATTCTTTATTCTAGTGCAGCTAACAAGGGCTGTTATAATTTATTTACATTAAAAAAAAAAATTCAGAGGAAGCAGTGATTTATTTTTATGTACTCTGCCCATAAACAAAAGCAGAGAAAATATTAAACCATGTGAGTAAAAGGTTCCTGCAGTTGACATGATGGACCTAGGGCGACTTTATTCTAAGAAATCTACAATATTGGGGAGTGAGGCTAAGACAACAGGTTTCGTAATCACTAGCCTGCTAAGGCACTCACTTCCAGCATGGCTACCTAGATCTTAGTATGGAGCAAATTAATTATTGGCTACTTCTACTTTCAAGGAACATTAATTTCTGTAACACATTAAAAAAAAGAAATGTTCTGGATGGAGGAAAGATGTAAACACTTTAGTCCTGTTCCTATTACATAATTAACTCAGTCAGTACAGGGGGCATTGTTAATATGGCATAGGAACCCTTAACTAACTCAAGGATTTGATTTAACCCAGAATAGAGCCCAGTTTTACATAACGTTAAACTAAGTCATCGGCCTTGTGAAAACATCAAAACCATGTTTATTTCTCCACCAGAAATCATGACCACCCCATATCACACTTGCTATATTCACAACACTCACATACACATTCAGGTCAGTCCTAACACTTGCATTCCCAGATGTTAAATTTGGTTAGTACTGAACCTGATTTCTTTGTTTATGGCTCTGTGCATTGTGCATGTACATTTATTATATT
The DNA here is from genome assembly GCF_059951505.1 of Python bivittatus. NCBI lineage: Eukaryota > Metazoa > Chordata > Lepidosauria > Squamata > Pythonidae > Python > Python bivittatus. The sequence goes on along the minus strand of NW_028277085.1, from coordinate 7,788,055 downwards.
TATGATTCAATATATTGTGCAGATGAAGATGGCTTCATTCAATGACTAGGTTAAAACATACTTTGTTACACAGCCTATGTAACTATCTTATGGTGATCACCTGTGTAACTGTAGAGCAGTGTTTCTCAACCTTGGCAACTTTAAGATAGGTGGACTTCAACTTCCAGAATTCCCCAGCCAGCATGTTGGCTGGGGAATTCTGGGAGTTGAAGTCCACCTGTCTTAAAGTTGCCAAGGTTGAGAAACACTGCTGTAGAGAGTAAGGAAGATGACCTTGATGGAGATAGGCAAGAACCATTAAATGGCAAAAGGAGCTAAAACATTTTTTAAGTCCAGAACAACAAGATAAGGAGGTGACTCAGGCAGACACCTCCCTAATTTACTGGAGTAAGAAGGGGGAGGAGGTCCAGCACAATCAGACTCGCAAGATTCTGTTATTGTAACCCATCTCAATAAAAACAGTTTTAGTCTTCCTGAAGAGTTGATTTCCTGATCTCATCTTCCTAGTGGGGCTGACAATAACCCCTTAATATTGCTCTGAAATATTGGGAAGAAAGATACAAATATTATAGGCAGAACCAATGAATGTTAACTAGGGATTGCTTTATAGATCAAACATATTAATACCTATTTGACCCCTAGGATTTGAAGTTTTAGTGAGGATTTGCTTCTGGCCAGTGGAATGGCTACGTGCTGGTTATATATTCTCCCCCCTCCATGCTTAAGTATCATTTGCATGCATTGAAATAGGCCTCTTGTTTGTAAATGTAACCTTGAATCTTCCCTTGAGATTAGCTTTCACTCATTTTTTTTAGAACTTGACCTACTGAACAAAACATGTATAATGAATTTTCATCAGTGAAGCTGCAAATTAGTTAATCCAATTATTATCTTTATCAATCACATCTCTGATGTTGAAAATAGCCCATTGTAAGCACAAATGGTGGAGGCTCTCTGTTCAATGAATTAGAAACAATCAAGATTTTGGGTGTAGCTCTCCTACACAAAAATTCCCACAGTGAATTTTTGAAAGATCTGAACAAGGCAGCCAACACCTGCATTCAGCATTTTCTGCTTCAATGGCCACCTGCTCCAACCCTGGTTTAAAGGTGAAGTACCTTCTGAAGGCAGAGCTGGGGCAATACAAGTACCTGAAGATATCCTGCAACATCTAGGTAACTGAGTGAAAGTCCCCTCCAACCTGTTGAGATGTATTGTCTTTCTACCCTGGCCTCTTCCCAGTTTATACCAATTCATCATTGGTCTTCCATTTTGAAGATGTTTGGTCACTTGAAGGTCACTTGAATGTCTTTTGGATCCCATCTTTCTGCCCCCAGACCTTAAGATATCTCTGGAAGCTTTCCATTCACTGGTTACATGACATATTGTTGTGATGGTGCTGCTGTAGTATCAGGATCCTAGATCTTTAGATTCAAGTTTGTTATTCATTTGGATGGAATTACTCCCAACTCTGGAGCATGAAGAGATCATCAGCTGACACTGTTTATCTAAAGTAAACACCTCTGGAGTGGGGACAGAAAAGAGAGTTGTATAGTTTAAAGCTTTTCAACAGTTCTTGGATTAAGAAAGAGGCACTGAAGTTCCAACTTTTTACTTTGTGCAAATGATAGCACAGTGGCCTAATGTCAGTCCTTCGAGATAGTCCAGACAAGAAGCAAAAACCATGAGTACTAACATTACCTTTATTGTAAAGTTACAGTAATAGAAAATTGCAAGTCTGAAAGCCCTTTTCCTCTTCCTCACTTTTACTTTCCAGAGAACTAGGGAGGGTCCCTTCTGAGATGCGTCCCATGACCCCTTTCCTTCTGTGGGCTGATGATAGCTGTCTAGGCTATGGTTCTTCTTCCTGTCTCCCAAGGTTATTCTTACTGACCTTTACACCCATTTAGCCAAGGTTCTGATTTTGATCCCATGTTTAAAGCATGCCTTGATGCCACTTCTGTCCATTCAGGGATCTTTCCTTTAATTCAGCCAAATTAGGAAGAAAAGGAAAAATCAGCTCCATAAACAAGCCAAGGAGGCACCAGCTTGCGCACATAATATTCACATGTTGTAAAATTCTTTCCTCCACAAAACTGGGTAAAATGGCAAGCCTCCTGTGGACCTTGTTCCACTGACTCAAAGGAAATTCAAAATGGATATGTCATTTCAGTTGCTTCTTTCAGATCCGATAATTTGAGCCAATTAACCAGATGGCATAGAGAAATGGCCACAGGAAGACTCAACTGTTCAGCTTTCACCAAGCTGGGCCCTCTCTAGATCGGTGGATTACCCATCCAGAATGACCATTCCTGACAACTCTTGAAGACCATGCATGTAGAGAGCACTAGTTTGGAGAATCCTGGCCTAACATCTTGCTTTCTGTTGATGCAAAGGACAGAGGAGTGAATGAACCATCCATTGGAAGAAAAAGAAGCATTTGGTCCCCTTCCCCCTTTATTTTAATGAAGTTGGCTGGCAGCAGTGACAACTTGCATGAGATAATTTTTGCAGTAAGCAAAACATATTTCCCCTTGGGGAACATGAGAAAGTAATGGAAAATGCTTACTTTAAAAGGCTTCGTTTTTTGAATCATGGCTTCACACTATTTAAAATGAAGCCGTTAATAAAATATCAATAATAGATAGCTACTCGACTTGCTTCCACAAAGCACACTTCATTTATTGACTCTTTGGGATTTTTGGAGATGAATCTGCAGTGTGTCCAACTCCACATGCCCCCATTTAAAACAAGAAAAAAGAAAATGTTTGCTCTAAAGTTCAGATTACAAATGGGTAAATAAATTAGTGTGCATTTTGCAGGGGGACAGGAGGCAATATCACTTTTCTTTTTAACTTGATGAAAGGGGATTTGCTTTAGAGAAAGAAGAGGGTTTGGCAGAAACGTTCATGGACTAAAGAGGGCGTTCTTGCACTGATATAGTGACAAGATGGCTGTGATGGAATGGAATTATGAAGGCCAGGCTCAGGGAAATAAGCATTTTCTTAATTCACTGCAAGAGCGTGGGAACTTCAAGAGGATGAGGCTGGCACCTCCCTGAGGAATTCACGGTGTTGTGGCTGGCTGGCTTGGGAGCTGGGGTTCAGTCTGGGGAGATTCTTGCTAGAGGTTGTAGCTAATAAACATAGCTGAACTGATTTTGCATTGTCTCTTGGAGTTCCTTGGGCTAAACCTGACAATGGCCAATGTATATTGTCCTTTTCTTAGTACAGTGATCTCTCCGATGGTTTTTACTTTTCTAGCTGCCCCATCCTGAAACAAGATGTTAAGAAGGAACTTTTCCATTAGCTTGTTCAGTATTGATGCTACTGTCCCCTTCTTCTAAAGAAATTTAGAGACATCACCTATAATATCTTTGCCCACCAATTTGGGGAAAGAATTCAATGTGATTGGTGCCTATTTTCAATTTAGATCCTTTAACCTAATTGCCAGTCGTTGGAAATCTAAAAGTAATCGCTGAATCTGGGCCTGGTTTTCTGTCATGCCTGAGATGAAAATTATCATTCACATCCTGGCTTAAAGGAAAGCTGAGAAAACAGATAGTATAACGATAATCAACAAATGTCTCTTATCAAAGCTAGCTTGGAGTCAAGGCTGGCTCAGGATATTTCCTGTCTGAGAAAAAAAAGAGCCAACATCCTGTCTGATGTACAGACACGTGACGTTTGAAAACAATTTTGAAAAACCCATTGCTTGTATTCTCTCTCTCTCTCTCTCTTTAAATCGGGTTCCATTTTATCTCATTTCTGTCTTTGAGGATTTCTCAATTTGTTAAATACATAGAACCAGAGATGTGCATTTTTTCCCCTGTGCCCAAGGTTCACTTGGACTGCCAATGAGCCAGGCCACCAAAAAGCCGTGGGTAGGGCCAGGACAAAAGTTGCATTTGATTTCATTTCATTCACACTGAATTAAAATTAAATAGCATTAATATGATTACTCTCCTATCGCATATTTGACACATTTCCACTTCTGTTGCATTAAATGTTATATTTTGGGAACCTTTTCTGAGGTGCTTGGAGGCTGCATACAAAGGTTTTCAGAGGCCTGGGGCCCAAATTGCCTCTAGTTCAAATCAGTTGGATGGTACTGATGTTCATGGTTGTATCTGTCTGACATCATCTTGGGAATTAAGATCCAGCCAGTAGATAGGATCTTGCTAAGGTTTATGGGTGAAACAATGAGACCTACAGCATGCTTGCAAATGCACATCACAACCTTTGGATTGTGTAAATAGTGAGACAATTGTTTGGAAAGACACTGGGGGTACTAACCAAGCCAACCAATATTTAAGAAAACAAAGCTGAGTGTGTTCTTTATTGACCACCTCATCATGGTTTGCAGCCATACAGAAGCACCACTATAATGTTGCTTTACTGTGTCTGAAAGCATCTGTTTAAATTCAATTTTGAGTGGCAAAGAGGCCGACTGCCTCTATTTCCCAGCTGTTTGGTCTCTTTGCAGCAGTCCAAAAGATATTTAAAATGGCAATTCCATTGAGGAGGGAGAAACCCAGCACATACTGTAACTTGATTCCAAACAGTAGTATGTTGTATTAAGTTACCAATATAATAATCTGGCATCCGTGTAAACTGTAAAAATCCAAGTGCAGTAATATTTCTAGAGTTGACAGTTAAGTGTAGAATGTTTCAAGACTGTTTCCTTCCTCCTTTATTCTTGCTTCACAAATATCCTTCTCAGTCATCTGCATGATAGAAAGTTATTGATTTTCCTGTAAATCAATGGAGCACAATAGGCTAGATACTGTTGGGTTTGATTCCCCAACCCTTGCCCAAATATTGGAAATGAAATCCCAATAGTAACTGGGTCTACCCTACAAAACAGGTCTGGGTAAAGCAATTTTGAATATCTTCTTGACTTCCAGACAATGACAACTTTTCCTCATCAACCAAATCTGAGTCTGAGAGAAATGGTCCCACCGTTTTACCTCTTTCCTTGTTGTGATGCCTTGTGTCACCCAGTTCCTTTGGGCTATACCTCTCATAAGCCTGAGACATCATGACTAATGGTTAGAGATTTGGTGTTCAAAACATCTGCAGGGCACAAGACTGCTAAACCCTGTTATACGTAGTGCATATAGTTCATTCATGAAACCTCTTGTAGTAAGTTCTCCAGGGAAAATTGTGATCTGTCCCTTAAGCCACTGAATGAATGTAAGTTGAAAATTCCCATCTTATAATTCCCTTTCTCTTTCCCTTTCCCTGCCTTCCTCTTTCAATTTCAAGTCAGTCCTGACTCCAGGCAACTGCCTGGACAAGTCCCTACAATTTTCTTGTCAAGGTTTTTCGGAATTGGCTTGCCATTGCCTCCTTCCTAGGGCTGAGGGAGCGGGACTGGCCCAAGGTCACCCAGCTGGCTTTGGGCCTCAGGCGGGACTAGAACTCACAGTCTCCCGGTTTCTAGCCTGGCGCCTTCACCACTACACCAGACTGGCTGTTTTCCTTTTTTATTATAATTCTTTGTAGCTTTCTTCACTTTATTGCTTTCTTGTTTGAGAAAAGACATTCAATGCAGGACAGAACAGAAGTAGGTGTTGTCTCTTAGATTGGCAACCATGAGATAAAGTTTTGACTGGCTCAAAAGTTTTGTATTTCTTGGTAAGTGAAACGCACATTCGCGCAAGTTCTCCTCCGGGTGGATTATTTTAAAACTTTTTCCCCCTTTAGGCAAAACACAGTTGGGAATGTTCTGTTTTCATCTGAAATTGAAACTAATTCCTTGTTGACTGCACACTTTCATTCATCACAGTGTGAAATCTCAGTGTTGGTTGTTATTACAAATCACGTATGGAATTCAAGATCAGCTGTTGGCAAGCGTGCTTGGATGGAAGGTTAGTTTTTCAATTACATTTTTGCTAGCTAAGTTTGAGCACAGGGACGCTCAAGTACGGGAGCTGTCTCTTAGAGTCGCAGTGTGCCAGTGAATATCGGTCACTTCTGCCGCCGTGTTCTCCATGTTCAGCTGGAACAAATGTGACTAAATCTAGCCAAACATCTTTAGCATCTCAACTGTAATTTGGGGCTCAACAAAACGAATAATCTTACAAAAATGAAAGAAATTTGCCCTCCTGTGACTGAGGAGGGGATTCAGCATATGAGTCTGGCATCTATTTTTGAAAAGTCTTTATATTCTAAAAATAAGACAAAACAATATGGTTCCATATGGTCTAGATGTCATGATAAACTTAAAGGCTGAATTAATTGGTACTATATAAATATTACATGGATCTTTTATTCTTTTTCTTTCTTTCTTTTAGTTTACTTTAACCATTAAAATGGATGCGGGTTCTTTTTGCACTGTGCTTTTTTCCAGTTGTCATTGTTTTTATAATGTTCTTTTTTTTTTTTTAAATCTCAAGTGAAACAGTTCTTGATTAATGTCCGGATGCCTTTTTTATTTAGAAAAAAAGCACAGTGCCCGTTTTCTGCATTATTTTTCCCAGCCTGCCTCATTTAATCTAATGGAAAAGAAATAGCCACACAATTTTTCATTACAGGATGGCTGAGGAACACAAGTGTCTCGTCTTCCAGGAGAGAATCCGCTTCCTTCTTCCTGTAGCCTCCCTGCCTTCCCATATTCCAACTCTCCTCCCAAGAGAAGACCTTAGGAGAAATCATGGGCTTCTTCCTATCAAGAAGTGAAAGCAGCCAGGAAGACTGGAAAATGTGTAAAGGGGAGACCATCACTCTCTCCCCTTCATTCTTGCAACAATAAGCTCAAAAGAATAGAAGGAATTTGCAAGACGTTCTAACGCTCCTTGAGAATGGATAGAAAACCAGAAGCCTCTTTTGCAGGAGAAGAGTACTGGCGAAATTAGAGGGCAGTCTTAATGCACATGTCATAAATACATGTATGTCTACACAAATGCAGGAATTTCTAGTGGAAACAGTTCGCAGCTCCAGCAGCAATGAGCAATCACACATACCACGAAGAAGAGGATTAAGGCACTGCACATGCCATGTCTCAGCTATGCTCTGATTCATTGTTCCCTAAACAGTTATAAGGAAAGCCAGTTTGGTGTCGTGGGGAAGGCATTAGGCTAGGAACTGGGAGATTGTGAGTCCTAGTTCTGCCTTAGGCACAAAGCCAGCTGGATGATCCTGGACCAGTGACCCTCTCTCAATCCTAGGAAAAAGACAAATGGCAACCCATTTCCAAAAAACTTTCCAAGAAACTGCAGGAACTAGTCCAGCCAGTTGCCAGGAGTCAACATTGACTCAAAGGCACCCCTCCCCCCAAAAAGTCAGCTATAAGAGACATCTGTATGGGAAAATCCAGGTACATGGACTTCAACTGAGCATTTGTCATACACTATGGGGAAAATTGTCTTCAGCTGTTCACTACTTCATGTCCGTTGCAGTTTTGTGTCAGATGCTGAAAACTGGTTCAGCCTCCCACATTTGTAACAGACAAGGGGAAGCTTTTGATGACCAGATATTGTACTCAATACTTTTGGGGGGTGCAAAGGTGGCAGTTAATAAGGCAAAGTGGGAAGGCTGTCACCCATTAGGGTATGGTCATGTGTTTCTTCTCAAGGTTCCAAGAATGAGTTCTAGGGGATTTTCTTTGTTTTTAAGTTAAGTTGAACCCAGTTTAGAACTTACTGTACAGCTCCCCTTCTCAATATGATGGTGTAGGGGTCTATGCCACTGATTTTCAGCTCTTGTGGTTTTGAAGGCCACAAAATGGCTTTAAAGGCCAGGGAGGGCACTAAGCTTCAGGTTTCTTCTACCTACATTACGAGCTGACTTCCTTCAAGCAAAGCTTCTGTCAAACTGATCTCTGCAGCAAATAAATAACCTGGCTTTTTCTGCCATAACTTCTGTTGCTCTCTGTAATTTGTGCTGATGCATTTCACACTCCACAGGGCATCCTTTCATTCAGAATATTCTGTTTGACATATTAATCAACACCTTGGCAAAGGTTCTAAGGAAATGAAGAAGGGGAAGGGGGGGAAGTGCTAAATTCAGCATCTGAGAGTCAGTGATGCTGACTTGGGTGCAGAACAGGCTTGGCTTGGGTGCAGAACATGCTTGACTTGGGTGCAGAACATGCTCTGACTTACATGGCTCAGAAAAACAAGGGTAAAAATGCATATCTTTGGGCTCCTTCTGCTCTCAGGCAAAGAAAGGAAATTTAGACACTGTTTCATGTAGTCAGGAAGTTAAAATAACAAGGATTCAGTCCCCATTCCTTGAAATTATTTATTCTCTGTTCCAGGCTATATTTTTCTTTTCTATAGGAAGGTGAGAAATAGTGCCATGCAGAGAAATTCTGTGTTTTTTTCCTAGCAGTTCTCATTCAATTGGATGGAAGAAAATTGGCTTTTGACATATCTTTAAGAAGAAGAGAATTCGAGAGAAATTCTTGGAGGTGGAGTAGGATGTTCTTGCACTTATACGCTGACCTAGTAGCTAAGGGCTGTGTGTGAATATTCTGTCTTTCATTGTCCAATCTTCTCTCCAATAGTCTGCGACAGCTGTAGCTTCTCATTCAATCCCAAGGGAAGACATGAGAAGGGGAATTCTTTCCATCTTTTTTAGGTATCAGTGCCACGGACACCATAATAGCAAGTTCTGTCCTTGGCATACAGACATTTACAATATTTCTTCCCCCTCCCCCAGGGAAACCTAGAAAAAGAGTGACTTCAGTAAGTATCTTAAGCCATAACATGCACCTATAAGCCCTTACCCCACCCTCAAGACATAACAAAAGTGTTTAGAATCTTCTCAGGATAGAGAATCACATGGAGCAATCAAGTAGTACCTGAAGGGCTGCGACAAGCAAGTGGGTGAGATCAGAAGCAGTACTAGTTTTCATTTCAGTGAATTTTTAGAAAGTGAATTAAATGACACCTGATATCATTACTCCCCATGAATTCAGTAGATTCCTTCTTTAGCCTCATTAAAATGACAATCTATTGGTATTGTCATTTTTAATGAGGGGAGTATCCAAAGCGCTGGGGAAGCTACATGGAGCCCTGAGATCACAGTCTATGCTCCTTGGTGCAAGGTCGTAGCCCAAAGACGTGCAATGTGTTGACCTGAGGATCTCACCAGGCTTTAAGCATCATATCAAGGGCCCTACTTCAAGCATAAAGAGCCAGTTTGGTGTAGTGGTTAAGGCTCTGGGCTAGAAATTGGGAGACCATGAGTCCTAGTCCTGCCTTAGACAGAAATCCAGCTGGGTGACCTGGGTTCAGTCCCTCTCTCTTAACCCTAGGAAGAAAGCAAGGGCAAACCACTTCTGAAATCTTGCCAAGAAAACTGCAGGAACCAGTCCAAGCCAGGAATCAACACTGACTCAAAGGCACAAGAAAAAAGGAAGAAAGGGAGAAAGGAAGAAAGAGAGAGAGAGAGAATTCAAAAGTAGTCAAGGACTAGATTGATTCACCTGGAGGCAGAGTGGAGATGTTACAAGAGGTGAAATGCAGTCTTTAAGTTTTGCTATTTTATCCCTTTAATTCTCCAACATTTCAAGCAGTAGAAGAAAAAAGCCAAAATTATTGGTCCAACCCAACCTGGGCCACTAATGGGTTGCTGGCACACGGCACCTTTTGCATTCCTCTCTGTATTAACACCTCCTTCTGGGAAGCTGAATCCAATTCCTTTGTATGTATCTGAATACTTTTTCGCTACCCCAAAGCCTCAAACAGTGACAGTTTCTTATACCATAATTCTAATTGTGCAGTGCAGTCTCGGTGTTTGCCGATACTATCAATGAGCTAGCCCACTATAATTATTTTCTCAATCATTCTTCATGAATGAAACACTCCAGGCAACACTAAAAGTAAACTTAATCACCAGAAACAATATAAATTCAAAAAGCAGATCCTATTAGGCAGCCATTTTTAAAGCTGATTTCCCAATAGTTCTATTTCTAGCAGGGGGAAAAAAAAAATAAAATCAAACTGTGCTCCTGCAAAAGGCAAGCAAAGAACATCAGTGTTTTATATGAAGCGGAAAATAAAATGATGTACTTGGGAGGGTTATTACAAAGTGCTTCCAAATGAAGTTTTCATCAGTCCACAACACGTGAGCATTGTGCACTGGCAAGCGAGCGATGGGTAAACAGGTTAATTTCAGACAAGGCAACCCAAAATGCATATTCCTGAAATATTTATAAGGTGAACTGAAAGCAGCTGTTGGAATGAGAAAGATGTGTTTACTATCTACATTGTTGCAAGAATGCCCATTTCGTTCAGCAGAATCCCCCTTGCTCTCAAGGCTATCTTTTTACAGCATCCACACCGTAACAGCTTTTGGGTGACGGATAGGTGCTGCAAGATGTTAGAATCCATGTCACATACCATTTTGTCTGAGTGGAAGGCCAGCTGAAGACAGGGGACTGCTTGGGGCAAGGAGAAAGATGGGACATCCATCTTTGTTCTGGACCAAGACCTGGCTGGAGATAGATTTGCATCCACCATGACACCTGAGGCTGAAGGTCGGTTGGAACCAGATCTATTCCCCATTGCTCAAACTGTAGACTTGCAGTCCCCTTCCCATCTGACCCCACTCCCATCAAACCTGCCTCCTTATTTGCTGCTAGCCCCAGTCTGCTAGCAGCTGTGCGATCTAAAGCAATCAGCAAGCACTCCAACCAGATGTGGCTCTGCTTAAAATTTAAAGCCAGAAAATGACTTGGAATGCCAATCTATGAAAGCTTCAGCTCTTGGCAGGCTAAGCACTGTCAGTGCCAAGCATGGTCCCAGGCCAGGAAGGGATACAGCTTTTTTTTTTTCATCCATATTTGGCTTTTGAGGGCAAGCTAGTAATTGCACTTCGAGAGGTAGGCGTGGTGGGGGAGAGAAAGAAGAAGGTGGAGTTAGGAGAGAAGAGCCACATTCATTTAGATTTGGACTTTCCTTTCAAAATAGATTGCTTAAATAAGTGGATTAAAAATCAGACATGGGGGCACCTTTGCAGAGGCTCTGCAGAAAGCTCCCCAGGTCTTGGGGTGGGGGGAGAAATGTGGCCTGCTTTAGGCATGGGTCCCATCAAGTTAGAGTCCCCAGCCCTGTGAAGCAAAAGGAAGCACGCTAACAAACATAATGCTGGGGTGAAAGTAAGTATATCATTTGGAAGAATCAAATGATTAAGTCAACAAGGAATCATTATTTCCAGCCATTAATATGACTTTGGTGATAAACCTTTGGACTGAGAAAGTCATAAGGATCTCTCTTTGCTACCATTACCAGACCATAAAACTGTCCAGTTTCAGGGAGGGTTTATTTGCTACAGCTTTTGTATTAACAGTGCCGTATTTCTAACCTCATAGATTGATGAACTCGCCACGTATTCATCAGGCACTGATTCCATAGCCCAGTTTACAGTTAATCAATAAAGGAATTAATAAAGAGTAAGACCAAGCAATGAAAATTTGCATTTTCCCCCTAGTTCTCCTTCAACTGAATGAATGAGATTTTGCTTTAGAAATGTTGGGGAAATTCTCATAGGTTGACTGGGATATCCATCACTTATTCACTTACCAAGTGCCCAAGGGATATACCTATGTGAACGCCCTATTTCTCACAGTACAGCAATCTTCCTGTCTTCTCATCCTTCCATTCAATCCCAAGGGAATCCAGAAGGAACTTTTTCAGTAGTTGGGCTGCTATCAGCATGCAAGGGGTATACAACCCCTGAGAAACTGCTGGAGAATTTCTCTTTCTTCTGCAGAAATCATCCATCCCGTTTCTCTCCCCACAAATTTGGTGGAGAATTTGGAAAGGCTACTGATGCCCAGTTTTGAAATAAGCCACCTGTTCTCTTCATATAGAACGAAGTCCTTTTCAGAACCCCTAGTTCCAGAAGGCTTATTCTCCTTATATATCCTGATCTGCTCCGTTTTTAAAAGTGCTGTGCTTCCTGGCATAGCTTTCATTCATTATATTGTTTACCATGTAGCTGGATGCCTTATTTCAAAGGAGGAAATTAGTTGATTATATGGAGAAACAGAGATGCTGATTATACCCAGCAAGTCACCACCAATGCACAAATTACATAGGCTGAAAAGAAGAGAAATTGTCAGGAGATGTTTTCTTCTTTAATTATTTTCATCTATGAAACTCTTTCAGGGTAGGGTGACAAACCTGAGGGGGAAATAAAAATTTAGTTAGAAAGAAGCATGCTTTGATTATAAAATCTACAGTTGGGGGGACCCTTTGTAAATTAGAAACATAAAGATGTTAAGGTTCTTTTGAACTTGTCCTATCAATGAACTCCAAAGCGAAACAAGAAGGTATCAACTCAGTTCATGCTAGAAAGAAACTGCTTTTCCCCTCTCTCATTCATTGGAGAGAAAGTGGTCCTTGGAAACTGAACAGAATATTTTGCTCTTCTCCAAAGCAAGAGAAAGGAAGTGTGCAAAGGGAGTTTCCAGAACTTTTTCCTGTTTCTTAACAAGAACTCTGCTTTGGGTCACATGACCAAAAAAGAAAGGGGAGAGGGCTTAAAATGGAGGAGTTTGCAACCTACTGATCTGTTGCCCATTTCTTCTCTAAGGATGAATGGGGGGAATTCTCCAACTGCTGCAAAGGTTTTTTCTTTGTTTACTTATTTATTTGAATGTATTGGCTGCCCAACTCCAGGAGACTCTTGTTGAACAGGAGATCATGCAGAGCTTAAACTCAGGTGTGGTATGTCTGAATGTAAGCTTATTGAAGGCAAAAGGAGAAGGGGACGGCAGAGGATGAGATGGTTAGATAGCATCACCGAAGCAATGAACATGAAATTGAGCAAACTCCAGGAGGCAGTGAAGGACAGGAAGGCCTGGCGTGATATGGTTCATGGGGTCACAAAGAGTCAGACACGACTTAATGAATGAACAACAACAAGCTTACCCTCAGAAGCGAATCGTTCAAGAAGTGGTACATTATAAATATTAACAGAGGCGAATATGTGTAGCTCAGGGTTGAACTGTGGAGTCCTTGGGGTTCTCTAAGCTTGGTTCTTTTCTTGCAAATGTTTCATTACCCGGCTAGGTGACATCTTCACCTAGCCGGATAATGAAACGTGTGCAAGAAAAGAACCAAGCTCAGAGAACCCCAAGGACTCCACAATTATGAACATTAGAAGGAAGGAAAAGTCTGGAAGAGCTGATGGAGGATTGGGACTATTTACTCATTTATTAATTACTGTAACTTTGATAAGTAATTTCTCATCTGTTGAATGTGTAGAGTTTCATGTTATTATACGTCATAGACCGGTTGATTTCAAGGCTCCTTACTTTCTACTACAATGTAATAATTGATTGCAATTTTTTTTTAGATTTTTTATCCCGCCTTTATTATTTTTATAAATAACTCAAGGTGGTGAGAACATACCTGATACTCCTTCCTCCTCCTATTTTCCCCACAACCACAACCCTGTGAGGTGAGTTGGGCTGAGAGAGAGGGACTGGCCCAAAGTCACCCAGCCGGCTCTCGTGCCTCAGGCAGGACTGGAACTCACCGTTTCCTGGTTTCCTGCCTGGTGCCTTAACCACTAGGCCAAACTGGCTCTCATATGATTATATTAATTGTTGGTTTATTCTGTGTAGGCACTGTTCTTAGTTATAAGTGTATAATAACAAGACAACTACTCCTACTATTTTTGACACACAGTGATTCCACAAAAACAGCATATTCCTTTGATTCTCTCACAATACACTGAACCCCATCATGTCTTCTTGCCTTGCAGTTTCTCATGGCTGTGACTTTTCCCACAGAACTGTGATCAGCACAAACAGATGTCTCACAAACAAAGAAGAGGCCACCTATTCACCTCACCTCTTGGAAATTAACTTGGAGAGACTGGAAAATTAAATTCCATTCATTGTTTAAACATAGTCTCTCTCTTATGAGGGACAGAGTGGAAAAATGGGCTGGAGTGTTTCAGAAGATGGACACCAGAATGAGTACTCATGTCCCATTGTGGCCAGAAGAACTAAGAGGTTTTAAGGGACTTTTTACAAAATGTAAAGACAGATTCCTAAGTTTGGGGTCTTCTGTCCAGCACTAAACATCCCTTTTCCACATCTCATTACCACATAATTACATCTAGGTGAAACATGTCTCTTGTGGCACCATCTCTCTTATGATCACTTGTGTTATTGGGTATTATCAAACCAAGAAATGTGTTAATGAAATGCCTCTATTCTGCCTCACATCTACAACTATGTCAGCTTTTCCAAAAGTTAATTAAAGGGATCCTGTACTAAACCAATGGTGTTTAACAGCTATGTAACACAGTGTCTCCATCTTCAAAGCACTTTGCAAACACTTACTTACTGATGTAAAGTTGCCCCAGCAGTTGCTTCAGAAAAAAATGAGTTAATTAGCAAGTTTCCCCTCCTAACTGCAGTCACAGCTTAGGCACACAGCACAATGCATGCCTCACTTATTGATGCAATAAATAGAAAGAAAATGATGTTGCCGGTGACACTGATGAAAACTCACCTGCTCGCTTAGGTATGTGAAAGTCACAAAATGCAGATCTTGACTTAGGAATGTGTGAGATTTGTATTTCTGTTTCCCCCCCCCCCCCATAATCCTTTTTAAAACTGACAGCCCTTCCAATAAAGGATGCCGTCAAATAGAAGAGTGACAGGGCCTCCTTGATGACATGAAGATGATTTGAAGATGTTTTGTAATGCCACATGTGAACCTTGCAATTCAGCAATGGCCTGGTTATAATTGGTTAATAGAACCTGCCACCTTGGGAATTTTAAACCAGAATTCCTGAGAGAATGGATATAAAAATGGAAAGAGTGGAGACCCCAGTGAGGTATCAGAGGAAGGTCTGAGACTTAACTCAAGGATATCTTCCATAAGTCAGAATGATTAGTTTAAATAACATAACTTCAGAGGCTGGAGATAGTAACAAAAGAATAATCTGGGATAGCTAACACTTACTAGGAACCAAGTAGCAAGTTTGGCTGCAAAAGTAATATCCAAATATTCACTAAAGTTGCAACCTTAAGCAAATTTGATCTTAACATATTCAAAACCACGCCTGGGTATGTTCTGTAGTTTATCTAGCAAAGATATTTCTAAAGAGTAAAGTCAAGTTCAAAATGAAAGGTTTTTTTTTTTTAAATCAAGATTAAACTTGTTACTTTATTTAATATACTGAAACACCAACCTCAGCTGGCTTTTTAAATAATAAATAATAAGCCTTGTCTTATCCTTGTTGCTAAACATGACATCCTTGATAGAGGATGATAGACCTTATGTATATTCTCCCTATGTTCCATGAAGGCACTTTGCTAAAATAAGCAGAAGAGTTTTAAACTGAGAAAAGAAGTGGTTTTTGACAGCAACATCATGAGGGATCTTATATAATTCCCAACTGGAATATATTTTTGATTTCTTAATTAATGCTCAGAAGGCCTACTGGCTCCCCAGAACTATCTCATAGGGCTATGCAAATATTTAATTCAGAGATTTGATTTTCAGACTGTTCAGTTGAACCTCTGTATGAATTTAATTTTATAAACCGCACTGGGAAGTTGTTTCAAATAATTGAACCAAGTAGAATGACTTTGTCAACTTGAGAGATTCAGAGGGTTCTGTGCATGTCTATGTAAAGAAACAGTTTTTTCCAAACTGACTTAGAAATCTGTACCAGATCTATCCAGTTCAATCATTTGATAAAACATCCAAGTAAAATTCTATCAGTTTTCCAAATCAATTCCAACTGTTGAATGAATTGGATTCAATTTTCTGAACTGAAAGTTTGAATAAAACTTTCCTGATTCTCATAAACTTACAAGCTACTTTTCTGTCACTCTACCTAGTACACCTTTATCAGTTGTTTATATCAAGCAATGGGAAAAAAATATGTTGTTGTTGTTCAGTCATTAAGTCGCGTCCGACTCTTCGTGACCCCATGAACCATATCACGCCAGGCCTTCCTGTCCTTCACTGCCTCCCTGAGTTTGCTCAGTTTCATGCTCATTGCTTCAGTGATGCTCTCTAACCATCTCATCCTCTGCCGTCCTCTTCTCCTTTTGCCTTCCATCTTTCCCAGGATCAGGGTCTTTTCCAAAGAGTCCTCTCTTTGCATTAGGTGACCAAAATATCTGAGCTTGAGCTTCATTATCAATGCTTCCAATGAGCAATCAGGGTTGATTTCCTTTAAGATTGACTGGTTTGACCTCCTAGCAGTCCAGGGGACTCTTAAGAGTCTTCTCCAGCACCACAGTTCAAAGGCATCAATTCTTCGGCGCTCAGCCTTCTTTATGGTCCAGCTCTCACAGCCATACATTACTACTGGGAAAACCATAGCTTTGACTATGTGGATCTTTGTCGGCAAGGTGATGTCTGCTTTTTAATATGCTATCTAGGTTAAAAATATGAAAGTTATGTAATTTGCATCCTATATTTGGTTTTTATCTCCTCCACCCTGGTGTCATTCCTACCAAAATATTCCAAGCAGAACTTCTATATACCTTTTTGTTGAGGCGAATATAGTCTGTTGAGAATATTTTTTTACTATTCCTCATGTGTAGAAACACAGTACTAATGCTGAAAGTATACATGTCATCGTCAGTATATTCCCCTCGAGGATTTATTGTGTATACATAAAAAGTCACACGTGGAAGTAGGGGAAAAAATTCTCAGCTCCTTTCCCACTAAATTTCACTCCTTCCATAAGTCACATTGAAAGCCCAGCAAGCTGTCCTATATGTTAGGAAGCTTTCTTCATAAATCTTAGAACAAAGGCCATAGATATCTGCTGGATGTGAATTAACTCATTGTCCTAATGTCGCTCAACTTTACTGCAGGTAAAGTGGTGTTTTGTGCACCTAGCTTTAGGGTTTAGCTTCTTCTATGAAGACAAACCACCTTAATCAAACTGGATTCCAGAAGGAATGAAAAGCAGAGACAGGTTATGTCAGAGAGGAATTCTTGAATGGACTGAGGAGCATCTAGGACTGAACCTGCCATCAGGTAGAACGAAGCCTGATTTTGATGGTCATGAAAAGGAAAGGATTCACTGTTTTATTTATTATTGCATTTCACTGTCCGGGAGGGGAGAAAAGCCACTTAAGAGATTTTCTGCCTGTGTTACAAAATATAACATGACTGGCCTTAGGCACTGTGAGTTTGAATTGTGTTTGCCATTTATTGTTTCACCTCCAGCAGCCCTAGAGGAAGCCATGGATCTCTAGAAGGAAATGTGTATTCAATTTTAATTCTGAAAAAAGGGAAATACTGCTATTCACAGGACAGATTTGCAAACCTCACCCACGCTGGAATCAAGTGGGATCCACATTAGCTTTTTTCTTTTCCTCTTCTGGGTTGTCAATATTTAGGTCAGCAGTGCAAGAAGATTTTTGTTCCAGAAACAGCTCCCTGCTTTTTCTTCCTCCTCAACTCCTCAATGATCCTGTTCAAAACCCTGTCAAAGCTACAGGGAATCTGTCCTCGTTTATGTCTAGGTAAAAATTGGGACTTTGTCTGGCAGAAATGTGGAGATCCAGAAGGAAATGG
Source organism: Python bivittatus (assembly GCF_059951505.1). Classification (NCBI taxonomy): domain Eukaryota; kingdom Metazoa; phylum Chordata; class Lepidosauria; order Squamata; family Pythonidae; genus Python; species Python bivittatus. The sequence continues at coordinate 7,770,534 of NW_028277085.1, read as the reverse complement.
GTGATTCACTTCAGGCAGGTTGGTCTTGAGAGTCTTAAACATTCATCCATTATCCATAGACATCTGGTGCAAACAGTGATGATGTAACATTGGCAAATCCTAGTGGCAAGAAGATATATCCAGATTTATATGGCAGGGTAAGAAACCAAGGGATAAACATAAAATTCTTCAAGATTCAAAAGAAAGAGGAGGATTAGCACTGCCTGATTTTAAATTATATTTTGCAGCCTGTTGTTTGGTTTGGATGAAAGAGTGGGTGTTGCTGTGAAATAAAAGAATGTTAGAATTAGAAATACATAACCTGAGGTTTGGTTGGCATGGATTTTTATGGACAACAAAGTTAAAATTAATGTAGACTTCAAAAATCATTATGTGAGAAGTGCCATATTAAGACTATGGAATAAATACAAACCTAAGCTGTGCCCAAATTACCTGTATTGGTCTCAGCACAGGAAGCATTTTATAGAAAAGAAACAGCAGTCAAAAAGAAATGGTAAACATATCAAGGAAGTATAGGAAACACTTAAGATGAAGTCAAGAGAACAATTGGCTGCAGAGGGATTTAGTTTTCAATGGTTTTCATGTGCATAATTAAGAGAAAGATTTAATATAAGTAAAAAAGATAATTGGAATTGAACAACATAAGATGGAATTTGATACTGAATTATGTACAAAATTTTGCAACATGTGATTGCAAAAATGTATAAACTTTTGCTAAGATTTGAAATGGAAGAGGTTAAGGATTGCATACTAAAATGGGCCATGAATTTTGGTTATGATATATAGATGGATAAATGGGAGAGAATGTGGCTAAATGGGATGAAATTCATGTTGTGTTACAATTTAAGAGAGAATTTTTATTAAATGACATATCATTGGTATATGACTCCAGAGAAATTATCAAAGATGTATAAAGGTAGTTCAAATCAATGCTGGAAATGTGAAAAACAAGAAGGGACATTTTATCATGCATGGTGGACTTGTGAAAAAGCTAAAAAAAAAAAAAATCTGGATATAAATACACACAATGATACAAAGAATTTTAAAGATTAACATTGAGAAAAACTCAGAACTTTTTTTTAATTGTAATTTATGGATAGCCAATTAGAAAAGACTCATGGAAGAATGATTTTATATATAGTGACTGCAGCAAGATTATTATATGCACAACGATGGAGGAATACTGAAATTCCCACAATGGAGAAATGGATTGTGAAGATCCTGACCTGTTTGGTCAGAGATAAAATGGCAAATATTTTTATAAAAGACCGGAAACTGTTTATGGGTCTCTTGCTGAAAATGGGAAAAAAAATTATTTTTGGATGTGATGATTGAAAAAGGATTAAATAAGGGGCTGAAGGGATTTTTGCAGTGTTAAAGAGGGAGGAGGAATAATGAGTTTGATTATAACTTGAAAAGAAAGTTGGAAGTTGCTTTCTTTTTCTGATTCTTGTTTCTTTAGTTTTTCTTGCTTGCTTTGCTCTTCACACTATTTTTTTCACTTTTTCTTATTTCTTATTTCTTTCTATTCTTTCTTTACATTTATCTTTTATGTATGTTAAAACTTTTAGTAAAAAATATTTTTAAAACTTGGCAAATCCTGCTTCTTGATTTAAGCTTTCATCAGGAATTTCCAGTCAAATTCAGATGAATTTGAATTTTCATATAGTGGACCTTTCTCATAGTTGATTTTGGAATTCTTTTTCACAAAGCTTTTGACCTTGTGTTTCCTTCCATGTAAGCAGCCCCCAAAAAACCAGGAATGATTGGACTGACAACTATTGAGCTGACTTCTTGCAGAACACCAGTAGTGATAGAAAAATCATGTTGCTTACTTTACTTTTCCCTATTACAATTCTAATAAGTTGCAATTGGCTTCGGCGTGTGCCGCCCCCAACTTATTCTTATTAAATGTTCATTTTCTTTGAGAATATAACAAGTCTGAACAGGTGAGAAGAATTAAGTCTTCAGTTTAGCCTTGCATAAAAGAAGTAACCTGTAGGAAGGAGAATGAAAATGTGATCTCTTCTAACCTCATGGAATGCACACTGTGACTAGAGTTCACACATTGGGTTAAACCATGGGTTTGCTTAATTAGCTATAAATTATCTGGGCTAAGTTATATCCTGAGAGCAGCAAAAGAACAGCAAAAATGTACCTCTGGCTCTCAAGGTTTTTGCAGCCCAGATAATAATATGCCTAATTTAACCATGGTTTATTGAAAAGCCACAAGTGGCTAGGCTCGCACATTATCCTAAGCCATAAAGCATGGTTTGGAACCACAGGAAGGGGCTCATAAAACAAAGTGTGTCAAAACCAAAAATTACATATGAGGGTGATGTGTGGACCCACCCAATCTTTGTTCATGGTATTGTTGTGGCCCAAACCTGGCTCATCTAAAGCAACCAAATCACTTTAAAGATATTAGGCATGCAAACCATACAGTGTACACTGAGATCCCAGCAAAGGATTGGCAGCTTGTTGGGCAATCTGATCAACAGCAGAACCACAATTTATATACTTTTGGCCTACTACATTTCAAAGACAAGACAAAGGACAAAAACAGACACAGTGGAAATTACAGCATGACGTTGGAATGTTTTTGAGAGACCCATCCGTGTGACCTTCTCATTATTTATCCCCTCCTACTAGGTCAGCATGGCAGCTATGCTAACTTTGAGATATGGTCAGTGAACAATTTGGTTTGCTGGGCCACAGGTCCCTGACTGATTCCTCCCCCTATCACCATTCAGGGTCCATTCATGTTGTTGGGAATGGTTTCTTACAAGGGCACTTTAAGCAGTTCACATGCATGGGGAGGCATCTCATAGATTTGATGCTGAATGCAGATCACATGTGTATGGAGGGTGCCTTTTACCACTACATTGTAGATACAAGTTATATAAGGAGCACATCCAGTTGGGGTGAGCAGTTGTGTCTCTGAAGTGTCATAAGCTCTTATTTGGCCTGTAACATCAACAAAAACAGATATCTAAAAGTCAGTTGTTAGACTAGAAGTGGGGAGACCTAGACTCCTTTCTACCCTTAACTATGGAAGCTCACTGGGGGCCAATAAGCTTCTCTCAGACCAACCTGCCTTACAGGTTTCTTGCTATGGAATAGTAGGAAGGAGTGCTATGAACCCACCTTAAGCTCCTGAACAAAAGTCAGGATATACTATAAATCTAGTAAATTATCCTATGTTTGCCCTTAACATTTTTTTCAACATTATTCTAATTTCCCCTCTTCCCTGTACACTTGCACCAGTTAAGAGCACAAAGAAACCCAGGTCTTTAAATGTATCTTCAATACTTAGATTAGTTTGAAATGTAAGATACACACTTTAGGCTGCAAATTCTACCAAAGACTTTAATTTCCTGCTTCCAGTCCTTAACTCAATGGGCGATTAACAAAAAGTCACTCCATTAAAGGAGAAGTCATCATGTTGACCTTTTGCTTCAGATGGAGGGAAGTTGAAGATAAGGGAAAAAGTAGTTAGTAGTCAAGCCAGTTCAAGCTTTAATGATGATAGCCTCTCGAAACATGTCACATAGTTCTAGAATTTTGCTCTAGCTAACATTTTGTCAGCCAGAATTTGGATACAAGTTGAAGCAGCCAAGAAGATTCCAATAATAGTACTCTTACTTTGCTCATTCTCATTCAGAGGCAGGACACTTTGAATTTAGGAGCTCCTGTGTGGTTATTCTGGGCTACAATTAGGAGACAATTATTTGTGTTATTCTGGCTGCCTTTTATGGAATTTGCTACCCACACCATATTCTGCTTAAGCATTTTGGCTCTCTGAAACGCTGTTCTGCATGGCTTTTGTTTACCATCTTCAAGTGCCTCTCATGAATAATATTTCCATGAAATTCATGGAAGGTCAATAAATATAATCTTATCTTCTAGATGGCATAGCATTTCTGGAGAGTGCAGCCCCATTAAACTGAATCCTGCAAGATGACACCAGGAGGACAAAATACATTATCAGTTGGGTGGTGATGACACTTCAGAATCAGTAGAGCAGTGTTGTCCAAACTTGGCCACTTTAAGATGAGTGGACTTCAACTCCTCAGAATTCTGGGAGTTGAAGTCCACTCATCTTAAAGTGGCCAAGTTTGGACAACACTGCAGTAGAGAAAGGGATTTTCTGGGGGAACTCCAATTGCAGCACCAAGTTAGGTAATTTGCTATGCAGGGCATTGATGCCTAAGGCTACATTCAGATTAGCCTATGTACTATGTCACTACAAGAGATGAGATGGAAAAAAAGTAATCCAGCACAAGGCTATGATTTCTCATTTATTGTTAATGTCACTGTCAGCTGGATAGCTCCCAAATTTTGCCCTGATGTAATCCATCTCCAGTTAAAATAGACTGGTGTCAAATTGTTAATATAAATTAGAATCTTTTGCAGGTGGCTGGAAATGACATTTTATGAGCTTCATGGTGACATGAACATAGAAAGCCATTGTGCCTGAGTCAACAGGCAACTTCATTCCATTTTGCAGAGGGTTGTGAATATTGCTTTTTGACTGCACAGGGGATTCAATGCATTTTGGAGCAATCAGGTGTAGATTAAATGTTTCTCATATATCCGGTCCCAGTTTCAGCACCTGATGTCTCCAGTTAGATATTGTCAGGTAGCATAGCTGGGAAACACATTTACTCGAGATGCCCAAAGTTGCAGCCTGTTAAATTAGACTGCTCTCAGAGAGATGGACCTTCGGTCAAATGTAGCACAGGACAACATTGTACGCAAAGCATAGCAATCTTTTTTGACTGTTAAGTGGACAGAAGTAATTATGTGCTGTCTGTCAGTTCCACACAAGGTAGGACTGAGGGCTGATTACTGTAGGCATGGGGTAGTTTGTGTATAGTTCAGGGCACTGATTTTTAATCATTTGTTCCATGTAACTGTATGAAAACTCTGAGGATACAGAAGGAATTGTTGTTACAGCCCATTTCACAGCCCGTGTCAGTATGGCAGTATCCATCTGTTGAAAAATGTCTGTCTGTCTATCTATCTATCCATCCATCCACTGTATTACCAGTGACAATGCAGTTATATATACTGATTTGTAGTTATTTATTTCCTACACACACACACACACACACTGTACATATACACACATACTGTGAGAAAAATGTTTTGATTCCACAGTACAATATGTGTGTGATCTGTATTTATCAAGGCCGTGAAGTAGATCTGTCATCATCTCCTCAAATTAAATGTTTCCCCCTCCACACACACACACACCCAGGACTGTGTTGTAGCCATATAACCCCAGAAGAACAGCTTCTGCAAGGAGTATGATGTGAGCATCCTTGTGTGCTAAAACTCTTTGACATTAGAGAGGTGAAATTTAGATTGGTCCATCCATTTCAATTTACAAATACAATATTATTTTTACATTTTTCCTTTTGGAAATCAGAGTGAGGGAGCTCCAATTTCAAAAACATTGAGTCTGAAACCTTCTCCTGTCTTCTATCAGAATCTGATCCATTTTGGTGTTGGAAAGCCAGATGTCAGAAGGAGGTGAATGGGTGCAGGGGTTGGTCAAAAACTTAATCAAGAGGCAATAGCTTTGCTGGATTTCTGCAGTGTCACCAGACCTGACTGCAATTTCCAGTAGCACAAGAGTAGATGTAATATAATGTCCTTCCATTAGGTCCAGTGGATATATTTTCACTTTAAATGGGAAACACCTTTGCAGAAGAAGGAAATGCAAGCAAGTATCCAAACTCTTTTTTTTTCAACAATAACTTGATTATTTTTTTTAAAAAGAACAATAAAAAGATAAAACTAATATCAAGAAGAGAGCATAGAAAGAAAGAAAGAGAAAATTTACAGATAAGAGATATAAAAGATTAAAAAGTGTGAAAGACAAAAAAAGAAGAAAAAAAATAAAAAGAAAAAAATGAATTAATTTCCAACCCTCCTTACAACAGATATAAGTAACACTATACATCCAACTCTTACTCTAAGGCAGGGTTTCTCAACCTTGGGAACTTTAAGAGGTGTGGACTTCAACTCCCAGAATTCCCCAACCAGCATGGCTGGCTAGGGAATTCTGGGAGTTGAAGTCCACACCTCTTAAAGTTCCCAAGGTTGAGAAACCCTGCTTTAAGGTATTCAACCTCTTCTCCAGCAGGAATTTCCAGAACTTTAGAAATCTTGGAGGGTCCACACTGGAACTTGCCAACCAGGAAGGAAGGATGGCCTGGTTCATCATAGAAACGACAGGGGAGGGGGCATATTTGGAGCAGAGTGGATGGGAAACTATCAGAAAAAGTGAAGGAAAAACTCAGCATGGCTGGCTGAGAAATTCTGGGAGTTCCCAGAATTCTGAAAGCCTTCGACAATACAAAAAACTCAACCATTCAGGACATTTCTCTTTACTGAATGTCTGTAATGATTCACAGTCATTTGTAGAAACGTAGCAATTAGTGAAGACAACTGCCCAAATCTAGTTTCTGCCAACAAATAGCTCTCAGTAAAAGGCATTTAAGAGAATTAAGTAGGCAGAGCTTTCCTTCCGACGGGAGTTTGTTCTGTAAAATTGCAGGAATTGATTTCATTTTTTTTCATCCAGGCAGCCCTTCCAGAAGTGTTGGTCCTACTAAAATGTGGCACTTTTCTGATCTCTACCTTTTTCTTAATATGAGACCTTTGAAAGTGATATCTCTGGGTTAGAAAAGAGCGATCATTATCATAACTCCTGGAGGACCTGATCAATGCCGACAGCTCACCTCTCTGACTGAGGATACAGCCACCACAGCCAGGTTGGTGAGCGTTTGAGCTATTGTAGTTCTCTGCCGAATGCACACTTCTTTGACAGAATGGTCAATAATGTCTCCTGAAGACAAATGTCCCTTTCAATTAAGATCGAATTCTAAGTAAACTGCTGTGACATACGAGACATGACATGAAATACTAGGCCTACCTAGTTATCAAGGCAATGCCTTTTCTTTCCAACCCAATAGAATGTAGGAAAGGAAGTATGGAAAGAGTTCAGAGTTGATAGATCAGTGATCTATCTGTCCATCAGCAGGAAAGCTCTTTGAAAACAGAACAGGGCCACATTTGGTGTGGGTGGAGAAGCCAGTGAAAGAAAGACTGAGTTTGAAAATGGTCTGGATCTGGTCGGGAGCCACAAAGTAAAAAATCCAGAAAAACATCCTCCGACACATCCCTATGGGACAGGCAGTCAAGCATCTGCTTGGAACGTTGGTGGTTCCTCCATTTGTAATCCCGTTTCTTCTCCCCTCCTGGTCACAGAATCCAGAGCAAAGTATACGTAGCCCACCCTGTGCTTCCTAGTGCACACATACATACAATGCACCCTGACTCCACACAAGGAGAGAGGGGAAACACACACATAGATGCAACACATTACTACCTTACACTAAAGTAAATACAGATGCTTTCTATGGCCACTGCTGGTAAAGAATTTCAGGAGCCAGGTTCTGGAGGTCTTCCCTACCTTGTTTTTTAAAGCCAATATACTGCTCCAATTGTCATTCAGCTTCATGGGAAAGAGTTTGGAAGTTTAGGATATATTCTACGCCAATTGCAGAAGCCAATTTTGCAAGTGGTGGAGGATTCTAGGAGGAGGCTGTGGAGAAGCATGTTGCTGGCAGCCTCATCTTCACATCTTCTGCTACTTGCAGAAGCTGAAAGAGTCTGCTCAGAAGCTGCTTGGAAGCTACACCATCCAAAGGTGTAGAATCAGTTGAACCCATTGGAACTTACTTAGAGTCAGCATACTTTAGTACTGCAGCTTTCTTGGCAGTGTCAGAGAACTGACTTGCAAATGCCTCCATACAGAATGCTTTTTAAAAATGTTCCAGTCTAGCCAACACTAGACAGCCTATATGTCCCAAGTGATACCCCTAAGCAAGTTCAGTACTAACCAGGTTTGTTCATCTGAGATCAGTCAGTAAACTGGATGCTGAAGCCTTGAAAAGATAGATCACTGCTAACTGGAATCTAGAGTCAATGCTCTAACCCAGGGGTCCCCAAACCTTTAGCTCATTGACCCCTTCATGATGTTTCAGATTCTTCATCGACCCCCAAACATTTATTTTATGAAAATAATTTAATAAATACTACTTTAACTAATAGTACTACAAATAATAATAACAACAACATGAACCTCTTGGATAGTCACACTGACCCTTCAGGGTTGATCTTGGCCACTTTGGGGAGCCCTGCTCTAACCTAAGAGCCAGTCTGGTGTGGTGGTTCAGATGTTGGCCTAGAAACCAGGAGATTGTGAGTCCTAATCCCACCTTAGGCATGAAAGCTGGCTGGGTTGACTTTGGGTCAGTCACTCTTTCTCAGCCCAACCCACCTCAGAGGGTTGTGGGGAAAATAGGAGGCAGGAGTATTAGGTATGTTCACCTCCTTGAGTTATATATTAAAATAGGTAAGATAAAAATGTAATAATAATAATACTGCAATACCTGGAAACAGCAGAATAGAAGAGAAAGACCTGGAGAATATCACAAAATACAAAGACCTGCAAATATAAGTAGAATGACTATGGCACAAGAAAGCAAAGATAGTAGCAATAGTTATAGATGCCTTAGGTGCAATCTCAAAACATCTGGAGCACCACTGGAACACCATTGGCATTGACAAAATCACCAACAGTCAGTTGTCAAAGGCAGCTTTTCTTGGAGCAGCTCACATCCTGCAACGATATCTTTAACATCATCAAACCATCACACAACACCATCTGCCTATCCCAGGTTCTTGGGAAGGACCTGATAGGTGGATAAAAATGCCAAATCCAGTCTAAACATCTGGCTGACTGTGCGACCAACCTTCATTCCCTATATCACACTTAATTCCCTACATCATAATCTTTGCTCTTTCCATCACTGTATACAACATTTCAGTTATTTGTATTTTTATATTGTGATTTTTTATAATGTGATTTTCTCTCCCAATATTGCAATGACCTTTAGTAAATAACAACAACAACATGACCTTGGACCCAACTGAACTGAAACTCTGGAGAAAAAGGAGCAGGAATTCAAATCCCCTAAGAAAGAAACATAGCACAAGAAAATAATTATATGTGTCCATTTTCAAAGCGTCTGACAACCATAATCTGAAACGCAAATTATTCTTGTTGTACTGTCACCATGGGGAGGAGAAAAATAATATCCAGGCTGGCTTAAAAGAGTTCCAGTTTGGGTAGAATCAGTGCTCAAGAGAGTTTTTATTTGAGGAGGAATTTATTTTTTTCCTTCCAGACTGTCTCGATATGTTGGCTTTTTCCTCAAATAAGGAACTTCAGCAAGGAATTCAAATACCTAACTGCAACCCCGAGGCAAAATATCAGAACCAAATTCCATGTTCAAAAATGAGAACTGAGAGCATCAAACCTCCAACCGCCTTAAGAACGCCTGGCGTCTGTGTGCCTAGAATCTGCACACAAAAACAACAGAGTGGATTTGCTTTTCCACTTTGGTCGATGGACTAAGCCTAAAGATGTGCTTTCTGTGGCAAAATGAAAAATCCCAAATGCAATAACAAAAGCTTAAAAGGAAAAAGACGGTGACCTCCTAATTGAATGATTTAAAAAAAAAAAAAAATCCCAATGAAATAATGGATAGACTGAAGAAATCTGATTCTGCCACTCACTGCCTCCAGAACTGTCCTCAGGGATATTCATTAACGTTACAGAGATAGGACAAGCTATCCACAAGCGTCCCTAGTTTGCTAAAATTTATGGAAAGAGCCTAGCAGATTTCAGTTAAAGAGAACTGACTTCGATTGAATTAGCCTTCATTAAACTCGGGATGTTTTTATAGAGAAATATTGCCATGTTCTCTCATGATTGTAAATATCTCCTCCATAAAGACATTTAGCAGGCACATTGTTGTGGCTCTTGTTGTTTTTAAACTGCTGTGCCATGGATTATTTTCACTTCTACCTTCCTAGCGAGGAGTGCAATATGAATTGCACAGAACCGGCAGCAGGGATTGTCCCTGGAATGAACAGGAACATGGGCATTTTCTACATGCCTGACTCACCTCCAACATGCTAGGAGCTAGCTCTAAAAAAAAAAAAAGCAGAAAACTAGATTCCCCAGCATCTGAGGATTTCTGCATTAATTATAATAACTTCGGTGGTCCCCAGCAATTTGGCCAAAAATGTGGATGCAGGCCACTGCAAAACAAGAAGTGAAGCTACTGGCTTGTCCACGTGTGTCCCAATTAGTTTTTCATAGATAGGTTCTTCATGGCTGCAAATATGCACATTTGCTGGTCAGTGTGTGGGTGGGTGTGTTTTAACAAGTCATGGAGTCAAAGCTCATCTCAACAATCGCTACATGTTTAGATTCATCTTTCTGGACCACACAACTCCCCCAGCTCTCAAAGGCAAATGTAGGTTCTAGGTTCTCTGCCAGTTGGAACTAACCAAGGCATTCCCCAATATCTCCAGATATTCCTTTGCTAGAGGCAGATAGGCTTCACTTCTTGTTTTGCAGTGGCCTGCATCCACATTTTTGGCCAAATTGCTGGGGACCACCGAAGTTATTATAATGAATGCAGAATCCTCAGATGCTGGGGAATCTAGGTTTCCTGCTTTTTTTTTTTTTTTTTTTTTAGAGCTAGCTTCTAGCATGTTGGAGGTGAGTCCTTGCTGCCCCCTCTTCTTCATTCATCAAAGAGGACCACCCTTTAGTTTTGCCCTAGATACGGCTTTCAACTTTCCTGAATTCGATCTAAAATGGTGCCTTGTACTAGATGATACCTCTGTGGCAACTGTGTCCCACATCTCATGCCCAGGAGTAATGTGCTCTAAACATCCCTCACATAAGTTGCCTAAATGTGAAATGTGTCACCGGACGCTCAGGGCATAGGCAAGACTATCTTCACACTTGGCTGAAGATTTGAGGTCCACCCTATGGGTAGATGAGCCTGTTTTACAGCAGCCCTTTTAATTAAATCAGAGTACCTTTTCAACAACAATCAGAATATTCTAATCCTTAGGATTTGGAAAAGCAGATCCTTCGAACTGGCACCGCTTCTCTTCAGCTTTTCCCCAGGAGCCCAAAGTTGCCACTTATCCAAGCATTTGCAATAGCCAACTTTGGCTCACTGGGGGCATCAGAAAAGGGGTGTAAGCAGGACAAGAGAAAGCAGGACATGGTTGTAGGATCTAGGAATCCAACTGGCTGGGAGGGCAGGAAGGGCATTTATTCTTAGCCATCATGTAAGTGGGAAAGAAGACGTTTTGGCTGAGCAGGAGGGAGGAGTGGAGAAGGAAAGGGAAAATGAAACAGTAATTGAGGTCACTGTGGCTGCACAAGGAGATGTTTCAAGGTGAGGCATGGGGATCAGTAAGTCAGAAGCTGAGAGGGAAGAAGAGCAAGTGATCATTTAGGAGCTGCACAGGCATTCCTTCCCTGTTCTTGCCAAAGCACAAGGTATCTAATTACCTGTTTTCTCTTGCTATACATCCACAGTGCCACCTTGTAGACTATCACAAAAAATCTCAACTAAATTTTAAACCTCGCAAAATCATGGAGAATAGTGACTACAGGGAAGAAGAAATAAACTTACACAAATGCATAGACAAATTGTGGGTCAAATTTTATATATCTGCAATACGCACAGGAATATGTATATGTATATTCTGTGCATATTGCAGTCAAACAATAACCACGCATGGCAACTGGGGTGATGTCGTGGTGAAGATGTTGGAGAGCCTGTTTCTAGTCTACCCTCAGCCATGGAAACTCCCCAAGTGACTTTGAGCCATTCCCTCCCACTCAGCCCAAGAGCTGGTGTGAGATAGTAGTGAAGATGCTAGACCAGAAGAGGAGTGACCAGACCCAGGTTCTAGTTTACCTTCAGCCATGGAAGCTCCCTGGGGGACTTTGAGCCAATCACTCTCTCTCGGCCCAAGAGCCAGGGTGGTGTGATGGTTAAGTTGTTGGAGACCCAGGTTCTAGTCTACTCTCAGCCATGGAAGCTCACAGCTGACCTTAGGACTGGGGTCTCCAGAACAGCAGAGGAGAAGCATCCAATAAGGACTGAGCATGTAAAGTGGCCACTGAATGCTGGGAGAAAATTGGAGGAAAGTGGAGGAGAAAGAACGAAGGATTGAATGACGCAAGATCTACAGAAGAGCCTCCCTTGCAAGCCCCATTTGTCATAAAATAACAAATGAAACTGTAAGAACAAATACGGCTGTTTTACACTTAAATGGAGAAAGTGCTCCTCTAAAACTCTTATATAAATACTTGATTGCAGATATTTGACTGTCTTAATATATTTGGATGATGGTAGAACATACGCTGTAATAAAATATGATGGCGAATCAAAACTTTTTTTTTTGCAAGTAGAGTATATATTCCTGGGTCTCAAATCGCATGCAGCTTACCATACTGCCAAACCCAATACATGAGATACTGGGGGGATAGGGAGAAGATACTCTAAAAAGAATAATATCATTAGAGAGAATTGGGGTGGGGGAGAATTTTCCTGGCAGGTTCTTTAATCATGTACAAGTCACTGGTGAACAATAAAATACTGGGAAGATTGCTTCAGAAATTAGGTCTCGACCCGAGTTGTTCAAAAACAGTTCAGAGCAAATTGAAAACATAAATGGATTCAAGGGTTATTTTTTTCCCCTCCCCCAGATTGTATTTCTTAATGAAGACAAAACCTGTTTGTCACACTAGATGAGAATTAATTTTGCCTTTCTTTCTTTCTTTCTTTCTTTCTTTCTTTCTTTCTTTCTTTCTCTCTCTCTCTCTCTCTCTCTCTCTCTCTCTCTCTCTTTCTTCTTCTTCTTCTTCTTCTTCTTCTTCTTCTTCTTCTTCTTCTTCTTCTTCTTCTTCTTCTTCTTCTTCTTCTCCTCTCCTCTCCTCTCCTCTCCTCTCCTCTCCTCTCCTCTCCTCTCCTCTCCTCTCCCTCTCCCTCTCCCTCTCCCTCTCCCTCTCCCTCTCCCTCTCAAAAATAAAGACAAATTGCCAGATGCTTTTGACTCTTGTGCATAGCATAGTTGTATATGTCACCTGGATGATAGTAACATGCAAATGTAGATTTGCACAGGACAGCATGATGAGTCCTACAATGTGATGCATGCAGTTAAAAGAAATAAGTTGACAAGGATCCTTCCTACAAGTCTTCGCAGGATACTTTTCTCAACCCGTTCGTTCCTCTTGAAATTACTCCTTTGCATGCTAAATAATAGCAAGAATGAATTGATAGCAATATGGTAACATTAGAGGAAAGAGAAACACGGGCTTGTTTCCCCCACTTGTTTGCATTTATGTGCATGTGCAAAGCTTACTGGAGGCTTAACTGATCTGTTTTATTTAATCTTCCTGGCTGCCCTCTGCAGTAATAAACACATATTCTAATCTATATCATAATCTGAAAAACTCAAATCAGGCTAGTTCTTGGGCACATCTATTTACTTGTTTGTTGTAGAATTTAGAGGTCATCCTCTAAATGCCAAATGACTCTGGGTGGCTTACACTTTAAAAGCAAGAAAGAATAAACATTGAGAAACAGATAATGCATGTCCAGAAGAGAGAATCATATATAACAGCAAACAACAACCTACAGGGACTCAACAATCCCCCTACCCGAAGCCAGGTTTTTAAGGACTTTGGGAACATCATCAGAGTGGAAGTTCTATGGATCTCTGGGGGATACTCTTCCAGAGGGTAGGCACCACAACCGACAATGTACACTTCCTAGGTCCTGAAAGATGACATTGTTTCATTGAGGGGACCTGGAGTACATCCACTTGCCCCCATCAATGGGGAAAGGGGGAGACAAGCAATGAAACAACCATCACCACATTATGACACAACCTCCACCTCTGTGATATTTGCATGGAGTATTGTGATGCAAGTACAAAAGGGCAGAACTTGCCCTATGACATCACAATGGATGTTTCATCATTTTGGCATCCTTGTAGCTAGGTTGTAGATATCTCTGGGTCAGCTCACTTCAAAATTTTCCAACAGCCTGAATGATGGTCCTCAATCTACCACTTCAGCTGTAATGAATGGGACAGGTTGGATTAATGTGATTATACCTTCATCAAAGGAACTCTCTCTGTCCCTGTCCAACAGTTTGTTTTCAACATTAAACATGCTGAGGACCTTGAAACTACTATATTAGATCCTACATTTATAGGATCATGGAAATGGTGACTCCCTCTGCCCATTTTAAAAGCCAATTTAAACAGCAAGACAAAACATGAGTAACGTAGTCCAATGGCCCAACACCCCATACTTAAGATGCCAAATTGTCCAACATGGTTCAAACTGGTGATTCATTTAAGACTGTGTGGATTCTTTCCATCACCTCCAAAATCAAAAAGGTCACTGATCTGCAGGTGGAGGCTTATTTGCACCACAAACTGTCCTGGCCTTTGGTTGTGCAACTATTTTAATCTCCATTAATCCTCTAAAAAAACAACCTTCTGAACTCTTTCATAACTGTGGCATTAGACAAGGAATAATCCATCACTGAGATGCCTGGCTGTGGGACTGTGATTTTTATGGCATCGAAGAGATGGATTGCAATTTTATGGCTTATTATGATCATCTGTATCTATTATGCACAAACAGCTCTTAAAGGGGAGAAAGTAAACAGAATGAAGAGGGAGTCCTATGAAGATTGTTGAGACAACAAAATCGAACTCAAGGGAATGACTGACAGGACCAGTGTGCCCACAGGCTAAAGCAATGTTTCCCACCCACGGCAATTTCCAGGTGTGGGGACTTCAAATCCCAGAATTCCACAGCCAGGATGGCCTTAATGAAATTCTGGGAGCCGAAGTCCATGCACCTGGAGGTAGCAAAGGATGGGAAACCGTGCACTACAGTCTTGGAGGGTGCACCAAAAAGAGTCCATTCCATTCTGAAGGCTGGTTGGCATCAGTACATGGGGACTCTGAGACTGCCCAGATTCCAACTCCTATCAAGCACAGCTAATGGTCTTGAATGGCCAGTGGTCCAGAAGGATGGCAGGTGGAGTATCAAACAATACATTACCAGAGTGGAGAAGGCTGATGTAAGCAGGTTTGACTTAAATAGACTAAGGATAAAGCTTATGACCTTGCTTTTCCTCTTATCCATCTCTCTGTTGTCTTGCACTCATTTACATCAAAGGGGGGGGGGGGAGTTGCGAGTCTATGGTTTCTATTAGATTCCAGTTCCCAACAGCTCCAGCCAGTATGGCCAAGGATCGGGGATAATGGAATCCAATTAGATCTGAAGTTGAAGAATCCTATCTCATACTCACATTCAGGGCCACATTACACATTACTGTGTGAGGCTTGATGGTTTTTCAAACAAAAGCAGCAGGAACAAATTTAATCAGGACTGCGTGGGGCAGAAAGGGTGAAGGGGGTGATTGCTTACCCTCATTTTCTAAATCTCGTTTTATTTTTTTTTCCCCACCCTCTGTGGTTTACACAAAAATGGCACTGATGTAGTAAAATCACTATCAGGGGCCAAGTCAGAATGGATTCTCTTGCCTTCTCTTTTTTCTTTTTTGCATTTTTGGTGTATGATTTTTTAAAAGTATAAAAGGTGCATGAAGATAGTTGGGGGCTTAACCCACCAATTTTAGCATTTCCTTTTTTAAAAAATACCACCCTAGATCAACATGATCACAAATTTTGACAGCATGATCACAATGTGGGTGTTCTATCACTGGAGGTTTCAAGAAAAGCCTGGACAACCAATTGTCCAGAATGGTATAAAGATTCCTGCATGGGACAGAGGGTGGGACTAGAAGACCTCCAAGGTCCCTTCCAACCCTATGATTCTATGACTCTATGACTCTGTGAATCTATGATTTTCCAGCACAGTGAGAACTGCAAATATTTTGGATCTTGACAAGTATAATCCTAATGAAAACAGTTCCCATCCCCTAGGTGCTATTTACACTGGGAGGTAAACTCTCACTGGCATTAAACCCAGGCCATCAAAGCTGCCTTTTGGCATCCTTCCAGCTAAGAACCATCAAAAAAATGTCATCAATATGATTTTGCTGATAATCCTTTAAAACTCCTCAAGGTTTGGATTTCAGATTTATTTAATGCAAAATGTAAAACAATGGCCATGATTCCACCACCCCTTTGAAGTGATTTCATAGAAATAATAAAGCCTATCTTTGAAATGTGGAAATCTTCAGGATATGCACCCACTTTGGAGGGAAGATAAATGTGATTTCATTTTTAAGGGGAGGCCCTCCAAAAGCTCCCAGCAGGTTCACTGGCTTGTGGTCTACTTCACTCCCTGTTCTTCATTTATAATTCATCAAATGCTCAAAGTCCTCATAGGAGGGTGGACTAGCAGCCCAAAGGAAGTCTGATGCAGACAAAACGTGCCTGGGCCGTTAAGGTGGCAGAGATAAATCCTGGTTTAAATATTTAATTCAAAAAAAGCTAAGTATTTTCCCACCTAGTAAAAGATTGACACTACCTGCCCGTATTTCAATAGGATGAGCCTAATGTGAAAGATTAGCTGAAGGGAGAGGCAGATGGAATACCACTCAACTCCCTGAGATAGGCATCCCATATGTAGGCTACAAAATTCTTGGTGACCACTAGACAGTAACAAAAATACAGAAAACTCTAACTCTTCACTATCATCAACTGGTTGTCTGGACCATTGCCACCCAGATCTGGTATCCCTACCTTCGGAATTATTTTTCTGACCCTTACAGAGTTGCTGGTGAATTCCTTTTAATGGGAACATTGATTAAAGATGAAATTCAAGCATTTGTTTGAAGGGTCTTGCATGCTGGACAACCTGAATGGAAGGTCTTGAGAATCACTGCACTCTAGAGAATAAACGATCAGAACAGGCTGACAGAGAAACCCTTGCTCAGCTGTGTAGCCATGATCTTGGGGCTGGTCACTTCTCCTTTTAACCTGCTTCAGACAGTTCTTATAATTTTATTTTTATATCATTCCCTGCTGGTCTTTTTATTGTCGATTCTTTGTTTCAGGGCCTGCTTTGCCTGAAAGCTTCAGGAGGTTCAGTCCAAGTGCATTCTGAGGAATGGGTCAGGGAACAGATGATGGAAAGGCCCCTCTTTGCCAGAGTGGTTGAAGAACTGCTCCAAGTCAGAGTAGAGAATACAAGATAAATGGACAAACTTTCTCTCCTGTTTATAGGATGCAAGAGATTGATTCCTTTGTCCTTATAAAGCCTTCAGATGTACCTTTCTCTAGCAAAATCTACATAGCCAGAAAGAGCCCAGGATCTGATGATGCCAGGTATGTCCTGAGTTTTCTTCTCCAGATTTCCAGTCTGAGTTTACCATTCCCAGAACTGAGCAACCCAAAACCACCACCACCACCTCCAGCAATTTCTCAAAAGGAGAAATGTCCAGATGCAAGAAAGAAGGTCCATTCAGATTCTACCTCAGAGTGAACTGACAATGCATGCCACCATGCTGGATTGGGTTGGGTTAGCTGTGGGAACTAACAGGATCCAAGGCTGTAGAGCTTCTCTTAAAAAGCCACACCTCTGTCAACATGGTCATTTTTAAATTTTAGATTTAAAATGTATGCAACAGTAGCAATTAAGTCAACCATTTTCCACCTGCTCAACCAGATATGTGTACTTCAGCTCCCAGAATTCTCAGCAATGGCCATGTGGGCTGGGAGAAGTGGGAATTTAAAGCAATATATATGGAGAATCCTCAGATTGAAGAAGCTGAACTAGGTCACCTATAGTTAACACATCCTCCCTCACATCATTTCCAGAACATTCACCTCCCCCCCAAAATGTTCTCCATAGGTATGTTGAGAATATGGCTGCTACGGTAATAATATATCTCATGGGAGGAATAGCTCATTTGCTGTGACAGCTCCTAATGCATTGTTTTTCTTGTATTCGGAAATAATGAAGGATTACGAATAAAGCATAAAAAATAATTGCATGCAAGACCTGAACAGGTGCACTTAATGCTTAATAAAGGCTCATTATAGTTATTTTTAAGATTATCTTTCTTTTTCTGGGTAAAATAGTTATGGAAAAAACATAAAAACAGCTGATGAGGATTTATTTCTTATATATCCTGGTTGGCAGCAACTCACTGAGTCTGAAAGGACTTATGGAAAATGTTCCAGTGGTGGGAACTGTTACAGCTTAAGTTCAAATGCAAGGGCCTGCACTACACAGCTGAAGTCTGCAGTCCTGCATACTACTGAGGTTTTCAATATCCCCTTGACTTCAATGGAATGCAAAGCCACTTAACTCCATGCAGGATTGCAACCAGAATTGGACTATTCAGATGGGTTGGTTAGGTGAATTGAAGATGGCAGAGGATTTCACTGCATCAAGAAAGCCATGCCAGACCCAGCCCAAGAACAACAGAGAAACAATCCAACCAAATTCAATTATTTTATTGCTTACACCATAGAGACGGAATCTTGCCAGACTAAATCTGTACTACGCTGACCTAATGGATATGCCCTGGGAGATTCTAGGGAGTGGCTATTCTAAGTCTCTTCCTCTTCCATGTTCCTGCTCTGGACTGTGTTGCCTCTTACCTCCCCCACTTTCCTCCTGGAATGTGCTCCCTCCTTCCTGAGATCCTGGTTCCATCACAAGCGGTGAGTCCAGGAGAGGGGACAAAACATTGTTTCCATTCGTGGTTCCTCGACTTTTCTAAACTTGTCTGATTTGGACAGCTGGGACAGAGGCAGAGATGAGCAACTTTTTGGTCAATGGAAGCTGCACATTTTTTAGTATTGTTGCCAGCGGTGGCAAGCTGTATTGTGCTGGTAAATGGGGTCAAATATTGGGGGTATATTTTTATATTATGGAGGTTACTTTTAAAATATTGGTTCTATGTATATAAAACAAATCCAGAACAAATATAGTTTTTCGCTTTAATTTTTAAGCTGAACTAGAACTGTGTTATCATGCTGTTGGGATTTGGAGCTTGCTGCCAGATTTCAATAAAACAATGGCTGGAGGCTGCAAAAAAGAAGTTAATTGTCCTTTTATTCGTTGTAATCTTTGGTAGATGCTTTCAAGCTAACCCTCCTCCTCCTCCTTCTTCCTAAGCAGTCCCCCCTCCCTTATCCTGCCCCATCCCTTCTTCCTTTTGTACCCTACCTTTATTATTAGTAGTATCATAACCCGGGAAGACAGAACAGTCTCTCTGGTTTGATTGTAAGCCACAGTAACGAGCAGGAGGAATAACCTTGAGGACAGGAGGAAGAACCGCAACCAAGGCAACAGTCAGATAAATGAAATCTGAGTCCGAGGCAGAGATGTAATTTGAGAAAGCAACTCAGATAGGCCCCTCCCTAGTTTCCATGGAAATAAAAGGAGGGAGGGGGAGGCACATTCAGACTTGCAAGATTGTGTTTCTGTTACCTTAGAATAAAAGTAGCATTAGCATTCATCACTCTGGTTTCCTAGTCTGGTCTATCTTTAAGGGCTCCCAGCCACTGAGAACCTCTTCAAGCAGTGTCTAAATGCTTTCAATAAAATTCTAATATTAACCCCCATTCCAGATGTCTACTTCCTGCTGGCCCTTATCCTATATAAGCAAGAGGGCAATTTAATCACCTTCAAGGAGAATCAGGATATAAGATTACCCCTAGATGGGGGGAAAACCAAAGAAGTTCAACTGAGTGTAAGGTGTTGGCTAGGCAAGGCACTAACTACTCAGAGAATGGGTGGCCACTAACGAATTATGTGCTGACAAGGAAAGCTGACAACAGGAAATGAAATAAAACTCTCACAAAGTGTATGTGTTGGGGAGGGGGTAGAATTAAAACTGTAGAGGCTGAGGTTGAGAAGAAAAACCACGGAAAAAATAGGAAGCAAGAATTCTCAAAGGAACCGGGAAACCTATTGTAGAGTGGATGATTGGAATATTGTTTTGAAAAGCTGTGAAAGAAAATTCAGTCGTGGGGGAGAAGGAGAACATATAACAGAGGAAAAGGCGCATGATGGCGAGTCAAAGGCCATGCTGACGACTGACTGCGAAGCAGACGAAAGGTTTGGACACCACACAGGGAATTAAATTAACAGCCAGCATTGGTAGGGTAACTCCAGGGATTAACTAGGATGTTTTAATAAGAAAAGGAAAGGTGAGAACAAAATGAGGGTTGACAGTAATTGGGGGTGAGGGGGTGGGAGAAGGGCAGAAAAAGTTCTCACTATTTGATTAGAGGAAAATCTACAAAGAAGATTCTGTCTTTCTAAAGACGAGTCAGGGACATTTTCTCTCATCTCTCTCCTTTTTATTTTAAACCTCACCTTTGTTTGCTCTCTTTGATTATTATGTTTTACATCTATGTGTGAATGTGTGTATGTGGGTGTGGGTACTTGAGTGCCTAAGATGGCAAGGATGCTTGTGACCTAACCCTAAGGCTTTTTGCAAATGTTCTCAACCTGCAAAAACATGAAGAGAAGCTCTCCGATTCAAGGGAATTTTCAAAGCTCCTTTGACATTGCCCTTACTTTCCATTAGCGATAGTCAAGAGATCACGGGCTCTTTAGACAATTCCTCTAAAGTTCTCCTAGTGGCCTACCTTCTTAGTAGGGATAGATGGCATCAGAACAGTCACTCTGCTCGGTGGTTACTTTGGCCCTGAGTTTCAGGAACACAAAGATGGCAATCACCATGGCAGCTATCAGTAAAAAAGGAACAGTCCGTAAACTAACATGGGCTACCACAAATATCACCAGTGATATAGACCCTGGTATTGGTGGAAACAATGGGTCTAGTGATCAATCCAGCTTAATGTTATTCTTTCTGCTTTATTACTGATGGGGCATCATTGTTCAGATACTTCTTCCTTATGAGTGTTTTCAGCTGTTCTGCATTCACTGACAATGTCCTCCTCATGGGCTTGGGGGTTCTGAGTTGCCTTCAGAATCAGAGGCATTGGCTGTGGGGTCTGAAGGAATCAGTTCTGTCATTCATTTGGGTTTGAAAGCCAAGTGAGCGGGGCACCTCTGCCTTTCTCCCTCTCTTTCTCAATTGTGAGGATTTATCCAAAGGGGTTGTGACAACAGTAGTAGATGCTCCATTGTGCTATATATATATGCAAAATAACTCGCATAATTGTTTATGAGCGTGGGTGTAGCAATTTGAACATTCTGTGAAGGTGTAAGCTTCATAATCACTGTTGTTTCATGTACATAACTTAATTTGTGGACATTTGTGGCTAAATGTATGATAATAGATCAAACAAGATCACTCTTTCCTAATTAGAGAGAGCTTTTTATAGTGATTAAAAGTAAAGGAAATGCCGTCTTGGGAGAACTAAACTAAAAAGAGGCATGGGGGTCTCCTGGAGTCAAGGCTAAGCAGAGCTTGAGAACTGTCTTCGAAATTTCAGTTCAAAGCGCTAAGGATAAACAGAGGTGTTTCATGCATTAAGCATCTCCCCAAATGAAACACACTTTGGCACAGAAACCTGTTCTAAACATTGACAAACTTCTGGAAGAGCGGAGAACTTGTAGATTTTGTTCAGATGTGGGATTTGAGCTGAATGCAATATTAGTATTTTCAAAGAGAAGCGTTGCAAGGGAAGATCAGGACATCATGCCTGGTTGCTGCTGTCAGCAGGCTGTGTTCTCAACTCCTGCAGGGACTGGCTTTAAATGTTCCAAAGTTCATAGAATGCCAGCCAAATCAAGGTGCCACGTGACTTGATTTTACAGCTGGTGATACACAAATAGCAATATCCTGGTGCTCATGTAGGCTTTGCCAATGATTATAAAGTCACATCTCCCCTCTCTCGGTTTAACTGAAAGGGAGGCGAAAGCATCAAAATGTTTGTAGCCTTCACAAGACAAATTAAAGCTGGGGGTTTGAAATGGTAAGCTAAGATCCACAAGTAGATTATGCTGAAGGCTACATTCAATGAAGCCGATCTCATGATGCACAGCTTTTCAGCTTATAATGCCATAGTCTATTTGGGGGCAAGACTCTCTGGCTTTTTACTTGCAATTTTCTCAAAGAATATTAAAGACTTCCATATAAACTTGGTCTTGCCTGCTCTTGCCTCTGTGTCTTAACCCAGTATGGAAGAACTTGTCAGATTTGTACCTGAATAATAATAATAATAATAATAATAATAATAATAATAACAACAACAACAACAACAACTATTATTATTATTATTATTATTATTATTATTATTATTATTATTATTATTATAGTTGGTCACACAGTCAGCCAGATGTTTAGAATGGATTTGGCATTTTTGTCCACCTATCAAGTCCTTCCCAAGAACCTGGGATAGGCAGATGTTGTTGGATGGTGTTAAAGGTATTTTAGCAGGATATAAGCTGTTCCAAGTAAAGCTGCCTCGTGCAATTGACTGATGTGATTTCATCAATGTTGATGGTCTTCAAGTGGTGCTCCAGATGTTTTGGGATTGCACCCAAGTTGCCCATTACTACTGGTACTATCTTTGCTTTCTTTTCTCATAGTCATTCTATTTCTATTTGCAGGTCTTTGTATTTTGTGATTTTCTCCAGTTCTTTCTCTTCTATTCTACTGTCTCCAGGTATTGCAATGTCCACTATCCAGACTGTTTTGTCTTTCTTATCAACAGTTGTTCAGTCTGGGGTGTTGTGTGGCAGGTGCTTGTCTGTTTGGATTCTAAAGTCCTGGAGCACTTTAGCTTCTTCATTTTCTGTTACTTTGTCTGTTTTGGGGTCTTGCTTGCAGGCAAATGGTATTTCTTGCAGATCTTCCAATGCACCATTGTTGCTACTTTGTCATGCCATTGTTCATCGTCAGTCTGTGCGATCTTCCTGCAGCAGCTGACTAGGTGGCCCACTGTTTCTTCAGCTTCTTTGCAGAGGTGGCATTTGCTGTCTGTTGCTGTCTTCTCGATTCTGGCTTTAGATACATTTGTTCTTAAGACTTGGTCTTGTGCAGACAGAATTAGCCCCTCTTTCTTCAGCTTTCCTGCTCTTAGCCATTGCCAGGTCTTGTTGTTATCTGCTGTGCCTGCTAGTTTGTTTGTATACTGGCCATGTAATACAATGATGATGATGATGATGGTGAAGATGATGCAGTGGTGAGGTTAAGACTCACTTTTGCACCATTGCATACAGGGGATATCCTCAGTCCCTGTTGTGCTGATCTAGATCATGTCACTTCAAGAAGTAGAGAGGAAAGTAATAAACCCCATGTCTCCTTGGTAGCAGCTGGAAGGATTAACCTAACAAGCCCAGTCATCCCCAGATCTTGTGCAGCCAATGAAGATGAGTAAATTGGGTGGTTTGGGGAGATGGTTGCAGGATCATGCCAATAGAACCATAAAGTCCAGCCAAAAAAATAAGCCCACTGAACTGCCTCCATTACCCAATGAAGACGGGTATATTACCAGATTAATACACTAACCAAAGGGCCATCCCTATTCAACTGGGATCCAATGCAGATTTTTTGTTGTTGTTGTTCAGTCGTTAAGTCATGTATGACTCTTTGTGACCCCATGAACCATATCGCGCCAGGCCTTCCTGTCCTTCACTGCCTCCCTGAGTTTGCTCAGTTTCATGCTCATTGCTTCAGTGATGCTATCTAACCATCTCATCCTCTGCCGTCCTCTTCTCCTTTTGCCTTCAATCTTTCCCAGCATCAGGGTCTTTTCCAAAGAGTCCTCTCTTCGCATTAGGTGACCAAAGTATCTGAGCTTGAGCTTCATTATCAGTCCTTCCAATGAGCAATCAGGGTTGATTTCCTTTAAGATTGACTGGTTTGACCTCCTAGCAGTCCAGGGGACTCTTAAGAGTCTTCTCCAGCACCACAGTTCAAAGGCATCAATTCTTCGGCGCTCAGCCTTCTTTATGGTCCAGCTCTCACAGCCATACATTACTACTGGAAAAACCATAGCTTCCAATGCAGACTGCAACATTAAAACTTCGTAACTGTCACTCGGAGTGCACTGATGCCAGGTGGTTCCTGCTCACACCTGGCAGAGGATCCAATTGTGCCCTTTTTTAAAAAAATCAAAAAGGGGGTGTCCACTGAGTAAGGTGTCATGTGAAAAGGCAGGGAGCAGACCCTATAAATGTCACCCTTGCTCTGCAAATGTTTTTATGGCATTTAATTGCGAGTGAAAGGCCTTAAAGGATGACAGTGCTTCACAGCAGCTCCTTTTTTATTTCGACTCCATTCCAAGTTCCTTTCCTGCCAACCTCCTCGAAAGAGTTGTTCTTTGCACATCCTATTTTTCCCAATCCCATGATTTATTTAACTCAATCATGGTTGAATAATAATTTGCTCCTTGCATTAATTAGGCTTTCAAAGGTATATCAGTGTAATACTTTACACTGAGATTATATATTATTTTACTTATTCGTAATTGCTTTCCATTTATTGCATTTACTGTATGTGGTGTGTGCGATTAATCATTTATTACAGTTAGTTTCATTCCCATCCTTCTCCTTCCATTTTTGTAAATGTGAAGTTCTTGGGATGTGAATGAGAAATGGTGAGCTAATGGTAAAATTGGGGGACTTCTACAGGAAACGTCTATTGCTACGATGTCTGACTTATAAAAGACAGCGATTTCCAATCCATTCAAGTCTGGAGGAAGAAATTGTGAGAACGGGTTTAAAAATCTACGGGTTTAAAAACACTACGGGTTTAAAAATCATCTGGCCATTGTTAGCATCTGGACATCAGACTAAACAATTCAGCAGATCATCTGAACAGTTTTACTGACTATAAGAAAATACATTCCTATTTAATATCAAACATCCAGTCACATCTCTGGGGGGTGGGGTGGCCACAGAGGTTACAGAAAAGCCCTGCCCCTTTTCTCGCTGTGTTGCAACATCACTTCACCCCCCCACCCCAAAGGCGTGCAGCTTGTGGCACCACACAGGAATGCCACCTTTGTCACTGTGATGAAAGCAGAAGGATCCTGCAGCCACAGACACCAACGCTACAAGGATGTTGCAGCCTTATGTTGTTTTTTGGAAGCTGGTGTCCAGAGTACGGAACATGGCCTTGATGGAAATATGCAAGAACCATTGCCTAGTCAAAGCGGGGGCTGAAACCATTGTTAAGTCCTGGGAAACAAGATAATATTCAGAATTCAGATTCACTGGAGTATAAGGTGTATGGGGAGGGGGGCGGGTCCAGCACAATCAGACTTACAAGATGCTGTTATTATAGCCCATCTCAAGAGAAGTGATTCTAGTCTTCCCGTGGAATTGATTTTCTGGTCTGGTCTTCCTTGTGGGGCTGACAGCCACTCAGAGTCATAACGGATGGGGGCAGTCTATAAATTTCACAAATGAATGAATGAATGAATGAATGAATGAATGAATGAATGAATGAATGAATGAATGAATAAATAAATAAATAAATGAGTCCCCCTGCCAATTAGCCTATACACATTTTATGCAAATGGAACTCCTCTTTTTCTGGTGTTGCATCTGCTGTCTTCATTCCCCCCTTAGTGACTTACAGCTAGAGTCCTCTAACCATCATGCTGCTAGTGCCACAGTCCTGGGACATAATGTTCTTGAGCTTCCTTCATGGGGGGGGGGGGTCCAGAAATGTACTTGTGCTGGCAACCCTCTCCCATCCAAGCACACTCTCCCGCTTCCCCATGCTCCCTCTGTGTAAGTGGCAAAGACACTTGAGAAGATGAGAGGGCACTTTTCCCTCCCCTTTCTCCATTCTTGCCCTCTATTATCCTTTTTGCACAAATAGCTGTGCACTGTGGCACACTCCCTCCCCTGTGATGGGGAATGTCGTTCTTCCAAAGGTCGGTATCGATTGCAAGAGAGGTGAAGAAAGAGTCAGCTCCATTACATTTCATGATTGCTTCCTTGCTACAGCTAGCATGCTTTTATTTTGATTTATTTATTATTCATTACATTTATTTATGACATTTACATTTCTTGGTTGGGTGGATTAATTAAAAGATTTCGAGGCCACCTTTAAGGCTGAACATTCCCAGGGAGATTTACCTAAATGGAGAAAAAGAGTAATGAAATAAACATCACAACTGAAATGCCGAACAAGCTGAAATACACCTCCCAAATGCTAAAAGCTCAGTTCCAGTTGAAATATGAGGCAGAATGATCAGCCACGTTTGGGGGGAGAGTTTGTGTGAGTGACGGGAATAAATTCAAGAGAATAAATTCTACCTTTCTCCCCAAAAGTTAACAGAATGGTGTGATTCTTCTTTCTACTCATTTCCACATATTTTCAATACAAGAGCAGGTAACTTGATATGACTATCTACCCCCAAAATATTTTCTTAACAATATACTTAGCAACTTAGCTAGAGAGGGTAGGGAAGGAGAGATTTAAATAAAGATGGAGCTATCGTGAGCCTGTTCTATATTTCATTTCATTTATGCTAATTTGGGTACCAACGGCACCTACACATCCCATCAGTTGAAGTTTTGGATAGTGTACAACAAAGTAGAATAAGACAATGAGAGATACACCAGAAATAAAATATTATATGAAGTAATATAGTAAGAAGTTTGGGTTTCTCTCAACATAAGGCTTTCATATGTTAGATTTTGCCTGATCCATTATAATAAAGATAAACTTTCTTAAATGAGGTAGAAACTCCTGGCTTTATGGATGTTATATATATTTCTTTCAATCTCTATCTCTCCTATTATGATGAAGAAGTTTCAATGAACTGTTTGCCAAAGATGGTGAAAAGTATAGCTGGTTTTCCAACATATAGCAGCCTCAGGGGTATTTGTCAGTAAGTCAGTAAGGACTTTTCCCCATCATCCCATCCTTAATCATTCACTTGATTCGAGGAGGAAAACCTCTCTCTCTCTCTCTTTTTCTCTCCTTCCTCCCAGAGGAGAAAGAAAAAAAGAAAAGCCTGCTGACCCCTCATACAAGTCCTTCTAAACATGGAGGCGAATATGTGTAGCTCAGGGTTGAACTGTGGAGTCCTTGGGGTTCTCTGAGCTTGGTTCTTTTCTTGCAAATGTTTCATTACCCAGCTAGGTAACATCTTCAGTGCTGATGAAACATCTTCATGTTACCTAGCCAGGTAATGAAACATTTGCAAGAAAAGAACCAAGCTCAGAGAACCCCAAGGACGCCACCTTCTAAACATCTCCATCAAAGAGTCAAAATGTAGAGGAGTACAGAGATAGCCTTGAAGAAGATACTCAGCAGCTATTAGGAAAACATGAACTTAACCTGGAAAAACAAGAAGGGGATGAGGAAGAAACTCAAGCTAGCCCTGCCTGACTCTCTTTAGTATAATATGAAAGGGTGGCAAAATACTGTCAGGCTTTCAAGATTCTGTGGAATCCATGGTGCTCTCTGAGCTTGGTTGTTGGCTTGCAGATGTTTCATTACCCAGCTAGGTAACATCATCAGTGGTAGTGAGTGTGGGGTTTGCTCCTTGTTTATACACAGTGGCTTGCCCTGCCAGTGTTGGCAGGGCTGTGGTTTTCTCCTTGGAGAAACCACCAACCACCTTGGAGAAAACTACCAAGGAGGAAACCACCTCACCTCACCAACACTGGCAGGGCAGGCTACTGCACATAAACAGGGAGCAAACCCCACACTCACTAGCACTGATGGTGTTACTTAGTTGGGTAATGAAATGTCTGCGAGCCAACAACCAGGCTCAGAGAGCACCAAGGACTGCACAGTTCAACCCTGAGCTACATGCAGATATTCTCTTTTATTTCAGGATTCTGTTATTATAGCCTATATCAATGAAGGAGTGTTCTAGTACTTCTTGTGTTTGTTTCTTGACCTGGTCTATTTTGAAGGGCTGACACAAAGCATATTAGTGACATGGAAGGAATCGCTTAGAAAGAAACCATCCTGCATAGGTATCCTTTTGGAAAGCCCAGGTTTCATTGACTTTTGCCAATCCCACCATGGGGCTAACCATCTGTATCAGTGTTGCCCAAACGTGGCCACTTTAAGATGAGTGGACTTCAACTCCCAGAATTCCCCCAGCCAGCCATGCTGGCTGGGGAATTCTGGGAGTTGAAGTCCACTCATCTTAAAGTGGCCACGTTTGGACAACACTGATCTATATGTTATGTTAGAAATTCTAAAAGAAACAATAGGAGAGGATGTATCCCAGGTTGTAATGGAGATCTTGAGAAAAGATTAATGTTCTCAAAGCACAGAATAATGGCTTTTAGAGGGCACATATTGAGACTATACAAGAAGTGGAAGTATTTCTGATCTGTTGCAGTTCCATGCATGGATTCTTTCTGACAGATGTTGAATGAGATTTCTGACACTGATGGATTGGATTTAAGGGGGTCATGTTTGAGTCAGGAACTCTGTGCTTCTAAATGTGATTGGCCCTAAGGCAATTTTGGATCATAAAAGGGAAGGTGTTCCATAAAGCGTTGAAGACATGATTGTTCTCCTAGGCCTTAGGGTGAGACAGATGGGGCCTCTAGGTATGTTTGTTATTTTTGTTTTCTGTTTGTATATTGTGCCCAGATGCCATCTTGTTTTGGGTTTGTTCTGGTTTCTATGTTATTATCTGTGAACCGCCCAGAGTCAGTTGGAGTTGGGCAGTGTCCAAACAGAAATAAATAAATAGATAAATAAATAAGGCATTTTTGCTGATTTTTACTAAATGACAGCTTTGGGTCCCAAGAACTGTGGAGGAATCCATAAAAATAGCATCCTTCTTACACCTACAGAACAATGGTAGAGAGAGCTACCATCAGGCCAGTATCTGTTTTACTTCTTATCCTTCAAACAGTGATTTAAAAAGAAATTGAAATGTTTTGGAAATGTAATTTTATCCCATCATCCTCAGGTCCTAATTTAAGGGCTAAGAATCTTCAGAACTGAGATAGTGGGGAGTAAGTGTGACTATGAAATGTCCTCATCACTATGATGAAACTGACCCAAAAGGTCCTACTAGTTGTCCTGTGAAAGAAACCATCTTACCATCTGAATGCTAAATTTAAACTTCAGAAGTCATTTGTTCCTCACCATCCCTCACCTATTCCTGCTTGTACTTCAAACTTAGCTTGTTTCGCTGCTTCAGAAAAATGAGTGCAAAGTTTTTTTTATTTGTTTTCAAAAAAAGGCATCTTTGAAACAAAATCGAAGAAGAAATATAATAGCCAATGTGAGTTAATGAAGACATCTTCACTTACGGTCACAGAGTGAAGCAAGAGAGAGGAAAGTATGGGCTGTTATTTTATTTTATAACTTGCAATGGGCAATTTTGTATACCCGCACACATATAGATATCTTAATGTTAATATAAATAACACAATGATTAAATAGAGAAAGAGAGAGACCAGTACCAAACAATATATTTCAAAATTATAACCAATCCAATAAGGGCAATCTTAGTTGAAAAACATGACTAAACAAAGCATCATAAAACCAAGCGACAGTAAAAACAAGACTGTCATTAATAAGAAGACTAGGAAGATTGTCTAAATACAATAACATAAAAGTGAAATCTAACCATCTAAGGTAATAAAGAGTAATACAAATATAGAATGCAAAAGGGCAAGTGGCTTGGAGATGAGTATTAATAAAATGGATGGTGATGATGATGATGACGACGACATCACGACAACAATGGAAATGGGGGGGGGGGGGATCTGGATAAAAGTTACAGTTCCATGGCTGTGCAATGCTTCTTCACCGACTAGGAGTAAAATCAAGTCCTCCTCCTTCCATCTGTCTCATTGTATTGGAAAGAACAGAGCAAAAGCTGTCAAAACATCCTTTCTCCACCATTTGCTGATACAAGGGTCACAGCTGTCTTTCACCCATTAAAGATAATTCCAGCCTTTGTCAGTGACTGTGTTCTCTTTCTCTGCCTCTCCCTTCTCCCCTCCCCTTTTAGCTTTTCCTCCCCTCTCCTCTAAGTCTAACATCTAACCTTGTCAGGAAACTTAAATATACTGCTTGTTGCCATAAGAAATATGGAAATTATGAAAGGACTGAAGACTTTCACATCCATTTTCCCATGAAGAAGAGACAGAGTTATATTTAATAATAATTTGACATCAAGTGTGTTGTGGGAGATTTTATCCTCCACAGGTGGGAATATTTATCCTTCCTTTTGTGGCTCCCCTCCATCAGAGTGGCTAGCAAGAGAGCTGAATCACTGATCCATTTATGAAGACTCCGATCTTCTACCTCCTTTCCTAGGAATCCGTCTCCATGAATTCAAAGGAAATCATTTCTGAGTAGATACTGCAGGATAGTCCCCAGAGGGTTTTAACCAGACTTGAACCCAAGTGATGAAGCTCAACCTAGCTTGAGGTTTATAGGAAGGGGGGGGGGGGATCTTAGTGGGGATTTAGGCTTGGAAGAATCCAGAGGAATTATACTGAAATTTCCTGTGGTCCAGCATATGTAACTTTGAGGAGCTGTGGGCACCTCTGGAATTTTGAAAGCATGTAGATATGAGCATTGACAGGCACAACTTAGTCAACATTGTACATTCATTTATCAGAGACAAACCAGCATTTCTCTCATGCCAACAGGACTTTCAAGAGGACCAAAGAAATGGTTGCAAATAAAAATGATGCTAGAGGCTGGGGTTTGGGTTCACAAAATACCCCTTCCTTTTTTTATTGTCAGTCTTTTAATAAAAAATCAAATATGACAAGGAACCTAGTGGACATCATGGAAGGTGGCTGTGGACACTCTGTGGACACTATATTTTTTATTTTATGCCTTCAGGTCATTGTTGACTCCTGGCAACTGTCTAGACTAGTTCCTACAGTTTCCTTGGCAAGATTTTTGGAAGTCGTTTGCCATTGCCTTCTTACTAGGGCTGAGAGAAAGTGACTGGCCCAAGGTCACCCAGTTGGTTTCATGCCTAAGGTGGGTCTAGAACTCACAGTCTCTTGGTTTTAGCCTGCTACTTTAACCACTACACCAACTGGCTCGATGTATAAGATAGGCAGTCCTGTAAGTTTTCTAAAAGCAAAACAAAATAAAAATAAAATAAAGCCATAATTTCCTTCTTGCAAAGAGTTGCAGACTTGTTTCCTCCTTAAAGATTTCCTGCCAGTTTCCTCTTTAACTAGAACTCTGTAAGTGCCTAAAATAGGGGAAAGTTTTATTCTCCTCATTTTTTTTTCTTTGGCTAGTTTGCTGGGCAAGGAGGGGGGTTATACGAGGGAAGGAAATCACTGAAATCTGTAGCATTTATCTTTAAATTTGCAAAGAGTGGAGTCAGCATTCAAATTTCCTAAGATTTTTCCTCCCACACAAAAAGTGTGAAGTAGCAAATTACAGATGATATCTTTCTGTAAATTGCCAGTTCCATTTCTGACAGATGTTCGATATGCAATGATACACCCGCTTTGATGAATCCCCACCAACTCAACCAGCTTGGACAGGATTCAAAGGCCATTTCTGGTTATTATTGCTTCTCTCCCCTACCCCAAAGAACAAAGGCTTTTAGCCTGAAAAAAGAAAAATGGGACTCAGTAATGAGGCTGACCAGATATGCAAAACACAAACAAAAGAGATTAAATATAGCAAGGGTAATGGCTTATGAGATCAATATTCATCGCTAGTGCATCAGCTTTGCCATTTCATGTGCTTAGCCAGGCAAAGGGAACATTAGTGATGTTATCACCATGATTTCATCAGGAATATTCATCAGCCAAAATACTTGGGAAATTTAAATTTAGACATACATTTCACCCCATAATTCACACACATATATAAACGTTTGTATAGCTTCTTCTTGAAGCAGTCATAAAAGGTGGTAGATTCACCATGCTTGCCTCTTCCCAGACTATTTAGATGGTGATAGTTATTGACGTCCTTCAAAATAGAGGGTTATCGTGTCTTCCAAATGGAAACTCAGACTTCTGCCCCAAAGTCTAGCCCAGGGTTCCTCAACCTCAGCAACTTTAAGATGGATGGACTTCAACTCCCAGAATTCTGGGAGCTGGCTGGGGAATTCTGGGAGTTGAAGTCCACCCATCTTAAAGTTGCTGAGGTTGAGGAACCCTGGTCTAACCCTAAGGACCTCCCTGCCTCCAAATAAACACATGGAGTGGTGGAAAGATAGGGTACAGATTCAATATATACATTAATCAGATCTTCTGAATTTGGACAGGCGCTGGAGAGACCAGGTTCTAGTCTCTCTTCTGCCCCAGAAGCTCCCAAGGTCCAACTCAGCCCAGACTCACTCACAAGGGGTTGTGGTAGAGAAAATAGAAGGAAGGGAAACCCCTGAACAAAAGCTGGGCTATAAATCCAACAAACCATTACCCCACTGATTAGCAGCCCAACCCCTGCCCCAAGACTTATCTTAATGAGACTGTGCTTTTCAAATTAAAAAAACAAAAACACAACCTTTAGCCAACAAGCAGGAGATACATTCAATAAATAAACATTTTCCACAACGGCTATTAACCTCCCCCTCCTTTAAAACTGTATTAAAAAAAACCTTTACCAAGAGGGGGGGAAAAACGGAATAAAGTCATTAAGCTGAAAAATGGGCAATCAAAGAAGCAATTGCATTCAGCAGATGGGAAAGCAGCAGGTGCCATTCTGATGGGAGTTGGCTTGCCATCACATGCTTTCCACAATGATGCAAGTTGACAGGGAAGGGAATTAATCTGTCAGTGAACAGGCACTTTCTGTCCATTAGCTTGCTTTTGATCCATCCATGCAAGCTCCTGGCTGTTCAATACCTGCGTCCATTCCTCCTTCCCACCCTGCAGAAGGACATGCACGGCACCCTGAAAGCAAAACAAAATTTACCCCAAAACAGAAGAACCCATCGTTCTGAACCTTGCGTGACAACAGCTGAGCCCAAGTGACCTGCCAAGCACCATCCTGCACGAATAGAGGTATGAGTGGCCGAGTAAACATTTCTCCACCCTAGCTTGGGATTTTAGATTTCAGCCCATGAATAAGTCATGGGAGTGCAGATACTTGGAATACATTAGAAAAAAAGCATGTTGGCTGGAACCTCTTGGATTAGACAACGGGATGGGGAGAACCTAACGATGGGAGGAGAATATTAGTGTATTTCTCAGTCCAATGCACAAGGCAAGATGAAGAAACTCTTCTTCTTCTGGTGGTGTTTTTTTTTCCATGGAGGAAAGGTCTTAATTACACCTTACACACCCTCCAAAGCTGAAACATGAGGCCAAAACTGTACTGTGCTACAGTCTGACATCAAACATCTTGAAAATGTTCTTCTCCCCTGAAAGAGGCCTCTGTTTTTCTAAATCATTTTCAGGATGTCATCTGAATCTCTTTCAAGTTTACACTTTTGTTGTGGGGGGCACCAGGTGTAGACTATCCATCACCGGCAGGCTACTTGCACTTCCTGATCTGAAATATCCCCATAAGACAAATCTCCTGACACCTTCTCTTGGGACTTGATGGAAGCCCAGGAGACTCTAGACTGCCAGAAAGGTATACCACAAGTCAGAACATTCATGTATCCTGTAGCCACCTTGTCACTGAAAAGGCCAAGAATGCTTTTACGAATTCTACCATTTCTTTTCCCTTTTGCTAAAGAGAGGAAGACAAATTGAATGAGGATGGTTGAAAAATGCAGAATAAATGTTTAGCACATTACTGTTAAGAACTCCCCTTCCCTTTCCTCAATGGATTTTATGTTTGTCCATTGGATGTTATGTTTGTCAATGTGGGCCACAGTTTTCAACCACAAAGTATGCATCAGGAAAATATGGAACACTCAATGATTTCCCTTCTCCCCTACACCTCCCCCAAATCCTTTTGGCTTTCACTGAGTGGCCATCTGTGAAGGTTGGTGTTTTAGCTGTTTGGCACTGTGCTGATCAGAATGACCATTGCAAGTATTAGACTTGGCAAGACTGCAGTGACACACTTTCATTGCATTACATCCAAGAGGATGTTTTCTGAGATATAAGCATTGGGCCCCAGTTACAGGAACAAATGGTAGAGACAACTATAGACCAGAACATTTGTAGCTGTTTGTTCTATCTGCTCTATTTATATTGTTAGGGCTGGGGATTGGTAGAATCTTAAAAGATGGATTCTTCTTTCTTATTTTAACATCATGCTCAAATCCAGAATAAACCAGCATTTTATCACTTTTCTTTTTATAGGGGCCAACTAGTGTACATCATCATCAAAAGATTTTGAGGATCAACATATAAGCTTGGGAGTCAGAAACAGTGGCATCTGAGGGATGAAGTATAGTTAATTCAGAGTTCTTAATTTTCTTTTTCAATGACTGACATTTTCCATGATTGCCAAAGCTTAGGGGATGATTTGATTCTTACCTAAAGCCTTCTGAGATTTTGACTGACATTACCAAAATGAGATAGAGATAGAGATAGAGATAGAGATAGAGATAGAGATAGAGATAGAGATAGAGATAGAGATAGAGATAGAGATAGAGATAGAGATAGAGATAGAGATAGAGATAGAGATAGAGATAGATAGTGGTATCTGCATCGTGGACTACCTATCATTGTAGACAAGTAAAAGTTCAGGATCACAGCCTGGAAATCATTGTGACAAGCACGAACCATCAGTTGGATCAAAAGAAAGTTTTGAATAATCTAGGTTCCCATTTCAAAACATGCAAGGCAGAAGACTCTAAGAAAGCAATTGCTGTCCTGTATCAATTGTCTATAGTATTAGTTGCCCAGAGGTATACAGTTTCAGAATATAGAAGATCCATTCGTTGCAGTAACTGTTGACCAACCACTCCTCACTGAATTTTTCTAAAGCACATAAGCAACTGGCTACCATCATGTCCTATGCCCACAAATTCCAAATATGTGCTATTTGATAAGGACGTGGGTAATATGCTACATGTAATTACCTTCCACATCCTGAAACAAGATTTTGGGACATCTAATTAAGCATCTCATAGTGAGTTCCTGCATGTGAATTCCTGCATGTGAACTGCAGATTATATTCCTTCCCTTTTTTTAAAAAAAGAGATGAATTTAATACCCTTAAGATATAAAGAATTTCTGCACAAATGTTTTGACATTTCAGTATATAGGTTTTATTTATATCTAGTATATAAATACATACATACTTAGACACACGCACACCTACAACCTAAAAAAATACCAAATGCCATCTGAATCAGATGTATTTATCTTTTTTAAATTATATCAGACATTAAGATGTTTTCTATTATCCTTAACAGTTAATAACAATTATTATTTCCCACAAAATGAATGTTAATAATACCAAATATATAAAAATGGTGTACTTTTCCTCTGTAGTCCTAGACAGCTTTTCTTAAGCAAGTGCCCACCAGATGTGTTGGACTAAAACTCCAATTTTCCATCAGCAGTGACTACCTCAATGGATCTGGAGTCAGTGCTACTGGAGACCAAGAAGTTGGAGAAGACCTTGGAAATATATGAGAGATTTGTTTAATTTTATTTATTTAGGGTCCCAGAGCAATGAAATACTGACAAATAAAAAACACAGTACAGACTTAGTTGCAGGAGATATCTACAATGGCTTTTGAGGGCCATTGACAGAAGTGTAGACATTGTGACCTTCCTACATGTTTCCGATTCATTCAGATGGTTGCCCTTTAAGAACACATCATTCTATAAATCCCCATGTTGAAGTCTTTAGACTTCTTTCATGTAAACAGGAATTGTGGCTATATTGGACTGTTTCTTTATTGCCTTTATTTACTTGATGAAACAGAACCAAAAAACAAAAACCAGTGAACATATTGCACATTGGAGTTCCTCCAATTCCATATATTGGAATTTTCTGGGCTGCCTTTTCATAAGATAAGCACATCAGATAATTTCCTTTAGTCTCCAGGTAGCTAGGGGTAATATTAGCAAAAGATATGATTCTTCTGATATGCAGTGCTGCGTATTCAGAGCTCAGCCAAAATTTGTTTCCTGTCTATTGTCCTACTCTGAGACCAAAAATCATAAAAATATGTCCCTTAACTTAAAGGTACAAAAGGTTACCTAAACAGCTCTTTTTTTCCTCCAGTAACAACCAGTACTACTACTCACTGCCAAAATATTCAAAGCCTACAATAATTGCTAGATATTAACAATACAATGCCACCTGTTATTCACAGCAAATTCAAGACATGACAGTGTTAAGAATGACATAGTGACACTTTTCAGTGTGGCTGTCCCTTATAAGCTCATTTATAATCTATTCACATGTCCACATTTCTCCCCCTTTTTTTTTCTTACTCTTATTTTTTTCAAAAAAGAAGACTCCTATGCAAAATGAATAAAGTACAATTGCTAAATGATATGCGTAATCACTCACCACTGTCACTGCTGGAAGGTGATATTGCAATGACATTGAGAAAATTAGATCTATTCTTCATACAATTATATAGCTACACTTTCACTCTAATGCCATTCTAATTGGAAGGGAGCACTGAAATGTGAAGCCGAGCGTATTTCAATATCTAATTATCACCCAGTAACTCTTTCTTAAAATAGTTTGCTCAGAAAGATGCTTGCTAAGAATGCTGGCCTAATGCTGGAGATTTGAACACCACCCTTCCAGGAAGTATCTTGTGAGCAAGTGATAAGCTGGGTGCAATTGAAGCCCACATTTCAGCTACACCACTGAGAAGCAATTAGGAATGGAGGATTGTGGCCCCCCAGAAGCTGCTAAACTACATTTCTCAGGTGCTGTTATCTCAAGAGCATAGCCTATGTCAATGAATCCTAGATGCTGAGTTCAGGGTTCTCCTGAAGACCACAGCTTTGTTATCCTTGTGCTAGGTCATCCTTTCTCAACTTTGGAACCCTGCAGAGATGTGGTCTTCAACTTCCAGAGTTCTGGCTGCACTGGCTGGGGAAGTCCAAGAAATGAAGGCCATCTAGTTTGGGAAAGACTGAAATCAAGAACAATATGCAGTACTAAGTGTAATAGCTAAGTGCATGCAGTGAACCAAGATGACATAACAGCAAATTAGAGAACAGCCATAAAATGAATAGGTGACTTGAGATGACTGCACATTTAATTACATTGTTTTTAAGGCAATTCCAAGACTGATATGAATGTAAATGAAGGCCAGGCATTGATTTATTGGTTTTAAAGGAAGAACTGTTTTTTATTACAATAATAGTCTCTGAACACAGGGCTCTCTTTAAAAATCTGATTTCTTGAGAAAATAGAACACAACAGAATTTAGATTCATTAGAGTTTCCACATTGGCAGCCTTCACTTCAGGCAGACAACTCTTTTCTCCTTCTTCTCTCCTCCATTGCTGGACATTTTTTCTTGATACTCAAAACAGTGGCCCCTCTCAGTCACCAAATTTCCAATTGTCCATTGTATACCCCCAACCCACTTCCATTCAAGGACCATCCCTGCAGAAATGCCCACCAAACAAAATTAAACAGAACAACATCCCTTTACACATAGATTAAAACACAGTTGTCCTTCAGCCTTTTACTTGTCTACATTTTACAGGACAAATCCAGAACACATCGAAATGCCTACAACAATTTTGTTAGATCATTAGTTTGTTCATTAGTTCTTCAGTTCATATGCCACTCCATTTCTGAAGACTCCAAGTGGCTTACAAATATCTTAACATCAAAACATTAGAAGTCCATAAAAACAACAACGCCCTAATGAGTATCCATTTGGACCACAATATCTTCAAGCATCCCCAGATGCTTTTCTGAAATGCCATATTTTAATAGATCTTTAAAAATATAATAGGAAGTTGGTAATCCCAATAACCAGAGGTAAGATATTCCAGAGGTAGGTGTCATAACTGAGAAGAATTGAGTACAAAGTCCATTAGAAGGCATTCTCTCAAATTTGGGATCTTCAGCAAGTCCTCTGCATAACTCTGGAAGTTCGGCAATTAGCCAAGGATATTGCATGGATAAAACTCAGCAGAAATCAGGAGACCTGATTGCATCAGATTCTAGATCCTGGGGAAGCTCACAGGCTTATGAGGAGCATCTTAAATGAAAATAGTTTTAGGAAACATAAAGAGCATTTCCAGATGTGCATGAAAAGAAAGAAAAAACATAGTTGTGACAAGAAATATACTTTTATTGTAATCGCTTATTAGGTACAGCAACAGAAAAAAGAACATTGGTCTGATTACTTGGAAGAAATCAACATATAGATGAGGCTAAACAGCCTTAATACTTTTCTTAACAACCTTTATTATTCTCGCTCACAGTTTAATTTCTCGGAAATTGAAAAAAGAGTTTCATTTTGATTACAAGGTCTTCTTTTCAACCTAAAAAAAAAAAAGGAAAGAAAGAAAGAAAGGAAAGGTTTACAGTATTAATATGGAGCAAAAGCTGTTTTATAATGCGAAATGTTCATTTTGTTCTTCTTAATCATTCAAAATCCCAGTTAGCTTCTCTCTTGTATGGTGAATGTCCTAACACACTGCAGTTGATATTGATGTTGAGAGAGCAGTGAGTAGAAGGGTTATTTTCACTGCTCAGTAGAGCTTATGTGTTGGTACTAGATTGGGAGAAAGAACTGTGGCTTTCCATTAGTTACTGAACTGTAAATGCCATCATCCTGAGCCATCAATGCTATTAAGTAGGGGTGATGGGAATTCACATCCAGCAACAGCTAGAGGCCACAAATTCCACATCCCTTGACTAGAAAATGCTTCTGCATGAATACCGTGCTCAAATCTCTCTTCCACTTTCTTAAAAGCTTTTTTTCTTTACAAAAAAAGGGTATTGGTGAGCATACTTTATTCTGGAAGTGGTAGAGATTGTTGTTTTCTGTGACAAGCACTTTCCATCCCTCTGTAATCTGTCTGTCAGCCTTACCAGGTAGACCAGATGAGCTAATTCTACTTCGTTGTAAAGCTACATTGACAGAAACTTTCAAGTCTGAAAGTACAGTTCTCCCCCTCACCAACTGCTTTACTGCCCAAAAAACTAGGGAGAGTCTCTTCTGAGCCTCTTGCTCCGCCCACTATCCAGCTGCAGGCTATGTCCTCTCTTATCTGACTGTTTCCTAGGCAGCATCTCTTTGCCCCGTCTCCCAAGGTCTTTCCCACATATCATTACACTGTTTGATTGCTCATCGTTCTCCATTTGAAACAGCCCCATGGGAGATATCCCTCCAGATGACTTCCCTTGGGACTTTGATAGAAGCACCAGAAGCCAGGGAGGTTGCAGACCACTTATTTATTATTTATTGCATTTATATCTGAGAACTCAAGAAAACATCGGGGAATCCTCCCTATTTCTATCCCCACTACAGCAATCTTATACAGTCATCTGGGATCAGAGCTATCCACAGTGGGGGAGCCAAGGGGGCTAAAATGGTAGGCATTACTACAGATTGAAATCCCACACCATTGTTCCTGCATCAACTTAGTACACTGGTATGGGATTTTGATCCACAGTTGTGCCCATTTTACCTCCCTTGGCCCTCTGTTACAGATGGCTCTAGTTGGGAATGAAAGAAAGGACCCCAAGTCAACAAATGAGTTCCATGGCCAAGTCAGGATTTAAACCTAGTCTCCCTGGTCCAAATCAGGCATCTTTACTATACTACATTGGTACCATGAAAGACAGAACATTCACTAGGTGTTCAAGTTGTAATTTGACCTGATTTGCTGATTCAAATCAGTTCAGAAAGAAAAGCTGACTCCAACAGATTTCAAAATTAAAGCCAGTCTGATTCATTGAGTCAACCCCAATCATCAATCCATTTTGGAAAGTGGATTCAATTCAGAGATTTACTGAAATCTCCTTCGGATCACAAATTCTAGTACAGTATGTCCTCAATCCTTTTTACAGCACTGAAAGGCAGCACAACATTTTTCAACGTTGGAGGTCTAAAATTTGAATAGCATCTCTCTGCCATGGAAAACTACAGTGACAAAGAGAACAAAGGGTCAGTTCACTTGGCTGTTCCCTACCTAACAAAGTAAGAAGAGCTTCACCTGAGTCACCATGTCTGAGTACATTATTGTCAGTTATGCTTTAAGCACACCAGGTACTCCTTGCTGTGAGAGCAAAGCGATAAAAAAGTCACTAGAAGGATGTTCTAAATGCTGCGCATGGCATCTTCCTCATTTATTTTACATGGGATTTTTTTATGGTACCACCTAGAAAAGAGTGGGATCTATGTAATGTTCTAGCAAAGACTTCTGAGCCAATGACTCTGGATTAGTGAATTGCAGCCCTAAAGTTTGTTGATTTTGCCAAATTATCTCTACTATGCTACGTTGGTTCTGTAAATGGGATTTCATACTCCTTGGGCCAGGAAAAGGGTTGGGAGGTATTTTGTTCTTGTTTTAGGAGCAAAGAAGAATGGATAGCAGCCAAGCCATATTTCTTATTTTTCATATACCGTATCAAATTGGAAGTCAATTTACAGACAATGGATTATGTATTATAGTTATTTCGTTTTATTTTATGGAATCTATTGCTATCAATATTCTGCAAGTCCTAAAAGCTCACAGGTATTTGTTGGCCTGTTTTTAATTTACATGTTTTTCTATTTCAGCATACCAAGAAAGCTGGAAGATTCAGCACCTAACCATTGCCTTATTTTTGAAGTCTGCAATTTTGTTTTCACATTAGTAGGCATCTGGCCATCCAAGATTATAAGCAGGGGGAATTACGTTTCTCTATTCTAATCATCTATTAAGATGAATAAATGGTGTGTCTTTGTGTCTTTGTGCATGTGTATAAAAAGATATTGAAATATCTTTTACCAAGAAAGAACACTTTCATTCATTTTAGATCCTTCCAGCATTTAATACAGATGGATTGAATATTTCTCCCTTTCTTCTCTTTTCTTTTTAATTTTCTGGAAGAAAAAGAATGTTTCCTTGTAATAAGATATGACAGAAAGATATAGAGATGTCCTGGTGTAGTTAATCTGCTGGTTGGAAATCTTTGCCTCATCTAACATATGCAATTCTCAAATTCCCTTTCATCCTCCAAGCTAGACTGGTTAATGGTTAAGACCACGTCTCTTAGGCCAATTGGAGAAACATGGCCTTTCACAACTTGGGGAGAAAGAATCAAGGAGTCTATGATGGATTTTCTCAAGAACATCTGGAGGACATTTGGAAGGTAGGGGGAGAGGAAGAGGAAGAGAGCAATGAATGAAACCAATGACAAGTTCTTGCTCTAGCAAGCATCTCCTGGAATTTTGTAGGGAAGTGTCATTGCACAGATTCTTTGTGTGGTGAAGGAAAAACACCAATCTCCTTGAGAGTAAGCCCTAATATCAGTGAATGAGTAAAGGCTGTGGGAGGACAGCTTTTGAGAAAGGAAGAAAAGGAAGAGTGGAGCAACAGAGCAAACATTAGCTAAAAACAGAGAGAAAGCAAACAGTGGACAAAATTGTTGCTGGATTTCTCTACTCAGGCCTGTTTCAAAAAGGCCCTGCCTTAAAACAGTTCATTTCCTTGATGAAGAACTGAGCTGTTCCCTCAAACAGGAATGCCAGGTGGAACACCAAGGACACCACAGCTTTTAGGAGGGAAAAGGGCTGCCTAAAGTTCCTAGGCTGAGACTGGCATTTCAGACTTGTCTGTAAGGAAGGGAAGGATCGAAAGACATAAATTGCTATTGCCAAGGTGGCTTATCTCTTTAGTTGGACATTATAATTTGATTTAATAAATTGGACTGACTAAAGCTCCAAAGGAGACTGTGTTTGTTTTAAAGCCCTGTCTCTGAGAGCTTAAAGGGGCAAATGGGAATAAATAAATCAGTCTCTTTATTCCTTTGCTGCATCTGGCATTTACCTGCCAAGATGTGCCACTGCCTGTCTCTTCCCCTTCTCCCCATATAAAGGGGTCACCGCCACACATTGGATTTTTAAAGAAGTCCTCCAGTAGGCTGAAATTGGTAACAGTCACCTGCACTGATTATTATCATTCTTGATATCTACATCAACTGACTAGACTGGCAGATCAATCGTATATTTTACTGGTTAAGGCAAAGCTGGGACAGAGATCGTGTGGTATAAGGAGTATGACATATGCAGTGATCTCCAGGTATATCTAAAAAAGTTTGCAATTCAGCACAGGAAAAGTCAGTGGTTGCTTTAACTCATGGGTTTAAAAAAATCCTCTACACAATGGATCTGATTTGTGTCATTGGTCCATCTAGCAGCATAATTTACCATAATTATCTAGAGTTGTTCTCCAAGTTTCAGTTGATAATCTTTTTACCTGGGAATCCAGAGATTGATCTCCAGACTACAAAGTACACATCTATCCCAGAGCTACGGGCCAATCTAATTGATTTTTTAAAAATACATAGAAGTTTGTGGATAAGTCGGGTTAAAATTTTAATCAACTGTATCATGCGTATGTGTTCAAGTCTTTATTTGTGCACTGTTCATCTTTTATCTGTCATATCAGAAACAAACATTAACTTAAAAGGACAATGTAAAAAAAATGATTTGTGGCAATGCTGTCTAGCAGGTTTTTACGGAGGCTAAATTTGTTCAAAGTCATCTTTGTGAAAACTGCCTGCCAATTTGGCAGAGATGGGTGTAGAAAAGAGCTTTAATAACTCTTGGATTATTACTTTATAGCTGGAAGAAATTCATGAAGAGAAATGCTGCAAAATTCAACATGAAAACAATTGATATATTATCAGGTTGAGGGAATTTGAGGACTTCCCTCAGACCTTGTTTAAATATAACCAGAACATGCTCAACTAAAGAAGACGTATTAGTCTTATATCTTCAAAAAAAAAAAATCGCTGTGGCCACCTATTTAAATAACTTAAAGACCTTTATTTCCAAGCCTAGAAAATACAAGCTCATAAAACATTCATTGCACACACACCAAAAGTCTTAAGTGAAATCATGTCTAGAATTTAGTTCCATATATTCTTTATGGGAAATCTGGAGAAGTTTTCCAGATGAGCATCTCTTGCTGCCAAACTCTACTTTAAATTGGCAATGCTAAGATTTTCTCCTTATGTGGTATCTTACCCTTTTCCAGAAGTTCCATAATGAACTCTATTTCTTTTTCCTGAAATATTAGCTTTTAGTTGAAGTATAGTTTCTTTCAAGTAAGTCACTTCCTCTATTGTACCCTAAGAAGTAAGACTCCTTAGAAGACCTTCAGGATTACATAAAAATGTGTAGAAATAGATTTGGAGGAAGGTACTTTACTTTCTGCTTTGTGTCCCCATAAACAAACCAGTTCTGAGGAAATGGCCTGGATAAACCAAAAGTTGTTCTTGGTAGATCCTCCACAGGTTTTTCAATCTCACCTACAATATCTGTCTTCCTTATTTTATTCAGTTACTTCCTCAGTTACTGCCTTCAATCTAAAACTGTTCATTTTCTCATCTGGAGTCTTTCAAAATCATTTTATTTCTATTTCAGGATGAAGCCATGACAGACCAACAAGAACAAAGACTAACCTTATCATCTGACAGTTACAGCCTAGAACAAAAACCTTCCAAAATGATGGCAGTATCTCTGCAGATGACACAAAATCAATCCATTGTCCTACTCATGCAGGAACTGCTGCTGTCCTTCAACTCTGAAGGACATCCAATGATCCTGAGGAGCACTGCCCATGAAGATCTCCATTTCTCAGATTCACAGTTCTTTGAAGGAGATCCAAACTACTATAGAAAGAACTTGTACTTTAGCAAAAACTGATTCATGATCTGAAAGGATGGAGCTATTAGTAGGACTCTCCTGGGCAGACTATAAACCACTGCCTTGGCTTCACATCAACAATGCACTTTGTACCACAGACAAGAGGCAATTTTCCTTACTGAGGCAAAGAGGTGATGGCATTTACCTTGTTGAGGTCCTTCAAGTTGCCTCCAAGTGTCAACTGGTGGTTCCAATAGTTGGAAGAGCCTTCTGCAATGCAAAAGTTTCTGCTGACAACTGGAATTGTCAGAGGAGACCTGAAAGCTGCTTTTTGTGTGTTTGTTTTTTATTTTCAGAAGCAGGATGGGGGAAGATATGTATGATGCTTTACAGACCTGAGTTCTGCATCTTAAGGAACTATTTTCTCCTGAATTGACTTTCACAGGGGAAAGCTGGGGTATTTCAAAAGCTTATTTGGAGCACAGGATCTGAACAAAAGTGACTTGCATTTGATACAAAGCTTGTAACAGCTAAGTTCTGCCAATTAGAGGAAATCCATAGAGGAAATAATTTAATTCTCTGTAAAGCTGACGTTGAGCGATGATGCCTCATTTTGGCACAGACCAGGCATTAGATAAAGGTCTCTGAGCTGCTTCTGACAAGGAAGGTAGAAATACATGATAGTTTGCTTTATGGATAAAAGTATACATTTTAAAAAATGATGACTGTGCCTGAACATATTCTTGTGTTACAGTTGTGTAAATCTAGGGCTCTAGTAGAAGTTCCATTACATTCTTATTTTTATTTTTATGCAAGTTCTCCTCAGCTGAATAACATCTAGTGGGACAGGGCAGTGAAGATTATATGAGCTTTGATTGTGTCATTATCTTGAATTAATTTGAACTGATTCATTTTTTAAAAAAGGTTTATGACCAGCAAATAATACAAATTGTTTTATGACCAGTGAGTAGAAATAACAGAATACAAAGACTACCAAGGAATGTGAAGGAAGAATCTCTATAGCCCAATCACATATTCTTCTATTTATTAGAATTTCTTCTCACCCTTCCTTCAATAAACTCAGTATTTACTTAGTTTTTCTACCATCTACATTTTATCTTCACAAGAATCCTTTAAGGAAGAATAAGCTAAGAATGACTGGCCAAGAGTCAATCAAGTGTGATTCTTGCCTGAGAAGGAACTCCAATCTGGGTTTCTGCAGCCATTGTCCAGTTTTTAACCATTCCATCAT
Organism: Python bivittatus; assembly: GCF_059951505.1. NCBI lineage: Eukaryota > Metazoa > Chordata > Lepidosauria > Squamata > Pythonidae > Python > Python bivittatus. The sequence goes on along the minus strand of NW_028277085.1, from coordinate 7,725,759 downwards.
CCTGGGTTGGACTTGGTCAGTAAAAGGTGGGATCAAAAAAGCATTTTATGCCAAGAAGCCAGTTCTTGTTAAGGGGTTATTATATGATTAGCATTCCTGGGCAGCTACTAGGAACCAGTCTATTGCTGGTGCTGTGCAACTCCTGAAAACCTCTGATTGCCCTCCTCTTTGCTGTAGCTACCTGTTACCTCTTTCCACATAGGAAGGGAGTAAGGAGAACAATAAAAGGATGGAAGATTATACTCCAATTGCTTTGATTTAACCTGTGAGTGGCTGAACATGATAGACCCAGTTGAGAGGACAACTGAATGGATAGTAGAGATAGCAGAGCGGAGCTGTAGGACGATCAGATCTGGGATGCAGAAATCCAGACAACCACTAGAGGGTAAAAAGAGTTAGCAAATCTATATTTCTTTACTCTCATCTGATGGTCGTTTCAATTTTTGCAACAGCCCAGATCTGATAGCCCTAAGGAAGTTATTGTATCTTGTGCAAAGTCTTTTCAAACACTTGTGTTGGAATTGGTCCAAATCCACAAGCCATATGCTAGGGAAGCATCTAAAGTCTACTTTCATTCATATGCAACTAGAATTTAAAGCATTCCACCCTCATTATTGGAGCCTGGATTGTATTCTGTTCCACTAGAGGTTTTGGTTGTATTAAAATATGCCTTATTCTGAGAAGTTAAATCAGTTTGTCTACATTGATAATAGTTTTCCTGTTTTATGTTGGCCTTACTTTTGACATCCTCACCTTTGTTTGAGTACCTTCTCCTCCTGTGAACCCATTTCTTTCTTCTACTCTTCTTTTTCTCCCTCCTAGATGTCAGGCTTCTGTTTCCAATTATTCTGATTATTTAGTTGTATGATGTAATTTTAGATTTCTCAAGAATTGGAGTCATAGCTCTTTCATTTTCTCTTCCTTTAGTCTTTACTGTCTTGTCCAAAATGAATTTTTTGGGATTTACTGCCAAGTAGCATATTGAGGTCTGTTTCATTCTCAGCTGGATTTCTTGGTTGAGATAGCAGAGTTCTCAGCCTTGCAATGAGCAAAGAGGGTTGATTTCAATTATTTATTACATGTCATCCTTGATTAAATGCTTTGGTTCAGGCTCAAAATGCTGAGCATACTGACAAATGACAGCTCACTAGTCTCCAGATCCTTGATAATTAATGTTTTAGACAAAGATTTTGACATATCCCTTTCTTATTTATGGTATCTCATCAGAAGTCCATATCTTCCTGAACCTCTTTCTATCATACTTAGTCCCTTTTGGTCAGTCCTTGATTGTAAGCTTTCTAAGAGTGAATTCTCAGTCATGCTTTGTAGCCCGCACATTTTGACAACCACATCAGGCCTGAGCAAAACTCAGTGCTAGCTACTGGTGGTGAAGGCATAAAGTTTTGCTGGGCCTGAGACACAGTCCTCTCAAAAAACCATCTCCTGAACAATTTTGGCTTCTTTCATAGATAATTAAACAATGTCATTCATTCTAGTAGATGGGGAGATCAAATCTAGCATAATGTGTATTGTGTTGAGTCAAAATGGACACTGTTCTTTATTCCTAATGGGATGTAGGAAGCTAGCTTTTTTGATTTGGAAATCATGATGCTTGTTGAGTATTATTTGTGGATCAAGTTGTTAAGGGTTATTTTAAATCACTGATAAAATAAACCATGGCTTAGCATGTGTTATGACCTCAGCCTCCAAGTAGCTTTTCATTTTGCAACTGTTGGTTTCCTTTAAGGAGAACTAATGATGACTGGTGGATTTCTGCTACCATCCCTTCTTTTTGTGGAACATTATAATTGGAGGACACTGATGGTAACCCTTCAAATAGTAAGCAGCTTCTTATTTTATCTGTGTCCTTACACTTCAAGTTATGAATGTGACTGATCACTGAAATAGCTTGCTCTTGACCCACAGAACTGAAAAAGGCTCTTTGCTATGGCCTTTTCCCTCAAGCTTGCAGAGATGAACAGACTTTTCATGCTGTTGGGAGGGGTGTTAAAAAGGAAGTCCACACTTCTCAGCCATTCTGTGAAGCAATGATGATAGAAATATATTTTCAGTGAGAAATACATTAAATGCAGCTTCCTTACAGTACATTTCTTGCATTAATAATACATGGGCAGTATCTTAGTCACAAGGTAGTCTTGGGGGCTGTTATTGTCCAACCTAATTGCCTTACCATATTCCAAATTTATTGCATGTACTTCAGCTATATGGGAATGGAAGAGCAATTTATCCAAAGTTTTGGACCAGTATGCTATCTTGAATATACTCATAAACAATTGACTACCAAAATGTCCAGCTGTCCATGCATATGAACGTGAAGAAAATCCATGTGGTCACTAGGAATCGAAAATGACTTGATGGCGCATAATCAATCAATCAGTATTTATTTATTTATTTATTTATTTCGAATTTAATCGCCACCCATATCACTCAGTGAGCGACTCTGGGCAGTTTACAATAAAAACAAAAATAAATACTGGTTAAAAGACTGATTAAAATACAATAAACCAATGTTCAATTAATAAATAACATCTTCCAAAGTAATTGATGGTAAGCGATGGTTGTTAACCTATGGGAGGGTCTTCAAGGCACCAGCCACCTCCAGATTTGGTTACCCCTCCTCACACCCTGCGCGAGTTGGCAGAGCCAGACCAGGAGCATATGTATATGGAAGACCAATAGTGGCTGACTTACCAAAACAATTCTGACTGTGGAAGGAAATGAAGGGTCAGATCACTACGGTTTGAAAATAGTCCATATTTAGGTCTTCATGCCAGCTATTACAAGTCCTCAAGCAGGCAAAGCTCAGTTGCTGTGGCTTACCAATGGAATCCTCTGTGTAGTATGCAGGTTTGTTCCACTCATTCTTGATATCCCTACTCCCACTAGTAAATCCCAGTAAATCTGGGAATTGGTATCCCCAAAGAAACTGAGTTTATCCTATTCCTGCAGACTTTGAGGAGATATAACCATAGATACTGGGAAATTATAAAGTGAGGGCTATTGCAATGAACTGAATGTTTCAGTGAGGTCGGAAATAATATATTATTTTTACAGAGTAGTCTCTTCAAGCTGTTTGAAAATTTACATCATATGTGCTGAGCAAGGAATTGAACCAAATGATCTAAATGTCCCCTTCCAACTTAGAATGCTATGATTATGTATCTATTTTACCTGTTGGGAATTAATTTATAGTCACTGCAATAGAGATAATGCATGCTGAGTACTAACAAGTAGGGGAAAAAATACCCACAATGGAGGAATGGGGAAAATAAAGTTCATAAATATGCTGATCTTAGGCAAATCCACTTGTTTTAATGAAAACTGTTGAAGATTGGAAAATCTGGAAATCAGATATATATTGGATTTTGATGCTTATGTATTTTTAATCTTTAAAATAGAGATGTACAGTATAAATGAAATACATCAATACAGTATACATTGATATATATTTTCTGGCAAGTGTCCCACATTATTAATCTCAGCCTTCCTGCATGGAAGTCAGAAACAGTGTAGGTACAGATTAATCCATTTAGTATTAAAACTGCGCTCTCTTGTGATCTATGATTGTTTCAAGATCATTCCATGTGAGTGGGGGATCATCTTGGTCCAAATAGAACAGTTAACCCAACATACCATGTGGCCTTTGACTTGCCTAATCCCAGTCATTTTCATGCCAGTGGAACTCAAAGACTGCATTATTAAGCATCTATCAAAGGTAACTCCTAACAATGTTGATCACTTATAAATGAAACAAAAGAAAACACAATGGCTATATTGGCATATAGAATTTAACTGGGTCAAGAGGGGGTAGGGTGTCATGCAAATACCATAACCCCGTCATGACTAGGAAAACCATTGTACAGGGGAAAACTGAACACACTTCCAATCAGCTCTGTTGGCCAAAGCAGAGTAACTTTCTCTTTCTACTCCTGGACAGAAATGAAATCCCAGAATAGCTCTATAAAAAGAAACTGGTCTGGGAGAACCCTCCAACTGCTGCTTTCTTCCTCTCTTCTCTCCTCCTTCTCTATGATGGGTCTGTTGGGTCATCTGTGTTGTCTGAAAAGAGTCAAATGTGCACAAAATCTGCATATCATTTGAATAGAAATACAATACATTTCACCCATGCAGGAAACCACCCCAATCTATCCAGGTGATAGCAGATGGTAGAGCTTCATCCTGGATGTCATACATTTCTTCATGCATCTTCTCTTGCATTAAGAACAGTGCTTTACCCACGTAGAATCAAATGGGGATGGTCAGCATTCCCTGCCCCTCCTGTGAGGAGTGGCTGATACACAGTTGCTCCAAGTAGGATGATGGTAAGGGCAGCAGTTCCCAGTCTCCACTATTCCACAATTGCCCCCTTTCAGGAAAACAGACCTACACTTGCTGGAAGTCCTGTTGGTAGCTTGCAAATGCAGTTTGGACAATTCGAGAAGCAGAAGGGCTTGCTCAATGCCCAAGGGCCAGAAGGACCAGCTTGGCAGGCCAGATGAAGTCTGCAAGCCAGAGTTTCCCCGCGTCTGAAGCAGAGATTACCTTAAGATAAAAAAGTTTCCTCTTCCTCCTCCTCCTCCCTGTTGTGATGATCTGCCTTTCCCAACCATGCAAGTCTAGGAGGGGAAACAATATCTCCACCTGCTTTGTGTTTTCCATCTGGACAATTGTGTGGATCAGGAAAAGAAACATTATCTAAGAAAGAAGTACAGGGGCACTGGGGGGTGCCTGATCTGGCTACCCCACTGCAAAAAAAAAAAAACACCCTGAAGTGTCAAGTACCCAAGGATCCTTAATGATAACTTTGCACAGGCTGTATGATATAAACCAGCCTTCATTAAGATTTACTGGCCTATTTAAGTGAAGGTTCCTGCTGTTTTATGTAGGACAAAACAGCTTAGACACTCTCATTACTCTTTATGAGAAAGGGAGAAAAATACTAGCACCATGCTGATCTTTTTCCTGCATTTTCCCGTTAGATCCTGTATGAAAGAGAGAGGGATCTCCAGTTATGAACAGACAGGAAGAGTTGTACTAGCTACTGGCATTCAGGACCGATAACCGTATACAGTAGATATACTGACAGTATTAGACAGGTACAAGAATAACTTTAAATCACAGTAGTTGTTGAACTCAGTGGGCAGAAATCCAAGTGTCCTAAGGTCTGCTCAAAGGTAATAGTCTCATCCTTATCCAACAACCAGAACAGCCTCTTTAAAGGGCAGTATATTTTAAACACTATGTATTCAGACAATCCAACTCTCCTCCCTTCCCTTGGTAAAGACACAACCATAGCTGCGTTAGCAACCTTGTCTTCCCTTCTGGAAGTCAGTTGTGATTTCCTTGCAGGTTCTACACTGTCTACTAAGAATTCCATCATTTCTTTTTGTGATGCTTCTATCAATATTTAGCTTAGTATCTGAGGACCCTGTCTTCTCTATTTCTGACCACTTCGAGTTACAGACTTTGCAACCAGGTTCCTAGCACTCAAGTGAACTTCTTTGCTTCTCGTGGCAAAATCTGATCAGCTTCTATTAGGGTCACATATAGAATGAAAGTTCTGTGTGGCTGTGTCTACGTATCATGCCTGCCCATGATTATCTTAACCATGATTTCTTTATTCCAATTTTCTGACTATGCTTGGCACACTGAATCACTGACTAAATTATTGTTGTTATTACATGAATAAAAATACAGGCTTCATTTGCACAACATACACAGCTAAAATCAGAATGCCATCTGAACATGTCCCTTATATGTATCTAATTCAAGATATGAATATCCAGGTAAGCAGTCTGGAGTCCTTATGTCTGCACAGGGCTCTCTGACTAATTTCAAAACTTATGGAAGAGATCAGTTCAGATCTCTGTTGCTTTCACTCCTTTTTTGTAGCCACCTGCTTAGGAAAGAGAGGGACACAATAGAGCTTGTTGGATACGCTACCAAAGGCATGACAGAGACACTAAAGAGTTCCAAGTGGCTTGTATTCAACTCATCCATCGCCATTGATTTCTCTTTCATTTCTTTCATTTTCAATTTCCTTTGCAGCCAGAAGAGGTCAGCTTCTGTTTACAGGGAGCTGGGAGAGAAAGGAGAATTAACTGTCAGTTTTCCCAAACTCAGCTGCATTGTAGAATTCAAATTATCCAACCTTCCAGTCGGTCTCTACACAGGATCCTCCAATCCCATTGGGAAGGTAAGACATTTAGAACCCAATGCAAAAGGGAGACACCATCTTATTATTGGGCTGTCTGTTTTTTACTGTGATGATTATCATTGTCATTATTCTGTTCCTCATTTCAAGATCTCAGAGTAATTCCCAAAGCGAAAATCATGCAATTACCAATTGTAAAGTCACAACATTACAAAAGAACAAACCATTAAAACACATTAAGAGTTCTTTTCATTCTCTCACCTTGGGCCAGAACATATGTAATTTCCTCTGTTTATCAACTTTGGGCATAAACTGTTCCAAAACACCAAGTCTCTAAAAATCCATTATAACTCCCTCAATCCCCCCCCCCCATTCTCTTCTGTTTAGATAATAATACTACATTGTTTAACCCAGTGTTAGTTTGGACCAGACCCATCCAGTCTTGTATCTCCTAGATGTGACCGGTGTACTAAATATTTATTTTTTTATACTGTCTTTTAATGAATTTTATCTCTGCTGTAAACCACCCAGAGTCATTTCACCAAGATGAGTGGTGACAAATTTGATATAGAAATAAAAAATAAATACATGAAAATCCATCTTGCAGAATTCCATGCCAGTATACAATTCTGCTGCAGGCGTAAGTTTCAGCGCCTCTGATGGCTTTAGCCAACAGAAGCAACCTATTGTACCTCAAGTTTTGTTGTGTGATGTGCAGGATTTGAGAGCCTTAAACCCCACCTATAATTCCATTTTCCCTGCCCTGCCCTTCCTTCCTTTCCAAAACAAACCTGTCTTTGTCTAGCCATATCTGAACATTTCCCCTTGCTCGGTGATCTTATTTAAGGGAAGGAAGCAATCAGAATCAGAACACGCTCTACTAGGCTGAAGGAGTTAACTTCCAAAGCATATGATTCACCAGGGGTTTAATAATCAAATTTCAGTATCATATAAGCATTTTGGTTATACATCATAGCTAGAATTCTATTCAAAGCAGAGATTATGTGGGGGTGGGGGTGGGCAAGCAATGGTAGATTTCTTTTTCAGTGAAATGGTTTAATCCGAATCCATCATTCCATGAGTGGGCACTAACTCATACAATCTGATAGCACATCTTGAATATATATCTTGTACAAACATAATATACCAAAATGTATCGGTTTGGGGAAGGTTGGGCATAAAATGCATATATTTATGAAATCTGCATATTAAAAAGCATGCCTTTGAGGAAAAATTGTGTATGAAATGCATATATTAGGGATAGAGTCATTCAATTCTTATATGAAAGCAAAAACATTTTTCTTGCAAGTATGTGGAGGCTTTTTAAATTCAGGAATGATAGAGACCTCTGGTAGAACAGGCTAATTATTTAACACATAATAATAATGTAAAGTAGAGAAAGATCAACCCACACATTCCAAATTGGAACACACTGTATTAAATCATACTGTTTTTAGAAAGTTGTATTTTGAGGGAGAGAATGCACTGACAACTATACATTTACAGGTGGCTTTCAATGCAGAATTCTTTTAGAAATCTCACATGGATATGGAAAAGGAGAGCCAGTTTGGTCTAGTGGGGAAGGCACCAGGCTAGAAACCAGGAAATGGTGAGTTCAAGTCCTACCTTAGGCATGAAACCTGGCTGGGTGACTTTGGGCCAGTCCCTCTCTCTCAGCCCACAATGTCAGGCTTAGGCGACAAGCCGGTCGGTCAGTTCCTGTTGCAACCAATGGATCCACATTCAGTTGATCTGAAAAGAAAAAAGCAGACCTTCACCTGTGGGAAAATGCTAGGAAGGGGAAAAAAAACATGGATATGGAAGAAATAGCTATATAATTCATTCAATTGATTTCAAATGAGCTTACAGGGAGCCCTTCTCCAAATGACCAGCGTTATTATCTACGGAAAGATAGACTCACATCTGAGATCTTCTCCTTGCTCACTCTGCTGAAGTCTTTAGCATCTGTCTGCTAAACTTGTCTCTTGCTATCGCGGGTACCAAACTATAGCTCTGCACAGGTGGTCTGTGATGTCCTGGACCACAAAGCATATCACAAGGACCTTTTTAATGAGCCCCATTAACAATGATGGATTTTATGATGCTAGGCAAGAGATGTGAAGAGCTGGTCTTGCTCTCCTGGTCAAACATGAACATCATGAATTGAAATGATGTGCCACCCATAAGGACCCATTTGAGCCTCGGTGTCACATGATACAAATGGGCTCAGTCTCTTTCTTAGTAAGGGCCCATTCACCGTTTGGGGGAAAAAATCCCATTAAATAAAAAGAGCAATTAGCTTGTGCAAAGAAAATGAACCCAATTAAAAAGCAGAAGCCTGGTGCACCAGAAAAGGGGAACAGGAAGGGAGGCTGAAATAAACATGTAATTTTCTCAATGGAAATTTTGCAGAGGGATCCATTGCTCAGTGTGCAATCTGCATGTGTTCCAGACTCCCAAAACCATGCCGATTTCCTGGAATTGTCAATTATACCACACATCTTTTTTTTTTTTAACTTTATTAAAACCCACATATATACCACCCACCCACAAAATAGCAGTGCCTTTGCTAAAATGGTTTCCCAGAGAAAAGGAGCAGATCATCACAAATGGAGAGGATTAATGCTCAGTCCTCCTTAATTAAAATTTAGCTAGGTAAAATATTTAATGCCTTCAGATTTGTCCTTCGGGGAATATTTAGGAGCCAGAGGGCTAATGTAGTTGGATGATGGAGGGAAAATAAATTACATTTACCTTCAAATTTTAAAACAATGATTGCTCAGGTTTGAAAAGAAAATTATACCCTTTTCCCTGTTGAAAAACAGTGGTGCCAAAAACTGAGATAAATATGCAGCTTAAATGTCAAGGATCACCCATCACACTCAGTTTAATGACCTGGTGTTTGCTAAAGTATAATAGGGAGCCATATACAATCTCCCTCTTTCCTTTCTCTCCCTCTTCTTTTTTCATTTGAAAGAAAAGGTACCATTCCTCCAACAGGCCTATATGTTCACAATTTTCCCAGTCTCTTTTTTTAATTGGCTCCCCAATCACCCTAACAAAATAATCTCACTTTAAGCTCCCAAAGCTGATTGGTTTCATTCTACCTAGAGAACTCCATAAAGGATTATAAAGTTGAGAATTAGTGAATGGCATCAGGGTGGTTCCAATGAGTGTTTTTTTGAAGGAAGGAAGGAAGGAAGGAAGGAAGGAAGGAAGGAAGGAAGGAAGGAAGGAAGGAAGGAAGGGAGGGAGGGAGGGAGGGAGGGAAAGGGAAAGGGAAAGGGAAAGGGAAAGGGAAAGGGAAAGGGGGGGAGAGAGAGAGAGAGAGAGAGAGAGAGAGAGAGAGAGAGAAAGAAAGAAAGAAAGAAAGAAAGAAAGAAAGAAAGAAAGAAAGAAAGAAAGAAAGAAAGAAAGAAAGAAAGAAAGAAAGAAATCTATAGTGGCAGAAAAACAATGCCTGGAGCACAACAAGGTTATAAGTATTTGAGAACATTGGTCTTCTTACAAATCTCATTAAGGATGCTACAATAAAAAGAAAGTTCAATCAAATCTAGGGAGCTGCCCTTAAAATTTCCTGGACACTCACCTGCTTTGTTGAGAGCATACCTTCAGAAGCTGAATATAGACATTGACAGCAGAAAATAAATAATAAGGAAATTATTTAAGAATCCTATTGGCCAGGTTACATTTTTAGGATATGTCCATTTTAGGATACGTTTGCAAGTATTTTGCACTTATTAACCAAATCACACTTTGCAATTGTTTATTTATTTTATCCAGAACGTTTATATGGCCACCCAATTCAAATGATGTGACTTTGGGTGGCATACAGAACCATTAAATCAAAATACAACAACAAAACCATACCATACACCAGTGTTTCTCAACCTTGGCAACTTTAAGATGTGTGGACGTCAACTCCCAGAATTCCCCAGCCAGCTTTGCTGGCTGGGGAATTCTGGGAGTTGACGTCCACACATCTTAAAGTTGCCAAGGATGAGAAACACTGCCATACACTAAAACAACTGGATGACGGTCAGGATTAAAATATATCTCACCCATTGGAAACTCTGTTCATCCTGACCCAAGTGCCTGGAGAAAGAATGAGGTCTCAACTGCCTTTCTGAAGGCTTACAGGATTGGAGCCAACCATATATCGGGCAGGGGGAAGGAGATCATTCCGAAAGGCGGGGGCCACGACTAAGTATGCTCCTATAATGAAGTCATATCGGTATGCAAAGCTCTTCACTCCTCTTTGCTCACCCTGTTTCCTAAATGATGGAGGCAAACTGAAAGTGAAGTTTCAGAGGAGGGCAGAGACATTGCTCTTCTCTTTAGCCTTAAACAAGGTTTAAGCATTTATGCTTTTGTCCGTCATGGCAAGGAGGGCTGGTAATGCTAAGCCTTTGTGTAACTTCTAGAATTACCCAGAAGGAACAAAAGGAGGCTGTGTTCTCCTCCTCTGCCCAACACACGCACTCATTGCAGATTCACAAGATATTTCTGGGAAAAGTAACAAAAAAGGGGGCAAGCTGCTGCTGTGCTATTCAAACACTCGTAGGGTTAATTGTCAGCAAAAGAGACAGGCGCCCTTGGTCACTTCTCGCAAGAAGAAGTGACTCCCTCCTCTTCTCCCCTGTGGACTTTTAAAATCAATTCCTTTATGCCTAAGGAAAAAGGAGGAGGAAAAAGAACATGCTTTTTTTTTCTTTTCTTTTTTTGCAGACAAAAGGAATTTCCCAAAGACAGGAGGGAATATTTAGTCCAGCTTTAATTGAAATATTAGCCCAGTAGCCAGGGGTGCCTGGGTTGCAAAAAATTGACTCCACAGGAAAACCAGACTCCTTAGCCATGTAATGGAATTGCTCTCAATTTAATTGCCCCCTAAGTCACATAGTATCAGGAGCCCTTGTTTTTTCTTTGGGGAATTGCAGGTTATTTTTGCAATTGTAGCTACAAGTATTAATGGGTGCCTCTGGCAAAGCAGCCTTTCTACAGAAGCTCCAAGTCTCTGATGGAGGAAGAGCATCTGTCAAATGTTATCTAAAAGACTGAGCATAAAAGGGAGCAAAAAAGTAATACATTCATCCTTTTCTTGAAATACACACACACACAGAGCTTCTAGCCAGTATGGGGCAAACACCTGCCACCAAATTTTTGGCTATCTCCCAAGGAAGCCCTACTAAGGTCAGCTAAGGTGGTCTACAACTTTAATGAGGATCAATGAAGTGATAATATGAAGACATTCAACAAGTGCAGATTCTGGTACTCTTAAGATTTGGTAGTAGATGTGATCCTTCTGGTTGATATGCCATTGAATCTCCAAATTGTCATTTGACAGTGGCTTCCATGACCTCAGATCTGACCAACTCAACTCAAATCAAATCTTTATTACAGTCAAAGACCAACATAGGGAGCAACTCATGAACCTGCAGCAACTCATTCATTAGGAATAAGGGCTGGTAATGCTAAGCTAATACAATAAATGCTGGGTTCCTCATCACACCCCTGGATGGTGCAAATGACCATATTGTCTCCAAAGCGTCTTAGATGTAATGATATGAATACACACACATACAGACTGGGAAGATCACCAATGGATTTTTTAAAAAATGGATGTCAGCGTTTCTGTACTGACTGCTAGATTGCACGAATTGAATCAAGGCTTGGGGATATGGGCACGAAGGAGTATAAATCTTTAGTTTATAGTCTCAAAATGCCTTGTAGAGATTGACATTTCAGTTTATCCAGCTTTCAGAAACTCTGAGTTTTACAACTCAATCTCCTTAAAATGGTTTCTAGTTCTGCCACATAGAATACTGGGTGAAATTCCAGACAAGATCAGCAGAAAAGAGACTAGTTTCCATCTCAAATTGTGGGAATAATGGAGAAATGAAATAATCTAGTGAATTGGCACTAAAATTACTAAACAAATCAATGGGTGAGCAGCGCTAACAACAAAAATAGGAGGCATTTCCACCTATTTATCTCCTCAGTAGCTGCTGCTCAAGATAAGAAGGGGAAGAACAGAGAAATTTGCTTTTCCCCAGGATTTGCAATTTCCAAGCTATTTCCATGCACTGGAGGGAAATAGGTGAATGGTGAAGAATTTCCTCATTGTCTCTAATCAGCACTGGAGTAGCAGAGCAGAACACTCCCTGAGAAGGTGCTTGTAGGGGAAAGGAGAAATGAGGTGTTGAACCAAATGATTGCAATCTGAGATACAGACATAGGGTTTCTCTAGAATCTGAGACAAATATTATGAAGCCACAAGGGTACATAATCCAAGACTGGGAATTATGAACATCAGTGATACCTATATTAATGAAAAAGTATTTTACTTCCTCTCACAACTTGCTAGATCTTTGCTCTCCAGAGTTTCCTGGAGGAGCTCTTAGAAGAACTTTTTGATTGACAGGCAGGTTCAGGGGAGAATATGTGTGAATGCAGTGTTTAATAGGGCTAAAGAATAAATAAAAATGTCTCCTTCAATATTCTCATCTATTTGTAATGGGGAATGGGACTAATTCATGAGTAGCATAAAACTCACCTCTCTAATGACTTTCCATGTTGGTTACTATTTTTCTTTTCAAGTCTTCAGGATGGATGGAAGATGGATGGATGGATAGATAGATATGTTCAAAAAGAGTTTTTAAAAATTAAATTACCCACATGGATATTGAAGAATGGGAAAATAATTTTAGATTACCCAGAGCAGAGAAGAAAAATTAGGTGCATTGTTTCAACCAATTTCATAAGAGGTTTGCAATAGTTTCCTGGTGCTACCTCCCTTAAATGGTTCTGATATCCTTGTTTACAAGTTTAGCAGTGAGGATTTTCAAGGCCACAATTGAATTCAGTTCAGAAAACCCTATTAAAGCCACGATGGAATTAATTTATGACCTGCTGTCTCTACAGGAAGGGAAGGGAAGGCTAATAAGACTCAAAACTTGGCAAAGTCTTCAGAATTACTAACCATTACATCTCTCTAAGGTATAGATTGGAACACCCCCAAGGACCAAATCACACATGATAAACATATCTATAATTAGGGATTTCAATGTTTGCTTGTTTTTTAATGTGAAATTTGCAGTAGACTGCTGCTCATATTTTGATCAGATCAGGGGCACTGGGGAAAGGGACCAGCCATTGTTTCCCAGCTCAGAACCAAACTTAATCCTGCATACATCGATACTCATCACACTATTCCCTTTTGGAATAAGCAACATTATGCAGAGTACAGAAAAGGAATAAGAAATAGTGAGCCAAACAAATTAAAGGCAGAAGATAATAAAAAGAAATAGAAACATGGCTAAAACTAGTTTACACCAACACCACTCACTATATCTCTCCAAACCTTTTCATCCCTCAAACCATCCTCGCTTCCACTATGTTCATATAGCACTTCATACTTTGCCTATGGTCCTTTAAACTTCTCACCTCTGTTTGAGAATTTTGTCAGCTCTATCCATCCATGACTTTCTTGGTCTTTCCCTTCCTCTCCATCCATTCAGCTTTCATACATTTGATTTGTAATATGTTCCCATTTGTTCTGTCTAGAAGGCCACCCAACGTACTTCTTTCATCTGGGTCAATCATTTTTGTATTCAGTCCACATACCTTCAGGACCCACTCATTCCAAACCTCTCTCTTCTTATGATACCCCATTTGCACTACATTCAAGAAGTCCATTGCATCCAAAGGAGCCAAGACTAGTCAAGAAAATTTACCTTAATTATGCAAATGATGCAGATTACACCCTTTGGGTCACTTTCATAGATTGTTGCAATTGAGGTAGTTGCATCATTAGCATAATGATGTCCTTGCACACATAATGTAAATCATTGCAATGATGAATAATGGACATCCCAAACCTTGTGCTGTTCCCTTGTTGTGTGGACAATACAATTGATGTTGAGGTGGGATTGTGTATATCAGAGTAAGCAACTGGGTAAGAATGTCGTTGGGTTTTGAGCAGAGTGATGGGGTAGGATGCACTCTCAAAAATAGGAAAGGCAAAGGGGGGGGAATCTTTTTTTTTTTTTTTTGCTTTTTTATTTAAAAAACAAAACATTAGGTCAACTAAAAGATGTAAAGTTGAAAAGGAAGATTAATGAAGAACAATGGCAGAGCAAAGGGAAGGAAAAAGAATAGCAACTTAGGTACACACACTAAATTTGATTTAATTTGACATTCTAATTTAATTAAAGGTAAATTAATTAACAACAGTTTATATTATTACTCCCTATGCATTAAATCATGTTCTTCTTCTTCTTCCACATTAGAAGGAATGACTTAGCAGCCACTTCAGAGAGGATCTGGACTCCCTAGCTAGGATTTTCAAGGGCTGCATACAATTCTGGGAATTTCAGAAAGATCTAATAAGAATTCCCATTTCCTACTACCATTTATTACCAAGTAAATAGGAAGGAAGGAATACTGAGTTATGTGAGTGGGAGAATAAGGTAGTCAAAATTATGGGATCAGTATAAAAAACAACCTCATTGTTGTGGTGATGATGATGATGACTTTATCATTCTCTACTTAAGTGGCCAAGATCCAGTTCTTAATCCAGGTAGATAACAGTCAGTTATCTCCTGCAACTACTGAGCACCAGGATCTGGATAGTTCCAAAAACTAATTTTAAAAACCCTCTATATAATCATCTAAAGGGTGTAGGTCAGTGAGTCCTTTTCCTGATAGAGGGTTTGAACCCCATAGAGTAACATCTGGCCACCCACAGTTGATGAATCCCAAAGAGGATGAAGCCAGTCCTGTGGGGCTCCCTGGTGGTCAGTGTAACTGAAAACACTTCCCAAATAACTAAAGTCATTCTTGCTGACAAGGTCACGGAACATCAAGCTACTTGGTGTTTCTGCTCTCACATCTACCGTTAGAGCTCCGCACAAAGCTTTGAACCTGACTCATTATACTAACTATAACCTTCTTCCAGGAGGTGTTTTACTTTCCAGTTTAGCTTGTGGTCCTGAGATTCTCCCATCCAAGTGCAAACAAGGTCTGACCCTGCTTAGCTTTCTTGAGATCATCCAAGGTCAGCTAAGAGTTGCTGCCACCTACATATATATCAGTGGTATCTGATTTAGAAGAAACCAACTTGTCCTCACTGGGACTTACTTCTAAGGGAACATGGAGAAGATAGGGCTGCAAGAGTACAATCCAATCAACATGCTGGTGAACAAAGTGCATTCAATTCAATGGAGTGCACTTCCATAAATATAAATGGAACCAGATATAACATTTGCAGCCTCATGTATGTTTACTTTGATGTGCATCCTTCTGAAGGCAAGGAGACCTGTTTCAGAATAAACCAGAGGGTTGGATTGCAGTAGTATATTCATTTACTGGAAAGTGATTCCCTTTGACTTCAGTGAAACTTTTCTGGGCAAATATATATGAGAGCAAGCATATTTTAATTTAAACCAACCAATAAATGTGGTCTCCTTGTAGGTGTACAACCAATAAGGTTGAAACAGGGCCACTTTCCATATCAAAAGGAGAGGTGTATTGCAAACCCTGGGAAAATTGATAACAAAAGAACATCACTTTGAAGCAACCAAACAGCAGGATTCTTCACCTCCTTTTTTTCTCCAAAAGCCATCTTTTGTGCCGGCTTTTGAATATGAATAAAGAACATCAATAACATCTGAAATAGTAGATCTATTTTGTAACAACAGGTGTGAACAGAAAACATCAAAACTGCATTTATAGTGGTAAGTCTTCCAATCTTCCAATTGTGGAAGTCTTCCAATTTTCTATCTGTCCTATGATACTAATACACATTTTTTTCTTGGCTTATCCCAGTGTTTCTCAAACTTGGCAACTTTAAGATGTGTGGACTTCAACTCCCAGAATTCCCCAGCCAGGAATAAACAAGAAGGTTGGATTGTAGTAGTATATTAAACTTGACAACTTTAAAAAACACTGGCTTATCCCAAATATACCCTTTGCTGTAGTTCTTGCAGGATACACCCTCCTTCAACTGGGGACAAAATCATTTACATAATATTGGCTTCTTCTTTCTGAGAAATGTAACAACCTCATTTTTGCCCAAGCAAGATGGTTCAGTCAATTACCCAGTAATCGGAAGGAGTTGGGTAATAACATTTGTCAGAAAAGATGCTCCCAGACTCCTTCTGATTTTGGCCACCATAGACTAACCACAGAGAGATGACTTTGGAAAACGAATGTGCAAATTATGAAAACCGAATTAAGCCCATGAGAGGAAAAAGCTGTTAGAAAGAAACTCAGAGTGACTTTCCCTTGACTCTCTTTGGTGTAGGGAAGAGAAGGGAAAATGCTGTCAGGCTTTCAAGATATTGTTACTATATCCTATATCAGGGTTCTTCAACCTCAGCAACTTTAAGATGGGTGGACTTCAACTCCCAGAATGCTGGCTGGGGAATTCTGGGAGCTGAGGTCCACCCATCTTAAAGTTGCTGAGGTTGAAGAACCTTGGCCTATATCAATCAGTCAAGCTCTGGTGTTCTTGTGGAGTCTGTTTCCTGACCTGGCCTACCTCAAACAGCTGACATCAGCAGGCAATCAGGTATCTGCAGCAGCTTTGAGAGGAAATGAGCCTGAACAAGCAAGACCCAGTTCACATCATCTGGCAACTACAAAAGGCTGAGCAAAGATGATGTGTGTCTCCTTAAAAGGAGAGGACAGAAATGCCCTAATCAAGCCATGGGTATATATAAGAAGAGCCTCTAGGTCATTGTGTTCTGTTGGAAACAACCTTCTAGGTCCAGACCTGTGTTCTTACCCTGCATTTGGGCCCTTGCCTTGATATTTGAATCAGGTGATGGAATACTCTGGTGCTTGAACCCTGGGCTATTCAGACAAATCTTGTGGCTCTGCTCTTCTTCTGCTAGCAGAGTGTTACAGATCAAGTTATAAAGAAAGTTAGAATGTTTCAACTTTCTACAGCTTAGGTGCTCTCTAGCTAATTACTCACCTGACTTCCAGCTATAATGAGCACAATTCAGTTTTGGGGTTTCAGAAGACATCTGAGAATATCCTAAATTCTAGGCTTGTATGCACTTCAAAAATTATTTAGAAGCAGCATTTTGGACCTTGCAAAGTTATTAATTTAATTAATAGATAGAATCTCTCTGCTCTTAATTAAATCCACCTGACTTTTTTCAGGATTTTGCACAAGCCTGAAAACCTGATGAAGCTGCTTTAAGGATTCTACTCATTACACCCACAGAAGCCTGAAAAAAGTTGGGCTTATTGAATGAATAGCAGAAAGGTGCTCTCCTAACTGTGGAAATACACTTGCATTATGGCTTCTGCTTGATGTGGATTTATACAAAAGATGGAGGGTGGAGAGAGAAGGCTGTGTGTAAAATTTTCAGGAAAGTAATTTGTTAGCACAAAGAAAAAGAAGAAAGGCAGTCAAAAAGTGCCTGTTGAGTTGTAATATTTAAGGTGATGGAAGTCAAAAATGATTAAATGCGTGGGGCATGAGCATATTAACTACATTCAGGTAATTTAATGTTAATGAAATTTCAACTGCCTTTAATTTAGCTTTTGTTCTGGGCCCACCCATTCCGAAGCCTTGGCCTTGCCAATTTCTGGAATTCCTGCCTCATGCAAAGGCCAGGTGTGCTCCTCAAGTCAAAAAATGTAAGAATTTCTGAAATGCTGACCAAAATAGGCTTTTGGGTTCCTTTGGATGTATGGAGATCCAACAAGTAATCCCCAATGGGAAAGCAGGAAAAAAAACCTCGCCAAGAAAAGGGCATGTTTATATTACAGTAGAGTTGAGCTTGACTTGAAGAAAACTCTACTGTGTGTATGTGTGTGGTCAGTAGGACCCCTGCTACATTTTGAACACTGATGAGCAGACACACACCTTTCAGATCGAAGCCTTTCTGGAATATTGGAGCTGCATCTTTGAGATAAACTGAAACATTTTATAAGGATACATTGAAATCCTGTTCTGTCAGCCCTACTCCTTTGTAGACCAGATCAGGAAACAGACTCCACAGGAGGACTAGAACTCTACTTTATTGAGGCTATAGCAACAGAATCTTGCAAGTCTGCCTCTATTTTCCCCTTATACCACAGGGAGTTGGGGGGGGGGGGACCCAGTCAGAGTCTCTTTCTAGTACTTTCCCACCTTCCTGGGCTTAACACTTACTTCTGCACCTGTTGTGGTCTTAAGGGCTTCTGGATAGTTTCTTCAACATCATCTCCATGGCTTCCTACATGACCTTACCCACCTGATATGGGCAAATCCCTATCACTTGAAAATGTATTGCGTAGAGATGTTTAGTCAAGAGAATGACACAGGGTCATTTTCTTCTTTTCCCAAAGATGGAGCAGTTTTTGAGAAAATAGTTTTGGGACCACTGAGGACATCTTCCAGGAAAAAAAAAAGATGCTAGGCCATTTCCTCTATAAAAGAGGTGGGCAAGGTATTGTCAGAATGACCATTATTCTCTCTTCAAAAACAAAATAGAGGATCATTTTCGCCCATTCAGTGTAAATCCAGGATATTTTGTAGGCTCTGGATTGTCTTATATCTGACTTCTTTTTTTTTAGCATTAAAAGAAGGTAGAGAATGAAAAATGCTGCAGCATTAACTAAGGATGAAGTTGAAACAAGATAAGATGGCTTAAAAGGATCATGCCTCTCTGTTTTTACTTTAATGTGAGATGTTTACTGGATTTTTTTTTAAAAGTTGAAGTTTGGCTTGATTTTTTTTTAGATCCAGTATTCAGAGAGCTTTGAGAAGCAGTGATGCAAAGAATTTCATTTAGTCCATGTTTCTGAGACAAACAACCTAATTTCTATTCTAATATGCAGTTCAGAACATAGTTATCAATCAGAATTGCACACTTCACTGGTTGTTGTGATGTGGTTTTCTGCTCATAAAGTACACACCAAAAATCAGTGTATTAGGGAAAGGTGTACCAAAAAAAAATTGGCAACGTAGGAAATTGTGTGCAACTTGTGCTGCATGAAAATCTTCTCCAGCAATTTTTCATTCTGCCATTATTCAGTTTGATGAAAGAGAATTGGCCTTTGGAAATTCTTTCAAAGAAGACAATTTTGGAAAAATTATAATGGGTAAAGTTGCCACTGTTGTACTCTGTACAAAGTGACCAAGGGGGGTGTGGGGGTGTGTGTAAGTTTCCTGGAAATCACTAGAAAAGTATCTCTCCACCAAACTGCATCTTCCTGTGCTATCATTCAATCTCAAGGGTGATTACTTTAATTTATCATCTGGACAATATACCTCCCATAGGGCTTTTTCAGACTGGGAGACTGAGGCAGAAAGTGATGGCACAGAAAACAAGAACAGCAATTGCTTCCTCTGTCATCTCCAACAGAAAATCAGTTTCATCCCCAAGAGAAATTCCAAAGAAATTCTCAAGTTCTTTGAGAATAAGGCTGTAAAAAGGCTCTTTTACAGGGGAAGAAACCTTCTGGGAAAAAAAATGCAAGGTTGGTTTCAGTGCTAGATTATGTACAACTTATCTGTGTTAAGGGAAACTATGAAATAAATGTGAAATTCATGCTTGATGCACAAATTTGATGGAATATGCAACTGAATATAGGAGAATATATTATGCGAAGACCTAGCTCTCTGGAGAAGTCTATAATGCTGGGAAAAGTGGAAGGAAAGAGAAGAAAACAACCAGCAGATGGTAGGTGGACCTAATTACAGCAGCAACGGGTGCAGCATTGGAAGAGCTGAAGGACCAGGTTAGGACAGATTGTCCTGGAGAACATCTATTTATGTGGTTGCTAAAAGTCAACACTGACCTGATGGCGCATAATCAATTTGAGAAAATGGGAGCCTTTTGAAAAGCTTTAAAAATGTATTGTTCCAACAAGTTTTTCATGGAGATGGTAGATCTGGGCTGTCTTGGAAGTGTTACCGTTGCTGTTATTGTTAATGATCTTATTAGTGCTATATTTTTCTTGTAAACTGGACTGAGTCCATGGAAATGGACAAGTATACAAGGAATTGTTTGTATAAATCAAGACTTTGACTTGGATTTGGAAGAATCATTTACAAAACATCCATCGCTGGCTATGATAGTACGCATTCAGGAAGGATTTTTCCCACATAGGAGCCTCAAAATGATTTCTGAATGCTCTTCAGTAATGGCAGAATGCTAGGGAAGTGTAAATTGTATTGTATTTCCACACCCAGGAAGGTGCAAGAAAAAATATATCTTTTAATCCATCATTATTCCTAATTTTCAGGGTTTGGAAACACCTATATGATAGCTATATCTTCTATTTTCATTGCAAGAACATGCTACTTCGGTACAATTACAGAGCATACATAGTAGTTTTCTTTCTGGACTGATGGCATGGAATGTCAAAAGATTGATTACTGGGGGAGAGCATGAATGAGTCAAAGAGTCTTAAAGCACTTGAAGATAAAAGAGTGGAGATGTATTTATTTTCTTGAGATTTTTATATTCTGCTCAACAGGTGCTATGCATAAAATTACTAAACTAGTGTAGAACATTAAGAATTAAGCCAGAAATGGGTAACCTGGCAATTGTTAGTATCAAGGTACCCATGACATCCCAAATTTGTTGAATCTGTTGAAAGATGGGAAAGATGAGAAGAAGAAGAATTGGATTTATATTGTCATGACTCTAAGAAGGATTTGCACCCTCATTCTAAAGAAGGTAATCAATTGATTGCATAGCCTAATTCTAGTTTCCAGTAAAGATATTTATCAAGCCACATCGTGTCAAGTGTCTGGATGACTTTTGCCAAGTTTGAGCTTAGCTGCCAAGTTAAGCCCTGCAAACTCAGGGACCTGTGATTTATAGCTAAGTCTTGGCCCAGGGAGCCCATCAAAAGCGGAATAGGAGACACTTACCAAGACAAGATGACGGCGACAATTGACGGTGAGAGAGAAGTCCACAGCCTCAGGGACTATTGCAGGGTATTGCAAGAATGATAAAAAGCTTTTTCAGATCCATTCTGCTCCTGCTCTCACTGTCCCTGTGCATATTTGGAGAGCTGAAGAGACAATTAACAGGTGCAACAGCTCTCTGCCTCTTCAAAGAGGTACCTTGAGTGTTCAGAAGCATTCCCTTTGGTCATTAAAGAAAAACATTGCCTGGGATCAGACCAGCTTTTTTCAGTTCCACCTCTGGATACTTCTACCTGCCTGCTGGCTGACTAATGCACCTTCCAAATGAACTCTTGGCACAGCAAGAGCCACAAGAATGGAAACAAGAGGCAAGCCAATGCAGCAGAACTGTCGACAAGCTCTAAAAAGTTAGTCTGTGCTGATTGACTATGTGCTCACCCGCCTGATGTGTTGGAAGGGCCTCTGCTGACCAGTTAAGATGTCATAAAGCTTTCTGGTAGACCTAGGGCAAAAAAACTCTTGTGCATCTTGGGAAGAGCCAATGTGAATCCTCTCCAGGTCTACTGCTTCTGTTGGTTTCACTAGCTATGCTATCTTGCCTTCTTGAATTCTGATTGTCTAATATGATGGATAATATCACTATTAGAATTGGAGCATGCTGCTTGCCAGAGGTAGGAACATAGGAAGAGGTTGGTCAGATCAAGAGTGATGCTGCATGGATTTCAAGAATGTCACTTAATTGTTGTAGAGGACATTTATCGAACCTTGAAAGCTATCCAAAACCTTCACTGCCCCTTTTTAAGGACAACACAGTCAAGGGGAGGCTGTTCTGAGTCTCTTCCTCATGTTTTCTCAGGGCTGAGGAACCATTTTTCCTCTCTTACCCCCTTCTCAAGGCCAGAGCTGAATTCCTCTCCTGATGCTTTACATTGATTCAGACCATCTACTCCACAGTTCTTAAAACTAGTTGACAATAGCAAACCAGAATTTCAAGCAGGTGTTTTCCTAACCCTACTTGGAGAAATGAACCTTGAACCTCCAACATTCCAGAGATATATTTAGCACTTAGCACTTATGCTTTTTCTTCCCCCTTCCTTGTTACATTATAGATGGGCATGACTGCACAGATCAATTACTGCAAGAAAGAAAGGAAAAGAAAACTGAAAAGGCAGTTGTGCTTTCCAGCATATGATTATGCATTTGGGCATTGTTTTTCTAATGCACATAGACACTCCTCCACATTGGTAAAACTATACAAAATGAAGGGCTAGCATTATGCATGTTGTCTTTGCATTGACTGAACACTGCAAAAGCAATGTGTGTGAATAGAGAGCACAAGCGAACTGAAGCAGCACAATTCAGAAATTTTGAATGGGAGGGGAATACTGAAATATGTTGAGCACCCCATCCATGAGTTCATCAGGGATTGCAGAGAAAGCAAGACAAAGAGCTGGGACAGGAACACATTTATAGTTCTGTCTTCAGGAAGAGGATTCACTTGGGGGAGGGGGATCTTTTGCCCTACTTGGGATTTGGGGATCAAAGGAGAATTAATTTAAGAAGGCCTTCCTTTTCACTTAGTACAGTTTGGGTTCTAGCTTAGGGGAAGAGTTCTCCACCACACTCCTTCCTCTGATGGGTGAGATGCAGTTTGGAAATGGATGGAGTAAATGTGGACTTCCCCTAGAGGGAGAGATTTCACTTAAGAAAGTCAAATAGCTGCCCAGTGGTCAAAGAAGCAGGTCCCTCACCATCATATTTTATTATGAAGATCTCATAGAATCATAGAATTGTGGAGTTAGAAATGATCATAAGGATCAACTACTCCACCTCTTTTTGTATATTACATGGGCGCAAATGGCCAATTGATATTCTTTACAAAATGTGTGATGTTCTCTGCATCTGAGGAAGCAAGTAACCATTCATGAAAGTTTCTATCTTTTAATAAGAATGTTTAGTCTGAAAAGATGCTACCAGACTTCTGATTTTCTATCAGATTTCTGACTTCTGAATGAAAGAGACATTCTCCAGTCATTTCTCAAAGGCAGACAACCTTTTCAGGGTTATAGTAACACCATTGCTTTAAAAGAAAAAAGCCAACTGGGAGGTTCTTCCTCACGATTCACAATGGCTTTTGTTGAAATCAAATAGAAATATGGAACACCGGGGAGGCTGCAGACAGAGAGGGAGGATTTTACAAAGGAAAATAAAATATTCGTGCACACACCTTGACTACCTTATCGCTAATTAAATCAACGCTGGCTCAGCTTTAGCTATTTTGGGTTTTATCACTTCCCTTTCCAACTTCTTGAGGTCTTGGGGAACATGCCTGTCTTGCATAGGTTGCACATTCTGAAAAGTATTTTCTCAAGCACGTATCGCAGCCAGAGCTCCTGTTCAACACTTGCTCTGCTATAGCAGCCAAGTGGATTTTTCACTTTTCAATCAAATGAAATTTTTTTAATCACAGTCCATCACTTAATTCAATGATTAAAGACACTTCCACAGTAGTCTGCAAATCTTCTAATATATGCATATATCAAAGTCACTTCCTTTACAGCATTCTTGAAACAAAGGCTCTCAATGTTTGCCATAGTGGAAGTAATAATTGCCTTTCTTAAAGGAGCACTTCCTTTACATTTGTTCCCCAAAGTCTACCAACCCCACCCCCAATATGCATTGAGCATATATTGCATAATGATATTCTGATGAATATTAATACAGACCCCACAAATCTGTCAAAGCTGCTCATAGACACAGAGGAATTCCATTATCCAGGCTGTCTGTTCTGGAAATTCTGCCACCAAATAACCTTTCAATTTACAATAATAAATTCCAACAAATATTGGGAAGGACTGTTTTATGAAGTATAAGAATGATTATGCCTAACAGATCAATGAACCATTCGGTATTAACTCTGTGAGAAGGGAACGAGGTGCAACTGTATGCGTTATGAACCATATGGAGTCCCATGTACATTAAAGGATGGTCGAACTGAACGACACACAGTCCAATCAACCAATTACAGGAACTCATGTTGTATAGGCCTGATGACATTTAGCTGACTCCATTCACTCATCGAATTAAGCCATGGATTACTTAAGCATTGTCTGTTAAATGAACACAATGGCTAGGTTCACACAACAGTCTGAGTCCCTAGGGCTGGATGTGGCCCGAAACTACTATTATTAATATTATTCTTTGCAATTAATTCCAATTTCATTGTTATCCAGGCTGCATTACTTTGTAGCCCTAGCACATTAGTCAAGGAAAAGTGTGATCCTCAGCCCACAAATTTTTGTGTACCTCTGCACTAAACAATAAGCCATCGTTTACAAACCATGTTTAGTCCTTTTCTTTTTTTCAATCATCAGATCCATAAATCGTCGCTTCACTCCTCTTCTCTTCTCTGTTAGAATCCTGAATGTTAGCCACGGGTAAGTTCTGAACATTGGAGAGATACTAGATGTTTGGGGAACAGGAGTCCTTGTCTTGTCAAAAAGGAAGCTTTGTTTAATTCACTGTAGTTTGATTGTCCCTTCCTTGTTTGTACAGCAGGCCTGTACAACAACTGTTGATCATTTTCTCCCGACCCTAGGAACAACTGCAAATCTGGTTTCTCTTGGGCTGTGCCCAAAGCCCAAATTAAAAAATTGGCATGTCAAACTGGAACAGCTGCATTGGCGGCTGCTGAGTCATCTGCAAGCACACCAAATGTGAACTGCTTCATTTAAGGATGAAATAGGATCTGCCAGAGCCAATATTGAAATGTGGAGATGAAATCAGTTCTTCCACTGCACTGTTCTAGTCATTTTTCTTTCTTTCTTTCTCTCTAGGTAAAAGTGCCTATACGTTGTGACAGTGTCAGATGGTGCAGCCAACTCCAGAGTTTGCAGGGTCTTTTGGCAAAATTCGCCGCGGCCCCCGCCATTTTTTCTTTGCAACCATCACCCTTCCTTGATTACTTTCCTTCTACCTCTGGACAGGATGCAACTGGGATACATAAGAAGAGGATAGACAGAGGCAACATATATTTATCCAATGGTCACTTGCTTAGAGTAAGGACATTTCAAGAAGAAGGAGAAGTTAGATCTCCCTGAGATAGCATAATCCTTGGACTTCTCCACCATGGTGACCCCCCAGGTGTAAAGAGGCCACTTCACAAATGAACCTCTCTCTTCCAATCAACCACTTAATTGTACTAAGAGACCTTTGTCCCCACACTCTTCTGCACATTGATTCCCCCCTCCTCACCCCTTTTTTTCTTTTTAAGACACACTTATACAAGCATTGTGATGTCAATAGTCCAGACTAGCCTAAACAATGGGGGGAGGGGCAAAACAGCAAAGGTCACATTCAAACAATTCAGACCGCTTTAATGACCATTCCAAATGCAACCAAAATCAAAAGAGTGGAATGGTTAAGTCATCCATGTCTCTTTGGGTTCACTTCTTTTATTACTTAACTCCCCAAGTGGACCAAAGTAGCCAAAAGTGAATTAAAATCAAATAAAACACTCAACCAATGCAACAACCTGGTGTTCCCCTGCTAGTTAGGACTATAAACCCCATCACCACAGCCCCCACAGCACCCAAACTTGGGCTGATGGGAGTTGTAGTCCAATGCACCTACTCACTCATTGCATAGACTCCAGATTGTTTCTCTCACTGGAACCCCAAACACATCATGGAACACTTGTGCAATCATTGCAAACTCAGGTGCCTCAACCACAATAGGGTCCAAAGGTCCCCCTTTCCCCACATACAAGCTCACTGGGGCAAGAACTAGAAACTACAACCATCTGTACTACTGGAGTTGTCCTTGGCTTTTGCAGCCTTGAAAAAAACAAAAAACAAAATTGCCTTTGATATTCCCTTTCCATGAAACAACCAATAAGTGCACATCTTTTCCACTTTCCAATGGCATCTCCATGAATCTTAACTTTAAGAATGCTTTCCCCAACCTGGCACACTCCAGATAGTTTGGATTCCTATTCCATCATTATTTATCAGGACAGCCCTTGGTGATTTGGAGTTACATCATATATAAACCAAATATCTCGGAGATGCCACCTTGGGAAATAACATTTTTTTAAAATGTCCTGTTGGATTACACTGGGAAGTCCTGAAGCAAGACATTTTCCAATTGCCTTTGACAGCCTTGTGAATGAAGCCTATAACAGCAGTAGTTCTTCTCCTGGCATCTTTCTCCTTCTTGCCGCTCTTGATGCCATCCAAGTCTAGTTCTGCTAGTACTTTTTTTCTCTGCTAGGCTCAAATATGTGCAGCTTCAGCAACCAAGTTCAATTATGTCAATGGGAAAGTTGCTTTCTCAGTCCCTTGACAGAATAGCTGCTCTTCTCTAAAACAAAAGACATATTCAAGAAGTGCTGAGTATGTCTGTAAGATGTCAACCCTTCACCCTGAAAACTGAGTCTCCCTATTATTTTATGCTGTTCTACACCATGGAGAGCAAAAATACAAGATCCTCCTTCTTAAAGTTGAATAGTAAAGAAGCTACAGGTGTTCTGGAATGCTTCGGAACACTGAAGGGCACTTTAGCACATCCTTTATTTCAAGGAATCATCACGCAAGTGGCAAGCAGCAACACCATCCCGTCAAGTTGCCTCATATCTAAAATGGAGAGGAGTTTCACACATCAACAGAGTAGAGAACCTTGCTCTTAAACCAATTCAGGTCCACCATTTTTGAGAAAATGCTGATGGTTCAGTGTAAAATAGTTCCTGCCAAGCTTATGCAAGACCACTCCAAGAAATTTTGCCACCAAAGAGAATTTGTCCTCTTCCAATTTAGCATACAAAAGTGGGCATGGACTGGAGCAGGTTTTTTCTTTAACACTAACAGTAGAATGGTACCCACCACCATGCTTAAGCATGTTTATGGGTTGTAGGGTGAGTTATAGGATATACTACATCTCTCTCCTCAAACATCCTGATGCCATCTCCTAGCATCTCCTACTTCACCCCTGCCCTGAATATTTACAAGAGTGAACCTCTAGCTACTTGAGTCTAGAGCTAATGGATGGGTAGGCAAGATAAAGGGGGCTCTTAATCTAAACAGATCAAAAGCAGATGGAGGATCCAAAATAACTAGACAGTCAAGTTTCAAGCAGGAATCAAAGAGAGTCAGAAGTTCTATATTCCACAGAAGACTGGTCTGAGATGGAAGTTCTGAAACCAATACCGGGTGGACAGCCAGTTGGCCCCTCTGGTCAAGTGGTTTAATGTTCAGAGTAGCTGATACTACAGCTAGCAGCATCCTCAAAACATGGGCCTTAGTCCTGGGCTTGCCATAAAAATAAATAAATCTTTTGGAAAATTGGCAGGCCGATGTCAATACTATATTAAAATCTGCCTAAATAATATATTAATATCCTTTACAAGGTGAACTGCTTGATGAACATTTGAAATACCCTATACAGGGGTTGAGTTTTCATGTATATCTTTTTTCACAATGTACACTTATATGTCTTTTCATGGGTTCTCATACTGCTTTATTGAAAGAAAGGGAACTTTTAAAAGAAAATGGATTCAAAGTGTTTATAAATGGAGAGGTTTCTGCTCTGTTTGTTTGCAGCTTTCACTGTTGTCTTCCATGTAGCTTCTGTCATCCAGTTAAGGTCACCAGCAGCAACAGATGAGTAAATTACAGGGATCTGTTGGCTACTCAATAGTTCCCAGGTACTAAGAAAAAGAAATTCCATAGCCCATTCTTTAGCACTTAACTGTGATTCACCAGAACAAATAACCTTGTTTGTAATTAGGAGTTATTCATTGTTACAGCAGATAAGCTTTGAGAATCATAGTACTCTTTTAAGTGTCAGCATAACTAATGAATAAAATGACTGTTAAAATTATATTATTTTACAAGAGACTGTTCTGCTGATTGATTTAAAATCCCCCCTTTCTTTCCTCTAAATAATGCAAAGCAAAATATGCTTTAGCTTGTAACACCATCTATTCTAAAATTGACAAAGATAATGGTTCCTTTTAGAAGAAAAGTACTGCTGCAAATAATTATTCAAGGTATCAGGATGTATATTAATGAAGAAACTGAAAAAAATGAGAGCATGTGCACCACATATTCACTGTCTTGCCTGTAGACAAGCAGATCGATCAATGCACATTCGAAATCAATGGGATTTAATAGGATGTAACGTGCGAGAATATATGACATCCACATTTTGTTTGGCATTTCTCTTTTTTTAGACTACAGATGATGTGGCAAAGGTTGCAGTTTATTGTGCTGCTAAACTAGTTTGGACATGCCCAGGTTGGTTATCTGTGTAGAACAATATTTATATTTCTGGGATTATACACTATTAGTTTGGGCAAATGAATTTTTCAAACATGTTTGTTTAGTGCTAGATAAACAGGTGAGCCCGCATTGTTCCTCAACCATCTGTGCATTCTCAAATAAGAAAATAAAGCATGGAAATGGAACTGAACAGGTTGATGGACATGCAAAGGAACGTATTTAAATATCAGAGAGAAAGAAAGAAAACTGTTTCAGGAGCTAGCCTTTAATATGCAAGTTTCAGATGTTCTGTCTTCATTATATGAACTGTGGAATGAATGATAGGAGATCAGCGAAGGGGGGAACTGTCAAAGGTGTTGCAAAGTAAGCAGATGGAAGTGTGAACTCTTGAAAATAAAGATTGCTGAGAAATGTTCCATTCATTACAATTTCATGACATCACCCTTTGGCAGCAAAGCCATATTTTGATCAGAGATAACTCCTTCGCTCTTCACATACATCCCAAGGGTCATGTTCATCTGGGACTCTTTGAATATTGGCTCATAATTTATGACTGAACAAGTTAACTGCTTTCATCTTTTCATCTTATTAATGTCAAAGTGGTTATTGTTATGGTTGTGTATACAAGGAGGGCTTTGATTTTGCAAAGACTCTGGGAGGGAAAGTAGGGTATTGACCATTCTAGCCTTTGGACCTTTCAGCATGCAGCAAAAGATTTTATAGGGGAAAGCTAAGGGGAGAGATAATCAATTCCACATTCAGAGACCTTCTGGCCAGAGGAAATGGCTTTGCCCTCATCTTTTGAGTTGAAAGATGAACATCGGACAGGATTTCCATTTTCTCAGACATGTAGAATTCTGAGACTATAAAATCAGGGGAAGACCCTTTAGCAGTCCAACTCACTCCTCCAGAGAAGGAGGAGCTACCACACCTCTTGAAGGGTTCAGTTGGTCCTGAAACAAGATACTTCTTTGTCCTAATGAGAATATCTTTGGCCATCGGGATTCTTTTGGAACTATCCAAACTCCTTTTTCTTGTTTCTCCTTTCATCAGGGAGGGGGACTCTTCTTTGATTTGCCTAATATTCCTGAATTTTTCACTCAGACTTGACTAATATACAGATGTTCTCTGGTACTACTGACTGTCATAGACAGGGACAGTTTCCGTATAATCTGCAAATTACAGTTGATATAATCATGATGCTTATACCTTACTTCAGGGGTCTGAGGGAAAAAATGCCACTGAATATCAGTTGCAGAAGGACAAGACTAGGGAAAAGATATTGGCCATTTATATGGTTGTGGACTTCCCACAAATATTTGGTCTGCTGTTGTATAAAATAGGCTGCTAGAATAAGAGACCTTTGATCTGATTGAATAAGGTCTCTTCTTATACCATTCCCTAGAAGACTGAGGGCTATGAAGCACCAAAACAGCAGGAGCAGAAGGCAGGGCTTTTTTCTGTTCTAAGAAATCCTGTAGTGTTGTGTTGTCCATTACTGTTCATCTGAAGCAAAATGGTTCCCTAGTGGGGCAGCCACAGCACTTGGTTTCTTTAGATAAGAACATGTGTGACATCTGCAGAGAAACCCCAGGGTTTGAACCAAAATGCCTCATTGAGGCAGGCTCTTGTCAAGAAAGAGCAACGCAACTCCAAGATGCACTTTACTGCATTGAGTGGGTCATCTTTGTTTCCCCAATGCAAAGAATCCAGGCTTGATATTGGAAGAATCGATATGATATCTGCAAGAGGCAGGGAGGTTAAATCCATGCAAGATTCTTGTTCGTGAGAGCTGAGTCACCCCATTGCTAAGGAGAAGACATCTGAAGAGAATGTCACAATGGTCCAATCCTCTAGCTGTAACCTCTGGAAAATATGGGTGATATTCAAGCCTTCATTCTTAAAATATACCGCAATGCCTCAGAGTAATTGACTCTCTTCTGGAGTTTCACCATCTACCAATGGGGTGGCAAAACAGAAGAAGGCTTTCCATTATGGGTTTACTTTTTTGCAGAGCAAGCTGTTATTGAAGGCATACGCTCAAGTCAGCCATATCTTACCTTGGTCAAATAGACATCCTCAGCCAGAGAAATGCAACACCTACAACAGAAAGTACTCCTTCTCCACTTTGCACTGATCCAGGTGATTATGTACTTTATTTTGCCATAGCTCCTTCTAGTTCACTGGGTACCATGATTACAGAAAAAGCAGGAAGACTAATTTAAAGCCCTAAAATGAATCTGGAGTCCTCAGGATTAAAGTGATTTTTTTTTTCAAAAAGCCATCTGAGAAAAAAAAAAAAGCCTGTTTCAACTTAATACCCTCCCAAGCAATCTTTTCAATTATCTAACCATCAATTACATTTATAATGGAAAGTGAAGGTGAATTAGAGACAAATGGCAAGTTTAATTCCTAGGTCCTCACAAGGATCAAGAAATGTGCTGATCCTAAAAAAAAAAATCATATTTATTGTTCCACTTAACTTTTCTTAATGTGTAAGATGGTTAGCTGGAAACATTTCAGATTTCCTTGCAGTATTTTCCCTCCCTACTTTCAAAAAGCTCAATTTGCTAACAATCCCAAGCCATTGCAAGATGTTTTCTTTATTTTTCTTTCTTCAGCAAGGAAAATACAATAGTAAGAGATGAGAGTATGGTTAGTTGAGCAAACACCTGCCTTTTGATGAATAAATTAAACTTAATAGGTTTTGCATAGTATCAGAGCTACAGTGTCTCAGCAGATGGTAGGCCGTGGCTGATTTGTCTGGATTGAACAGGGCTGAGTCTTGTAGTACTTGGATGGGAAATCAACAGGAAAATCCAGGTGGGTAGACCTGAATAGGAAGTTGAAAGAAGGCAATGACAAATTGTTTCTACCTTGTTGCCAAGAAAAGTATATGTTTGGGTCCATGAAGACACCAAGAACTGACTTCATTTCAAAGGAGACTTTATTAAAATGGTAATATCTTCTCCCCTCTGAAATACTGTACAAAACCTTTCACTTTTAGGAAAGTGGTCCTTATTTAACATTTTGTTCCTTCAGACAATGGTCTACTAATACCTGAGAGCCAAAATGTCCTAAAAAAAATCAGGAGTTTCCAGACTTAAAATTAACCTACTGAAGTTTTAACTCATCTACTTACCAGCTGAAATCCTATATGTACTTCCTTAGAAATAAGTCCCACTGAATTGAGTGAGTATAAAATTCTGCCACCGGCTTTGCAGAACCTCAACTTTCATATATCCCTCAGTTTTGGTTGTGCTGGCTGGGACTACTGGAAATCCTGCAAGATGTGTGGGGTGTAATCAAGTTGCTAAGCTTCCAGCCTTAAACATAACACAACACCTCATAAAAAAGCAACAACCAAAAAAAAACAGATTAATCAACATGGTTATGCAAAACATATCTGTTCTTCACACCCTCTGCATCCTCGTGTTTATATTTGAATCCACTATTTTCTCTCACCAGGGCCAGCAAGGAACATACTTTCCAGTACATCTTAAATATTTCTCTTTCTGCCATGCAAAATGTCATGGGCTGTAACACAAGCCCACACACACAGCTGGGGAATGTGCACGTTATTGCTTGGATAATTGCATCCTTTGTAATTAAGGGTGGACCCAATGCTTCAGAGGAGAAATCACAATGCATGCGAAGGCATCCTTGCACATGCTCCCATCGGGTCAAATAAATAAATAAATAAATAAAACAGTGACCAGCTTTAGGATGGCACACAGCATTTGATCTACTCTTCCTGTGGTGCTTGAGCACCCACAAAGCTTTAAGACACCCTTTGAAACTGATCTTCTCCCACATTCTACAGAGAACTGACAGTTACTCTCTTCCGAATGGAGGTTCCTGGTGTTGGGTTCAGTACAGAAACTTGGTCAAGGCTAGCAATGGAAGAAGCACATCAGAGATCTTGGCTCAGAGTTGAAATGTATAGATTCGGCAGGAGAGGAGTGGAAGCGTAACACCAGCCCTAGCACGAAGCCACAGAAGGCAGACTGCATCTGAAACCCACATGTAGGGCACTATTAAAACCCTAAGTAGTCCCTGATGTAATTACTGTAAACGTTTATGGGGGGTGTGATTTAAGTTAACAATGTGTCAATATACTTTGGGTCAATTCAACTTACCTATTTACTTCAATCCCATTATGGTCAAGTTAGGATCCCATTCTCAAAGAAGGATCAGAAGAGATTCTTATTTCAGGTTAGTGTTACAGTTTCAAAGACAAGTGCCTGAACCACCTCCTTCTGCTTCTGCCTTCCTCATCTCCTTTTCCTTGTCTATCATTTCTTTTGAACGCCCTGAAGGCAGGTATGTTCTCTAACACTGATTTTTTTGTAGAATGCTCTTTGGCCAAAAAGTGAGCTAAATTGCTTTAGGTGTCTGAAAGAGATGAGTAACTCCACAAGCTGGTAAAGCAGAAGAATGGTGAGAGAATCTTTATTCCGTTATTTTATCTGGTGTAGCAACTGCATCTTTTTAAACCTTAATGATTAGGCAAATCATAGTTTCCTCATAATGCTAATTATGTTAGTCTGAAGTTGGATTAACCTGGAGACCTGGGTGCAATTTTTCACCTAAACAGGACCATAAAAATAATGGAATAACGGAGCTAAGAAAAGAGAAACGAAACAGTGGGGATATTGGTAGGAAATAGGTCCACACTGAAACCAGACAGTTAATGTAACTTTTCTTTAGTATGGTATCTTCAATCCATTCTCTGCCTATTATTTCTTTTGTTTTTGTTTGTTAAGGTCAGCTTTTTCATTTCCTCCAGGAGAGATCTGGAGGGAGAAAGCAGTTTTGTGTACAAGTCCAATTGAGTTTCATCATGATGGACTACACAATACCCAGCCTTTTCATCTTATCTATCTCACTTGTGATACCAGCTCTCTCTAGCAGTGCACTTATATGCCTCTATTCCATGGGCAACAAACTTCAAATAGGAGCATCAAAGGACATCAGAAGACAACCAATAATCTAAACCAAACAAACACCCAAAGGTGATGTTCTGAACAATGGCAGGGAAAACAATATAGGAGAGAGTTCATAAAAGGGAACAAAGATGAACCACTACTACTGACAATGGCTTTCATCTCAAGAGACAAATTTCACACAATGCTATCAAGCTCATTGTCTCTGCAAGCCACAGCTGCAGATCATTAGAAAAGAAGATGAAAAGGGAGTAGGGTGTGATGGGAAACATAATCCATTTCAGAGTCTGTGTGATCTTCCTCTCTGCATCCATCCATGCACCTGTTCACTGGAGAGGATCTGTCCTCCATATCTCCAAGTGAAGGCATACATTTTTTAAATTATCATCTTTGTTTTAAAGCTACACACAAATTCAACTGAATATGTTAATGACAGGTTAAAAGTTAAATAAAGGAGTCCTAGTTAGTTCTCTGAATTTCCTTAGAACCCCAAAATGAGGAGGTTCTTAATCACTCAAATTGGGCGTGTTCTCCAAAGTTCATAAAGACATCAGAGAAATCACTGAATTACCTCTTTGCATTATCCTGGGGGGGGGGTGACAGGGGAAGTGATGTGTACTCCACAGAGGGATTGAAAGTACAGTTTAGCATCTGAAAAAACCAAATGGACAAAGATTTTTCATGTAAGGTGGGGAAGGTTGTAAATATAATCACAAGAATTACTTCAGCAAGTTGGATTTGCCTAGCTACTCCCAATTATTTGACTGTTGCTTTCAATGGAGAAAAACAAGGGCAAAAAAGGCATTGATATACTATGCAGGCAGAAAAATAAAACAAAACAGGAGGTCCAGGTGTCTCTAGGGAAATTGGCTTCATTGTACAAAATGTTACACAGATGCAATTTCTTGGAAGTTAACGCCTTTAAAAACCCTCAGATTAATTTTAAAGGACATGCTGAAGGGATACAACAAATACATTAGAAAGATCATGTCTACCCTGTTTTGAATGCCCTCCAATACTGAAGAATGGCAGGTCACCACTTAGGAGTTTTGCTTCTAAGTAGCAGGCTTCCAGCATCACAATAACCTCCCTAGGAAGGCCCACCTGGTGCCTTACCTGCTGTCCTTTCAGCACCAAAGACCCCTTCTCCTCAGGCCTTTTAATTTTCTGGAGTTGAGTATTTGTGTGTGTATGTGTAAGTGCCTTTATGTTTGCATATTAATTCATTTCATCTCCACTGTTAATCCAATACTTTAATTGATTGCTATGTGGGGGCATCACTTCATTAAGTCTTTACCTGCAAGGTAGTTTAGAAGTTTTTAACTGATGTCACCTTGTGTGCTGCTGTTAGTGTCAAGCAATACATTTCCAAAAGAAGAAATACATTTGGAAATACATTTGGAACAGAGGCTGATGTACCATTAAGCCAACTAGCCAAGCAGTGCATAAGATCGATGAGCAGAAGTGATTTGCTTTTATGGAAAAAGCACCCTGAACATGTCATATAGGAAGAAGTTGGACCAGCAAAAATAAATGGCAAATAGAGATTTCTGTGCAGAGTGTGATGAGGCAGGGCCACTGAAGGTTTTCAGAGTTGCTTTGGCAATAGAAGATTTCACTGTTCATCCTCATGCATCAAAGCTTTGTCAATTACTCTCTAATGCCTGCTCTTTGCTTCACAATAGCTTTCCCCATTAATGGGGGTGTATTTATAATTAAAAATGGGCTGACCCTCTCTTTGTTTGTTTTCATTTCTCTCCATTCAGGGAGAGAAAATGAGCCCCCCAGGATTCTGTGCCTCACATTGTCTCCCCAGTGTTATTTCAGCTGTGAAGAATGCTAATGAGCTAATATTAATTTTCCGGGTGGAAAATGCACATATGTTGTGTAAAAAATATTGGCAGGCCCCCAGCATTCCATCCTTTGACGTAGTCTATTATTGTGCTTCACTGCAGGAAAAGGAAAAAAAATAATCCATTGTGTCAGACCTTCCCTAAGAATTGGGGGAGTGGGAAATTCATGTTGGGCTATGCTTTGTAATGCCCCAGCTGACCAGCATAGGGTAACCAAAGGAAATACATTTGGCTTAGCAAACATAAAATGGTAAATAATGGATGATTCAAAGAGGTTGGCTACAAAAACATTTAAGGATTCAGCAATATTCTAGGTCAGTGTTTCTCAACCTTGGCAACTTTAAGATGTGTGGACTTCAAATACCAGAATTCCCCAGCCAGCCATGC
Organism: Python bivittatus; assembly: GCF_059951505.1. Taxonomy (NCBI): domain Eukaryota; kingdom Metazoa; phylum Chordata; class Lepidosauria; order Squamata; family Pythonidae; genus Python; species Python bivittatus. The sequence goes on along the minus strand of NW_028277085.1, from coordinate 7,690,243 downwards.
TGGCTGGGGAATTCTGGGAGTTGAAGTCCACACATCTTAAAGTTGCCAAGGTTGAGAAACCCTGCTCTAGGTTAAAGTAACCGTTATGTCTGAAAATATAAGCAGGAAATAATCATTGTAATTGTCAAAGGTACAGTTCTCTCAGAGTCAGTCAAATGTCCATTCTGAATTCCTGGCAGCAGCTATGGGGTGTAAGCAAGGCCCATTTCTGGAAAGTAAAGGAGGAGAGAAAGCTACAGATTCCACCAGTGACCTGGAAGACTTCAATTTCAGCCAGTTGTAGCCTCCAAGAAACAAGTCCTTCTTTCTGATAAAGAAGCAAAACTAACAGGTAGTAAGAGAGTGTCTGAATTCAGTGATTCATACAACACATTTTATCTTCTATTTGCAGAAAGTAAAACGGAGAGAGCTTAATCATCCTGGTGTGAATCAGGCTATTCATTGGAGTGGTATCCAATAATGATGATGTCTCTGGATTAGCAATTTTATGGAGACTATAAGACCCTAATCTAATGGAATTCTGTCATGGTGTGGACCCATAAATCTGCTACCTGATTCCCCATTATTTCCAGAATTCTACACACAGTCTCTGCTAAAATAAAGACATATTCTGAATTATGTCAGTTAAAGCTAGGTGCCCTGCTTCATTGATAGTGAAATCCACATAGGACCTTTTGTATCTCATCCTCACAATCTCTAATCTTTTCCACATCTGCCATTACACTTGTAAATTATTGCCTTAAACCAGTAAAATAGTAATAATTTCATACTACTTGTCAGCTTCTAAAATGAATCCTAGCCCTAAGTTTATATTTCACTTCATTTTCAAAGGAATGGATTGTTTCTGAACTTCAGCTTGCAACATACCTTCATTTGGAAAAAGGTGTTGATTTTGCCACTTTGCTTGACCTAACAGCTCATGTGGTAGACCACAAGGCCAATGTACTTGACTGCCTTTCAGGGAAATTAAAGTTTTGGAAAAGAAAATGATCCTTCTCAAAAGAAATGACAGTTGAAATGGCTCTCAAGTATTCAAGTGAAGACTATTAATCATGGATGAATAACCCAAAAATAAAAGGATATCCTGTCTTAACTTAAAGGTTGGGAATGATGCTTGCTTGACGAGAAATGTAACTAGGTTAACAAGCTTTCTTGAAGATATTTGAAGGAAGAGACATCCACCCCAAAAGTACTCCTTTTCTGTCACTAAGAAACTCAACCAATAGATTGATCGATGCTCCTTTCTTCCATCCATCCATACACGCACATGGAGGGAGGAAGAGGCTCTCAAAATGGCTGCTTCATCTGCTTACTTACAATTAGAATAGCCAACGAAGTGAATTAATGTTAAACACATTATCATGACATTGCCATAATAAATCTTAAATTACATTTAAGTAGGAAGATCATCAACGCTTTATGCCAATCAGATTTTCTGTGTATTTATAGCTGCTCTAATCCCTTAGTCATTAATTTTCTATGCTGCAGATCTGGATGTAATTAAGAACAAAGTATTGTTGCACATGTGGCTATGAAAATAACATGCTGATGTGATTGATTATGTTTTTTTAAGCCAGGCATGCTTGACACTCACCAATGATAATTCATTCAGATGTTAAGTAATTAAAGTTTTATGCAAGTAGATAAACTTTTTATGTGATCCCCATGTAAGGAGGAGATCAAAAACCTTGGGAATACAGTGTTGGCAATCAGTGGGAAGAGTAATCATTTGCCACCTCCCTAGATAACCTTCCCTGGAGGGGCCTTTTGGGTTTGGCATAAGTTACTATACATTATCTTCCTGCCAGTGAAAAATGCCTCATTGCCATTCAATGAGTTCTGAACAGCATCAAACAAGGTTCCTCTTGAATTGGAACCCTGGGTTGGGCTCTGTCAGAAGGTGGGTCAGGATAGGAGCTGATACACATACACCCAGCCAGTAGTTAAACAAATGAAGGATTTTATACTATGATACCTATACTAATGAAGTAGTGTGAATATGCATGTGAAAGTATTATTGACAATACTGGTATCTTTTTCTAAGTATATACAGAATACTGGAAGACATATAAGAAAGCCTACCTAATTTTCCTCCCTCTTATGTCTCTTTCTCTCACTTTCTGCTTGTAATTTATTACAACTGCTTCTCCCCCTCCTTATCCCAATTACTGATACTGGAATGTCTCTGGGTTTTCTCCCAGCCCTCTTGCTGCCAAACAAAGCCTTTGACTTACAAAGTTCCCCTGAATCTTTGTACACATAACACAATCCACCCTTCTGGTCTCTCCACACTGTCACAAGCTGCTCCAAGCTGTTCCTCCCAGTCATCCCAGGGCTGGAACCTCCAGGCTTGGCAGGCATGAAGAGAGTAAGGTCTCTGGCTCATTTGGAGCTGTCCAAGGTGCTGCAAGAGAAACTAGAACCCTTACTTGGGTTTTAATTTCCATCTGGCAATTAATACCGTGCAGAAAGATCACCTCCACTTTTAGGAAAATCCCTCCTCCAACCTTCCCAGATACGCTAATTCTACTTTATCGTAAAGCTACATTAACAGAATCTTGCAAGTCTGAAAGTACAAACCTCCCACCATCACCTTTGCAGGAGAGAATTGAGAAACGAGGGAGGGTCCCTTCTGAGCCTTTTGCCCTGCCCACTATCCAGCTGCAGGCTATGCTGTCTCTTATCTGACCATTCTCTAGGCAGCATCTCTTGGCCCAGTCTCTCAAGGTCTTTCCCACATACCATTACAAGGGGAGTGTGTGTGTGTGTGTGTGTGTGTGTGTAGGTAGGTAGAGACAGACAGACAGACAGACAGATAGATAGAATCTGTCCCAGATTCAGTCCTTCTGGCTGGTCTGCAGAAAGGCCCCTTGAACTTTTCCCTGCATAATATTTTCCTTTGGGATTTAATAGATATGTGGAAGCCAGGGAAGATGCCAACCAGTGGTCACCTACAATTAAATGAAGCACTCCATATCCCATCCATGAGAACACCACTGACATTTTCTCCTTTGGAAGAACCCAGAGCAATCACTTTGATGCTAACTTTGGATGAGAATGGTTGAAAATAAAACACAGAGGACTGCAATAATGTCAACAGATTATTATTCAACTTTGGACAGCATGACTTCTACCAAGCAAAATTTCCTTAAAGCAGTTCTTTACACTGAACAGTAAGTTTACAAAGGGGCAGTGAGTAATAGCTTAATGGTGAATAAGAAAAGGAGCTATCATACTCAGACTAACTTATGTTAAAAGTTCATGTGTGTTGAGGACAAAACAGATCTCCTTGCATCAAATATTTCTTACTTTACAATGATCTCAGTGAAACTAATTCTATTAATGCTTACTCAGAACTTATTCTTACTAATGACCCTACATTATATGTGTGGGATTATAGGCTCATGCTGTATTGTATAAGAAGTAAAGGTTGGGAAAACTTCCATGTGAGTGCAGTCCCTTTGTCAGGAAATGCCTCTCTCTAACCTTAAGGACCAGGAACATTGGCTAGCCTGTTTATTTACTAAAATGCTGCTCTTTTTGGAAGATGCAGTATCTAATATATTCCATATCAGAGCCAGTCCTGGTGATCTGCAATATGACTGCACCTGTGTCACTTTCACTTAAGTAAACCAACTTCAGGCACCAGATGTTTACCTGACATTCATTTTCTGAACAGACACCTGCATCGTTTGATTGATTCAAGTGGTCCATGAATTTATGAAATAATCAGGATTTTAATGCACAGAGCAATTCTGCAAAAGACAGCTTTAAACGGGAGACGCTTAAGTAATCTCAGTAGAGGTTTTAGGCAGTCCAGATCCATTAAAATTAGATAAAATGGCTATAGGAAACTTAGAGTTTGCCAATGCATGTAGTGACTTGGCTGTCCATGTTAATTATGGTGCATGAAAGGATATATTTTCCAGAAATGTTGCAATGTAATTAGACAATTAGTTGTCTCATGGCACCACCATAATAATATCATTCCTCCACCCCACCCCACCCCTCTCTCTCTCTCTCTGTTTGAAACATCTACAATGACTGCCACTGAGTTTGAAAAGAAGGAAGCCAATTATCTGCTAAAGACTGAGCAGAAGGCCTTCAACTATCTTGGAACCATTAAGCAATATATATAGACAATGAGGAATAGTTTTGACAAATGTCCCTTTTTAATCGAAAGTAATTTGGACTACCATTCAAATTCTTACCAGGGTCTGGACCAGAAGTTGGGATCCCAAAAATTCTTAGAGTAGAAATCCTATAGCCCTCCAATATGATGCTTCCTAAGAAAATAACTGCCCCTTCATTGGTATCCTGAGAAAGACGATGTTTCAATGACTTTTTCTAGCTCGTACCTCCACCGCATCTTCTATGTCCATTTCTATGACTTGTAACCATTTCCAGGCACCTTCTTTTGTACTGCAGCAAAAAGAGTGGGGAAGACTTATTACTGAGCAAAACGGATGGGCAAAGTTGATATAAACTAACAGTAAGAGATTGAGAAACTAAATAACAATGGTTTTCCTGAATCTTTTTTCTTTCTTCAGTGATGCATGAGAAACTTAGACCAATGGCCAATACTTGAAGAAGTAGGGGGGAAATCAGTGGGTTGTAATATCATGCTCTGAAATGCACCCACTACCCTTCAAGTGCAGCCTATTAAAGGGAATAAACAAATAAACAGATGAATAATAATGATAAATGATAATTATTCCTTTTCGCACAGAAACCGCATCAAGCGTAGAAATATTTCTGCTATGCATCCAATTGGAAATTGCAACTTTTTTTTAACATTATAGACAGCATCATCTTCTCTGCTCATAATTATAGACCTAACAGTCTTCTCTGATCTTACTATCTATGGTCTTTGACTCTATCTCCAGGACTTTTCTTTTTCACTAAACCTAAAAGATAAATGGGTGGTAAGTGTGAGGGCTGGAAGTGGCAAGGTGGGAAGCTAAGAGCCACAGACCATATGGGTCCACCAGATTTCACAACTGGACAAACACAAAATCAACTTTGCTAATGTTCATCTTTCCTGAATTAAAAATCTATCAAAACCAGACTGGGATGGAGGGGAGGGGGGAACTGTGCACTACTGAAAGGTGTGAGCAAACAGTAGGAACTGTGTTTTCTTAAAAAGTTCTTACATGGGGAGAACTCGCATTTTTCACACCTACACTAGGGAGAACTTATCTGTCAAAGAAATAGCACAAAATGATTTGTGTGGACAAAAGGATAACATGCTTCTTCAACAACTATGTCAAGAATTAAGTAAATTAGGGAATCATGTCTAGGAAGTCCCCATAGATTATAGTTGGTTGTGAATATAGATGGTTCTTGCATTTTTTATATTAAAAAAAAACCATAGGAAAATATCCAGCAGACAAGCATATTGCTGTACTAATCCAGCGAACAGGATTTTTAGTGATTTGCACATCACTAAGTGATGAGTAGTTGAAGAAGTCCATGGCTGGGGGGAGGTTTATAACTCTTTCTACCTTCCTAATCACTCTCCAAGATTATAGGAAAGGGCTAGCAGAAATATCTTTAAAGAGACAAGCTGTCCTTAAGGGAGCTTTCATCATAAAACCATCCTTCGTAGGTACTAATGTCCACATGCCTAATGTGAACTGCATTGCTAAAATAACCGGATCAGTCATGTTGCCACACAGATTCAATGCGCCTTGCATCGCATAGGGGAAGGGCTCTGGGTTTGTAAATCTTGTGACATTATTCTCTGCCCAGATTTTAACCCAGATTGCTGTGTCTTTCGTGAGACTCACAAGTTTCACTGCTTCCTTTAAAAAAAAAAAACAAAAAGCAAAAACAAAAACAAAAAAGGGAGAGAATAGAAAGAAACCCAAGCTACGCTGGAGAAATCCTGAATCATGGCTCATGTTCAGCTAATAAGATATCTAGTCCACGCATGCCAATTCTACAAACAGCCAAGGACCTTTTGCAATATTTATTTTCATTTGCATTGCAGGTTGCTGGAATCGGTGGGTGGCTATAGACATGAATTGCAAAGAACTGCCTTAATGTATCCAACCTCACTGCCAAACACACACGCGTGTGTGCACACACATCTACACGTACATATATATAGTCTGTGTATGTGTGTTTTAAAACCTACAGAAAGCCTCAGACCCCTTTGATCTGTCATCCATCCCCCTTTCCAAACGAATAGTATGTTGTATTTGAATGGTCAGGGAGCCAACGAGGAGTTTGCCAACAGGGTAACAGTATGTATGATAAATAATGCAAGTTCATATTCCAGCTGTCTTTGGCATCATAAAATCTCACTTGTCAACAGCCTATTGGAAGTTGCCACACAAAGACGCTTCTATTAGAACTCCATTCTTAACTTACGGTGGCCCATTTTCTGCTGTTCGAGTTAAAAATTGCTAATAAATATTCTAGTTGTTAGTTCCTGGCCACATTGTTGTTTTCTATTTTGACTTTCCCAATGCAAGGCATTTGTTGGAAAGGAAACGTGTTCATTTGCTATGCCGTAGTATTACAAATATTTGCTCCGAATATGCTGAGGTTTCTTGAGTTATTTAGCACAGGATAATGAACCCCTTGCAGAAAATAACTAGAATGTGATCTATGCTGGCAAAAGCAACAAAGCAAGGAATGCATTAACAAATAGAATAAATTAGTGTAATGCAGAACAATCTTAGTTCCGGCAGATAGTAATTTATAATTGCATTGGTGTGCTTCAAGTTTTTATGAAGTGCTCCTCCGCAAATATTGGGTGTTTCTTTACAGAAGCAGCATGCTAATTATTACATTATACAAGACTGAGATGAGGAATGCTATCGGGAATCTTGTGAGATTTTTGGCTTCTTTGTTTTACTAACCCAAATTATGCCTGCAGAAGGAAACGGAGAAATTGTAAAAGGTAGGGTCATTAGTCAACCTGGCACATATAAATCATTACAAGAAATATGGATGCTGGTATATACAAAACAACGTAAGTAAAAAGTGTAAGTTCCCAAGCTGAAAGTAAAGGTCTATGGAAGTCAACTCATATTTACTCAGACATGTGTAGAACCCTTCAAGAAGTAGTAGGCTGTAGTAGTTAAGGTTAGGCTGCGAACAGAAAGACCCCTGTTCTTCCTCTTGAGCTTCCAGAGAAAAGATGGGGCGTAAATGAAATAAATAATAAATTGAAACTTCTTTCTGACTTTGGTGCTCAGCATTGGAGCTTCAGGCCCTTAGGAAGTGGATCTGGGGAGACTGGAGTGACTCAATTATGTGTTGTTCTGTTCGTGTTGCACACATTGCTAATTTGGTTATGAAACGTTCTTCCCCCCCACCCCCAAAGTGAGGTCATCTCCATTCCTACTTATTTTCCAAAAGTCCCGCAAGACCTGGCTATGTCATCTGGCCTGAGGATCTCAGGGGACCAGTGAAATCTTGAGGTGGCTCCCTTGCTGATCTAATCTCTTGCGTGTTTTATGCCTTTTCTTTTTTTTACGTTTTAATTTGACTGCTTTTGACATGTTTATTGCCTTTTATATTTTTTACGGTATGCCACCCAGAGTCACTTCTTCTGAGAAAGGCAGCTGCATAAATTTGATGAATAAATAAATATAAATAAATAAATAATTTGTATAGGACACAATTCCCAAACAATGCTGCAGCTGGATTTTTTTTTAATTACTAGAAACAATAGGCTCTTAATTTTTATTGGCTTATCAGATAAATTCCAGAAGCACCCACAGATTCCCATACGTCTATAAAGAAAGTGCAAGAAAATTTGCATCATATTTTGCAGAAGGACATTCTGTAAAGGGCAAGCTTTCTGCTCATGACTTACATTTCTGAAGCAAGGCCCTTATATACTGTAATGCCCAGCTTCTCCTTTTTTTAGCCCAACTGAAGAAACCATTATGCAGTCTGACCATTATATAGTTTTAGATCCATATATCAAATGAAGAGACAGAGAGCGAGATCCTATTTGGGGGTGTGAAAAAGTTATCAACATGGGATAGGGTGGAAAACACAAAGTTGATGCCTAGCTCTAAAATGTTGCTTAAAGGAAGGCCACCAGGAGCTTTATTTTGGTCCTAAAGTTCAAGGCGGGGGGAGAGGGAAGAAATCTGATACAGGAAAAAAGTGGAGTTTCTGTACAGTAAAGGCTCACCTGGCCTACTCAATGAGAAGAAGAAAATATAGATGTGGCCACCAAAGATTGGATCTTCCTCTTTTATTTTTAGCTTCTCGGCTGTCTCCTGAGTCCACCTCAGGTCTATCATTACATGGTTCACCAGATTTCCCAACTTAGTATCATAAGTTAAATGGGTAAACTTTCAGCTTTTAATTAAGAAGCTTCTTCTTGCCCATCAGAGATGTGCCATTCTCATCTTCTATTTTTCCACAAGCTCCAGATGGAAAAGACATCAAACTGGTGCAGATAGCTGTTCTCTGGCCCACGGACTCTCAGAAGCTGAAAAGGGCCAAACAGGGGGTGACCTATTATTTCTCTTGCTCTTGCTTATGGTTTCTCTGCTCATGTTTCTGCTCATAACAAGTCATCACCTGAAGTCATGTTGCATGTTTTCTGGAGAGCCCTAAAGAATCAAGCAAGAGAAGTCACTTCCCAAAGTCATAATATTCAGAAGACAAATGGTGTGTCCCATCCCCTATTCCACTTCTCTGAAAAGCTGTCAGGTCAAGGTAAATCCCCCCATAATCTGAAGCCAAGTTGTATATTACTTCTAGAGAGTTTCAGAGAGTCAATATAGACAAGATTCAGTTAGATGGCTCAATGATCTGAGTTGGTATAAGGCAGCTTCTTTACCTCCATGTTTGTGTGACAGATGTCACAGGATATGTGACAACCATCTCCAACCCAATCAATATGACCATAGCCTCTATCCTGATTTACCAGGCTACTTTGGCCTAAATTTTACATTGCCATTGTCCTCTAGAAGTTTTCTCACCGATCAACAAGTATAGTTATTTTCATAAAATGGTTGTTAATATTGTTTGGGATAATCCTGATGTCTCTCCTTCATCACTTTTGCTCAGTGGCAGTTGAAGCATTTTATTAAGTCCTTTTGTTGTAACAAACCAGCCCCACAAGTGAAGAAACAAGATGTCACTTTCAGTGTTTTCCTTTGCACATCAAGAGTGAAATTTGTCCACAGGCTTAACTGTGGCAATTCCATTGGGATGGTGACTATAGAGAGTGAATAAATCAAAAGGTAGTTTCAATTTTATAAACTGAAGTGACAATTTTTGAAATAATTGGTAAGGAGATCTGCAAAAAGGGATGAATTTATATGCAGGGTAAAGGCTGGGCTGTAAGCAAGTAAATCCAAGAATTATGAGATAAGAAACAGCCTAAAGAAGGTTGCTAAAGACCAATCTGGTATTTATTATCATTGTTCCATGTCATACAGAGCTAGTGGGAAACCTAGATGGTCAAAATCACTCCAGAATTTAGGGATATTTTGAGACCTGGAGAATCATCCAATGTAACTAAAGGCATTGAAGAAGTTCATTCAATTTCTTTTTAAATAAGCCAACATAGTGTGCTTCCGAATTAATATTAGGTGGGATTATAATTCTCATTTCTGTCAGGCCCTCCTACTGAAGGACATGCCCTATGAAGATAGGCTTCAGGTGTTCAGAAAAGAAGGGAGACATGATTTCTTTCTTCTGGTATGTGAAAGGAAGCTACAGGGAACATGGTCATTCATTCATTCATTTGATCTATAGGACCACTCAACTTGCCAAAGCAACTCAAAGTGGCTACCATGAAATTATCAATAATAATTTAACTTCAGCAGTTCTGTTATTATTAGCAGTTTCTGTTAATAGCAGTAGCAGATACCAAACCAAAACATATATTCTGGCTCTCGAACACATCATACAACCTCCTGAGACAGGTTTCTCTAACATTCCAGTTGAAATACCCAGGGGAATAAAACAGGTTTTTAGTGTCTTCCAGAAGGCTAGCGGGGATGGGGCTAATTGATCCAATCTCTCTAGCCACAGAAACTGGTCTGGAAATAATGGTTATAAATTGTAGCTACCTAGATTTCATTTAAATATAAGGGAAAACTTATTGACAGTAAGATTTGTACAACAGTGGAACAGCCTATCTAGGGAGGTTGCGGGTTCGCTCTCTCTGAAGATTTTAACAAGAGGCTGGATACTTAGCTCCCAGGGATGTTTAATTAGTTTTCCTGCACATTGCAGAGGGAGAGACTAAAAGATCCTTTGGTCCCTTCCAGATCAACAATTCCCTGATGCTGTCATCAGCTGCTAGCTTCTCAAGGAATCTGATGATTTAAATCAGTGTTTCTCAAACTTGGCAACTTTAAGATGTGTGGACTTCAACACCCAGAATTCCCCAGCCAGCAAGGGTGGGAGTTGAAGTCCACACATCTTAAAGTTGCCAAATCTGACATACACTGAGTTAACTAAAGCTTTATTGCAAGCAGCTTTGTAGCCAAGAAAGACAGTTGATCAATTCTAACTGAGAAGTAGCTAGGGATGTGAATTGAGTCAAAACCACCCACCACAATTTCCACATTTACCTCTAAGCCATGCCATTCTAGCTTTCCATTTCTCGCCCTTCTCCCTAGGAGGCTGGAGGATCTCAGCATGCTCTGCAAACCTTCTCACAGAACACAAAATATTGTTCGGAGGAACCTCCTCCCTCTTTCAAACCCAGAAACTTTTGTTGCATACTTCTCTACATTTTGCAGTGCAGTTCTCAGCTCAAATCAGCAAACCTAATTGTGCACACTAGAATTCCTTTTTCTGCTTTCTGAAGCAGGACCTCCCTTCATCCAAGCCAAAGGCATCTTAAACCTTCCAGTGGCACCCTTCAGAAATACAGTAAACCCATATCATGAACACACAAAGAAGACAAAGTGCCAAGAATGCAAAAACAGAGAGAGCAGTGTGTAGATTTAAATGACCAGCGGCTTTATCTGACCAGCTTCCTCTTTCCATATGCTGTTGCTTCGCTTTCCGATTTAATGGGAAGGAAGACGTGTCTGTCCTGATAATTCTGCAGATGGCATGGTGGTGAGAGGGGCTGAAAACTCAGCTAACAACTACACCACAAAGCAAAAATTGATGCTTTAGCACTGCTTCCATTGCCAAGCATATAGCGTAGATGTCACACTTTTGTGATTCCTCATTTGGCATTAGGTGTTGATTGCTCATTAAGGCAAGCAGCTTGCTATTTCCAGCAATGCACAATTCCTTTTCAGTGACCAAAATGATGGGGGGGGGGAGGGGGAGGAATCCCATTTTTTAAAAAATTCCCACAAATAAGATGGTGATACAAAGGTCCGGATCATTTTATTTAAAGATCTTTAAATATCCATTAGCAAATTCTGTGGCCTGGACTATTGGCTACTAGTCAGCCAAATGAAAATTGCCCAAAGCAAAAAATCAGTGCAAGTAAGAAAAGGGAGGCATCGGCTGGATGGTGGACTACATACAAAGAGAGAAGACAACAAAATATTCATCCTTATAAGAGAATATCTGTAGCTCAGGGTTGAACTGTGGAGTTATTGGTGCTCCCTGAGCTTGATTGTTGGCTTGTAGACGTTTCATTACCCAACTAGGTAACATCGTCAGGAACATCATGGAGAAAATCTATCTACGTAGTCACTAGGAGTTGAAAATGACTTGATGGCACATAATGAATCAATCAATCAAACATCATCAGGATGCAAGCAAACAACCAAGCTCAGAGATAACTCCACATGTTCATCCATGTTTAACCCTACCTTCTCAAAACCAAGTGGCATATAATTGATATAAATAGACTATCGTTGTTTGGCTTTAAGAACAGATTTAGCAAGGAGAGTAGAATGTCTGTTTTACAGATCTCAAAAATTAACACAAACCATTTAACAACTGTGAGAATCTTAACAAGGGTTTTGCAGATTAGAAGAAACATAGGTTGATACAGAAGGATGCCAGCTTAGTTAATGAATAGAGTGAAGGACACCCAAAAAAGGCATGAAGACTTCATCCAAATGAGGAAAATAAGCTTGGACCAAAAATACCTCAACTTAATAATAAAACAAACACATTGGAAAAAAACAATGTGAATAACTTCGCAATAAGTAATACAATAATGCATATTTCAGTAAGAAATATGAGAAGAAACTGAGCAGGGAGCTCATTGAAATGTGAAATGAGAAAGGGTTACTGAATGGTTAGACTTTGCGACCTTAGTTTGTCTTCACCAAAAGTCATCTATAGGAGACAGATTGCTGTTTTTAGGGGAACATAGTATTTAATTTTTCCCCCCATATGTGTCGCCAATCAAGATTCCATTCCAATAGAATGAATGGCATTGTGCAAAATGTGATGCAGGTCAGGAGAAGAAGTTAAAACTCTCCCCGATACATTGCAATCCAAACACAGATTCCTCCCTTTGCTGTTTAGTAAACTCACCCTTAAATTTAGGCCAGATCACCAGCCATTCGTGGGAAGCTATTCCTATCTAGGCTATAGGGAAACTGCTAAAATTACTTAAAATCACTTATTCCCATCATGAGATGTTCCCAAGAGGGAACTGGATATAACCCTGGACTGAAAATCAGATCTTCCATTTCCCCAAAGTTTTTCCCTTACAAAACAAACAACAGATTTCTGGTAGAATTTCTTAGGGTGGTGTTTCTGGGCTGACCCTATAAAGTGATGGGCAGTGCCAGAATTCTGGTTTCCTTCAATTCCATGTCTTCCCAGTACTTTGTAGCCTCCTTGACTGCTTCCATTGCTTGATGTGGGGAAAAAAAGACCTCCGAGGGGAGGTCCTTTATGCAATCTTGATCTTTTGGTTTAAGTGGAAGTGTGGGGAAGCAAGGAAGATGAAGACAACTGGATGTCGTGAAAGACTGTACCCTTTGTCACCTTGTCTACTGTATAATTAAGGAAGTGCACCATTGCCACTCCAAAACAGAGTTTCATCATTTCTTCTGAAATAAAAAAAACAATTCCTTTTCTTTAGTGGGGTTAAAAAAATACAAAAGGCATTTTCAGCATAGCAGTAGATGGATAGATAGGTTTCACTGTGGAAGCGACAACTGAGCTTTTCCAGCAACTGCTTATAAAAGAAAGAGAACACAGTTTGGTACACTTCATAATCCATATCACGTGGCAAAAGATGGAGTCTCTGTCTATCTATCTATTTATTTTCTGGCTCTTTGCATGTTGTAGGAAGTCAGTTCAAGTTGCATCTGAGGCCAGTAATATGAAACCAGGGTAGATCAGTCACTTTGGTATACCAGTGAAAGAGATAGGGAGTTTTTATGGCTGGGAACTGCATTTAATCTTTCATTTACTCTTTGGCCTCAGAGAACATTAGGGAGCATGATCAGTAGCAACAATGCTCCTCTTGATGCTGTCTCATAAATCTATAGTAATATCCGTTTAAAGAGGAATGAACCCAAGATTGCTGGTTTGGAGCTGCTTCCATCACGCCGTGTGAGAATGCTAATTATCTTTCCAGAAAACGAGATGGATCCCCAGAGGCCAAACATTTTAGAAATGGCTTCCGTGTGACTTATTCATCTGCAAACAATCCTCGTAAAGGCATGATTCATGTTTTTATGAGCACACACATTTCAGCTCCAGTTGCCAGCTCTGGATCCAAGCTATTGTTCCTCTGAAAGCTGAGAAAATGCACTGGAAAGGAACAGGAGACCAGATTCAAGTAGACAGACCAATCTATTTCCATTCTGTATGGATTCATTTATAAGCCCATCCTGTGTCCATTCATAATTCCCTTCACTCCTATTTCTGAACGAATATATGTGCATTTTTGAAAAATCTGATCTGTGGGTGAAAATCAGTCCTTTGATTTTTTACTGTGAAAAGTTTGGAAGCCAGATTAGGACTTACAAAATGAGTATAGTCTCTCCAATATTCAGTATCAAAGAAAGGCTTTAGGGAAATGCCACACCAGGTTCTGCATACCCCAAGAACTGTGTGTAGAACTGTGCACATACAGATGTGTATGCATAGAAATATAGCGTTCTTTGAGTTGAGCTCAGACCCTGATGGGCACATCCATGTGGGTTTCTTGATATAGTGCAGAAATGAGCTGCAGGTGACTTGTTCCAAAGTGTGTTCTTCAGCTTCCCAATCTAGCCTATAGACTTGATAGTCTTCCATTTACAATAAGTACTAACAAGGTCTAACTCTGCTTATTTCCTGAGTCCAGACAAGAATGGCTAAATGCTGCCACTTGAGAGAGAGAGAGAGAGAGAGAGAGAGAGAAATCTCCATGAACCTCCAGACATCGCTTCTTCAAATCTCTGCAGAAACAGAATGACGGAACATGTGTGCTTCCCAAAAAAGCCAACTTTTGCACAGAACTAATCTGATTTCATTTCTTGCTCTTCCATGTTCAGGCTCCATTTCTGCAGCACCATCAATATCTTACCTAGGGATTGCTACGAACAGAGCACTATTGGGCTATCTGTGGAATAGATGTTTTTCCCCAATTTATCTTTTCGCTAGCCCCTTTGTTAACAATGCCTTCTCCCTTTTGTTGTATCTGATTTAAGCATTCAAAATAACTAGCTATTAGACACTCCAGTGGCAGCCTCATCAAGAAATAAAGGTCTTGGGTGTTAGCCTTGACATTCACCTTCTACAATTAGCAGAAAATGGCAGATAACAAAGAGAAGCTTCTCAGAAACATGTGTGTGTCTAAATCCTTTCCTTCTGGAGCAAAGAACATTTGAGGAAGAGCTATCCCCTCACCTTATCTAGGATTGCTTGCCAACTAAAGGTTTAAGGTGTTCTTTTGATGGGCTGTACAACCAGACTAATCACAGTCAAAGCTGAGGCAGCAGCAACTTTCCTCCCATATCAGACATTCATTATCACTGCAATAGAATGGCTATAAGCTGGCTGAAAAAGTTGTCTGTCACTTTTGGGGGATGGACAGATGTTATTCACCTGTTATACCAGGCGTTAGAGACCTAAAAAGAGGGATAACTCCCTAGTCTTGATTAAAAGAATTTCTGCCAACAGATGGGAAGACGTTCCCCATAAACATTATTAGATGATGGCTCTTTTGGGGTGGCAAAATCTGTCATGTTCATTCTTATGGTCTTGTTTATTCTTTTATTTGTGACTTACTTGTCTATCTTGGCCCCAGCTCATTGCTTTAATCATATAGGTAGACTCACTTATTCACTGTCTCTTGCAGTGACCATCCAAAGTTACAACAGTGCTGAAAAAATAATTTTGCAATCAAGGCACACCTTTGCAGCATCCCTCAGCCATGTGATTGTCATTATAGTCACTCTACATTGTCCTGTGCCTGATCCATTGTTTTTCTTTCCCCCACCCACCACAAAGTGGAGAGATTGGAGAGGAAGGGATTACAAGAGAGTAAGCAGGCACACAATGGGGAATACATATCATAAGCAACGTGCTGGGAGCCACAAGCGCCCTATGCAAACAGCCAGTGTATTTCCCATTGTATGACTGCTTACTCTCTTGTAATCCCTTCCTCTCCAATCTCTCTGCTCTCCAAGGGGGGGGGGGGAGGAAAACAGGTCAGGCCCAGGAGAGATTGCCTGAAGAAATTGCTTGCTATTTTTTCTTCCCCCTCCCTTGCTCTGTCTACTCTGCAAAGGGGAGGGAGGGGGACAAGGGACCTCTAGGCAATCTCTCCTGGGCCTGACCTGTTTTTTTTCCCTTCTCCCTCCCCTCCTCACAGTGACTTCCAGAGCATTGCTTTCAATGTGAATTCCCCCTGGGTGCCTGCTTACTCTCTTGTAATCCCTTCCTCTCCAATGAATGTAAAAACAAACATTAATTCTCTTCTTGTTAATTATTCCAGTGCTGTGATGAGCATTCCAAAGGGTGGGGGAATGGGGGAAAAGGAAAGCATAGTCAAGGTCACATGATTTTCCACTTAGCTACCACTTTGCTTAACGACAGCTGCTGGTCCCATTTGTGGTCACTAAATGAAAACTACCTGTATAGTCAGATCAAGTAGCTTCAAAAAGTTAATCTCTATTTTTTTCACTTCTTGATTACCTATTATTATGACTAGTTTTCTTGGTTTTTCTAACAGAATGAACTGTTAAATCTTTTATCTCAGTGTCTCTATTGCTTGGCTACTTCAATTTCATAAATTTTGCTATACTTTATCAGATTGATTTTCCATCCCATTTTTATCTTATTAGCTTTTAACTAGTTTCTGCATTTTATCATTTGCTTTTTGCTGATATTTTGTGATGTTTGCATTGTATTACTTTATACAACCCCAAAATAATCTGTTTTAAATGTAAATCACAAATAAATTAGATGTTTGTTTTTTTGGAAAAATGGCTTCTTGCCCCAGGATATCCTGGCTTATTCTCTACTCCATGTTTAGGCATCACACTATGTCCTAAATCAGTGTTTTCCTACGTGAGCAACTTTGAGATGTGTGGATCAACTCCCAGAATTCTTAGCAATTGGCCTTGCTGACTGGGGAATTCTGGGAGTTGAAGTCTACACATTTCAAAGTTGCCCAGGTTGGGAAACACTGTCCTAAATAAATTACATTATGGTTAACTTGGTTTGTGAACCAATCACTGACTGCTTGCTAGCTGCTGGTTAATCAGGTTTCATTTCATTGTCATACTGTTTATTTAATAAAGATGTGCCTTTTTATCCTGTACATATCTCCTGCTAATATTTCAATAGGGGGTACAAGTTCCAAATCATCCCAGTGCTGATAAATAGTTTATTGTAAGATACCTTTATTGTCCTTTTTCCAAGAAAAGCCCCAGTTAATCTCTCTCTCTATATTGTCTTTGATACTGTCAGAGAATGAAAGAGAAATGTCCTTAATCCACTTAAAATTCTCCTGATCATACTTACTTATTTAATTTTAAAGATGCTACCAATGCTAATTCAAGGATTTCCTTTCCCTGATATGCATAAGTGTCTGTGAAAGAAGATTTACGGTTAGCGGGAATAAAAGGATTTGAATTTTAATTCTTCACTATTGCATCATTCAAGAAACTGCCTTGAACTCAAAATCTGCTAAGAACAGACCACAGAGCAAAATGTTTGGGGGAACAACACAGCCTGTTGAATGAGTGAGATAGCCTTATCTTTTTTAAAAAAAATTAGATTAAATATTGGGTATTGGACCAGGATAGGAGAGGTCCAGGTTCAAGTCCCATTTCAGCCAATGGCACTCTTGGTGTGACTTTGGAACAGTTATTCTTTCAATCCACTTCATAAAGTTGTTGCTGTAGAAATAACATGAAACACCTTGAGCTTCTGGGGGAAAGGCAGGGTGCAAATCTAGTAAATCAATAAAGTTTAGGCATAAATCCCAAATTCAGCTACATGTTTACACTCTTGCTTCATTTGAATGCATTTGCCCATCTTCAGGATCTTCAGTAGGTTCAGGTCTTTGCCATAAGAAAAACTAGATAGTGTTAAGTTGTTTAAAAAAACCTGGGAAATTATACATTTGCAGTTCCATCCTTTGCAATAATTCATATTGAGATGAAGTAGCCAAGTATTTGATACTTGAAGGATTTCTTTCCTTTTCCAAATTTCTTTCTTCAGCTAAAAATAAATTCTCAGAAGAGTTTATGAAGGTCAGCAAGATAGCTATTGCCCACAAGTTCTTCAATAAAAGCTTGCCGGGAAAAAAAAAAAGGAGCGTGAGAGAAGAGGAAAAAAAGTAGACACTCGTTTTTTGTTACAACACTCTTGCAGTGACCAACTAGAATGGAAACAGTTCTGGCAGGAGAGGATTCAGACAACGACGGTCACTCAGCAGAGCTGATGGAATGACTGTGTTTTCATTCTGTTACAACAGCCGTGCTCTTTGGTTGCCATTTCACACTAAACCAGAGTGTGATTTTGCTTTTAGCATGGAGAGGTGTATGAACTCAGCTATCTTGAACTGTAAATCATAGGCTATGGCTCGTGAACATCTGCAGTGACATCATATGTGCCATGTCGTCATCACTAAATGTTGCAAATTACACACTCTACATCTTTTGTATCACGACGTCATGATGCAACTGACACCAATTACGTAGTTCTGGCCATTTTGCCTGATGCCATCGTGGCACTCCTGCTGGATGCCTAGGTTACGGCTTAAGACTATGTACGTAACAGACCACTATATTGTGTTCACCGTAGTTAACACAAATCATGGTTGATTGCAAGATCTAAACCTAGCACTCACTCTGCCCATCAAATTTGGTAATGCCAGTGCTCATCGTGGTATTCTAAACCTTCAGACCAGTAACTTTTCGCTCTTACTTGAAAATGCAACTTTATATCCCTCGTGAGACGGGCGGTGTCTAAATTTGAAATATAAATAAATAAAACTTTCTACGTTTCAGCTACTGGCTTCACTACAGCTACATCTTAGTAGCGTTACCCTATTCTCCAGTACAGGAAATGCTGTAGCTCCCGCTTGCCTTCAGAGTACAAATGAAGTTATTTCCCATTCCACGATGTTCATTTCATCTGTGATGTGTCCATTGTGCTAAAAAATGCCCATGACAGGAGCAGTCTAGCATAAGCGGGAGAGCTGTGACCCTACCCTCACCCCAATGCAGACCCCACACCAATGAAAGTGACCTGATTTTTGTCTCCAAAGCAATTTCCTTCTGACAAGGCAAAATTGCTGATAAAGGTATTGGTTTCTGCAGTTGGTGCTCAAGCTTTTTGGTGCTAACTTGAAATATTTTCTTGTCATTACTTTATTTCCTGAATATGCAGCATCACCAGAATGATCAGACATCATTGCTTACGAATGCTCTCTTCGCTTTAATGTGTGCAATTCAGGATGTTCCTACCCACTCCCCATCATCATTGTAACTAACCACCATTAAAATGCCAGTGAGTGATTCCATGCTCATCTAATACCGTATTCTGTATGTCTTCTCTGCAAGAGTTACTTGTTAACACAACTCCGTCTTTGAGACGCAAAAGCCATTGGCGCAGATAAGAGTTCTGTTTACAGTTGGAGCTGTGAAGCACTTCTAAAACAAAGCAACTTCTTGTCTTTGCTTCAACCTGAGAAGAACTTTTTCATAAGGCTCCAGAAAGATCATCCTTGGGCATTGAAAGGGAACAAGTTTGTCCCATTGTGAAGTATAACTGATGCAATGTAGACAAGAAACCCAGCTGGCGTGGCATTGTTCTGCGGCCTTTCTTCTAGCTTATGATCTGAAGTGTTCAAATCACTGAGTCAGGCTTCAGCGGCTTCTGCATGATGGAGAAGGAAGCCATGAGCAGAAATTTAACTTAGTAGACCACAACCAATTTAACTGCAAGTTTGTCCCGGGAACTGAGATGGATAGATTGAACTTGAATATGTAGTAGCGTCTCCCAGTGACAAGTGAATGTGTCTGCTATCAGGAGCTCAAGAGAGAAACTGAGATCACAAGTGTATGGGTTCATTGGGAGAGCCATTGTATGTGTTGGTGTGTGTGTGTGTGTAAAAGCAGATGGAAGGAGGATCTCATATTCCTGTCCTGCTTGTGAGCTTCCTAGATGAATCCAATTGACCACTGCCTGATGTAGAATAAGTTATTTTGTTTAGTTTGATGAGCTATTGATCTGATCAAGTCTTCCTGTTATGAGGCAGGAAAGAGGGATTGAGCAGACTTGTAAATGAATGTGGCCAAAGCTGACATAAACCAGAATTAACCTGCTCTGCTCATTTCTACACTCTCTCCTGGCCATTCAGTTGTGATTCACTGCTAACAACTCCCATGTTCCCAGTGGAAATCTGTATTACTAAGCTCTGAATCTGAACAGCTTTGATGCAAAGCAAATGTATTCTCTTCAAAAGAATATGATGACTTTATATTCTGAGTAGGGAATATGCAGGATAATTTACAGGATGCTATGCCGCTAATTAATACCAAGCTTAAAAACATATTAACATCTCTGATCTTCAACATTCTACAGATGTATTATAATGCATTTAATATTGAAAAGTCTTTTGTTGAACAGATGGGCTTAATGATGGAGAGGACAAATTGCACCTGTAAATATAACCAAAGATCTCTGTTCCCTCACATTCAAGGTTTCCTTTTTCCCCCTGCAAATTTGGAAATTCTATCATGATAATCCTCAGTTGCCTATAACAAAAGTTTCAGTGCTCACAAGGGAGTGATTACACTGAGATCTTTGTTTTCTGGATTATCTTTTTCCTTACCCTCCCATGGATATTAATTTGGTTGCTATGGAAGCAACTTTCAACATCCAATTAGTGGATATAAATCCCACTGAAGAATTCTCAGTATTAGTTTAGGTTATCACTGTGGGTTTCTCCTGACATCAGCAATGGAAGACAGAAGGGACAAAATTAACAGGGATTCACCAATGGTTGTCATTCATTTCCGGTGTTTACTTCCAGGAGACAATCCAAGGTAGAAAACTCCCCAAATCCCAGTGTTTGTAATATTCAAAGGAAGAAATCTTTCTTTCTGGCATTACATGAAAGGACCACATAAAATCACATTCTTCCAGCTTTGAAATACAGCCTGCACTTCAAACCCTTATTGCGCACAGATGCATCAAGGAATACTATCCCGCCCCCCACCACATAAGAACAATTCTTTTACACCTCCAGGTTTTGAAGGAAGAGAAATTCAAGGAACAAGAGTGGACAGAACTTCAAAGAAGAATCATAGAGTGGGGTTATTTTGGCCATTCAATACCATCCCTGATCAATACAGAAATCCAATCTAAAGTATTCCACTCTTTTATGGATTCAGCCACTGTCTGGACACATTAAACAAAGGGAATGCCAGCACTTCCCAAGGTGATTAAAAAGAAAACAACAGCAAAAAACAGTCCAGAGTTCCCTATTGTGGGGGAGATGGGCGGGGGAGAAATCCAACAAATAAAATAAATAAATAAATAAATAAATGAAGACTCCCACATGTCAAGCAGCTATTCAAAATCGTGGAACCATCCGCTCTCCTTTACTATTTCTGCAAGTCAAACCTTTGAAGGTTTACACAGGTAGAAGAGACAGAATTGAGTTTATAGGAACTTGGGACCCTCCATGAGAAGTAATTGCAAGGAGATTAGGGCCAATAAAAGGTAGTACTTTTTTACCAAGCAGATAGTTAAATTATAGAAGTTGTTGTCATCAGTTGTTGTGATGACACCAATTTAAAGAACCAGAGAGATTCATGGAAGATAGGACTATCAGTGGCTACCATGCTTAATAAAAAGCTTGTCTCCTTCAGATTTAGCTGAACTATAAAGTTAGGGACATGTCCATGTTATTGCTCTGGCAATGATACAGACATGGTTTGCCACTGCTTTCTTCTGAGATGTTTATCTAGGCTCCAACCTTGATATTTCCTGGTGATTTCTCATCCAAGTTCTTACTAGATCCGATTCTGTTTAGCTTTTTGATAAAAAAACAAAAACAAGGTCAGTTAGGATACTTGTATACTATCTTCTAAATCACAGCCAATATGCTATTAATTCCATATTGGGGAGTGATAATGGAAAAAGGCTATCATCTTCTGGTCGATGCTTCTGAACTTGTGTAGTGAACGGGGAGAAATCTCATCCCATACATTTCAGACCCCCAAAAAAGTTAAAGGGAAGCCTAAATCTGATCTGTTATTCAGATTTAACCCATCAATTTAGGTAATGAGCAGAATCAAAGTTCAAGAAAACCAAATGGTAACAAATCAGTCAGGAGCCAGAAGACTCCCCCCTCTCAGGTGAGCTTCTAAAAAGAGAAAGGGGCAACTACTTTTTGTCTGTTTTGTCTTTTCTCCCACAGAAGTTGCTGGAGCATCTCATCCTGGTCTGGTGCCAAACCAGGTGAGCCAAATCTCCAGTCCCTAGAAATCTGGGTTTGGAGAGCCCTGAAATATATAGCAATCTAGGAATTAGTGGTTGCTAGATGCAGATTAGATTGGAAGGGTTTTATTTTATGGAAATGATTGGAGGCGAGTGCCTTTGTTACACCTTGTCCGCTTGTTCTGTTTGTGTTCTCTGTTCATGCACCCATGTGTGCACATATGTAAACCTAACTGGAGAAGCAGCCATTGAGATAAATCCTGCTGACCTCCCTTGTTATATTTTTTTTTAATTTCCCTTTCTAAAGTTGGCACTCAACTCCTTGTTAATTCCTTTATCATGTTAATCATGTAAGACTTGTATTTCTGAATGAATCAGTGGTTTCATTCTGATGGGAAATTTAGCTTCTACTGCACGCTGGCTGCCTGGCTAAACTATATATGAACAAGCAAGAGGTGCCATTTTGCTCCTCCTGAGTAAACCAGTTCCTGGAAGGATTTCTTCCAAGAAATAAAGTAGATAGCAGTGTACCAAGGAAGCTCTCCCAGGCATATGGGAAAGTGCAGGAGGATTGTGGGTAGAAGATTTTTATTTTTATTTTTTTACTTGTTCGTATTTATCTTGTTTCTTTCTTTCTTTATATTGTATTCCATTTCATCTCGTCTGTTATGAATCACCCAGAATCATTCTGGAGTCAGGCAGTGCCTATACCAAATACATGATGATGATGATGATGATGATGATGATGATGATGATGATGATGATGATGATGGTGGTGGTGGTGGTGGTAGTGATGGTGGTTTAGAGACCTGTTCCTCAGGAGATCCAGGAGGGCCCAGTCCACCACATCTCATGCATTTATGTGCAAATGCACCCCACTGTAGTTTCTGAGATCCATCTAGATGCCTGCTATGGGACACTGAATATTGAACCTTTAGTTTGATCAAGGAGGATTTTTCTTATCTTCTTAGGAGGGGAACTTTGCCCTGTCACAGATACCTTGGGATCACCACAGGAAAGCTTGTAGGAATTAGCTACCATCCCAACCACTGGAGAAGAATAGTAATTGGGTGCCCAATGCAAAAGGAAAAGGGTAACTTTATGAGCCTTCTTGGAAATCTGCTGGAACGTTTGGAAGGTTAGAGGCCCCAAGAAACCCTCTAGCTACTGTCTGAAATGTTAATATTATTCCAGAGAGCTGTTATTATTGATATATGGTCTGAACACTCTAACTTTAACCTCTTTGTAACATCTTTGGTCTGCTCAGCATTTAATTGGCATACGGTATCCCCGTTTTGGCTTCATGTTTTCAACTCCTGAAGGTGTTTCTGGGCATACAGATAAAGCCTGTATTGACATTGCAATATTTCCTTGATCACAAAAGAGCGAGCATGCATTAACATTTCAGAAGGGGAAAAAAATGAACAAAAAACTCCTGGCACACTTCTCTTGCTAACCTCTGATCAGACTCTGGTCATATGCATCTGAAGTTTGCTACATATCTTTATGCTTTTGTATTTATTTTGAGCAGAAGCAAATAAACAGCATTGGTGTCATTTGAGAGTACACTCCTGGGATCTCCTGCTGGTATAATACTGATGTTTTCTCTTTTGTTTTTATTCTTACTGTGGTTATTAATATTCAGCTTTGCTTGGTGCCCAAACAGAGCTTTGAAAGCATCTTTGCTCATTCAAGGAAAGAAGCCTGCACAAGTCATATGGTTGCCTTGCAGACTTCTAATGCACAGCTTATAAGGAGATAGGTAATTGAGCCAATGTGTGGACAGGTAATAGAAGTAACAGAACATGTCATAGTCACTTCCATCTTTGGGTGTAATGGTATGTGGGAATGATCTTGGGAGCCAGGTGGAAGAGCTGCAGACTAGTCCAGTGTTTCTCAACCTTGGCAACTTTAAGATGTGTGGACTTCAACTCCCAGGATTCCCCAGCCAGCAAGGCTGGCTGGGGAATTCTAGGAGTTGAAGTCCACACATCTTAAAGTTGCCAAGGTCAAGAAACACTGGACTAGACAATGGTCAGACAAGGGGTAGCTGAGCCCGCAGAAGGAATGTTGGTATGGCAAACATCTCAGAAGGGACCCTCCCTAGTCTTTTGGACTGTAAAGGTGAGTGGGGGGATGTACTTTCAGACTTGCAAGATTCTATTAATGTAACCTTACAATAAAGTTAGAACTAGTACTTCAGGGTGTGCTTCTTGTCTAGACTACCTCACAAGGCTGACATCATGTGACTGTTCCATTTCTTGCAATGAAGTCTCAATGGCATTTGCTTGTTAACTGTAGACTGTATAGAATTTTTTTTCTTCCTAGCATTTTCCCACAGGTGCAGAGTTCTCTTTTTCGGATCAACCAAATATTGATCCATTGGTTGTGACAAGAATTTACCGATGGGCTTGTCACTCGAGCCTGACGCCAGGAGCTGAGGAAGATAGAATATACTGTATATATTCTATTGTTTATTAGCATTGGAGGATGCAGACTTTAGAAAAATGAAGACAAATTCCTAATAGATCATCTGTTGTTGTTAGCTTGTAATTTTTTTTCTTTCTGTTTAATCTACTTATAATTTAAAAATGATGAATTACAGGATGGGTTAGAATGCCATTCATTTTGTTTTAATAAGTAGTAAAGATAAAGGCTTCTGTGAATCAAGCTTTTCTTCTGGAATCTAAATTACTACATCCACACAGACTTTTTGCCATAGCCATATTCTGGAATACTTTTTTGATTCCCTGGCTAAACTACACCCGGTGGTTTCCCATCTGAGTTCTGATCAGGGCTGATTCTGCTTCCAAAATCAGCTAAATGCTATCACATAATGGTGATTTTACCATTGACATATCACAAAGTGCATGACTGCGGCAAAATAAACTTCCAATAACTAATTAAATGTCTTCAGAAATATGTTGACTTAGTGTCCTGGGCACTGAAATTCAAGACACCTAGAAAAATGCTTTAGACTATCCCTTGTGTAAGTGTGAGCATTTCAGATCCCAAAACACTAAAGAGTTTCTCATCATTGCACATCCTACCTCTTAAAGTACAGAAAGGAGCCATCCTGTTGGTTTGCTGCTGTAGAATGACGGGTTATGATGATTCTCTAGCCAAAACAAAGCTATTGAAAAGCAACAGAGATATATTGGCATGCTCAAAGGACCTCTCAAGTTTACAGAAAAAGTAGAAATTGGAGGGATGGGAACTTCAGCTCAGTGACCATTGTGGGATTTGAAACTTTGAGGGAAAAGAGAAGGAAACAGAGCAATTTGGAAAACAATACAGCTGGAGCATTCCACATTGCAATATTTTGTTGTAAATTCCCCTTCAATGAATCTAACTTGCAAATTATCCCTCTTCCTAAATAATGTGTGCTTCCCCAGAGAGCACATTCAAATGTCAACAGATGCTGTTTGAACATTGAAATGGGTACCCATGTGGTGGTCATGCAAAAAAATTCAAAGGTATTGGGAAGAAGTACATCAACGAATCCAAAAAAATCTAAAAACAGAATTTGAACTGAAACCACAGACGTTTCTATTAGGCATCATTCCCGAAAACATAAATGAAAATATTATAATTTACTAAGATGCATGTTGACTGCAGCAAGAATAAACACAGCACAATATTGGAAAAGAGATGCTTACGATATCACACTGGGAGACTAAAATGGGAGAATATGCTGCAATGGTAAAATTGACAGCATATATCCACAATAGAAGTTGAACTAAACTCAAACAGGAATGGCTCCCTTGTATACAATATATCACAGAGCAAGGCAGATTTAGACATCTGGAATATGGTTTTTAGGATTTAAATAGAAACTAACAACAATTACTAATGTTTGAGGCAAAGTTCAAATATCTAAACTGTAGCTAGTGGCCCCAGAAACAAATGGGAGGGGAGGGGAGGACATATCACTAAAGATAATTTACTCTTTCTTATTTTCAGTAAGTTTTTTTTTAATTTAAATGTAGCAGTCTCTCTCTCCCTCTCTTTGCTTTATCATGCTTTTTCCTACTTTCTTTGTATTTTGATAGTTGTTTTTTCCTACTTTCTTTGTAGTTCAACATTTTAACAATAACGCATATGGATTATATACATAAAAAACGTTGAAATGGGTCTTCATGCATAGCTACAGGCACACTTCGAATGTCAAGAAAACCCTTTCATATCTTTCCTGGCAGTATTATCGCTGGCATTAGAATATCAATGGAGTTGCTTTGTGTTCGCTGTTTTGACCTCGCTCCTGCGCATCTTCCTGAAAAACAGAGCATCCGTACAATGGTTCTGCTAATTTAATCCTAACAATGCCGAGCAAACTTGGCACTAAGACCATTTCTCTCCCCTTTCCATTTCTTATACTGGGAATTAGGATTGGATCACTGCAAAATGCAAAGGAGCCTTGCAAAAACATAATGTATCATCACTAGGTAATCTTCAAGAGCTCATAGACTCAGTTTCATTCATTAGGACTGTGGGTGTATTATGAATAGACCAGAATTTTCTGTGCTTATTAATGACGGTCAGTGGTTTCCCTTTAAAAAGAGGCAATTGCTAAGCAAACCTGAATAAGGAGAGGTGAACATTTCCAACCCAACTATTTGCAATGGGTAAAGGAAGAATTGCAAAATTGCGTACTTTTGTAACTCTCTATCGGCCCAGACCAGATAGGAGAGGAAATACAGATTCTCCAAAATAAGACAGTGCAAAGAAGAGGAATGGTGAGGAAAAAATAATAATGTCAAATAAAATAAGATACAACACACATATAAAAATAAACCAATGTAATTAAAGTTAGAAAAAGAAACCTATAGGACATTTAATATATAACAGCTGAGAAATCTAAACCATTAATCTCTTGATAGTAATTGCACATCTTAGCTACCTTCCTAGGTGTTTCAGCAGATGCCTCAGCCAAAAGAAGGCAAGGTTTTCCTTCTTAGACCAGCCAGAATTGCTAAACAGGAGGAGGAGGATTAAGTCTGTACTCTCCACTATGTAAAAAGGGCAGAGCAATACAATGTGTGTAGTGGACTCCATATCTCCCTTTGACAGAGCACAGTCAATCTTACATTCAGATCTTCTTGCATCTCTCCTTTGTTAGCATAGAAAATCTTGCCAGGAAAGAGTTCTTCGATGTGACACACTCAAGATGTTCATTTCATAATTAGCTGGAGTAAATGGTTGCCTAATCAGGCTGCCCTCATGTGGAAGGGTGACCGAAATTATTAATTTCTTATGTTGAGTTCACACAACACATTCAGCCAGCACCAAAGAGGCCCCATTACAACTTTGCTTGGGTTCACACAATGTGCTATGGATGGCTTATGACTTGGCATGTTGTGTGAACCTAGCTAACTGTGGCTTTGCCAAAGAACCTCTATTAAGCAAACCATACATGTAGCACATGAATCCATGCTTTATCTCAGCAGTGTACAGATGGCTTGAAGTTTGGCTTCTACGTCTGCTCCAAATGTTTTTTTATATATATTTTTATTTATATATCAAATTTGTCACCGCCCATCTTGTTAAAAGCATTAAAAAGCAACTCTGGGCAGTTTACAGAAAGGAAATGTTGCTACTGAATTTTGTTCCATGTGACTGAAAGGGAAAATTATTAACTACTAGAGGGGCTCAATATTTTTTGAGGCTGAAACCTTTTTTAGTTTGTCTCCTTTTTAATTTTATAAATTAAAGTCTGTCTTCTTTTTTATTTTATTAGAGGTGGTCTGACTCTTTATTATTCATTCCAGAAATGGGAAAAGTTTTCCCCATAAATAAGACTGAACTTTTAAGAAGATAAAGAGAAACCACAGACTTGAAGGACGACAAATGCTTTTTTAAAAAGTTACATAGAAAAGATAACCCTGTTATTAATACCATGCCAAGTGAGCAAGGTACTCAGACATAATTCTTCCAGAACTTGAATAGCCTTGAAGTCTTCTTGACCCCAACAAGTTAAGTCAACAGGAAGCATCTTATCTGGAGAGTGTGGCAGGGGAAATCCACGTAAGTTGATCAGTTAATTCATTTTCTAGCCCTGCTTTCTAAGAAAACATTTTCATCAGCATCTCACTGAACCCAGCTGAAGGATGCCTATAACTAATACTACAACTAATTCTTGTAAGAAGCAAGTAAAGAAGTAATTATCTAAATAGCATACTTTCTCCAGCCTGGTGGAAAGGTTTGGAGAAAATGCTTCAGATCATGGCCAGCTTCTAAAGTTGCCCTTATGAACAACAATGTTTTTCATGAGAGTGTGCTAGGGAAGACAATCTCCACAAGAAGCTTTGCAGAACCAGGTTTGAATCAATGGCAAATGATTGAGGCAGATGTTGAATATCCTTTTTTGAACTTAATAAGAGTTTGTGTGGATTGGCAATGCAGAACAAACCATACAGATCTCCAAAGGAAAAGGAATTTGTGCTAGACATGAGCCCATTTCTTGTTCCTTTATTCCTGATGTTCAGGCACAAGTTCATTCCATTTGTAAGCCCAAACAGCATCAACCAGATGCAAGGAAAAGGAAGGAATGCACACATTCAAGACAGCACCAAGGTTTTCAGAAGTACAAATCAGTGTAACACAATGGTTATGGGTGAGGATTAGATGGGATCATATCTTCTGAAAGCCCAGGTCACAACTGCTTACCAAACACTCGTTGGCACAGATATCAAGATGTGCCTCCTCTTTGGTGACCCTCATCCTGAGAAATGATGTCCTCTGATATGCTTCTGGCATCCATTAAAATTTCATAATCTTCACCTGCTAACTCCTTTCATATTGTAGTTTTTCTGCTTCATCTACTTTTGCCCAGTTTTTCTTGTATGCTTTTATAATTGTGGATGGATGAATAAATGGATGGATGGATGGAGAGAGATGGATGGATGGATGGATATATGGATATGGATATGGATAGACAGAGATGGATAGATGACAGACAGATGTTCATAGTAACTGGACCTCTTGAAATGGAATTTCCCCACGTTCCCTATGTATTGTCAACTGTTTTGAGATTCTTACAATAAGTGCAATATGTATACTTTAAATGAACCATCAAGAAACCTGGGTAAGGATTCGTTCACAGTTAATATTCACCACCTAAACAATCCTTGCCCTTTGTTTTGGGGGTAGTAGTTGAATTAGGCCCCGAGGGGAACGTATGCAACCCAACAGCTTTAACTAGAATGAAGGAGATGGGAAGATTCAGAGGGAGTCATTTCGACCACGTTCTGCTGAGCATTCTCTTACAGAGGGTCAGGATAAGACACACCGGGGCAATCTTTTGCTGCGAGCTTGGAATAGCTGCATCATTTTAACTAACAGTTCGGAACTGTGATTTCAAAAGTCAACCCATGATCACTTTATAATTACCTTTCCACCCTCTGCCCCCCCCCTTCCGCTCTTCCAAAGCTGTAATAAACTTTCTTTAAGGTGCACTTGCTATTTTATTGCTAGTCTGAAATTGCTGCTCCTTTCGAAGTTCAAAGTGTCCTCTTGACACCATAATGAAAGTGCATTCGTACATGTCAGGCCCAGCAATTATGCATTGCAGACAAATGTGCATAGGAGAATTATTCAGCCTAATACCTCACCCTCCACCCAGCTGACATTTTTCAAACAAGATGTGCATATTAGAAATACCCAAAGGAATGACGGATGCTTTGTGTATCTGCAGGTTTTTGGGGGTTTTTTACTTCACTTCATTCAGGTATTTGGGAAAAGGGAAGGGAGAGAATTAATCTAAGTGCACACACCCCTGTGAAAGTTACTTGCAGTACATAAAACATCTATTTTATTTAGTTTTATGAGCTATTCTATCCCTAAGGCTCAAAGTAAGTTTTCATTATCTCATTATTCTTCACAACAAACTTATGAGATAGGTCAAAATTCCTACCCTTTGATAAAAGTATATCAAACCAGTTGAGGGATGTCTACATAGTCATCGTTGGCATACCGATTTGACCACGTTGTGATCTCATGTGGTTTCACTACAGTTGGAAGAAGGAGTAAAACCAGTCAGCTGAAGGGAGGGAGATGTAGGATAAGAGACTCCATTAGGTGACCTTTACATGAGAGAAAGCCCCCTTTCCTACGCTTGTTTGTGGAGCATCTGATAAAGTCTCAAGAGGTCCATATCCAACTGTTGGGATCTTCTTGCTGTCTTTCTCCAAGGGTATAAATATGGCAAAAATGAAAAACAGAGAAGGAACAACTTCTCCGATCTATTTTACTTAGACTCTTCTTCTGCCCAACTGTATAGGCTGGGCACAGAGGAAAAGTATGGGGAAATGAGCAGCAGTAGAATGAGTGGATCCACCAAAAGATGGCTAATGAGGCATCTTGCCTAAGGCCTTCTGAAATTGAGGAATAACACTGCAATTAATTAGCAAACGCTTGTATTATTTGCAGTATTTTTGCTTTTGCAAATGGGGCTCTGTAGCACCAGGGTGTTTGCCTTACTCAACAATGATTTATTCCTAGATCACACATTGCCTTTAAACCTCTTTCAACCCATGGGCTATTGTAAATGGCTTCTCTATGCTTCATTGTCTACTAGCATTGGGCTCATATTCCTGCTAATGATAAACGAAGAAGGGAAGCAGATGGTCCCCTGGTTACTCTCCAATGCTTACATCTTGTACCAGGGAAGGGGGAAAAAATGCTTGCCCAATTTTTCCTATTTATGATGTGCAGGGTCCCAAAAGAAAACGAGAAATGCCTGAACACACACGAGCTTTTTTGCTTTTGCTTTTGAGTCAATATTTGTACTCTAGTGTGCATAGACTACAAAAAAGACCCAAGTCTTCTGCTTCATCGTAGGTCACTGACAGCACA
The DNA here is from genome assembly GCF_059951505.1 of Python bivittatus. NCBI lineage: Eukaryota > Metazoa > Chordata > Lepidosauria > Squamata > Pythonidae > Python > Python bivittatus. The sequence goes on along the minus strand of NW_028277085.1, from coordinate 7,659,571 downwards.
CACAGTTATCAGGCAAGTTTCCATGAGCTGTCTTCAGAATGAACTCCAGCCCATATGAAGACAACTACCTCAAGACAAGATCCAGTTCTGGTCCCTTAGTAGCTCACATCTTGGTCATTTTTACAAACAGAGTTTGACAGAGCAAAATTGGTATCAATGTCAGTAGAACACATTGCATTGCTGACTGCTTTTTTTTACATTTGGGAAATCCTATTAAACAGAAAAACATGAACCCTTATTCAGTTAGAAGACTTCTGGCCTGATCCTTACGCGGGTTTTCTCCGTTGGGATCAGGTTTCATCCCAGCCATGGCAATATATCTCTCCTCTCCAAAAATTCAGTCCCCTATTCTGGACATATCTACCAGCAGAAGCTTCACAGGCTCAATATGACTGGATAAGTTGCTTCATTGCAGACAAAATTAAGTCATATATATGCAGAAAATCTTTGCAGTTCATACTGTAGCAAGCAAGGCCTGTATATAGGACAATGCTCTAAGGCAGTGTTTCTCAACCTTGGCAACTTTAAGATGTGTGGACTTCAACTCCCAAAATTCCCCAGTCAGCCACACGGCTGGCTGGGGAATTCTGGGAGTTGAAGTCCACACATTTTAAAGTTGCCAAGGTTGAGAAACAGTGCTCTAAGGTTTAAATCCCAGGCCTTTGCCTCTCGCTTTTCAAGGTCAGGTGATGTTTTGCAATGCTCTTCAAGGTCATGGAAGGCAGGTGAAGTCTGTTTACATAACCATCCCTTCCAGCCTGAGAATTGCCGGTTCCTTCCTTGCCAGTTATCACCCTTAACCATCAAGACATCCCACTGAATTCAGTGGGGGTTATTCCAAGGCACAGAGTTGGATTCCACAATTAGATGAAGACTTAGTTGGATTCAGCGTGTTTTGAGATTGACCCAGGAAAACAAAGACAACCAATAGCTGCAGGAACATGATACGTTTCATGTTCTATGCAGATCTGGGGAAGGAATGACAGCTGAAGGCGAAAATTAATAATCTTATGTTTTGAGAGGATCTGAGAAAAAGAAGCTGGCAGCCAACTGCAATGGGAAGGTGAATTCCGTCCTCTGAAATTCTTCCCACATTCTCAAAATGATCACAGTTTGTCAAATTTAGTATTCCATGCCCTATTTTTATGGAACCTCTAAAACATTACCTTAGTTTGAGATTCAACACTATGCTTGCAGCATAGGGAAGCAATCCTAGTGCTAATCTGTAATAAAAGAGATGAAGATAATAAAACAGCAAGTAGCATTTCCCTGTTAGATAAATCCATGGAGGATTGCAGTTCAGAATATTATGTACCATTTTGGGGTTCACCTTCTCAGAAATAAAAGTAAAAGAAAGCATAGACACAGACAATTAAAATGAAGTAAGGGCTGGAGCATCTTCCTAGCAAAATAAAATTCAGATGTTTAGGACAGGGCTAAATATGCCTTCTATGTGATTTGGACTTCATTCTGAATAACCTCCATCAGCATGGCCAATGGCTAGAGACTGTGGGACTTGTAGTCCCAAAGATCTACAGGGCACTAGGTTGCCTACCTCTGAATTTGTTGTTGTTTTTCAAGTTGTCTTCTGCCCATCATTGGACTAGCTAGATGCTTGCTTTTGAACAAAAAAGATGCTGTTGTTAATATGTATCCTACCTGCCCTATTCATAGATGCCATGGTTTGGATCCTAATGAGCTGTTTGAATAATAAAAGTTGAACATACACAAGGAAGTAGAAAAGTTAGAAGTTAACACACAGTCAGTCTACATTTTTAACAATTATGGGAAACAAGGTTCTAACTAAGTCCAAGGGTCAACATTTCAAGTCCAACTTAATAGTAGATAAGTAGGCTACACAGAAAGCAATCCTGTACATAGAAGTTGTTCCATCAACTGCTTGTTGAAATGGAGGGATTTTGAAATGCAAAAGTCTACCTATATTCAGCAATTGCCTTGGAGAGTTCTGCTCATGAGAAGGAGTTTATTCATGACTAGACCTTGATTTCAAAGGAGTTTTCTCCTGGGCTTTTTAGACAGGAGCTTCTTCTCTTGGCCATCAACTTTCCGCACCTCACACTCTTTTAAACTAGATAGGAATTCCTCACATCCTAACCCAGGTCACTTAGGGATCATAACCTTTCAAGTGATCCAGCCCTTCTTCCAAAGAAGAATCTACCAGAGTAGGCATGACAGGACATAATCTCCATGACATTCCTTCCCTTATACAATATCAGATGATGCACATTAAATCAAATATTTCCCACATAACCTCTTGATTCTTTGATCAGCACCTCCCTCCAACATGTGCTGTTAATCACTTTTGATACTGTATGACTTCAGTGACAATTAATTCAAACCAGAGGGTGGGGGAAACACTTCTGAACTGGGAACATTCTAAACGATGCCTTCAAGTGGGAATTATCCATTGTTTCTCTTTCCCATGCTCCCTCTCGCTTTTTATGCTTTAAGCTTGACACAATAAAAGGCAGAAAAGAAGATCACTGATCATAGCATACCACTGTCACTGGATAGGAAGTGCTGATAGCAAAAAGTACGGTTCACTTGCTAAGGTATATTGAGATAGGACAGGAGGAAATGAGAAATGTTTCACCTGTCTGTTTCTTGAATCATGTGTTGTTTCACAAGGCTCTCTTCGTGTCTTCTTTATTGTGTATTTCTTCCTTGTTTTTGTTTTCCCTGATGGGGAGGCATTTCCAAGTTCCTGTTAGTAATGTCAAAATAATTCAGTTGAAACCTTGTGCAATACCATGCCAAGCAGGCCGTCTTGATGAATTTATTATCAGGATAATTGATAGAAGTCCTTAAATTTCCCAGTGGAAGGGTAAGATTAGAAACATGGTATCAGCCATGGAAAAGAGGGAGCAATCATTTTGACTTTCTTCCAGTAAGCTTACCTTTGTAGTGTCTAACAATTTTACTGAGTGGACAATCCCAAAGAGTAGAGATTGGTTGCCTGAAATTTTACAAAGATAACACAAGGTCTTTCATGCAAGTTCAGCTTTAATGTTTTATGTCAGTCAAGTAATTCCATGAAGCTCCCTAGATCTGCTACTGTCAGAATGTCTGTTTCTTTGTTCTGCAGGGTTAATCTACCCTCAGCTAAATCCAATTCTCATCCATTTTAAATGGAACAAGGTTGAGCTTTGAAAATCTTGGAATCCAACAGCACAGACCTACTCAGTCTCTTATCTAGGCATGTTTGGTTATTATTTCCAAAACAAAACAAAGTATTTAGTCATTTCCAAAAAGATAAAATGATTTGTTTGTTTGCCTATTAGGGGAACTTGCTGCTAGGTAAAGCAATAAAGAACAGTTGCCTTTATAAAGACAGGAAGTTGTCAACATTTGAATTAGTCTTTATTCAACAAAGGGGTAGGGAAGACTTTCAAGCAACTTGGTTGGATTTTTTGGGTGGTTTTGTTTATGATATAAATTTCCAAGATCTTTCCCTCATCCCCTTTAATGCTGTGATGTTGTATTTTACTTTTAATACAGTTCTACCCAAATACTGTATAGTTACTTATATGATACATAACTTCCTTTTGTTACTTTGACTCAGTAATTAAAGAGGCAATAGAGAGAGCAGATTCATAGTTGCTTTGGGGTATTAGACTACCTATAGAAAATTTGATTTCTATGTTTATACTCTGTGGAAGCAAAAGTTGGACTTTGATGAAGCAGGATAGAGGGAGTGTGGATGCTTTTGAACTTTGGTGTTGGAGAAGACTCTTGAGAATAGTATGGATCACCAAGAAAATGAACAGATGGATCAAAGAACAAATCAACCCAGAGTTCTCCCTTGAGGCACAAGTGACCAGGCTCAAATTATCCTACTTCAGGCACATTATGGGAAGACCTAGGTCTCTGGAGAAGTCTATATTCCTGGGAAAGATGGAAGGAAGGAGAGGAAGAAGACAACTAGCAACAAGATTGATGGGCTCAACTACAGCAGCATTGTTGTATGGGTGCATTGTTGGGAGACCTGAAGATTGGGGACAGATCCTCCTGGAGAAAATCTAAATGATCATTCAAAATCGACTCTGACTTGATGGGACATAATCAATCATGTTTATTTATTTGTTAGATTCAGGTGGTGTACATAGCACTTCTCTTTTTTTTCCCCCAAGACAACAAACTTGGGAGCTGTCTGGCCCAAAGTCACCCACTGAGCTTCTGAGGCTGAGAATGGACTTGAACTTAGTGCCAGACCAACACCTTAACCGTTATACGAAAGGGATAAAAAGCAGACAAAAAACTGCTATGAAAGAAATCAAGTAAGGTTTTGTAATCTGTTATAAATATACAGATACATATTCTTTATAATCTCTCAGTGTAATCATTAAAAAAGAGCCAGTGAGAATATCAAAGTCAGTGTTTTCTGGCAAAAATAACAATTCTACTCTGGCTTTAGACATAGATTTCTTCTAATGCTAAAATAAGATATTTGCAGGACAGCTTTTAGTTTACTGACCCCAGAATGCAAGGGTGACAAGCTTTTAATTACAATCATGGCTTTCTCTTAAAATTCTGATGTTCAGTTGATCTCAGAAGCTAAACAGGAACAACCCTGATTAGTACTTAGATGGAAGACCACCTGAGAATTCTAAGGTTGTAAGCTAGAAAGGAAAGTCAAAGAATGCTCCATCATGCCTTTAATATAATTTTTTTTTGCTGAAATTCACTATTTTTGGGGTCTGAGAGCTGGACCAGTTTTTTTAAGTAGAGGATTGTGGGCTGCACTCCCCAAAGTAGGTAGGACATGATTCTGAATCAGTTCCTCATATATTCATGAATACATACCAAATTTTTTTTTGATCTATTGAAAGTAAGGCATCTGTTGAAATCAAAGCCCACATTTCTTTACAAATATGGCTCTAGGTTTTTCCTATCCATCTATTTTATCTTCCTATCTATACCTTCAAAATGTGTATGGCCAGGATTTCCATTAACGTGACACGAAGTGTAGTAGGCAGAGAAGAATATCTTAAAAGAGATACATGTACTCATTATACAAGGTTTCCTCTGCCTAGGAAGCTGCTTTTTATATAAGGGATTTTCCATTTGTCTGGAATTCTCCAGGAACAGATATGGAAAACAGCAGTTCAATCTATCAGCTCTTTAAGAGGAAGATGGAGCATTTCTGCTGCACCCTGCTAAACGGTCCATTGCTGTAATTTTAGCTTCCTCGAAAGAAGAAGTAAGTGAGGGCCAGACTAAATGCAATGGTAAATTTGTGGATTTGTGAATTTAAGTAAATGAAGGCGTACACCAAAAACAGGGCAGCAGTATATGAAAGAGGATGCCCAAACCTTTTTCCTTATTGTGATATAATTAGAATTACTCTGAAGCTGTCTCCTGGGGTTAACAGGAACTTATTACTATTTCTCACAAGCAATCCATTCATCCTCTTCCCAATATCCCACTGAAATATCACTCCTCTCTTGTGGTTAGCGTGGGGAAGGAAGAGAGAAATTGAATGAAATTTACCTGCCTCTTACTTCATATAGCATTGATACATGTAACAATCTATCCAACTGCAGGAAAGGGCGGTTTGATTTAACCTTGCACATTGATGCATTCCATGGTGCTTCTCAGTGACGTTAACAGTGCATCTTCCTATTTAACAGCACATCTAGGCATTAAATGTATTTATCTTTTTAATAACACAGCTAGCATTTCCCCATTTAACAATGCATCTAATACTTTTAACATTCCCTCTTGACGTTGGTACATTTAGCGGTGTATCCAGCCCAGAGATGTCCCTTTTGCTAACTTGCGATTTCATTTCTGGGAACTTAAAATTGTGAAAACGTAGATGTGGTAGATGGAGTTTACCAAGTACTAACACTTCATTTTTGATTCATGGCACCCCCAAAAAATGTCTCACCCATGCCTCACAGTTTAATTATACTACAGGATATTGAAAAGCGCCTCACTCAAAGCAGATGCAACTATACATTTAAGATGACTCTTAGGTAATTAAACCCAAGCTTTCCAGCCCATCAACTGACAGAGAATATTATAGGCTTGACAGATTTCAAGCACCAACTCCTTATTCCACATTACAAAATGAAAAGCCATCCTTAGGTTCAGAAGAATACAGTAAGCTTTGTTTCAATATGGGAAGATAAGATGGGACTCCAAAGGAGGCAATTATATGCCAGTATCATATTCATAAAGGCATTTCTGGTGTTTCCTGTAGGCTGCAATACGAAACAGGTTTTTCTGGATTAAGTAATACTTTCCTCTTCATAAAAAGTACGAGCAGATTAAAGAAGAATGAAGGGAGTTGAAAGTATGGTGTAGGATTAAAACCCAGACTTATTAAGCATTGCACCCTGGGGTAATAGGTTTGAAAAACCACCACCATCACCATCACCATCATCATCATGGCTTATACAGAAGGTTTTGTTTAGAAATCAGAGCCAATTAGAAAAACTGATTGACACAGAAACAAATCAGAGTGGTCTGCTCTCTCCTCAACTTTCTGGTCTCTTCAGCAAATTGCAGCTTTGTTGAGGAAAGTATCTGGTATTGTTTCTTATTTATTCTCAGAACAGATCACATTCATCCACTCTCCTTGGTCCATTCTTGCAGTAATTAACCCAGAGAGACACTGTTTAACGGGAAACTGAGCCTCTCCAAAATTAATCAGGCTCATTAGTGCTAAACAATTGAATACTGTTGCATATTTATGTCAAAGACTGCCCAGAGGAAGCCTAGAGATTACAGTTCCTTTTTTTGCCCAGGGCCACAGGTAAAAAACACAATGAAATGAATATAGATAAAATGCACTCTAATGAGGCAGAGCCTGGGATGGCTTGAAGCTCAGTGATGTGAAGATTTATAAGGAATGAGTCTTATCACCAGTGGGGTCCATTTCACAATCTGCATGATGTCACTTATGGTGTACAAACAGTCAAGTCAACGAGAGTCACCATTCTTGCGTTGTTCCAAAGGGGATTGGGGAAAGAGAATAGTTGCCTTTGCTGGTGCCATTACAAGGTACTATGCAGCAATTCAGGTGACAGTCGTCCTGGCCAGTGTAATTTCCCAAAGTACCCCACTGGTCTGAGTTGCCCACCTTTGACCTACAAGCTCCAAATGACCTCTTGCCAATTACAAATCCCAAATCATCTCTAAGGAGCATAGCTACGCAGATGTTTTTTTAATGTTTGGAGAACGTGTTTGTACAGAACGGTTATAAATATAAATAAGAAATAAGAAGAACTTGTAAATGGAAGCATTTGTGCACAAAAGAATGGAAAACCAGCTGCTTTCTGTATGCTTATTTGTACTGATGTGGGATAGCAAGCTTTCCACCCAAATAAGTGGTTAGACGTTCTACTTTCCTTCCTTCTTTCAGCAGTGATTAAACTCGGGGCAAGCAATCTGGCTTCCCCAAAACTCCTTTCTCTGACCTCCTGAGCCCCCTTTAATTGGCATCATTGCATTGGGGTGGCACCATTGCTGAAAATCAGCGGAGCATTTTCCTTTCTTGTCACGGAGAGGCAGGAAACACACAGAAACCGAACATTTTGGAGGGCTTTAGTTGGTATATGTGCTACGATGATGTTGTCATAGGCTGTTGGTTTTTTCTGAGATGTTTTTGATGTAGGACAGTGTTATCCTTTTCATAGTTGTTTTGGTTCTGCTGTAACGTGTTGAGTGGTCTGGCACTTTTGGTATCCATTTTGTTGGAAGATGTTGTATAGGCAGTCTGTTTCCTTATTCTGGTGTTCTGGGTTGCTGAAGTGCATTTGTACTCATCTGAATCATGTTCTTACAGTTCTTCTTGTCCATCGAACTGAAAGTAGTTAGTGAGGCTGAGGTTGATGAGGTCCATGATTCAGGGTATTTCAATCTTCATATATTTGGCTAGTATTGTGCAGTATTGCTGTCATGGATTCCTTCTCTAGTTCTGGACCTATGGACATAAAGAATGCTGCGGCGTTGAATGAAACCATCATTTAATTTTCTTATATTTTTAGGTCTTTGATTTTCTGGAGGCACTGTAGTGGGGAGTTAATGGAATATTCACTCCCCTCTGAAATGTCCAAGCTTTTTCGTAAGTTCTTTGGCTATGTTGTATGTTGGGGTCTCTGGTAACAATACAATTGGACAAAGAGGTATGTCTGGCTTATATATTTTTGGGCATCCATAGAAGTGTGGGAGGATGGGTTCACTGCTTTTTATCCACCACTGTTCTTCTTTTATGAACTTTTGTGACTTCTTCATTAGGTCGTTAAGGGTTCTCTCGATCAGGTTGTCTAATTTCTGTATAGTTGGATAATGACTATACAAAATTAATTACCTAGCTGGATAATGAAAGATCTGCAATCAAACCACCAAGCTCAGAGAGCACCAAGGTCTCTACAGTTCAACCCAGAGCTACAGATATTCTGTTCTATTGCTACCTTAATAATTCTTGGTCCTTGGTTAGGACTTGAATTATTAAGTTTCCACCGGTCTTTGACTGCGAATCTAATTGTAGATTACTACTACTACTACTGCTATTGCTACTATTACTACTAATAATAATAATAATAAACAGTCCATTTTACTGAAGGTGAGCATTCCACAGGTCAGCATACAAAGTCTAGCTGATGGTCCATGTGCTCCTGCAATGGTTTTAAATGTTTTGATTTGCAAGAACAATTTCAGCATTGATTTAAATCAGGCTCTCCAGCAGAACTGAGTGCATCTTATTTGATGTATAGTAAGAATTACATATGGCATAATTGCATATAAAGTACTGGAGGCAACAGGCCATTAACATGGCTAATTTTTCTTTATGCTTCTAAGTACAGTAAGTAAATAAATAAATGCTGTCAACTCTTTATCTGGAGGAGATCTGCAAATCAATGGCTGGCTTTTTCCCTGAATCTCTGCATTCTTGGATGCTGTATAATTGGATAATTAGCATGTGTGATAAACTGCTTTTGCAGCTTTTTGTTTCCAAGCATATCTTCAGTTGGCAAGTATTGCTAGATAGTTAATAGTAAAAAGTCATGGCTGACTAGTCAACAAAACTATAGAGTGGAGAGAATTAAACACAGATTAGTTTTTAGTTGGAAATTAATGGAAGTAGATTTATTCATTCAATCATCCATTTGATTCACCTTAGTAAGAAACTGGGGGAGTTTAGGGCTCTGTCTATGAATTGCCCGGTCAGGTTTTCCTTCATGCAGAGTTTGATGCAACATGTGTATTTTATATTATAGTTCTGCTTACAGTTCATAATAGATGTAACCAATTCAAGATCACTAAGGGAGATCATAAATGAGATTTATGAAATCATTAACATAGCAGTGAAAGGGAGATTCCTATTCTTCCCATGCTAGAATTCCAAATCCCCCAATGAAATTAATTGGCAGAAAGATCAGGATTGAGACAAAGAATACCATAGTCATCCATTGATTATTTGGACCCATAAACCCATATCTCTGGAAGGCTGTTCTACTGGAACGCAACTTGGTCTAAAGCTTGTTTGTTTGTTTCACATGGCCTCCCATCTCTGGGCAGCATACAAGAATTAAAACCAAACAATAAAATTAAACCAGCAATCCAGATCACAAATGTCTGGATCAAAAAAAAAAAACACTTCCAACTTACAACAGGAAAAACAACAATAAAACCAGTCAAACAGCAGAGCTCCTGGCCCAAATGTCTGGGGGAACAGCCAGGTCTTAAGTGTCTTGAGAAAGGCTAGTATGTTCAGGGACATCCAGATCTCCAGGGCGATGCTGTTCTGCAGAACAGGTCCTGCCACAGAGAAGGCACAACTTCCAGCAAGTAGACATGACTTAAAAGAAAGGACTTGGAGCATGTTAGTTCTGGTGTTAGTTCTGGTGGGGCAAGCAGAAACAATTGGAGACAGGTGGCCCTGCAAACCATCTGGTGTTATGCCATGTTGGGCTTCATAGGGAATCACCAGCCCCTTGAATTGTACCAGAAAGCCTACTGGAAGCCAGCACAGCTCATGGAGTAGCAATGTTATATGAACATATGTATTGTGAAATGCTGAAAACTGCCCATCTCATTGCATTCTGGGCCAAGTACAGCTTCTGCAAGCTTTTTGAGGGCAGCCCCATATAGAGTGTTAGATTGTGCCCAGCAGAACACAGTTCTAATCTCACAGTGCTTGGGTATCTTCATTGGCAGTCCATCAAGGCTCTGAGCTTTCTCCAGCTTAATGAGAAGAATCCCTTTCCAAGCCACGGAGCATTTGCGTTCGCTCCGTCCAGTGCTTCAGCTGCCCTATTCTGTAGATCACTTGCATTATTTCCCTAGAGGGTTGCTTGATATTTTATTAGAAATGACAGCTCTATTATTAACAAGGTGGAAGGGGGGGGAAACCCAGCACATAGACAGTTTCAGTGGGAAAAAAATACATGGAAGGAATAGTTTTAAGTCGCAGCCATTGAAGGATCTGAAAGGCTCAGCTGAGAACCCATCAGAAATGGTTGTATCTGTAAAAGATGGTGCCATGTGAATCGTTCATTAAAACTGACAAAGTACTAAAATTACCACCAATTATTTTGTCACTGTGTCGATTCCACTTAAAGCTAGAAAGTCAGCAGCAACAACTATAATCACTTGGACAATGAATGCTGTGAACTGCATCTCTCTCTCTCTCTCTCTCTTTTTTCAAAGAAGGGGTAAAAATTAGCAGTCATGTTCGTAATATCCTGGCAGCTGTTGTGGTTTCATGCACATTCTGTAGACAGCAGGGGAGTCCCAAGGAGGGTCAAAAAAGTCAAGATGGTAGCCACAATGGTGCAATCAAAGCCCCTTTAATTCAGTTGCCCAGCCATGGCTTCCATCTTGATTTTTTATTTACCTTCTAAAAGGAAGTACCTTTTAGAAAGGTAATGATATGGCAATGCAGTCCAGTGCACATTGACTTCAAAATGCTATATGGTAATGTACATATTGATAGGAAAATGCATATGGACTGATAGCCTTAGATGACTGCCATACTGTGTCTCTCTAGATCAGTCAGCGAGCTGGCTGGGGAATTCTGGGAGTTGAAGTCCACACAGCTTAAAGCTGCTAAAGTTGAGAAACACTCCTCTAGACGCATGCAAGAATGCCATAAGATTCATAGGACTTCCCCCTCTGATGTTGAGCAGGCAAATGCATGATGGATACTTTCAGAATTCAGTCTAGCGACTGGAGTTACATGCCATTAAAAATAAATATGCTCAATTGCCATGCCATATCCATTTCTCATGTATTTCATGCGTTCTCTTTCCACATCAGCCTTTTTTTTTTTTTTTATGAACAGAAGGGATATTATTCTGAATGTTTTTTTTTTCCTTCAAAGTATACATATTTTTTACACTTTATATCCTAAAAGGTGCTTTTATATATATATACTTTCTAATGGAATGTTCATAACCGATATGTCTTCTGGTAGAGTCCTCTAGCTGGAAACTAAGTCGTATCATTCAAAATATATAAAAATTGACAGCAACTTTAGTCCATTTAATAAGCCAGGCAACGTAAATTGGTTTAATTAAAGTTGGGATTGCTTTGAAACCCCAAACAGCTTTTGCCAAATCAAGTTTTTAAAGAGAAGAAACCAAACAGGCATGTGAAAAAAACAGCTTCAGAGTACCATCACACTGGTTGATTTTTCTCCCACTGCATTTACGGCCAGTCCCACCATTAGATTAAAAAAAAAATGGTACTCTTCCACCAGCCCCTCAGCTCTTTCTCTGACTTTTGGGCGACTAGGGCTGCGTGTACCCCTGTACAGAGTGAAGAAGATGATCTAGACAGAGATAGGCCACATTGGCTACAAAATGATGAGAATCATAGAATCATAGGGTTGGAAGGGACCTTGGTGGTCTTCTAGTCCAACCCCCTGCCCAAGGCAGGAGTCCTCATACCATCTCAGACAAATGGTTGTCCAATCTTTTCTTGAAACTTCCACTGATGGAGCACCCACAACTCTGGGAGGCAAGCTGTTCCATGAAAACATGGCTTAAGTCCAGAACAAGCAGAAGGTATGCATAAGCGTCTCAGACCCACACCTTCCTAATTCACGTGGGTATAAGAAGAGGAGGAGGCAAGCAAAATTAAACTTGCAAGATTCTGTTATTAATAAATAACCAGTCTTAATAAAAGTAGTTTCAGCCTTCCTGTAGAGTTGATTCTTGGCCTAGTCTAACTGGCGGGGCTGACAACCCCACACCCTGTCCTACAATTTCAACAACAAACATTATTGGATGGTAATTCACCCTCCAAATTGGTACCACAACCTAAATTTGGAGTTTTTTTCTATGTTTAGTGTTTGTACTTCAATTTCATAAGAAATTAATTTGCTATAGCCAATAATTCTAGTTAGTGATTTATACTGTGTTACCAGGTATTTTGAATCTGAATGGTGACTTTTAGAGCCTTTTTTAATAAAGGATATAATGTCATAATTTTATAAGTAACTAAGGATATATTGAAAAACTGCATCTACCATGACATTTTAGACCCCACATTTACTTATTTCTAGTCTACTATTGTATTTTACTCCTTTATACTTTTTATTTCTGTTATGATTCATGGTTTACATTCTTTATGAAAATGCTTAATAAAAAATAAAAATTAAAAAGGAATTCAGGAACATCATAGAGGCACCATAGAAGTGTAGTCTGACCTGAACCCCAATGGAAAGGAGCCAGATAATCTGCTTCACCCAAGATTCTCTGCAACTGCCACTTAACCACCTTCTCAACAACCTTCCTGAGAAAGGGAAGGTTGGAGAGTGGATGAAAGTTGTCCAGAAGTGTTGGGTCCAGATATGACTTTTTTAGGAAGGGTCATACCACCACCTCTTTCAGGTCAGATGGCAACACCTCCTCACACAAAGAAGCATTCATCACTGCATGAACCCAGTCACACAAAACCTCTTGAGAAATGTTTAATCAACCAAGAGAGGTATGGATGTAACAGTTGGATTGTTAGCACATAGGATCCTATCCACTTCCTCCAAAGTTATTGATTGATAACCCACTGCACTTCCAAGACTCTCAGTTAGGTACAGCTCTGCTTTCACTAGTTTCCAGAAGCCTAAACTTTAGAGACCAACCAAAAGGAAGATGACTCAGAGAGGTTCTGCCTCAGATGTAACAGCTCCTATGATTCTCCGCAGTATGTTCCTTGCAGAAATGGGGGAATCTATAACCTTCTAGGGTGAATGATTTGAATTTGTAGAACTCTGCAGAGTTTCTAATATAAGCTTTCCCTTCTCTACTTTGCAGAGAAACTGATCAGGGCCTTTCTGGGACAGCATCTCACGAGGGTCAAATGGGGAAAGAGATGGTACGTGCTGATCTGAATCACTATTTTTTCCTCTCAGCATAGACAACTGATGGGGAATAATGCACATTTTAATTCTGATTCAAAGCAAATAATGTTGGATTGATGCAATTTCCAGAAATTGATTTGTTTTTCAACAGTATGTTAAAATCAAAATTTTAATAAAGAAAACCAGTAATTGTGTGCCTATAATTTTGCTGATTGAAGGACACAGCTTGCATCTATCTAAATTATAGTTTACAGAGACATTATTCTGAGTCTCTCTCATCCTTTTCTTTTTAAATATCCAGTCACATGACATTCATCTCAGCAGAAGAAAATCCATCTATTTGGATCTTTTTTTTTTCCTTCTAGCATCTTCCTCATCTTTTTAAATGTAAAACCTGATTGAAACAGGGCCTTAATCCGAAGGAAACAGTGAAGATTCCCTCACCCATCCATATTACTGTTTTTAAAAAATTAAATAAAATATTAAGCCTTTTACTTAACTTGTTAGTTTGACCCAATATGTTCATAAGAAGTAAATCTGCTTCTGTTGTCCTATTATTATTGCAGCGATGCATAATTAATTTACAAGAACCAGGGAATCATCCCTAAATTATATTAATCAGTTTTATTTTATGCATAATTTCTTCTTTCACTTTTCTCTATGAATTTACATATCACACTAAACCAAGGTTTATTTAATCATAGTTTATTGGAGATGGCATTGTTGACTGAAATGGTTCCTTCTGTTTCCAGGGTCCAAGCAGTGAGTGGCAATATATACCGAGCCCAAATGACACCAGCTATAGAGGAAAGTATAAACTGGCTTCAAGGAATAATCAGGTTTTGCTGAACTGCAAAATGTTTAGGAGGAGAAAGAAGAAGAAATTCAAAGCAGAGACCTGCCCATCCACCCCCACCACATTCAAGATGTATTCATGTTACTGATTGTCTGCTAGCTGCTGGAGAGTAGTTTAGTGGAAGCAAAAAGCTGGAGGAGAAATGGAACATAATGAACTGGGGTTACTCCTTATAGGAAGTCTATAGAATGGTGTATAGAGTCCACTTCCTCTTCTTAAGATCTCAAAACAGAGAGATATGGATGTTATGCCCTTGTGTAACAGATTTTACATGACTTCCATCTCCTTGGGTGGTGGTGGGGGGATTTCTTTAGTTCAGTGTTTTTCAAACTTGAGAGCTTTAAGATGTGTCGACTTCAACTCCCAGGAGTCTCCCAGAAGTCCACACATCTTAAAGTTGCCAAGTTTGAAAAACACTGCTCTGGTTTTATACAGTGTCTATCCTGTGTGATATTTTTATATGTATTGACCATTAGGAGGCAGTACATGACCCCATAAAAAAGGACTCTGGCTGCCTCCATCCATATAGGATTTCACTTGTAACTGACTGTAAGACTCTTTCCATCCCGTCGGGATGATTTCAAGGTTACATGCAAACTTAGATAAGAGGAAAAGAAGAAATAGATTTTGTTGCATATAAAATCCTTACATCCCTTTTGTCCAACAAAGGTGACTCGTTGACTTGCCAAGGGCACTGCTCAGATGTGGTTCTCAGCTTGGAGCCCATGTCCAGGTTTCCATGCCTCCTACATTTGTATAGGTTGTATAGGATTGTATAGGTTAAACCATGCTTCTACATCATGCTTCTCTTGATGTGATGGAATGGACTTATGAAGGCCATGCTCAGGGAGATAAGCGTGTTCTTAGCCCCCAACAGGAGGGTGGAAAGTTCAGGAAGATGAGGCTGGCACCTCCCTAAGGAATTCACGGTGTTGTGGCTGGCTGGCTTGGGAACTTGGGTTCAGTCTGGTGAGATTCTGTCTTGAGGTGGAAGCTAATAAACGCAACAGAACTGTATTTGCATTGTCCCATGGAGCTCTTTGGGCTGAACCTGACACTTATACAATCACTATTTACAAGCCATTATTACCTGTCTTACAAATGTTGATTCTGTGATAGTCATTGTTTATGCCTGAATAGCCCACTCCCAACTCAGTCTGGAATTTAGCAATCTCCCCCTCCCAATGATGGGATTTAGATTGACTTCCAGGCGAACTGTTAATTGTAAATAACACAATCAAGATCATTATCTGATTCAGCACCCTATGATGGCCTATTAACAATCCCAACTATTGGCCCGTCCAGCACATATTTTTCATTGTCACAGAGGTGCTCCTAGTTCAGTTCCGACTTATACTTATTTCAGTCAAAACAACAAGCAAAGCAAATATATTTTCCCATACAAAATGGTTCTTAAAATAGCCCTTGTGTCTTCCTTTGTTGTTTACTGCATACTGATCGATCTGACCAACTCAAGACCAATTCTTTTTAACCCCATCTCTGATTTCTTTTCTCTAAAGCAGTGTTTCTCAACCTTAGCAAGTTTAAGATGGGTGGACTTCAACTCCCAGAGTTCCGCAGCCAGCATGGCTGGCTGGGGAACTCTGGGAGTTGAAGTCCACCCATCTTAAACTTGCTAAGGTTGAGAAGCACTGCTCTAAAGACACACAGCTCCTCCCTCCCCCATCTGCTCATTTAAACACGCTCATTACTTTGGCATCTGTAGCTTGTTAACAGGATTCCTGAAAAAAAGTGGTTTATGTACTTCCTTATTCTGTGAACAAGAAAAAACTAAATTGTTCCAATCTTGCCTCTGCAGCTGGTTCCAGCACACAAGCATCTTGGCAGACAATGCAAAGCGCACACATCACACAGACTGCTAAAATCACTCCATGGAGCATCAAGTGCCGTAGTTAAAGAACAGAATAGTTTGCTCTGCAGTACGAACATCCTTGGGCTTAAACACAAATAGATTTCTGGAAGGCAGAATGGATATTTGAGCATTTCATTCATCCCATTGCCATCTTTTGGTGCAATCCAGCACAGGCCTACTTCGAAAGAAGCTCCATGATTACTGAATAGGCTTAGTTCTGTGTCAATGTGTGTCACACTGCAGCTATCCTATGCAATGCTAGGTGTGACTATGATGGCCATTCTGACAATTTCATCATCATTCATTCATGATGCCTCCAAAGGATCGAGCCTGCAGGACATCTAAACATTGGCCACCCCTCCTTCTTTGAATGAGAAAAGACAGAAAGAACTTTTAGGATATTTGGCCTAAGAGAAAAACAGCACCACAAACACTAGTCATGCATTTCTCTGAATTACTTTAAGGGCTCTGTAATATTAAATGCTGACCAAAGGTTTACTTTCCTTCAATGAAGTTGCATGAAGCTGTTTAGGTCCCCTCTTTATTTTCTTTCCAACTCAGTGGAAAGAAACGACTTACTACCCTATCTTTCCTCCGTAATAGCCCAGGACTCTATTTACCTAACATTCATTAGAATAACTCTACAAAAACTGAATAGAACAGACCAAGATTTGGGGTGCAGGAAGAAGTCAAGACTAAGTGTGAAAATGGGCCAAATCCAGCCAGGGTCTAAGAAAAAAAAATCCTGAAAAATTCCCCAATGCTATGGAGAGGCAGTTAGACAGTAGCTTGGAACAGTGTTTCTCAACCTTAGCAACTTTAAGATATGTGGACTTCAACTCCCAGAATTCCCCAGGCAGCTGTGCTGCCTGGGGAATTCTGGGAGTTGAAGTCCACATATCTTAAAGTTGCTAAGGTTGAGAAACACTGGCTTGGAATGTTGGCAACTGCTCCATTCTAAGCCCCCTTCCTCCCAGTCACATGACCCCGAGTGAAACATATACAGCCCACCATGTGCTTCTCAGCACACACAAACACAAAACCCATGCGTTAGTTACATAGAAAAAAATATAGATGCCTCCTATGGCCACTGTTGGTCAAATGGTTAGAAAGAATTCCACAAGTGATGCTCGATATGTTTTTCCTACTTTTTCTTTTTTTCTCTCAATATTTGCATGGGAGCTCTGACGGACTGGGTTCACCCAATGCAACAGCACACTTAACTAAGTTTATGGATGTACCTTTTTTTTAGTTTTGCACAATACATGGACCCATAAACTAACTCAGAAGGCTGTGTTTTCATCACACGCTGAGCTACAAAACAGCTCATTAAGGGGAGGATTAACCAGCTTTGTTGTGCACATGCAAACACTAGGTCTTTAAGTGACTAGGTCTTTAAGTGATGGGGATATGTAGCAAGTAAGGAAGATGACCTTGATGGAAATATACAGGAACTATTACCTAGATAAAGGGGGGTGAAAGATTTTTAAAGTCTAGAACAATGAGATAACATTCAGAAACACCTCAGGTAGGTACCTCCCTAACTCACTAAACTAGAAGGAGGAGGAAGAGGTCCATCACAATCAGACTTGCAAGATTCTGTTATTATAGCCCATCTCAGACAAAATAGTTTTAACCTGGAGTAGATTTCCAGGTCTGTTCTACCCAGTGAGTCTGACAGATTACAACGTTGTAGGAACTTGGCCTACAGGAACTTGGCCTACAGGGAGAGGCTGGCTTTGAACAGGAGCTTTCCTCGTCACCAAAGAATTGCCATGATGCCTCTGGCTAGTCACACCACACCTAGTTACTGGAAGGCAAACTGATCACGTTGCCCAAACTGAAATGGGAAAGGTGCTTCAGATCCAGTATGAATGCTCTCTCTGTACCTGATTGGCAACTCCTTAAAGAAGCCATACCTTTTCCTGGACTCACATGCCACTGACTTGATACCTCAAGGGCACCCACAATGGATCAGAAACCCCTTCCTACTTCTGATCCAAATCTGGTATACCTCTGTTGTTGACATATCAGTTAGCTCCTTGGAATATTCTCTAACACCTCCACATGGTGTCAGTATATCGCTGGTTTGTAACAAGGGGCTTGCCTGCTGAGAAAAACATTCTTAGGTAGAGCAGACTAGTCCTGTTGGACTTCCAGGTCTTTGATACATTGTTTAAATGAGGTTAGTGCGTGCTCATAACCCATTATGAGGAACACCTCTCTGGAGAAGCTGAGATGTTGAAGGTTTTGTGAGATTGTCCTGAACCTGTCCTTCTGGGAGTTGAAGTCCACATATCTTAAAGTTGCTAAGGTTGAGAAACACTGGCTTGGAATGTTGGCAACTGCTCCATTCTAATTACTATTGAATTACTATTGATTAGTAATTGTCCTCAATAAGGAAAGAACTCAAACCTGTGGGAAAGAACAGTAATTTCAACCAATGTATTATGATACAGGTCCATGCATCTGTTTTGACTTTAGATAGCCCTGCCTCCCTCCTTACTACTACATTTGGAACACAAGGAGCTACCTGAATATAGTCCTTAGGAATTTAGTTTGGACCCTTTCAAATATAGAGCATATATGAACATAGAAAGAACTTAGTAATCAATAAGTTGTAGTTTATGTTGATGGCCTATTTGAGCATCAGTTTTCCCCCTTCCCAGGAGTTAAGTATCTGTGCACAATGCCTTCTACTTTCTATCCATAATTATGATTATGAATAGCAATAAGCAATAGTGAAAAATGTATCAAAGTGCATCAACTTACCATGTAAATAACTAAATAATACATCTGAGAATTACAGCTAATATACTGCATGGCTACACTTGACCTTTGAAATGAATAGTGCTTGTTCATATCAGAAGCTAGGAGACCAGCCATGACCAATTAAATTAATTGCTTGCACAATGTAAAGGGGGAGGAAGGGTGATGTTTATGTTGTCCATGTAATTTGCTCAGAGAGATTTGTAAAGCACTTAAAACAATTAATTTGTTTGTCTGCTTGTTGGGGCTGTCCTGGGAGAGCAAAACTTTGAATCCAGACATTTCTGTTCTTCTGGATTTCAGCTACAATTGGCAATCACAGGGCATTTCTAGCATCTCCATTTAGAAGTGTTGCCCAAAGAGATGCCTAGCCAAAGGAGTTTTGAACTGTCAGATTTTCTAACAAATAAATTACGGTCAAAACAGAGCATCTTTCCCAGAGCAGTGTTGGATGTTCACAAAGTTTGATTATCACTTTGAAATTAGAATTGCTGATGTGGCTGAACTAATTACCTCTCAAACATTCACCTTGCCAAATATTCATTCTGTTTCAGTGACGGTTGGCACTCAGTTTATTCCCTTGGTGGCAAAATCTGCTGTTGCTCATCACTTTGCCATGTGTTTCCTTCTTTCCTGCTCTCCCTGTCCTTGGCCTCATTCACCCTCAGTGATTCAGTCTAACTGGCCAAGCAACCCATATGATTTCACTTATTGGTCCCCATGGCGTGGTTGGTGAAGGGTGCTTTAACATTATGTCATCTCAAGAGGGGCATCTTTGTCTTGAAGGAGCCCAAAGCAGGATTTGATGGTCATTAGCAAAAGTCAGGATGCCCTACTAAGAGGGATGTGGAAATCTGTTAGCCCTTTGAGGTAGTCCAGCTAAGAAGCACCTACCATGAGTACTAACACTACCTTTATTGTAAGGTTACTGTAACAGAATCTTGCAAGTCTGAAAGTACTTCTCCTCTCCTCTCCTTTTACTCTCCAGAAAACTAGGGAAGGTCCCTTCTGAGTTGCTTCCCACATCCCTTCTGTTTTTGTGGACTGAGATACCTTTTGCATGATGGTTGTCTAAGCCGCGGCTCTTCCTCCTGTCTCCCAAGGTCATTCTCAGAGACCATTACAAAATCTGATCTCTGTCCTTGCCACATGAATTCATATCTTATTCCATCATTCAATGAATCATTTTTTTAAAAAGCCAAAAAAAAGTATATATTGTCTATCTACTAGGATAACATGACCACAATTGGGCAGAAAATTCTCAAGCTTTTATTAATTAGAATTGGAAAAAACATTCTCATATACATTTGAACCTTTTCCTTTCATACCCAAATAACTCTATTTGAATATGAATGTGAATATGAGTGTTATATTCATATTCAAACTCTATTTCAATATGAGTGTGGCCAAATTCTGCCATTTAATACGTAAGATGTGCAGCAGTTTGATTGGCAAATCTGTTTATCTACCTAGCTAATCAATATCAATTTTATATATCCAGGTTTTTAATGGACTAGTCATTGACCACTGTAAAGATTCAATTCAATTCTATATGTGAATGGAATTAAAAAGGAGACAAAAATAAATATTAAAACACAAAATGAATAAACAGAATTAACAAGCATCATAGAATTAAATAGGACTATATTTGTTAGGCAAAAATGTTCAATATTCATTAGTTTTAGATAACTGAATATATTATATAATTTTAAAAGCCACAAGTCATTGTTAAAGTGACATAGATTATCAACGGCAATACTCAACACAAAATAAATCATAAGATAAAGAACTGCAGCAATTTATGTCCAAACAGTGGAAGATCTGTCCCTATTTAACAGATAATTGAAAATTAAGACTTTATGTTAAGAGAAACCAACGTTTTGTTGTGATACAAACCCATATATGGAATTACAAACCAAAACTGGTTTCCCAGCTGAAGTAAATTCTGTGTCAGGTTTACTTTGGAAATACAACTTTATTTTGGTCATCCAGATGTCCAAACATCTCCCACAACTTAAGTAACCATTCTTCTACAGAAGAAGCTGTATGTACTTTCCAATAAGAAGTATAAAATATTCTGCAAGCAGTTACCATGTAAAAAGCTAGTTTGGTATACTTTGTGGGGGAAAAAAAAAATTAATTAGCACTAACACAAGAAAAGTGGTTGGCCGTTCCATGCAAGAGGGGTAGCTGATAGCCACCAGTGTGTGCTAAGAGCTTCTTCACTCTGGCTCTGGAAAGGAAAGGAAATCTACTGTGGGGCTGGATCATCTCCACCTTCGCACCGTGCAAGCCACAAGGGCTCCCACTTTGCTCCAACCCACATGCTACAAAATGGTGCAAGATGCACCTTATCGGACTAGATTTCCCAACTTTTACCTTTCCAAGGTGCTGTTCTTCTGTTGTTGCTGCTGCTTATCATTCCCCTCGAGCTCTGCTCCTTCTGTGCAATAAGTATGCCTATCAATAACTCCATGTGAATAATCACATCATTAGTCAGTCATCACTGATTGATGCTCTGCTGTCACAATGTGTCAAATTTTACTGCCAAGTAGAAATTGCCAGATGGTCCTTATTTTTAAGGGAACGTTCTTTGCTGCAGAACAGCCCTTACGCCATTTAAGACACATGGTGAATCCATTTTGGGCTTCTTGATGTTTGAGATGATTAGAAGACCACACTCCCATCTGTCCAGTTTTGGGGTCACCTTCCAAGTCTTGATCTGTATATTGTCAATGTAGGAAGTAAAATCATCTGTAAGGCTGGTGTGGGGGGTTTTTTGTTTGTTTTACAAGTTGCCCTAGGATTGTGGAATGACCTCCTGCAGGAACTACAGTTTTGCATGCTTCTTACCTGTCTGTTTCACATAATGCATTTATGCATTTATTATGCACTAAATAATGTAAGCTCTTTTATCATGCCAAGTGCTTAGGATGGCCCAGTGTGGTGCAACTGAAAATCCTTTTTCAGCTGTTTATAAAATCAGGGATCTATTGGGTAGACCCAGTTAACTATTCAGATAGCTGAATTTCAAGGTTCATGAGCTACATCACTTTTCAAGCTTCCCTGTTCCACGTTCATGGCTATCACCCCATTTTTGTTTCATATTCCAGAAACAGCCATAGACAAAGAAGATTTCCAATCCTGTTTGGTTTCTAAATTTATATAAAACCTGTTACGGAAAAGGTTGCTCATCGCAGTAGAAACGATCCTTCTTTTGAAAGCTAATTTTATTTTAAAAACAAATCATAGTCATCTTCAGAGACTGCTCAGGTGATGTGTGGAATACAAGGGATTTTGCTGTGCTGGGTGAGAAATAAAATATTGGAGATTGCTTTGATTACAGATGCCAAGTGCCTTGTTTCTGGAAAAGTCAGAGCCATCCCCAGCTGATTCTAACCTCCAGATTCACATCTGCATCATAAGAAATCTGCAGATGACTGAACTGTTAAAATCTAGTTTACTGAGTGCCATGCAATAAATCTTTTGAAGCCTACGTTCTAAGCATAGGTGAACTCTACCTTTGACAGAGGAGTGTAGGTACACATGTGGCAGTTTAACCCATTGTCCTTAGTTTTTCTTGTTGTCCTCTTAAAAAAGAGAACAGTTTAACCCATTGTTCTTATTCTTGTTGTCCTTATTAAAAAAAAAAAAAAAAAAACAGGATTCTAAATTGCAAGAACACCCTCTGGTGTGGAAGCCCTCAGCGACAGGCATACATGGGAACACGGCGAAAGCAGTAACCACTAGTTACTAGTGGTTATAACTAGTTCTCTGCACTGTGTTGAAACAGGCAACGTCAAAGATGAGGAAGGGGAGCAAAGCCAGAAGTCCCTAAAACAGCAGCCCTAACATTTCACAGCATACTGTGAATGAACAATAGTGTGATTTTCCTACAGAGAGAGAGAACGGGATGCGAAGAGAATAAAATTTGAAAGAAAGTAACCAGAGTACATCCTCATACAACATAAATATATTGAACAGTTTTCTTTGCTCCAGTACATGGCAAACTAATTTTAAGGAAAAGCAGCAATTCTATAGTCAGGCTGTAGTATTTCACAAAGGCATCTTAACTGGGTATTCATGGATCAGTGCAAATGTGGCATCAGTGCTGTATATACTATTCTGTTCAATGAAATACAGTATTAGTAAATTATATTCAACTTTATTTTTTTGCAGTTAATATTTTTATGCAATGTGTATTATAAAATATACTTTTTATCTACTCAATTATTTCCCATATAGACTTTTTTTCTAGCTAGTCCCCTTCACATAGTCCTTCATTTCAGTAAAACTTTGCCCCAATATCTTTTTTTAAATCACAGTGTCCCAAAAGATATATTGTTTTTCTGGGGGGGGGGGGGGGTTCCCAAACATATGATAAATTTTATTTTATTGTACTTTTTTTTTCTTACCAAGAACAACTGACAACAGCAGGTTCCATGCATAGCTGCTGTGAGGTTACCACCAAATCCACTTTCACGTGGCACATCAATTTGATGTAAGAGAAGACTGAGATAGGTTTCTTTTACATCCCAAATCTTCAGTATAGGAAGACTTGGATCAGCCCATTTTTGAGAAAGAGTTGATGAAGACCTTTGAAGGTTTTGCTTCTACAAGCCAGAAACATGGGAAGACTTAAAACTCCATAACACAAGGGAAACTGGCAAAGTAACCCATATTGAGATGGTGTTAGCCCTGCAAGGTAATCCAGTCAAGAACCACAACCAGGAGTACCAGCTCTATTTTTATTGTAAGGTTAAATTAACAATCCTCAAAGACTGAACAAATTTCTCCTCTCCTTTCCTTTTACTCTCTGGAAAACTAGGGAGGGTCCCTTCTGAAATGTTTCCTATTCCATCCCTCCTTCTGTGGGCTGAAATACCTTTTGCATGATGCTTGTCCAGTCTGCGGCTCTCCCTTCTGTCTCCCAAGGTCATTTCCACCAACCCTTACAGATGGATAGTTACAATACAAGAATGCCAGTAGATTCCTCTTCCATGCTTCCAGAGAGTATGGTAAATTGATGCCCTGATGGAAACACTGATGGAAAGGCACATATTTAAAGAAAGATCCTGTTACTTTTAACAGGATTCTTCTTTTCTTCTGGGAATTTTGATGTGGCCTGTGTATTTTTCCTCTAGTCACAGCCTCTTCTGAAAGGATTGGCTAAATTAGACTTCAATTTTGCAAGGCCGCCATAAATATCACCTTTGGCTAGCCTATAATTAACAATTAGTCCCTTATTGTAAAATCCAGTGGATGTATCATTATATATCAGTCAAAATAGGTTTGAGCCACTGAACCATTCTTGAAAGAGCATTACACAGTCTTCTGCCAATTGTAATCAGGGGAACTAAAATTACACCTGCCATTATGAGGCCCACTTAAATCTTGCCGACCGCTGAGAAGTATCAAAAGCTTTTCTCCAGCTCTCCCTGACCCCACGCCAATCCAACGGGAAAGACCAAGCATATGGCGGTGACAAAGGTGGGCTTTTAAAAACCTTTCAACAGCTGGCCATGGAAGGAAAGAACCGAGGAGGGGAAAAGACAAGATTCTACATTGTCGTTTCTTCTTCTTTGCAGCTCAGCAGGTAGGCCCTTTATTAATGGCCTCTTTCTAAACCAATCTTTGACCAGTCATAGGGTTGAAAAGGCCATTAGTCCAAGATGATGCTCAATGGCAAGAAACCATTGAAGAATATTAAAGCTGCCTTAAGAAATATCTATCCAGCCTCCACCTGAAGAAATCAGTGAAATGAAGCCCACCGCCTCTCTAAGTGTTCTGTTAAAAAATCAAGGTGTGTAGAAGCAGGAGGCCAACAGCAAATTGGCCAGATTTTGGTTTACAAAATCTCCATGCTGATTTGATGGACACCTCTAATCCAAGAGTCAGAAAAAGTGCTACCAGGCCCTTTCTGATGTTTCGCTGCCATAGACCAACAGGGCTCTCCTCCTACAATATTGAGGTCAGGGTTTGTGTTGGGACAAGGGGCAGAGGGGGGTAACTAATACAGAAAATAGGCCTGTCCAGAATAAAAACTGCATTGGAGTAGGTTCTCTTCCACAAAGATTTGGATTGCATGTTATAAAAGCAGTTTGATGATGGAACCAGTTATCCAGAGAAGTGGTATATTGTCTTTCACTGGATGTGATCAGAAGCTAGACGATCATTCTAAAACGGTGTTACTCAACCTTAGCAACTCTACGATGTGTGGACTTCAACTCCCAGAATTCCCCAGCCAGCATTTGTGGACTTCAACTCCCAGAATTCCCCAGCCTGGCTGGCTGGGGAATTCTGGGAATTGAAGTCCACACATCTTAGTGTTGCCAAAGTTGAGAAACACAGTTTTAGACCGACACCCAAGCAGTTTTAACTTGGATTCCTGCTGGATTTGGTAGCCTCAGTGGCCTCTTCCAACTCTAGGATGTTATGATCCCATGTTGGGTGAACTCCCCCACAGAATTGGGAATTTTCATCAAGCCCAACTCCCTGCTCTGTACAGGGCTCCAAATTAAAAGATGTAGATGAATGTCTCTTCAGTGAAAACATCCAACAGAGGAGAATCTACCATTAGGTAATTTATTTCATGGTTGAACTGCTTTTATCCTTAAGAAGATGGTTCAGATGTCAGCCTTCTGTAATTTAAAACCAGTATTCTGTGTACTGTACTCAGGTATGATGGAGAATAAATCCTTCATTGTGTTCCCCATCCTATTTCTGAGCAGGGAAACTGGGCAAGAGAAGCATTCCAACATTCCAGCAACGTGGGACAATTCTCCAAGAGTTTCTTTGGAGTGGAATCACCACTATCTCTTACAGTAGCACAACATAAAGGGGGGGGGGTATTCATTGCACGTGCATACACACACACATACACACACAATGATGGAATATGCATGGAGAAAAATGCTGCCAGAAGGCCTTTTTTTAAAACAAAATAAAATCAGATGCCCCAGTCAGAGTACACCCTCTGCATTCTGTCATTGGATGATTTCATTCTCTTAAGTGGAGTATCTGCTGCACAGATTCATAGGAGGAATTTGGAAGACTGCCCAGACCTAGAAAGACTTCATAATACATTATGGACATGTACTTTAATACTTACATTTACTTTAAATATAAACTCTCAAAACAGGCAAATGGCTTCAATTTTCAAACCAATGAAGTTAGGTGCCCAAATATCATTTCCTTACAAGAAAGATCTTTTTCCTGCCCCTTTGAAGTTGACCTTTGAGGAACTGATTAAGTATGTGAATGGGGATCAGAAGAGATTCTTTAATTTTAAGTGAGTTACTGGCTAGATTGCATATAGATGTATGAAAGCTTTATGCATTAAGCTTCCTTGCATTGTTATATCCATTGCATACAGTATATATCCATTGATTGACTGATTGATTGATTGATATCCGTTACATAAAGGACTGCCAGAAATGGATGGCCACAATACATAGAGCTTTGCATACATTCATTAAATCCACAGCTTGATGGATTTTGAGATATAGTCTGGAGCATGTTAAAATTGGATATACATCTGTCATGCAAAATGTACAATCATGGTCCTCCACAATTTGCAATTTATGCCGTTGTGTCAGAGGTCACAATGCAGTTATACAACTGTGTACAATGACATCATAACCCATGTTTTGCTATTCTACATCATTGTGGCTCACTATGGACACCTACATCTACGGTGATATATTCACGTTTGGTTTTTTAGAAAGTATTTGTGTAAAAATATGTCAGACCATGAGCAGGATTACTCTTCAAAACTTTGAATATGTAGCCAAACCACGATACATCATTTTAATGTGAAAATAGGGGAAAGTTAGGAAATATGTACAGACATTATAAATAATATTTTGATTGACTGATTATGTGCCATCAAATCAGTATCAACTCTTTGTAACCACCTAGATAGATTTTCTCCATGACAATCTGCCCATAACCTGGCCTTCAGGACTTCCAATGGTGCCCCCATCACCACCGTAACCAAGTCCATCCACCTTGTGGCTGATCACCCTCTTCTTCAGTTTCCTTCCATCTTTCCCAGCATTAGAGCCTTCTCCAGAGACCTAGGTCTTCTCATAATGTGTCTGAATGAGCTTGGTCATTTGTGCCTTGAGTGAGAATTGATTTGTTTGATGATTCATTCATTTGTTTCTTTGGCTATTCATGGTATTCTCAGAAATCTTCTGCAACACCAAAGTTCAAAAGAGTCAATACTCTTTCTATCCTGCTTCCTCAAAGTCCAACTTTTGCTTCCCTAGAGTGTCACAGGGAATACCATGGCTTACACTATTCTGATCTTTGTAGGTATAGACACATCCTGGCATGTGAATATCTTTTTGAAGGCCTTCATGGCTGCTCTACCGAGTGCTAGTCTGTGGCATATTTCTTGACTGTTTTTCTTTTACTGTTAATAGTTGATGCTAAAAGGCAGGAGCTACCCACCACTTTGCTATCTTCATTTTCAATTCTAAGGTTGGTTGTTCTAACTCGTTATCATTAGTTTGCTCTTCTTCTTATTTAATGTTAGCCCTATTCTTTTCACTGTGCTTGACTTTTATTACTAGACCTTGCAGATCTGTTGCATTTTCAGCTACCAGAGTAGTGTCATCAGCATAAGGCAGGTTATTGATGTTTCTTCTTCCAGTTATAAAACCACACTAATCTTCTTCCAATCCAGCTTTTTAATATATATTCAGCATATAGGTTGAATAAATAAGGGGAGAGTATACAACCTTGTCTCACTCCTTCGCCAACCTGGAGCCAGTCTGTTTAGCCACGGTCTGTCCGTAATAAATTATATAAGTTTCATTATATATAAATGCATACTAAATCAAATATATTATTTTTCTCCTAATCCATTCAATTTCTATTCTGGCTATATCTGATTTAAAGGAGTAT
Source organism: Python bivittatus (assembly GCF_059951505.1). Taxonomy (NCBI): domain Eukaryota; kingdom Metazoa; phylum Chordata; class Lepidosauria; order Squamata; family Pythonidae; genus Python; species Python bivittatus. The sequence goes on along the minus strand of NW_028277085.1, from coordinate 7,631,827 downwards.
GTCTCCTGGAATGCCACTAAAGTGTTAAGGTCTGGTCTGTGCCAAAAAATGTTGTGTTCTCCAGAATTAGTTGAAGTTGTTTGCATTTGGAAATATTAAATCTCACAGAATTAAAATTAAGGTTTATTCCTTCTGAGATATATGGGCTCCATTTCTGAATCAATGGTTTCAAATTTTAGTAAAAATCACTCAGGGTTACAGCGTTAATGGTGCAACTTTGGTCATTCCAATTATAAATGTCAAATCATATTAAAAATAGCAATATTTAAATGAGGCAAGGCCAAAAGAGAATCCTTTGAAAAAGAAAATCCCCAAGGTTTTCCCCAGTTTCCTACTTAAAATTCTGCAGAATGAGTATCTAAGCATTTCTAGAATAATGAGTGATGAAATCATCACATTAAATATGAAATTGTTCCCACATGCTTTAAAATATTGATTGCATGCATGGATCTAATCAATGCATCCAGGTTTTGTACAACTGCAGCAAGTCGGAGAGCCATTTACAGCATTCTGCTTTTGTGATTTTTATCCTTGGGGAAGATTTTGGCATAAGCTGTATATTAACATATATTCGCATATGCAGCTCCTAGTTGGGCAATTCTCCGTAGGCCCCTAAGACAAGAATTTAAAGAAATATTTGTGGGTTTCGGCCTCTGAAAGAAGCATCACATCTTCAGAGTGACAAATCAGGGTGTTAAATAAAAGAACAGGATTGTTGTGAACAATGTTTCGAGGGAGGGAAGGAGGGAAGGGTGGGAGGGAGGGAGGGAGATGCATCATGGGGCATCACTTATATTTGGTTCTTTCAAGTTCTGCATTCCAGGCAGAAAATATTATGTTAATGGGACACCATGCCGATTCCATTAAATAAATAAACAATTGGCAAGAAAAGCATGTTATCAATTTATTATATTTATATTACCTACTTTTCCTTCAAGTATCATTATGCTGTAATCACTACACTGCACTGGCTCTCCATGTCTGTGGAAATATGGATGAAGGTTTGCAGGAAGAAGCGGGCTTTTATTTTTGTTAAACAATCAGAAAATGGAAAGCCTGTGCCCCTTTCATTTGGACTTCTGCTTCCCTATTTTCGTTGTTGGTTCAGTCCTTTTCTTTTGGAATAAAAAGATTGAAGTAGCCTGACAACCAGTATTGATCACAAAAAGATAGAGACAACCATGAAACTGACACATTAAAAAATAGAAACCCTTAGTCTTGTTTGTCAGAAATTTCTCAGGTCGGATGCCCTTGAGGAGGTAGATGGATAGCAGAATGCCTGAAATGTTCATGACATTTCTATAAAACTATAGGTGTGACAGGCAACAAAACAGGGGCTCATTCTACTGATGAAATTGGTGAAAAAAAGGAACAACCGATACAAAATAATGCTGCTCAAGCAAAATGAACAAATGAAATCTTAAAATGAAAAGTCTTGGAGACATCCATCAGTTTGGCTTTACTTGCAGTCTCCTGGCCACTGCTGAGGGCGACGCAGAACAACTCAAGTTATCGTGATTACAAATCTGAGAGTCTTTTCATATTGTAACTTGGCTAGACAGATGGACTGACCAACCTTCTCCCAGATAACATGGTTTTCGGTATTCAGGACGGTTTTAACACGGGGAGAGGAAATTCAAGCAAGCAAGATCTTCATGAATACAGGAAGTGGTGCGCAACTCTTGATTGTGGAACTCAGCTTTAGGTGAAGCCTAATAAATTATCCCAAATATGTTGTGAACCTTATGTGAGAAGATTTATGAACTCCCTTCTGAAACGATGTTAATGTTCATTTCCTGCCTGTCCCAAATTGTTGAATCAGATCTCTGTAGTCCACATTGTAAACTGCTAGAACATCATATGAACAGAAGGACTGCCAGTTGCAAAACTGAGCAGAAGTTGAAGTGTGGGGAGGGGAATTGCATTTTTATAGTCAGAAAAGTCCCAGATGTTACTCTGCTCATCTTTTAAATATATGAAGGACCTTAAATAAGATGATGCAGCAGCTGCTTTTATCCTCATAAAAGTTTTATTGTTATAGAGTGCTCATCTTTGCAACTACTTGTCTGTTCCTCCCGCCCCAGTGCAAAAACCCATTCAACCAAGGATGCATTTTTGTCTGGCATTATTGCTATGAAATTGTGCACAGTGGAAGTGAGTACATCACATAAAATGTTAAAGCAGCATCATTTGCAAAGCCCGTTTTTGCACATGGCCCATCATCAGCCACATTAGCATCTCTATAGTATTTCAAGATGATAGATTCATGGATTTTTTTTTTCAGCGTATGATTTAACAACCCTTACCTATTGCATTCAGCACTGCTAAGGCAAAGGAAGCTGCCCCTTTAAATAGTTGACTTTGCAAACAGGAGAAAAAATAACGCACGTTGAAGTAGCGTTTTCCTGCTGCTACCCATTTGCTTTCCAGAGGTAATTTCTTTTTCTTGTTCAGGCGACAACAGTTCACGGCTTATATTTATGCATTTGCTACATGTTTAGAAATATTGTTTTAACATCAAGCGTATCATCAAAAGCGTAATTCACTCACTGAAAATGATCTGATGATTATGACAATCATGTGCCATCAGGCTGATGTTGACTCTTAGCTACCACACAGATTTTCTCTAGCGTGATCTGTGCCCAAATTGGGTCTCCAGATCCTCTAACAACACACGCATTGCTGTTGAAATCAGGTCCATCCCCCTTGGTGCTGGTCATCCTCTTTTTCTCTTTCCTTCCACCTTTCCAACATTATAGACTTCTCAAAAGATCTAGGTCTTTTCATAATGTGTCCAAAGTATGTTAATTTGACCCTGGTCATTTGTCCTCAAATCAGAACTCTGGATTGATTTGTTCCATGATCTATTGGTTTGTTTTCTTAGCTAATTATGGTAGTCTGAGGGGTCTTCTCCAACACCAGCATTCAAAAGCATCAATACTCTTTCTATCCTGTTTCTTAGAAGTCCAACTTTTGCTTCCATAGAGTGTCACAGGAAAATAATTGCATGCAACATTCTGATCTTTGTAGGTATAGACATCTCACAGCATCTGAATATTTTTCCCAAGGCCTTCATTGTTACTCTACTAAGTTCTAGTCTGTGCCATATTTCTTAACTGTTGGTTTCTTCACTGTTGATAGTCCTAGAAAGCAGAAGCTATCCATCATTTCAATATCTTCATTGCCAGTTTTAAGTCTGGTTGCAATAAAATTATCTGAGTTCTACATACAATTGTAGCAGAGCAGAGCAAAAGACAGGAAAGTTTTTTTAAAGTGAATTGGGAAACTTGTATCATGTGTCAAAAGTAACATTCAAAGATCATTACACTGAACTTGGTAAATTCCTTTTCTGAAGGGTAGCACCATTCTAATACATCCCTCTGAAGAGATAATATTTTGTCATAATTTCAGTAATCATAATCACCGTAACATCAGTTCTGCTTTAACAGTTATTCCCATTCCTTGGAGAATCCAAAGTGACTCTAATAATGTGGCAAATGATTTCAGAGAGGAAGACCCCCTAAGTTCAACAAGAATTGCTCATAGGTAAATGACTCCAGGAATGAAGTACATATCAATATCCTTACCAAATTATAATTCTTAAGAGTCATTGGAACAATCCATTATATATGAATTAGGATAAAAATGACATTGAAGAGCAGAAAGAGGCAATCTTTAGATATTGCTGAACTAATTCCCAGCATCCCTCAGAAGTATGGTCAAAACTGTAGTTCGGCTATACCAGGAATGTAATAAGTTGCTCAGATGAGAACAGTGCAGTGTTTTCAGAACTGGCATTGAGTGATTCCACTTTACTACCCCTATGTAATTGAATTCTAAATCAGCAAATCTGGGCTTCTATTGAAGCACAGAGAATGAGAAGGAACCCAGAATGATACCTGGTAATATCCTAGCACAGTCTGTATGTAGAGCTGTTAGCTTGAATCAAATTCATGATACTTCAGCGATGAATTAACTAAACTTTATCTCTTATTTAAGGCTGCATGTTAGAAGCCAATCCACTTTTCTTTTATGTTTGTGCCTATTGCACTCTACAGTGGAGGGGAGGGGGAAGAGAAGATGGCACAGTCAGAATAATCAAGGCCAGCATTTACTCATTCCAAGTCAGGCACTTATAACACTTAGCAGAAGTTTCATCTGGGATGGCCTCATTATTTTCCTTTTAATTGAGCCTTAACAAAAAGGACTGCTTGGAATGTGATATGTATTAATTGCTTTTCAGCCAAGGAATCTCAAAGCATTTTCGACATCTTAATTAGAGGATCCTGCACACGCAGCTTCTTCTACTGAAAAAGGTGGTCTGACTTTAGCGTTAAGCCTAGTGAACTGAATCACAGAAGCTCCTTGTTTCGGAGGAGGAGGAGGAGGAGGAGGAGGAGGAGGAGGTCGAGGTCTGAGCATAATAGCAGCAGCATTTTGATTATCCGCAACTGGAACTGAATGCAAAAAGCAGATCTTACATATATCTGACACCTGCCCAAAAGGTGCTTAATTTACCCATTTGTCACTAACTCAGCAGAAACTGTTTAGGACAAAGCCATACAGTGGCTTTGCTGGATTTGAGGAAGAAGGGCTGCTGCCCTCCTTAAAACTTCCTTTCTTTGACTTTTCTTTCTCACAAGTCAAGTCACAGCTCTGCCAATTTCTCATAAGGATTACAGGGGGCAAAAGAGAAGAAAAACCAACCCTATGTTGGTGTCTAAGCAGAGCCTTGGGCAGCTGACAGAGATGGGCCAGTAACAAGGAACTGGGAGCCAAGAGCTGGGGAGTGAGTAGAAATAGGTTAGGCATAAGACATTCTGGTTGTCCGGGGACCAGCTCTGCTCAGCAGGAAAGTCTGTAGAATCCTTTCTGTCCAAAATGGTCCAATGACCTTCTTAAACAGATAAAGCCAGTCTGTGATTTAACTAGAATGAAGCTCCCTACAGATATTCAAGTCTAATCAAAGCAAATATGTGAACCAGGAGCTCAGCAGCTCCAGCCCTGGTGTCTCACAGGAGACATAAGCAGGGCACGCTCCTGATCCCTTCCCTTAAACATTGCCTTCTTATGGGATCTAGGAAGCGTGCCTTTTCCGTGGCAGTCCCTACTCTATGGAATACCCTTCCCCTTAAGTTCGGCAGGCCCCCACCCTCCTAGCCTTCTGAAAAGCACTTAAGACCAGGCTGCAATAGGGTGAGTTTAACAAGAGGACTTAGTGATGGACTGCCTGTGGAAGTTTAGCTTTGGTGCCTGGTTTTAATGTTTGTGGTTTTAATAGATACGTATATGTATGTATTAATTGTATGTTAATGTTGTTTTAAGTGTTGGTTGAGAGCCGCCCAGGGCTCAATATAACATGAGCCATTAGATGAATGTTTTAAATAAATATTTAAATAAGTGAGTCCTTTGTGTATACTCCAGAGATGGATATGGTTCTATGGGATCCCAGGCCTGCATTGTACAGTGTGCCAAATGGCATGGATGTGTATAACCCTGCCATTTGGAAAGACCATCGCCTTGTAAAGGTCCAAGCAATATGTACAGTCAGAAGCTTGTTCTTAGGGCCCACATTATGCAGCCCTTGATTATGGCTATTGCTACTACATAAGATCCAAAGAAAGATATATTTCATGCTGCAGACCTGATGACTGCTACCTGAGGACTGGAATTGGCAGAATTCCAATTTTGCGTTCTTCTACCATTTCAGATTCTTTTTATCCTGTTTAAGAAGACATTTTCAAGTGCTAATTTCTTTTTTTTTTTAAGAAAAAAACTGAGCCAAATAGAATTCTGAGCTACTGCATATGTACCTGCGGCACTCCCACACAGAACGCTGAATAGCTAGATTTTAGCTCTGGAAGCTCCAGATAATTACTGTAACATCTCTGTAGCCTCTTCTTCCTTTCTCAAAGCCGCTTTTAAACACCCTCCCCTGGAGATCTATACCCACATCCCCTTTCTTACATGCTTGGTAATGTAGTTCTCCTTAGGTCAGGGCTGGGCAGGACAAATTTCCATCCCTGGGACTTCTGGGCACGCTTGCTGAAAATGGGTCCAATTTCTTTCTCACCCTGAGACAGGAAGCACCAGAAAGTCCAGCGACAGGTTTCCTCTCCTTTAAAATAAAGACTCCCCTCACAAAAGAAAAAAAAATCCAAGCCCACTCATTTTGCATCATTGGCACCCCTTCTGTAGCCCTTTGGCTACAACAAATGTTCATTCAAACAAATGAACGTTTGCTTTTCAATGGTCCATACCTCACATAGTTACCAAATCAGAAATATAAATGTTCTTGCCTGACGTCTTAGCACATCTCCTGAGATTTGTCAAGCTTGTGAAAATTCAGCTGAATTTATTTTTACTGTAACTTTTTTTTTTTTTTTGGCTCCCTGCTCCATCACACAAGATCATCCGACATGAACCTTGCTGTTTGGAAAGACTGCTGCCCAAAGCCCATTTTCTCACTCCTCTGAGAAAACCTTGCCTTTCCATTATCAAACAGGAAAAGTTGTTCTCTTGTTGTTTGCAGATGGGCCAGCTTGCCCACGATGTCTGCGATGGGCCTCCATCTGTGCTGTATCACTCTATGCCACTTGGTTTCATCAGGGCAGGCTCCAACCTTCTGCAAAGAAAAGCTCAGAATCTAATTAAACAATTACTTTCCTTCCCTCTCCTCTGCTTGTCTTCTTTCATTTCCTTTTTTTTTTTTTTTTTTTTTGCTCATTTTCTCGCCTGCCTCCCCAGCCACATGCATAACACTTCCATTATGAATTTTGATTCATCTTGGAAAGGGTCTTATTCCCTCACTTTTCCTCCTGCGGGGAAGTTCAAAAGCTGGTGACAAATCTTCTGAGATGCAGTCTGCAGCGTAAAAGGCAAAGAAGAAACTTGTAGGCAAGAAAATAGAGATCTGTTCCACATTTGCAGCTTAGAATATCAGAATTGATTGAAATATCAGTAATTGCTAATAAGTCCATGGCCTAGTTCTCTCCTTCAGTAATTCCAATCTGGGGATTCAGGAAGAACATTTTAAGTAAATTCTGTGCTAAAAAGCTCTCCTACAGTTTTATTCATTTATGTTGGTCTTATTCAATTTTATAGGAAAGAAACTGCTTTCAATTTTTGGAAGTGGTTAGGAATTCTTCTGCTTTCTTTGGATCCAATATGGCCATAAAAATGTGTAATGGTTTATGTTTCATGGAATAATCATCTTTCCAGCACTTGGAGATTCAGTGGCTTCTGTGACTTCCGTTGAAGACTAAGGGAGAAAAACCATCAGAAAGCAGAGAATGGAGAAATGTGATATAGGGCATCAACAACCATTCCTTCTGCCATTTTGCAAGAAACTGGAAAGAAAGCAATCTCAAAGAGACAATCAAAAGAAGTTCTAAAGCCTCCTAAAACTAGGAGAAAAAAAGAGAAGCCTGTTTGGCAAGGCAATGTGATTTTTTGGGAAATGGAAGAGTCTGACACTCAATGACTTGACGTACTACAAGAACTGATATGTAGCCACTGAAAGAACTTATGACTTGCAGATAAAGAGATTGAGGTTTAATTCACTGCAAGTCCACTTAAAAGGATATTAGTTAGCAGTCTGGTAAAAACCCATTTCACAGATCTTCAGAAATTCCTTCCTGAAAGATAATAGAAAATAAGGCTTGGAAGTAATTTTGGGGATCATTTAATCCAACCCCAGTCCAGTGCAGGAATCCACTACTACAGCACTCCCAACAAATAAATATCCAGCTTCTGTTTAAATGTCTCTAGTGAAGAAGAATCCACCACCTCTTGAACAGCTCTTCCCATTAGGAAATTTTTCCTAATATCCAACTAAAATCTATTTCCTTGACTATTACATCCATTGATTATTTTCCTGTTTTCTGGAACAGTTCTGAATTCTGGCCCATCTTCTACATGACAGCCCTCATGGAGGAGAAAATAGAGACAGTCCTCATGTCTCCCTGCAATCTTCTTTACCCCACACCAAACCCACCCAACACCTCAAACCAATCTTTGTAAATTTTTCCTTCCAAGAATTTGCTTCCAGAAGATAATCCGAGTTCTGCATTTTTGCAGAGTATTTGTTCAGTTTGTTTCACTTAACCCACTGATAGTTCATAAAAAATGATGAGTGTGTCATCTAAAGAAGGCAAAAAAGGGTACAGACTTGCATCTTATCTGCACAGGTTGTATCAATGCAAAGTTATGAATTAATTATTATCATTTAAATTAGAAAGCGGGAGAGCTATGGACCTTCAGATGTTCTGTGAGAGCTCTCTCATTCCTTTTCCACAAAGCTTGACCACTAAACAACCAAGATATGATAGGCCTAGAACAGTTGTTGTGGAAATATTTCACAATCAGCATTCACTCATTATTTGAGGGCTGGAATAACATCCAGAGCCATCATTTCTCAGAAAATTTCCAATATGTGTCTCTTTCTCAATCTCTAGACAAAATCATTTGTAGAATTTTCTCCAGATATTCTCTATCAATTTGTTTTTGTTGATTATTTGTTTGCTTTCCACCAATCATACCCTCACGTGCTTTGTTGTTGTTCAGTCATTAAGCTGTGTCCGACTCTTCGTGACCCCATGAACCATATTGCGCCAGGCCTTCCTGTCCTTCACTGCCTCCCTGAGTTTGCTCAGTTTCATGCTCATTGCTTCAGTGATGCTATCTAACCATCTCATCCTCTGCCATCCCCTTCTCCTTTTGCCTTCAATCTTTCCCAGCATCAGGGTCTTTTCCAAAGCGTCCTCTCGTCGCATTAGGTGACCAAAGTATCTGAGCTTGAGCTTCATTATCAATCCTTCCAATGAGCAGCCAGGGGTGATTTCCTTTAAGATTGACTGGTTTGACCTCCTAGCAGTCCAGGGGATTTAAGAGTCTTCTCCAGCACCACAGTTCAAAGGCATCAATTCTTCAGTGCTCAGCCTTCTTTATGGTCCAGCTCTCACAGCCATACATTACTACTGGGAAAACCAGAGCTTTGATTATGCAGATCTTTGTCAGCAAGGTGATGTCTCTGCTTTTTAATATGCTATCTAGGTTTGCCATAGCTTTCCTCCCAAGGAGCAAGCGTCTTTTAATTTCATGGCTGCAGTCTCCATCTGCGGTGATCTTGGAGCCCAAATAAATGAAGTCTGTTACTGCTTCCATTTCTACCCCTTCTATTTGCCAGGAATTGATGGGTCCAGATGCCATGATCTTAGTTTTTTTAATGTTGAGTTTCAAGCCAGCTTTTGTACTCTCCTCTTTCACCCTCATCTAGTTCTTCTTCACTTTCTGCCATTAGGGTGGTATCATCTGCATATCTGAGGTTGTTGATGTTTCTCCCTGGAATCTTAATTCCAGCTTGTGATTCTTCCAACCTGGCATTTCTCATGATGTACTCTGCATATAAGTTAAATAAGCAGGGTGACAGTATACAGCCTTGTCATACTCCTTTTCCTATTTTGAACCAATCGGTTGTTCCGTGACCGGTTCTAACTGTTGCTTCTTGGCCCGCATACAGATTTCTCAGGAGATAGGTAAGGTAGTCTGGTACCCCCATCTCTTTAAGAATTTGCCACAGTTTGTTGTGATCCACACAATCGAAGGCTTTTGCATAGTCAATGAAGCAGTAGATGTTTTTCTGGAACTCTCATGCTTTCTCCATGATCCAGCAAATGTTGGCAATTTGATCTCTAGTTCCTCTGCCTCTTCGAAACCCAGCTTGTAAATCTGGTAGTTCTTGGTTCACATACTGCTGAAGCCTAGCTTGTAGGATTTTGAGCATAACCTTGCTAGCATGTGAAATGAGCACAATTGTGTGATAGTTTGAGCATTCTTTGGCATTGCCCTTCTTTGGAATTGGAACGTAAACTGTCCTTTTCCAATCCCGTGGCCACTGTTGCGTTTTCCAAACTTGCTGGCATATTGACTGCAGCACTTTAACCGCATCATCTTTTAGTATTTTAAATAACTCAGCTGGAATACTGTCATCTCCTCACGTGCTAGATCTGGAGTATTGTGGAGAATGCAAAACGGTTAAAAAGCTGCCAGAACAGAGGCTACTACTGCAGTGACAGCAACAACCCTTGATAAAAGAGAAAGAAACCAGGGTACTCTCTCTGCTAATCGTAGATCCTCTCATTAGAAAATTATGAGATGATTTCTATTTCTTTTGAGAGAAACAATGCTACCAATTACTCTGCCCCCAAAGCAGGAGGGAGATCAAGAGGCTGTTTCTGCACATACAGAAATAGCTGAACTTCTCTGGCCTTGGAAATGAAGTAGGGTCAATCCTAGTTAATATATGGATGGGAAATCTCCAGGGAACCCCAGGGTTGTAAGCTAGACTGAGAAGGAAACCACTTCCGTATTGCTGCCAAGAAAACTTCATGGACATGTCCGTAAGTCACCAGGAGTCAGTCTTGACTTGAAGGAGACTTCCTTTGTAATTGTAGTGCATGATGGATTATGATATCAGAGCACTGTGTAAGGCGGTGTTGAGAGCATATCAATTTGCAATTCTACCTTGGATACTGCACCATACAAGGACACAAGAACCTTCCTCTTAGATTTTGCAAAAAATCCATCATCCCAGAGTGGCTGGTTGGAAGACTTCACAAACAGAGCAAGATGGCCTGGTCCCATTTGTCCATGACAGCTGGCATATCTGAGCACAGGGAATGCTGCTAGCGGTTGTATTTTACCAGTTCCCTGTCTGTCCTCCCCATTCTCAATCTAATCCTTTTAAAAGCCATTTCTCCAAGTAGCCATCTTGACATTCATAAGTATTATTTATCTAGCTTGCCATTCCATATTAATGTTAACATTTACCCAAGTCTGGTCTTTCAGGCATGATGACATTAAACACAAAAACAGTTTTAGCAGTTTTAGCAATTGGGGGGAGGGTCCCCCTTTCTTTTCCCCTTTTTCCAGGACACAAAATTGCTTGCTTTTTAAAAGTTCAGTTGAAATAATACAGTAGCAGTAATAAAAAGGCAGACCAGTATGTCATTAAAAGAGAGAGGGAAAAAATGGTAATTTGAGTTCTAGACTCTGTACTTACCTTTTACATTAGATATCACATTGTTAGGCATTCTGACATGCACCTACTCAGTCATAATGGAAATGTCTTGGGCAATTATGAAGATGAGAACAATTTAGGAGTGAGGACCAGACAGTTCATTCTTAAACTCTGTTATTAAGCTACAGAATGGAATATCGTCAAAGACTGCCAAACTTGCACACATTTATGCGGAACAAAGACCTGTTGAATGGAACTAAGAGCTAAGTTCAGAATAAAAATCCATGACTGCACTGAGCCATTGAATTCAATGGGACTCCTGTCCCCATAGATCAGAGATGAGGAACCTATGGTACATCAGATGCTGTAGATGCAACCACCAGCATTCCTCATTATTGACCAACATCATCCCTTCTTGAAACCTGCGCTGTCTTAACAGAGAGGCACATTTCACATGCAAATTACAATAGAATCGTAGAAATATGGTTGCAATCCTGAATTAACTGATATGAAAGTTAACTTCATTTTTTTAAAACATCAACAGGAGGTTCCATAATTCACAGATAGAGTACATGCTTGGCAGAAAGTATGATCAATGAGAAGTCCTACCTGGAATGCAGGAAAGCCACAACCAGCCTGTGTAGACCAGGATGTGCAATCTAGGAACTCAAATTTACATTGCATGCAATCCTCCAAAGCTTTGGACAGGTTCATGTCCTAACTTTGCCTTAAAATTTAATGTAATAAATAAGAGGAATGAATTACTACATGGAGTAATTAAATTCACTGTTACAAATTCAAATACAGATTTAAATTGTTGGGTTTTGATTTGTTTTGTTGATCCTGGCCTCACCTACCTGAAGAAGTATGTCAGTCAAAGGCCAAGTGGATCTCAGACTAAAAACAAAGCTCCTTCATTTTAGATAAAGTTACTAAGAGTTAGTAAGACCTAACTCTTACTTTTACACACTTGTAAAAAAGGGTATGCTGGTCTATGGCTGTAGTAAAGATTTGATTTGATTTGATTTGATAACAAAGGAAATTCTTGAGTATATGTGTGACATTCAAGGTTGGGGTCAGCTGGAATAGTTCTAAGTTCTTCCCTCCAATAAGTTCAGAATATTGATATTGATAGTAAAAACCACAACAGTTGGACAAGGATTCCCTATTCAGCAAATTTCCAAATTTGAGGCTGTCTGGAGAAAAATCAGACTGTCTCTGGAGAAGCTCTATTAGGAGATGAAGGTTATAAACCCTCCTGGCATTTTCCGAAGAGGGGAGAGTTAGGCAAAAGGGAGGAAGAAGGAACAGAATGCATTTTTATTCCCTATATTTCCAGATCATTTTGGAACCTGCCAGGAAAAGACAGCTCCACATTCAGGTTTTAGCTGAAGATCTAGATCATGTTATTATTTGCATTCTCTTGCCCTCATAAAATACAGCAAGCTTCCAAATGACAATATGTTTTTAACCAATGTGTATGGCCTCCGAAGAATTTTCTATTATAATACCCATTTCCTAGCTTGCAAAGTTTCTGAATTATTCTCCTTTTGACCTTAAGACTGAGCAAAGTCCCTCAGCCAGTTTTGATTTATGAGAGAAGTGAAGACAAGGAAAATCAAAAACAATTTCCACTCCCGCAAATACCGAATTTCTTACCCAATATAGAATTAGCAAGTTGCTGTGGAGATAAAAGACACTTTTGGACCTGGGAAATGCATCACTTTTAGTGCTCCTGAGGTTGATCTAATTCACACTGTTGAAAGAGCTTTTGTAATAGTAGAAGGTTTTCGGCTGAGAAGTGTCAAAGCACAGCAAATGAATCCTGTTGCTTTAAGGTTGGTATTAAATTTGTAGATGATTGCAGTCTGCTTTTCAGTCAGATCTGATCTTGACTGAAAGCTTTTTCCTGGATATGAGTATGGTAAATTGTACCCCAACGGATCATTTTAAGGACCTATTGTTGGTTATTAATTTCTGGTGATATGACTGAGGACACGGTTCATATTCATGCACAGTCTTCCTGTTAGTGTTCTGCCCCTCCTTTGGATCATTGATCCACCCCACAAAAACCTCTTTGAAACACAGGCTTTTAAGGTGGTGTTGTACTGAATGCTAAACTAGAACTCAGAAAATCCAGTTTTAAATCCTCATCTAACTATGAATTTCATTGGGAGAACCTCTTTTATATCCTGGTATATATTCCTGTTTGAAGAAAGTGTTATGTTAATGTGTTGCTGAATCTATGGCCCTGCTTGTGTGACTCATTTAGCTTGGTCATGGAGCAGGGAGATTCAGGATGTCATGTAAATGCTCTATCTTGTATAAACAGCCTGTAGCTAATTGAGACAAGTCTTGTTTGGGGCTAAAGTATCTCCCCTGTCAACTAAGTCCTTTCCATGTGGCTTGCAAACTATTTAGTGGGGAAATCTGTTGATTCCTTTAACTCCCAAAATGAAGATGGTATCCTAGAGAGGCCCAGTAAAAATAGGCCCTCTCTAGGAACACTTGTCTCCTTCTCCTTGGTACTTTTCACCCTATCTCAACACCCCCTGTACTGAAGATTGATAAGCCCCTCTCCCCAAATCTGTCTGTGGTGGCACTGTCCCCAACCCTGAAACTGAAAGCAAAAGAAAAAGGACAGTATACATGGCATGGGGCCACATTACTTGAGGGACTGCCTATCCCCAATGGTTTCTGCCCTTCCCACTAGATTTGCCATGGTGGACACGCTCCAGGTTCCCTTGGTGAAATAGGGTTGCCTTGTAGGGCCTCAGAAATGTGCCTTCTCTGTCATGGTGCCTGCCCTATGGAACAGCCTCTCCCTGGAGATACAGATGGCCCTGACTCTATTGGAGTCTTCTTTCTACCAGGAAAATAGTGAAGACCTAGTCCCCCCATCCCCCAGACACTGGGGCCGAGGTGTTAATGGGGGTGGCATAGTATGTTTGATCTATGCATGGGCATTTTATTGGGGCCTCAACATTGTCTTTTTTGCTTTAATGGTTTTGATAATTGTGTTGTTGTTTTTTAATTCTTGTTCACCAAAGTTTCTTTTGGTAGGTGGGGGGCCATATCCATTTGTTTAATAAATGGAAGAAAAACAGAAAGAAAGAGGAAATGTCGGTTTCCCAGCCTTCTTTGGGATAGCTGGAATGGCTGAAAATCTGCCCACTGCATAATATACCCAGTCCTCTTTGGTTCTTTCTTGTATACAGACCAAGTTGAGTTTATTGACTGGAAAAATTATGACTGAGTCACTCAGTTAATGTCTCTCCATAGTTTAGTCAGTAAAAGGGACAATTGGGAGCTGTCCTTGGTCCTGAATCATTGACTGATTCTGTCTTGTCCTATCTGGTCCAATCCAGTCCTGATCTGTCCAGATTTCAGTCTGCTGACCTAACTCTTACTCAGAAGAAACTCAGCTGAATCACTTCTGCTTCCTCAGCAGCATGGGATATGGTTTAATGCTAGTTAACTTTGTTGGGAAGGTGGAATACAACTTGAACTAATAGTAAACTAATACTCCAGTAGCACCAGGTAATTTTTTCTTTAAGTCAAACTGTATGACTCTTTCATTGCAGTTATTTTAAAGACATTCATAGGGGAAAAGAAGTTGAAGCATACCTTGGCTGATCCCTAAAAAAATAACTAAGCAGAACCAGACCTGGTTGATGCTTGGATGGGAGGCTATCAAGAAATCCCAGAAGTGTGGACTACCCTAGAAAATCAAAAAAAGAAAAAGAAAACAGATTTCAGAAGAAGGCAATAGCAAACTATTTCTATTTATTGTTGCCAAGAAAACAACATGGATATGTTCATATAATCACCAGGAGTTGAACTCAAGGGAGTCTTTTCCTTTTACTTTAAGGCACACCAATAAAAATAGCTTCTGTATTCATTAACAAACAACCATTGTGATATATAATTCCAATTCTGGGAGGCAGGGAGATACACTTTTAGAGGAAAAAAAGAGAATCCCTTACAGGCAGGAGTGATTATCACACATATATCATTTTATGATTAATATGACCTTTCCCTGGCCTTAAAAATATCATTGAATTAATGAGGAACACAGAGTCTAATGAATTGCATAAACAAATATACAAATAAAGGATTCCACCCATAGTATGATCCACAATGAAGTTTCAGGCATTTTCACCAGCCGCTTCTGTTTGCCTGATATTTATTTTATACTTCCCCACCACATTTGTTAATGCAAAGCCCAATTAGCATTTAAATAGAAATTAGGGTCTTATAAGTAGGCTCTTTCAATAAAGTAAGAGAAAAGTTTCCAAATTGTGTGATTTCATACTGGGTCATTCTTCTAATAAAACTATAATATTGCATTAAGGGTAAAATATTTCAGAACTATCATTAAAAACAGAACTGAAGAAAGGAAAGCTTGGTACAACCAATTATGTTTCATCTGAAGGAAAGAAATGTGACTGAGTTCATACACTGCCCTAAGCCAATTTTTTGTGGTTGTTTTGTTGTTTTCCAGGTTTTGCTGTCGGATAAACATTTTATGTAACCCCACTCATTGTGCAAAGCTATGGCTTACGTAGCATGTCATTCTAAGCCAACCAACTGTGGTTCTAGAATGAAGTTGTCCCATTCAGAACCAACTGATCACACTTTAGCTGTGCAGTGTTACTGTCAGAAAAACCCTAGCTATCTTCCACTCATGAATCAAACCATCTGGCATACATATAATGGCTACTATTGTTTCAATGTGAAGGACTAATATGCTCTACGCTCCATTCTTCAAACTGATGCTGGAGAAGGGCTGCAGAAAAGTGCATGGAAATATCAGTTTTGAATTTCTTTCAGCTCTGTTGGCTCAATTTTGTTCTCTTCTATTTTCCTGTATTTCTGTTGGAGCCAAGGAATATATTAAGAAGTCATTCTCGTGTCATTTTTCCTCTAGGACTACACTGATGTTGTAAATATATGCAATTGCAGCACATAAGAAAGAGAGCCGAATAGGAAAGCTTTCATATCCATAATAAGGCGATATGTCCTGACAACAAAGGAAAACTGCCAAACCAATCCCCAATGCCATCTGCTAGATTTTTTTTTTTTAATGGATTGGAAGTAAAGTTTGGATAGATGGAGGCTCAGCACAGTTTTATTGAAATATAAGACAGGGACAGTGAGTGCCTTAATGGCAAACCAAGAAGTGTTTCTCTTTTAGAATAAGGTAGGAGGGGAGTAGTTGGAACTTGAAAGGGATTGTAGTATTCCTGGAGCACTTCATTCACTCCATAAGTTAGGTTAACTGTTTTGGAATGTCATACAGTATAGTCAAGACAGAGCACATCGTTCAAGAAGATTTGATGAATTACCTTAGGTTCCTTTAGAAACAGCCTGCTGGAAGTGGAATCTGCCTATCTGGTTGGTTGGAATAGGCAATGGATGCTCTATGTTACCGCTGTAAAGATGGCTACCTCTAAGTGTTGATATTCAGGAGGGAACTTCAGACAATTCTCTTCCACCAGGCTCTTGGATTGTAACCTGTTGGGGTGGCTGCTACTATATTTTTTCAATCAAATTTATTAATGTTATTCTTTTATTGCAATTGTGTGTTTTATATCCATTAGACTTCTCCTGTGCCTTCAGGTTGTCCCTTAATAGGGAAGCGCTATTTCTTAAAGAGCTGGTTCATGAGTTTGGGTGCTCCAGGACTCATAGCTCCTGCTAAACTAGTAGGTGGAGTCTATGGCAGGGGGTGGGTAGGTTTGCCCAACCTCAACTGAGGCACCAGTTACAATCTTATCTGGGTTAGGAGGACCAGGCTGCAGTGACCCATGCCCTTGTCAGTATGAGATGGACTGCTATCTACATGGAACAGCCTTCTCATTGGCAGCAGGCTCCCTCCCTCCCTGACAACAACATTCTGGAAACCAATAAGACAAAACTCTTCCCTGGGGCTTCTCCCTAGGGCAGTGCTCCTCAACCTTGGCAGCTTGAAGATGTATGGACTTCAACTCCCAGAATTCCCCAGCCAGCATACTTGTCTGAGATGTTTCCTCAGGTTACACTTCTGCCCCAGACTCAGGTTTCTTTTATCTGCCTGTTGTCTTGATAGTGGCTCTTCCTCTTATCCCTCAACACCATTCCCTTGTCCCACTACAATACTTTAATAATAGTTGACAGGGAAGAAGTGATACAAGAAGCAGTAGAACTGTAGTACGAAATCACCAGAAGGTCAACAAACAAGGAGACACCCCAGGAACATCTGAATTTCACTCATGGCCCAGGCAAAAGAAAGCAACATTCTGTATATCCTTTCAAACAGTGTTAGAGTTGAAGACATGTTTTGTGGCCTCAGTGGAATAGGGGCTTCTCCATAGGTCACCAAAATTTGCACCATCTTTCACCCCCACCAAAGAAACAGTTGGATGGCTATTCTTTACGTTTGTCTTTTTCATTTTTTGCAACTTCAACTAGGCATTGGATACCACTACAAGCAGAGGCCAGCAAAAATGAAACAGAATAAATAACAAACTGAGCTAGATGAAGGAAAGTGCATGTGTCTTCATGCGTGTATAAATGTGTAGATTTTGTAGGCCATTCCAAAGGGAAGAAAAATGAAATACGCAGGAAGCTGTGCTAGCTGAAGTATAGCCAATAGCAATTATGCATGGGAGACTGAAACCCAGCCTGAGATGTCTCTTTTTTCTTGCCAGGGTAAAACTTTTTTATTACCCAACTCATTAACCTTTCCTTCAACACTAAAGGTATTCATTACCACTTTTTCTCTCCTTACAAGGTATGTTCAAGCCACATTACTCATGATCATACAGTTTCACAGCATGGGAAGCTCTAGCTAAGATTTTAGAAAAACTGCAGAGTGAAAGAAAAGTTGCTGATACTTAGTGTTGTCCTGATTGTTATTATCTTGGGGAAAGTTTTCAGCCCCCTGGGTGATGCTGGAAACTGCAATGGGCTTCTGAAGACTAACAACACACTAACCCTAGAGAAAAGACAACAGGATGGTGAGAAGAAGGAGAAGGAGAAGGAGAAGGAGAAGGAGAAGGAGAAGGAGAAGGAGAAGGAGAAGGAGAAGGAGAAGGAGAAGGAGAAGGAGAAGGAGAAGGAGAAGGAGAAGGAGAAGGAGAAGGAGAAGGAGAATAATTTGCTTTTTGTCCTTCAGCTTCTTTTCCAGGAGAAGGTACTACAGTGAGCTTCCTTTCACTCTGTGCAAAACCCTGTTCTCATCTTCAGTTCTATAAACTGATTCAGTGTAGAGAGGAGCTCTACTTTGCCCCACTTCCAGGCCAAAATAAGAACAGATCTCATACTGTTATGTCCATTTTCCCACATTCCTTAAGGGAGCTATTGAGCACCGTGCACTTATTGCTGCTTGACATTCCTTAATGGAGGGGATTAAGAATAGAGAATTGGATTAGAAGAGAAGACTTCAGTGTCAGTTCAGGCCTCAATAGATGCAAGTAGGCTTATAGGCCTTAGTAACACCATTTGTTTACTTCAAAAGTAAGAAGGATGAAGAAGGCAAAAGACGATGTCAACAGCCCAGCAGAGGTGTTGAAGGAAATGAGACATCTGAAAGAAGCAGAAGATAAATCCAAGAATTACATCAGGATGAATGGATTGCCTGAGTGAGAACACCAATTTTTAAAATTCTTTTATTATGTTTATTTTATCATTGGTCTTTTTCTTGTGTTTGGTCTTAATAAACTTAATAAATAAATCAACTTGAACTCGAGAACCCAAATCAACACTCAGAATCAGCATAATCAACAGTGTACTCTGATGCATAGAACTATATATGCCACTGATTGACATTTTTGGGGGGTTTTTTTGGACTGGTTAAGTAACGTACTTTATCAAGGAAGTACATCCACTTTTTGAAAGCATCTGCTATTTGAGCCTTTGTCCATGATCCCATGGTCCTGTTCAGCTGCTCTGAAAGCAAAAGGGCCATGGGAAGGGAGAATGGCAGGAGGGCACCTTGGCAACGTCCAACCACCTCCAAGTATAGAAGTCTTCTGCATCACAATGTCCATACATTGTAGTGAGGTGTGCTGCATTTCTGTTTGAAGTTTAGTTATTACTAGGTGTACTTTTATTCCAGTAGCATATGACTATTTTATGCACATATGTATCCTCTTTCTCTTTTTCTCCAAGATCATGTAGGGGGCCATCTACATTGGCTGTTAAGATAAACAATGTGTGCTCCCCATTGTAGTATTCCCTATTTCTGGACGCTATTGGAAAGTATAACCTGCCCTGGCTTAACTCAATAGGGATCACATCACCATTGTAAGGCTTTTTAGGAATCTCAGCAATTCCCCTTTCCTACCAGTCTTAATTAAGAGGCTGTCTTTCTAAATTAAAACAAGAGTTGGTTTTGCATCTTTGACAATTAATTTTATTTATTTTTTTACTTATTCCTCCAACTCCTTGGTTGTCTTTGAAGTTTAAATCGAGCACATACTCTTCAGGATGACAGTGGCCCCCATTCCAATTTTGTGGTCCGGAGCACTTCCAAACGATGCTGCTAAACTTCAGCAGCCCAATAGCCCATTTTCGATACACGGTTTTCAGAACTTTGCAAGGCTTAGCACCTCCGTTTTGCCTCTTCCCCCCAAATCTGAATAAAAAGAAAGCTAAAGGTGTTGGCTGCCCCCAGCCTATGACTTTACTACATCACTGGACATGCTCTCTTACAGACCAAGAAAAAAATGAATGGTTCATCCTCTCCATAACTGTCTCTTGTTTTCATGGGGAAAATGCAGTAAATCACTTTTCATCAACCTAACCCTAAACAGTTCCAGCTTCAAAGAGAAGTTGCAACTTGCCAGTGTCATTTAATGCCACACATTAGTCAATACATTTGAATAAACAGAGCTTGCATTTATTCCATTTAAAACTGATTAACTCTCAAAGAAACAGAGCACTTTCCCCATCACATCATAAGACAATCGTGCGAAAACTTGCTGTCATGATAGCTATCACCATAATGTATTGTAGCACCAACACCTCAATACACACACACGTGCAAAGGAGGTGTTAATTAGATATTTGCTCTCTGGACATGGGCTTCCAGAGAAATATGCAAACAGGAAAGAAGAATGAGCGGGCAGTTTCACAATCAAGGAAAATTTCAATCCAATGCTGCTCACCAGATGTGTCCTCTCCAGGTGATACATAAAAACAAGAGTGAAAGAACAGTGGTACATAAAGGTGCCGGTCATATGGTTGGCATTTTTGAAGCCACAGTGGTCCACGTCTGAGGACAGATCTTGTAAAACATTACCACTGCCAAAGCAAAGCAGAAACATCTTTCCCTGGACTGAGAAACCTTACCTTGTTATCAAATTAGATGAACAGGAGAGTCCTCAGCATGCGGTCAAAACAGTCAAGGCTGTTTTTTTACAGCAGGCGGAGCATTGATTGCAACCCCTATCTTGGCTGTTTTGACCACACCCTGTGGACACCATGAGGGACAACACTGATTTAAATTAATTGCTTGCCTTCTAGCAATGGGGTGATTTTTCTCTAGTTCTGTAGCTTTTTCACCTTAAGGGCAAAGTACTCCGGTCAAAAGTGGTTAAGGAAGTATTTTTTAACACCAGTAAGCAAGGAACTGAAGCTAAAGGAGGGGGAGCCTAAACATGGGATTGTTGGAGGATGAGGATGAAGATAATAATGATTAGCTTCAGACTCAGTTCAGGCTCAATACTGTCTGAAAGAGGAAGATAGAGCACCCCAAGATGGAGCCACTGAAATTCAGGAGTGAAAGCACCTACTTTTAGTAGTGCTCATTTTTGCTTCCTGTGTCAGTAAGTGGCAAAACAGATGCATGTTAAATCTTCGTAAATCTTAATACATCTCTTTTGCTCTTTGTCTAGGCCACTGTTTTCCAAACATGCTGGCTGGGGAATTCTGGGAGTTGAAGTCCACTCATCTTAAAGTGGCCAAGTTTGGACAACACTGGTCTAGACCTACAAACCTCCCTCTGAAAAGAGGGAGAAGATCCAGACATCTTCTGTGGGGTGAGATGCCAGCACCATCAGCCATGTCCTCCATAGTCCTCAGACAGAATCATGGTTTTAAAAGAAGTGTTGGCCTCTAGCTGTACAAAGTTGTCTACTTGTGGTCTACCCTAACTCTAAATTGTTTACCGACCTTGAAACATGCCCATCTGGGTAAATCTGAGCGAGGCCCTTACATGTCATTGTCTTCCATTCATTTGGAAGTCCAAAGGAGATTCATTTCAACAGTTAAAAAGACATCAAAATAAATCAGCAACATTATACAGATTCTGAGTTCTCTGTTTCCACAAGGGGCACCACTTTGCTTGCCTCCTTCTAACATGCATGATGTAAGCATAATTGGTGATTTTTATAGGGAACTATCCCACGATACTTTTACAGGGGAGCTTTCTCTTGTGTAAACTTGAATATGTGCACAACTTTTCCAAATATATTCTGGCTTTCTTCATAGTTTTTTTCAAATGGACACAAACTTTTCCAGCAAGTTGTGATAGAACCCAGTAGACCCTGTTTACTTCTGCCATCAGATGCCATGATGGAATTTTCTGCTTATTTGTGTAAAAGGACATCCATGGGTCTCCAGAATTATTCCCCAGACCTATCTGGAGAAGCCAGAGACTAAACTGAAGAGAGTCTGCCTCCAAACAAGAGCTCGGCGACTGAGTTCCAGCTCTCCTTTTTTCAACATCGAGGACAATTGACTCAATTTTTTAACCACAAAGACAGGTAAGAGAAACTGCTCTGACAGGTACATCTCCATACCCTCCAGCCTACATGACTTCAGAATCTTCCACTAATTCAGCAGCAGATTCTGATACTTGGATAGAAGCACATCAGCTAGTGCTGCAAGGGAGGGCCTGGACATGAACTGATCATGTACTTATTTCACAGCTGAAAGAATAGGCATGAAATGGATACTTGATGATTTACATGCATGGATCCAGGCCGTGCATGGAAACAAACAATTGGCTGGTTTTATTATTTCTAACAATGCCAATAAGCTGTGGGCAGGACAAGAACCAACTCAAAGTATCAGCTGGGATGGGTCTGAAAGAGAGATTCTTTACCAAGGGGGTCAGCCTATTCAGCAATAAGATTTCTACAGCTAAGGAAGAATAATTTAAAGTTCTGCCTATTAATATTTCATAATGAAAATCCACAATGTTTGTTTGAGAATAATTATCTAGTGGTAATCAGGAGGGCAGCACAGAGCACCTTTTTCCAACCTCATGGCCTTCAGCTGGGTTTGAGGTGGCCCCTTTCAAATGCAGTTGATGGGAGAGATATTATTTCACTTAGGACAGAATTTGAGGAAGACATGGACTTCAGGTGAAGATGAAGGGTATATTCACACTGCTGGTGGTGGTGCTTTTTGGCTGCCCATCAGTGTATGCTCACTTTTCTGATGGCGGAAAATGTGGCATTGTGGAAAAAGAACTACTTTCACAATCAGGAGCATCAGCTACTTTTTCAAAGGTAGTCTGTAGAAGCCATAATTAGAGGTTCTTGCTTGAGTTTATATACCACTGAACATTATGGTTCAGTTATGGACTGAACATTAGACAAGGGAAGTGGCCTTTCAAAGAGAGAATTTCAAGCATTTTTAAAAAGAGGATCTAACCAATGTTGGAAAAGCTTCCTTAGAAAAAAGGAAAGGCCTGGTTATCATCACCTTAGCTTTCTGCAAGCAATGGAATGGAGCTTCTGTTGTCAACCTATTGTTTAGGAGTCCAAGAACACCATAAAAATCCCATGAGCCTCCAAAAGAAATTATATTCCTGGAGATGCTTGTATCATCTTCTTTTCTAGAGAATCTTCCCACCCTCCCCACTCTTCTCCCTTCTAAAATAGATGATCGATTGAGGTTTGGAGGAGGGCTGAAAAATATCGGAGAGTAGTATATGAAAGGTATATTTCATCCCGTAGGTTTTTTTCCTTTATCATTAAACATGAAAAGTCTGTTTTCTCATGAATCTGAAAAAGTAAATTCATTTTAAGACCAAGCTGTAAGGAATTTGCTATCATTTGCCAACAAATAAACCACCTGTTGTTCAACGTAACAGTTAAGTTATTCTATCGATGCCTTCTTGAGCTATCAGTACACCATCGCAGGATTCTAAGCCATAGCAATAGACTGAAGTTCAGGAAGAGATTTTCCAATCCCATTTTCTAAGAGGAATGAAGCTGTCATTTCTATGCCCTGTAATTAATAGCTTAGTCATCACTAAGGAAATAGAGGTCCTAGCCCAGCCCATACTTCTGGACAGCGTTTCTCAACCTTTGCAACTTGAAGATGAGGGGACTTCAACTCCCAGAATTCCCCAGCCAGCCAATACATCTCTTTTGCTCTTTGTCTAGACCAGTGTTGTCCAAACTTGACCACTTTAAGATGAGTGGACTTCAACTCCCAGAATTCCCCAGCCAGCCATGCTGGCTGGGGAATTCTGGGAGTTGAAGTCCCCTCATCTTCAATTGCAAAGGTTGAGAAACACTGCTCCTGGGTGTTAACTTGGGAAAGGACCGCTTTCAACAAAAAAAACAGCTCACAAAAAGAATGACTATGAGTGGCAGATTCAATCTCATTCATGAGATATATTTTCCAGGGAAATCAGTGACTGTTGTTGACAACTTGTCAAGAGACTCATTTAATATTAAAACCCCGCTAGTTTAATGAAGGAAGTGCAGAGGCTGTAGTCTTTTGAGCAGCCTGAATGACATGAAGTGGCATTATGGCCTCATCAGAGTGACAAATGCTACATTTTTAAATAGTGTTTTAAGGATCATAGAGTATCTCCAGTTTCAGTTGCAGAAAGAGTATGTCTCTCATCACATCTAATGCAATATTATTAACTAGGTCCATGCATCGTCATAAGCCATCATGTGGCTTATCTGGGGTTTAGTTTAGTGTGTTATATGAACCCAGCCACTTTGTTTGCAAATGATGGTTTCCATGTTGTGCCAACCCAATCATTGTCCCTCAAGGCAATAATATTTACAATAGGGCTACTACATCTGGGGTGTAAAAGTCCAAATGGCAACTAGCAACAAAGAGATACAGAAAGGTTTAACTCCACCTTGATTTAATCAGCCCAGATATGGAAGCCCTAACTTACAGTCCAAATCTATATAGGTCTACACTAAAGCAGGCTTAGATAAGGCATGCATAGTCAACACGGTGTTAACTTGTGGAATTTGCTCCCATAATAAGCAATCATGGCCACTGGCTTTAAAAAGAGGACTAGACAAATTCATTTGATTTTCACTAGATATACTAGAAATGTTGAACAATGTAACATGCTAGGACAGAGGGTAGAGGAGCTTTGACCCTGTACATCAGTGTTTCTCAACCTTGGCAACTTGAAGATGTGTACATTTCAACTCCCAGAATTCCCCAGCCAGCTCTTCAAGTCTGGGAGTTGAAGTGCACACGTCTTCCAGTTGCCAAGATTGAGAAACACTACTGTAGATGCAACCTTCACCATTAGCCATCCTTCCTAGGAATGCTGGATGCTGCAACATCTGGAAGGCTATACTGTAAATTGTCTACTTCTGGGCTAAGATATCAAATATTGTGACTTCTGGAAAGTGAGTTATAGAAGGGAACTGCCACCACAGTTGCCTAACATAGCTCAGGTCTTTTGATTTATGTCTTTGTCAACATGGCACCTCCTTTTAAACTGCTATGAATATTTACCAACAATATGTTTGGTGTTGAATCCCTAGGGCTTCAGGACAAGTTCCAGAAGAACATACTTGCCATGTGATTAGTCTAACTTTATTCATTTATTCCTCACAGGAGTATGTCTTTTCCCAGAGAAACTGGATTGTTGTACAACATTTGCATAACCAACATATGCCAGTAGAATCAGAAATGACAAGGTTGCAGATTAAATCCTTAATGATTTATACTGAGGGTTCCTGTGTTCAAAAAAAGTGAACAAGGTTGCTATTACGGAACAGATGCTTTCTCCTCACATAGATACGCACTCACCGTCTTCTCTTTAGAGAGGTTTATAGAAGTATAAAGAAGGTTCTCTTGTATGTGGGACAGGCCTTTGCCAGGGAAATCTGGCGGGGGAGGGTCCACTCTTTCTCACCCACTGATTTTTCTACCATATTTCTCCTGCAAATACTCTCCAATTCCCATTCCCTAAGGAATAAAGTAACAGGGACTTGGAGAAGTCCTAAGAATAAGGATTGAAAGGGCCAATGATGCAATGACACAACATATGAACAGTGTTAATTTCTAATACTGTAACAAAATTTGTCCTCCAATTTTATGGAAGCTTTCTTTCTCTGTGAAAGAGGGAAGAATTCCCATTGATGGAGTTTTGATCTTTATTGATAGAAAGCAGCAGCCAGCTGGGGATAATACTGTTTTTTTCCCAAATACCCATCTGCCCACTGATCTACAACCTCCCAGGCTGCTTGCCAGTTTGGATGGGAGAAACGAGAGCCTCACGATTATAATTTCATTTTTTGTCTAATTGGTACTTTAAAAGCCTTCAAAACAATTGTGGGATATCAAGGAGGTTAAAGACTGCCAGAGAGATGGTGGGATAATGGAAGACAAGATCTTCATCAGGTAACCTAGGTGAGCTCAGAACATCACATCCCAACTCTAAGAATGTTATCATAATATTTTTTTTCCAGTAAGTTGGATGAGAATGGCCTGGGGAAAAATGCAGAAGAAATTGTGAACATTAGCACTTAGCATCCTTAAGAAGCATCCAAGATTTTCCAGTCCCCTAACAGAACCTAGTCTGGTAATCTGGTCCCCTCTTTCCTATTAATTCACTTTCTGGACCAAAATTCTGATCAGCATCATGCAGCTGGATCTTAATTACCTCTAAGATAGGTAGCTCTTAATGCCTCTAACATAGCATTACTCTGGTGTTTTATGGGATATTAAAAGAGCTGCTCTACATGTTTGGGGTCTTCTTGAAGCAGCTCCATAAGTTCATAAGAACTGTATTAACAGTGAAGGACCCATGAACCTCACATGAAAGGTATCCATATCCATCCCATTTTCCTACCACAGGAGACAGGAAATGAAAGAGATCGACCTGATTGCCATCATCATTCCTCTGGATGATGGTTGGCCACCACTTTCATATCCCCAAATCCCAGGAGAATAGCACCACGTTTTCTTGTCCCATCATCCCCAGAAAACACTCAGGAGAATTGCGGGTTTGCTTAAAGTAATCTGAAACTGGGGGAAATCTAAGCATCAGTTCCCCTCATCTGTGTACGTGTGTGTGCCTTCAAGTCAGTTTTTGACTCCTGGCCATTCCCTGCAGTTTTCTTGGCAAGATTTCTGAAGTGGTTTGCCATTGTCTGCTTCCTAGGGCTGAGAGGGAGAGACTGGCCTAAGGTCACCCAACTGGCTTTGTGCCTAAGGCTGGACTAGAACTTACGGTCTCCCAGTTTCTAGCCTGGTGCCTTCACCACTACAACAAACTGGCTCTCCTCCTTTCATTTAGAGAAAGGAAATGTACATGTACAAAGGAAGATAGAATGTCCAGTATTCTGCAAAAAAGCCAATAGTTTTACCACAGAGCTAGACAAGCACGTTGGATTTTTCAAATACTAAGGAGACTGGAAATACCACACTGCTTTTATTTGTCAGTACACTAAAATAATGATGTGGACGTAGAGAAGAAGCCACAATTCTTTAAGAGTGCAAGAAACAGCCAATGAGCTATATCAGACAGAAATTCAGAGAAAAGAAAGACTGCCTTTATGCAGGTTCAATGACTCCACATACACGTACATACACACACCACTAATACTCCTTTAAAGATACGCCACACTGATTACAATCTAGCATGCCCACAAATTATTTGATGTGATTTACATGGTTTGCCCTTAGTCTGCAGTAAAGATTATAGACCTAGAAACTCTGAGTTTTAATAATCATTTTCATCATGGCCCAATAATTCCTTTCCTATTTATATTTAGAGGATATTAACAGAAAAGGGGAAAAACATACTATAGCCTTTCAGTAAAGATCAGGATAATGGAAGAGCATTGAGTGTAACTGGAGAGGAAAGACCTCTTAGCAGATTTTTAAGAGGGCATGGATGAGAGAGAAACGCCAGCGGCTGTTGGCTTTCACTGCCACAATTCAAACCCCAGCTTGAACTTTTATTGCTTAAGTCAGAGATCTCTAGATGGATTCAAGTAACATCACTGTCTCAGCCCCAATAATATTAACCTGAGTAGCTAGCCTATAAATAATAAGATAGAAATCAGCAAAAGTTATGAACTGGGCTTAAGGCAAAGCTACCATCCTATACATATTTGCCAGACAGTAACTCCCATTGAATACAATGAAGTGGACCTCTGAGTAGGTTTGCTTGCAGGACATTCTGATTTGAGTTCATGCAATATACTAAACCCTAAACCAGGATGAATCATATGCCATTGCTAAGATACAATATGCACTTTCCAAACAAAGGTAACACACAACGGCTTGAGGTGATGGTTGGGTTTATACAATATGGCTTTAATTATTTATGTTCTTGTAATTTGGTTTTTATGGAACGGGGCCTGCTGCAAAACAGATCACAAATCTTCCCTATCTTAATTTTCAAAAAGGCCTTGGGGGCCCACATTACAGCCTGGTACAGTGTTTCTCAACCTCAGCGACTTGAAGGTGTGTGGACTTCCACTCCCGGAATCCCCTAGCCAGCATGCATTCTGGGAGTGGAAGTCCAACCTCTTCAAGTTACTGAGATTGACAACCACAGGCCTAGTGCCCGGTTGGACATTGTACTCAACTGTAAAAAAAACCACAAAAATAAATTGGAGTGATAGAGAGCATTCTGGGAGAGTGACAAGGAGGTAGGCTTTTCTCTGGTACAGTTCAGAAAGGAGCTGAAATGATAATTATTTTCCCAGGCTTCTAAATCCTCCTGCTGAGTTTCTGCTTTCTGTCTGCAATGCCTTTAATGCTGTTTTTCTGGATGTTTTGATTGCATGTTTAAGGAACACATCTGCAAAGCTCTATATAGATGTGGTGGGACCAAGGCGGATTTGCAAGAAAAAAAAGGTACGCACAGCTGTCCTGAATGGTGTTGGCATAAACTAATTGTATTTATATTTCCTTTTCTTTTTCATATCTGAAACCTTTAATTTCCTTGCTTCCCATGTTTTATACATTTTCGGTGCTCTGCATAATGTTTAACTCACAAGGTAATAGCATGATGGGTATGTTATTCAAGCGAAGGGAGGCATGTAAGTTTTCTAAAATAAAAAAATAACACACACACACACACACACACAGAATTTGTCATCGGGTAAATGAGTGTTTTGAGGCCGGCTCTACTTATGTTCCCAAATGCCTAGATATGCCCCCGTTGCATGAAAATGATGGATAGCAAATTGCTTGTGTTCTGTGCTGTCTAGATTCTAAGTCTGGATCATTATACTTTCGTGTGTACGTGTGTCTGTGTCGATGTGCCCCTTCAAGTCAAGCTTGATTCCTGGAAACTACAAGGACAAGTCCATGCAATTTCTTGGCAACATTTTTCAGAAGTGGTTCCTCCTTGCCATTTTCTTCCTAGGGCTGAGAGAGAGGGACTGGCCCAAGGTCACCCTGCTGGCTTTCTGTCTAAAGCAGGACTAGAATGCCTGGTCTCCTGTCTTCTAGCCTCTTTAACCACCACACCAAGCTGACAATCAAACATTCCTGTTTGTATAGGGAAGCAAATAATTGGTCTTCTGCTGTCCAAAATCAGATGTAGCTGCCTTTGGAATCCTTAATAGCTTCCCTCATTTCTCTATCTTTTTTCAAGGAAATGTTTTAACGCTTTGCGTTTGTCAATAGGGTTATTGCTAAATCACTTGGACCTGATTAGAACGCTGGTTGGATTTCATGGAAGCCCAGGCAATCCAGTGGCCATGACCGATCCATGCAACATGAATTCCCCCTCAATTATTCCATTGTCACTTAATACAGTGGGATACAAAGACAATTGGCTTTTCTCCAGGCTTTTATACCTTGAGTAATAAGACGAGGGCATAAGGTCGATTGCTGTTTTCAGTTTGTCCCCATCTCCAATGCATGTAAATCAGTTCACTCAAATTCTGGCAATGCCACAATAAAGTTTCAGCCACCGCCTTTATCCCACCCACTGCAGGCGCTTACTACAGCAAAAGGCATTGCACAGCAGGAACACCAGCTGTTGCAAAGCCAAGCCCTTGCCCAGGTTGGACAGGAAGGGCCCTTTCCGTGCACTTATTCATTTATTATTTTGAAGGAGAGAATATTTTCATAACTGACAAAATATATCCAGAGCCCCCTAGGCTGGGCAAACTACTGATCAGGGTGGAATTGATGATGATGTCACTGCAGTTGGGGGTCGTTTGAGATGCCATGGACTAGCCTTCACCCATCTCTCCTTTCCAGATGTGTTGGATCGATTGTTGGAAGCTGAAGTGTGAAGGATGCTGAGAGTGGCAATCTGAGCTGAACAATGATTAGTGATAGGGGTTTTATAGCCATAATACAAAAGAGATTTATTTATAGGAAAGTCATTGTAGAGGCAGGCAAAACATCTAGCCAACGGCTTCTGCCACAGGGAGAGTCCAAGAGCATGTGCTCTGTGACTGAACACCTGGGAAGAAAGGCAAAAGGAAGTGACCTCAGATTAGCAATCTCACAGACAGACAGAGAAACCAAGAAGGGACCCAGAGTTAATCCTTAACTCTCTATTTACCACCTGCTGCCACCTCGCGGGTGGGAATACATGAGATGTTGAAGAAACAGTGCCATCGGATTTGGGTTTCCAACGCTGATAAGAGTCAGAATTCCCAGGTGGCACAACCAATACATCTGGAGAGCAGCAGACTAAAGAACGCTAGTATACGCACTTTAGGACTAAGAAGTATTTGGGGAAATTTAAAGCTAAAATGTTAAGTTCAGTCACCCACTGATCTTATCCATCTGTCCCAGATGGAAGGGCAGAACGCTGCACCACCTCTGTGAAAGCCTCTTAGAAATGGATTAGGTGTCAAGAAACCTAATGCACAATTCACACAAGAGATCTTAACTGGCATTTTAGAATCTTTGAAGACCGCATTTTCTATGCCTCTCTCAATTTCAAAAAAAGAAAAAGGAAGGAAGGAAGGAAGGAAGGAAGGAAGGAAGGAAGGAAGGAAGGAAGGAAGGAAGGAAGGAAGGAAGGAAGGAAGGAGTTCTAACAAATATCTTCAGTAGCATTTTAGAAATTCCTGTAAATCCAAAGACGTTGCTCAATCATAACCAAGGTATTTTAACCAACATGTGAATATCTTATTTTTGCTGTCACTCTATAGGAAAAATGAATTGAACTTTCAAAAACCAAGGAAGCCTGTCTCCTCTCTCCAACCCCTCCACCCCCACTTTCTTGAATATTTAAAACATGTACAGTCTGGTAGTACAGATCGCTTTCCATCTATTACAGTGGTCATCAATTTGCTTGATGGTGGTCTTCGTAAAATAAATATCAGCTTCTGCTATGCAAATCCTTTCAAAAGGTTAGCTTAGAAACAGCTAGCGGCATTATTCCTTTTTAACTTCTTAAAATACAGTATGTGATTAAATATTTTGAATGTGCTGGTTTTAAAAATGGCATTATCACCAAGTACTTGTTTCTCTTGCCTGGCAGAATTTATTTTAGACCACATATTTTGTTCAACAAGAACCCAAATGTGGTTGGTTTCTTTTTCCCATAAGCAATGGAAGAAATGCTGATTAAAACTGAACTACATGATCCGCAGAACCACATGCTCAAGCTATTGCTTTAGGCATCACAATGCCTTTTCTCTCTGGACAGAGGTTGGAGGTCCGTGTGATCAATGTATAGTTCTCAGTTCTTTTTCTACAGCCTCCAGTAGTCCCCCAGATTATGCTTCCAAAATCAATGGTCCAGTTGCCTCCACTTTTTGGTGGGACATAAAGAAATGGATGTTCCTAGGCTTCTAGTGGGCCTAGGGCACTATGAAAATAAAAATCACTTCCCCAATCCCAACTCAAAGTTTGCTCATTTCTGCCCTCAAGTGATCAGCTCTGGTAGCTAAGAATGATCTGTCCTCTCTCTTGAAACCTTCCTGCTCAGGAGGAAGAGGAAAAGGATATCCGGAAACAGAGAAGAGCATCTCAGCTTCATTGTCCACATCAGAATCAGCTGTTGCCCTTCCTGGCTCATAAAGATGATCCCATTGTTCTATTTTTCTGGAAGGTTTGGGCTAGGGTGACCATGAGTCAAAGCAAGCAGAACATAGATTCCTACATTACACAGGGGATTCCTGAAATGTGGTTCCAGATCTGCAATGGGATTGCAGATCTGTTGCTGTTCTACCATTTTAGGACACATTTCTGTTCAATTTGCCCACTGGGTTTGCTGAAGCGTCCTTGTTGATTGTCTATTCCTCATGAAGCCATGATGCTGAACTCATCATATTGACTTGCATCCCTACCTCCAAACCTCTGAGACTTTGACTTACCATAGTTGGCTTCCCATTATGTTTTAACGTATTACCCAGGTCCTGAGAATTGGATGCCTGGGATACTACAAACCTGCCAAAATGATGGAATAAAGAACATGATCTCAGATTACAGATGGGGGAGGAGGAGGAGGAGGAGGAGGATTGATGATGATTTTCTAGTTGGAGATAGAAATTAGCCAGCAATGGGGGGATTATAAATAATCCTCTCTCCAAGGTGCCAATTTTCTACCTGCAATGAGAGGGTGCTTTTTATTTTTAATATGGAGCATTTCAAAACTCTCACTGCCTTGAAACATACTGCACCCTTGCAATGTAGGAAAAGCTTTGTGCTTTTTACAGGCAAAAGTTGGAAATACTGGCTCAAACTTCTGATCACCACATTCCAGAAAAGAAACAAACCAAAAGATATAGTCCGCTTCCTGAAGATCGCAACCTGTGGGACACATTTAGCATTGGAATGCGATAAAGAACATTTTTTAAAGGACAGTGACCTCCAGGCCTCTTCCCACACTCGCATTTTTAAGTTTCAGTGTGACAAACCAGAGGGAAAAAATGAAGCAAATATAATCAGTGCCATTTGAAATTGCTGTCCTAGCTCTGCCCACTTGGGGATTTCAGTCCTGAGTACCCAACAAAGTGTCATATCTTCAGTCCAAAAGTATCACACACCTCTTTTATAGAAGATTGGAGGCAAAGACACCAATCTTGTGGCTACAGCATTCACCCCAGCAGGTTTTCTAATTGGTAGCCATTCTTGAGCACCATTTCTTGTCAAATCTATTATCATATTTTATCCGACGTGGGTTTTTTGGGGGTTTTTTGGTATCTTGGCAGGACTTTTTAAAGTGTGGATGACAAGCAGGGATTCCCACCAGTGATGTTTTTCTCTGCATGGAGATGGTAAAATAGAGGAAACTACATCTGTTGGATGTTGCCCATGACGTAAGTCAAGAGTGGTGGGCAGTCTTTTGGTAGCTCACGGTTGGATGTAATCTTTTGGGGGAAGTCGAGCTACTGTGCTTAGGACAATAATGCAGAGTGGCCCAAAGCTAGGTCACAGTGTAATCAGAATCAGATTTTTTTGCTCTTCCTAGTCTTCGGTAAGCCTCATTTAAGGCTCACGTTGCAGTTTGCATGCATTTTCCTCCTCAGAAGCCACGTTGCCACCAATTTCAGCATTTAGGATCGGACAGAACTCAGAAGTCTGTAAACAAATCAGTTTCA
Source organism: Python bivittatus (assembly GCF_059951505.1). Lineage (NCBI taxonomy): Eukaryota > Metazoa > Chordata > Lepidosauria > Squamata > Pythonidae > Python > Python bivittatus. The sequence continues at coordinate 7,599,064 of NW_028277085.1, read as the reverse complement.
ATGGCCTCATGTATTGATTATTATTTTTTATTTGGATCTTTCAGCCATTCATTAAAATAATAATGATAACAAAAACATTGTGGGTTGTTATTTTATTTGGGCAATTTATTTGCTGTGCTAACCCAAAAGAACTCCAGAGGGTATGTACATACTAAAAATAATAATAATAAAGCAAATTGTAGAGTCATCATCCTCATCACCACAATAATACTGAATCCAAGAATTCACACCAGCACTGCTGGTTCACATTAATCCATCACCAAAGTCCTCATAGCCCTGGAGACCTTTAAGAGGCCCTTCTACTGCAGCCTTCGGAGCAGATCAGCAGCACACTAATAGCTCCCCACTAGCTAAATGTTCTCTCCAAAAACTTTGGAACATTAGGGAATTATCCTGTTGTCCTTGAAAACCTTAAAATGCTTTGTTCTTTGGCATATGGCACCAAGCATTTTCATCTCCTTATCAGGGCATCCTTCGATTAACTTCCGTGATTGATTTTCTTCCTACTCTCCCCACCCCCTTCCTGGATAAAAGAGATCACCTTCTCTCTCCAGAATTTTTTCAGCAGGGTTGTTAATTATAATCATGGTCTGTTTACTTGCTAGGCATCTGGTATGTTCTCTGTAATCAAGACTGAAGGTGACCCTGGCATGCTTGGAAAAATATTTCAGCCTGGAGAATCAGGAATCTTGGCTACCCGGCATGCTTAATTTACCATTTGCAATACTGTTCATCATATGTGATGCATTATCCTTCTTTCTGTATGCTGTTTGGTTCAGAATCAGGGGCTGAGCCTGGGGGCTTGATCCATCAATCTGCCAGTCTTAGGAGTCAGTAGACAATCAGCCACCTCAACAGGGAGCCAGATGATGAAGGACCTGATTCTGGCAGAGCATCTACTTCCAAAACAAGTTGACAACTTCGAAGAGCAGATCAGAGCTCCTTGAGAAGCAAAGACACCCATGCTCATAACTGAGCCATCCCTTCATCTGGCCTATGTAAGGCAGCTAAAAGTGGCTGGCCCTTCATTGAGAACAACTCACTAACCTCAGATCTGGGTCCTTTATCAGTTTACTACAAACTACCTTATGGACTATGTTTACTTTTCTGAACCCATGATCTGTCTGACTCTGGACTGAATTCTTAGGCAAGACCTACTCTCCTGTATCTTTTCTGGGCTGTGTAAATGATATGTGGGAATGACCTTGGGAGACCAGGCCCAGAGACGCTGCCTAGGGAATGGTCAGATAAGAGACAGCATGGTCTGCAGCTGGAGAGTGGGTGGGCCAAGAGGCTCAGAAGAGACCCTCCCTAATTTCTCAGGGTGTAAAGGAGACAGGGGGAGAATTGTACTTTCAGACTTGCAAGATTCTTTTAATGTAGCTTTACAATAAAGTAGAATTAACTCATCTGGTTGTGTTTCCTGTCTGGTCCACCTGGTAAGGCTGTCAGCCTGCCTTGGGATTGGATTGCTTGCTACTTCCCAATAAACTTATTGTAAATCAAGTCAGTGTACATCTGCACAGTTCTGAAATAGGATAGTTCTCTTCTCTCCTATCCTACCCTATTTTATCCTATTCTTCCCTACCCTAGCCTACCCTACCACACCCTACCCTACCCTACCTTGGTCTGGTCTATTCTATTCTGCCCTGACCTGGTCTGCCCTACCCCACTGCACTCCACTCCACCCCACCCCATTCTATTCTATTCCCTATCCTACCCCCATAGGGGAGGGGAGAAAAGAAAATGTCAGCCTCCTGGCCTCCTCTGAAACTTCTGAGATTGCTTTGAAAATTGTCAGCCTTGCAAGGTAGTCCAGACAACTAGCACACCTGGAGTGCTAGCTCTACCTTTATTGTAAGGTTACATTAACAGAATCTTGCAAGTCTGAAAGGTAATCTCTCCCCCCTCACCTTTACAGTCCAAGAAGCTAGGCAGAGTCCCTTCTGAGACATTTACCACACTCCCATTCCTTCAGCGGACTCAGCTGCCTCCTATCTGACCATTGGCTAGTCTGCGGCTCTTCCTCCTGTCTCCCAAGGTCATTCCCATATACCATTACAAAAATTATCTTTCCCTAATCACCAAGATACGAACCAACTACATTCCCAATATAAAAGATGAGTAGATGCTTTGGTTAGTCAACACGGCCACAGTGTTGCACAGAACTGTTCTTCAAATAAACAGCTCAGTTTCTGATTTGGCTTACAAGTAAGATAGTGACTTGCTTGTTACCAAAACATAGATGCTAAGAGAGAATAGAGTGGAGAAGTTTGAAACAAGGTGACCTATGGGTGTTTGGGGTTTGCTGTTCATCTCATACATGTTGAAGGATTTTCCTTCTTCACTTTATAATTCATAGCTTAGTCCCCCAGCTATGGGTAATGTTATTTTAAGTTTTACATCTTGTGTGTACACCCACAATTAATATTTCACCAGCACCATACATAAAGAAAATTTTATTACTAAGTTCACAGAGAAGAAATTCAGTTACAAACTCCTAAAAAGAATTTGTCCTTCTTCACTCAAGCCAAAAGAATCCAAGTATTTTTTTCCTTAGTCACATCAGTTAACACTAAGACAGATCAAAGTCCCAGAAGTATTTCAATGTCACACCCATCAAAACATCCTACTTACTCTGTTATCTGTTCTCTTTGTCAGGATTTTCAAAAAGTATTCTGTCATCTCTTTGCATCTCATTTACATCTCACGCAATGTTGACAGTCCAGAAGCAATAATGAAGAAGCTGGGCAGAGTTTGCCAGTGATGTTATACAAGATATTACAGCAGATATCCAAATCCACCTGTCAGTATCGACAATTCTGGACAAAGAATGTCCCAAACTTGAAGATATGCATCTAATGGTACTAGTTAATTTAGGGTCAGAGAAAGTGATTCTGCCTATCATATTTTCAAAGCAATTTTCAAAATCATTAATAATAATATTCCCAGCAAAACCAATTAACTACAAAAGAGCAAATAGAAGCAACCTCAGAAGAGTTTCCTACTATGTAATGGGATTAAAAAATAAATCTTAGCCTGCTTCCAGAAATACATTAGAGGGCATCACGTGAGTCTTCCAAGAACAGGCGTTCCACCAGTGCCACCACAGAGAAGGTTCTGATCCTTTCAGAAAACAATATTGCCTTTATATAAGATCAGAGCTCCAATGTAGCATGACTAGAAGATCTAAGAGTCAGGAAAAGTCACGTGGGAAAAGGAAGCTATTGAAAAGATATATTTTCCCCCACTTTGCATTGTTGATGGACAACTCCTCCAGCTTCTTATGGCCCCTTTCCCTTAAACTGGATTCAAACTTGATAGCCATTCAAATAGAGGGTTATCCTATGTACCTTAGGGCACATATCCACTCCAGCCTGAATAAGAGAAAGAGATTATATTTCCCTTCTTTGGATTTATCTTTGTCCACAATTCCAAACAATCACATTTCTTTCTGCTCTCAGTCTCCTTTTCTGAGACACCCAAAACATCATTTCTCCACATTTCTTCATAAACTTGGTAAAATGCCAATTCTCTTTCCCTTTAATTATCTTCTTTTAGCTTTGGGATGTTAAATCCTAATGTTTGGGGGCATTCAAACAGCCCCCAAAGTATGTTTCATCCGTTATTCCAGCAAATGTAGCAAAACATTCTATTTAGCCAGAACTCACTTTATTGGAAGACACAGAAAATGATGTGGCCAGGCACTCATGCATTACTGAAAAGATTTAAAAGAGTTTATCATTTTAACTAAACCCTGTTAAGTAGGCAGCAAGGTCCATTAATACTGTTAATGAACTCTCATTTCAACATAAACAAGAAGCTATTCCCTCCATTTTGGATAATGATTAGCTTGGGGTTAGGCAATCAAGATTTGTGATGGCGGAAATCACATCCTCTTGCGAGGCAGACCTAATACTTTTTTCCCAGATGTTACTAAAGACAGGAATATATGACTTTCAACCAAACAAGAACAGGTCCAGTGGGTTCTTCAGTGGGTCCTAATGGCTAGGATATTTATAAAATGGCTACTGATTGTTAGAGGCTATTAGATAGTGTTAGCCATGCTCATCAACCAGCTGGAAATTGAAATTCACATCCTACATTTTGCATACAGGAAAGCAGCAGCAAATAATGCCTTCTTTGACTATGATTTCCTATATAAAGTACAGTTGGCTGAGTCTGCACAACATAAGCCATAATTTATGGTTTACAAACCAAAATGACTGAGTATGGTTGAGCAGAATATGTGAACCCGCTCACAGACACTAGGTTCACACATTATATTTGTTTTCATCTTGGATCCTTGAATAAATCACACATAGCTCATGACTTACAAATCAGAATGACTAGATGTTCAGTTCTTCTAGGTCTATTTTAGCTGAGCAGCAGTACCTCAGAGGTCTATAAGATGGTAGCAAACAGAAGTGGCTCCACTTCTGTATTGTTGCTGCTCTTATGTGGTAGCCCACGTTTTTCAGTAACTCAGATTAACCTACACCATAAGTTATTATAAATAAGGTTTACTGAATTGTATTGGATTAACTACTAGCATGTTTTATGAACTCCCAGCTGTCTGGTTTCACATAATATACTAAGCTAAACTAAATGATGAGAGGCCATAGTATGAAGTTAAACCAGCAAAAGAACCAACATGCAGAGAGTTCAAAATGATCTTCAAAGATGCCCAGAGTTTTGCCCCTTGCTTTTAGAGGAACTCTCTTAAAGAGATAGAAGTCTTTCAGTTACTTTTTCCCTTACCATTTGGGGGTAGGAATTGTCATAAAACCCTTTTTAATGTCCTAGATCATTGTTATTTTAAACCTTGTTCTCTCTATCTCCATAATTACAGTACCGTAAGATGCATCTTTGCATTTCATCTCCATCCCGTTGGTCCTTTGTTAGAAATTTCACTCATCTTGTCTGCTAATCTCAGAAGCACAGCCTTTTGTTTTCCTTTTTTTTTTCTCCCTTTCTCTTAACTTCCAGTCTTTCCAACTTTTTTAACCCATAGCCCAAAATGTGAAAAATAAAATAAACAGAACTAGATAAAGAAATCCTCCAATGTACAATGCAGCCACCAGCCACTCTTCTCAAATTATAGGAGAGAAGGTTGAATGGGGAATAAATACAGTCTACGGGTTCATTCCCCAGTTCCTTCCAATTTAACCAAAGTATATACCCAAACACATATACCCCTTTATTGCCTTCTAAAGACAGTAATGAAAAGGACTGCCATAAAAAAGGGGGGGGGCTGTTCCCACCCTTCATACAAACTTTAAAAAAAAATTAAAAAGTATTGGCCATACTTTTCAGCAAAAACACCATAGTGGGATAGAGTAGATACCAGTAGAACATCTGAAAGTTCATTCAGACTCAGAACGTAGAGACTTCTGGGATAATATGGCTGCCATGCATTGGGGGCCTTCTCCAGTCACAAGTTGACTGCCATAATGGATATGATGAATCACAAAATACTTCTTTTGTTAAAGTGAGTGTAGTAAGAGTGCTCTCCAATCGTGCAATGGTATGTGGGGAAAACCTTGGGAGACAGGGGAAAGAGGTGCTGCCTAGGGAACGATCAGATAAGAGAGGGGAGAGCCCACAGCTGCATAACAGGGACAGGAAGAAGCTGAGAAAGGATCCTCCTTAACTTATCAGGCTATAAAAGGAAATAGCGGGAGATTTGTACTTTCAGACTTGCAAGATTCTGTTAATGTAGCCTTATAATAAAGTAGAATTAGCTCATCTTGTCATGTTTCCTGTCTGGTCTACCTAGGAAGGCTGACAAATAGCCACAGGTGTCCATTTCTACGATGATACCAAAATGTGTGTCATTGCATCACGACCATATCTCCACCCATTTTTATTTCATAATAATGCATGCAACTAGTAAGGGGCAGAGTTTGTATCATGATATCACAACGTACGTTTTATCACTTACCCACCTGAGGATACCTATGTCGGTGGCCTACCTGGATGCTGTCTACCCCCTGGGCTTATCTTAGTCTTTTCTTTTTTCTCAGTCAATGGATCTTCTTCCAAAGAATAGGCTACATTCCCCCCATTGGTTTTATTTTGTGGCTTTTGTATTTGAATCTGGCAACCTGATCTCTGATTGGTCCATGTCATGGGAGTCCAAGAAAGCTGGTTCCTGACTGGTTCCTCATCTAGACCTCCATTAGGTCCATTCAGCTTGCCAGTTTGCCTCTGAAGATGCCACCTATGAAAGCCTATACCACTATACCTCAAAATAAACCCCAACTAAAAGGGGACCTTACCCAAAGGGGACCTTACCTTACCCACCTAATAAAGTCTGTTTTAGATTAATTCTGCAGTTACTATGTAACAGAGTGGTGGGAAACCAGCGTTCATCCATGCAATCAAAGAGGATTTTATGGGTGTTGGGGGAAAGTGATTTGAAATATGTAGATGGCCAAAATTGGAGAGACCCAAACAGAGGAAGGTTGACCAGGGAATGGGAGAAATAGATAAATAAATACAATAAAAAGCCATTCAGACTTTGGAGCACTTCATATTAACAAGTTTTGCAGAGCAAAGCATCTCCCAAAGTGAAATGGTGACTTAAAAGCACTCATTTAAATTTCTCTTTAAGCAGAGTGAAGCCTGAAAAATTCAATGGGTCTTACTCTCCAAGATCTCTGACTAGTCCCATAACTCCTAACTCAACTATTCGTTCACCAAATAAACCCCAAAGCTCCAAATGCAGTCATTCACTCTAACATAGCACTGGTGTCACAAAAAGAAAAGAGGGCATTATTGCATTGACCATTTCCTAAGGATAAATACTGAACAATTCTCAAATGGCAGGGGAATGGGGACTACTCAACCAGCTGGCCCTTTCCATAAACATTGAGATTTACTTTTCAAATTCCTGTAAATATTTTAAACTGGAGATCTGTGTGTACTTTTTCCCATGCATATTCATTTATACAGAGCAAGGGAAATGCCAAGTTGCAATCTCTGCAAATATTTAATTTTATGGAATGCATGGTAAATAATTTACTAGAACAAGGATCCATATTTAGTAAGCAGGATAGAGGAGAGGAAATGGACCATTGGAGAAATGTTCAGTCACAGATTTGAACAGGGAGGTGTGAGATTGTCCCATTTGCAAGAAATATGCAAATTAATCCCTGGTTGCTTCTCTTGCTGCTTTAACATCCTTTCCCATCCTTGCATTAGCAATAGTGTACTACAGTATGTCTTTGAAGCTCTATCAGCATGGCAGAAGCTCTTAACTTACAATGTGATTATTCTGTACAGAAGACTAGATGTTATTATTTAACAAGAGAGATTTGCATCATAAGACTAGGCAGAAAGTGAGCATTCCAGTCAGCCAGACTGCTCTTCTTCTGAAGTTCTCCATTCCGTTCTCCTTCATCCATCATTCCTCACCAGTCTTTTGATCAAGCATCTGTGGTGAGCTGCTTCGGAGATTCCACCCCATGATTCCCCCCCAAGGAACATACATACATACATACATACATACATACATACATACACATGCTCATACATCAGTTTTTAAGCTAGTCTTTCTTGGGCTCTCTACCTCCTAATAGTTGGACTACTATTTCATCATCCCCAGCCAGCCCAGAAAGTGTTGGGAGCTACAATGTGACATATCTGAACAGGGCATGACTTTGGAGACTTTCTTGGTAACCATTGCTTCCAAATACAAGATCAATAATTTTTGGAAGCAATCTTTGCTTCTCCAAGCAAATGTTGTACAGATAGCTTAAGAAAAAAATAAAATGGATTCTGCTACATTTTAAAAAGGCAGCTGTATAAAATATTATGAGTTTCATATCATTTTGTATTTAAATATTATGGTAGTCCTTCAGGGAAAAAGAATAAACACTGATCTGCAGTGGAAACATGAACCGAGTCACATCTACAGTCCCAGTCTGGAAGTGCAAAGTCTAGCATAAAGGGGGCACCAGAAGTCCATTGTTGTAGTAGCTCTGGGTGTTCAGCTGCTATGAGTGCTGTCCATCTGTCTGTCTCTCTGTCCGTCTGTCCGTCTCTCTGTCTGTCCGTCTGTCCATCTATCTGTCTGTCCGGCCATTCGTCTGTCCGTCTGTCCATCCATCCGGCTGTCTGCCCGTCGGTCCATCTGTCTGCCTTTCCGCCTTTCCGTCCGTCTGTTTGTCTGCCTGTCCATCCGTTTGTCCATTTGTCCCTCCACCTGTCCACGTGTCCATCCATCCCTCCGTCTATCTGTCTTTCCATCTGTCCACCTGTCACTAGACAGTGATTGCCTAAAAGAGCAGTCAGACAGACGGATGCTTCTTCCATCATTTTCTCTCCTCAAGTAGCCCCCAAGTGTTCTTTGGCTATGAAGTTTCAGAGTATTGGGAATGGTTCCACAGATTGAGCTATATGAAATGGAATTCCCAGCTTTCAAAGAAAAACAATTATTTGTTTTGGTGTCTGTCAACAAAGAATCAAACAAAGCTTCAGAGCATTTTTTTTCATTCCAGTAGGGAGATCTACTTTATCTCAGAATAAAACAAACAAAGAAACAAAGCAAAGAAATGTATTGTCGAAGGCTTTCACGGCCGGCATACGATGGCTGGTGTGGGTCTTCCGGGCTGTGTGGCCATGTTCTGGAAGTTTTGTTTCCTAACGTTTCACCAGCATCTGTGACCAGCATCTTCAGAAGCCAGGAGCACAGACAGGAGCAGTTCTCTCTGTGCCCAGGATGATATGACCCTGTTGTGGATATTTATAGAGCTATAAATTATTATTATAAATTAAAGCTCTATAAATACCCACAAAAGGGTCACCTCATCCTGGGCACAGAGAGAACTGCTCCTGTCTGTGCTCCTGCCCTCTGAAGATCCCAGTCACAGATGCTGGCAAAACGTTAGGAAACAAAACTTCCAGAACACGGCCACACAGCCCGGAAGACCCACACCAGCCAAAGCAAAGAAACTTAACTTAGTAAAAATAGATCCTATTCACTTCTTTAGACAAACGGTGTGAAGTTTGGAGGAGGACAGACATGGTTCCTAGCCCCACCGCTACATCATCTGGGCCACACGTTGCACTCAGCCATGGTTTCATGAGTTCACACAATATGCTGAGCCAAAAATGATGCTTTGCAAACCAAATGGCTGGTACATCATAAAGCACTCACTTCAATACAACAAAACAAATTATGGCTTAATGTGGTGTGTGAATGGGGACATTTTCATTTAAAGACCATGTCACTCAGTTGAATTCAGACTTTTGATATTTCAGTGGTACCCACTGTGCTATATAAGCACCGACCTAAACAGGCCTCCAGATGAAAAATTAGGGTGGGGGGAGAGAGAAACTGCCACTGGAGCTAGGACTGACCTATCTCCCCCCCAAAAAATAAAAATCAAAGTTAAAGTTTTCCATAAAGTTTGCAATGGTCTATTAATATCCACCAAGTTACTACGCCAATTAGCACACTTGCATTACAAAGTATGGCCGTTCACGTATCTGGGAGTTATATCGGGAACCAGCGTTTCTCAGGACAGAGATGTCAGTTCTCTCAACAGCCAACATTTACAGTACGTAGTTCCAAAGCTGGAAAGCTCAAGGCAAAAAATGTGTTAAATTGCAGGAAAGTCAGGGAAAAGAAGCCCTGAAATTAAAGTTCAGGAAAAAGGAACTGCACCTTCATGTTGATAGAGAGCAATCAACCATTTTAATAGCTGTGGCCTAGTAAGCAATAAAGATTCTTATCTAGACACGCTATGTTGAGTGTCTGGGAACCTTCTGCCAAATTTTAACAGAGGACTATCAAATGTATAACTTGGATTAATTTAGAATGTTTACTATCATCCAAATGTTGCAGTCCAGTCCCCTCTCGAAAAAGCACTTTAGGGGAAAATTGCACATAAAAGTAAGAACATTATGGAAAATAGCAAATAAGCAGTCCCATCCAGAGAAAGCTTTTGTACAATGTAGACAGGTGCGTATTTTAGGGAAATGCATATAAGGATTCATTTTAAACTTCTGCCTCCTTGGAAACGGCTCTAACTCTTTGTGCAGATTTTGAAGGGGAAAATGCTAACACAGATGTGGAAATAGGATGAAACAAATTAGGGCTAGCCTAAAATATGAACACTATGGAAAGTGAAAGAGACAGACGGGTGGGCGTCTACATCAAGTAAGTGAACGCAACCCACAGCAGACAGAGAAGCTTTCAAGAAAATGCAAAGGAGATTTTAAAAAGGTGTAATCCAAGCATAAAGTTAGTTATGAGGCTCTTTCTGCGTTCAGGTTGGAACCACAGGACACTGACTGAAAGGTCTGGAATTTTTCTAGCATTCTTGGAAAATGCACATCATCTTTGCCACCCTGAGTTCCTTATGTACTTAACTGGTAAAAGCTGACTGTCCATCATAAGCAGGAAACCTAGGGACTCCAATACAAATGGAAAATTACATTCTCCATCTTGCCCCCTGCCTAGAGGAAAAGAAATCGAATAGCCTTAACAGTTGGAAGCCAAAATTTGTCTTCTGAATCAAATGGCAGATGTCATTTCCCAGGCTGAATGCTCCACGTTTTTACTTCTTTCTCCCTACAGTTATGTATGATATTTAGGTTTCCAGATAGTTTTTAGATGTATGTAATTCTTGAAATGAGGTTATATTCTGTCCAATAAATTTTTATCACTATATTTCCCTGATTCTACCACTATTGGCTCTTACCTAAATGGTACACCACATTTTTCCCCCAGAGATGTTTTAAGGCTTGCTCCTAAAATAACCAGCTTTGGCATTTCAAACAACAGAAATCATTGGTATGATGGATGGTCAAGCAGTTAGTTTGAACATTTGCAAGTAAAGGATATAAACACAATAGATATATAATATTCAGTTCTAAGGGTGGGGAAAAAGTGACATCTGGTATCTACAGGGAGAGCTGGGTTGTGGGCTAGAAGTGATATATGAGCCAGGAATCATTGGAATAGCCAATAATCAGGATTGAAAGACTAGATATCAAGGCTGAGAAATAAATCAGTAAAGCTCAATCCAGAATGTAGGAATAATCAGAGATATAGAAATACACCACTTTGACCCATATAGGCCCTACTATTCTAGTAAGACTGAACTGAACAGGAAGTTGGTTTATACTCCTTCTCCTCCAGGAGAATCAGTGGCCTTCCTGAATGAGGGTCAGTCCAGAATTTGAGGATATTCTTTTGAAAAGCTACCACATGCAGTTCTGTAGTTCACCGCTATGCCCAGAGCTGCTGCAGCTGAAGAACCAGCAATCAAAGTGGTATTTGAAGCCAAGCTAGATAGCTTACTTAGCTGATCTCAAAAATCTAAGCAACTTGGTTGATGGGAGGCTATCAAGAACTAGCAGAGCTGTAAGACTAGACTGGGAAACTGAAAAAAAAAATTCCAGAAAAAGGCAATAGCAAATCACTTCCATAGTGTTGCCAATAACACTACATGGATGTGTCCCTGAAGTCACTAGTAGTCAACTCTGAAGGAAACGTTAAATTTAAATCATAGTCCTAGATCTAAGAGCAACATTGTCCAAGATCCTGAATCTGCTCCTGTCCAAATCGATGGATTCTTTTTTTTTCACACAACTCCCAAGAATCAGATGGAAGTCTTTGAAAAGTCATTACTCCTAGAAATATTTACAGAAGGGTATATGTGCATAAATATAAATATGAAATTGGGCTGAGGACATTTTTTCCTGCTAAACATGGAGAGCTTGTATATCTTTAATTGGCATGCTTTATAACGAGACCACCAAGGCATTCAAGGACTGTTAGCTAATTGGGGAAGTTTAAAAAAATGTCCCAGAAGAAGCCAACACCAAGCCACTTCTGTGATGCTTCCAGGTAAATTCCATTAACAGGTTAATGAAGTCCACCAGAGTTAAGCTTGACTTGAAGAAGCCTTTAGATATTTTTAGAAGAAGGAAAGAGGAAAGTATCTGGAGTGGCAAGCAAATATGATGCCCTAGTTACAATATAGACCAGAAAGATCCCAAAGGGGTGGGTGGTAATGAATCAATGAAATTCTTCCTCCCGCATTTTGTAACTGGTTTCATACAACAAACCTGGCCATAATGTGGTTGGCTTCTTTATGTCTTCATGGATCAGTGTGTTGCATGATTGGTAAAGCATGAAGAAGGGGGACTTCCACATTAAGCATGGAGTCAGTAGCAACACAGTTTTTGTGAGCTCCCAAGTTTTTAAATTTTATTTTTTCTCTCTCTTTTGGACAATATCTTTTAGCATTACATATTGGTCCTGACATTCAACTAGGAGCAGAGCAGCGTCAATGGGTTCTGCATTCCTCTTTGTAAATTACTCATGTTATTTTACGTTGTCCCAATTTGTTGGGACTGCTTCAAGCTCCCTTGGCTTCTCGTCCTTTTGAACTTCAGATCAAAGCATGAAGCATCGTTTATCGGAAGGGCAGGTTTGTCAGAACCTGCATCGATCGAATGTCAATTTTAAAAGCTATAGCAGTCAATGGGTGTTTGCTTGATTTGATTCTGCCATTTGTGACGGGGGGGGGGAATGGTAGTTAATAGTTGTGCTTGGGGTATTGCTTTGAGACGGAGAGGCGCTTACATTGATATGGGAATTTACAGCAAGACTTGAATGCAGACAAAACCGGTGGTAGCCTGAAGGCCAGGAAGGACTGTGTTATCAAGGGGAGGAATGTACAAGGCCACCATCCTGTGAGAAAGAAATTTGGTGCCAATATAGCAAGGGGGGGAATAAGTAGAGGGAAATTTACACAGGCTTTAGTTTTAGCAATGCTTTGTTTCAAGCTGCATGTACCAACCAATAAAGGAGCATTTATCTGAACCAGGCCTGGTTTCACGAGAATTCTTCTAAATTGGGGTTTGGACTTTGTGGACTTGACAGTTTAGTCACACAAAACATGGCCAAGCAAGCTGTAATTGTCTGTGTTCTGTGAATGCCACTTTTATTAAGACGGACAGATGCCAAATGTATAGCTGCAATACTAAAACAGGTTGGTGGGTTTTTTGCATCCTCCTGAATCTCTTTCTTTGCTAAAAATTCAACCTGATCAAGATTTCTAAAGAACTCAAAATCCTGTGGCATATTTTGGCAGCTCCTAATGAAAAGCTTGGTCCGCCTGTGGATGTTACAATGGTTTAATAGTGATGTGGGAGTTTCATGAAAAACCTCATGAAAAGTTAAAAGTGAAGGTTATAATGAGGGATATGTTTTCTCTGGCATCATGCCAATATAAAATCTGCATTGACCATTCTGTTCAGGAACATTATGAAGGTCTCTTAGCTCATGACACTCTTCCAAGTTAACAATGATTGGTCTTTAAGATGAATATGGCATGAGCAACTTCGAGGAAGATGATTTAAGCCTGCCTAGGCTGATAAAAAAAAAATCCTGGACTGCCAATGATAGTTCTTCAATAAATTATTTTATAGGAACTATGTCATTTTTTTAAAAAAGTATTATGAAAATGTCACGTATTAGACAATCTTGAGTTAATCAGGTAATCTGAAAAGTGAACTTCTTCACATTATAGAAAGTCCAGAGGACAGAGGTTGTCAATTCAGCCGCAAATGGGTTTTATCTTCTCTTCAAAGAGGAGGCATCAATCAATGCTTTCACAATACCTTACTCTAATGTGAAGCTGGCCAGTGTGCGCGTGCTGTCATTTTTTCAGCCAATATTCCAGAAATTGGTTTCAGATAAAATGCTTGAGTTTAAGCTTCTAGTGATCTGCAGAGGGAAAACTAGCTCCCTCAGCAACCCAGCTCTCTTTTCCACATGCTAGTTCCCTGAATGTGTGGAGAATTTCATTAATACATATACTATTAAAACATGCAATTCTCCAAGGGGATCCTCATGATCTCGTCCTGTCCTTCTACAATGATATGCCAAAGTAGCCTTTCCCTTCCTCTGGTAGGCTTAACATACCTATGAAATATTTTTGCTTAAAGCCCTAAAAATCCCACACCCACCTACCCCAAAGGAAAAAACAGACTAAAAATCCTTGGTTCCTTTGGCAAGCTGTTGCCATCTCCCTCTCCTGACTTGGGAGGGCAAAATAATACCCATCCACAATCAAACCACACCAATGAACCAGTTGCTTGCATTGAGTGACTGGAAGAAGAACTCTGCAGAATTTTGGATAAAGATCCCAGACTTATTACTCTGGATTGAATCTGGAATCCCTGCACCCAAAAGACATGTCTTTCCACCACATGGCCATGCTGGAGAGGAAACGCTTCCATTCACTGGGCATTTCTTTTCATGATTCCTCAAATAAGCACTTGCACTCCAAATGCCCTGCTTTTACACCACACAGAATAAGCCGCCAGGCTGAATACTGACCATGCAAATCTCCCCACTAGTTCTGTCCCTGATTCAGTGAATGCATGTTATGTGAACAATCCTTCTGCAATTAACACTGGACAAGAGTTTATAAAACCCAGATTTGTACTATGAATACTATGCCCACAACTGCCGCAGTTGGTGCAGTAACACTGCAGAACTACAAATCCTGTTTTTTCCGTGCTAAAGTTGAACGTCTCACTAGGCTATTGGCTGGGGGAAAAAAATCCTTAAACCGCCTTAAATCTTCTGGAAGTAGAATAAATAAATCTGTCTTTTGCCTAAGTTTCTTGCACCATGCATATACAAATAAGAACTCTATGTTATTAAAAATCTTTAGTACCTTCAAAATGTTGGGGAAAGAGAGAGGGGAAACCAGATTTATACTTTGACTTGACTGGGTGGGGAGGAGTCAGTCTTCAAATGAAGTTCGTTTGAACAGTTCCCAATTAAATTACTCCTGTCGTGCATGCAAATGCAGACAGATCTGAGCCCCTGCAAAAGGTTGCCCTTTCTCTGATGTTGCAATTCTCTCTCATGTGGACTAAGGCTGTGGCACTCTATGAATATGCACGCACACACCCCTTTGAAGCACTTCAGTCACCGCACATTAATGCACGTTCACTGTATATTTTAAAGTCAAACAAATAATACCTGTCATGGACATGAATATCTTCTATATTTCATTTTAAATGAAATGTCAGGATGATGGAAAATATTTCCGAGGACATTTTGCAGAGGGCAGAAAGCCGCATTCTGTACCTCCACCAGGGTGAGCAACTTCATTCGAAGGGTACTGTGCTCCTTAGACCAGGGTGGTTTAAAGACCACTCTCTTACTTACAGTACGTTACTCCCAGAGCCCTGAAATCTGAGATCGGTGGGTGAATGAGTTGTAACATTTGCTTGGTAGAACTTCTTCCGATACATTCTTGTTTGCAACTCCCTTGGGCCACTGTGCTCAGCATATCAACATGAAATGGAATGGTATATCCTGGAAAACTAGCATCTTGCAGGGGGAAAAAAAGGCCTCCTGGGTTTCTTTTTTACCAGATTTCATTTCATGTGATGGAAGAGAACCTGGCTTTCCACATATCTTCCAAGGTGAAGACATGTGTGCAATTCTGGAAGTTATCCATAAACTTATTTAGCAGCCAGGTAGCTAAAGGATCTATCAAAACATCTTTGCTTCTTATTGGACAATCATCTATAGAACAGTTTATCGTCTCCCTGGCTTCCCAAGCATTGCTTCAATTGCAAGACAAAACATTATTTTTTCCCTCTGTTCTACGAAGGACAGTCCTTGATCTGTAGGCATCCTTTATTTGATAGGCTGTCCAGCTGAAGTCTGCTTCAGGAGCTGGAGGAAGAAGAATGGGCTGTACCATTTCAGAATGTAGGTAGACAGTCACATTTCTGATGACCTCTTTTAATAGAAAGCTCCCTGAAAAAATGAGACAGAGAGGAAGTGGGAGGACTAGTTTAGGTGAACGTGGATGGGTTATGTGTTGTGTATGAGAGAGAGAGAGAGAGAGAGAGAGAGAGAGAGAGAAAGAAAGGAAGGAAGGAAGGAAGGAAAGAAAGAGAGAGAGAGAGAGAGAGAGAGAGAGAGAGAGAGAGAGAACACATTTCTTAAGATGGTATTCCCCAATTTATAATCTGGACTGATGCAGTACAATTTATAATTTGATCTATGTATATATAAATCAGGAATGGGGACTACAGAGTCACTGTGTAGTAGGGTTACTTTTTTATTTTTTATTTCCATTTTACTCTTGAATCAGGAGCTTAGATAAATGCAGTGTGGCTTGATGGACATAAAAGCCCATAGAAATTAAAATTCTGTTCACCTGCATGATGGAAAGGTCCAGGAATTCCCAACATGGACATGACAATGAAAAGCTTCTGAACTGGGCTCACTCATTTTGCTTGGTGTCCATGTGATTTCCTCTGCTTTAGCTTAGTGCATTTCATTGAACCCGGCCAACTGTGGTTTCTAAACCAATTGCTTAGCATATATTTAGTAAACCATCATCCAAACAAAGGTTAGTTCCTGTGTGAAGCTAACCATAGATTCAGAGTTGTTGGAAATAGCTTAGGAACGGCGTCTTCGAGAGAGGGAGCACTGAATTGCATCATGGATGTCTCCTCAAGTTTGCAATATCTCCATCCTCACAATGGAGGGTGCAAGAATGGTACGATGCTAAGATCTACAGCTTCTTATGGTCCATCTAGGACCAATGAATCTTACCATGAGTAGGTACACAGAAGCAAGCTGTCTTTCTTTCTGCTCTCTCTTATTTATTATCTGCATCTGGACTAGCCTCCTGGCGGAATAATGAGCCAATTTTATACTTCAGTGATATATTTATTTTTCCTTGTTTTTGCATTGCTTTGCTTTGTTGGATCAAATCTCTCCTCCCTGTATCTCAACCTAACAAGGGCTTGTCTCTGAGCCTCAGCACATCCCGTTAGTGATAACTTTAAGCGAGGCAACTTTTTTGATTTATGGGCAAGAGCATTTTCCCATTCAATATTGGATTAACAACACCCCACAGGTATCTGCCTTCTTTTGTCGACTGCCGTCAATAAATCTTTTATGCAACTAATTCCAATTTTCATCAGATGGATCGAGAGTTTCTAGAAGGAGAGTAAGTCATTAAGGCTGGTGACGGAATTTTATCAGCAGCCGATGAGCAAAAAGAAGTTTTATTTAAGAGGAAAAATATTGGCACTGTTTCTGTCAATTTCTCCCAACATTAATATTTCAGACTTCTTGTGCGCTGCCTGTGAGATGAAAAAAATGGATCTGACTAAAAAAGCAGATAAGATACTGCATTGATTTCGCCGCCCCCCCCCCCCCCGCCAAGATAGAGACAGATTCTCTAACGTCCACATTAGCTGTGCTGCGATCACAGGGAGATAAATTATTAATAGGAATGTATGAACATCATTTTGTTGTGATTAGATTTCACTTAAATATTTTTTTTGTCAACTTGCATAGGAAAGGGAGCCCCTGGCATGTAAGATAAGGAATGCATTCAAATGATTTTTTTCCCCCTTCCTTTCATTTTTAGTTTATTTTGTCATATTTGAAAACTGAGCATATCTGAGAATCTTATCGTTCGCGTAGCATCAAATTACTGGAAGCTACATTAAAAATGTGTGTGGTTATTTTGGGTTGTTGTCTGAGGGTTGGGGGGGGTTAAGAAAAATTCAAAACTATAAATAATTAAACAGAGGAGCATCTATTATTCATGAGCTAAAATGACAGTTTTAATTTAGTTCTTTGTTCATCTCGGAACAAGATATTGAGAGTGAAGGTGATGTGGGGGCGGGATTGAAACTACAGAAAAAGGGTAGAGCTGACAGGGGGCCTTGCTTGCATTTTCCAGAGGAACCAACCATCCAATGGTGATGAATTGTGGGAATTTCAGATTTAAAAAGGGGCTTCACACAACACACAGCTGAATTATGGAATTCACTTCCTCAGGTGATGATTGAATGAATGAGGTACAGTATGTCTAGCATCCTTCATATACATGAAGGGATATCACAGAGAAGAAGGCTAAATCCTATTCTTGATCATCCCAAGATATAGGAGTAGAAAATGAATACAAAGTAAACTTAAGGAAAGAGAAGAGAATAGGAAGAGAGAATCAAAAGTGCAAGAAGAAAGAGAAAAAAGAAGAAAGAGAAAAGTGAGAATATAATAAAGAAAGAGAAAAAAATCTATAGACTTCCAATCTTCATCACAACAAGAATAAACAAATGTAGTGGCTCTCCACCCTTATAAGATTACAAGCAAGTATCTCTTCATCCTGTATCCCATCTCTTATCTATAGACAAATCCATAAAGCATCAACTTTTCAGGCCAGACATCAGCAAAAAGTCCATAAAGGGTTGCCAGCTGTGTAACAACATATGTTTTTTTTAATCATGATCAAATAAACCAACTTTATATTCCTTCCTTTTAGTTCTAACAGTCTTAATGTTTAGTTCATTCAAACATTGTCATAGGATTTGATTTCTCTCCAATTCTTCGTTGTCCCATTGCACAAATTTCTTCAAGGCTTTAATAAGACTCTTTTGTAAATACAATAAGAAAAAATCATCCAGGTCACTCTCTTGGTTTGTCATTTGTTGATTTTGATTTTTAAAACATCAGCCGGTTTCTTTTGTGTATCCAATACAGCATCCTTTCCCAAGTTGTTCTCTTGGTCTTTCATTTGTAAATCCACTTTTGGTACCACCTGTATCTTGTCAAACAAAATTGGTTCCACATCTATCATTTCTTCAATAATACCTTTTGGACATAGTCTATCTATAGAGGCAGACATCTTTACTGACATTGATGACATTGTGGCTACTAATTTCTGGCTCCATTCTTCAAAAGTTTCCTTTAATATTTTCAATGTTGTAGCATTTTACATCATTTTGTAAGTCTCAGTAAATAAAAGCAGGTTTGTATTTTTTTCCCCCCCTCTGCTTAGGGACTTTAGTTCCCTCTAGTGTCCAGTTTCTAAAATCATAAAATTACTTATCTTTATTATGTCTTGCAGTAACCAAAACAAATCTATTTCCCAAGAGAAGCTGTTTATTCTTTATAATTAATTCCAAAATCTTATAGTAAAAGTCAATATTCCAAATTTATCTGGACCCTTAATCCATTTATAACTTTCTTAGATCAAAATCTTATTTAGGTTTTTGCTGTTCATTTCAAATTCTTTAAGTTCTGAAGCTTATGATTAATTTTTCTTTTGTTCAGAGTTGAAGATACACTCACCCGATGTTTTTCAAATCTGTCCTTCCAAAGGTCTCTAATAGCTTTAAGACAGTTAGCAGGCAATTTCTGAAAGGGATTAAAAAGTGAGGTTTGAGTGTCCTTTAAAAGGCTTCGCCATAGTTGCAAGCAAGATGGCTGATCCCTTTGTCCCCCAGCACTGTCCTAGGTTCTCCTCGTGAGGCGTAGCCATCCGGAGTGCATGTGGGCAATCTCCTGTCCTCTCCTTGTCCAGAGAGATTCCAAGGAACCTGTCTACTGAGAGGTTCCTTGGTCTTTGCTGTGGTCATCAGCTCCACTTTCACAGAGCCATCTTCAGTTCACCATACCTTCCCTGGAAGCTTCAGGATTAGACAAATTCTTGAGGATAAAGCTATAATTAGCTACTATCCAGGACAGAAAAATGTTACCCATGTTGTCTTAGAATTCTGGAATTTGGAGATCCAAATATCTGGAGAGCATCAGGTTAGGAAAGAGAGATTTCCAGAACTAGGAGGGGAAAAAAAGATGTGGAGAATTGACATAACATCTCTTTGCAATGGAACATCTGATTTAAGTGGATAGCGAGAAAAAAGCTAACGTTGTAAGTGAAGCATCTAGAGAGTGCCAAAAAGCAAAGGTAGGAAATAGCTGAGGTGCAAGCCCTATGTATGGAGAGAAAGAAATATGAAATGACAACCACAAAAAAAATGTTTCATAGAAATTCAGACCTAAGTTGAGACCAAAAGACCCAAGAGATCTGGTCAGCGCTTCACTTTCTTTGGAGAAACAGGTCACATCCTGTATCAGTTCTTTTGACATGCATCAGTGCTCATCTGTAGCATTCGGTGAAAAGTTTGACAGCCTGACAGTTGCATGGAAGATGGTGCCTTTGAGTCAAGAACCTGGTAGCCTTTAGTTCACTGGGGAAGTTGCTGCATTCAAGGAAATGCCTCCTCCTTTGTCAAGACAGCAAGCCATAAATCTGTGCATGGTGAATGCTGCCTGCTTTTGCCAGCCAGCAGAGTTTTGTCACAAATCTTTGTTGGGGAGGGCCGATGCTGATTAAAGGACAGGTGGGCACAATTTGTTGCCTTGTTCCTGCCATTACCCAAGGACAGGCAATGATTAAAGGAATGTTGATATCAATTTGAGGCTGAACTTTTAAAACTGGGGGATTGCATTTGTCAAAGCAGGTTGGGAATTATTTATTGCTTTAAAAAAAAGAAGATTAATTGACGAAAAAGAAGGCAAAGAGAGGATGGGCAGGTATTAAAAATGTCTGTCAAACTCTCACTGTGGCTTTGTAGCATTTCTAGCGAAATTGCTGTGTTAATCCACTGCAGCGAGGCTCTTGTGGCATGATAAAGACAAACAGATCTGTTGCACTCCAAGATTTCATGACTGTGCTTCCATTGTAACCCATGCGTATGACGAAGTAGACTATTGTCCATGACAGCAATATTTTGTTAAATAATATAGTTACTTTAAGATGTGACCCAACACCAAAAGAGGAAGAGAGAGGAAGAAGATGGGACCCTGAAATCTAATTCTGGATTGGGTAGATGTTCCAGAGCAGCTTTAGTCAAATGGAGGCCTCCAGATAAGTTGCATGTCAAATCTCATATTTCCTAATTCCAATATGGTGGCCATCAGGTTAGGAAACATTATTCTAAACCAAGAGCAAGCAACCTTAAGCCTCTAGATATTTTGGACTATCACTTCCACAAGATTCACTCAAGATGGCCAGCGATCATGGATCATAGGAGTTGCAGTCCAAAGATCTCTAAACTACCTATCTTTATTCTAGTATATACTCAGGAAATGAATTATTGCCATTTTGGATGCATGAAAGTAGAGAAAGAGATCCATCTTTATAGCAACTCAGTTATAATTGTGCAAATATTACAAGCTATGTTGATCAGAAAAAAAAGCAGAGTCTAATACACTTTATTCACGTGTGCGCATACACGTTTCTGAAAATAGTTGTGGGAGTAATAATTTCCCTTTGTGATCTTTTCCCTAGGCATGTAAATGTAGTATGGGAAGGAAGCTGCAGGTCATGTCAGAGGTGCATATCTGAAATATTCTATCTCAGTTCTCACTGGAAAAGAAATCAAAATATTGAGAGGACGTTGTCATTTTTTTACATGTTTCTTTCACCATGAAGTCATCTCTCCAATGGTCTGCAGCCTTCCTGACTTTCCCCATTTCAATCTAACAGTCTCCAGCCTCCCTGGCTTTCCACACTTTGATTCAATCCCAAAGGCAGTCATCAGGAGGTGACTTGGAGCTTTCTCAGATCGTGGGCAGCCAAGGAGGCTTCAGAAAGATGGAAAGATGTATCACAGGATGTCTTTCTTTACAGTGGTCTATAGCCTCCATGGCTTCCCATATGTCTACTAAGTCCTAAAGGAAGTCATCAGGAAGGACCATCTCCCAGGAGACTTTTTCAGATTGTGGAAAGTGATGGCAGAGCAACCAATAGCAGCAAGAGCACCTGCTGGCACCTCCAACCAAAAAATTAAGCTCAGAAACTTCATGACAACAAATTCTAAAACATTCCATAATACTCAGAGAATGAAATAGGAGAAAATAAAGTTGTGGGGGTTTTTTGAGGAAGACAATTTGGGTGGAACCAGGTTTAGCCCATGTTAGATTGTGGGAGAAGTTCACCTCAGAACACTGAGTGTGGTATTGAAGGGTCACTTAAGATCTACTCTCTGATCATTCACACCACCCCTCAGGTTGAAGTGCTTCTACCCTACATATTCCGGGCATTTAGACCATTGTCTCTGCAGTTACCAAGATGGTTTATTCATTCATTAGTTGCCTGAATTTAAGGATTCCTTGGATCAGTGAGAGGGGATGCTCAGAACGGTTCCTCCAGTATTGGATTAAATAGTTATGCATTCAGGAATAAGAGGCCCAGTGATTAACAAGATTGGACAAGAAGAGGCGAGGTCAAAAGCAGTCACCAGAATGGAAAAAGAATTGCTTTGTTACAGGAGGCAAACCTTCTGTTCCTCATAGCAATTCTGCTTTCTCGACAATGGCTTCCGTACTTGTTGATTTCCTCCAACTCCCTGCTTCCCCTCCTTCTCACATCTTAATATCCTGTCCTTGACGGACCTCCTATGGTCAAAACGCTTCTTTCAGAGAAGTGCAATATTAACCAGCTCTTCGTATCAGTTCAGGCCCTTGTGAGCACGCCTCTGACTTGGCTATTAAAATTCAGGCAGGGTGACTGAGTGCTGTTCTGCCATGCAGGCCTTTCCACTTTTGTCCCTTTGCAAAATGCAACATGAAAGTTGTGTTTTGTTCTCAGCGCCAACACAAAGTGCAGCTTTGGGCTGAGGGACAAGGTTTGCATACCTTTGTGGTTTGCGGTTGATTTTTTTCCTCCTCTTTATATTACACCAAAACCAAAGTACATTATGATCAAGAGTGAGGCACGATTCAGCCCTTGGTCTCAAATCTTTGAGCTTTCTTCAGTGAAAGGCATTCAGGCTTCTCTTTTCTTCTGGATGCTGTAGAGGTAACATCAGGATTAAATTTAAATTATCCTATCTGCATAGCTGATTTATCATGTAAATGTCTGAGGAACATAATAAAGGGATTTCTTAATCAGTATTTTAAAACTTGGCATGATTCCATTGTGAGGTTAGATGCCACACCCGTTAACAGTGAAGTAGAACTTGCAGGTCCAAAGAGGTGTTCTGTACTAAAGATTTATTTCCCTATAATTTTATGTATAAATTAATTTATATCTCACCTTTCATTCAAGGTCACATATCCAGTGCTTCCTCCTCCTATTTTTTTCCACAAAAGCAACTCCATGACATAGGTTGGGCTGAAAGACAGCAGTGATCCAAGAAACTTCTTCTGTGGTTGAGGGGAAACTAGAACCTGGGCCTAACACCTTCACCACTATTCACCACCTTCTTCCTAAAAATGTTACCAATCAGGGCTATGAAAGCTTTCTTTCATGGATTAACTGCTTCCAGTCCAGGTTAATACCAGAAGCTGGAAAACTTTCAATATAAACTGTTTAAATTAAATTAAAAATTAAATCTTCCAATATTTGTACTTAAGGATATATGGCAAGAGATGGATGAATTATTGTATCATGTCTTGCTTATAGGTTTCAAGAAGTGTCTGGTTGATCCCATGGCAAACACAATGTGAGACTAGGCAGATCTTGATTCTGATCCAGCTGGGTTTTTCCAGCTGATTCTCTATATTGTAAGTATTTATTCGAGTTTGCAAGAATCTAAAAGATGGTTAAAGCAAAATAAAATGCAGAGTTTATAAATGTGCAACCTGTGCATGTAACGTGGTATTCTAAGCCTTTTTATGTGCCCTCCTGAGTTTGGGTCATTTAACATTAAAATGTGTGATTGTAGGATCTGATATAATGAGATTGGGTGGATTGGACAGAGGAAATTAATTCTGGGAAAAAAAGTAAATGGAGTTTTAAAAAAATGCATCCATTTACTTACTGTCAGCCCCACTAGGTAGATCAGACCAGAAAATCAGCTCTACAGAAGGCTAAAAGTACTTTTATTGAGATTAGCTATACAAGCTTGATTGTGCTGAACCTCCTCCTCCTCCTCCTTATATTCCTGTGAATTAGGGAGGTATCTGTTGAGCCTCTTCCAAACGTTATCTCTTTGCTCTAGACTTTAAAAATGTTTCAGCCCCTCTTGCCCAGGCAACAGTTCTTGCATATTTCCATCAAGGTCATCTTCCTTACTCCTCATACTTAACTATCTGATGAAAAAGGCGACATGGTTTTTAACTTGCTCACGAACAAAGTACCTACCTTCCTTTCTCAAATTCAAGACCACAAATCTCAGAAATACTAACTGTGCGCTGATTGTGTAAGCACAGATCAAGAGCTAATCCAGAATGTAAAGACAATCTGTTGGTTGTCTGAGAAACAAACTGCCAAACGCCAGAAAGGTCAGCAGTTCACAAATCCCCAAATTTCCCTCACATTTTTGGCAAGAGCCATTAAATATTCCCAAAGATGATTGGTGTCGGGCCGATGCATCCATCGAACCCAAAAACATCTTGATGCCTCTGGCAACTTGCTGTCTAACTGCTGAGTTGCAATTGGAACCCAATAAAATATTCATAATGACCTGGTTTCTTTTGGTGGCCAACTGCAGGGTCTCAAGATTCCTAGAAGATCCTGCTTATCCGTTGAGCACAACAGGCATGATGTGAGCAGGCAAGAGTGAGATCTGCCAATAGACCAGCATAAGATAGCATGAGACAGCTGGCAGAAGATAGGGAGTGACAGTGGAGTATTGCAGGAGAGAAGTGTGGATTCCCTGCACTGTCCATGCAAGCTTGTGCCCTTAATAGGGTGATATCCCTTGGCAGCACCAGTGATGTAAGATTCAACTCTCACTCTTGTTGGTTTCTGTGTCTGAAATGGGTATGTGCAACATTTGATGCATCACCTTAGGCATGACAAACCATATGAAAGCCTTGCAGTTGATCTCTGGCTGGAAATTGGAAGCTTTGCTATAGATAGACAACACACTCAGCCCTACGTTCAGGTGAACAAAACATGATTGCTGTATTCATATAGCATCCTGTACCCAAAGAAGTGTCATAATAGCTTAATATGATGGACTGGTTCACATGGCATGCTAGGCCAATGGTTAGGTTCCTTGCAATACTCTGAGCCACAAACTACCCTACAGCATTTTTAGCCTAATCTATCATGTAGAAACACAACCACAGTGTGGGAGATGATTTATAAAGAAGCCAATAAATCAGTGGAGGGGGTACATTTAACCCTACCGGAGAGGCCAGGAATTAAATCAGAGACTCTACATAATTCAGTTAGTGAGTTATGGGTCTTCCACAAAGCCAGCATTCTGTATGCTGCTTGATAAGCTAAGTAGAACTCAACAATGGTTGTTGAGGTTCTTCAGCTCCCAACCCAATCTGCTTAGTGCTTCTGTGAAGTCAGACCCCTGTCACAAAGCTGTGACTTTTGCTGAAACCCTGTGTACCCTTGTCTTTCCAAATCTGGGTTCAGTTCTGAAGAAACACCTTTTGAGTCAGGTTGTAAGATTCCCAGGAAGAAAATTAGAAAAGAAAACCCAAGCCAGAATGGGCCGGAGGCCAAATCAAAGAATGAAATCAAAGAACGCCAGTTCTAAACTAATTACGACCATTGAAGTGTTTAAAAAATAATTATCAAGGCCTATCAAGAATAATCCCAACTTGGCTCCAGGAAATAAAGACAATTTTTTTTCTTGGAAGAAAGCCCAGGAAATAATCACTAATTTTACTTTTTTTTAAAAGTCTTTTTATAGGGTTTAAATTATTATTGTCTGACAATCTAGGATAAAAAAAGCATAGACCTTTAGAAATCCTTGCTCAGAAACTTCCTTGAAAACCATTTTTAAAACAACAACACCCCAAAAACCCTCAAATCACAACAGAAAGAGGTTTTTAGGAGTTGCTTCTCAGGTTGCCAATAAACTCAGCAATTGCTTAGGAAGAGATACCCTATATTAACCTGATCAAAAGGAAACACTGCTGGCCCACATGGCTATCATTTTTAATACTTTCCATTAGGCCTTCTATCCCTTTACAAAAATCTCTTGTAGTGCAACTTACACATTTCTACTAAAAAATAAGCCCCACTGATTTCAGGGGGACTTTATGAAAAAAGAGGGAAATCTCTACTGAAATGCGTACAATATTTTGGAAGTACTTTTAAAACATGGGTTTCCATGTGCATCTTAGTACGTGTTGTTGTTTCACAAAGACATGTTCATGTGAGAGTCAGAGAGAGTAAGGGAGATGACTTTGATGGAATTACAGATAGTCCTCACTTAACAACCACAATAGGGACTGGAAAAGTGGCCATTAAACGGGGTGGTCATTAAGCAAGTCACATGACCAGACCCATTTTACAACCATTTTAATGATGGCTTGCGATGGTCGTAAGTGCGAGTACAGATCGTAAAGCACTTTTTCCAAGGCCGTTGTAACTTCGGACCATCATTAAACAGTTGTTAAGTGAGGACTACCTATATGCAAGTTATCTAGGCAAAGGGGGCCAAAATATTTTTTAAGTCCTGCGAAGCAAGATAATATTTGGAAACACCTCCAATAAACACCACCCTAATTCACCAGTGCATAAGAAGGAGGAAGAGGTCCAGCGTGCTCAGACTTGCAAGATTCGATTTTTATAGCCAATCTCAATAAAGTATAGTTCTAGTCTTTCTGTGGAGTTGATTTTCTGGTCTGGTGTACTTAGTGGGGCTGATAATACCTTGTGGGCACCTTGTGTGAATTCCGCAAGCATCTCCCGTGTTTCTCAATGGACACCCCTCTGAAACCATTTCACTTCTAGACTTACAAGGTAAGATGTTCGCCTGACTATATATGACACCGTCTCTCTTTTTCTGAGCTCTTCTACTTACTTATCTGAAAGCTTAAGCAGGTAATTCAGAAACCCGGTAGTCTGGATCAGCTAGCTGGGACTCACGCTGTGCAGAGAAATTCTTCTGCATTTTTTTCATCCATTCTCATTCAGTCCAAGAGGGGGGAAAGTGCTTTTCAAAATCTATTTCCCAGGACAAGAAAATTTCAGTACCTTTGTCTTGGGGTGGAATAGGGTTTCCGTGTTTATTTAGTAAGGAGAGGAACAAAGGTTCGGGAAAGTGTCCTACTTTCATTGTACAATCCGGTTTGCTTCGGTCCGCAACTTCTTCGTGATGGCAGCATGTGAAATTCAAGACCCCAAAAGCAGCGTTTGTGCCCACCAGCACCTCCAAGGAAAATAGTCAGCTCAGAAACGTCCAGTGCAAAAAATTAGATAGAAATTCTCAAGCATCCTGAGAATAAAGTAGAAAAACAAAAGCCTCAGGGGAAGAACATTGTTTTGCGAAATTGCAGGACGCATTATCTGATACTCACTCAATCCTCCCCATTACTGGAAACATTATTGATTGTGGGACTTGATGTAGAATCTGTTTCATTGTTCTATGGGCTCCCCTGTGCCCAGAGAAAGCAACCTGGACATGGCATAACAATTTTGCAATGCTACATAAATTAATCTCTGGGGACCAATTAACCCTGTAATGCCCCCTGCCCTGCAATTAGTCTCAATTGCTGAGCATCAACACTTGTAGCAAGGTCAAAAGCTCCTATGTCTTCGCCACTGTGTTTTCCAAAAGAATTCTGAAATTTGCTGGTAGGAGGAAAATGGTTCAGCCAAGTCTAACTCACATCAAAGTTGTCTCCAAGTGCTCTACTTTAAATTATGTGCCATCAAGTTGTTGTCAACTCTTAGCAATCACACAGACAGATTTTCTCCATGACAATCTGTCCCTAACCTGGTCTTTCAGGTCTTCTAATGGTACACTCCGTGAGTATCCTGCCTTTCAGGGTGCAAATCTCTCTCGCCTCACTGGTTTCTCTGGGTTCCATGAAATCACAGGTCAAAACATCTGGGGGGAACTCTTCTTAGGGGTTTCATTCAGTCCCAGGACAAGACATTATGAAGGAATTCCTCCAGGGTCTCTTCAGTGGGATGGAAAGAAGGGCTTTGGCAGAGAAGTGGGTCAAAAAAGTCAAGATGACTCACATAACAAAAGGGTAAGACACCATCTTGACTTTTTGGCCTTGCCCCCTGTGGATACCCCTGGGGAGAAGGCTCACAGAAAACAGAAGCAGCAGTTTTATCCTCCATCCCCTCCAATGATAACGTCAGCTGAGAAATTCCATCAAGAGAAATTCTAAAGAAATTGTAAAGCATCCTGAGAATAAAGCAGAAAAACAGAAGGGTCTTTTATGGGGCAGAGCGGAGCGAATGGTTTGAAGAAAATGAGCGACTGAAATTGGATTGATTCCAATAAATGCCCTCTTCCCTGCCCCATGGCTTCTCCTTCTATTATCCATGTTTTCATTTCCAAATGAAATGGCTATACTGAAGCTTAATAATCATTATTGTTATTAGTGCATAGCTAATAATTAGATATCTGAACATGAATAGAGTTGATTGGTACAAATCCTTTGTCTGCAAGTTGTGAAATCATTGCAGAGTCTGCTGACCTTCAAAGATAATTGCACATATTATTTTACACTGTTTTATTGTGTATCCCCCCCCCCTTCCATTTAAAGGAAATAATAGTTAGACATGCATTGTTATGACTTTCACTTCAAGCACCTCTCTTTGTCCCTTCCTTGTAGATTAAAGACAAAAAAGCTCAATCAGAGAAAACTATTTTGCATCAGACCTGACTATTACGAGTTTGAAGAGGATTGTCAAACATGCCCTCAGTTTAAAAAAAAAAAAAAAAAAAAAGCTTAATTTTTTTTCCTAAATTCCAAAATAGCAATAGTACAAAATTAGTGACAGCAGAAGCTGCTCAGGAAATTATTGTCACATTAGGTGAGCGCAGGAGTAGAGAAGAATGTGTTGCTTGGCAGAGCAACATATTTTAGAGTTGCCAGCCCACGCTGGAAGATTGCACGCTTTACCCTCCTCTCTGTGTACAAGAGCAAGGATTTAAGGCGTCCCTTCCTGGTTTATTCTATATTGCAATTGCCCGTTTGGTCTGAAAGCACAGTTAATTAGCAAGCAAATACTGATCAAACCAAGATTTTTCAGTTTAAAAGTCTCCAATGACAAACTCTCTTCGTAATTTCTCAAGTTCACTTTCCCTGCAAAAAACTAAAAGAGGAGGCGTCTGATTTTCTACCTTGTTGTCAGTAAGCTTTAGAATTTCGTTCAGCCTCCTTTGTTGTTGAGAGATGATCGTTTGACAGCCCCCATCACTCTGGCTGTCCTTGCTTCTTGATCTGAAATCACAATTCCTAAATCCTTAGCCCATTTTAATGTCCTTCGTACATCAGTCACAAAGGGGAATTCAACAAAATTCCCTATGTGGAGAGATTATGGTCCATGCAATGTCAGTGTGACCCCATATCAACAGTTCATATCTTCCTTTATTGCCAACTTTATAGTGTCATTCACCTCTGCCTTTTATACCTGTTGTTCACCAATTACCCCAGGCATTCACTCTTATTTTTCTTAAACCATCCATCTCTCTAAATATGGCAAAGTTTTGTTCTACTAGAATTTCCCCAAAATTTCCTTTTCCTTGGGAGGAAAAAAAAATCGAGACCAACTTCTTTTCCATCAAAATTCATATGAACGATTGAAACTAAAAAGCCAAACACTACTTTAAAACAAGCCAGGAACAGAATGATGAAATCTTTTTTGAACAAAAAGGTGATGGAATGTGTTAGCCTAAATCTCATGCCAGCTCAAATTTTGAAAAAATAATAATAATTGTTACATTTGAATACGCTCACATCTTTTCATTTGACCCACACGGGACACTGAAGACATATATAATATTTCTCTGTCTCCAAGAGCTGTGCAGATCTTGGAGAGGGGATGGAAGACCACCAGGAGAGTTTAGGCTGGAAAACTGAAAAACACCCCAGAAGGAGTTGATGACAAAGTCACTTCCATATTGTTTCCAGGAAATGGGCAAAGATGCAATCAGCAGGCACTAAATTTGACCTGATAGTTTTGCTTCATCATCAAAAGCAGGACACCTTCAGTGCTACTCAAGCAACACCACCCCATTATTTGGTTTCACTCTGCTTCTCTCTCTAATGAGCTTCCCTTTTACCAAAGCCAGAAGCATCTTCAAGCACTGCACTGAATCAAATCACAGTGGTGCCACTTCACTGCAATTGTAGCATTTTCAGAGCGTGACGTCCCCAATCAGGGAAAATTGGAGCGGCTTGCACAGCTAGGACACGTTTCTCGGCCTGGAAAAAAAAAGCGATTGCATGGCGTGGTGTTTGCCTGGCTCGTGCGTAACACTTCACTGCTTATGCATAGAGTTTAAGGTCATGACTTCTTAACCCAGACATAGATGGATGCTTTCTTAATGAACGATGCCCTGACAGCTAATTGAATTTCCTTTTGGCTCAAGAAGTGTTTTTGCAAATGCCTTAGAAACTGAAGCCTGGGGAGTATAAACATCTGTTGGTCAGAATCTCGTAACTGACACTGATTTTTCAGAAAGACCAGCCTTAATGTGCCAGGCTCCATCCTTTTCTTCCAGAGAACCTCAGATGTTCTCCTTCAATGAGGATCTTGAACTCCCACAATTCCAAATCGAGGGGCAATGATGACATGACCTCCATCTCTTGGAGGTGACATTTCACTTCTCTAGAATACAATCCAGTGCAGGTTTGTTTGTCTTTATGATGTGCAGAGATGCACCCATAGAAGTTAGGGAGTTGACATCCTGACTTCCCCTGTACTCTTGGAAATAACCCATCATAACCTTGGTTGCACGAACTTTTAAGTTTTTTCTCATTTCCCATGCATCTTATGAGGATGAGAGTCTCTTTTAATGTCAACTGTAATCGGGTGGCCTACTAAAACTCATGCACTGATACATGCCCGGCTATATTTTGTTTGTGGATAATGAATGATCTGGAAATGTGGCTTTTTCTTTTTTTTAGGGTAAGATATGGAAAGTCAGCATGCAAATACGTTGGGATAAGGTGTTATTCAGTAGGATTTGCCAGACACTGATTATTGGATGAGTTCAACCAGTATAACTATTCACACATTACATTACACTGGATTGTTTACCAGTGTTCAACCTTGGCAATTTTAAGATGTGTGGACTTCAACTCCCAGAATTCCCCAGAATACTGGGAGTTGAAGTCCACACATCTTAAAATTGCCAAGGTTGAGAAACACTGGTAAACAATCCATGTGTGAACTTCTTGTCAATCAGTGGACTAGGTTACCGTAGGGAGTGATGTCTTCCCCTTCACTGGAGGCTTTCAAACAGTGGCTGGACAGTCATCTCTCAGGTTTGGTGTAGTGAATCCTGCCGTGTCCAGGAGGTTGGACTGGAAGTCCTCTTAGGTCCTGTCCAACTCTATGATTCTATGACTCCAGGCTGGGGACAAGGTGAGGACCACATCACAAGGATAAGGGGAGGAGGGGGAGGAATAAACGTTTCAGGACACGATTCTGCTAGGAGTCAAAACAAGCAGAGATGCCATTTCTGCCAAGATAAGAAGCATTTCGACCCAAGGATGGTCATCCCTTATCCAGAGCTAGTAAGCTTGAGTCTCACCTCTGAGAACACACAGGACCCCAAGATCACTGAAGCTAATCAGGGTTCCTGTTCAGTTGAGCGTTTGGGTAGGAGATTCCGGAGTTATTCATCTGTCTTGTCTTGAGTTCCACGATGGGGGGTAAAACACAGAACAGGCACATCAAAACCCATATAGTCATTTCTATGGAGTTTACAGAAGGAACATGGAATGTGTTCCCAATTTCTTCTACGACTGCATGCCTGGTCTCAGTCTAAAGGCTAGGAGGCACGCAAGGAACCCATTTCTTAAAGAACATTTTTGAAAACCTGAAATCTTTGCACATCGAGTATATTCATCCTCCTCTCACTCATGCTGTGTAAATCAAAGCACGCACCTGTCCAAATCGCTGAGATCTTTTTCCCAAATCATGCACAAAACCAACACACAGCAGGACTCAGTGCCTAATTATTAATTCCAGCAGGGGAGTTTTGCATGCGTGAATAGTCTCTACATTAGTGAACTCCCTAATCCCAAAGTTAACCTTTTTCCCCTCTCTAATTTATCCAGAGCTTAGCCAGTTGGGTGTTTCATGCTGTATATTTTAGTTTCTAGAATCTGCTAACAAAAGCACTCCAAAGACATTTCCACATTTAGCAGGCTGCAGGGATAAAGCAGGATTGCACATCCCACCGCACATCTCACCACGGCTGTGTTCACATGACACACAAATCTATCATGAGATAAGATTAGGGCTTAACATGATGTGTAAAAGCCAACCATTATGGTTAGTAAACCTCAGATGATGGCTTAATGGTGTGTGAAGCTAGCTAACCGTGCTTTATCCAATAAACTGTGATTAAATACAGCACAGCTCTAGCATGATGTGTGAACACAGCCACCAGGGTGGGTAAACCCAAGATTATGACTTACAATGTTGTGTGAAGCCATCTGATGGTGGGTTATTCAATAAGCCATGTTAAAGGACTCTAGCATGATGCAAGATTCCAGTCAATCTTCAGCCAGTTCTCCTAGATGGGTCTTTCTCTGGTCAGAAGAATTCAGATTTCCAAATTTTTATGCCTCGTTTTGTGTTCATTCAAGCTGGCCCCCAAAATGTTGCAATAGGTGAACCTTGTGAAGTGTCCCAGAGATCAAGAGCTGTTCCTTTGGTTCTTGTTGTTCATCAGAGGCGGCTTCCAGTGGCAGTCCCCAAATTATTTCTTCCTGAACCTGGCAGAACTAGACCATTTTAGTCTTTCTCTTAAGTTTCGTTTTTCTCCTGCTCAGCTTCGTGCAGGTTCCCCTGCATTATAGTGTCAACTTTGGTGTGAGAACATGAGCAGATGTGAACCGTGGTGAAGCCAAACCATTTTCCCCCACAGGAGCTTTCAAAAGATGGGGGTGGGGGTGTGTATGAAAACCAGCCATGTTTAAATCTATTTGCTGAAGCGGTGGAGAATGGTAAATAAAACAAGGTCAGGACAATGGTTGACCTGAGCTGGCTGCTGAATAGAAATGAGCATCTTTGCAAATTTGGGGGCAGTAAGTCAAATCCGGGAGGATTTCTGATCCATCCCATTATTCCACCTGGCCAACTTTTCTGCATCCCCATTTTGAAGTCTTCCAGCATTTCCACTGCCCTCCATGGAGACCCAGGTTTCACAAATTAACTGCAGAGTTAAAGGAAATTATTTCAACCAGCTGATCCAACATGAGTCCTTCATTCTGCAGTTCTGTATTTAATAGCAGACTCTCAGTAGAAGAGGTCAAAGTCCTAAAAGCCATCTTGGCCCAACCTGGGTGACTTCTAGATGTGCTATTAATGAACTTTCCAGAGTTCTCAGCAGAACTGCAGTCATTACAGCTCCAACAGGTCTTGGGAACAAGAGAGAAGGAACATCACACATGTCAATCTTGTGGACACTCTTGCCAATTTTGCACAACACCCCTTGGATGCCACTGATATGACCCTACCTACTGCGCCTTATACACTGTCATCTGTGGCTTAATATTTATGTAAACCTTCTATATTTAAATTAACCATGGCTTAGCACACTTTATGAGCTCTGCTACAACCTCTTCAAAAAGTAAACCCTGCTACTCTTCCCTCAGTCTAGCATAGTTCATGCATCTTTTAACCATGGTTATTGAATATTGTAGTTGGCTGGGTAGATATCACTTTGTAAGAGATAAACCACAGTGGAGGCATCAGTATGGGGAATCCACAGCGTCAAAATGGCAGACGTGGCTGGGTAATCTAAGCCCCTTTTCAACCTGGGTTGCGTGCACTGCACACATGAAAAAGGGAGACGTTCAATTGGCCCAATTGCACTTGCCGTCTTGATGCTGTGGATTTATGGGTGGCTTGCTGGGCTTCCATTTTCAAACTTTTGCTATGGATTTGCCCTCCTCATCTCATGTCAAATCTCACCATCTGCTTTCCAAATCACTGGGTGGATACCTAAACTTCTTGGTGGAGCACATACCACTCATGGATGCTTCTGTGTGGTTTAATAGGCTGGTTTGCTTCAAATTGGTTTTGGATATTTTGTTTGGTCCTTATCTTGGTTATTTCTCCTGGCAGAGAAGTGGGTATTAAACTGCACCCCAAGGAGGCATCCACTCCAGAAAGCCTTTGGGAAGGCAAAATTCCTAAGAGGACTTCCTTTGTTTCCATCATGGAAACGACTTTGTGATAACACCGGCTATGCATTTTCAAACGCTAACCAATGTCTCTGTAGAAATAGATTTGTTCTTAGATATTGCATCTTTAAGATATTTTAGATTTTATGGTGCTTTGTTTTTATGTCAGCTCCTTTGAGTTTAGGAAACCAACTTAGATAAACAAATACAGTTAAGTATCTCTAAACAAATACACAAACGTCATTTGGTTTAAGAATCAAAGCAGCTCGCAGATACGAGAGTCAGAGAGTGCCCTCTGGTGGTCCCAGAGCAGCACAACAGTTGTCAAGATACAATACTGTCCTAACGACACAATCTTTGTGTGTGTTTAATCAGAAATAAGTTCCCCAACGTAAGTGCTGCATTACGTGCTGACCTCATGTAGCCTATCACAGAGGCAAGATTCGTAAAATGCATACCATGATCAACAGGGATTGCCCCCCCAAAGTTTGAAAAATGAAAACTTAAATGCCATTTGCATAGAGTAACGGACAGGCACGGGGTCCTTTGAGATTTGATCCCCTCATTATCCTGCAGGTTTGTTAACTCTGGATTATTGATCAAGTCACAGTTGGCTGGGTTCACTCAACCCAAAGCCAAATAAGCCACTTTTTACTCTAGTGTGTTGCCCAAACCCTATATGGTTTATTAAACCACATATTTATGTGTTGCATAAACTCTACATGATTAGTTTATAGTTGTGTATGCTGTGCAACCTCCATTGTTGGTTTAACTGAATAAACCAGGGCTAAGATAATTGTGGGTGTTTGACAAGCAAACACATCTTCTGACAATGTGGTGATCCAGGAAACCCTACTGGAGATCCACCACCACAATATCCTCAGAATCGAGCTCCTGTCTTCTTCCCTAGAGCAAAGTTGGGCACATGAGAGCCTACAGCCCTCAACCTAGATGAAGCCATAACTGCAATCCCAAGAACTTTCCAGTGGTAGCTTTGTTGACTGCTCTACTGAAGACTTCAGTCAAGGTATCATAGCAGGAAGTCCAAAAAAGTCAAGATGGCAGCCATGACCCCACATTCAAACCCCTTCCCCTTTTTTCTACAGGTCACAACATACATAAAAACAGGGTGGGGATTCAATCACACAGACATAGCTGCCTTCTGGACTTTCTGCAATACCACCACACAGATGTCCCTGGTTTAATCTACTCTGGATCGGTCCTGAAGTAACCACATTGGCTGTATTCACACCACATTCACACCAAGTTTTCTAGGCTAGCACAAATTCACCAAATGGGAAGAGTTCATACAACGTAGAAGGCCACCAGAAATGTAGCCAATGCTTCTCACGCATTGCAGGTTGACCGTATGGAGCCACGTGGGCTTTGGCTGGGCCGATGGAGTGTTGTTTAGACTGAGGCTGTGTGTGATGCCTCACCTGGTTCTCAGCTGTCTGGATTGCTTGCTTGATCGCTGACCCCTTGCTACTCATCCTGACATTTTCTTCTACAAGGAACATACCTGGGTTTAGCTTCAACAATGCTCCCTTTCCCTATCACGGTCATTGGCAGCTTTGAGAGTTTGGATCATGATTATTTCTTGGTTATGCTGAAAAAAAATATTTCAATGCATCTCTTAGTAGTGCCATATCAAAGCACTGCAGGAAGTTTAAATTATAAGCCAAAGCAAGGGGGTGCCATTTCCCCCCCCCCCCCCATGAAGAAAAAATGGCAAATCCCAGTGTTGCTTTTTCCAGTATAGGCTGCCTGTGCACAACCATTTCAAGCCATGGTTAACTGCATTGCAGTTTGCAGAATTGACCGACTTGGCTTGGGTCACATAGCCCCAGGTCAACCCAAGACCCTTTAACCTAGCTTGTCTTGCAAACCTGAACATTGGGAGTAGGAGCAGCGAGAACACAAAGGGAAGGAATTGTGTTGGTGAAATTGGATTTCTGGATGAAATGCATGTATGTGGCCACAGGATGGCACTGTTCCTCCACAGAAAGAACCCAAATGGCAGCCTTGAAGAAACTGCATTTTGAAAATATTCTGTGCGTTGCCACCTAAAACAATGATGCCTGGTTATAGAACAGCTTGGCCAGGTTCATCTTGGGCCACCAATGAGCCAAACAAGTCTTTGCTGTGGGAGCCAGGCTGTGGGTGAAATTATAGTTCCCCATGTAACTGAACAAACCAGGGGAAGGCCAATGAGACATGAAAAAGTGGATCTATGCAATCCCAGCCTACAAACTCTATTTTTAAACTGTTAGAATCCTCTTATACAGTTAAACTCTTGGAGAAAAATTAAGAATTTGATTTTTTTTTTTCCTTAAGAAAGAGGAAGAAACAATGGCTAAAGAGATTTGAACCTTGCTTGGTTCAAAGACAATAGTTATCGTGTTAACTCTATAGGGTTAACTAATATAACTGAACATAGAGTTACATTTATTGTTATTAGAAGAAATCCATGTATGTTATGAAGCTTGGGTATAGATAATCTTTTACAATCCAACATGGGGCAGCAGAACTCAGATCAAAGCTATAGTTGGACCAAGGACCAGTAGGGTGGCCAGCTGCACCCTCTTTTGAGCGAGCCCCAAATTTTGGACTTTTTTCAACTCTTATTAATTTTTTTTATTTTTTATTATTTTATTAGGCTTATATGCTGCTCCAGTCATTACTGAATGACATGGGCATCCACAGGGGAGGTCAAAAAATAAAGATGAGAAACACTGGTCTAAACTATAAGTGTAGCTCCAAGGGGAAGGAGTTGCTAGTTGGGTTCAGTGAAAGACTGTTTGGCCATCATTGGATGCTAACATTACATGTTGCATCACTGGATCATTGAATGCCAACTTAAAATATTGCATGCTTTAATTTGGACTCCTGCATTAAGCAGGAAGGGGGGATGGTCACAATCTCATACAACAAGGGAGACTAATTTTTCTTTGTCATCTCATGGATAAGCCCACTGCTTTCTCCTGCCCACTCCAACTGCGCTCTGACCTATTTCCTCCAGCAGCCTTCCTTCCCTTCGTGCGGCACGCCAAACCACAGCACGCTCACAGAGACTTCACCACATCTTGTGCCATGAGCAAATCGGACTTGAGACATATGGGACCTGGAATGCCAGCTGAGGTCAAGACTAGAGGGGGCACTTCAGAAAGCTAGAGGGGGAGAAACGCTCACCATTTCTATTTTTCAAAGAGAAACGTATCCCCAGGGCATCACTGCTGGAGGGAGACAAAGGGTTTAGGGGAGATACTATTTGCATTTTAAACTTAGTAATGTGTTTGGAATTGGATCTCCATTCCCACCTTTAAGCTGTACAATAGGTGTGAGAACACATGGTGATCTACTCACACCTTAGTTGCAATATTAATGCCTTCTCTCTGCTGCTTTGCATAGATATTGGAGAAATGTTGCCCAAGATGGAAAGCAAAAGATCTAGGCAATCACTGCAAAAAGAGGGAACTGCTAGTTGTTACATGGATGAAGGTAATAGACAATGTCCTCTTGGGTACCTTACATCTACAGCCTTCAAGTCAGTCTTGGATCCTGGCAACTACACGGACTTACCCATGCAGTTTTCTTGGCAATGAATTTTTCAGAAGTGGCTTGCCATTGTCTGCTTCCTAGGGCTGAGAGAGAGGGACTGGCCCAAGGTCACTCAGCTGGCTTCATGCCTAAGGCAGGCCTAAAATTCACATTTCCCAGTTCCTAATCTGGTGCCTTTAACCACTACACCAAACTGACTCTTCTTGTGTGTTTTAAGGCTGATTTTATTCTACCTTTACAGAAAGTCACCAAGTGTTTGAGATTAGGAAGGCATTTGTGACACCAGCTGCTAAATATTTCTAGTGATAGTTAAGGCATCAGGCCAGAAACTGGGAGTCAGTTTTAGTCCTACCTTAGGCACAAAGCCAGCTGGGTGACCTAGAGCCAGTCACTCTCTCTCAGCCCTAGGAAGCAGGCAATGGCAAACCACTTCCAAAATCTTCCCAAGAAAACTGTCCAGGCAGTCCTCAGGAGTCAACACTGATTCAAAGGCACACACACAAAAAAAAAGTTTAATAACATGTGAAAGTAACACGTACTTCCTACATTTTTGTTCTTAAAGCCATCTGAGAGGCCACTTAGATTAAAAGAATATCAGTTCGTTCCCAGATAAACTGTAATTTGGACTCTGGGTTTTCTCAGGTTGAACTGAATTCAGAAATTGGGGAATGAACTCTCTGGTCATTAAATAAATTCATATTTTTCCCCATGCAAAATATTCTTTTTTTTTTTAATCTGACCAATTATATAGGCAAGGATAAAGTTTAACGGCTAACTCTAAAGGACGATGTGAATCCCTTTCAGTAGCCTGCAGGGAGCGTGCTATATACAGTAATAGGATTATTCTAGAACATTAAGAGCATAAACATTATCAGCATTTAATCCCACAAAAAGTTTCAAGTTTTAAAAGTAAATATTTGGTTTCTTTACCACAAAGTGGAAACAAACTGGATTTCTTTACTGTTATTGATTAGTCATCTGACTCTATCAAAAAACTATAAAACCAATACAGAGAAAACAGTAGGATATTTTCGAAATAAATCATCACCCCTGCAGTCAACCCCAATCCATTCTAGGTAGTCAATCTTCTTTGAAGGATTTCTTTAATACCTGAGCAGAAGTTGGCATATCAAGCCAAACATTTTATTTGGCAAAATCCTGGAACTAAAAGATATATTTGCAAGGTACACCAGTTCCTCAGGAGAATTCCAACTGAAATGATAAGTTTTAAAGTGAAGTCATCAGACAAACATCTTCTGGAGTCTTCTATTTCCTAGAGGAAGGACACAGTTATGAATATAATGGCTGGTGTGGTCTTCCGGGCTGTATGGCCGTGTTCTGGAAGTTTTGGTTCCTAACGTTTCGCCAGCACCTGTGACCAGCATCTTCAGAGGGCAGGAGCACAGACAGGAGTTCTCTCTGTGCCCAGGATGAGGTGACCCTGTTGTGGGTATTTATAGAGCTATAAATTATTATTATAAATTAAAGCTCTATAAATACCCACAAAAGGATCACATCACCCTGGGCACAGAGAGAACTGCTCCTGTCTGTGCTCCTGCACTCTGAAGATGCCGGTCACAGATGCTGGCGAAACGTTAGGAAACAAAACTGCAAGAACACGGCCACACAGCCCGGAAGACCCACACCAGCCATCATATTCCCGCCGTGAAAGCCTTCGACAATACAGTTATGAATATACTTTGCTGTGGCTTTCTTTGTCTCCTTAACAAAAAAAATTTCTGGCCTCTCAGAAATGTCAACTGCAAATCCCCCCAGCAAAATTATTTTAAACACTTGCAACTTAGTTTTGCCAAATAACTATCACTAACTTATGTAAATCCAATCCCCCCAAAAAACCTCACATGAAAATATATGTACATCTTCCTTCCTTCCTTCCTTCCTTCCTTCCTTCCTTCCTTCCTTCCATCGTCTTTATGTTATTTATTCCTCCGGCCTTCAAAACAAATTCTCTGTGTGGCTTTCAAAACAATGATTAAAGATGGACCTTCCAGGCAAGAAATGGTGGACTGAAGACAGCTGCATGAAAAGTAGAGCCAGCAACCGCAGCGGAATGAAGAGCCGCCAAGTAGATTGACGCTTCATAATTCCTCTCTGGACAAGGAGAGGACTTGAGATCACCCACAAGTATTCCAGACAGTTGCTCCTCACGAGGAGACTGCAAGACAGCAGTCTCTGGCAGGTTTAGAGCTCTGGGAGACAAGGGAATAGCCATCTTGCTCAAACTGCGGTCGGTGCCTTTGAAAGGACGCTAAGTTTGCATACTTCCTTTTCTAATCACTTTTGGAAATTGCTTGTTAACTGCTTTTCAGCTATTAGGAACTTTTGGATCAACACGTTTTGCAGCACCGGGTGACTTTCCTTCAATCCTTAGCGAAAGAACTTTTAAATACAAGTTTAAGGACTTAAAAAAAATTTGGGGAATAAACAGCAAAAGAGTGATTAAAACTTTGATTTCAAAAAGTTACAAATGAACTAAGGGTCCAGATAATTTGAAATAAGATTTTGGAATTAATTATAAAGAACCCTTCCCGTGGGAAAATGCTTTTATTTTGAATTCTGTTAAAAAAATATTAATAATAACATAAGACTTTAAAAACTGGACACTAGAGGGAACTAGAAGAAGCTAAAGATTACAAGTAAAGAATAGGAACACTCAAACTTGACTTACAAATATGGAATGAAGCAAAATATTTTAACACTGGACATATTGAAGGATATTTGTTAACAGAAGCTAATTTCTGAAAGTGTCTGCCTCTGTAGACAGACTGTGTTTAAAAGATGTTATGGAAGAGGAACAAGTTTTACCTGACAAGATTGAGACTGATTTGAAAGTGGATTTAAAATGACAGGCTACAAGAATGACATGGAAAAAGATGTTACACTGGACGTACAAAAGAAATCAGCTGATATCTTGTATAAGGGATTGTATAACCCTTTTAATTATTAAGGGTTATACAAACCAAAGAGAGTGACCTGAAGAATTTTCCTATATTTAACAAAAGAGGCTTGTTAAAGCTTTGAAGAATTTTGTGAGAAATGACAAAGAAAAAAATGAAAGGATAGTTCTAGGACATTATTTATAAGTTATTTCTTTATATATTTCTTTTCTTTTTCTTTATTCTTATTTTTCTTTCTTTTCTATTTTCCTATTTTTTCTCTTTTTTTCTTTTCTGCACCTTCTATTTCTTCTTTTTCTTCTTTTATGTTTTTAGTTTCTATTGGTTTTTATTGTTTTAAACGCATTTTTAATAAAATTATTATTAAAAAAAACAAAACGATGATTGAAGCTGAGGAAATACCAAAAGTGAGGACATTGGGTCTGCATTCAGCAGCAAACTAAGTTGCCCTTCTAGTTGCAGAGGGCTAAAGGATCTTGGGTGAGCAGGAGTTAAACAGGAAACAACCTGGCTTTGGTGTAAGGCAAGAAAGGGAGGGAGAAACTTTCTATGTTCGCAGCAACTAGAAACCTTGGTGCACCGTAGGCTGGCCGCCTACCAGAGGAACAGTTCTGAGCCTCAGAGAAGCGCTGAGTCACGGAACAGACAGCGTTGCAGGACCTTGGACAGCTCCTATAGTTTCTCAGTGCCTGAAGTGTAATGGCGATCCGCCCTGGGAAAGACTGTAACTCTTGAGCCCTAAGAACAGAGCCCTGCAGGAGTTGCTGAACTACAATCCCCAGCACTTATCATAAGCTATGTAAGCCAGGGGTGTTGGGAGTTGTAGTTCTGCATCATTTGGAGAGCTACAGGTTCTCTACCCCTCCAGGTATGAACTTCTAGACTTTCTCTCCCTCATTTCTCAACCAGCTGTCACCTTGTATATTACCTGGGCTGACTATTGATTCTGATGAGAACTTAGTAAAAGCAGCCTGAGAAATCCGTTTGGGGATCTCAGTCTCCAGATCTGGGCTCAGCTCTTCCATAACTCCTAATCCAGCAGCTCTGCCCCCAAGATATCACTGCAGATTTGGGTTAGGGCAGTGGCAGGGGGACTCTGTTTTGGCTTGGCTAGGCTCAGTCCAGCTCAAAGCTGAAGGCCAATGTCTAAAGCTTAAAGCATTCAAGGAGTTTCCCCTAACTGCAGGACTTTAGTGAAAGCCCCAATCAGGAAAATTATCC
Organism: Python bivittatus; assembly: GCF_059951505.1. Classification (NCBI taxonomy): domain Eukaryota; kingdom Metazoa; phylum Chordata; class Lepidosauria; order Squamata; family Pythonidae; genus Python; species Python bivittatus. The sequence goes on along the minus strand of NW_028277085.1, from coordinate 7,557,475 downwards.
TGCAGTGGAACTCTTGGCAAACATCTTCATTACTGAGTAAGAGAAACTGGGCTCAGCCCCAGCATCCTTGCTTCGCCCACGTGTGTGGAAAGAAGCAAGTCATTCTCACTATGGAGGGCCCCTGTGCCAAACACCCACAGTGCATTAGTAAGAGCACTCTTGCTAAGTGGAAGCCAATGTTGCTTATAATTCAGGTTTTTGCAAATTTGCTTGGGATCTGTTAATTCCAAGCCACAGCTTGGAAGAATGGAGAGACCTCCATTACAAGGAAGAGTATGCAAATGCTCTATCTTTCACTGTAGAATCATTTCTCCACCGGGGATCCTCCCTGATTATCCATGCTTCATTTCATTCCAAAGGAAGATAGAGAAAACTCTCCCCATGGGGCTTTTCCAGATTGGGAAATGGGGGGGGGGGAGCTTCAAAATAACAGAATGTTGTGTAACAAGAAACAGGTGCCATATGCCAGGACCCCCAGCATGCAAATTCAAAAACACTACCAAGAGAAATTGGGAAGGAATTCTCAAGCAATCTGAGAAGAAGCAAACATCTTTGGGGGGTGTCTTGTTTTTAGCCAAGGGAGAAAAAAAAATCTGGAAATGGGAGGATCAGTGTCAGCAAAATAGTTTCAAATCACAGCCCATCTTCAATCAACAATGGAAAACCTGTTAATCTGCATTGCATTGTAAGGCCCTGGCAATTCTCTTATTGAAGCATTTTTTTATCTTGATCAGTTAACTCTTCATTTGTTGTTGATGCTGCAAAGACAACATGCCTCATATGTTAAGGCTACATCATATTTTTTAAGTCCTTTATATAAACAAAGCCAGATTTGGGGCTTCTTTAAATATTTATCCAACAGCTGGCAAAAGAATGCATATCCTGAGAACAACCCTTGGGGGCTGTTTCTTCAGGAGCTTTAAAGGAGAAGCTGCTTCCTTCGTGCAACCACAGATAAATGTGATCAACCAGTAAACCACTCGAAAGTCCAAGTCAGAAACACCCAATTCTACATCTCCCCAGCATGAAGAAGGACTGGAAAAAAAACTCCATTATGAAACCCTGAATACCCACAGCCAGTTGCTGTAGGTACCATGGCCTACAGCAGTGTTGTCCAAACTTGGCCACTTTAAGACGAGTGGACTTCAACTCCCAGAATTCCCCAGCCAGCTATGAGTTGAAGTCCACTCATCTTAAAGTGGCCAAGTTTGGACAACACTGGCCTATAGGTACTCAGTTTCAGACCCAGCAGAAGAGAGTCCGGTATTTGTTTGATCCAGACCACCAGATTCTCCAGAGATGGTACACACTCCTTCAACAGGCACCAACATGCAACACGATGTAAACCTCTGATGACATTACTCTTCTATTTCCCAGCAAAGCCACATGAAATCAAATGGCTTCTATTCACTATAGCTGGATTAGTCCATGACATGTAGCCACCTCCTTTCTTAGGTTTATACTCTACCTTAACTCTTTGGATCAGTTACGGCCTCTCAGCCCAACCCACTTCATAAGGTTGGTTGGGAGAAAAACATGGAGGAGTCACTGCTGGGTAGGTTGCTTTTTGCTCCTGGAGGAAGCTAACAAAGAAAGGATTTGAGGTAGTGTACACCAGGGTTCCTCAACCTCAGCAACTTTAAGATGGGTGGACTTCAACTCATGGCTGGCTGGGGAATTCTGGGAGTTGATGTCCACCCGTCTTAAAGTTGCTGAGGTTGAGGAACCCCGGTGTACATAGCACTGGCTCCTTTGATGGTCTTCCTACCACAGCTCACTGTGAGGACTGTTGGGCTGAGAGATAGTGGCTGGTCCAAAAGTCACCCAATGACCTTCATGGCCAAGGGAAGATTTGAACTTGGAGTTTCCCAGCCCTGATCCCACCACGTCCAATCACTGCACCACGCTGGCTCTCTTCTGTGATATGCTAGAAGTTGGCTGTGCTATAGACACTGTTGTCTATAAACCAGAGTTTATTATTTAGTGCCTGGGCCTACACTTCATATTTTGGGAGGGCTGAAGGTCAGCGGTGGCTGAAACCACATCAGGATGTGGCAAAAACTCAGGAACCCGTCTAGCCCCTTTTCCAACATTTTATTCAAAGGCATCAGCTTTCCAGAGCTGCAGTTCACTTCATCAGCGCATCTCTGCAGCTGACAAAAGCTGATACCTTTTAATCAGATTTGTTACCCAGAAAAGGTGCCACAAGACTCCTGATTTTTTCCCACCAAAGATTAATACCGATCTCTTCCTACAAGATCACAAATGTGGATGGAGCTGGGTTTGGTGGGGAATGTCTTGGCTTCTTTTGAACCCGTGGTATTTAGGGCTTGAATGACAGTTTCCATCTGTTTCCTACCTCAGAAAGGAAGGAAACTGTCAACTTTGTTTCCATCAGCCATCTCAGAGGGTCTCCAACAGCTGCCAAAAGGAACTCGAAGCTGCACATTGCCTATCCTGGCTTAGTGTGTCCCGTGACCTCAGCTAATTTTGCTTATTAAATAAACCACCACGCAGCAACCCAAACCAGGAAGCCCAAGTGTGGGTAACAAGCCATAATATCCTCAAAATGACAACCTGCGTGATATTGGGGGAGATGGGCGGCATACAAATTTGAAAAATAAATAAATAAATAAATAAATAAATAAATAAATAAATAAATTACAGCATTGCACAAGTAATTTTGTGGTCGGACAGGCAATGCAAGTATGTAAGTCCAATCGTTTGCAAGAGGAAATCAGAATGCCCCGTTATTTGACCTCCCTTCGTGGACATCACAGCAGCCAGAGAAACTGGGCCAGATGACCACTGGGGGACCCTGAGGTGTGGCTGAACCTCTCGAAAACTTCCTGTTCTCTTGGGTCCAAGACAGAGGGTGAAATATGAACGTGCTTGTAACTGCTGTTAAGATTGGGAACTGTTTCTTTATAACTTCTTCTTTTCTTTCTCTTTCTTTCTTTGCACCTTTTTTCACCTACTTATCTATCCCTTTCCTTTCCTTTCCTTTCTCTGCTCTTTTTTGAAAACGTGCCTTGTTTTTATCTTTTCAACAATTTCTTGAATAAAAAGTATATTAAAAAACACCCTTCCTGTTCCTTCTCCCATCTCAGAAGTGTAGGACTGTTACCTGAAAGACACTTAGGTCGGGACAAGCCCCATCCTAGCAATGTTGGGGTTGTTTCTGGCCGCATGTTTTTCTGCTGGGGGGGAGCTCTTCAGTTAGGAAAAGTCTGAAGAAGCGGGGGGGGGGCATCATCCAAGGGCCTTTGGGGTTCCTCAGAAGCAAGGAAAGCCAAACTCCAAAGCCGTGGGGCCTTGCAAGCCGAGCGGTTCAACATTGGGGCTTGCTGTTGCTATCAAGAAGCCGTGTTGAATTGTTTTGGGGATCAGGGATTGATCCAGTGCTGCTCAACCTTGGCCGCTCTAAGATGGGTGGACTTCAACTCCCAGAATTCTTAGAGCGGCCAAGGTTGAGCAGCACTGGATTAGCTGGCCGGGGAATTCTGGGAACACAGCATGGCTGGCTGGGGCATTCTGGGAAATAGTCCACACATCTTAGAGCGTGCTGGCCGGGGCATTCTGGGAGTTGAAGTCCACACATCTGACAGCCGCCAAGGTCGAGCAACACTGGATTAATATATGGTTACGCCGGATCATGATGAGCTTGGCTCACCTTTCCTTTTTGCGAACGGCGAGGGTATTTTCCTCTCGTGCTGTCCCACTGCCTTCGTGGCTTGGGGGTGGCTTAGAGCCGCAAGGACCGAAGCGGCACGAAAGCCCCCGCAAAAGCGAAAAAGAAGAAGAAACAACCCACCCACCCCCGCACGCACGCCTGCCTGCCTGCCGCGGCGGACGGAGCGCAGCGGCTCGGAGCGCGCCGCGCAGCTTCTCCTCGGCTCCGCGCCCGTCTTTTCCGCTCGACTTCCCGGCGGCGCGCGCCCCGCTCGATCCCCCCCCGCGCGCGCCCGAGAGGGTTCCCCGGGGGAGCGGGCGCGCGCTTCCCCGCGCGCTACGCCCCGGCCCTCCCTCCGGACTTCCCCCGCGCGCCGCGCCGCGCCCGCGCGCCCCGTCTCTGCCGCTGCCGCTGCCGCTGCCGCTGGGAGCGCGCGCGCCGGGCCGCTGGCCAGCTCGCCTGGCTGCGCCGCGGTGGCCGCGAAGAGGCTCCCTCGTCCCTCCCTCCCTCGACGCCGCCGCCGCCGCCGCCGCCCCCCGCCCGCTCCTTCCCGGGCTCGTCCCGGGGGAGAAAGAGGGCGAGACCGACGCCCGCGGGCCTCGCCGGGTGGCCGCCGTCCTCCTCCGCGGCACGGGAGCGGGGCCGGCGCGGAGGGCGACCCTGCCCAGCTGCCGGTGCCCGGCTGGCGGCGGCGGCGAGCGAGGCCGGGCGCGATGCATCTGCACCAGGTGCTCACCGGGGCCGTCAACCCGGGCGACAACTGCTACTCGGTGGGCAGCGTCGAGGACACCCCCTTCACGGTGAGGCGGGCCCCGCGGCCGGCGGGGGCGAAGGGGCCGGGCGGGGGCGGGGGCGGGGGCGGCGGAGGCTTCGGACGAAGCGCTCCGAGGAGTCGCCTCGGCGGGGGCCTCTTCGCTGCTCGCCTGGCCAGCCCGCCGCGCCGCGCTCTCCTGGGGGCTGCAACCCAGGGCAGGGGGCGTTTGGCACCCCCCCCGGGTGGGAGAATTGGGGAAAGCCACGAAGGTGCGGGCCGGCCTTCTCCCCCTCCCCTCCCCTCCCCTCCCCTGCCGGGACACCCGGGGTGCAAGGCTAACGCACCCTGCGCTGACGTCTGCGCACGCGTGTGTGCGGAAAAACGTTGCGGGCATACGGGGGTGGAAGGTGCGTGCCTGCCCGGGTGGAATAGTGTGCCTGTGTCAGAATGTGTGTGTAACCCAGAGCCTCATGGGAAGGGGAAGTGTGCAGGTCAACTAAGCGTGTCATATAATACCTTGTATGTGGGAGAATTGCTTTTCTACGTGTGCATAGGCTCTCTTCCTGTTCCAGGGAAATTGTACACGCGGGTGTATTTGATTGTGAGAAATGGGGTTCAGCAAATGCGTATGCCTAGTCTCTCTCTGCCTGCACTTGCGTATCCATAATGCATAATATGTTGGGTGCAAGAGGGAAATTGGGCATGCACGATTATTTGTAAATAGCACCCTCCTATATAGAAAATATGATTAAATACATATTTTAAAAATATAAAAAATATATTTTTATAGAAAACATGGTTAAAATTTTCCCATCCCAAGAGGCTTACCCTGAGTGTACTTTTGCATTGTGTGTGTTTTTGGGGGGGGGGGGGGTTATCCGAAAAAGGTTTTGCTCTCCTGGTGCTGGAGAAAAGGTGGGATAATTTGGGAAGGAGGCAAGATCGGTGTGGGAGGGACTATCGCAATGTTGCCAGACGCCAAAAAAAAGACTCCAAGACCCAGAAATTGGGATCTGTTGGCAAACATGGCCTGGTGGTTTTCAAAAGGCTGGGCCAAGTGGGTGTTGGCCCGGGTGACAGTGTCTGCTGGTGGTTTGTGTGTCTCGTGACCTTTCCCCAGAAGAGGAATCACTATCTTTAGATAGGGGAAGGTAAATATTCATGAAGTTTGCAAAGGAGTCCTGCTGACCTCTTCCTTCTGGGCCAAATTTGTATAGGTAGAAAAATGGGATTCCCAGCTTTCAAAAAAACCCATTGGCCGAGGGGCATCGGGGTTAGTAAGACCAGGAACCAGGGGGTGCTGGTTGCTTGGGTTCCTTCCGTGGGGTTTCCTGATTCACAGAATGGACCCCCTGGTAAGTTATTACAGCTCCTCGGCGTGTGTTTCTAATACAGTAAAGACCCTGAGACTCGTGCGCTACATGGCCGTGACACCTAGGATCAGGCCTGGTTAGTGCTGGGGTGGGAGACCACCCCAAAAATCCAGAGTTGTAGCTAGATTGAAAAAAATCGCAAATGGAGACAATGGCAGACCATTTCTGTGTTGTTGCCAAGAAGGCTACAAGGACATGTCCATGTCGAGCTCAACTGGAAAAAAATACATACCTCCACATAAATCAAAATATGAAGGCATTTTCCTAAACGTAATAAGACTCTGTTTTAAATGCTGGCCAGAATGCAGCATTTTGTTTTAGTCTGTATGGTTTTTACTTGAGTTTTTATTCTCCGTTGCTCTGAGAGCTTTTCGCTGTAGCATAAAATAGTACATTTGAGAAATAATCAAGTCTGTACTTCTGATTTCGGCATTTAACGACCGGATCTAGGAGAATAGGAAGGATTTTATTTAGGTATTGAAGAAACGGCTTAATTCTGATTCTATAAAAAGACTGGCCTCTTTCCTAAGGAAGAGAGTTGGTGGCAACCATCTTCTCAACTGCCTCCTTCCCTGGCTGTGGATGAGTGGTTTCTGTGTGACATAAAATGGAATATTAATATTCCTTTCTAAAAATTAATGAAAAAGAGGGTAAAACCGCACTCTGAACAACTTCCCAACAGGCTTGGTTTCTAAGTATTTACTGGTTTGTAAAATTATACCAGTAAGAGCAGTCTTTAGAGCAGTGTTTCTCAATCTCAGCAACTTTAAGATGTGTGGACTTCAATTCCCAGAATTCCCCAGCCAGCATGCTGGCTGGGGAATTCTGGGAATTGGAGTCCACACATCTTAAAGTTGCTGAGATTGAGAAACACTGCTCTGGAGGATGAAGCAGGACCCTCTTGATGTGCTGTCCTTAAGCAAGGAAAGACCCCAGTAATTATTTTCAAAACTATGCAAAATATACTTTGCATACCTAAGTCAACCTGAGGGCCTCTTGATGAATTTTTGTAAGACTTTATGAGAGCAGTGTCTTTAAGAGTGATGAAAGAAAGCCACCGACATAATATTTGGGAGAGAAAAGGAACAAGTGGCAAATTATTGTGCTTTTTTGCTGCTCTGCAGCTCTGCTGACGTCGAAGGACGCTGGAGGACCGCTACCAAGTTGGGCATTCGTTAGCCCCTTGTGCCAGACGATGGCATCTCTTTTAACACGGGGCATTCGGCTCCAGTTCATAATATAAATGAACTGCATTGTGTAGTTGCTGGTGCCTCTTCTCTCCCCCCCCCCTTCTGGCTTGAATGCTTCCCCACATTTTTATCAGATCAAAACATGGAGACTCTATTGCAGCTCCAGACGATTGTTGTAGTGCCAATTTACTAACAGCAGGCCAGGAACTGAGACATCAGTTGCATTTCATCTCTCATTCTTAGCGTCAGTGTGGTAAGTGCATGGACATCTTGGCTCAAGAACTGGGCGGGTCTGAGGTTATGGTTAGAAAGTGTAAGCTAATTATGACACTGATATAATCTGTTGAGCCATAAAGGATAATACTGTTTCTCAAGGTCTTTGAGTTGTTTTTCTCTTTCAGTCATATTAGATTTTTGGTTCTGCTTGCTGGGCTTGATAGCGGTTATTATTCCTGTATAGCACGTCATCTCTGGTAGCAGAAACCTGGTCTTCTGGTAGTATTGAAGCTGCAGGTAATAGATTTTTAAATTTTATACTGGGCTAGAAGTCAGAATGCATAAGACATTAAAATGAGAGATGTAGAGCACACAACCTGGTTCTTTTCTAGAGTTATTGGACATCAGTTCCAATAATGATCAGCCAGCATGAGCCAATGATCAACATATTTTCCACACAGCTGCCAGAACAGTCGTTTCAAACTTGTGGAACCTGTTTGAGCCCTACATATGGCAATGTTGACAATATCTCTAGGAACAGATGTGCACTGAGAACATTTGATGACCCAGGTCTTTGGCGAGGCAAGTTCATTAGTTTTTCATATGAAGTCTGTACAGTCATTGAATTTGGATCTTGCCAACAAGGTGGCACTCAAAACCTGAAAAGCATGGGTGCTGCAGATACAGCTTAATTTGAATGAAAATTTCTCATGAACTTCAGAATTCAGCCAAGTCGCCCAAATCCTTTAAAACGTAGCCTGGACAGAATCTCAAGACATCTGAATAATTAAATCCATGGCACTAGAGAGCAATACGAAGACCTCAGGAGAGGTTAAGTCAGTAGCTTATCTCCTGTTACGTGAACTCAAGGTCACAAACCTGTGTACAAGCTTTTGAATTCTCCACAATGTCTCATGAGGCCAAAGATTGGGAGAGGACAAGGGGAAGGGATCAGCTACTATTGAAGCACTTCATCTGAAAGTGACCCTCCTCTGCTTCTTCAGTGCTTACTTCTGAAAAAACCTGCTTGCAGTGCTGAATATCTAAAAAGAACAGAGTTTAAAGCAGAGAGTAGGCAATCGGTGATCCCCAAATTCTTCTGGTTGAATGGACCTCAGGTTAGTGGACTTTGTATACAACAGACTAAATTTGAATCTGGTTTTCAACCCCGTTTAACTCTCCAGACTTACTGGATATCTGTTCAATGAGGATGAAGTGTGGAGTCAAATTTGGTAGGTGACATACATTTAGATTTAACAGATGTTTGGATTTTAATGGTCTCATTTTCCATTAAATGGTCCATTCAATCAAGATTTTACTAGTAGACATAGTTTAAAGCGATGGAGCGTTAGCAAAATATATTTCTCTTCTCCCATCTCAGTCTTATTTTAAGTCAGATAATCTAGATTTTCTACCATTATGCAACGCTTGGCTGATTACCTAGAATTTTATTCTTTACTTCTAGTAATAGGGCACTGGTCTACATTTGCTGCTCTGTGTTTGAAAATCATAATGGCTGTAGTAAGCCAAAACAAACCATACAAAACAAATCTTGAAGCCAAACAAACCATATCAGAGCACAGCATGACATCTGGGAATGGAGTCTTTTGTAACTGCTTGTTTGTGAGTTGAAGATCCAGTTTGGGACTGCTGCTGTCGTAAAACAACAAAATCTGAGGTTTCTTTGTTTTTTGGGATGAGAGTAATGACATATTTGAGACTGGGAAAAGTGGTAATTGCGTCAAACACTTTAAGGACCACTGCACTAGGTTTTTCTCTGTTTTCTATCCATCGTGATTTTATTGATGTCTGTCAATGTAATGGTATGTGGGAATGACCTTGGGAGACAGGAGGAAGAAGACAAGGTCAGATAAGAGGGAGCTTAGCCCACAGAAGAAAATGGGGTGTGGCAAACATCCCAAAAAGGACCCCCCTAGTTTCTTGGAGAAAGATGTACTTTCAGACTTGCAAGCTTCTATTAATGTAACCTTACAATAAAGATAGAGCTGATATTTTGGGGTGTGCTTCTTGTCTGGACTACCTCAAAGGGCTGACAGTCATGCTTTCCCTCCAAGCGAAAAACCACCCAATTTGGTAGTCTTCCCGTGTAGGAGAATAGATTTAGTTTCCTTCTCCTCTAGGTTGCTTTTCTTGGGCTTCCTCGAAGAGTTCTTATTTGTCCTGGGACAAGTAGAGGTTTTGGGGTCTCTGTACTATTTAAGATATGCTGTCCTTAGGGTGTTTTATTTATTTATAGCTACCTGTAATGCAGATGAGGCTGGGAAATTGAAACTTCCCAGAAGAAAGGAAATCACTTCTGAATTGCTGCCAAGAACGCTGCACAGATGTGAGCCTCTGGAAGTCAAGCCCAACTCAAAGACGCTTTCACTTTAGGGAAAGCAAGGTCATAGCAGCTGGTAGTGGATAGCCAACATTAGTCGATCCTGAAAAGGTTAAACCTAGATAATATTTGGACAGAGGACCAGCTGGGAAGGTTGCAAGTTAGTCTGTGAAGTCGGAAAAGCACCCAGAAAAAGACAATAGGAAATCACTTCTTTAATACTTCCCAGAAAAAAATGAATGAGCTCAATTGAAGAATGTCATTATCTTTTACTGCATGTGGACAGATCACCATCCTTGATTAGGATAGATCCACGGGCTTGGACTTGTTAAAGGTTTTGCAAAATACCATTTCCCCCACCTCTGAGGATCCTGCAAGTCATTCTCCTGCTTCTGGCAGCTTGCAAATTCCATCTCATTTTCAACTGTAGGTAGCCGAGCAACTAAAACTGGCATTAAATCTGTGTGGGTGGTACTAGGCTTCGTGCTTCATGCTTCTGAAAAGCCGTTTAGTCTGCAGAACCTGCCTGCTGCTGTCATAATGGTTGCAGAAAGACAATTCGACTTTCCTCCGGGCTTCTGTGTTTTGAAAATACCCTTAAGTTTCTCTCTCTCCCCCCCTCCAATCCCTTCCCACCACTGCCTTTGAAAATTTCTCCAAAATGTATCAGCCTTACTATTAAGGTGCCTAGGACTTATATAGAATGTGAAGAAGGAATGTCATGCTTAGAATTTCCTGCAGCCATGCAAATTTTGCGATTTTTTTTTTTTTAGCCCCTCGGTTTTTAACTGGCTTTGCATATGATGTGTACGTCCACGTGCTTGGCAAATGTGATTTTTGTTCACCCTTAAGCAGTCAACAAGTACTGCTTTTCTAACCTGATTTACTGCATTACAGCATCCTGAATATGATACTCGTTTTGATTTAATGTTAATGGTTGGAAGCTTAGCCAGCATTAGCAAATATCTTTTTATGCTGGTGGTAGCCTGGTTTTGATAGAATGAGACTCTCTCCTTAAAATATCACCACAGAAAAGGACCGTATTGATAATAACTCAGAACAGGCAGGCAGGAAAATGTCAACAGAAGCAGAGTGTTTTTGGCCTGAAAAATGACATTGCTGTAGTTCAAGGTTAGGCAAACAGGTTATATCCAGATGTTTTGATTTCAGGCCCTGTCGGCATGGCTAATAGCAAGGGATTGTGGGTATTGTAGTCTAAAGATTCTTCTGAGGACAAAGATGCCTGGCTTCGTAGGGTCCTTACAGAAATAGTTTATCAGAGTATCATAAATCAGTCTCTTGCCTTAAAGCATTTTGGTACATTGGATTTTGGTCTTAATCTTTCCATGCTTTGCTGATTCCCCCAAAGAATAGCACCCCCTTTGACTCAATATAACAGACAGAGGTGTTGATTCACTTTAAGGAGAACAGTAAAGCTAGAGGTTTCTATTCCTTTTTTTCTTTATGATTAGCAGATGTTGTTTTATAAAAAAAATAGCTAATTCATGAGAGCCTTACAAGGAACCAAATTAAATAGATTTTTTTATGCCTTTGTCCCTAGGTCCTTTTCAAGCAAATAAAGACAAGACATTTCTCTCCCTCTTCCTTTGCTTTTTTCTTTTAGGCTTATGGCTCTGGATGTGATATTGTCATCTTGGCAAATGACTTTGAATGTGTGCAAATTATTCCTGGTGCGAAGCATGGAAACATCCAGGTCAGCTGTGTGGAATGCTCTCAGCAAGGCAGGGTAAGAGACGTGAAGTGTTGGGGTGTTGTGCTGTTAAAAAGCAGCCCTGTTTTGAAATACTGAGGTTGAAGCTTGAAACAAGAGTTGCATCTCCTCTTTCAAAAGAGATCAGCTCATTCCTGGTTGAATCGTGCTTTGCTTCTATGGTTTTGTTAGGAAAAACATGTTGAATCTCTGGATGCTTTCTTTCTTTTAATTACTCCTGTTGTATTGTGTGTTTAAATGTGAATTCATCTTTTGCTTTTTCCCTCTGCTCAGATTGCAGCCTCTTACGGAAACACCGTGTGTATCTTTGAGCCCCTTGGGGTAAATTCTCATAAGAGAAATTGTGTAAGTGTTACGTGGTTTTTCTTTGTCTTTCTTACCTGCTATTGCCCGTGGATTCTTTCTTTTGGAACGTCATTTTTAAAGCCGGAATGACACATTTCACAGCCAACTCTCGTGCTCAACTCTTTTTGTCTGAAAAATAATGCTTTAAAGAGCAGAAGTTGCATTTTTTTAGCTGAGCTGCCTCCAGATCTTTCTCCAACTTCCCAGCTGCTTTCTTCCCAACCAGGGTCTCATATAAAATAAATCTATACCATCCCACATGCAGGTTTGGAAGCAAAGCTGAGGAGTACAAGGGAAAACAGGTGGGAAGAGATAGGATAAAGGATCATTACAGGTAGTTCTCATTTAATGACCACTCGTTCAGTGACCGTTCAACATTATGACGGTGCTGAATGAGTGGTACTTACAATTGGTCCTCATAATTGCAGCCAATGCTGTATCACCGCGGTCATGTGATCGTGATCCAGATGCTTAGTGACCAGCTCGCACTTACAACGTTGCAACATCTTGCAGTCACATGATCGCCATTTGCGACCTTCACTGACAGCTTCCAATAAGCAAAGTCAATGGGGAAGCAAGCAGGAGGTCCCAAATGGTGAACATGTGACATCACACTCAAAATGGCACAGGATTCACTTAACAGTGGCAACTGGAAGTGCTGGAACTGCTGTCACTAAGCAGTGTAGTCACGTGACATTGTGCTTTATGACCGTGTTGCTTAGCGATGGAAATTCCGGTACCAATTACCGTCATTAAGCGAGGACTACCTGTATGGGAAACATGTAGATTTTGCAATCTCTGTGCCCTCTAGATGTGTTGGACTTCCACTCCCATGAGCCTTTGACCATGTCTTACGAAAGTTGAACTTCAATACATGCGATGAGAAGGCTCCTTTATGATGTGGTCTGCAGGGGTATAGTATCAGCTGGTCTTTGACCGTAATAAAGATTTGATTGATAGTATCAGCTGGTAAGAGATGTGCCAAGTGAAATTGGCTGTAATAAAAGGTATAGGAGGTATTGGGAGCATGGAGTAAGAATATGCTGAATCCTCCCTCTGGCCATTGCTCCAGATCTAGAATGTTTGTGAAACTTATCCATCTGATCTAAAATTAGGTTTAAATATTTCTCAATGTTGTTAGGACAATAGATAATTGTCATTAACTAAGTCATACCATTGATCAGTTTATATTAGTTTAGGTAACACTGAATGGCAACATATGGGATTTTATTCCTTGCAACTCTACCAGAAGATGCTGGGTGTTGAATAGACAGATAAATGGACGGGTTTTTTATTGTAATCCTAGAACACTGCAAAACCAGGATATAATAAAATTTGCAACCAGCTCAATTATATGTGGGCATTCTTTATGTTAAGCAACTTTTCTACAATGAGCTTCAGTTGTCCTTAAGATAGTATTTTTGTAATCATCTTTTTGTGGCTGGGAATTCATGTCTATTTGTGTATGACTTCTCTATGCAAATCTTTAATTTCACTCCTCCTAATTAAGCAAGGGGGCATCAAGCTAATTTTCTCCGCCTTTTTCTTGATGTACTGAGAATTAGCTATTCATGGAGAACAGCGGGGTGTAGGCCCTTTTTTCCCTACTTGTTTTTATCTCAGAGCTGTGATTGCATTCCATTTCTGAAGGTGCTTAGTTTATGTATGTGGTTGGCATTAATTATTAGTGCTTAAGCATTCTCTTGGCCAACAGCGTGATTGCTTAATTTTGTCAGCCAAATGTGGTCCAAAAGAATGATGTCTGAAGCTGCCTCACTTGTCCCCAATGATTAATTTTTGCCATTGTCCTACAGCAACTGAAGTGTCAATGGCTGAAAACTGGACAGTTTTTCCTCAGTTCCATGACCTTCAACTTGGCATGGGATCCTCAAGGTAATCAGGTGTGAATGTGGTCACATCTCAGTGTGTAAAAGTACAAGAGGCTAACCTGGGGTATCCTCAGGGAAAAACCTGTTCAGCAATCCATATACATGTGGCTTTATACTCCTGATGCAGCAGACAGTGATCTGTGAAAGCTTCTACATTAATACATTTGTTAGCTTTCCTGGTGCCCCTTAAAAAATATTTTTAAGATATTTCTTGTCTGAAACAATAAAGAGCCATTTCCTGTTTTGGAAGATAACACTTCTGGAAATGCACAAACCACACCCCAGATATTCAAATGGAGTTGTTTTGGAGGACACATGAAGTTCTGAAGATAAACTACTCTGTGGCTGACTTTCATTGCATACAGTGATAACAAAACCACTCCTCGTGTTAGTAGAATTATTTTCTATACTGAAATGTATTTATTTTTTCCCAGTATTTTATTTCCTCCAATACTATCCCAAGCTATAACCAGTAACCAGGCTATTGTAGAAGCTGATATGTGTTAGATAATCTGTTCTGTGTCCCTTAAAACATCCTTCGCTTCCAGGTAATCGCTTGCTCACTGCAACGGATAATTTGCAACTGTGGGCCCCTCCAGCGAACGATGTGCTGGAAGAAGAAGAAGAGGAAGGGGAAGAAAATCCTGACATTGGGATCAAAGATGATAAAAACCATCCTGTTCTAAATGACTGGAAATGCATCTGGCAATGCAAGTAAGCAACCCGTGGTGGAAAGAGAAAAAGCAGTGATGTTGCTTCGGGAAACATTTGTGTATTTAGCTTACTAGCAATCTAGTTACCCAAGTGCTGTTTCAAATTTGCTGCTAGAAGGGCCAGTTCAGGGTAGCAAAAAACATCTATAGGAAAGGTAGCCAATTCCCAGTGCATTTCAAATTGCAAAGAGTTTTCTTCCAGAACAATGCTATTAAAAAACCCTGGCTTTTTCAGAAAGCCAAGGCGTAAAAACAAGCTGCAGGAACTTCTCTATCCACTTCCAGTTCTGTTAAAACTGTAGTTTGTGTGGATCTTCAACTCAGAAAAAGGTTGGAAGCCATAGTTTTAAGAGAGACTCTGGTTTAGGAACATGGAGGAAGAAGAACAAGCTATGTGTGAATACTTGGGACACTATATCAGCCTGTTTGTTTTTTAAGCTGGAAGAGAAGATACTTGATAAAGAAAGAAGTCAGTGGGGCTGCTCTTCAGTCTGCCAAACCATGGAGATTTTTCTGAAAAGTTCACAGATTAGCCTGATTGTATATTTAATCTTAGTTTGTTAAATAAACCACAGCTGGATGTAGGTTTACACAACATTCTCAATCCTTTCTTCTGTACCATTGACAGCAGTAGCAACAGATCTCTCAATGCTATTTGAGTGATGAGGGGTTAAAATTGCTAAAGTAACAAGGCACCATTTCACTATTCTACCAAGCCACCCAAAAAGATTTAGGGCGGATCCAGCTTTGATGATCTAATTCGTTTTTAAAAATGCATAATGTCATGCAGCAATTAATTCTGTGCAGGTAACAAGATTTTGAGCGTGTCCATGAGCATAGCCTGGCATAGATCACCTACCTTGACATTGTAAAGCTTTGTGATATTTATAGTAATGGCTACTTAAAACCACCATATCCCCTAAAGTTGAGAATTGCCTTCTTGGATTGTTTTTTAGGACAGCTGTTTCTGTACACTTGATGGAATGGTCCCCAGATGGTGAATACTTTGCAACAGCTGGGAAGGTAAAGGTTTTTTTTTTTAAAAAAATACTGTTTTGAGTCAGGCTCTGTGTCATATTACTTGTGGTCAGTAAAATAGAATTATTTTATGGTGGGTGTGGGTGTGTGTGTATGTATGTATGTATGTATGTATACTAATACATATAGTACTAAATAGGCATATGAAACTAATGCAGTGGAGGACATCTATAGAGAATTTGCTGGACTGCAGGTCCAGCACCTACAACTAGAAGAACCAGTGGCACGGGATTATGGGAGTAGTGGTTCATCAGCAGTCATCAACAGTTGGACCCATTGATACTGATTTCCTCTGTCCATCATGGGTTTGGTCAACCCAGGCTTCCACATGCCACTTTTTAATCAGATAAAGTTGTAGATTAAAGTTTAGTCATACTGTGCTACATGCTGGATTTCCTACTAACTGCATGGCAAACCAATGGCTACTGTTCACTTCCCACCAGCTAGGAGGTACATGGGGTGTCCTGACACACACTCAAGATGCAAGTTAGTTTGACCATGTAGGTCAACTAAGGCATGAACGACAAGACAAATAGATGAAGGAAGAGTGAATTGGTTAAGAGGTAGGGGAAAACTGAGAAAGGTGTGGTTGGATTAAGTTGCTGAGATCCTCAAAAGAAGAGAGGCGAGAAGTTGAAAGAGCAAAAGGAAGTCTATGAAGATGTCTGCAGATAAGGTAGAAACATGGATGGTGTGCAAGGATGGAATGGTATGGAGAGAGAGAAACTAAATGGTGCTGGAGTAAACTAGATTTAGCTATGTTTCCTTTTGGTTTGCTTTTCTTATTTCTTTTACATTTCTTTGGCTTGCTGTTTTTTACTCCTTTTCTCCACTGTGCGTAACATTGCTTACAGAGGAGGGAATAACACAATGGGTATGAATAGAGGTAGTTCATTAACATCTGTAGAGTGAAGATTTTCCACCCCTGCTCTAATTCACCAGTGTTGTGGGGTGCTTTGGATTCCGTTTCAAAAAGATGCTTCAGACTATGCTGATTTTGGTTGGTTGATTGGTTGGTTGATTGATTGATTGATGCTTCAGTGCTTGTGTGTGAATGTGGTTCCCGCCTATGACTCTTAAAAATTGCCATGTCATTTCCCAGTATCACATGACATTGCAGAAAACAGTCATAACTGCAGGAAAAGAGGTGGCTTCTTCAAAGGGTTGCAGAGAAGGGCCACCTTCATGCTCCTGTAGATTCCAAATGACCTCTTCCACATTATTTGCAAAGCACAGGGCAGGCCTTAATGCCCAACTTTTCAAGTAGTTCAAGGTGAAGCAATCTGTGGCTTTTCAGGGGATATTTCCCTGAATTCCAAACCATTGTTTGTTAAGGCTTATGGGAGTTGGAGCTCATGACAACTGCAGAGCAGTGATAGCTTGCTTCAGAACTATATTTTTGCTTGTGTGTGGCATCCTCTTAATATTGCATTTTATAAAGATTCTTGCTAGGAGCCCCTGACATAAAGGGAAGTTCCTAAAGCTCCTTTTCTCATTTGTTCCATCTGTTGCGAATGTTCATATGTAACTCCCAAGCGTTGTGATTAAATAACTACAGCAGATGGTCTTGGGAGCCAAATTCTGCTTTTGCCAGAGAAGGTTTCCACTCTAATTATTACTGTGCATAGCTTCATCTGACTTACCCTGGAGGTTGTGGCTCTTAGCTTAGCAGATAGATAATGCCGGTATACAAAAACAACAAACAGCCCACGTAATGCTCGATGATGAAATGCAGAAGTTCAGTAATGGAGCAGGAAAGACGAAACGTTGATCTTCTGGCTTGGAGAGGAAGTTGCTTTTTTGTGAGAGAATGGCAGGGAACTTCCTGAAGCAATGTCACAAGAAGCCCTGTTTGCAAGTAAGTTTACATGCCATCATACGTGATCAGCTGAACTCCTGAATTTCCATCTTCACTCAGATATGTCCCCTAGTTGCTTCAGTTGAGAACTAAAATAAACACTGTGGTACCACTGGTGGCAGATCATTTATGGATCCCTTGATTTGTATCTCTCTAGATGTGGTTTCTGACTTCATATATCTTATCTTCTGCCAGATATAACATCCGTTTCCTGAATATATTCAGCCAAGCGCTTGATCATTCACAGTCTGCCAGTCACATTTGATTAATCAGGTTCTCTTTGAAGGCAGGCTCTTCCCTTTTCACATGTGTTGTATTTGGGAAGTCTGTTTTGTTAGCTAGAGCTGTAGAATTTCTTTGAAACCTTGCCATCTTGCAAATGACCATTTAAGGTTGGAGTGCATAAGGTTTTGCTAACCCAAGGGCTGCATCAGCTTGGTGTAGCATGTCAACAAGGGTGGGGCCAAGACTTATTTGAAGGAAACGTTCGGGAACCCTCGGGGCTGAAATGGGTGCTTTAAGCTTTGGCAAGCTAAAAGCACCCATTTTGCACCACAGCCTACCTCTAACTTTAAAAAGACACACAGAAAAAAAGACCAACTCTTTTGGACAAAGCTATTCTGAAGCTGAAGGTGAAATGAAAAAGGAGAAGAGGATGACCAGCAGCAAGGTGGATAGACTCAGTTACAGTACTGATGAGTTGCACCCTTGGGAAGGCTGAAGGACTGGATTAGGGACAGATCATCATGGAGGAGATCTATCTGTGTGGTCACTAAGATTCGTCAATGGCTTGATGGCATGTAAACAATTCAGAGGATGTTCTGGGGACCACAGAAGGGATACAGGGCCTAGTAAGCAGCCCCTGAGGTATGCCTTTTGCTCTGTTTGTTTACCTGTACTTAATTCTGTTCTTCTTCTACCAGATGCTATAATATCCTCTGTGGGAACCAGAGTTTCAGCCAGCCAGCGTAGTGCTCCCTTGCATTTTGATGCTGTAGGGTTTTGTGGTTAGCTGAGCTCTTATTTTCCTTGCCTTGGAGCATGAACCACCTTGCCGAGGCTAAAAACAAGTGCAGGGTATTCAGCTTCTATAATGCGGTTGCTCCTAAGCGTTGGATACTAGAGCTCAGCCCTAGAATTGGCCTTTCTAAACTGCATTTCACTGAATTGTACTGGGCCTTTTGGACTTGGTCTCTCTCTTTAAGCCTGCAAGGATTATGATTTTGAAAATGATTGACGTAGAGCGGGGCCAGCGTCCATCCCATTTTCTGAACCCTGTGATAAACAACTTACTGTAATAAATGTTTGCAAATCCCGTAATCGGTTGAACTGGAAAAGGTTTCGTTTAATGTGCTTGACGCATGTGATTGACTTATCCAAATGCTCTGCATGAAACATTAGCAGCTTCTCTCGTGAGGCTAATTCACTAGCTGAAGGAGATTCTGTATCTAGCAATGATATTCAAATTGTTTATTGCAGCCACAAGGCCAGATACAGTAAAATACATGGATGGATGGATGGATGGATGGATGGATGGATGGATGGATGGATGGATGGATGGATGGATGGATGGAAAAACAATGAGTACAGTAAGATCTAAAGATAAATAAGTATAATAAAATAGAGTAATTTTTTTAGTTATTATGTAGTTATTATTTCTGTTTCGCAGATGGGAATGAGAAAAGCCTTGGGGCACTACCTCTGTTCTGTGCAGAACAAAAGCTTTCAATAAACTATCAGAAAACTATCAGAGAACCAACATTTTCATTTTTGCCCGACATTGTCATATGCCGGTGGCGTAGTGGCTTAATGACGCTGGAGTTGCTGGCCAGAAACGGTCGACGCTCCAGTGGTTCGAGCCCAGCTCCGCGTGATGGTGTGAGTTCCCATCATTCGTCCCTAGCCCCTGCCCACCTAGCAGTTCAAAAGCACGCCACCTGCGAGTAGATAAATAGGTACTCCCATTTCAGTGGGAGGAAACGCTGGCGGCGCTCTGTGCGGGGAGCAGGAACCAGTGCCAGACCTGCCTAGACGCGATTGGCAGAAAAAGATTGGCAGATGAAGAAAGCCCGGATGAGTCGACTTCCTGCGACCGCTGCTGGCAGAAACTAATAATTGTGTTGTGTTAATTAAAAATAATTAATGTTGTATGCCGCCCAGAGTCACTTGTGCAAGACGGGCAGTTAATAAATGTGATATATTAAAAAAACAAAATTCACAAATGGCAAATAAATGGGACTCCAATGGAGCAAGCGCTCATCCACAAAACAATGATATACTTGCCGATTTAAAAATTCTTCACTGTAAGAAAGGCCTGCTATGGGGCCGCAGCAGAAATAATTCCACTGAGTTTTTCTTGTTCTTTCTTTTTCCTGTTCTCCTACAATATTAGCAGCTGCTTTAGGATGAATGGAGATTTGGAGTGGCTAAAAGCATCAGAGAGGAAGGGTCCTCTCCATTTCCTTGGCTCCTGCAATGCAGCTTTAATCCAGTTCATGCAAGAGTTTGAAATGCAAATGTCCTTTTCTATATTTTGTTTTATTCAGGATGACTGTCTCTTAAAAGTCTGGTATGCAAAGATGGGCTGGAAATCATCTCTCCTTCCCCAGGAGGGAGATGAAACCCGAAAGACTTCTCCATCTGTCTATTTTGCATTTGTCTACCTTTCACATCCTCGAGCAGTGACGGGATTTTCCTGGCGACACACTAGCAAGTTTATGCCCAGGTTAGAATAACTCTGGAAGAAAATGGTACCCTCTCCCCCAAAAAAGAAGAGACATTTGAGTCCAATAACCTAGGGATCTCTGTGCTGATTGTGTTTGATTGGTGTCCTGACCAGGTGACATTCAAAGTGGATAACTTTTGTAAGTTGGCAAGCGCATGCAAGAGAAAGAATGGTTTCCTTATGTGCATTATTATCTGTATTAAGGCTTCTCTATTAAGGCTAGGAAAGCTACAGTGGATGGATCTGTGAAGTCACCGGGGATTGAGCACAACTCAAAGGAAACTTTCCTTTTCGATTCGTCTCTTTTTACATTCCTTTACATCACTTACTCTATCAAACATATATTGAAAGAGAATTAAGCTTCCTCAGCGGGGCTTACTCCCATAGGCTTATGCAGCTTGAATTACTCCCATGAAATTTTGTCTAACTGGCTTCAGTGCTGGATCAGAAAATGCTTTTTCTACATAATTCCTTTTTTTTTTTTCAAAAGCATTCTTCCATGGGGCATGAGTCTGGCTGTTGTTTGAAGAACTAGGGAAGAAACCATCCGTGGAAGCCACTTTCCGCTTCTTGGCCTGAATTTAATTAAGGGTTGGCCTTAGCAGGACTAAGCACCCATAATTCAACAGAGCTATGAACAACAGCAACAAAAGTCACTTCAGTTGTGAACTAAGTGCTGATAGAATTGGAAACAGAGAAATCTCACAGAAATCAGAGGAAAATATTAGCATGTTTGGAGGTGGTACGAACAAGGTTTTTTAAAGAACAATTAAGGGGTAAGCTTCCTGTGCAGATCAAGAAAAATAATGAAAAGTGAGCCTACACAAACCCTATGAAGTGGAGGAGGACAACAGGCTAAAATAGAGAAATAGCAGAAGGCCCCATATGGGGGAATAGCTTTCTAGATGGGACAGATTGCCCACCCTTGAAAAAGACCAAGGTGGGAAAAGGCAACCTGATGTCTTCCAGGTATTTGGAATCCCATGCTGTTGACCTTTGTGCTGGTTGGGATAGGTGTCCAAAACATCTGGAGAGTCTAGCTTGCCCATCCCTGCTCTGATATTTTGTGGCTGGCTGTTTTCATCTGTGGACAGGTCAGTTGTGGTCCAACATAGTCTTTTCCTTGTGCTTCTCAGGGGGTCTGTTTGCAACGTTCTCCTGACTTCGTGTCAGGATGGCATTTGCCGGCTCTGGGCGGAGACGTTGCTGCCTGAAGATACGCTTCTGGGGGAGCAGATCTGTGAAACAAGCACGTCGAGCATCAGCTCCAGCACCAGCTTCTCGCGTTCAGGAAGGCACAAGGACAACATTCAGCATGCTTTAGAAGTACGATGGAAGAAAGCATGGGGTGCCAGATATTCCCTTTTACTTCTCTGGTGTTAAAATCATCTCTTAGTAGCAGAGATTCAAAATTGGAATGTCAAAATCTATGAAAATGTATGCCTGCCTCCTTCCTTCCTTCCTCCCTCCCTGGGAGGTGACCTCAAACTAAAAGGGGGACAAGAGAAGACAGCAGGCAAAATAGCTACTGGACACTAGTTCTTAGTGACATCTTCTCTATTTTGACATTACTAGTTTGGCCCAATTTTAGCAAGAAAAGCGGCTTATGTTTGGGAGGTAAATGCTCCTGACTGAAATGACTTTCCTGATGGCGTTTTGTTCTGTTTTTTTTTTTAATTCTTTTTGTGGTCTTCTGTCCTGTTCTTTCTTCTCTTCCTCTGCTTCAGACAATCCATCATCTGAAAAACTTGAGGAAGGGTCAGCGAAGATCTTCGGTGCTTATCACTCACGCAGAAGACCTACCCAACCAATTGGGAATCCATGAAGTGCAGCGACATATTTCTCACCATGCTAACGCACTCTGCCATTTCCACATCGCAGCAAGCATTAATCCCAACACTGGTGAATTCAGTATTTGTATTTCCTGTCTATCCTGTGGAGTAAAAGTTTGTCAATTTTTTGGTTTTTGCACACTCAGTAGAAGAACTTAATTTTCTTTACAGGACAAGACCAGGCTTGTTGATTCTTCAAACTTTGTTATGAGCTTTGAAATTCTTTCATCTCTCTTGTATAATTTCCACAGTGCCTGAACTGGCAGACTTTAATTGGTCTTTGCATTATGAGTCAGAAATGGAAATTGTTGTTTAGGAGTAGCTTTTCCTTGTAGGCTTGGAGTGATGACTTTTTTAAAAAATTAAATGTTGCAAAGAAAAGAGTAAAACAATAGAAAAAGGTAAAAACAGGAACAGGAGAGGTGGAGAATATTATATATATAAAGGCTTCCCCTACCTACATATATTATATAGTTTTACATGCAGTCTCCATAAAAGATGGCCATATTTTATCGTAGTCATCCATACTTCATCAGCATAGTGGCTGTGGAAATAACCATAGAATGCTGAGTTTGATGGCATGGAGAATCTGTTTTGCATTAATTTCATCTTGAAAGGCAGGTTTGGAACTGGGGAAATGGTTCATTTCCAACCCTCTGAGCTAAGGTCATAACAATTCCAAGATGTTGTTATAGGTAGTTCTCAATATATGACCACAATTGGGACCAGAACTTCTGTCGCTAAGTGGAAAGGTTGTTAAGTGAGTCGTGCCTGATTTTATGACCTTTTTTTGCTGTGGTCGGTAAGCAATTTACGTGGTCGTTAAGCGAATCCGGCTTCCCCCATTGACTTTGCTTGTGGGAAGCGCCCTGGGAAGGTTGCAGATAGCAATCACATGACCCCAGGATGCTACAACTGTTGTAAATACAGTGGTACCTCGGGATACGAACTTAATCCGTTCCGTGACTCTGGTTGCAACTCGAGTTGGTCTCAAGTCGAGGTAAAGTTTCCCATAGGGTTCAATGTAAATCCGGTTAATCCGTTCCGCCCTCCGAATTTGGTCGCAACCCGAGGCAAATTTCCCCATAGGGTTCAATGTAAATCCGGTTAATCCATTCCGCCCTCCGCCCGAATTTGGTCGCAACCCGAGGCAATTTTCTCTTCAGAGCCTTACTCCCGCCAAGCCTGCTCTGCATTTTCTTTGGAGCCATGCTAACACGCACAGCAAAAACCTTCGCAAAACACCGCAAAACACACCACAAGCCTCACCAAACGTCTCCTTGCTACCACGACCTCGCCCACAGGAAGCCGCGACCGCGTGGCAGCAGGGAAAACGGCCGTAGATCCGGTTCGTAACTAGAGGCGAGTTCATAACCCGAGGTAAATTTTTCCTGCCGAAGCTGGTTGTAACCCGAAACGTCCGTTAGTAGAGGCGTTTGTATCCCGAGGTACCACTGTACATGCTAGTTGCCAAGCGCCCAAATTTTGATCACATGACCACAAGGACACTGCAACGATCATAAGTGCAAGGACCAGTCATAAGTCATTTTTTTCAGCACCATCATAACTTCAAATGGTCATTAAACGAATGGTCGTAAGTTGACGACTGTCTGTACATCCTTTTAGGCCAACTCATTTCCCAAGTACCTGAAACACTGAATAACGCTTTTAATATCTAAATCAAGCTCCTTTTTCAAAATGTCCCTTCTTCAGATATTCCACCAGCATTGGTGAAGACTGCTTTACATTTAGACGAAGGCAACGAAGGCTTTGTGGTTCATTGGCTAAATAATAAGGAATTCCATTTTACATCTTCAACGGAAATATTTATGCAGCACTTGCGAGAATTGACAGACCAGCAGATCAAAGGAGCAGAAGAAGATGCTGTTGAAAGAGAAGATGAAGAGAAAGAGAAAGGTTTACTCATGAAACTTGATCATGGTTAGTTATATGCATTTTTCCTTCCCTAACTCCACCCCAGTAGTTATAGCTGAGAAGTCAGAATGGTTACACGTGAACGACGATCTTGCTCTTGAGTTGTAATAGTGAGGAATGTTCAATGATACTTTGAAAGATTCAGATTTCCTGACCATGGTGCACTTTTATGAACAACCAGCTAAAGCTGTAACAAGTCAATGAAATAATAATGAAAATTGTTTCTTTCCTTGTTTCTCTGTATTCCCTATCAGAAGCTTGCATTGAACCTTTTCCACAGCAATCAATAATTCAGTGCTCAGAATGGGAAATGTTGAATGAGGCTAGCCTGGTATTTCGTATCCAAGATTCTTTCTTTTT
Organism: Python bivittatus; assembly: GCF_059951505.1. Classification (NCBI taxonomy): domain Eukaryota; kingdom Metazoa; phylum Chordata; class Lepidosauria; order Squamata; family Pythonidae; genus Python; species Python bivittatus. The sequence continues at coordinate 7,533,501 of NW_028277085.1, read as the reverse complement.
TCTTGTCCACAAGCTTTGTTATGATACGACATCATGCAACACAATGGCTCCTGGTCTTTTGATCTTTTGTTTTAGAGTTGTCTCTCGACAGAGAATCTGAAACAGGGACTGGATCTTCAGATCATGATGATGGAGACAAGGAGGGAAGTCCCAAAATTATTTCTCCAGCTGCTTCACCGGTTCCACTTCCTACTATCTTACTCGACCGAAAGATCGAGTTGCTGCTTAAAGAGTGGAACCAGAATCCAGATATGCTCTTCACCATTCATCCCGTGGATGGTACCTTTCTAGTGTGGCATGTGAAACATCTAGATGAATACAACCCGGGCATCTTTCGACAAGTTCAGGTAGATGTATTTTCCAAGACATAATTCCTGTATTAAGAATGCAGGTACTTATTAACATACAAACATAAAACTTCAATATAGATCCAACCTTTTTGACAATCCAAAAAGTTGTTATATTAGTTAATACAGAACCAGGGATATTCCTCTATAAGAACTTTGTAATTCAGTTTATCATTTCCATTCCATCCATATCTGTTTTTCCTCCATCCTTTTTCCCTATGCCTTTTTGATCGAACACTCCACAGTGGAGACTGGTTGACTCTTCTTGATCTCTGTGAACTAGATGTGTGTAAAATGTTTCAGATCCAGAAGGGCTTTTTTGACTTGACAAGGTCCAACCTTATGGGGAGCGTTTCAAGCTTGGAACATGTCCAGTGAAGTCAGAAAGTATTGGACTGCTTTTTTTTTTTGACGTTAGGATAGCTGTGTTGAACCCAAAACATTTTGTATGCCTCTAAGTCAACCCATTCTTATACAGAGCAGAGTCAAAATGATTTAAGTAAATATCAAATGTTAGCATAAAGTTAAATAAACATTATTTTTTTAATTTATTGTGTTCAATGGATAGGTATATTATCCTGGGAAAAATCTCTTTGCTGAACACAAAACTGTCAGATTAGTAGATGTTCAACCTCTGCATATTGTTCCCCCAAAACCCATTGTTCTTTCAGATTTCAGGCAGACAGATTTTCCAATCTTACCAAGGAATTCTGAGAATTATTGTTATTGTTGTTATTATTATATTTATAATAATATTTATATTTATTGTGTTGGTCACACAGTCAGGTGTTTAGACTGGGTTATATTATTATTATGATGATTGGTCACACAGTCAGCCAGATATTTGGACTGGATTTGGCATTTTTATCCACCTATTGAGTCCTTCCCAGGGACCTGGGATAAGCAGATGTTGTTGTTTGATGGTTTGATGGTATTAAAGGTATCATCACAGGATATAAGCTGTTCCAAGTAAAGCGGTCTTTTGCAATTGACTGATGGTGGTTTTGTGAATGCCGATGGTGTTCAAGTGGTGCTCCAGATGTTTTGGGATTGCACCCAAGGCGCCTATTACTACTGGTACTATCTCTGCTTTCTTTTGCCACAGTCGTTCTATTTCTATTTGCAGGTACTGCTGTTGTTGTTGTTATTATTATTATTATTATTCAAAATGCATCCTCTACAGCTGAGCCATTGTCTCCCTCCTCTGAAATGGCCAGTGATGGGGCATTTCTTTCTAGTGCAAATTCCAGCTGCAGAACCACAGCAGAGAAAGAAAGAATTAAAATCCAGTTTCCTCTTGATGTGTTCTTTCCAGTTGATGCTATTTGCAGATTTTCTGAAGTGCATGTTAAAGATGACAGTGCATTTTACAGCCACATCTTGTTTTGTCCTAACGTTTAACAATTCATGGGATTTTCACATAACAGGGAAAGAGGCGGTTTGGCCTTAAAAAAGAGGATGTTTCTTCTGATCCTGTCCTGCCATTTCCTTCCCCTTTTTCTAGGTTTCGTTTTCTTCTCAGATCCCTGTGGCCTTTCCATCGGGCGACGCCAGCTCCCTCAGCAAACACATCATGATGTACGCCTGCCCGACCTTCGCAAAGGAAAGCAGCAGCGTCCCAGCACGGAAGAGAACTAGCATTTCGGGCAGCCTGTCTGGATGCAGACTGAGCAGGTTTCAAGATCGGTCAAGTGGAAACCTGTGCACTCCCACAGTCATGATGGTCTCCAAACACATCGATGGCTCGCTAAATCAGTGGGCGGTTTCTTTTGCAGATAAATCCGCCTTTACCGCTGTCCACACTGTAACTCACAAGTTCCGGTATTGCGGCCACCGGTTTCATCTCAACGGCCTGGCTTGCCATTCGGTGCTGCCGCTGCTGCTGACCTCATCCCACCACAATGCTCTCCTCACTCCCGAGGCGGATCCCCCGTGGGACTTGGGAGGATTAAATAAAACAGTGGATCCCACATATCCCATCCTGAGAGCCCCATCCAGGCAGCATTTGCAAAACGCAGCCACCCGTGCGTTCCACAACCCCGATGCAATCTACAGTGAGCTGATTCTCTGGCGAGTGGACCCCATCGGGCCTTTGTCCTACACAGGAGGAGTATCAGAACTGGCGCGCATTAATTCTCTCCATACCTCTGCTTTCTCGAACGTGGCCTGGCTCCCAACTCTTATCCCTAGTTATTGTCTGGGTCAGTATGATTATCTCGCATCTCCCAGCATAGGAAACCGGAGTGTTATTAATTTCCCCCTTCTGATAAATGAAGTCCTAAACTGTGAATGTAGAAGAGAGAGAACATGCTGGTTGTATGTCCCTGAAGCTTTCAGACTGGGAGCTGACATACCCATATTATTATTTTCTCTAAAAACAGATCCTTGCTTTATTTGTAAGAGGGGGAAAGACTGGTATACTTTGGCATTTAGATCTTTGGAATGTTTTCATTTGCCACACAGTAGGACATAACATAATAACATAAAGCTTTTCCAGCAATAGTTATTGAACGGTATGGCTCATATTCGGTGTTAAATGAACACTTCTTGTTGTCAAATTAGGGACATACTGCAATTCTGCCAGTGCCTGCTTTGTGGCATCAGATGGGAAGAACCTGAGGCTGTATCAGGCTGTGGTAGATGCCCGGAAGCTTTTAGATGAGCTCAGTGACCCCGGGGCCTCTGTAAGTTTCATGGGCTGTTTGACTTGACTTGACTTGACTTGACTTGACTTTGACTTTGACTTTGACTTTGACTTTGACTTTGACTTTGACTTTGACTTTGACTCTCTACACTCTACACTCTACACTCTACACTCTGCTCTACTCTGTTCTACTCTACTCTGCCCAAAATGTACCTTCAGACTCAGTGCTGTTGTTTCAGTTAAATTGGCCTTTAAATTGTTTTCCATCAGATTTACCCTAATAGGATGACTAGCCTAGTTATGGGAGAAGCCAGAGAAGGCGTTGTGGTTTGGAATGTGCTGAGTCCTTTGCCAATCTTGTTTTGAGACTATTTCAGAACATCTGCCCATCGCCTCAGTTTGCTGCCAGTTATAGCCTTCATTCTGTTCCTGCAGTAGATGGATTCAGATGCAGAGCAGTAAAGATGCCCCCTCCTTTACTCCATCTCTCCAGTCTTGGTACATACAGTAGTATTGATTTATTAAATTTAGAAGGCCACCCAACTCCATAATGACTCTGGCTGCAAATTATAGCAATAGCATCATTACTAAAAAAAAAAAAAGATGCAACTTAAACCAGAGGAATGTGAAAAAAGAAAGACCATGCATTCTAAAAATAATACAACACAGAGGAGCCACCATCCAGTCTAACCCAAGGCCTGGGGGAACAGCCAGGTTTTAAGGGCTCTTTTAAAAATGGTCAGTTGGGGGCCAGACAAATCTCAGTGTGGAATCAAAGTATCTAAGGTCAACTGGTGTTTTGGGCATATGAGGTAGGAAATCTCACAACTCCCTCTCTTAATTGTAATAAGAGGATCAGAGTACTTCCTGCTTTTCATTGGCACCAAAATCTGATGATTGGGACAATGCTTTACTTTGCCCAACAGTATGGCTGGATCCACTCTCAGTGTGAAAATGTTACGAGAAGAGGAATGTCTTAGTCATGATGATATAGATCTCTTCTGATGTGTCTTCCTGGAAGGCATTCTACAAATATAGAAAAGGCTCCCTTCCTTAAGTTAAGTAATAAGAAACTTGGGTGCTTAAGAGAGATACCCTGAGCAATGAATCTCAGAGTGCCCAGGCAGGTTTGTTTGTTTGTTTGTTTGTTTGTTTGTTTGTTTGTTTAATAGACTTGTCCCTGCCCATCTCCCCACAACGGGGGGCCCTTGATTTTATAAATGATAAAATTGACAAAGCACTATTATCATGGGATCTAGAAGGCCATGGTGCAATTAAGCATTAAAATAACTGACAATTCCAGGTTTGCTCATGTTTTCTGTTTTAGAAACTTATTGGAGAAGTGTTTAACATTGTAAGCCAGCAGTCAACAGCTCGACCAGGATGCATTATTGAACTGGATGTCATAACTGACCAGGTAAATAACTTACCCATTATAATATGGACTAATACCTTGAATTGTGCTGTAAATAATTACTTGGAAAGTTACAATTTGCTCATTTTTCTTGATGCTGCTTCTAGTGTGGTTCAAACACACAATTACTTCACGTCTTTCAAGAGGACTTCATTTTGGGATACAAGCCGCAGAAGGAAGAGGTGGAGCGGAAGGAAACAGAGATATTTTTCCAACCTTCTAAAGGTCTTGTGATGCTCTTTGTAAGCTAATTGTATCTGTAAACTCGGATTTCCAGAATGGTGGGGTTCATACATAATGCTAAACTATAATGTGGTTTGCTTACTGTGGCTTGATAGGAGGTATGAAGGCTACCATTGTGAATGTAAGCTTTATGTGAGATTTAGTGAGCAAATCATGACTGATTCAAAAACCATGATTTAAAAATTGCTGTGAACCCAGCCCACTGAGCCCTTGTGATGGCTGGAAAGGAGAAGAACTTGCTAATAGTAGAGAACATCTGTAGCTCAGGGTTGAACTGTGGAGTCCTTGGGGTTCTCTGAGCTGGGTTGTTTTCTTACAGTCATTTCAGTACCTGCCTAGGTAACATCTTCAGTGCTGTTCATATATGAAATGTATGTTCATATATGAAACAGAATCAAGAAAAGGTTATTTTAAGTTTGTTTCTCATGCTCCTTCTTTCCCAGGACTGAATTGTGATTTATTTTCTCTTACCTGTTCTAACAACTCTTGCACTGTTATTTTTTATAGGTAGGTAGGTAAGGTTAGGTTAGGTTAGGTTAGGTTAGGTTAGGTTAGGTTAGGTTAGGTTAGGTTAGGTTAGGTTAGGTTAGGATGGATGGATGGATGGATGGATGGATGGATGGATGGATGGATGGATGGATAGATAGATAGATAGATAGATAGATAGATAGATAGATAGATAGATAGATAGATAATGTTGTCTAATGAAAGGGCAATATACTTATTTTTTATTGCAATATCAAGTATGTAATGTATTTTATTTTTCAACAGGCTATCGGCCACCACCCTTCTCTGAAAAGTTTTACCTAATTGTAATTGAGAAGGACACCAATGGCTACTCAATACTTCACATGTGGCATTTACACCTTAAGTCTGTCCAAGCATGTTTAGGTGAGTGAAGCTGTTCCACATTAATACATCTGAATTCCTGATCTCCATAACTATAGGTATTCCATGCTTTATTTAAGCATTCTATCCTGTTTCTGATCTGAAAAAGGTCCCCTGCCCCCCAGCAATTTAGAAAACGAAAACAGAGCAGTAGAACGAATCAGGAAAACTCAAATGCAAAATCATTTTTCCCTTGTACTGAAATAAGAGCAGTGAAAGTACTGGGTGGGCTTGTCAAAGCAGAGGGCTCTGTAAGTGGGTCACTGGAACAGAAAAGATTGCTCCAAGCTTAAGGACAGTTGGAAAAAGCATTTAAAATATGCCTAAATTGGAAAAGGCAACATTTCCGGTCATGGGACCAAAGACTAGGAGAACATAAGAAATTCGTCTCTCTTGTTCCATATTGCTCACATTCATTGAAAAAATAAATCCAGAGTTTCAGCCTGGAGTATTTCCCAGCCCTACCTAGAGATGTTAGAAACTGAACTGGGATTTTCTTTCAAGCCAAATAAGCATTTCACGCTGAGTTTTAGCTGATCTCCCTAAGACACAGTTCACATGGTTTGTAAGAAAAAAACTCTCTTTTTCTGTTCAATCTTCCATCCTGTAACACAAAACAAAGAGTATGCTGCGATGGTCAATGTACTTTACTGTCTTGAATTTGATGAGCGTTTTAAGAAGAGTTATGGATCAAATAGGACTAGTGATGACTTGCAGGAAAGTCCTGTTAAATTTGAACATGATCAGGCTGCTGAGGTTCTCTTAGGCTACAATCCAGTGGTCATTAACCTAGGTCAGATTGTACCCAATGCACCTATGGAATGTTATTACCTCGATTGTAGTCTTATGCACGTGTATCAGGGGAATAACTTCCATTGAGCATAGTGTGAGCAAGGCTTAGTTCTCAGCATATAGATGGAAGTACAAGAAGCTCATCCATGAAGTATATCTGCAGATAGTTCAAAACCAATAACATAAATGGAATTAAACGGTTTTGTTTTGAACTGTTCACATATACCTTGAATGTTTGCCTTAAAAAATAATAAAAACAGTCTGTCCTTGTTCCACTAAAGTTGTTTGTCTATTATGCTTCTTTCAAGGACCATCTGCTGATGTTCATTCAGTGGGACACCAATTAGCTGTTCCTGGGCAACCAGTAGCTGATTCTTCTCCAGAGACTTCACCTGGCACAACTCCAATGCTGCGTTCTTCATCGGTGGCTAACCTTCAGACAGCTAGTAAACTTATACTGAGTTCTAGCCTGGTTTACAGTTACCCATTGGATCTGCCACCTGGTGTGGAGGTTGTACGAGCTACTCCTTCTGCAGGTAAAATGGGAGGACGGACAAACCAGTTAGTGATAACCCTTCTTGGATGGAAGCTTGAGATTTCCAACAAATTATGCAAATGCATAAATTTAACCACTATAAACTTATATAATAATGTCAGGGTCTGCATTCTCTCAGAGATAGTCTGGAATTATGCAGTAGGGCAATGTTGAAGCAAGTAATGAGTGGGATCAGAAGAAAGAGAAAGGTGAGGATGCACCATTTATGATCTGACACCTCTTTCTTCTCTTCCTGACATCCCTCTCCCAAACTTCAGGCTCCATCCATCTCAAGATGGTTAACGTTTTTTCTAATGAAAAATAAATCAGTATAGGGTTGGCACGCTGCAAAGCAAAACATTAGCCTCCAATATAAGTATTACAGCCGTGCCTTTTGTGCCCCAAAGATCTTATTGAGAGGGTGGGAAGCATCCTGTAGGGTTCAATCATTTTCTGGTAGGAGAGCTTTTCAGTTGGCTGGGTTCACCATGACAGCCCTTTTCTGAGTGTGTTCAATGTTTGAAATATGCCCTGACCCCAAAAAGGTTACCTACCCCTGATTTAATCTCATTTCTTACATGAGTTCTGTCTGCAGGGAACCCGTAGTAAGGCCTTCTCAATGGTGCCCCCTCCTGTAGAATAATTGGATGCCAGTTTCCTGATGAGTTTCTGCAGAAAAGTAAAAACCTGGTTTTGGGAGAGAACATTTGCAGGATGTTCAGTTCAGGATCTGCCCCTGCTGAATTATGCTATTATGATTTATGTTTTAAATTTGCTCTGCTATTTTTAATCCTCCTTTTGGCTGTACCTGGCTCAAAGCCACTTCAGGTGGAGCAGCTCAGAAACATGTGTAATAAATGATAATTTAAAAAGTGGTTTTGAAATTACCCAGAGAACCACATATGGACTCATACTTACCCTTGCTATAAATGGTATTTATAATAAATTAACTATTGATGCAATTGTCAGATCACTATATCAACAATTTCAGTTAGCCTAAACCCAAGATAGGCTTGCTTTGAAGTCTGCGTTCATGAAATTGTCATTCCGTGGGATCCTAACACTGAATAATTCTCTGATTTAATTCAGGGCATCTAAGCTCATCGTCCATCTATCCTGTCTGCCTGGCCCCTTACTTGTTGGTAACGTCTTGTTCAGACAACAAAGTACGATTCTGGAGGTGTTCCGTAGAGGCTACAGAAAACAGCCAAGGTGAAACAAAAGAAACCTATCACTGGAAACAGTGGCCTTTGATGAACGAAGAGCAAGAAGATGCCAGCAGCACCGTTTGCATAGTGGGAAGACCAGTAGCAGTTAGCTGTTCTTACACTGGTCGCTTGGCCGTAGCTTACAAGCAGCCAATTCAGCAGAGTGGATTTGTTTCCAAAGAATTTTCGATGCATGTGTGTATATTTGAGTGTGAATCTACTGGAGGATCAGAATGGGTTTTGGAGCAGACCATTCATCTGGATGACCTAGTTAAAGTTGGGAGCGTCCTGGATTCAAGGGTTAGTGTAGACAGTAACTTATTTGTGTACAGTAAATCCGAAATCTTTTTGAATAAGGACCGGTACCTTATACCAAACATCAAACATCTGGTACACTTGGACTGGGTTTCCAAGGAAGATGGTTCACATATACTTACAGTCGGGGTCGGTGCAAATATATTCATGTATGGACGGCTCTCGGGAATTGTGACTGAACAAACCAGCAGCAAGGATGGTCTGGCTGTCATTACTTTACCCCTAGGTGGGAGTATCAAACAAGGCATCAAGTCCAAATGGGTACTTCTGCGATCCATTGATTTGGTGTCTTCAGTAGATGGCACCCCGTCCTTGCCTGTTTCTCTTTCTTGGGTAAGAGATGGTATCCTGGTTGTGGGAATGGACTGTGAAATGCATGTCTATGCTCAGTGGAAGCATGCCATAAAATCAGGGAACGGGGAGAGCAATGGTTTTCTACCTGACAGTTCCCCTGCTAAGGACCCACTCAAGGCTAGCTTTCTAGCCAAAAAAACCAGCATCATTGATGGAGCAGGCATTGTGGATGATGTTTTTGGAACCCCCACCGTCATTCAGGATGGCGGCCTTTTTGAAGCAGCCCATGTTCTTTCACCAACCCTCCCACAGTATCATCCCACCCAGCTTCTAGAGCTGATGGACTTGGGGAAAGTTCGCAGAGCAAAAGCTATTCTGTCCCACCTTGTAAAATGCATTGCAGGGGAAGTTGCTATCGTGAAGGACCCAGAATCCACTGACGGTGGCTCCAAGCGCCATCTGTCCCGTACTATTAGTGTAAGCGGCAGCACGGCTAAAGATGCAGTCACCACCGGGAAAGAAGGCACGCGGGATTATACAGAGATTGATTCTATCCCCCCACTACCATTGTATGCCTTGCTTGCCGCAGATCAAGATTCCACATACAAAACTGAGGAAGCTCCTAAACAAATTCAGAACCTAGAAGATCGTACTAAGAGGAAGGCTGAGGATCAATACTCAGATCTTTTCCAGGTTCAGCAGGTTACAACAGATGACTTTGTAGATTTTGAGCCAGAGAGAAGAGAACATAAATCTAAAGTGATTAACCTTTCTCAGTATGGCCCAACATACTTTGGCCAAGGGCATGCAAGTGTGCTATCAAGCCATTTAATGCACTCAAGTTTACCTGGACTCACTCGCCTAGAGCAAATGTTTTTGGTAGCCCTAGCAGACACGGTAGCCACCACAAGTACTGAACTGGATGAAAACCGAGACAAGCACTACTCAGGTAAATAAGTGGTCTAATTTCTTAGGATGCTACATTGGTTTAGAAGAAATAAAAATGGGATGGGATGGGATGGGATGGGATGGGATGGGATGAGATGAGATGAGATGAGATGAGATGAGATGAGATGAGATGAGATGAGATGAGATGAGATGAGATGAGATGAGATGAGATGGAATTATGCAGGAACATTGGGTTTGTGAAAAGACAATCATAATGATCTTGGGGAACTGTACCTTCTTATACAATTCTCTGTTAATCATAGGTATCCACAGGGTGATAAATGTCATGTGTATCATGGTGAATTTGAGGTCATCATGGCATGTATGATGCTTTGATGGCTTTTAGCAGAGCCTTATCCTTTTAATCATCTAAAATGTCAATTGGGCCAGCTGACTCTAGCTCCTAAAATTGTTTGCAACACAATAGATAAAGCTTTTAGGAATTGATGGGGGTATCTTTAAGCTGCAGTTATATTTTCTGACTTGTGATTCAGTTTTAGGCACCTTTAATAAGCATATCATGAAGACTTATATGTGTGGGAGCATTTCCATGTCTTTGTCCAATTTCCCTATTAAACTAATATATGACCTTTCTTAGAAACAATTAAATCACTGATTATAATTTCATGCTTTGGATTGAATAGGACGCTATAGTTAACTGTTTTGGAACAAACTGAGATATGAACCTCTGGTTTGTTGATTAGCTATCCTTGCTTATTTCAAGACTTCCTAATTTGTTTACACAGTTGTGAGTGTCTATATGCATGTCTGCATATATAAGTTGCTCAGAAACTGTTGTATAACTAACTTAAACAAATCACACAGATCTTTGATTGCACCATAGTAAAATATTTTGTTTGCTTTTCCAGGGAGAGACACTTTAGATGAGTGTGGTCTGCGGTATTTATTAGCAATGCGCTTACATACCTGCCTTCTGACATCCCTTCCACCTTTATATCGTGTTCAGTTACTTCATCAAGGTAATAAGGAGTTACACTTTTTATGCTGGAACAATCCATTTTAAAACATGAGACATCAGCCTCAACAGCTGGGTTCTTGAGCGCCGCCTATCATGTTTGCCTGTTGACATCTATTACATTCTTTACCAGGGGCGTACAGGGCTCTGGATTCCGTTTCCAAAACGTACTTCAGAAATGTATGTGAGTACAAACTGAGCACATTTCTGCAACACCTGCAGCCCTGCCCTTTGCCAGGATCCACACATTTGCCTGTGCGTTTTGAAGAATCCTTTGGAGATCAAATCGGAAGCGTTGCACAGCCTTACTGTTTGCCACATTAGCGAACTTGGAAACGTTTCCTTGCTTTCTTAAATCTCGTTTCCTGTTCCATAATTAATCAGCAAGGTGGCAAGATTGTATCATTCTCAGCAAGTCACGAACAGCTGTGCTGATATGCCGGGTACAGGTAGTCCCTGTTTAAGAACAAGTTCCGTTCCCAAGGTCTGTCCTTAAGTCGAATTTGTATATAAGCCACAACAGTATTATTGTATAGTATGGTATAAGTGCTATTGTGTAATTAACTCAATCCATTGTGTAATGAACTCAAATCATTGTGTATTTAACTCAAATTTTGCTACAGTAGGCTCTGTTCCTAACTATGGGTTGTCTGTAACCCAGGCGTTCTTAACCCCAGGACTCCCTGTACATACATGGGTAAATAAATTAATACATTGTAGGAATAGTTTTTTACCTGTTCTTCCCCCTCTAGCCAGGTCTGATGCATTATTTTGCAATATTGGGGGGGGGGGGCAGGTTACTTTTGTTTTTAGCCATGTTTTTATGGATTGTTATGAGTCACCTAGAATCATTATATGGGATAGGCGGCCATATAAGTCCTGTAAATAAATATAATTTATCGGCGTTTTTTTTTTTAATTTTTTGGTAGAATTTTGGAATGCAATAGAAGTATAAAAAAGAAAAAGAAAAATAAGAAAAGAGAAGCTAGGAAAAAAGAAAAGATGAAGATAAAGAAAATATAGAATTCGGACTTCCGCCATTCTTCTATTGAGCAATTGCTCTTTCCCCTCCCTTTTTAACCCTTTCTAATCCCCAAATCCATAAATCATCAATTCAGTCTTTTTTTCTTTCACCCAAAAGTCCATAAAATGTTTCCAATCTTTCAAAGAAGTCCACATTGTTTTTCCCTGACCATAATTTACCAGGTTCTTCCTTTTTATATATATAAATGTTGTTCAAAGTTTTAAAGAGAAGATAAAAACTAACAGACCCTAATACAGAATGACGAACACAAAGAGAGAAAAAGGCACACGTGGAGGAAAAAAGATGAAAAGTAGTAGAAAAAGCTTCCGATTTCCTTTGCAGCTGTTACAAGTATAATTACAAAGCAATCTCTTACTCTGGGGTTACAAAAAAAACCTCACTTTTTTCTATTATCTTTTTTTTTTCCTAATCATCAAAACCACAAATCGTAAGTGCATTTTTTTCTGTTTCATGCAAAAACCTCCAGTTTTGGAAGGAAACAGAAGTTTCCAGTCAGCCATAAACGTAGACACTGTCATTTCTCTAATCCAGGAAGTCAATGTAGTCATCTCTGCAACTCTCATCATCTTCACCACCCGTTCCTCTGTTGTGGTAAGCTGGCAACGATTACTTACCAGCTCTTTCAAAGGTTTTGAAAACAGGTGTCCTTTTGTCGTTGTATAGGAGTTTCCACCTGCCACTTTGCTTGGGCTTTTCATTCGGAAGCAGAGGAAGAACTGATCAACATGATTCCCGCAATTCAAAGAGGAGACCCCCAGTGGTCCGAACTGAGAGCCATGGGGATCGGCTGGTGGGTCAGGAACATTAACACGCTTCGGCGGTGCATGGAAAAGGTAATGGCAGCTTCGCCTATCTCCACGTTCCATGAAAGTCCCTTAATCGGCCACCTGATTCAAAGACAACTCAAAGCACGTTTTCTTTTTAACCATGCATTTTTGTGACCTTCCATAGTAGCCTGATTTTGTACATCACCTTAAGATACCAACGTTAAGTTTGAGTTACCAAAAGCAAACTAACCATATGATGCTTATTGTGATTTATGATTCTCTGTAACCTCCTGCTTCAAGAGTTCTCAAACTTCGGACTCTCTTAAAAGGGTAACTGAACAGGACTAACTAAGGATTTCATGGCAGTTAGGACTGGCCAATAAATGTCTTTTCTTCTTTCAGCAAAAAGTCCATCTCTGCAAGCTCCATCAGTTTTATAATCCAATCCTCTACTGCGGGTATTTCATTATTCTTCCATCTTCATGCGTGCAATAACCTTGCCACATTTACCACCCGCATAACACATTAACTGGTACGAACTATGCATTGTGCATTGTTTTCCTGGAGGATGTAGAACCAGAGTATTTTCAGTTACAGTGGGGCAAAAAAGTATTTAGTCAGCCACCAATTGTGCAAGTTCTCCCACTTAAAAAGATGAAAGAGGCCTGTAATTTTCATCATAGGTATACCTCAACTATGAGAGACAAAATGAGAAAAAAAAATCCAGAAAATCACATTGTCTGATTTTTAAAGAATTTATTTGCAAATCATGGTGGAAAATAAGTATTTGGTCAAATATCAAAAGTTCATCTCAATACTTTGTTATATATCCTTTGTTGGCAATGTCAGAGGTCAAACATGTTCTGTAAGTCTTCACAAGGTTTTCACACACTGTTGCTGGTATTTTGGCCCATTCCTCCATGCAGATCTCCTCTAGAGCAGTGATGTTTTGGGGCTGTCGCTGGGCAACACGGACTTTCAACTCCCTCCAAAGGTTTTCCATGGGGTTGAGATCTGGAGACTGGCTAGGCCACTCCAGGACCTTGAAATGCTTCTTACGAAGCCACTCCTTCGTTGCCCGGGCGGTGTGTTTGGGATCATTGTCATGCTGAAAGACCCAGCCACGTTTCATCTTCAGTCCCCTTGCTGATGGAAGGAGGTGTTCACACAAAATCTCACGATACATGGCCCCATTCATTCTTTCCTTTACACGGATCAGTCGTCCTGGTCCCTTTGCAGAAAAACAGCCCCAAAGCATGATGTTTCCACCCCCATGCTTCACAGTAGGTATGGTGTTCTTTGGATGCAACTCAGCATTCTCTCTCCTCCAAACACGAGGAGTTGAGTTTAGACCAAAACGTTCTACTTTGGTTTCATCTGACCATATGACATTCTCCCAATCCTCTTCTGGATCATCCAAATGCTCTCTAGCAAACTTCAGACAGGCCCGGACATGTACTGGCTTAAGTAGGGGGACACGTCTGGCACTGCAGGATTTGAGTCCCTGGCGGCGTAGTGTGTTACTCATGGTAGCCTTTGTTACTTTGGTCCCAGCTCTCTGCAGGTCATTCACTAGGTCCCCCCATGTGGTTCTGGGATTTTTGCTCACCGTTCTTGTGATCATTTTGACCCCACGGGGTGAGATCTTGCGTGGAGCCCCAGATCGAGGGAGATTATCAGTGGTCTTGTATGTCTTCCATTTTCTAATTGCTCCCACAGTTGATTTCTTCACACCAAGCTGCTTGCCTATTGCAGATTCAGTCTTCCCAGCCACCAGGTTGCAGGTCTACAATTTTGTTTCTGGTGTCCTTCGACAGCTCTTTGGTCTTGGCCATAGTGGAGTTTGGAGTGTGACTGTTTGAGGTTGTGGACAGGTGTCTTTTATACTGATAACAAGGTCAAAGAGGTGCCATCACTACAGGTAACGAGTGGAGGACAGAGGAGCCTCTTAAAGAAGTAGTTACAGGTCTGTGAGAGCCAGACATCTTGCTTGTTTGTAGGTGACCAAATACTTATTTTCCACCATGATTTGCAAATAAATTCTTTAAAAATCAGACAATGTGATTTTCTGGATTTTTTTTTCTCATTTTGTCTCTCATAGTTGAGGTATACCTATGATGAAAATTACAGGCCTCTCTCATCTTTTTAAGTGGGAGAACTTGCACAATTGGTGGCTGACTAAATACTTTTTTGCCCCACTGTATCCGTGACCTGTACAGTTTAAGGACTGGTGGCTTGCCCTGCCTGACCCTGTCTGATGATGGCATGTGTCTTTGTTCCCTCCTTTTAAATACAACAGGTTGCAAAAGCCGCCTTCCAGAGGAACAATGATGCTCTGGATGCTGCTCTTTTCTATCTTGCCATGAAGAAGAAGGCTGTGGTGTGGGGACTATTTCGGTAAGTTCCCACATGGGAGGAGCTGGTCAGGTCTGGCATGGGTTGCAAGAAGCTTCTGCAAAATTATAGAAACTTGTGCTAGTTTTTGGTGCCAACAGTGGTGTAACCCAGGGTATGTTTACTCAGATGTGAATCCTGTTAAGCTCAGTGGAATCAAATATGCCTACTATCGCAGCTTGAAATGCAGCTGAGTCTCTTTTCATACAGTTCCCAGCACGATGAGAAAATGACCCAGTTCTTCAGCCATAACTTTGGTGAAGATAGATGGCGCAAAGCCGCCCTGAAGAATGCCTTTGCTCTTCTGGGGAAGCAACGCTTTGAACAGTCAGCAGCTTTTTTCTTATTAGCGGGGTCGTTAAAGGATGCTATAGAGGTATTGATTCAAATGCACGGTGCGCTCTGGGAGGGCGGGGTGGGTGGGTGGGATCGATGGATGAATGGATAGATGGGTGGGGTGGGGTGGGGTGGGGTGGGGTGGGGTGGGTTCATGAATGGGTGTGTGGATGGATGGATGGATGGATGGATGGATGGATGGATGGATGGGGTGGGTTCATGGATGGGTGCATATATGGATGGATCGGTGCATGGATGGATGGATGGATGGATGGATGGATGGATGGATGGATGGATGGATGGATGGATGGATATTGGGTTGAACACTCATGGACTGAAATAAGTATTTCAATCTTACGAAATAAGACCTTCACCTAACAGTACATCTTACAACAGTACAGCTATGGAAAAAAATGTGGGCCATCAGAAGCATTAGTCATTGCAAATCCATATAGTTGGGTTATGCCTTTTTAATTACATTCCAGTATACTGC
Source organism: Python bivittatus (assembly GCF_059951505.1). Lineage (NCBI taxonomy): Eukaryota > Metazoa > Chordata > Lepidosauria > Squamata > Pythonidae > Python > Python bivittatus. The sequence goes on along the minus strand of NW_028277085.1, from coordinate 7,517,862 downwards.
TTCAGAAATGGCACAGCTGTTTATGCTGCCTCAATATAAGAAAAAAATTCAAGAGCGATTTGGCCTGATTGATTATTTGATTGTCATCTGGCTATGTCATGGTTGGTAATTGGCTGTTAAAAGATAACTCGCTGACCTCAGCAATAGTCCAAAGAAGGGTGGCCGACTTCAGCTACCTCCTGTCTTTGTGGCCAAATTTTAGATCATTCTGATCTAGCAAGGCTTTGTCTAACTTGGCTCAGGTGCATTTTAGGGTTTGAGTTAATCATGTAATCAGAGAATGGAATACATGATAGATTTACTGCATTGAGAAACAACCTGCTGCTCTCCAGCTTCTGACTTCAAAAGATTGTGGAATTGTAGTCCATCTGGAGGAGATTCACCTTCGTGAATTTAACTGAGAGATCAAGTGACCAGCGTGAGCATCCAATTGAAACAAATGATTTGTTTTAATTGTATTAGGGACATAGAGCAGACTTTCTTTTACTAATCTCTGTCCTTATTTTAATGCCGGCTTGTGCGTTATAATGTTGTGGTTTTTTTTAATAAATAAATGAAACAGTATTTAGGAGACCTTATTTGTACTCCCCTCCCCACCACCCAGGTGTGTCTTGAGAAGATGGAAGACATCCAGCTGGCTTTAATAATTGCTCGCTTGTATGAGTCCGAGTTTGAAATCTCGTCCACTTACACAGCCATCCTTTATGAAAAGATTTTGGGCTGTAAGAAAGATGGAACCGGGTTCTGTTGCACAAAATTGCATCCAGATCCTTTCCTGAGAAGTCTGGCCTACTGGGTAGTGAAAGAGTATTCAAGAGCCCTTGATACCTTACTGGAACAAACACCCAAGGAAGAAGATGAAAATACAGGTGAAGAAATGCCAGATTATTTGAAGAAGCTCAGTCTTGAATGGGGAATGTAGAAAGATATATTTCTTTTACTTGTACAAGATTCTGACAGTCATACTGTATATTCATCAGAGCACCTAGCGTGGTTTACTTTGCTAGTACTTTGCACTAACTCACTTAGATTTATGTAATTATGGGCCACTTCAGAGAAGATCCTTGGGGATCTTCCTTCTTAACTTTATAGAAGGGGTTCATTCATAAATGGGTTCAGAAACATACCTTAATCAACAGGTAGGTTCATGTGGGTGAAGGCCTACTGCATTGTCTACAGATCATCAGCCTTGCAGAATCTACCAGAACTGCAAGATTGTGTAATTAAACAACTAGCTATCTATCTGTCATAGATCATGCAGAGATCTTGCAGCACTTCCAAATAACAGTGTCTTTCTTGATTTGAACACATAGGACACAGTCCTGAAGGGGCACTGAGCTGCTAAATTCGATGTGACAGATGTTCAGTGTAAACCTCAACAACCTTGTTTCCATTTTCTCTAGTTATTGTCAAATCCTGCAATCCCGTGGTGTTCAGTTTCTACAACTACCTGCGTACCCACCCTTTGCTCATCCGAAGGAATTTCTGCTCACCCGATGGGACATTAGCTACTTTGGGATTGCAGGCAGAGAAAAATTTTGTTGACAAGATTAACCTCATTGAAAGAAAGCTCTTCTTCACCACTGCAAATGCTCATTTTAAAGTAGGTTGCCCTGTCCTAGCCCTGGAAGTCCTTTCAAAGCTTCCCAAAATAAGGAGCAAGTCCATGCTTTCACCCAAGAAAGAGGAATCCAGTCTGAGTCCAGTAATGCAGAATGGTGTGAAAATAGACCCAAAGGTATTAGATGAAGGTAGCACTGTAGGTTGGTCACAGCCAGTGGACACTACAGAATCTTCATCCCTGATTGACTGGAGCAAACCAGTGATAATGTTTGAAGATGAACCTCTGAAACTTGACTGGGAGAATGACCAAAGCAGTTTGCCTGAGGAGGAAGAGGAGGAAGGTTTGCTAATGAACGATTTGAAAGCAGACCTGGAAAGTAAAGAGCAAGAGGGAAAAAGCCCTGACCCCAGTCAAGGCGAGGAGGGTGAAGCCGACAAAATGGAGGTCGATGTGATTGCTGAACAGCTCAAGTTCCGGGCCTGTTTAAAAATCCTCATGACAGAGCTGAGAACGTTGGCCACCGGCTATGAAGTAGATGGTGGGAAACTCCGCTTCCAGTTGTACAACTGGCTGGAGAAAGAAATTGCTGCCTTGCATGAAATTTGCAACCACGAGGCCCAGGGCAAAGATGACTGTCAGACCGATAGCCAGGTCAGCGGGGATCTCTTAGGTCACCAAGAGATGGGGGAGAAGATGGCAATGGGCTCCTATGAGTGGCATCAGATTGAGCGGCGACGGTTACAAGCCAAGCGGGAGCATGCCGAGCGGCGGAAATGGTGGCTTCAGAAAAACCAGGCACTTCTCCGGGTTTTCCTAAGCTATTGCAGCCTTCATGGGGCACAAGGAGGTGGTCTGGCTTCCGTAAGAATGGAGCTGAAGTTCTTGTTGCAGGAGTCTCAGCAGGTAAGAAGGCTTATCCTAGATTTTAGTATCATCACTACATTTCTGCTTTGGTTCCAGGTTGGACGCTGGTGCTCGTTTCTGTTCCGACTGCAGCAATGGGAGGGGACATCAAAACAAACACCGATGGTCAGACGCCTCTTAGGCTGCCCAGAAGAGCAAAATTGTAGACTTAAGGCACATAGCATGCCAGTTGTAGATACATCCCATGGCAACATGATCCCCCAACTTTATTTTTTATCTAGATTTTCAATTTTGTTTTTAAAGATAATTGGGAAACCTATCTGCTACTCAGGAAAGCTTCAGCCTCTATCTCAGTCTTTATTTCCAAGAATACCTTTGGGCCTTGTTTAAAGATATTGTTCCCCAAAATGGACTTTTTTTTTTAGAAACATGCTCAAAAAAAAGGGCTAGAGTGGGTAGCAATAGGAGCCTTTCCATTTTATCTGCTCTTAGTGGTATTTTGTAATTGATCATGTTTTATACTTACATAATTTTATTTTATTTATTTATTTATTTAATTTGTCCCCGCCCATCTCCCCACAAAATTCTCCATAAACATTTCAGTGACCATAGTTCATTGTAAACATCCATAGCTAACTTACATCAATAAGTAATCGATTTGTACGTTGCCCAAAACATCAGTTTTGCAGACCATTGAGTATTTGGGGCCATATGCTAAAACATAAAATTTTTATTAGAGCTAACCCCCAAGAGTCACAAGATAGGGTGGTATATACCTTGATGGATTGAGTCAGTCAATCCATCAAACACGCATACATTGATTATCACCCCTTTCATCCATTCCTAAACAGCCATCTTACATTTGGAAGGAGATTAATCTGGATCTTACGTTCCTCTATTGTTGGTTTCCCACTTCGGCTTCTCAAATGTCCATCTTTTATGGAGAAAGGGTAGAGGGTTGGCCAAGAGAAGTGTTCAGCTGTGTGAGCATTCTAAAAACTGTAGTCCTTGTGCAGTGAGCTTGGCCATGTACATGGTTGAAAAAGCTTCATTTGAGAAAGTTTTTTTCATTTGAGTCTTGAGCACCAAACTCAATGAAGGAAGGAAAAGGGAACTCTATTTCACTGTTTTCTGAAATTTGAGAGATGTATTTATATCATCTAAGAGCAATGGTATATTCCCGGTTCTGCCATTTTATTTTTCTTGTTTTCCTCCTATCAGGAAACTACTGTCAAACAGCTACAGTCACCACTTCCACTCCCCACAACATTACCACTACTTTCAGCCAGCATTGCTTCCACAAAAACAGTGATCGCCAATCCCGTCCTCTACTTAAACAACCACATCCATGATATCCTCTACACTATTGTCCAGATGAAAATGCCCCCACATCCCAACGTCGAAGATGTCAAGGTAATAAAATGGGAAAATCTACCTTTAGCGTGGAAGGGACGTTGCAAAAATCATTATCTGCACAATGACATCACCACTCTGAATAGCTTTTCCAAGGTGAGGTCACCTAAGGTTAGGTTAGCTGGGCATGCTGGGAATGGCACACCCAAAATGTCTGGAAGGGGCAGATTCAAGAAAGTGGTCGTGGAGCTTCTATGTCTATGAGTTTGGGTGGGGTCTGCCTGATCTCTTCATGTTGCATTGTATCAAAAACAGGAAACACATGGTCTTCTGTGTATTGCTGAACTATAGCTCCCAGCATTCCTCATCATTGGCTATATGGGCAGGGGCTGCATGGAGCTGTAGTATTGGTACAGCTGAACCATAAAACCATAGGATTGGAAGGGACCTTGAAGGTTTTTTCATCCAATCTTCTGCTCAAAACAAAGATCCTCAGACTATCCCAGACAAGTGGCTGTTCAACCTTTGCTTGAAAACCTCCAGTGATGGAAACACCCCAGACTCCAAGAGGCAGGCTCCTTCACTGCTTAATAGCTCCCAAGGTCATGAAACTCCTCCTTATTTCAAGTTTGGATCTCTCTCCCTATAAAGCTTCCGCCAATTATTTCTCATCTTACCCTCGGGCACCCCAAAGAATAAATCCACACCCTCTTCCCTTAGGATAGCCCTTCAGGTATTGGAAAACTGCTCTCATATCTCCCCTTAGCCTTCTGCCTTAAACATACCCAGTTCTTTTAGCTGTTCCTCATAGGGTTTAGCCCCCAAGCCCCCCACAATCTTTTTTACTCTTCTCTGTCCTCTTTCCTGTTCCTTGGCGTCCTTCTTGTATTGTGGCAATCAGAATGGGATTCCAGGGGCCGTCTCACCAGAGCAGCCTAGAGTGGAAGTGTGACTTCCCTCTGGGCTCCAGTTTCCCAACCCTGACTTAGATTCCTTCTTTTCCCACCCTACCTCCAAAAAGGGTGGCTCACTTCACCCTCCTTATTTCTTCACCAGAGCCTTGAATGAAAGACTGAGAAAATGTAACCAGTCCAATCACCCAGCATTATTGTTACATACGATTTTGCATCCCTTCATTCCCGCTCCAAATCCAGGTTTCCAATCGATGCACCAGGTCAATTCCTATGAGGGATGCCATGCTCTAATAGGAAGCATAGATCCTGCTGCACTCTCACACTAGTCCGTGCACAAACACACCCACTTGCATCTTTTATGGAGCACTTTTGCTCGGAAAATCAAATTGTGCAAAAATTCATTGGAATGTATTCATCATATCCTAACCATTTTTCTGCCTCCTTTTTAGGTCCATACTCTCTATTCTTTAGCTGCTTCCCTTTCTGCATCTATTTATCAAGCCTTATGCGACAGCCATAGCTACAGGTAAGATTTTCTTTGCTCTTTCTTCTTCCCAGGATAGCTGTATTGTTCTCCTTTGTGGTTCAAAACATGAGGTTGCTACAGATTAGTTGTAATCCTAAACATGCTCACCTAGAGCTAAAGGCAGGATTTGATGGCTGGGAGGGTGGAAACCAAATTTTGCTTTTGGTTGAGTGGTAAACATGATCTAGTTTGATTTTTTAGTTTCATGAGTTGAGTTGATTTGGTTCAAATTCAAAGCAAAACAGGGATTCAGAGATTTGAAAAATATCTGTGCACCCTTCTAGTGGTGTCTGTAGTTGGTGGTCAAAATCTTCAGGATGGAAGGCATTGTGGCATTGTGATGCAAGCCCTGCCCTTTGGTATGCGCAATAAAAAGGGGTGTGACTTGAATTGTAACACCATGCCCCGCATCTTGCAGATTTTGACCCACCTAGTGGAAGCCTTACATGGAAATCCATTAGATCTTCTAATTAATTAGAAGGCATGCATTTGATTGAGACAAAGGTTGGGTTCAAAGGAATGTGTAATGGGCTGTGAATAACCTTGAGGAACAAGAAGAAGAGCCACAACCAAGACAATGATCAGTTAAGAGAAATCTGAGTCCAAAGCAGGAATGTAATTTCAGAACGTGTCTCAGACTTCACCCTTCCTAGTTCTCTTGAACATAAAGGCAGGGAGGGGAGTTGCACATTCTGACTTGCAAGGTTTTGTTACTATAACCTTATGATAAAAGGGGTATTAGCATTCATAACCTTGGTTTCCTGGTGTGGACTACCTGGAAGGGCTGGCAGGATGATGTAGTCAAATCACCTCTGAACAGAATCATCAGATCATAGCATTGCACATCCTAGTCAATGAACCAGTGGAGCCAGGTCTGTGGATGTTTCATCTGCTTCTGCTTGCAGAAATATGCAGGTTGCTTGCATTGATAATCATGAAGGATTCTGGCTTAGCACAACATGATAATGGAAAATGGGGAAAGGGGCTGGATCATCCAGGACAAGAGCAAAAAACCATACACACACACACACACACACGCATACATACATATACATATACACTCGTATGTGTATGGTTTTTTATTTTTTATATAATTAATAAATAAATAATCAATCAATCAATCTTCTTAAGGCCATTCTAGAGCTTTTGACTCAAGAGTCTTTGTGCTTAGACCACTGAAATACCCCCTGCAACTAATCTGCCAACTTTGCTTTGGTGTAAGATTTTCTATTCTGAGGTGAAGAAAAAATTAAAACTTCTTCTTAGCAGTCAGACAGAAACAAATCAGTTCACAGGAATGGTTTACCAAGGGCTACTGCTGAGCGACCGTCGCCGTCTGAGGACAGAGAGCATCGAAGAACACGTCACACCGAATTCGTTGCCTGCTCAGTGGCCTGGTAAGAAAAGCCATGCGTGTCTGTGATTCCATGGAAGTGTGTCTATGTCAGTCAGTTAGAATTTGAGCCGGCAGGAAAGTTCAGAAGATCAGCTCAGTCCTTTTGTATTGGAAGAAAGATCTGTATAGATTGATGTCTCTGGGAATACGGCAAACAGGACTTCAATGTGTTGCGTTCTCCCATTCGTAATATCTAGCAAGTAACAGTCAGAAACTAGCAAGTAACATTCAGAAACTAAAGATATGTGGCTAAGCCTTCAGTTAATATTTACACCATTTTGGAATCACAGCACAACAGAAAAATGTTTTATGACCGAACCCTGGATCTTAAATTACAAAACTGGAAACTGAATCTAACTGCATTCTTTATTTTCAAAAGAAGCAGGCTTGTAGAATTTCTTATGATGATATAAAGATGCTCTTCTTTGAAGATTTGTTGCCTTGCATTCTATCACTCCTTTGGGTGCTGAAATTCTAGGAGAATTAGGTTCCTATGGACTGCATTCGCCATGATCTTGCAGTGGCCAAATTATTTTCTTTCATTCATTCATTCGTTCATTCATTCATTCATTCATTCATTCATTCATTCATTCATTCATTCTGTTATTGCAGTTGCTTTTTGAGTATGGTGCAAAGGAGTCATTTCTTTGGCTCTCTTCCCATGACATAGATATTGCTGGTTCTTTCATAAATAGTTCAGCACCTCTATTCTTACAACTGCTTCTCTTATTGTGCATCTCTGAGCAAAACCAACTCACAGTGCAATCCAGTTCAGTGGGGTTTAATTGGACATAGGGGTCCGTTCATGCTAATAAGGTAGCTAAATCTTTTAGAACAAAGAACATTAGACAGCACAGTATACTATTTCATTATAACATATTCAATACTTGAATTTTTTTTAAATTTTAAATACCCCTGTGGCTTTTACAGGTTTGGGCTGAATGGCAGACACAAAACTGTTATTTCCCCATTTTTTAAGTCTAGAGTCATTGTTCATATAGTTTTTAGATGTAGACTGTTTCTGTGTTATGCCTGTTAATTCCATCTGTGTTTTTATTTTATTCTGGTCAAAGACCGAAATAAAGCTATCACGTTGCAGTGCTAATAAGGTTGAATTGCATTTTCTGTTCAACAAATTAATTTCTGGCACTGGGCATTGGCTGGGCTCCATGTCCCATCCTGTTGACCTGACGCTGTCCAGCACAGGTGTGTCACTGGCAGTCAATCCATCTTTGTTTTTGCTAAAGGAAAAATGCAGGCACATGGGAAATGCAGGCACTTGTTGGAGCCTGCTGCACATAGAGTGGAGGAAGAATAATACTTTGCTCCTAAAAAGAATTCCTTGCATACCCAAAGGTGTGGGAAGCAAAAGGGAGCAGTAAAGACACTGCTGAAGGATCAGTTCCACTTCAAAGGGGGTTTTAGGGCAGATGAATAACTGAGTTAAGCGTCATCTAAACACTGATCTGTATTCACAGAAGCTGCAGATAGACATGGGAAGCCATAGGTGGAGCAAGAGAACCACAGGTCATGGGAATCCCCAAATGGCCTGGGAAAGCCAAGAACAAGCCACGGCTCTTAGTCTTAACCACATCATAGCCATGTACTTGCATTTGCATGTGTAATGGCATGTGGGAAAGACCTTGGGAAACTGGGCAGAGACGCTGCCGAAGGAACAGTCAATTAAGAGACAGCATAGCCCACAGCTGGACACTGGGTGGGGCAAGAAGCTCAGAAGAGATCTTCTCTACTAGTTTCTTGAGCAGTAAAGGAGATGGTGGGGTGGGGGGAGAACTGTACTTTCAGACTTGCAAGATTCTGTCAAAATAGCATTACTATAAAGTCGAATTAGCTCATCTGGTTGCGATTCCTATCTGGCTTAACCCATGAGGCCGACATCAATCTTGCAAGTCTGAAAGTACAGTTCTCCCCTCCATCTCCTTTACTGCCCAAGAAACTAGGAAGAGTCTCTTCTGAGCCTCTTGCTGCACCCACTTTCCAGCTGTGGGCTATGCTGTCTCTTATCTGACCATTCTCTTGGCACTGTCTCTTTGCCCAGCCTCCCAAGGTCTTTCCCACATGCCATTACAGCATGCCATGCTAAATGGGAACACCGATTGTTTAGTTGATGGTGCAAACCTGGTCTGTCATCCAGTCCAGCATCCAGCCTTCACACATTCAGTAGGATGCTGCCCAAGAGCCCATTCAGTGGATGTGAAGGCCCTTCACTATTTTGAACTGGTAATGGTTCGAGCTGAAAACAAGTACTTTGAGCTGAACTAAAACCATTTTAAGCTCAGAACTTTCCCAATAAGATTGAATCAACTGTTTCAAGCTTGAAACATTTTGAATTTGAAACATTTGCCCACCCTTATTCTTATCTTCTTGATTGTTCAGTAGCATCCTTTAAACTTCCAAAGAGCTATTATGAAAAGGATCATTAATCGATCTATCTTCCATGAATTTATGCCACCCTGTTTTTGAATATGTGAAGCGTGTGTTTAACTCCCTTCTTTTGAAATGGGTGAGATTTTGAACGATGCTTTGGTGATGTCCTGTGGTTGTCCTTAGTGGCTAATATAGGTGAAAAAAATCACACCTAGACGCTCCCCATCAGAAGTTCTCCTGTTACCTTTTTGCAGGTGTGAGCTCCCTACTCAATCTTTTAAGTACAGCTCAGGATGAAGATCACCCAAAGTTAAATATCTTGCTCTGTGAAGCTGTGGTGGCCGTGTACCTGAGTCTTCTGATCCATGCTCTTGCAACAAATGCTTGCAATGAATTATTCCGGCTGGCAGCCCATCCTCTGAACAATCGAATGTGGGCAGCAGTCTTTGGAGGAGGAGTGAAACTTGTGATTAAACCCAGACGGCTATCAGAAAATATTCCAGGTAACTCTTCAAGGATTATGAATGTGGGAGAAGTTCTCACAATCAGAATAGAGCCCTTCCTAGTCCTGAAATCAAAGTTGAGCAATCTCCCTCCCCAGGGCTGTTTCGTTGTGGTCCCTTGACTCTTCTCCAGTTGTACCACCAAACTTTGACTTCTTGCTACACACATGCAAGTTGTAAAATATGCCTAAAATAAGGTGTGCACAGTTAGTAAAAACAGTATCTCCTTTTATTGGAGGAGATAGGAAACATGGAGCAGGCAGCAACCCTTTTAATCATTAATGCAATTTTTGAATTTTTTATTATTTTTTATTTTTTGAGGTGAATGAGTTTCATTTCATGCTACCTCCTCCTTGTAGTCTAGCCTCTTCTCAGTGTCCTGCCATGCAGGAGGAGGAAGCAGCAGGGAATGGGAGAAAATCAGGTGGGGCATCTGGCAAAAGCACCCATATAAGACACAGCGTAAATCAGGGTTAGACTTTGTTCAAATTTGGATGGGAGGACACTAGGAAACTGGAGGGCTATCAGCTGGTCTAGAGTTGAAAAAACTTCCTGGAAGAAGGCAGTGGGAAACCACAACCATATGTTTATGGAGAACTGATGTAGGGGTGAAGGTGTGAAACTAGTAACAGGGAGACCCAGGTTGAAGTCCACCTTAGTCATGGAAGCTTACTGGGGGACTTTGGACCTACTCCCAAGTCTTCTTGTTGTGGAAAAAATTGGAGGACTGTGTTCCACCATCATGAGCTCCTAGAGGAAGCTGAAAGAATAAACAATGCTGTCAATAAAATAATAGTGTCAACAGACTGTCAATCAAGGGAAATGTTAACTACTGTCAGAAGATAACAGTATTGGGTATGGAATTTACATATCATTTTTGTAAGTTTCTAGGCCATCTGGCAGTAAGCAAAAATTCATATAGAGGGAGTTGGTAGAACCTCAGAGGAAGCTAAGTAGGAAGTCCGGTGGGGTGGGCCACAACTGACATCATGCTAAGTCCTGTTTTCCTTAAGCGTGAGTTCTTAAGCAAGCCACAGCCTCCCAAACCACATTGTGGCTTAACTGAAATATTCTCTCCTAAACATCTGACAGAAGCAGGACAAAAGAGTCAGCACTTCGACATGCATCTTTGCTTTTCTTACTCTTAGAGAGAGTTTGTTGTTTGTATTGTCGAAGGCTTTCACGGCTGGAATACAATGGCTGATGGACAGGAGCACAGACAGGAGGGGCACAGAGAGAACTGCTCCTGTCTGTGCTCCTGTCCTCTGAAGATGCCGGTCACAGATGCTGGCGAAACGTTAGGAACCAAAACTTCCAGAACACAGCCACATAGCCCGGAAGACCCACATCAGTTTGTTGTTTGTTTATTTGTGGGGCGGAGAGATATTGAGTTTTTAACTGCTTGATCCCAACATCCCTATTTTCTGCCCGTTCTCACAATGCAAGCATGTACAGTTCCAACCTGCAGAGCTTCTTAGAATCATCCACCTTCTAATCTGTTCGATTCAGATAAACCGCAGCACTTCACCACCCACACAGAAACCATAGCGCCCTTTGCAAATCCAGAGTTACCCCAACACACTACTTTATCAAGCACCGACCAGATCACTGCTGGCTGTGGTAGTTGGCCTCTGCTCCAGCAGGATGGTGAGAAACCTGTGTGCTGGTGGGCATGTGGTTGATAGTTGTGTAAGAATAGGTCCAGTCCTGGATCTGTGGCATGGATTTTAATCTTTCCCTTTGTTTTGAGACGTGGCTGTTCTCCTTTATCTGTTGTTTTTTCTTTTTTTTTCATGAAGGGAGATTTGATGAGCCAAAATAGAGACTGTCTTCAAATCAAGAGATTGAGTTTGTTATCATTCTTGGTTCACTAGCAATCTTTTATTGTTCCTACATTATCACTTTTTTAAAATTAGATATTTTTTTTTTTAAATCGAACTGTCCCATTGGGGCATTCACAAAGGTCGCATTCCTTCCTTCAAACAGTACACTTAGATTTCAGTATTCCAGATCAGTGCAGCCTAATCCAGATTCAAGCCAAACACAGACTCAGCACCATAGGACAATCCTGATGCTGCAGAAACTCTCAAATTACAGAGATTGAATTAGTCAAGTGATGATTTTGACATGTGCTTCAACCAACGGCTTCTTTGCAGACTTTAACCCAAAAATGAGTGGTTCAGATGTAGCTTGGATTAAAGGGGATGCATCCTGAACACTGAGCTGAAAATATTGTCTGATATTTTTTAAGCTTTCACATTCAGTTTAATGAGAGACAGAGTTGCTTTTGAAAGAACGTTTTTAGTTAAATTTTCAGGGGCATAAAAGATGTGGCTGCCTATCTACCACAGCTGCAAGACATTGAAAGGGTATTTTCAAGGATGTTGAAAAGAGGTTTTTCAATTTAAAATCTCTCCAGTAGTCTATAGCCTTCTTGCTTTCTCTAATTTTGATTTAATCCTAAAGGAAGATTTCAGAAGGAAATTCTTCCTGTGGGCCTTTTCCAAATGGAGACATTTGCCCAACCAGGGAGGCTGTAGTAGCACACTCTTTTCCAACAACATAATTAGCTCATAAAACCCCTGAAAGAAATTGGAAGGAAATTCTCAGGAGGAAAAAAAAAAAGCTAGAAAAAGACCCCTTTTTCAAGAACAGAAGTATGGAGAAATCACAAGATCGATTTTGGGACAGCATGGCTGATTCTATTGACTGTTTAGCCATAGTTAAAAAAGATTTGAAACAGAGCATGGATTGCATGTTATTTTTCTATCCTTTCTCTTGCAAGAATCAATGGAGGTATCTAGGCTTTTCTTTCCTCTGAAATAGAGATTGGGATGGGTTAGCAAACCCTGACATATGATTAGACCATGCTTTCTGTTGACAAGGGATATGGGAAGTTCCAAGATGAATGTGTGAATTTGTCTTCATGTATCGGTGTAGCTCTTTGAACTCTCTCTCCCTTAGCCCCTCCAGTCCCTTCAGAAGACACAGATAAGCATCGCCGGAGATTCAACATGAGAATGCTGGTGCCTGGGAGACCTGTCAAGGAGAGCGTGGTCCCTCCCCCGGTCCCTGCAGAAAGACCTTCTTACAAAGAAAAATTCATCCCCCCAGAGCTCAGCATGTTAGACTATTTTGTGGCTAAGGTAAGCTCCCACTGAATATCAGAAGTAGGCCTGACTCAGTTCTGTGAAGCAGGAAGTCCATTCCCATTTCCCTTCCAACCCTTTTCATAGAATCCTAAAAGGTTAAGGGTTGGAAGGAAACTTAAGCTCGTCCAACCTCTTCCTAATGTAGGAATCCATGATCATGGTGTCCCTGACGGTCATGCAGCCGCTGAAGGAGAGTCCGCCATCTCCCAAGATACCTCTTCCACTGTTGAACAGCTCTTCCCATTAGGGAATTTTTTGTGACATCCAGAATCCTCCCATGTCTCTGAAATGAATGACTTGCGTGCAAGCGAGGTCTGGAACATGATGGAAGAGCCCATTTTGAAGCCTCTCTTTGTCCTTCCTTTACAGCCCTTCCTTCCTTTTTCAGACAGTGGGGTGATGTACGATTCTGACGAAAGCATTCATAGCGAGGACGAAGATGAGGATGCTTTCCTCTCTGATATGCAAATTCTGGAGCACAAGGATGCCAGTTCATACAGGTAGCAAACCCCCGAGCTGGAACATTCAGAAGTGCACCCAAGGCCTTCCGTTTTTCTCCTGCTGTAAACGATACATGCACTTGCCTTTCTAGCCCACCTTTGTGTTGTACACTTGGTGGCAGGAGTTGGAAACATGGCACCTGTAGATACAAGAGCATCAGTCATTCAAATGAATAAACATACATACTTTATGAGGCCAAAATATCACGAGGTTTCACTGGTTTTCCAGGAAATGTTGGAAGTCTCCCAAAGTTAAATTATCTAGCAAAGCTTCAATTTTGTTTTGTTTTTGGGGGCGAGGGACTTGGAAAGATCAAGTACAAATACTCCTCACTTATTGACCACTCGTTCAGTAACCATTCAAAGTTACAACAGCACTGAACAAGGAGACTTAGGACCAGTCCTCAAAGTTGTGGCCATCGCAGCATCCCCGCAGTCATGTCATCACCATTCTGGTGCTTGGCAACCAGCGCGTATTTACAGTGGTCACAGTGTCCCACAGTCATGTGATCACCATTCGTGACCTTCCCTGCCAGCTTCTGACAAGCAAAGTCAACGGGGAAGCTGGCAGCAAGTCGCAGTCATGTGACATTGCACTTAACGATCCGCGGTGATTGGCTTAACAACCACAGCCGGAACTGACAAACTGACATGATAAGTTGGGCGCAGTCAAGTGACTTTTCACTTTACAAGCACATTGGTTAGCGTCAGAGTCGCCAATCCCAACTGTGGTCAGTAAGTGAGGACTAGCTGTATCAGAATAGGTGGTTGCTGACAACACGTCCATTATGAAGCGCTAAGCATTGGCCAGACTGAAACCTGCTTAAGGGCTGTGAGGTTGTCACCTAACATGCTTCAAAGCCATCCTTTACTATAGCTGTATTCATAGGCTTGTGGTACCCTTGATAGTCAGCTTGGATAAATAATGATTTGTAGTAACTCCCACTGAGTTTTACAGGGTGTTTCCTTTATAACAAGTGCACTTTGTAATCCTTGATTCAGTTAATGTTGGAAAGTCAGTGTCTTGTGCTTCTGACACTTCTAGCTCTCTTCTTCAAATGTCTGGCTGATGGGTTTAATTTTTACAATTACAGTTTCCTTTCTCGGTCCAAGTATTGGAAGAGGATGATTTTTTTAAAAAAAGAAAATCTGGCTTCTTTTTGGTTTTTAGTTATTAAGATACAGTGACAAGGACATGTCAGTCAGTCAGTCAGACAAGGACATGTCCTTTTGATACTTCTACAAAACCACCTATTTTGCTACAGCCATATGTATATTCCCCTAGGAGAAAGCCTGTCTGTCAGCCAAAGTAGGTGGGTTGTAATTATTTAAGTTTGAAAAAGCCTGGTATATAGGATTGGGATGTTAATTAGCTTGTAAAAGATGGAACATCCAATCATAAGGCATAACCTTTTGGCAAGGGACCAAAATCTAACCTTAATATTCAATTTCTTCCTTTATTTATTTTTCCTTTCAAATGTGGTTGGGGTGATGACCCTTGAACACTGTATATATCTGATTTTTTTCCCCTCGCTACATAAACATTTATATTTCCTCTTTTCTGCAGCTGGGGCCTTATCCATTTGGCAATGGTAAAACTTGCTCTGAACAATATTAAGAACTTTTTCCCCATTACTGGCTTGGAATTATCTGGTGAGTTGCATTATCCTTCTGATGATCAGACGCACACACTCTGTATTCTTCAACCTGACAACTTAAATATAATGAATTCAGTGAAATTTGTGTATTATTTTTGTTTGTCCTGCATTACACTCAACCCAACGCCATCCTGAAGACCAGATTAAACTGCAAAGTAGAACAAACGCAAAATAATGGAGAAGAAGCCAGGCAGAGATATCTGCCGAAGGGGGTCAAAAAAGTCAACGTGGCAGTTGTAACTATACGATCAAACCCCTACCCCTTATTTACATGTATTGTGTATTTAATGCACATTAGAAAGGGTGGGATTTCGCCCACGGCCCTCCTGGCCACACCCTGTTCATGGCAATCATCTTGACTTTATGGACACACAGACACCGCTGCAACCAAGATGAAGCGGCCTCCACTAGTCCAATAATAAATTGTGTATTTGGAAAGAAGCCGTAAAATTAAAAGAATTCTAGGAAACAAAATAGGAACAAAGGAAAAAGCTTGAACTGGGCAGGGAAGAGAAAGAATATCCTCAAAGCCATAAATAAGCCTTGTCTGGCATCCAGGAGAATTTTTTAAAGAGATGTCAGAATTTCTTGTGCTTGATCAGGGAACGATCCACATGACCAGCTTGCCCCAGGATGAGTTTGAACCAGTGACCATTGGTCCATTTCTGCCCTCAGCAAACTGGGAATACCACCTCTGCTTGTCTTTCTGTTGTATGGCCACAGGACGGTTTCTGATTGGGCAAACCCTCCATTCAATTGGCTACTGTGCTCTGTGGCAGGAAGGCCCCTTCCCTCCCAGGCCCTGATCCCTGTCCTCCATGGCCCGTTTTTTGTTTTAATAATTTCATCCCTCAAACATTGGAAAACTGGGCTCCACCTGTCTCCCCCCCCCTTTTTTTTTCTTTAACAAGTTCATTGATGAAACAGTGAAACAACAGGTTCAGATTCATTGATGGAACAGTGAAACACCTGTCCTTTTTTTTTCTTCAAACCAGCTGAAATGGATAAGACTTCTGCCACTTTCCCCTTTAGCTTAAGTGACTAGAAAAAAAGTGGTAAAACTGGTGTTTTCTTTTTCTTTTGGACCGGTCTAGGAAAAGTAAAAGTAGGTAGGTCTACTTTATTGATTAGTCAGTGGACCATATCCAAGCCTGGACATCAGCCACAATAAGATACAATAAAATGGAGTGAAGTGTAATACAGTAAAATGAGATAAAATAGACTACGATGAGATAAAACAGATAAAATATAGTAAGTAGGAAAGGTAAAGGAGCAGGGGAATCCATCCATTAGGGGCTGTGGTAAACCTGGATAGAAAATTGGGCCATCACCGCAACCAAAGCAGAGGAAGGAGTAGAAATCCAAAGAAAGCTTTCATAAACCAGGTTTATTTCTAAGTGATATATCTATGAAAGGGAAATAGCTTGAGGCTGCAGCATGGAAAAGCCCTGAATCTTCCTCAAAAGGGGGTATCCAGAGCTGGATGCATGTTTTGTTTGGGATAAACAAACAGCAAAAACGTTCATGTTTCAGAGCTTCCCGTCACGTCACCTCTGGGTACTGCTGTGATTAAAAATTTGGAAAACTGGGAACAGATCCTGCAAGAACGAATGAACCACTTTGAAGGTCCCCCACCAGATTACATCAATACCTGTTTCCCTGAACTTGGGACGGGAGCCGGAGCAGCCGCAGCCCGAATTAAAGCAATGGTTGATCCTGAAAACACACCATTTAAGTATGAAACATTTTATTTCATATTTTATTTTATTTAAAGGAGGAGGAGACATTTCAGGCTGGTCTTCCAGATGTGTCATGTCTCCAATTTCCAGATTTCCTAGCTGACCTGGCTATGGCTATTTTCTCAGCACATCTGGAAGGGACTTGTTAAGGAAGCCTTTTCTAAGCTTTGATAAGAATCAACACTGTCCAATCATTCTTCTCCAGATGTATTGGAGATGCAGCTTCTAGAATTCCAATTAGCCTGGCCTTTGACCATAGTGGCTGGAAATATTGAGAAGTGTGAATGGTCTCAACACACTAGAAGGGTGCCAGATTGAGGAACATTGATCTAGGTTTCCAAGAACATTTGAACACTCAACCTGTAGTAACTTAACTCTTTTACTAGCAGATGTAAAGTCATGATTGAATGAAGACAGCTCATTAAAGTCATTTGTTTATGGAAATTCTTCGTAGTCAATCCCACTCTGGGGATGCTTAGAACTTCCTTATCAGCTTTGATCATTTGTGAAAGTACAACCTTCTTGATCTTGTGCAGGCAGGATCTTGATTTTTAGACCTAATTACCTCCAGTTATTTAATCTCATGCTTAGCAGTGAATGATAGCTTCTTAGATGAGACATTTCCAAAGAGGAAATGGTGTTTTTAACAGCAAAAAATAAGGACCATCCATGTTAAGAATTTGCGACAATTTGTAACTGTGTTTTATTCTGATTCTGTCCTTTCTTGACACGATTGAAGAAATAAAATACCGTGGTAACACCTTCTCTTCCTTCTACCACCTCATAGATCAAAAGATTATTCAGCATTGCCAGCTAAGAGACTGTGGCATTTTCTGGTGAAACAAGAACTATTGCAAGATACTTTCATTCGATACACATTCACCAAAAAGAGAAAGCAAAGTGAGGTTAGTGAAAGAAATCAACATATTAAGTTCTGTTTTGCAGTGACACTTTGTTTCACCCTTATTTATTTCAGTGGCTGTCCATTTAATTTACATTACACTATTCCCCAACTTGTTGTCCTCCAGATATTTTGGACATAATGCAGCTGTATCCTGGGTCTTCCCTGATGGATTATAAAACAGGAAATGGGTTGAGCATATTTTCATTAGAAGCATTTATTCTCCCTAGATTTCATTAGATTGCAGCACTAAACTTTCTGTGAGTCAGTGCTGGTTGACGGGGTGATAGAGCCAGGAAACAACATCTGAGGATTTGTGATTGGCATTGATATCCTATGATTTAAAGAAAAAAGGGGAAAAAAGTCTTCCTTCCAGCAACCTTCAGAAGTTTTCTTATAGTTTTGCTCCAGTCATCCTGTTGCAGGTGATACATTTATATGGCATCATTGGATTAAAGATGATAGGGAAATCATAGATCTGTATGGAAAGCCTCCTTGTGAGTTGTGATGGTTGTATGCATCTGAGCTAGGATGGTTAGGAGAAGAAATATTGGCAAAAGTTACTGGGCTAGAGCCACACAAGAACTTTAGGGATTTCCTAACACTCACCTTAAAATAAATTATAATAAATGCTTACAGTGACAATGCCCGAATCGCCCAACCATAAAGTTTGGCAGTAGGAACATGCTGTGTTTGCATTTTTGGCATAGTTTATCCAGTTTAGGGCACTCAGCACCCTTTCAGTTTCAGAAATAAATAACATATTAATCTTACACTTATTTAGGACAACGCTTCCTTTTTTAGCCACCCACAGTTTGAGTAAAACATGGGATACTGGTTCAATGTTATCCTCTTTATTCCTATATCAAAACGGAAGGAGAAAATTGATAGGTATGAGGGGCCCATATGTTGGGCAAATACATTGGGCAAAGTTTGGGAAACTACAGGTGCTCCTGAGTAACTCCCAAAAGTCCTAATCAGCCTGACCAGTAGTGAGGGATGCTAGAGTTCAGCAACATCTGGATGGCCTAAAACTCATCCTTCCTCCATCCAGATGAGCCGCTGAACGTTGGTTTGATGATACATTGGTTTGATGGAGGGCGTGCATCCTGCATGCAATCCATTCTCAGAACACGAAAATTGGGCCCAGCAAGACTATAGATTAAAACATCCTGCTAGGATGAAATTTGCCCATGTTATTTTGCTTCGTTTTGCTTGTTGTATCTTCTGAGTTTCCATTCATCCACCTGGCACTGCTTTCAAAATAAATCCATTTCAGTCCCCTTCTCCTTAAAAAAAAAAAAAAACACCATGGTCATCAAGAACAGGTATTATGAAGAACAAGGTGTCCATTTAACCACTGACATGGAAGGTTTTTCATTTTCTTTTCTTTTTATATATATATGTGTGTGTTTGTGCATGTGTTTTCATCTGTGACTGTGTGCTGTTGTGTAGTCTGTGGAAGACCGTGAGGAGCAGGTCACAAAACAGAGCAGCGTAGCAGAAGATGGCAAAGCCAAGGTATTATCCCATCTCCCTAAATGTTTACTATCACTTTTAAAAAACCGCACCGAGGCTCACTTTCCTGCCTTGCTTTTCCTAATGCAAAAATAACAAGCACGCTGAGATTCTCTCCCAGATGTTTAACCCCCTCTACTAACAATTGGAGGTGATACACGTGGGGGTCATGTGAAAACCAAGGATCGAGTCCTCTGCGTACCAGCCTGCATGCTGGAGCGTGGGATGGAAATGTCTTGGCTTCAGAGGAATACGTGCTGTGGAAAGACCCATTTCTCTGAAAAAGAGCCACAGCTGCTGGGCTTCTCTTGTGTGTCTCTTTCTAGACTGTCCGCTCGCTTCTGTGTTGTGTTTTAATGCACCTGTTGCAAAGGATGGTTTCTGTTTTCCAGGTGGAGGCAGAACTAGGCTACCCAGGAGGAAGAGCCAAAATTATACACAAGGAATCAGATATGATCCTGGCATTTGCAGTGAATAAGGTAATGCCCTCTGAAGGTTGCTACCTTTCTTGTGTTAACCTTTTGCTCAACTTAAACCCTCTAACACCTAAGCTTTGGCCTGGGGGGCTGGGGTTTTGTGCAGGCAAACATCAATGAGATCGTTTTAGCGTCTACCCACGATGTGCAAGAACTGGACGTCTCGGCTCTCTTGGCCGCGCAGCCATACATATGGATTGGAGAAGAGTTTGACAGGGAATCCAAAAGGTTGGATGGTCTCACCAGTTTTTACTGATGTTATCCTAATGGACCCACCCCCCTTTTCTTCATGGAGTTCAAGGGAAGGACTCCGCTCCTCTTGCCAGCCCTGTAAGGTAGCTTGGCCTGCTGGTCAGCCCACCAGTTCCATGGTCAAGCAGAGATCTGAACCCAGTTCTCCCTAGATGCAGTCCAACTTCTTAACTCTTACAAGTCTTAGGGAAATCTAATTAATACCTAAAGTGCAAAAGATACGACTTTCCAATCTTTTGTTTTGTCCACCACCATGTTCAAATTGCATCTTTGTCCTACTCTCGCTGTGCCTCCTCTCCTCCCAAAAAACTTAATTTTGGTCCAAATTAAACATTGGTCCTTTGTTTTCCCGAACTGTCCATTTTTTAAAGATGCTAAGCATTGCTTAGGCCCATGAAGTCTCACCAGTTACTGAATGCTCAATTTTGGTACTCTTTCAATCTCAGCCGTGTAAGATTCCAATATCCCATTTTCACCTTTTTTTGTAGTTCAGATGATGTTGATTTTCGCGGTTCCACCACCACACTTACCCAGCCTAGCGCTGCATCTTTTGCAGTGGCTCAGATGCAGCATGTTTCAAATTTGTCAACTTCGTCAATGCCGTGGTTGGGGAGTGGGCAGACTAGTACCGGAGCTGGTATAGTAAGTAACTTCACCTTTGCACGTTCTCCTCCATTTTAATACTGTCAAATATTTTTTTTTCCATCTTCTTTCCATAAATGAGAAAAAGATCTGGTACAGTGATCACTGGGAAGGTAAATCTCCCCCAAAGCAAACTCCAGTCTTGGTGACCCACATATTTTTTCTTGGCAACCATGTAAAAGAGGTTTACCAAAGACTTCTTCCATGTTTTTTGAGTTCTCAGTCCAACCCTGGGATCTCCAAGCACTAACTAGTCAAATCAAATCAAAACCTTTATTATGGCCTTTAGGGCAGAGAACACTACAATAAAAATACATAAACCTATAATTATGAACTATTGTTAATAAAACTAAAAAGTAGACATATAATACAATAACATTACCTAAAATACATTAATATAGTAACAGTAATACACATAACAGTGGCCATCACCAAAATTTGTACTAATCTTCAGTTGTAGGTGGGATGGATAGAACAAGATCAGGGGCAACCTGGAAAGATACATCAGGGTCCTGGTCAGATAGAAGTGACAGATAAGCATTGTGGGTAGTTCTTTAAAATGGGATAGATATACATAGGTTTTACGGGATTCCTTGTAAAGAACCTCAAAGGAGCCTATGGCTTAGGGATTCCACAGAGCCACCTCCACGTGGGCATAAATGCTGCTGAAAAGGAACATTTTTATACCGCCCCCATGGGATTGTAGAGGGTAGTGCATCGATCTGATCCTGTAATCTCATTGGGATTAGATGAGGTCTGCTAAATGCCATCACATGATATACATCTAGGAGTCACTAGATGGCACTAAGTACCAGATTCTTCCTTTTATCATTCGTGTCCCTGTCCTGATTATACAGGAGCTGTGTGCACTTTGCTTGTGTTAACAGAATCCACAAATTCAGAATGCATTTCTGTATGTTCATCCCTAAACTGTTCCTGTCTTTGCTGCTTAAAAGCTCAAGTAATCTCGGAGGGGTTTTAAAATATTTCAGTTGCACAGTTGCCTGGTGGTTGAGGGACACTTTGCACGCAAACTCATAGGGTCAGTACAGTTAAAACTCTTGTCTGAAATTTAGAGCATTGCTGACAGTGATTGGAGCTAAATTAGCTTCTTCTGCTCCATAACTTGCCCATGGAAAGTTGGGTCAATGGCCTGATCTAATGTGTACTCCGCCACCAAGTTGCAGTGTTTCAACACACAGTTCTGGATGGAGCACTCCAGACGTTTTGTCCACACTTCTGCAAGAGGCCCCCTTTGCCCCTGCCCTCCTCCCCAACCCTAATGCAAAAAATCTGGAAGTTGCTTTGATTCTTCGGTGGAGCATGTTTGCTCAGCAGTAAATAGCCCCAAGATCCACTTCAGTGTACATCAGGAATTCAGTATTAAATATTGCAAGGACGTACACTTTTTTTGCTGTGAAAGCAAGCTATTCTGTTGGCTGGGGAGCAACAAATCTGACTGTGATTTTAATTTCTTTTGCCTGCAGCTCATCAAACGGAATTTGAACAACGTCAAAAGAATGACTTCTCACCCGATCCATCAATATTGTAAGTATTTTTCTGATTGACAGCTCGAATGGCGGAGAGACAGTGTAGAATGTTGATGAAAGGGTCAAACCTAAACCCAGAGAGAGCCATTTGGTCACAGAGTTCACTGGGTGACCTGGGACTAATCACCCTCTTTCATCTCAGTCTACTTCTTAGAGATCAGATCAGGGAACTCGATGTAGGCCACCTTTAACTCTTGGAGAAAAGGTGGAATATCAGTTCAGTTAATTATAGCAGTCTAGTGAAGGGCCTTGAAGATAAGATCTGTTCATGTTTCTCCTTCCCTTTCACTAATTATGTGTTAATAACAACTTGTTTCTGCCCTTGGGACGGCTTTCCAGATCTTACTGGAGCCCAGGATGGCAGCGTCCGAATGTTTGAATGGACCAGACCCCAGCAGTTGGTGTGCTTCCGGCAAGCAGGCAACGCCAGGGTTACTAGAATGTATTTCAATTCTCAGGGCAATAAGGTAAGGGCTTTCAGTTGCAAAACAGTTATAGAGCCAGAGAGAGAGACAGAGGCAGACTGACTGACTGACTGACTCTGTGTTAGATCCCGTGGACAAAGGTTAAGACAATAACTGAGCAGAAAGGACCCTTTGAAATTCTCTAGCAGAGAAAGTAGTTGGATTTCTTTCAGCTTCTCAGCTGGAAAGAGAAATTCTCTAGCAAAGCAGCTCTCCCCCCACCTCCATGTTATTGCACCAAGAGGGCTGCTGGGAGGAGTTGACTGTTGATACCTTCCTTGGGGGTTGAAAGAAAGTGAGGAACCAGAGAAGCTGCAGACCCCTGTGGGGGAGACAGGACTGAAAGGCAGGACGATATCTCCCTCAGCCTTTGTTCAGACAACATCACAAAAATCAGTTCTGGAATATTATGCTCCCCCGCTGGGACTTTCTGTAAAATTCTCCTCTTCTTGAATGAATTTCTAAAGCAAATGGCTGGCTGGGGAATTCTGGGAGCTGAAGTCCACATATCTTAAAGTTGCCAAGGTTGAGAAACATGGATATAGAGGATGAACCCAGCACTGCATTAGCTGATAGGGACCTTAGATGTATTTGTTGGCCATGATGGGTAGTTAGAAATAGGTCCCACTGTTGATTTTTAAAAATATATATATTAGTAAAATTACCCTTGATGATTGAACATTGATGAGTGGCTCTTTGGAACATACTCACAGAGCCACTAATGTGTGAAATTTGTCTCCTACAGTGTGGGGTAGCCGATGGAGAGGGATTCTTGAGTATTTGGCAAGTAAACCAAACTTCAAGTAATCCTAAACCCTATCTGGTAAGTAATCAGGATAATTCTGCACCTTTTTATTTTCTACTTGTCTGTTTTGATTAAGGTGGGCATCAGCTGGATCAGGAAAGTAAGATTGCTGGGCAATTTATATTAAATCAGCATCATTTTCTGACTCCCTCCTGTGTAAGAACCATATAAAGACCCCCCTACCCACTCTCTGTGCTGCTGGAATCTAGATCTGGTGACTCCTGGGGATATCGCAGGTAATTGGCTGTTATTTTGAATTCCATTCTTTCCCGTCTGATAAAGTGTCCATTTGATGGACTTTGGAGGTCAGAAGACCATTGCGGAGGCTATACCTGTCCTAGTGAGGTACAGCTTCACTGGAAGATGTATACCTTTAATTTAAACCTTGTTGATAGAGTGCTGAAGATCTAGAGGAGCAAAAAATTGGGAAAATTCAAAGGAGGGAAGGAACGAATCACCCAGCATTGGAAGAAAAATGTTATTTCTCAGGTTTTTCTGCCTCCCCCCACTCAAAAAAATTCTTTGCTTGCTTGCTTATTTATCTGGGCTTTCATAACTCTCCATACGGACCCTATCTGCTACACAACTTACAGATGGCTAATTGTGCATTGATTTCTAATCCTTGAAATCCATTTAGATGGTACACAGAGATGAGGAAAAACATCTTGTCCTTTCCAAGTGTCAGATTTTAATTAGATTGCTAGCAATTGCAAAAAAAAGATAATTATAAATAAATGTGTTAATTAAGCTCCTTTTCATTTCCTGTACTTTACAGCTGATAATATACTGGCAATTTTTAATGGGTTTTCCAGCTGTTTGGCTTGAGAAGATATGATGGCTGGACAGTCTGAACTTCGTATTGGCAGTTTGTACCGTACCGCTGATCACCCTGTATCTGTTGCTGCTGTTCTTGTTTCTTTTACAGAGCTGGCAGTGCCACAGCAAAACCACAAGTGACTTTGCCTTCATTACCTCTTCAAGTCTAGTAGCCACATCTGGACAGTCCAATGACAACCGGTATGTTCAGAAAATAAAGTGCAGGGCAGCCAGTCATCCACCATGGGCTTGGTGACTGTTGAGTACTAACTGTATTTTTCTTGGGTATGTCTTCTTCTATAGGAATGTGTGCTTGTGGGACACCTTGGTGTCATCATCCAACAACCTCATACATGGTAGGTTTATTGCCGTATCTTGATGTAAGTAACGTGATCCAAAGTGAATCCTATGCTATTCGTAGGATCTTTCTGAAGGGCACAGTGAAGCCTTGCTTTGTCCTCAGCCAGATACTTTATGGAGATTTTCAGT
Source organism: Python bivittatus (assembly GCF_059951505.1). Classification (NCBI taxonomy): domain Eukaryota; kingdom Metazoa; phylum Chordata; class Lepidosauria; order Squamata; family Pythonidae; genus Python; species Python bivittatus. Next base: position 7,493,392 of record NW_028277085.1, on the reverse strand, counting down.
CAAGACTGGCTATTTTCTTCAAGCGTGTTTTTCTCCTGTTCAGTTGGCCCGAGTCAACTGAAGCTTTCAAAAAAGCTGATTCTAGCCATGAGCTCTGAACATTCAACGCCTTCTCCCCTGTGACTTGCCATATGCAGTTAAGATAATTAATGGAGGGCTTGCTCTAATGCCATTGGTAATCAAGTCAGCTCTATGATGAGCAGGGCCTTCTCAGTAGCTGTTCCCACATCCTCCCGCCTCTTTAGGCATGTCAGGTCATTTAGTAGCGTTACAAAGAAACTGTTGTGGTTATTCCTGCCAGCATTTGAGGACAAGGAGCATTGTTTAGGTTTGGAAGCTAAGCAAGATTGGACATGGGAGACCCACTAGGAAGTTCCACAACATCTGGCTAGACTTAGAAGTTGAAAAGTATCCCAGGAAAAAGCAGTGGGAAACTCTTTCCATCATTTAGATGATTCACGGCACAATTCTACAGGTGTCTTCTCAGGAGTGTCCTATCAAGTCTTAAGGGACATGAAGCAGAGAATGGGGCCCAGGACTGCAACTTCTGTTAGATCTAATTGACTAAGAAGCTATCTCTGACCTGGGTGGAACAATGGAAAGTTTTCATCCTTTTTTCATTTTCATGAAGCATCCTGGATGGATGTTGTGTGTGCTGGTTTTGGGGCATCTGGCATCTAATAACAATACTTACTCTGCATTTAGCTAAAGAATCTTTGAAGTTAAGAGGACCTTGGCAAATCCCGTGTCAGCCAGTGTGAGAAGACTGCTGCCCAGTTCTGCAGTTATGCTGCAAATCAAGCATGGGGGTCCCCTTTTCCCAAATTGGCTTATAATTGTATGACAGCCCTAAATGGATAGTCATTGTTGCTTTGATGTAATTCAAAGCATTCAAAGCATTGTTGCTTTGATGTAAGTTTGGTGGCATATAAATCCTCTCAAATCAATAGGATATGTTGTAAAATGTCATTATAGAACTTGGCACATACCTACCGCCCCCTCTCCTCTCGTCTCCTCTCCTCTCCTTGAGCATGCCGTTACTTCGTGCCCCCCCCCCAGCCTGAAGAATGAAATGGCCTCAAGAGTTTGCAGAATTTGCCTGTCCCTGAGCTAGACTAAACATGAGCTAATCAGCTTGATAAGAGCCCAAACATGGCTAAACATGTAGGAGGACATAGTCTCTAGCACAATAATCCGTGCGTGGCCAGAGAATGTTAAAATTTATGAGAGCAACCAGGTGTCCGAAGAAAAGATGGCTGCTGGATTTTCTTCTGAAGATGCAGAAGAATTCAGTAGAAGCAGCAGCAGAGTGGACTCCAGGAATAAGCTCCATCTTCATTGATAACAAGTCTTTCAATTACACGTGGACCCTTTTTCCTTAAAAAAACCTCAGTGTGCAGGCTTACCCTGAGGCAGAAATGTATAGAATTAGAATGTATTCCTTTAAGCATCGTAGTCACGAGGCAGATCCATTTTTATTATTAATTTTTCTTGCTCCCTCAGCCTGGAATTTGCATTTTGGCACAGCTAATATTAGAAGAAAGGGGAGTATAAAATCTAACAGATACAGCAAATAGTCACACTATTATGTAACTTCAGCAATCTGACAGTACCCCTACCCCCAAATATTGGTTACCCATTTTTTTCCTACCTGCTAGCAAGTAGAATTGCCTTCTGCATGTAACCAGGTCCATAAAGCATCCTAAGCCATAAGGTGGGTTTGCTTGTTTGTAGATTTATGTGTTGTGTGAATCCTACCACTCTAGTTTATCATGGTTTATGGTTTAGTATGTTGTATGAACTCAGATTACTATGGTTTAATCAATAAATAATGGCTAAACAAGCCATGTTGTATGAATATTACCTCTGATTTATATTCCAAATATATTTCAAAGAAGTAGTTAGAAAAAAAAGATGGTTGGGAGAGATCATTTGGAAAATGGGAATACAGATTTCAGTGCTTGTTAGTGCATGGATCAACCTTTGTCAACATGCCACCCTCCAGATGTGTCAGGACTATTGTCCACAGACTATATGGCCCAAAGATGCTGGCTGCAGAATTCTGCAGGTTCTTTTTCCAACATATCTGAAGGATACCAGGATGGGAAAAGCTGATATAGATATACTAGTTCTACCCACTTGGCTATTCCCGATTTCTCTTGTTCCTAAGTTACTCAGCTGAGGCTAATAACAATTTGTAAGAACTGTCTGGGTGTTCGTCTTTCCTCTTAGCCTTCACATGTCATGAACATGGCGCCACAGTGCTTCAGTACGCACCAAAACATCAGCTGCTGATTTCTGGAGGCAGGAAAGGACACATATCCATCTTTGATATCCGGCAAAGGCAGGCCCTTCACACCTTTCAAGCCCATGATTCTGCAATCAAGGCCCTCGCGTTGGACTCCTCAGAAGAGTGTTTCTGCACAGGTTCTGCAGAAGGCAACGTAAAGGTGAGCTTGCCCTCTTTCCTGTCCAGGAAAGGCAACAAGAATGGTTGAGGGCTGGAAGCCAAGTCACAGGAAGGAAATTGAGGGAATTAGGGGAGTTTGGCTTTGGGAAGACCAAGATGGCACTTTTCATGTCCCTGAAGGGATGGCACGCAGAAGAAGGTCAAGACTTTCTACCAGTAAGAGCAATTTGATCATGGAACTAATTACAGGGAAGGTGACAGCCTCTTCTTTGGATATTTTCAAGCAGCTCTGATAAAGCCAACAGGTGCTTGGTCCTATTGATTAAACAATGTCACCTGGTGGGATTCAGGAAGCAGATCTTCTCCGTCATGGTGCCTGTTCTCTGGAACTCTATTCCTCCTGAAATTTGTACAGCCCCCATTCTGGTCCTATTTAAATGAGGCTCTTTAATTCCTGGGTCTGCCCCCAGGCCTAAAGTTAGAGTGGATGGCTGACCCTTGCCTGTTTTTTTGGTCTTTTGACTTTTTTCAGCAATCTATTTCATTGTTGTTGTTTGCAAGTCACCAAGAGTCATGACCAATTGGGGTGGCCTATAACTCTCATAAATAAATAAATAAATAAACTTGGCAGGAGGAGAAAGTTGTTAAAATATATGGGGAGTAATCCTATCAACTAGACTTACTGAAGTGAAACCAATTTTATTTCTCTGAGCTTCACCCTCAAAGGGAAAAGTTGCAAATTCCTGAATTTGGACAAAGAGAGGCCTGAATATGTGGAACTGCCTTGTTTGTTAGGCTGCCACAACCAGAAGTCCATATTGTGGTTTCTTTGAATATGACCAGTGGTGAATAGTGTTGGTTAAACATGGTTTATGGCTCGACATGAGGTCTGAACCAATCCAGCAAACAATAGTTAAACAATAGAAAAGAATATAAGTAGCTCAGGGTTGAATTGTGGAGTCCTTGGTGCTCTCTGAGCTTGGTTAACCACAAAAGTTAAACAACTCAGCTCCTAGATATTGACTATACCGTTATCTTACTGTAGGTCTGGAGACTAACTGGCTATGGTTTGATCCATTCCTTCAAACATGAACATGCTAAGCAGTCAATCTTCCGTAACCTGAGCACAGGCGTCATGCAGATCGAAATGGCCCAAGGCAATCGCATTTTCTCCTGTGGAGCAGACGGCACTCTCAAGATGCGGGTTTTACCCAACGCTTTCAATATTCCCTCAAACCTTTGCGACATTATGTAGCCTTTGCAGTTGTCCCATCAGAAGAAGGCCTGACCTTCCATCAAGAGTTAAAGGAATGCTTCCCTACAATTGGCTTTCCAAGAAATTATTGCAACATGTAATACCAGTATTGAATTAGCAGGAAGAGCAAGGTTTGGATTTACACACGCACGTTTGTCTTGGTCCAAGCACTGCAGCAGTGCTATGGGGTCTACCAAACAGAGGCTGGTGGGGAAAGCATGCCCTGTTTCAGAGTTAGATTTCCCAGGGGACCCATAGTTGGCCTTCTGACTCAAAGCCTTGTTCACTCACGTCAGCCCAAAGAGGCTTACAGTCTTGTAGTTGCAGCAAATATCTAAAATAAGCTTTTTTTTCTCAGTGTCCTTCTTTGAACTGTCAAATCCTACTCCCTCAATTGAAGCATGTCCGTTTCTTTTCTGGTTTTGAAAGGATATAAGGATGTTTTGAGGGAGTGCAGTTTTTAGGGTGTTCTTTTTATTCATAAACATTTCTTTGGGTCATATGACAATGTGATGAATGCACTATTTGTGGGCTAATGTGCAATGAGAAATGATCTGGTGGCTCATGAGCTTTTTTATTTAATGCTGAGATCCTTCCTCTTTTCCTCCAGTGACTCTCAATGCTGGGGTGCTCTACATCACGCAGTTCACAGAATCAATTTTGTGCAATATTTTGACATGAGCTGCCTCATTTCACCATGCCCTTGAGGGATAGAGCTGGAAATTAAGCACTGTAATACTCTCAAGAGAGGGATGTTATAGCAAATGTGATGCAGGAGAAGAGGACTTCTCTCTGTTCTGAAGACTCTTCATCTCATAGCACATTCCACTTTTTGGATTCCTCCTTTTCCCCCTATTTATTTTCAGCCTTTGCATCAGGAATGTATTATGGGCACCAAAAGTTTGCAAGAAACCAGAGCTTATTTCTCACCATCAGTTGAGTTTTATTTGGGCCAGAAAAAAAACACACACATACACACACACAACACTTTACTAAATAATGCTGTGGGAGAATCCAGTAGCAAACCCACCTAATGCACATTTGATAAACATCAGCCTTCCACACGGCCAGCTAGTAAGTAAAGAGTTGACAAATTTAAACCGATTTCCGCAGCATATTGTATAAACTATGCAGAGGTCAATCTTGTTTGCTTGTAATATATTAGCTCGTTTGTCAGATGTATTTTTCTCTGTTCTAAACAAGCCAACACATTCTTACTAAGATAAACAGCTGATGTCTGTGTATTTCAGTGTTGACGAATTGTATTTTTTTTCTTCTCGTGTTTGTGTCTGTGCCGTACTGTACAAGAGAAACAGAAGCCGATAGGATAAATTGCACCTTTGTCTAAAAGCAATTTTAACTGCAAGCTGTGAAGTATGTATATGAGAAGAACGCAAATCTCATTTGTTAGTTTTATCTTTGTAAGTTAAATAAATTCCTTTTATTTCACAGAACTCAGCTCGGGGGTGTGTAGCTGGCATTTTATCAGGAGGCTTTGGGCTATTTTAACACTAAGACCTGCTTTTGATGGGGTCCTTTTTGCCTAGAAAAAAAAAGTGAATTACTTACTTCAGAACCCCAGTTTGTTAATGGAATTCTTGCACCATTTTTATCCGCATGGGAGGTTTTGGGGGCAAAAACTTTCCTCTTATTAGGATAACCTTTCTACCTTAAACTTCTGCTTTTTATCAACTTCCAGCTGATACCATGTTAAACTGAAATTCCTTCTCCTGGTGATGCTATTTAGTTTTAGTGTTTATTTTTTTAAATATAGCTAGGTGCTGGAGGAAAGAAATATGCAAGCCTGCAAGCAGAAAGCTTTGAGCCAGTCTAAAGCAGATTGCTCCCAATATAGTACCCCCTACATGCTTACTGGAGAATTCTGGGACTTGTAGTCCCAACCTATTGGAAAGGAACCCAGCTGGAAAGGCTGGTCTACAGCAACTGGCAAGATGATGGAAGCTCCAAACTGATTTTTTTAAGTCATGGGCAAGAAGTCCTTGTAGGGAAAATAGGGGAGGAGGGAGTTTGACCAAAGAAGTCCAGAATTAAGGAGCATATCTTAAAGAGGCTCCTAATTGATAAAGAAAAGCCACTGGTGGTGTGTTTAACCCATGTGAATACAACTGCATGGTGGAGAAATTTGCTTTGACCAACATGCTCCCATGCCCTGGGGTGGGAAAAGCACATTTCTACAGAGCACTCCACTAATGCTTTAAGATTATTTCTTTTATCCCATCATAACCTTGGCTTTGTAGTTTGGTGTGTTGCAAGCATGTGGCCTTTGCGGCAACACAAACGCAAAGATACTTATTGGATGGCATATGCCTGCCTTGGATCATTCCCCTATCAGGCAACAGTAGGATTACAGAGTATGTTCATGTGAAATTCTTATCACAACTGCCTTAATAAGGGCTGATTGGTACAGATTCATCCTCTCTCTACAAACCAGGTCACGAGATCATCAAACTTGCTCTGCATCCTGACATAGATTTCTTCCAAGGGAAGGCCCAATGTTAGGGAAATTCAATTCTAGCCTGGTCCAACTAAGTTAGCTACAGAAACTGCAAACAAAACTCAACAGTTCAGTAAGAAAAGGAACCAAAAAGGACTTCTGCGAGCTCTTTCTCAAGGCTTATTCGCTGAGAGAGAAAGCTGCTTTTGGCAAAAACGGTATTCAAGACAACAAAGCTAAAAACCGAACTGTAATCACATATCTACAACATATGAATTAAAATGCATCAAATGCAGAACAACACCCAACTGGTTAGATGCAGACAAGCCACCTTAAATACCAAAAACCTGTCTGGATGAAAAAAAAACATTGTCTGCCAATGGAAAGGCTATGGGAAGGAAACTAGCCTTTCTGAGGAAATCTTTTCTCAAAGAGTTGGGAGCATGTACCAACATAGTCAGGTGGCCCTGTCTTACATTGGATGTGAGGAACTGGTGGGGCAAGAGCAGGACGCTCACCACAGATCAGCACTCAATTCCTAGATCTCTCTTTCAGTTGACTGGGGGTTCCCTGGTTTGTCTATTTCAAGCTACAGTTTGTTTGCCCTCATCCAGTCCATCCAACAGTCATTCAGAACAGCTTTCTGTTAAACTCTGAATTTAAAACCACTTTTTTCTAGACCAAGAATCACGCTTGGTCTTTGAGTGGCATGCCTGAAATTATCTCACACAAAATAGTGGGACCAGGACCAAAATCACAAGTAGATTCCATTGACATTTAAAGTTAATTAACATAAAATATAGTTAATAAAATGACCCTCCAAGCATGTGATGGATTGTTTTCCCCTTCTGTCTCAGGTGGTTAAATTGGTAACATTTTCTGGAAGATTTGGAAGGCCAGCAGCACCCAGGGTTGCTGAGCGCTTCACCCAACCTTGAAAACTCAGGTAATGGCCCTGAGATCTAACTACTCTCAATGGACACACCAGCAATTGTAATTTGCCCAGTCTGTATCCTGATACATTCCTTGTTTGTCTCTCTCGAACCAGGAGATGGGAATTAGAAGAGCAATTCTCAAAACAGGACCTCTACTTAACGGTAGAGGTGGATGACCCAGTGGCTGTCCCATCTTAATACTAGGTGTGTTCAGATGAGAAAGTGGACAGGGTACTGTATCAGAAACCCATGTTCCCAGGTATGTAGATGCTTATTCAACCAATTGTAGGAGAGCATGGCCAATACAGGCACAAAGGTTGCATTTGAGGCTGGAGACACTTTCTGCTCAAACCCTTCCAGGGAGAGGGACAGTTTCAGCTCGAAGCGGGCATCAAGCTGCTTCTCTCGCAAGAGGTCAAAAGCAAATGCCACATGCATGTGGTTCTTATCAGTGATATAGAGCACCCCGCAGGCAACGAAGGCATTGCCAGCCTTGGACTGCGGGTAGGTGGTATTGATGTGCCGCAGCACGGAAAATGTCTCCTCCTCAACTTCTGCCACCATGATGTGTTCATCAGGCCGGGAAAGGTACATCACCCAGAGTCCATTTTCATCTACCGCAATGCTGAAGTATGACTTGGAAGTACTGAAAAGATACATGCGCTCGTAGTACCAGGAGTTCTCAATGAACAATGCTTTGGATATCCCTGTTTCAAAGTCGTACCTGCAATGAACATTGGGGAAAAGAGCAAAGAACAATGACCCAAGAGGCTAGGAGAGCACACTGGTTTTAAAAACCAATGAAAGACACAACAAATGCACCTCTCACGAATTCCTTTCTATCTTCTTTAGATGTAAGTGAAGAGCCATAATGAATCAAAATCTATTTGTTTTGTTTTTCATCGAATCATTGTAAGAAAGGTCTTACAGGTCATCGAATAACAGTGTTTCCCAACCTTGGCAATCTCCAGCTGCGTATGGACTTCAACTCCCAGAATTCCACAGCCAGCAGGGTCATTGGTGAGAATGCTGGGAGTTGAAGTCCACACACCTGGAAGTGGCCATGGTTGGGAAGCACACAGATCACACAGTGCTCAGGAATTCAGCATGTGACTCCTAAATTTTCCTGTGAAACTCCCTTGGCTCAGAGCCGTATAGGAAGATTAAGGAGGCATAATACTCATCTTTAAAAAGAGGTGAACATAAGATACCTGTGAATAATTTTCCAGACATACTAAAACTTGGAACCTTCTTCAGTGTCTTGCCCCTCTATGCCCCATCTTCCTTGAAGTCATTGGGCAGCTCACAGACCAGCATCAGCACTTATGTTCTGGCCATGCTTCAGGGAAACTCCTCTGTCCCACCTTTCTGATGCCCTTGTGACGTAGCCTTGGGAAATACCAGTATCCTAAATGCTGCCATTATTGTTGCCCTTGAGAAAACTATTTCCCCAAAGGTCTTCAGCCCCCTACACTGGGGAGAAGAAACCTTCTGTTCTTCTTCCTGCAGAGAAGCTGAAATATCTGTAGGACTGGCTGGACTGGTTGGACTAGCAATTTCCAAGTTCTGTGAAATAGTCGAGGAGTAAAAATATTAACTCCTTCTAAGCAACTCCTGACTGTCACAGAAGGTGGCAAGACACATCCTCTCAAAATGGTTCACCGTGCCATTTTCTTAGCAACTGCTGAACATTGTCGATGCCTGAACAGCTGGAGATCTGCAAGCCACGAAACGCCATTCAAAAGATACTCAGCTGGAATTGGGTTGCACTATTTTAGGAGGCTTGCAAGCCTGGGCCTAATTTAAAGAGACAATCAGATCAGAACATTCTGAGAAGAGCCGATCTCGCAGCGCGAACCAAACCTGCTATTTAGCTTGCTAAGAAAAGAAAAAGCAAGCAATGCCAAACAAAGGAATCCTCTTGCATTTTTTTCCTACTTGAAAAGGTTTGGTCTCGAAATTTTATTTCCAAGGAAAGGAAAAGGGGAGGAAAATTCTCATGGGTGGGAGGGTGATATCATGGCACTTATGTATTGACAATGCAATCCAGGTGTGTGGATGAATATCCTGCTTGTCACTGCATTTATCCTCTTGCTGGCAGCTCTCCCTCACTTCTCAAGCTTCTAATAAATCCCAAGGAAAAACATAATGAATAAATTCCTCCCCAGGAGGTTTTTTAGACTGGGCTGTGAAGGCAGCCAGGTGGATTTCAGAGCGATTGAAAGATGCATCATAATAAACTCCACCTTGCCCCCCCCCAACTGGAAAATCAGCTCAGAAACTTCCTGAGAATCAGGTAGAAGATATGGTCCTTTCATGGAAGGGGGGTTGAGAAACAGCAGGGGAGGGTTTGGCTCAGCATTAAAAACAACACTTGGAGGACAGCTAAACATCTGAAACAGAGACAGCTCGTTTGTTCTTCTGAAGAATGCAGATTCTACCCAAAGCTTCACCCATTTGCTCTTCTGTGCCTCCTGGAACAATTTTACAAGTCTGAGAAGACACCAGTCTTCAAATGCGTCAAAATAACAGCAACCAAAACTTCCTGCTTCACATGAATCATTAATTTTTTGGCTGAAAATTCCTGTCTGCGGCTTCTTGCATGGCCAACTGGCAACCCCTTCTAAGAAGGCCAGGGATAACTAAAACATCTTGCTAAATAATCAAGTCTGCTTTCTAACAGATCAAATTAGGCTCTCAGGACCCTCCTTCATTTCTCTGCTAGGGCCCCCTCTCCAAGGGGAGAGACCTAGGAGTGACCCACACCTGCTTTCAAACTGGGCGATGTTGTTCTTGGCTCACACATCAAAAAGCGAGTAGAAAACTACTCATGTTTTGCACCTGAGACCTTGTGAGCCAGGAGCACTGAAGCCAGAGCTCATGAGCTGTCTCAGCTCCCACACAATTGCACACAGACAGATCAGCCCTGCTTGCTACATGGAGCTTTGAATCAACTGTAGAACGTCAACCCAACATTAAAAGAAGGGATGGATCTTTGGCAGTTATGGAACGAGGGGCAGGTTACAGCAAAGGGCATTCTTCTGGCTAAGCAAATGTACACTTCAGTAGAGAGACAGTTGGATATGTGGTAGTGACAGATGTGTTCTCTGCATAACCCAAATGATTCTGACATTTGGAATCTAAACTCAACCTCTGGAAGGAGATCCATAGGTTATATACATCAGGCCCAGGCTTGAGCACTTGAATATGGGGGAAGAAGTCTGTTCTGGATCATTTTTCCATCTAGTCTCAGCAGACTTCCAGGTTCTGATGCATGTTCAGTTTCTGCAGAGGAGGAAGCAATAATACTACACAAGCACATGGCCTCTCAGTGGACAATGGGACATAGAGTCACAAAGCTAGAAATGACCTCTTGAAGGCCACACAGTCCAAGAGAATAGGAACAGGAGAAGCTGCCTCACACTGAGTCTGATCAAGACTCCATTCAGTCCAGTATTGCCCACACTGACCAGCAGCATCTACCCAAGGTTTCTAGGCAAGTGTTTTACCTGGACATGCTGGGGGATGATACAGGATCTTCTGCAGACAAACAGGTACTTTATCATTAACAAATCTAGGATATCCCTGAATGAGACAGTCATATGACTACCCCCAACGCAACAGACTCACCAGTTGAACATTTGCCACTGCTTAAATAATGCTTTGGCACTATCTCCTGCCCCCTTCCAGAGATCCTCTCTTGCCTTACCTGTGATGGTCAAGCTATCACTGCTACTTACTTCACAACGATGTTGCGTCCCACCCGCTGGTAGTACAAGGCATTGTTATAGATGGTGTGGCCACATCCATAATATGGCCAGGGGAGTTCAATGGTGGTGTAGTTGCCATTCCACAAGGCATTGAGGTCCTGGTACTCCTTGATTATGTGTCCTGTTCACATAAAGTGTAGAAGTTGAGTAGGAGCTCATTGAAATCCCTAGGCTTTTCTAAGCCAAGATAAGATGTTGGTCTACCCTAGACCTAGGAAGGCCCAACCAAGTTCACCCTCAGATGAGGTAATGGTATGTGGGAATGACCTTGGGAGACAGTGGGAAATGGTCTGATAAAATATATTTAGTTCATCTGGGCATGCTTCCTATCTGGACTACCTTGCAAGGCTGACAGCTACAGAAACTCACTGAGTGACTTGAGGCCAAGTCAATCTCACATAGCCCACCTACCTCGCAGATTAATTGTTAGAGAGATCAAAGGGAAGGGAGATCCCTATACAAGTTATCTTCAGCTCCTGGGGGAAAAGCAGGATATAAATCTGGCAATACATACATAGCTCACCTACCAGAATTAAGCAGTTGATGCACATGTTCACATTGGCTCGCTTCACACATTGTACAAAGCAATGATTTGTCAAATAAGCCACAGTTGACAGCATTTATGCCACACCAGAGATGTGCAATTTGGACAGTATACAAATAATAAATGCTAAACCATAAATCATGGTTTATAAATCCCAATGGTGAGGTTTATCCATTATGCTTAACCAGGGTTTCTTGAATAAGTCATGATTGGTTGAGTTCACGCAGCATGCTAAGTCATAAATCATAGTTGACAAGCCCCAGTGGATGGACTCCCTCAATATTTTAAGACAAAAACCGGATTATGGCTTAGAGCGATGCATGAGCCTAGTAACTGAATGCAAAGGGGGAAACCAAGCATTAGATCTATGGCTTAGATCACTACCTGGAAAATGTAACTATTTTTTACTTTCTAGGAACAGGAGCACCAATGAATCTGGGCAACGTCTGCACTGTCCTGCTTCCACACTCATTAAGAATTTCTCTTCTTTTTGAAAAAAGGCATATTTTAAATCCCCTTCACGGATCACTGCCTTGTCGTGGCGAAGGGGCTTGCGTAATTCAGTGAAGCCATGAGCTATACCGTGCAGGGCCCCCCAAGACGGACAGGTCATGACAGAGAGTTCTGACAAAATGTGGTCCACTGGAGAAGGAAATGGCAACCCTCTCCAGTATCCTTGCCAAGAAAACCCCATGGACAATGTTAGAAGGCTAAAAGATATGACGCCGGAAGATGAGCCCCTCAGGTCGGAAGGTGTCCAATATGCTACTGGGGAAGAGCGGAGGGCATTTCCAAGTAGCTCCAGAAAGAGTGAAGCGGCTGGGCCAAAGCCGAAAGGACGTTCAGCTGTGGATGTATCTGGAAGCGAAAAGAAGGTCCGATGCTGTAAAGAACAATATTGTATAGGTACCTGGAATGTAAGATCTATGAACCAAGGCAAGCTGGATGTGGTCAAACATGAGATGACAAGACTGAACGTCGACATCTTGGGAATCAGCGAACTGAAATGGACGGGAATGGGTGAATTTAATTCGGGTGACCATTATATCTACTACTGTGGCCAAGAAACCCTTAGAAGAAATGGAGTTGCACTCATAGTGAATAAGAGAGTGGGAAAGGCAGTAATGGGGTACAACCTCAAAAACGACAGAATGATCTCAGTGCGTATCCAAGGCAAACCATTCAACATTACAGTAATCCAAGTCTATGCCCCAACCACTGATGCCGAAGAAGCTGAAGTTGACCGCTTCTATGAAGACCTACAACACCTTCTAGAACTAGCACCAAAAAAAGATGTCCTTTTCATCATAGGGGATTGGAATGCTAAAGTAGGAAGTCAAGGAGTAATCGGAATAACAGGCAAGTTTGGCCTTGGAGTACAAAATGAAGCAGGGCAAAGGCTAATAGAGTTCTGTCAAGAGAACAAGCTAGTCATAGCAAACACTCTTTTCCAACAACACAAGAGACGACTCTACACATGGACATCACCAGATGGTCAATACCGAAACCAGATTGATTATATACTTTGCAGCCAAAGATGGAGAAGCTCTATACAGGCAGCAAAAACAAGACCAGGAGCTGACTGTGGCTCAGATCATGAGCTTCTTACTGCAAAATTTAGGCTTAAATTGAAGAATGTAGGGAAAACCACTAGACCACTCAGGTATGACTTAGATCATATTCCTTGTGAGTGCACAGTGAAGGTGATGAATAGATTTAGAGGATTAGATTTGGTAGACAGAGTGCCTGAAGAACTATGGACGGAGGTCCGTAACATTGTACAGGAGGCAGCAACTAAAACCATCCCAAGGAAAAAGAAATGCAAGAAAGCAAAATGGCTGTCTGATGAGGCATTACAAATAGCTGTGGAAAGAAGGAATGTGAAAAGCAAGGGTGAAAGGGAAAGATATAAGCAACTGAATGCAGATTTCCAGAGAATAACAAGGAGAGATAAGAAGGCCTTCTTAAATGAACAGTGCAAAGAAATTGAGGAAAACAATAGAATGGGGAAGACTAGAGATCTCTTCAAGAAAATTGGAGATATCAAAGGAACGTTTAGTGCAAAGATGGGTATGATAAAGGACAAAAAAGGCAGGGACCTAACAGAAGCAGAAGAGATTAAGAAGAGGTGGCAAGAATACACAGAAGAACTATACAAGAAAGATCTTAATGTCCCTGATGTCCTTACTGGTGTGGTCACTGACCTTGAGCCAGACATCCTAGAGAGTGAAGTCAAGTGGGCCTTAGGAAGCATTGCTAACAACAAAGCTAGTGGAGATGACAGTATTCCAGCTGAGTTATTTAAAATACTAAAAGACGATGGTGTTAAAGTGCTACACTCAATATGCCAGCAAGTTTGGAAAACGCAACAGTGGCCACAGGATTGGAAAAGGTCAGTTTATGTTCCAATTCCAAAGAAGGGCAACGCCAAAGAATGCTCAAACTATCGCACAATTGCACTCATTTCACATGCTAGCAAGGTTATGCTCAAAATCCTACAAGCTAGGCTTCAGCAGTACGTGAACCGAGAACTACCGGATGTACAAGCTGGGTTTCGAAGAGGCAGAGGAACTAGAGATCAAATTGCCAACATTTGCTGGATCATGGAGAAAGCACGAGAGTTCCAGAAAAACATCTACTTCTGCTTCATTGACTGTGCAAAAGCCTTCGATTGTGTGGATAACAACAAACTGTGGCAAATTCTTAAAGAGATGGGGGTACCAGACCATCTTACCTGTCTCCTGAGAAATCTGTATGCGGGCCAAGAAGCAACAGTTAGAACCAGTCACGGAACAACCGATTGGTTCAAAATAGGGAAAGGAGTATGACAAGGCTGTATACTGTCACCCTGCTTATTTAACCTATATGCAGAGTACATCATGAGAAATGCCAGGTTGGAAGAATCACAAGCCGGAATTAAGATTGCAGGGAGAATCATCAATAACCTCAGATATGCAGACAATACCACCCTAATGGCAGAAAGTGAAGAAGAACTAAAGGGCCTCTTGATGAGGGTGAAGGAGGAGAGTGCAAAAGCTGGCTTGAAACTCAACATTAAAAAAACTAAGATCATGGCATCTGGACCCATCAATTCCTGGCAAATAGAAGGGGTAGAAATGGAAGCAGTAACAGACTTCATTTATTTGGGCTCCAAGATCACCGCAGACGGAGACTGCAGCCATGAAATTAAAAGACGCTTGCTCCTTGGGAGGAAAGCTATGGCAAACCTAGATAGCATATTAAAAAGCAGAGACGTCACCTTGCCGACAAAGATCCGCATAGTCAAAGCTATGGTTTTTCCAGTAGTAATGTATGGCTGTGAGAGCTGGACCATAAAGAAGGCTGAGCGCCGAAGAATTGATGCCTTTGAACTGTGGTGCTGGAGAAGACTCTTAAGAGTCCCCTGGACTGCTAGGAGGTCAAACCAGTCAATCTTAAAGGAAATCAACCCTGATTGCTCATTGGAAGGATCGATAATGAAGCTCAAGCTCAGATACTTTGGTCACCTAATGCGAAGAGAGATCTCTTTGGAGAAGACCCTGATGCTGGGAAAGATTGAAGGCAAAAGGAGAAGAGGACGGCAGAGGATGAGATGGTTAGATAGCATCACTGAAGCAATGAGCATGAAACTGAGCAAACTCAGGGAGGCAGTGAAGGACAGGAAGGCCTGGCGCAATATGGTTCATGGGGTCACGAAGAGTCGGATACGACTTAACGACTGAGCAACAACAAAGCAAATATTTTAAATCCCTGGGCTTTGAAAATAAAAAGGACTGTGTATTCTTCACATGATTTCTGAACAGCCCTTCTGAAAGCATAACCGGATATCCAATTTACAGGGCTGAGCAGGGACCCCAAGCTTACCCGTAAAATGCTCCGCGATCCAAATCTTCTCGTCGCTGCGGTTTCCGAGATCCATCATCCACGCTCCGTAACTCTGCCTCAGTTTGATGATCTCCTCAGGGCCTCCAATAGAGTCAATCATGTTGTCTAACAAGGAGAAAAGAGTCAGCACAAGAGGCAGGCGTCGACAAGCCCAAAAAGCTTTCAAGAGGGGTTTGGAATGAATTACCGGGTTTTCTGCGCTGATAGAGATGGCCTTTTTCTTTTGCTTTCCCCACCAGAGTATCATCATTTGGAATACTACATGCTTCCCCTAAAATGGTGGGCAGGAGAGAAAGACAGAGATTGCAGCTGAGTTTTTCAAAGAAAGGCATCGTTTCATGATGCTAAAAAAAGACTTTTTTTTTAAATGATTATAAAACTTTTTTCGACCCCCACCTTTCAGGTTTAAGAGCTTGACAGTTCACAGCATAGGTGCGCAACCCAGGGCCCTCAGCTCCTTTCTGGCCCCCCACGAAACCCCCAGAGTAGGCAGGGACACACATTCCAGCCCTTTGGCAGTGGTTGGAGATACAGGAGAGTGGGGGTCTTCTGAAGCATGCCCACTCGAAACTCCAGACTGAGAAACGGTTATTCCCCACCTCCACCCCCCAGTCTTGCACTCAGTATCTTCTGGCTTTGCTTACCCCAGCCTCTATTTTCGCTTCGTTGCTTCTCAATACCCAGTTTTCAGATTGTCTTTTGGGAATAAAGACCAATCAGGCCACTTTGCAATAAAGCAAACCAGGGAGCACACAACCCAAAAGATCTGTTCTGAGAACTGCCATTTGTTGATTACTGTTAATTGCTGATGATAGTCTACCTAATTCCCTTTTATACCATCCATTATCACATCCACACTGGCAGATGATCCAGTGAATGAATTCCAGGTTCCAACCTCATGTTGGGTCAAATCTCAGCTACCACCATTGGCTTGAGGGCCACATCTGACTTTGCCTAGCATATCAAGGGCCACATTCTGGTGAGGCTCAGACCTGTTTTGAGGGGCATTTAGGGGTTCAAGGGTGCCTTAAGCTTCTGGTCTGGAGGCCAAGGCTTATGGGCTGTATTCCCACAATATGCAAAGACCCACAATATGGGTCTTAGCCCATAATCCTAAGGTTCATTCTCTCACTGTACTGAGTGAGAACTTCCTTTTCCTGCTCATCAGTTTCATTGCACAACCCAAGCGACTTGTGCTTATAGGGGATGTAGGGGGTGAAATTTTTCTTGAGCCATTTTCCCCAATTCCTTTTCTTAGGAGGGCAAACAGCACCCTTTAAACCAACATTTTTATCTTTTTGTGTGGAAGAGTCAAGGCCCAAACTAGCATTCTCGCCAAAGACAAGAACAGGATTTGTGACTGGCCATAACCTTTAACGAAAAGAAACAGAAAGTCTAAGGCCGCCCATGTTTCCTTTGGAAATCCTCGACTTTGTGAGATAGCCTGGGCCATCTGTCTCGAACCAGAAGCAAGCTTCACACTTAGATAAGCTCTCCCACCCCCATCCCCACACCACACGCCACCTCGAGTTCAGGGTGAAGCAGTATTGTTTCAAGTAAGCCTCCATGAATCCCACTACAACTACTTCACAAGGCACACCGCATCCTCTCCTTGTACAGGAGCAGAACAGCCTGCAGATATGGAGTTCTCCTTGTGTATTGGAATCCCTGCCTCAGTAAAAGAACATTGTCAAGTGGTCCCCTTCTCACAAAGCACTTTGAAGCACCCTTAGGTGCTGCGAGTTTGCTCTAAGTGTCAGCTCTTCTCCTACTTTCCAGGTCTACCCTGATTGTCCATCAAAGCTGTTCTTCGGCCTAAAGGGAGGGGAGGGAGAGATGTTGCTGCATCTGATTCTGGGTTCACACATAACATTCTTTCAATCTCAGAAGTGATGCTAGAGGAACAGTCCAAACAAACCTCTAATGCCACTGCTCTAACCTAGTTCGGACCATCACTCCCTTCAAAGTAAGAAAACGTCAGTTCATGCAATCACAATTCTCTCCCCTCCTATTTCTAGCCTTCCTTGCTCTCAGAACTTGGTAGCTTCAGGCAAAAGAGGTAGAGGAAGAATCAGGGAACAGCTACTTTGACCCAAATCAGATCGTTCAGCCACATCTCTTAGTAGCCCCATCTTGACAGCAGCTCTCTGGGAATTCTCCCCCAAAAAGTTGTCCAACCCCTTCTTGGAGATGT
The DNA here is from genome assembly GCF_059951505.1 of Python bivittatus. NCBI lineage: Eukaryota > Metazoa > Chordata > Lepidosauria > Squamata > Pythonidae > Python > Python bivittatus. Next base: position 7,475,944 of record NW_028277085.1, on the reverse strand, counting down.
CAGGACTGAACCTGAGAGCATTTACCCATAAAGTCTGAGCTGGACCATTTACTAATGGACCTTCCCTTCCATCAAATCAGGCTCTCCTGAGTTTCATACAAGGGTTTTGCCCAGCTTGTCCTGGAACTAGCTGGAACTGAGCCTGAATACAAAACTCTGTGCTCTATCACTCAGCTTATGGACTTAGAGATGGCTTTAGGCATTGGTCTGGGTTCATTTGAGTTCCCACAAACCAAGGCTTACCTTGCAAATGACTGCTCACATCCCTACCCACCCCCAATTATCTCCTCCTCGTCACATAAGATAAGACAGAAGCTAGACACAGCAGGAGATGGAAGCAGTAGGGCGCCAGCTCCTATGGCGAGCTAATCAGGCAGCCCCCAAAATAGTACAAAGAGGAGAGGGTGAAAGCAAGATTCCCTCCAGCATCCTTGAAGTGGCACGTTCTGTTCCAAGCATTGGAAGAGGGCCATGTACCCACTTCACAGGCTTGTTACAAAGTGAGCAGGGTTTACCTTCAGAAAAAAAGACAAAAAGGTGAGACCTACCAGAAACAGCAGAATCAAACTGAGCTTTTGGGGGGATGGGGGGGAAATGGGGGAGATACTTCACTGGAGCTACCTAAAAAATGATCCAGAAATGGAAAGAGGAGAACTTGGCCAAAGCTTGAAAGGAGAATGCAATTATGACAATAGCTCAAGAGGTCTATTTTCTCAGCCAGCCTGATCTGAAGACAATGGTGTAATCCTGGAAGATTTGGCCAGGACAGGGGCTGGAAGAGGGACTGTAAACCTGTTGCAATAACAGTCATTCCACTAGGACTGGAAGAGAAAAAGGCTTCATCAGATATCCTCATATCTACTCTCTCCACTTTGTTCCAAGGTTCTCCCCTCTCATTGGCACCCACTCTTTCTCTTCCCACTTTCCTTGCTACCCAGTTGCTGTCCTGGATCCCCAGAGCCAAATAATCCAACCCCAATAAGCTCCGAACCTACTTGGATGAAGGGATATAAGCAAGCAAAACCACTTAAACATGATACTACACAGAGAAGTCATCATCTAGCAGAGGCAAATAGTTTTGAGAGCCAGAAATCTCACCTCCAGTTTAGAGACCCTGCTCAGTCACAGAAGACTGAGAATTAAGAACATGTAATAACCAAAGGGTTCTGGCACCTCATTTTGTTTGCCACTCTATCAGCCAATCTTAGAAGGGGAGGAAAGGTTTGTTCTCAGCTACCCCAAGATTAGATCTTCTGGGTAAGCTATGGGAGGGAAGATGTCTGACATCCCAAGAACCCTTTAGATGGTAAGAGCACTTGGACAATGGCATTGACTGCAGGGCAAGGAAGCAGTCTTTAACTAGGTCCTCAAGTCAAAATTAACCAGAGACCAGATCACTTTAGATGCTCTGACTTGAGCAAAAGCTCCTGCCCTTTTGCACCAGTGAATTTGCCAAATTCACCCAACTGTCAAGAAGCTATGAGGTAGTGACATGGATTCTTCACTCAAACACAAGCTTAAAAAGGGATACATTTGTGGACCAAGCAGAGGACCACCAAGGGAGTTTTTCATTTTTGTACGACCATGGAGGTTCCAGACCTCTGGGTATAAACCTGAAAAACATTTCTGTTGTTGTTGCCAACACTTTGTCTCTACACAAACCAGTGTGTTCTGCATCCCCCATGCTGGCCAATCTTCCAGAGGATGTTCTAATGCTTATTTCTCCCCTCCAGCAAACATGTACCAATTGCTAACTTGATTCCCATTCAAAGATGTAAAGAAGAAGGTGGGGAAAGAGGTAATCAATCATGCTTTGCAAAATACTGGAAAAGAGAAAATTGAAGAGGAGGTGTGTATGAACATTGTAAACATCCATGAAGGGCTGCCATACCAAACAGTGTGAAGGCAAGACTAGAAAGAATCAGCTTACATTTCAGAAAGATTCATCTGGATTGAAATGTTAGGGGGAAAGTTCATGAAGAACTACAAATATGAAACCAAGCCCCAAAAGAGAAGGTGGACTTGCCCTCACTGCAGGACTTCAAGCAGAGACTGGAGAACTGCCTCATGGGCAATATCTGACTTGTGTGTGTGTGTGCCTGTGAGTCCATGTTGACTTTTGGCAACTGCCTGGACTAGTCCCCGCAGTTTTCTTGTCAAGGTTTTTTGGAAGTGGTTTGCCATTGCCTCCTTCCTAGGGCTGAGAGAGATGGACTGGTCCAGAGTCACCCAGTTGGCTTTGTGCCTAGGGTGGGACTAGAACTCACAGTCTCCTAGCTTGTTGCCTTAACCACTACTCCAAACTGGCTCTCTGACTTGGCACTGTGCAAAAGTTTGAATATGGTTGACGTGATATGCCTGGAACACCTGTGTCACCCTCCCTTTCATCACTTCCCTCAAGGCTCTGAATTTTCAGTAAATGAAACTGGATTAAAAACTATGTATTTTCTAAAAAAGGCCTTTTATGCATCCAGCCCTGGCCATTATAGCAAAGAGATAATCTGAAATCTGAATCAGAAACAAAGGGAAGAAAAAGAAATGGAGAGAAAAAGCAGCAGATGACCTGTAGGTGGCATCCAGAAATACTCACCTATGCATTCGGTGTTGTAGATCTTCTCCTCATTCTGGGACTTGGCTTTGCGCTTCCCTGGAATTCCTGGGGGACCTGGAGGTCCCTGAGGCCCTGGGGGACCTGGAGGTCCTGGAGGACCAGGTTCACCTTTCTTACCTAGAAGCATCAATCCAAAACAGTGAGAAAGAGTTACTCCTGCTGAGAGCTTTGCTTGCTGCTGTGATGGTCTCCTCTCCCTCCTCCTAGAATTTATCAGAACCCAGAGGCTATCAGCATCAATAAAAACAATGTGGCCAGCTCCACCGCCATCAGGGCTGCTCCAGACCATCTCTGCTATCACAGGAGTCACTTGAAAACAGTGGACTCCAGGGCAGCTCCAGAAAACCCCACCTTGTAAAGTTGCAAACTCCTACCTGCACCTTAGCTACTTCCAAACTAGTTCTCAAAAGCTGTTTTTTAATGAGCTGTAACAGCCTGCAGAAGAAGGGCATCCTGTCCTGAAGAAGGACCATCTGAACCCCACTCCCTAGCTCTGCTTTCCATGGAAAGGTCAAGAAGATGGCAACAGGTTTTCACTCAGGACCAAAATCCCTGAGAACCTCATCCTGTGAGGTCAGCCACCTGCTGCACTGCAGCCACTCTGAGAAGGTTCCACAAAGATGGAGAGCTAAGGGTAGCCAAGAACTAGTATCAGAGTTGTTTCTTTCCCAAATCCTTTTTCCTTTAATGATGTGCCCTTTTAACCACAAGCCCATTATTGCTGTTCCCTCTCTTGGCTGAACAACTGGATTTAAATAAAAGGAGACAGGTTGTTTCAAACAGATGCAAATCTGAGTCTTTAAGCAATAGTGAGAAAGGACCTTCTAGCCTGTTGGTGTCCAGCCCATGCACATCCTCAAAGCATCTTGGCTGACCACATTGGGGAACAAGCCTTTCCCACCCTGATGTCCTCCAGATGTGTTTCAATTACAAATCCTTTGAAGTCATAGTACCAACACATCTGGAAGGCATCAACTTGCAAAAGGCTGGTTTCCAACTCCACCACCACTATGCTTTTTTCAGACCAAAATGTCATCTTACCTTCTGAAACCAGTTCATTATTGGTCTCTCCTTTGTCACCCTTGGGCCCTCTGGAGCCCTTTTCACCTCGTCCCCCCTCTTTTCCAGGTAAGCCAATTTCACCAGGATCCCCTTTTTCACCTTTCTCTCCAGGGTCACCCTTAGGTCCTGGAAAAGACAGGAGAATATTAAACAAAAATGCAATTCAAAGGGTTGGAGGAGATTTTCATACAGACCCACAAAGGATATCTGAATTCAACCCATGATGTTTTTCCCCCCTGGGAGGAGTTTGCAGGGAGTTTCAAAAGGTCACCTGACCCCTTGAAGTTATCAGGGGCATAGTCTGGTCTTGAATCTCAAACCCCTACTGCTTTTGTTCCCCTGTAGTTGGCTCAAGAGAGAGGATCTGGATTCAAGTATCCACCTTCAACCTCCCACGGCACAGGCCTAACTATGACATTCAGTTTGTCGCTCCCCACAGAGAGGGTACATTCAATTTCAGGCAGCCTGCAGATAGCCAATCCTCCCCCAGAACTCTGAACTGGTACAGTCTCTGCCTGATTTGCCTGAAGTTCATCAATGGTTCCAAGGATTAAGCTGGAACAGAGAAGATGGATCAGTTTCGTAACTCATGTTTGTGAATATACCTGTCTTCCCTCTTTTTCCTGGTTCACCCCTTTGTCCAGGAATACCAGGAACACCATCAGATCCGTTCAAACCTGGCAATCCATCAATTCCAGGGGGACCTGATGAAGTCAAAGAAGATTTTTCAGTGTTCTGCCCCTTCCCAACAGAAAATCAGACACTGAAAGACAGAAGGAGGTACTTCCAAGTGAAGATGCACAGGACCATGTTAGTCCTTTACCAATGATGGTCATGGGCAGAAGGGGAGGAGGGGAGGGCCAATTTCTCCATTGCAACCAAGATCATCTGACCTTGTTATTCGCCCCCAGTGATGTGGTTTTCATATCAGGCTAAGCCATGGCGTGTTATGTTGCATAAACTGGTAGGATTCACATATACAACACATTAAACCGTCCACCATGGTTCAGAAGTTGTAAGGGTTTGATTCACCATAAGCCAAAAGCAAGTTTCATGGTTGTCACACCCAGCCATGGTTCAATAACATTATTCTTATTTTTGCTTCCATGGCGCTACCAGCATCCAGGGGTCATTCTGGAGTTCCAAGCAGCCAACTCTAGCAAATTTCTGACTGAAAATTCAGCAAAAGGGAAATAACAGAAGAATGAGAAAGAAAGTGAGAAAGCAGGAGAAAGAGAGGAGGAGTTTGGTGCTTCTTTTTTTTTCAGTAAGACCAAGACAATGGGGCCAGAAAAGAAAATATATATACTACCTGGTAATCCTGGTGGACCTAAACAGAGAACAAAAGAACAAATTACAAATCAAGACTAAACGTAACTTAATACTAAACCAAGAATACAAGTCTTAGGACGATGCCAACATCTTACAGAAAAGAAGAAAAATCTTTCAAAGAGGACACCCAGACTCAAGAGCCATTTAGACACTGGGTACATCTCACCTTCCCAAGCTAAGAACATATTTTTAACTGTCTTTGTACAGAACTCTATGTTCCCAACAGGGAAGGTTTAAAAAAAAAAAGCAAGAAGTTAAAGAGGTCCCTTTCCCTAATGTCAGTGCACTGAAAATCAATCTTTCAAAAGCAAGTAAGCAGACATCATCAAGCCCAAGACATACAACCTATGAAGCTGCATCAATTGCTCCTGGACAACCTCCACCCCTTGTCCTGAAATTCAGGTAATGGCTCCGCTAATTGGAGTGTATCAGCCTTATAAGGTAGTCCAGACAGGAAGCAGGCCCAGATGAGTTAATTCTATTTTATTGCAAGGTTACATTAACAGATTCTTGCAAGTCTGAAAGTACAATTCTTCCCCCATCTCCTTTATAGTCTGAGAAACTACAGAGGGTCCCTTCTGAGACATTTGCAACACTTCAATTCCTTCTGCAGGCTCAGCTGCCACTTATCCGACTGTTCCCCTGGCTGGGGCTCTTCCCCCTGTCCCCCAAGGTCATTCCCAAATAGCACTACAGAGTAAGAGAGACACACCATTACTTAACCCCAGCCAAAGTAACTCAGCAATTATGGAATGTGGGGTTGGAGTCCCCCTAAGAACTGCATAGGCTTATTAATTTGCATCAAATATAAAACAAGACATTAGATCTACATGTCGGGGAGAGAAAGGGAAAAAAACCTGATCTTGATGAAATACATTACAAAGATATGGGGACAAAAATTCATTATCCTGCCAAACTGGTTGACACAATGCAACACAGCATGTTTCATTCCCATCCCAGGTTCACCGAATGTAATCAATCTGCTCACGTAAGAAATAAGAAGAAATAATCCCTATTGTAGCCTAATGTGATGGTCTGGTTCATATATGTGAAAGCAAAGATTGGGTTCCCACCATAAGCTTGTCTAGACCAACAGGTTGTACAAACCCAGCATGTGTTTCATTTTTAACTGTGAGTCTTTCTAAGCTGTAAATAGGCACACAAAGAGATCAGGATGGGGCACCACACACATCAAAGGAAAATAACTCTTTCCTCCAAGACCACCATCACCCACGACCTTACCTGTTAAACACACTCCTTTTGTGCTGTTGCACAACTCAAGCATTACCCGGACCTAAAACAGTAAGACATTCCAAAGGTTATCTGCAATGCATGGGATTTGTAATCTGCACAGATATGTTAGGGAATGTAAATGTAAATCTAAATTTGGATTCCTAGCATCCAAATAATTTTAACAGTTGCAAATCTGTGGTTGTAATCTTGGCTCATGTGAGACTTTTTAAAATCCTATTTTGTACCTTTTGGGTGATGAAAGAAAAGGGTATAAATAAAGAATAACTCTCAGACTGGAGCCCTGCTCATACTTACAGTAGAAAATTCCAGCTTAGAAAGACTCATGCCCACACGTAAGGCAGTTTCATCTGAATTTTAATTCCTAGCAAGCAAGATTTAAGGTTTTTCTGAGCCTAAAGCTCTGGGAGGCTTCTGATTGTAAAGCTTCTGCATTGTGCTGGCAATGAGGGAGAAAATGTTTCTAAAATCCCACTTTTCTTTTAATTCAGGGCCAATTAATAATGATGAGTCCAGACCTTCTGGAAGGGGAAGAGCACTGCTCTTTGTACAGACAATATTGCTTACACTGAGAGAAAATGCAATGTCCCAAATGAGGACAAACGGGGCCCGTGTTCCAAGATGAGAGCCAGACTAACTTTCAAAGTAAGGCCACAGGTTGACCTTACCCACTAAGGTCATGGTGGAAAGAACAGGCAAAGACAGAAAGATTGTTTTAAAGCCAGTCATCATAATGATTAGGGACAATCCACTTCTCAAACTCTGCCCACTCCAAACGTATGTACTGGAGTAAAATCCCATCAACTCTCCAGTGTTGTGACTTGCGATGTTGTGGCTGGGAGCCTGGTGTTCTGTACACTCCAACCTAACTCCTTCTTTGCTCCTTTGTAGAACAGAGGTCCCTAGCATTGATCAGTAGAGTCACAAGGAGTTCTGCTAGAAACCACAGAGGGCTGTCGCATCTTGCCCAGGCCATTTCAATAGAGGTATCTTGAGAGAGAAAAGTAACACTTCTCACATCGATAGTTCTTGGAGAAAGGCCTCCCCTGAAGATCTGAATATGTAAGCAGAACGGTACGAAAGGGCAGTGGTCCCTCAAATATTTGGACCTCAAGCTCTATTTAAAAGATAATCATCAATAACTTGAACAGGACTCAGTAGCATTCCTTCAGAATTAGTATAAAGGAAGTCCTCCAAGAATTAATATAATGAAACCATATAGACCAGCCTTTTCCAGCATGGGTGCTTCTACGTGTGTGGACTTCAACTGCTAGAATTCTCCAGCCACAGCCTCATCTGATTCAGGTAACACTGAGAAACCCCATTGGGTGTCATCAACATATTGAGGATACCCTGGTTCAAATCCAAAGGTGACCTCAACCAGCAGATTCATCTCAGTCAGGAATTCATAACCTGCTTCCTCAGGATCACCTCTACCCACCAGCACCAAAGCCTTGGATGCAACTCCTTAGACCCTTTCAAAAGATGCTGCCCTTCCTGAATTTGACTGCATGAGGTCATGAACGTATAAGGTGCAATCGTACAAACTGCATTTAACTTCTGAATTGGAATGGAACTGAACATTAAATCAAAACTTATTTAGCCTTGGCTTCAGCCACTTCTTTGTCCTGTCTCTGCTCACTTTTGGGTGTGGCCCTGGGTGTAGCATTCAAAGGCCAAAGATGAACTTGAGCTTGAAAAAGTTGTCCAACTCCATATAGATGTCCCAAAATGGAAGCTGGCAGGATCATACAGCTGTGCAACTACGGAGGTACCCATCTGCAAGCAACAGGTAAGACTGGAACATACGCTCCCTTGGCCTCCTATTCTCAACCCACCAAGAAGACAATATACTATGATTGAGAAAATCAAAACTGGCTGAAAGATTAGGAGAAAAAAGCAGTGGGGTCATGCTCCTCTCTTTCCTCCCATACTGGCCATTCACTGACAGCCCAAACCTGTTTCAGAATCTTGGACTGTGGGTGGCTTAGAAGAGACAATGGTGCATTAGCAAGCTTGATTCAGTGAATAAGAAAAATGAATGGAGGTAGCGTGGGTGAACATTACATCCTGAATGTCCACAAAATTGTTTCTTCTGCACTGCACCCTGGGCTTTTCACTTGATCAACAATGGTTAATCATACCAATTTCATGTTTTGTTGCATCTTCCACCCTCATCCAATCCCAAGGCATGTCTGCTTGTGAAGACAGGGACACTCTCTGCCCCAGAATGTTTGTTTCCTTTCCTCCCCAAACAGCCAAGGCTTGGTGCCTAAAGAGAGATTAATTGCCCACTTTCTGCACCCAAAAGAAGACGGTGAGGAAGCTGTGCTATGAGTCATTAAGAGAAGACGCAATGAGAGGGAGGTAGAAATGGCATCTTCTTATATTACTTTGGCACAAACAACCAGGCCAGAACAAGAAAAGGCCCCTCACTTTTCCTTGTTCAGGCGTTTATCTCTGTACTAAAATCCAGCCAGAAAATTAACACGCTGCTATTGAAAACACAAGAAAAGAGGCAACATAGAAAACGTGAGAGGGTCTTCCAGCCTTCTGATCCCATTGCTCTGTGATAAAGCACAACGTAGAAGCAAAAATCTGCAAAACGTAAAACAGAATTGTACAGGAGTCTCTTTGAGCCAAGCTCAACTTGTGGCCTTCATAGACTCATCCATGTAGTTTGCTTAGTAATGATGTGGAATGGGGGGGGGGTACCACTGCCTCTGGGATTATTACTGTTGGTCACACAGTCAGACAGATGTTTAGACTGGATTTGGCATTTTTATCCACCTGTCAAGTCCTTCCCAAGGACTGGGATAGGCAGATGTCGTTGTTGGATGGCATTAAAGATATCGTTGCAGGATGTAAGCTGTTCCCAGTAAAGCTGTCTTTTGCAATTGACTGATGGTGATTTTGTCAATGCCGATGGTATTATTATTATTATTATTATTATTATTATTATTATTATTATTTCCCAGACTATCCAACAGCTCTATGATTTCCTAGAAGTCTCCCACCCAAGTACTAGCCAGGTCCAATCCTGCTTAGCTTCTGGGAAATCAGCCAAGGTCAGCCAGGTGCTGTGTTTAAATCGTTGGCATGAAGCTTGCTGAGTTGTCTACACCATAAGGCTATTAGAAAGATTAAAAAGCAGGTGGAGGAAAAGCACAGGACTCTGACAGGGGCAGATTAATTCAGGCAAATATTGATTAGCTAATGCAGACCAGACAAACTGGGGTCCTCCTTGAGATGAAGATGTCAGGTATCAAATGCTGGACATTCTGTGTGCAAAGCATCGGTGAGTGCTTTGAATAGCTCCGGGCACCAGAAAGGTTAGTATGCTAGTAGTAGGATAGACAGGTGATTGATTGATTGATTGATTGATTGATTGATTGACTGATTGATGATTATGTGCCATGAAGTTGGTGTTGACGCTTAGCAACCACATAAATAGTTTCTCTACAGGACAGCCGGTCCCAGTCCTTCAGCTCTTCCAATGACGCCCCATGGCCACTGTCATTGAGTCTAACCCCCTTGCTGCTGGTCATCCTCTTCTTCTCTTTCCTTCCACCTTTCCCAGCATTATAGGCATTTGAAGCTAGGTCTTCATGTTAGTTAATTGATTATGTGCCATGAAATTGTTTTTGACTCCTAGCGACCGCATAGATCGATTTTCTCCATGACAATCTATCCCTGACCTGGTCCCTCAGCTCTTCTAATGGCGCCCCATGGCCACTGCCATTGAGTCCACCCACCTCGCTGCTGGTTGTCCTTTTCTTCTCTTTCCTTCCACCTTTCCCAGCATTAGAGCCTTTTCCAGGGAGCTGGGTCTTTGCACAATGGGTCCCAACTATGAAAATTTGAGCCCGTTCATTCGTCTCTCAAGTGAGCTACTGCATACCTTGAACAATCATGGCTGACAGTTTTAGAAACATTGGTTACTTATTGATTATGGATTACTTCCAAGTAATCACTTCTGATTTTCTTTGGGGATACCAGCTAACTTGCAGCAACTAATGATCTATCCCAAAGCCAAGATGCAGGAAAAGAACATACTGACCGTGTTCTTTAAAGCAATCCTGGAAACTAGACTCTCGTACTGAACGTCAACAGTGAAGCTTTCAGCCTAACTGCCTCTCCAGCACAGAACAAGCAGCCCTGAGCAAGTGTTCTCAAGTGTGGCCACACCATCATCTAGAGAATCAATCTAGCTATAATTATATGGAGAACTGGAGCATCTCCCACTCATCTTTGGGGGGAATTTTCCAACCACTCCCTGCCTAGCCCACCTAAAATCCAGCAGGCTCCTGCAGAGAGAAGGGCACAGGAAGGAAAAAGAGGGCTGGTGAAGAGGATGGTGAGAGGTTAGGAGGAATCATTTAAATCAGCCTTTCTCAACCTCAGCAGCTTTAAGATGTGTGGACTTCAACTCCCAGCCAGCATGAATTCTGGGGGTTGAAGTCCACACATCTTAAAGCTGCTGAGGTTGAGAAAAACTGATTCTAAATCACCTCCAGCACTCAGATGCGGTTTTGATCGCGCTGATAGTCCTGCCACATCCATCAGAAGTGAAAGCTTTTCTACTCGAGGTCACCTCTTTCATGTGTGTGGGGGGAGGCTTCCCTGACTATGGCAGCACCTGGCCAGCTTCGGCTGTCTTGAAAAAACTGTAGAGAAGCAAGAAGAAAAGCTCCAGAAACTCAGCTGGACTCTTCCCACAGCCCCTGCCACGCACTGCCCTGCGGAGGAGGATTCCAAGAGCATCTTTGTTTTTCGATCACATGGAGGGCGTTTTTAGTTTCAAAGGGCTTTAATGCTCGGGTGGTTCTCTTGGGAAGCAAGATAGAAACGATGTAGGTTTGCACAGCAAGGAATCTCCCCCAGGTGTTCAAATCACTTTCGGGATCTAGTTTCACCATGCACAGCCTGTGATCCTCAGACAGAGGTTTCAACCGCTGCAGGGCAGCAAGGATTCAACAGGTGCAGCACAGGAGTGTTCAGCCGAGGGAAGGAAGCCACACCCCCTGCTCCTCTGCCTTTAAGAGAGCATGGAAGGGGAAGGCAAGACCTCCTTTCAAATGTGGTTTGACTCCAGGCACCAGAGAGGGTTTTTTTTGTAACAATGTGGGAGGGAAGTCAGTGGGTTGACCTTGCCTTTTTCCAGGAAGTTTTTCAGTTTAGCCTGTACTCTCCTGGTGGTCTCCCATCCAAATCCTAACCAGGCATGATCACAGTTTTTTCAAGACAGCAGAAGCTGGCCAGGTGCTGCCATAGTCAGGGAAGCCTCCCCCCCACACACACATGAAAGAGGTTCCCCCATTGTGTTTCTGGTCAAGGCACCGAAGCTTTTCATCAGTTCAGAAACAGCCACTTCCAACTTTGGGCAGGTTCAGCTGGGCGACTTTGGAATCGGCTCCAGAACGGTCTTGCTGCCCCCCAGATGCCCTGAGGAATGCCCCCATCCCCACTCAACAGGGGGCAGGGTTGGCAACTGTCGGCCGCCTGCCCGCTGCCTGCCCACCTGGAAGATGCAAAGTCCAGGGGAAACCCCCCTCCCAGCCTCGGCCCCGCTCGTCCGCCCAGGAACCACCTCCCGCCACAAAGCCCTGACTTCCGCAGAGCGCCCTACCGGCACCATCGAGTAGGTCATCATCATTAGCATCTCCTCGCTCTCGGCGCGGATGTGGCCCTTGGCGAGACCGCGCCGCCGCTGGTGGCTCCGCTTGGCCCGGCCGGCGGGGGCCGCGGCTGCGGGGGCCCCGCCGTCGGCGGGGGGCGCCAGGAAAGCCCGGAGCGCGCTCGAGGGGCCCCCGGAGGGCGGCGAGGGCGGCGGCCCCCGCAGCTGCCTCGCCTCCTCCTGCAGCTCCCGCAGCGCCGCGCTCAGCTCCCGCCACTGGCCCAGCAAGAAGAGGGTGCCGGCGGCGCTCAGCGCGGAGATCAGCCCGGCCGCGGCCAGCGCGCAGCGCAGCGCCCGGCCGGCCCCGCTGCCGCCGCCGCCGCCGCCGCCTCCCTGGCCCCGCATCGCGGCCTCTTTGCCCCTGGCGCCGGCCCGGAGAGGCTGTGCGCGTCCCGGGGCGGGGAAGCTTCGGCGGCTCGGCCCCGGGGCGGCTCTTATGGCCCGTGGGCGGCTGATTCGCCCGTGCGCCAGGAGGGCTGGCGGGCGGAAGGGGACGCGAGCCCTCCGGCCGGGCAGCGCGGGGTTGGGGCCGGCGCGGAGCGGGGACGGACGCCCGGCAGCCCGCGCCCCTTCCCGGCTCCAGAGGCGCGCACGGACGGGAGTCCGCACGCGGCGGGGCTCCGAAGCCCTAGGAGAGCCGCCGCTGGACTTGATCGGGATTAAACCGTGACCGGCCCACTAAACCATGGATTGCCGAAGAACCATGGCTTGTCGAAATTGGCTCCGTTGGCCCCACACGCTAAGCACAGTTTAGAAGCCGCTGTGGCTGAGCACGTTCGGGAGGCTAAGCCAAAACCTGCTTAGTGCAAGGTGTGAATGGTGCCTGTAGTACACTAAGTAGGAGAATATGAGCCGGTTTATTTTCCTCACCTCTTCATAGACCCTGGCTCAACTAGGTGGCATCATAGCCAGCCTAGCTGATTATAAAAAGCTGAGGAGCATCAGACCAGCCTAGGGTTTGGATGGGAGACCACCAGGAGATCCCCACCCCCTAGGCTAGACTAGAAAAATCCCAGAAGAAAGCTTTGGAAAACCAACAGAACTCCGTGGACATGTCTGCAGAAGTCACCAGGAATCAAACGTGAATAAGACTTCACCAAACATGTACACGTTCCAAATTAATTTGCAATATAAGCACTAATAGGCTATGTCAACCCAAAGAACATGACATGGTTAGAAGTCACATGGGTGAGATGGGTGGTTATATACATTTAATAAATAAATACATTTAATAAAAGCAACGTCAGAGCAATAAGGATCTTTCCAAGCAGATTTATGAAAGAGGAGGAAGGAATTCTGTAGTTCAATATCCGGCCCTGACACAGCCTGATTTATATTTGCAAGAAATGGGTCAGATCCTGGACTATTTGGCTGTGTTTGTTTGCTTGATCAGGCCTTGCAAAACAATGCTGGGAAAAACTGATGAAGATTTGTCCACTTCATCTGGCTGGTACCTTGCCAAAGATTCCATCTATGCCTTAACAGTTCTTAAGATCCTGGCTAAAATATATCTGCTTCACCAAACAGATTTCTTCTTAATTGGGAAATAACATATTCTCCATCCTTTTTTTTTTTCCCCTGCAAAAATTCAGGTGAACAATCTCCCACCCATCAGCACCAGCACATCAAAGAAATAAGATGCATTCTGGCATTAAATAAGATTTAGCACATCCTAAACGGACTAGGAAAGATATCCACTCTCACTCTTCAATACACACAAACATAGCACAGGTTTTTTTAAGTGGTCCCTGTTATTTCAGCTCGGACCTTATCCTTGCAAAAATACAAAGTCATGCTATCTTCCAAGCATGCAATAATCAAGCTATGTCAACAGCCAACACCAAGTTCTTGTAACGGCTAAAATGTGGCTTGGCTGATTCTGCTTTTCTTCCAATTATCTGATCTTACTGAGAAACAGAGTCCAGGATTTCAGTGGAACTGACTTTCAGTGAAGGGAGTATAAAACAACAGCCCAAAGGAATCGTCATCTTCCTTTATCGCCATTTGGGGCATAGCAGGAGGGGAAACACGTTCAAGTCTCCATCTGTACGATCCGGTGGGAGAGCTGGGCGATTAAACAAGGTGTTGTTATTCATTCTGCAGATTAAGAAACAACTGCTACTGAACCAACACTGCACAATTAGGTTAAGGCTGGAGCCAGACAGGCACTGAATAAGCCTTGAATAAGCCAACCCTATTTTAGACTGGCATGATGTTGGAACCCAGCATGTGTGAGTAACTTGTGAGTCACTACATGAGATGGGTGGCTATAAAAATGTGGTAAATAAATAAATAAAACTTATCAGTGAATCCACACTACACACACACACACACACACACCACCACCACCACCAAAATCAGGGCAAATAAATGATTTTTAATTTTTTTATTTTTTTTGGTCCCTTCAAGTCATTGTTGACTCCTGGTGACTGCCTGGACTGGTCCCTGCTGTTTTCTTGGCAAGATTTTTCAGAAATGGTTTGCCATGGCCTGCTTCCTAGGGCTGAGAGAGAGGGACTGGCCCAAGGTCACCCAATCAAAGGTGTGGCCAAAGCAGGACTAGAACTCATAGTCTCCCAGTTTCTAGTCCAATACCTTAACCACTAGACCAAACTGTCTCTACACGAAACTTAACCCCCATTTTGTTGTTCAGTCGTTAAGTCGTGTCCGACTCTACATGACCCCATGAACCATATCACGCCAGGCCTTCCTGTCCTTCACTGCCTCCCTGAGTTTGCTCAGTTTCATGCTCATTGCTTCAGTGATGCTAACTAACCATCTCATCCTCTGCCGTCCTCTTCTCCTTTTGCCTTCAATCTTTCCCAGCATCAGGATCTTTTCCAAGGACTCCTCTCTTCGCATTAGGTGACCAAAGTATCTGAGCTTGAGCTTCATTATCAGTCCTTCCAAAGAGCTTAACCTCCACACCAAACTGTTAAATGAACCATGAATAAACATTGTGCAAACTAGCCAGCATATGGCAATGGAAATGCTAGACGTACTGTAAGAAAACTAGGTTCAAGTCAGGTAGCTTGCTGGATAACCTTGAACTGGTCATTATCCATAGCCTACCTCATACAACTGTAATTTTTTATTATTGTTATTGTTATTAATTATGAATCATAAATAATTCAGAGCAATTCCCATTTCATTGGCTGGGTTGACCCTTGGTGCTCAGTCAAACTAGCCACAATTGCTAGTTTTAACCATGACTCAAAATCAAAGCCAGATGAGCCAACCAACTGGAGCTCTTTTGAGAACCCGAAGGCTGGTTTATGCATGTCCTTAAGCCATCGTGTGTTTGTTCACTTTGGGCTTAGCCTGTTGGGTGGAATCCAGCCAATGGTGGATTATTCAGTAATTCAAAGCCAATTATACCTTCACACACTGTGCAAAGTGGGCAATCAAGCTATGTGCAATGAAATGTGTCCACTCTGTACCCCTGGACCAGTAATGGACTGTACTATCTCTGCATCAATAACTAAATGGCTACAAAAAACACGTGAACAAAGAACCCTATTATTTCACCAGATACATCACGCTAGTGAAAGTTTGCTAGAGAGATACCTTGCCATCAGGAAAAAAAAACTTATCTAAAAAATAACTTCTCTTTTTTAAAAAAGGTCCCAATAAAATGTGCAAAGGCCTTTTTAAACAATGTTCCCAGAGGAACACAAGTGGGTGAGCATTTCTTGGGGATGTTGACCAGAAGGGCTACAGAGAAGAGTTGCAGGACAGAATATGCAGAAGTCCCAAAAGCCAAAATGGCAGCCTAAACAATGAAATCAAAGCCCCGCCCCTTTTAATGGGTGTAACGCATGTAAAAGGGGGGGGGTTCATTTGTACAGTCATGGCTGCCATCTTGACTTTATTGACTCCAGGTGCCCCAGGTTGCAGAAACAAAGAAACAAAACGGAGGGTTCCTGAAATGACCCTTAGCAATCTAGAACAAAACTCATCAAAGAAAGACTTCACCAACTGAGTCAGTATGTTATAGGAGGCCAGCCAGTAAGAGGACAATGAACCAATTCCTCTTCCTTCTTTTTAAAAAATAGCACACATGATTCATTTTTCAGTGAAATTTCAGGCATTTCCACCAGCTCCATTTGTACATACTAAGTACAAGTAGATTTCCAGATCTTTTAGAGAAACAACAGTAGCCATTTCCTTCCTTCCTTCCTTCCTTCCTTCCTTCCTTCCTTCCTTCCTTCCTTCCTTCCTTCCTTCCTTCCTGTGTGTGGCAAGAGTTCCTTGGATTTGTCTCTAGTACAACTCAAAACAAACTATTCAATAGCACAAGTGCCAGGAAAACACACATACACAAAATGGGCACACAGCTTGAAAGAAAATGATCGTCTCATTGGCCACCAGAGGACACTTCCCCCACAAACTTCTGCTGAATTTCTTTGAACAATCCCATGATTGTTTCTGGACAGGAAAAATGAATCAGAAGAGCCAGAGAACCCAGGGGGAGCAATCGAAGTGAACTAAAGGACATGATTCAAGTGAATGAATCAAGTAGGATGAAAAGAGAGTGATGATAACAAGCTATTCATTATGCAACCCAACAGGCTAACGTAGCTGCTGTACTACAGTAGATGAAAGCAGCTGACATGACTTTTGTGTGGTATCATGTACTTCACCCACATTGTGACCTGCTATATGGATTGCAAGTGATTCACAACAGCCTGGCCTGGAGAGCAATAGCTGTCACCAGAGACTAAGTCTTCTGTGTTGAGCATATCAATGGAGAATACAGTAACTGGAGTCAGTATCATATTGTTTTATAGAGACTTCTCCATCCAGATGTGGTCATTTGTGAGAATATCCCTGCTTAGCTATGAAGTTCAGTGGGTGACCTCATATCAACTGTTGGTTGAATTAACATATTACATTAAGCCATGGGTTGGTTGGCTTTGGTTTAGCAAGTTCTGGGAACCACTGTTTAGGCACTATGGCTTGCAAATTATGGTTTATAATACAGTGTCTTGTGCAAAGCCAACCATCAAATCATGGTGCAACACAATATGTGAACCTCATCAAAACGGAGACAAAGAGAAAGGCTTAAGAGAAGTGGAGAGGCTAAGAATTCTGAAGTGGAAAGATGGTGTAGGAATGACATGAAAAGATACAGTAAGTGAGGATCAGGTACAATGAGCTAATTTAGCAAGGGGCAACTTGGTCCCACTGAAGAGCACTTTGTCTGCAGAATTTATTCTTTGTGACCACCATTTCCTACCTGACATTCATTTTAAAAAAATCCCTGGGAAGCTGGCATTAGCTTTTATCCTTATCTTTGATTCCAAGGATGTCTTTAGACCACACATAGGCTCACAGGCAGTCTTAGAAAATAAGGATGAGTGGTTGAAACCCAAGGCTTTGTGTGGGAGTATCTCTACCTGCCCAGAAGAAAAGATAACTGGGTGATGAAGCACATCCTTGCAGGGGAATTCATTTGACTTCTGGTGGTTTTGCAACTGACACCTGGATAGCCGTTCGAGTGGCAATGCCCGCAACAGTTCAAAATGCCAGTGGTGCCCAGTAGCTTCTGCTATAATGGAAACAATCCCTTTGGTGTCCAGGACAGCCTAACATTACACTGTTTCTCCTTTACAGCAAATTAAGATACATTTATTGGCTCAACAGGATTTGGAAAGAATCCTTGTTCTGTATTTTTGTTAACTGTTTGCCTGGAGAACAGATATTTATAGAAAGGAGGGAGGGAAGGAACTTGAGCTATCTTAATCATCCCACCCACCATAGCATTGCCTGCCAAACGTTTCACTGTGCCCACCCCACCCCCAACCACCCAAGAATGGACACATCTGACTAGAAAAGAAAAAATAGCTACCCTTCGTAGCTAAACTGCAGAAGTTCTCCTCTTGCCAGCACTGGTAGACTTGGTCAACAGCACACAAGGCTTAGGAGAAACCAAACGATACAACTGTTTAGCTAAAAATATTGGTGCCTAATTTGCACCTATCACCACAGCCACAAAGCATGCTAAGAGGCTGGTGGGAACAAATCCTAAGCCATGGTTTATTGAATAAATCACCCTTGGGTTCACATGTAACGATGAGCTGAGAGTTACATGAGATGAAATCCTATGTAACTGATTTCAAAACCACAAAGACTGGATTCACACAGGCTGTACCCAAACCAAGCAAGCTTTAAGGTTTGTACAAGATATTTAACTCGGTTTCCAAAAGAGCTGGGTTTCAACATCATATTAAGTAGAAAAACAAACTAAAAAGCTAGTATGACTCAAGCAAACTCAACATGTTGTGCAAATGCATCTGCTCTGTCTTTAACCACTATGTTTAAAAATGTTATGTGAACCATTCCAGTTTTTATGTTAATCCTAAATCTAAGGCATGCCATTATATTTAGGACTTACACCACAGACTGAGTACCCAATCTCCCTATTCCTATTCTAGGAAGACATATCCATGCTTATTTCAAACACAGCAGTAATTCCATATTTTGCATCAATGCCTACTAAGTTAATAGCTGCAAACTTTGTACACATCAGCATCCTCATTTTTGGGGTGATGCACTTCCTTTTTTTTTTTTTAATAGCAGGGGATGTTAGAAGCTTTCAGAAGAAGACAATGAAGGGACCCGGTTGTAAGTGAAGTGAGGCTAAACTTCACTCCCTGGATGTTTTCCCAGTTTCCCCCCCCCCCCTTTTTCTGGCTAGTCCAGTAAATTGAGCCAGTCCTTGGCTTGAAAGGTGCTTGTAACTTCATCCCTTTGTAAGCTGAAAATAACAAGTAGGAGTCAGTGTTTAAGGATTTCTAGGAAGAAGGAATGGAGTGGTGGAGGTCTTCCGGAAGAATAGCTAACTCCATTCAAACATTGCCCACAGTTACAAGTGAGTAACTGAGTACATTCTCAGTGCCATGATGGAGAAAAATGCCCTATTCTGCTCATCAAATGTTACTCCCCTCTGTCTGCGTGTGTGTGTACAAACACACACACAGAGTCTCAAAATTGGCAGTTCCTCCAGAAATTGTTAATACTTACCCACACCTTCACCAGAATCAGAAAAGCTATATTGGCTAGTTTGTGACTCAAACCACACTTAGCCTAGTAGGTTGTGTGAATGAATCCCCTGTGTTCAGTTCCTTGTGTCATGCAGATACAGAAAATTAGGATAATTGGAAAAACTATGGTTCATTTAATCAGGGATAAGTGTGTTACCTGAACCCAGCCAACAACAGCAAAAATTTGAAAATAACAACTGGAACAATAACTATTTATTTAAAATCTCTCTGTCTCTCTCTGTCTGTCTGTCTTTTCTGCCCAGCAGGAAAGCAAATCGCATGTCTAGAAATGATCATATCCTACTTTGGGCAATTATGCCCCACATTAGGATTATTGGAATAAAAAGCAATGCATTTTTATATAAACAATCAAATAATAATTTTCTTGGGCAAAGAAGAGAAGTCTTCTTGTAGGATTAAAAACACATCGAGCAATATTTGGGAAGGAGCAATAGTGCAATTCCAGGTGCCATCCCCAGAAAGGCCATGTCTCCTTCATAGCCCCCTTCACTTCCAAGGGGACTTGAAAACAGGCCACCGAGAGGCTGTTGGCGAGAGGCAGAAGTGAGACATGGAGTCAGTGGCAAAGGAGACTACTGGTCATCAGAGACCAGCTGGAACAGAACCTTGGATAGCTCCCAGTCAACTTTGCTGGCAGAGATTTCTCCTCCTAATGGAGTTGTCCAGGAGCTTGTCAGAAATCCAGCACCATCACCTTCCTGGAGCACCCCTGTAACACCTTGAGATCAAAGGAAATCTTATGCATAGACTTGGGCTCCTAAACAGGGGACAGACTGACCTTTCTCCAAGGACCTTTCCTCAGAGCTTTCTACCACACTTCTGCTTCTGCTAACTCCAAGAACTGAGGGCTATGATACCAAGGTTATCGTGCCATTCGTTAATTCCCAACACATGTAGATGAAGTCATAAAGAAAAGGAAAGCCCAAGTCCACTGCCACGCTCCAGGACATTCACACCTCAAGGAGGAGGAGATGTATGTGTAAAGTGAAAATAAAGGTCATGTCTCCTTCAGGGCATACTCAACTTCTGGTGATTTTATGGACGCATCCATGTAGCTTGCGTGGACACGATAAGGAGAAGGTTTTCCATTACCTTTTCCAACTTCCCAGTCTAGTCTACAGTCCTGAGATTTCCTAGTGGTCTCCCATCCAAGCACTAATTAGCTGTGACCTTTGATCCACCAAGATGAACTCAGTTAAGTTATATACACAGCAATTCCCTGGGATTCAGAATCAGAGGGTGTAATCTGCCCCAGATATTATTTTTGACAAAGATGAATTTCTTAATAATGAAAAAACTCCAGTCAAGGCAGAAAAGATGTAGACCGTGCAACTACATTCCCTTTTTTCACATTTCCTTGTTTCGTTACCAAGCTGTTGCAAGAGCATTGGTGGCACAAAGATGCCGGTCTTCCTCGATTCATAATGAGGTCCAGATTCCATACATGTCCTCCCAGTCTTGTTTCCTGAATTTAGACATTACAAAGTATCATCTCACGTACAGGTCTAAAATTGATTTTAAAAAAAATGTTTACAAACTGTTGCAATCCATACAGGCCCTGGATGGTGTACAATAGTCCCCTATACAATTTTTTTAAACAAAAGAAAATTGAAATAATGATAGCAACCAGATAACCGTGACTGTTGCCTAAACAAAGCTAAAAGCCCAAAGTTCTCTGGAACGGTACCAATGGAACTTGCTTCCTAAACGCCCCCACTTCTCGATTTTAACGGCGTCTTTTCAGGACTGTCAGTTTAGATTCTCAGCAGAAATATCCCCTGTTTTCAAAGACGTCTGAAGGAATCTGGCACCGAGGTGGTACCAAACCTTTCTCTCTTTTGGCACAGGAAAAAAATGCTTCTCGCTCAGCCTGTCTGGCCAAATGGCTGAAGACCTTTGGGAGATTTTCTATAAAATGCCACGTTTCTGGGACACTAGCTTTCAGTGAGCTTTCCTTGGAGTGGGATTTGTTCTGTTTTATTTTTCCTCCTCTTTATTTTCGTACAGATCCTGTTTCCTTCCCTCCCTCCTGGCCTCCCCCGTGCTATTCACACACCCAGTGACCATGTAAGGGTGTAATTTAAATTTTTTAAAAAGGGGTGAGTCGATAGGGTTAGGATAATGAATGAGTCATTTTGCCCAGCTGAAACCACTTCCTGCCAGTTGGACCTACTCTTGGCACACTAAATCCAAACTCTGCCAACAGAGGGACTAGCAGGAACAACAGAAGGAGAAGGTGCACCCATCAAGATGCAATGGGAAGAAAACAGCTAGGTGGGGGGCGGTGCTGGAATTTTCTTCCCCTCCCCAGGGTTTCTCCAAGACCCTTTTTCAGCTGCCGAACATTGTTGGGATAGCTTCCTGATCTAAACCACTCCCTGCAAAAATTATGTTTAGCCCCATTGACAAGAAAATATATACTGTAGAGATGATTCAGCAGACTGGATCTTTGATCCAAATGGTAGCGTCTCGGTTGTATGCCAACACGGTGCCTTTTTCTTTCCTCTGGGAGCAAAGGTATTTTGAATAATGGGAATTATTGTGTTAATTTCATCCACTGATCTTTCTGGTAGCTGAAGAAGCTGTGACTGTGTCTCTGAATTGGAGCAGGGTCTAGGAGAAACCCAGATGAACATAAATATCAGAGTTAAACAAGTTGGAGGATTGAGCCAGTCCCTTGCAATCATATTGCTTTTAAAAAATAGGCCGGTGCAGACAGAATGATTTTTGGAAAGGGAAAGGGAGATTATAAATGTAAGTAGGAACAACTGTTAGTTAGAACTAAAGCAAACCCATTGACTAACTGGATAATCTGCAGTTATTACGCAGCAAAAACGAAAACAAGGCATTTATTGATTTATCCACTATTTAAACACTTGCGTCCAATGCTGGCTCCCATTTTTTAAAGAAGGATGTTGACAAAGTGGATCGCATCCAAAGAGGAGCAACAAAGGTACTATAATAAATTAGTGACCACAAGTAAGAATTCAGTAATGGAAAACTGAGGTCGTACTGTGGCAAAACTGGGAAACAACTTCATGAGAGAGACTCAACAGTAATTCAGAGGAAGGTTAGAGGAGACATGAGGGATGAGTTTATCTGTTTATCTTCATCTGTTTTCTTCTGCAAGCCAATACTTTTGTCTCCTGCTTTTCCCAGTTGAATTCACTTTACATTGTCATTATATGCAGCATGTCCCTATTGTGATTTTATACAGTGTTCTTCAACCTTCGCAACTTTAAGATATGTGGACTTCAACTCCCAGAATTCCCCAGCCAGCATGGCTGGCTGGGGAATTCTGGAAGTTGAAGTCCACATATCTTAAAGTTGCAAAGGTTGAGGAACACTGATTTTATATACCCCACAAAGAGTTCCTTCGTGAGCTTTTCAGGTGCATCCATTGAAACATAAGATTTTCCTTCTTTGCACCTGGTTGAAGGAAGCTATCCACTCTGACCAATTCTACTTCCTGCTTTCATGGTGCAGAATTCATTTTCTCCAATCACATAGGCTGCCCAAATGGATTGCACATACACCATGCACAAAGATGGTTGGCTTAGCTGTAGTTCCCAGAAAAAAATCCATAACTGCTTGGGTGGACAATTCACTAAGCTATGCATTACAGCAAGTCACAATGATGGATTTTTTACTGTAAAAAAATACATTAGGGCTTTTTGCAACATATAAATACATCTCAAAAGTCAAAACAGATTTTGAACATGTATAAAAGAATTGCTCTAGTTAAAAAATGGGAGTAATTATACATTTACATCAAAGCATAATGTAAGATATCAATGAACTGTTGGTCTAATCTGGAGATAATGGCAATTTGGATAATATATTGAACACTCAAACTGTCACTAATCTTTGAAACCTCAAGATTGTTGGTTTCTTATAAATAGATAAGGAATGTTCTTCAGTCTGTTTCTGACATATTCACCAGAATATGGTTCGTGGCTGAGACCAAAATATTCTTTAAAAAAAAATCTATTAAACAGAGAGAAAAATTGAGTTATATTTATGCCAAATGGAATCCTCTAATGTGGTATTGGAGAGTGTCATTATTTAATCTGTCTGAAAATATAGAATCTCAAAATAATGCTTTCAGATCTTGTTCATATTTATAAGCATAGTTCTATTGTATTATTTATATGCACATCTGTGCTGGTCATATGCAATATTTAAGACATAGTAGCCTAACATTAAAATTAAAAAAACACTAGCTTTTCCTTCCTGATTTTTACAGAACTCATCTGGGTGGTATCAGAATGCCAACTTTTAACTGAATCATTCTGCGTATTTTCAAATATGTCTTGGAAAAAAGAGGAGTGGGAACATGGAGAATTTTATTTTTTCAAAGAGAGCTCAGTACATTTGGGGATCAGTCTGTCCCTACAAGATTCCCTGTGAATTGCAGGAGGCAGTTAAAACAGCTTGCTTATCCTGGAATATGATTTTATTTCAGTGGGCTTCTCTGCAGCACAAGCCACTAGAGGGTTGAGGTGTTCTGAATCCAATCCAATCCAGATGCATCAGAGAAGAATTAGCCTCTTATGAAAGGCTGGGGAAAATTTGCAAACAGCCTAGCAAAGAGGCCTTGGCAAGGTTATGAGTTCAAGACCTCTTGGCAACAAGAGTTCACAACAGTCTACAAACCAAAGTGGAAATTGGTTTGGGGAAATTACTTTCCCAAACCTTTTGCCAACCTGCAGTGGAATAGTTATAGTTTAAAGCTGGTGGGAACTCTGGGTTTCTTAATAGCATCGATTTCTTAGCTAAGAGGAAGATGTCATAAAGTGGTAGTAGCACAGACTGAATAACCCAACCTTAAATTTGCTGGATGGATTTAACACTGTATCTGGCTGGAATGGATTTTTCTTCCACTGGAACATAGCAGGTGAGAAAACTATTTCTTTTTCAGCTGTGCTGATGGTTAAACCCCACTTAGATAGTATTTTGCTAGCACCAACTTCATAGGTTCACTCGGTGGTCAAGACTGGATCCATAGTCAAGTTTGGAAAAACGGGAAAAAAATGCATGTAAGTCAGCAAGACTAATTTCAGGATAACAATTAAAAAAAAAAAAGGATGGGTGAAAAACATACAATGGAAGGCAGAAGCTAGGTCTGCACTTAATACTAAGATGTAGTGTGGTTTGTTTGTTGGTGGCTTAGTGTGTTATCCAGCTGTTTAGGTTTAGAGCCATGAGTTATAGCTTGGCATGTTGCATGAATGAAACCAAGGGTAACTGATAGCTAGCTGAGACTTCCTTCCTTCCTTCCTTCCTTCCTTCCTTCCTTCCTTCCTTCCTTCCTTCCTTCCTTCCTTCCTTCCTTCCTTCCTTCCCTCCCTCCCTCCTTTTGGAGGAATGTAAAATGGTGAGATGTATAATGAACGTATAAGTTCCTGCTTTTGCATACCATGCAGGCCAGTGAAACTAACAAAATATTGTTTTCTTTTAAGCTTTGTTAAGTATCTTATTGCTAGTCATTAGCTTCTCAAGAGTCCCTTTGTTCTTCTCCAGAACTGGGCTGTGCTTTATAGCGATGACACTCAGCTTTCTAAAGATTTCTGAGGAGAAAAATCTCTCCTTCATCTGAGAGGCAATTTCATGAAGCTCCTTCTTGAGCGATAACGCCTGTAATCACTTTGGATGAGCTAAGAATTAAATCCCATTTAATGCACCATGTTCTTGGATGTAGAAGTGCATGGTGCCCCATTCGTGTTTTCTGAACAGCCTCTGATCTATTCAAGTGGCAGATCTTGATAGTCCTAAGAAATAAAATTGCTGTTGAAAGGAAATACGATGGAAGTCAACTTGCCATCCAGTAATTGGTGAAAACAAACTTAAGAAGCAAAACTGCTTGTTGTTGAGTGAACGCTCTGCTTGTGGTTTTGAACCCATTTTTGCTAGAGTAGTGCTATTAAATTAATCGTTCAGAGATGTTAGACAAAAAACAGTATGTAAAGATCTCAGTCACTGGATAGTATATCCAGTTATCAAGAGCAACTTCCTGCAGAGTATCCTGTAACCGTTTGGTAAGCTGAGTTTCTGTGTCCATAAAGCTAAGAAATCATGTCAGTTGCATGACTCTGCACTGATATATCTTGGTCATCTGTCCTGCTGGAAGGACGGGCAAGAGAGCTTATCCACAAACTGGAACAATGAAGTGAACTGTGATTCAAATATGTATCAAAATGGTTTTAGAAAGCATCATTTCTAGCTGACTGTGGTGTGCAAACTCAATCAACAAACCTTGGTTAAAGAAACCATCGTTTAGCGCAATGTGTGAACCTAGATTTGAATGTAGACATTTCCATAGCAATGGCTCAGCTGATCATCTTGAAGACTCATTGTAAAGAAAAAAAGGGAACAAAGAAAATTATTGCATATTTCTCCTTCTTTCTACAGAGGAAAAAGTTCCTGCAGAAAAATATTCTTATATATTACCTGCAAAAATATAGAGGTGAAGATCTGAAAAATGGCATTTCCCCCCTTTTTAATTTCATGCTTTTCTCTCCCCATGATGGGTTCCTAAAGGCACTTTCTAAGAAAGAGACTTCTAAGTTCTTTGGACATCTGAACTTGAGACCTACTTTGCATCTCAAGATTAATGGCAGGGAAAGATGGAGAAGGTCACAGTTATGCTTGTTTGCTTTGGTACCCAAGGAGATAAATCAAATCCTCCTCTTCTTTTTTGGTGCTGCTGGAGTTTTTTTGCTACTTCTGCAAACAAAAATCAGCAGGGAGAGTCCACAGAATTTCAGGATGCTAAAAATCTCTTTTCAAGTTCCTCAGGTGGGCCTGAAGTTGTGTGGCCTTCGTAGCAACTGCACACCAACCATAGCAGGCCCAGCTATGCTGGGAAGAGTGATAAAGGCCGATTGTGTGTTGAAGTTGTGTGCAGCATGCCAGCTCAGCTGGGGAGAGGCAGGAGTAGGAGAAGAAAATCAAAATGTCAAAATTCTTGCATGCAAAGAACAGGGTGGAGGAGGGAAAGATTTAAGGGGCGTCAAGGAGGTACAGACGCTTGGATCTACAGTATAAATGCAGCAGCCTTTGGGTGGCAACCAAAAGAGCTTTGCTTCTGGGCATCTGTCGGGCAAACTCCTGCAATGTGCTCATAGCTTTGGCTCTCCTGCACATTGTCAGGTTTCCATAGCACAACAAGAAGCTCCTGAATACTACAGACCTTTCTTCTACTGACGATATGTCTTCGCCAGAACTAGAACTTGATCGTGATTTTGTCCCTTGGAAGTGGTATCTGCTCTGTATTGTGACTCCTAATATGGATTCAGCTGCACAC
This sequence comes from Python bivittatus, assembly GCF_059951505.1. Classification (NCBI taxonomy): domain Eukaryota; kingdom Metazoa; phylum Chordata; class Lepidosauria; order Squamata; family Pythonidae; genus Python; species Python bivittatus. The sequence continues at coordinate 7,449,638 of NW_028277085.1, read as the reverse complement.
ACCACCCTTCTCTGTATTAACATGTTTCTTTAAGGAAACGTGGGATTATCAACCATCCTTTTAATAAATGCATGGATAGAGGAGTAAATGAGATTTGCCTCTTGCTTTAAGGTGGATGCCTTTATTTGGGGAGGTAGTCAAAACCAGCCAACCAACCTTGCATCGGACTTCCCCAGTCTGGGGTTCTGCAGGAATGCTGGCACTGAAGGGTTTCAGAACTTCTCGCCAAGACGGTCCTGCTGGCTGAAAATATTTGCATTCCCCAGATATCTGGTGGGCATCTCTTGGGGGGAAGATGCTTCCCTAATTGTGGAATCAAAGCTCAAAACACAAAGCATAGGCCCTCACATTCAGCAGCAGGTCAGTGCTGCAAAATAAAGTGAAGGAAAAAAAATAATAGAAATCCATAAGATTAGAGATTCACTTGATGCTTAGAACTGAGTTCTGGCATAGATCATTTTGACCTCCACTATATTAAAGTTGTATGAAAGTGATTTAGAACAAGATAGGAAAAGGTGATGAGGCAAATGTTGAACAGTGGAAACAACAAATGCATATCTCTATATATTTGTTGTTAGGATGAACAAAAACATTTAAGTGCCATATTGCCTGAAATTGGGTGAAATAAGAGTCATATGAAAGATGCCTGAATCTTTCTTGTTGAATGGAGAGGGAAGAAACTAATATAAGTGGAATCTCTGAAAATATATTAAATTTAACTGTGCTTGGCTGAGATCTTGAAGCTGTTCCCTAAGAGGTGCTCATACAATATCAGGAAAAATATTACATCTGTCCCTGAAATTGAATCATTTTCTTAATATTCAGAAATAATTAGAACTGCCCAGCATCATCCTGACTTTGTACTTTTCTGAGAAATGTACTTTTCTTGGGGAGATTTAATATTCAATGTTCTACCTTATAGAAATTAGTAATATTCTAGAAATACCTGTAAAAAAATGCCATTGCTGTCAAGTAGGTAAATTGAAGGGAGAGTCCAGCATCTATGGGAGATACAAAGTTGACAAAGATCACCCTAGAAATGAGTGACCAAAATGATACAAAGGGTGGTCCTATCAGAGCAAAATTTAAAACATTAACTCTTTTAAACTTAGCAGAAACAGCAGATAACAGGAGCACGAGAAAGACTGATAAAGTGATATAGACATGAATGAAGGTTGCTAGAATGATCATTTTGATTACAAAGAGGGACCTAAGAAAGAGGGACGTGTTATAAAATTCTAAAATAAAATTATCAGAATATTTGGATGAGCATCCTCCAAGAAAGCTGTATGGGAGGAGAGACTGGACAGGAAAAAAATAAATCGAAATACGGATTACCTTCAGCATCGCAATGGGATGCAAATGGAATTCATTGATTGGCTTTAGGTGTGGAGAGAGTTCTAGGTTGGGTTCGTTCTAAGCAGGAGTACCTAATGCCTCTTGATTTGCCACTAGACATTCCAGCTATGCCGGAACTTTGAATAAAAGTAAGACTTATTTTCTTAGAAGAGGGTTACGGGGTGAATAGGAGCTTTCAGGAGCTGCAGAGGTAAACATATCCATTTCACTATGTCATCCTTCAGGGACAACTCCCAAAATTCCTCAGTAGGGCCCAAAGGTTGAAGACATGTGGCAAAATGGCCGGGGTTCTGATCATACAGTCATGGCCTTGATTTTTTTTTTTTTTAAACATTCTCTGTGGACACTTCTAGGACTTCCCTCTATGGCAGTGTTTCTCAACCTTGGCTGCTTTCAGATGTGTGGACTTGAACTCCCAGAATTCTTTGCTGGCTGGGGAATTCTGGGAGTTCAAGTCCACACATCTGAAAGTTGCCAAGTTGAGAAACACTGAACTAACTTATTAAAATAAAACAGAATACAACTGAAATAAGCAGCTTATCTACACAAAAAGAACACCTAAGAGCTCTTTCTTGGTAAATTATGGTGAATATTACAGACAGCAAAATAATATTTGGCTACATTCAGTGAGATAGAGTCAAATTGGCTAGAGAGAAATAGGCAAAAATAAAATGAATCTCTGAAATTTATTTATCAAAATAGCATTTGCTACAATCAAAAGCAGAAGAGCACCCCACATAATCATTAAGGCGTAATTCTGGACGTTGGTCTGCTGCTGAATTACCTTTCTTACATTCTTAAGCAGAGATCCATCCAAGTATAAAGATGGCATATGATACAATACATCCTAATGATGATACTAACTTTCTGCTGAAAGGAAGCATTTAACGTTCATCCAGGAAAGAAATACATCAAATATGCCAATTGCACTCAGTTTACATTTCCTGGTATGAATGGACTCTATTATGTTCTGAATTAGGACTTGGAGAATGTCTCCTAAACTGAACAACATGTTTCTTTCTTGTTTAAAAATGGAAAATAATAAAGCACCAATTTTAATCCCATCCCCTATGTATTGGAGCTGTTAAGTTTGAGAGAAAGGTTACCAGCTGGATTCTCTGATCATCTTGGCAGGAGAACCAAGAGCAGGATCTGCCATGAAGTATCCATAATCCAGCAATCAAAAGTATTCTGCTGTGATGTCTATTCACTAGGCTAGAGCAGGGTTCCTCAACCTTGGCAGCTTTAAGACGGGTGGACTTCAACTTCCAGAATCCAGTCAAGGCTGGCTGGGGAATTCTGGAAGTTGAAGTCCACCCGTCTTAAAGTTTCCAAGGTTGAGGAACCCTGGGCTAGAGTAATTATAGTCTTTCCTCTCCCAAGGCATTCTGGGCACTCTAGTTCTGAGACCTTTGTGGAGCTATAGATCTTGAACACATAATGGAAGTTCTTTTCCCAACATTCTTGGGAGCCCCCTGAATCACACATGCTAATTCAGAATTGGATTACTTCTACCTGATGATTTCTTGAGGGTCCTCTGACTTCATCAAACTGCTGTTGCTTCCTTCTACATTCCCTTTATCCATAGCTGACCTCTCTTAGCATTCAAGCTTGGACCTTTGGATCTTCACGCTTGGATCTTCCTGAACTGCTATATCTTGCAATTGTCCCAAAGTTCTATTTAATAGTCGAGTTGAGTGAAGTTTTGATTTGGAGATTCAGTTTGAAGCTGATTCAACTGAATCTCCATGTCCAATAAACTCAGCAGCCAAGAGGAAATTCACATCAAATCATCAGACTGATTTGGATGTTGTTGAAATAATCTGACAATTGATAAGGGCTTTTGCAAATGGATTTAGAAAATAAAATCAATGCAATTCAATGCTTGAAACTGAAGCATTCAATCAAACCTATTTTCTAAATCTATTCAAATTGTTGAATCTGATCCAGATGACAGTGTTAATCAAATGGACAATTCAAACTAAATTATAGACAATATGTACAACCCTATTTGATAATCCCCATAAAACATGGACATCACTGACCCTTAATCTAGCTCCAGTTGTGCGTGATTCATAGTTGCCTATGAATTCAGAGACTTGGCATTTTTGCAAGGTCATATCTGACAACTGAAATATGGGCTGCAAAATTAAGATGTGGTTTATGTCGATGCACTTTTAAAGACTCAGCAAGCAAATCCACTCTTCAGCTTTGCAGAAATATTTAGACAGATAGTAATATCTTCTACTGGTGCTCTCACATCCAACCAGCTCCCACAAGTGCTACCGACTGACAATTTCCAATGAGAGGAAAGAAGAAATTCTTAAATACATGGGGAGTAGTCAAATTATGATTTAATATTTTGCATGAACCCAACCAATATAATAAAACAATCAGTAGACATCATACTATACTTCCAATGTAGGAAAGCTACATTTTACTATGACATTTGTAAGGCATGATTTATTGTTGAGCATGTTTTCAGGAACTACTCTACTTTTTTAAAAAGTAGGGTTCCTGGGTGTTTCCCCATTCATCTTCTCAGCTTATATCCTTGTAAATAAATTGACTGATTGATTGATTGATTTTGTGCCATCAACTCATTTTCAACTCCTAGTGACCACATAGATAGATTTTCTCCATGACAATCTATCCCTAATCTGTTCTTTCAAGTCTCCCAATGGTGCACTCATCGCCACTGGAACTGAGCTATTAATAAATAGATCTTACCACAATATTATTCAATTTCTAAGCCCTCATTGCCTGCAAAGGAGCTACATCTTGACCCTAGCTAAAAGGTTGATCTAGAAGTGGTTAACCTGATTCTCCTCAGACAGCCTGTCCTACCAGAGTTGACCTGTCTGAGACAAGCTTCCCTGGAGAACAACCGGTGGTGCTCATTTTTATGAAGTGAAGAGAGCTGAGGCCAGAAAAAGTTGTCTTTCAGTTATGGCACCACAATCTCCCTAGATGTTTGCTTGACATCGTCAATCATGGCCTTCCAGAAGCTGGTGAAAACCAAGCTTTTCTGAAGGTCCTTTGGAGAGGGAGTGTGACCACTGCTTTATCATTTTTTGTCTATTTGTATTCCTGTATTGTTTGTGCATGGGTTGGGTTGGGTTGGTGTTATTATTAGTGGTAGGGTGACTAGTCTGGGAGGCAAACCACTTCTATTTAGGTATTCTTAGCTGAGAAGTATTTCTGGGAAGAAAGAAGGTCCATGATTCCTTTTCATAGAAGACCATTTGCCCATTTCTACCACAAAAGTCCATTGTGAATTTAGAAAAAGCCTACCTCATTTATAATGGCATTAAAAAAAGAACTTTGTTAATTCATTCAGGAGCCTACACACAGACTGAAGAATTTGTTAACATTCAGCTAGAGTTCTTTGTTGTGAACAACAGCTCTAATTATTCTGATTGTATCGCACAAAATTCCAAAGATTCTTTGGCATGAAAGGCACTGTTGGTAAATCTATTTTCATTTAAACACATGCACACAGCCACACACACACACACGTTGTCTAACTTCTTTGATACTGACCTAATGAGATGCATTCAAAAAGATACATTTTCCTTGTGTCCCAATGTTTTGCATACAAAACTATTTGCATTGATAAGTAAATGCTGGGCTTAGACGAAAGGAATGCAATACCAACAATTATTCTGTTCTGGCAAACAATTTTTATACAGCTGCTGCACCATCTATTTTGAGAAAGTATATTTCTATAGTATGGAATGACTGTGTGGATCCAGAAGATGTGGACAATAGAAGGAATGATGGGGACAGAGGCTTCCGTTCCATGATGCTCCACAGATGCTGGTGCTTTGGAAGAAAACTGCTGCCCGTCAGTCCCCAAAGTCCATTACTTCAGATGCACAAGATGTTACTCTTAACTGGCTGCAGGGAAAGTGGGCTCTCAAAGTTCAGCTCTGCAGTCCTGGAACAATTAATATAGTCAGCTGTTCTCCAGGGGATTCTAGGCCCAACACCATGTGGGAAAGCTGAACTGACTTTCTGACCCCAGGGCTCTTTTGAGCGGGGAAAGGCAGACCCCTGCCTCTTCTCCTCCTTCCCCCAAGGAGGTCCAGCCAGACATGTCATATGACATCATGGGTGTGTGAAGCCCTGCCCTATTCAACTCCATTGCCAGCTTCATGTAAAGGCAAGGAAAACTGTAACTCAATTACATTGTATCTTCTGCCTTAAGCAGGAAGGACAATGGGCTTCCTTCTCGCAACTAGGCATATATTGTAACAGTAACATCTAGTTCTGTCACTGATCCTCATGTAACAATGCAAGACAATGAAGTTTTCATCAAATTCACATTATCCCAACCCTTTCAAGCCTCACCTTCCCTTTTCAAGCGTTCAAACAGGTTGATTTCTTTTCATGTAGGCTCTTTTCTCCTCTCCTTGGATTTTTAAAGGGTTCTTTGGGCTTAAGTACATTCTGCTATACAGGTTAAATTACAAAAAAATCTCTTTTTGGCTGCAAAGCCCCCTGACCTACCCAAAAAAAAAAAAAACCCTAACAACCTACCAACAACATCTCTTAGCAACCAATCTCTTAGCAACAAGGAGTACCTCTATATAAAAAAGATGCTACATAAAGAGTGATCACTACAACTCTTTTCTGATCTTTAAAAGACAGCATCATTAGCAAAGGTAGCTGGCTATAGACGCTAGAATAAGGCAGTGTGGAAAGGACCAGGTAACTTTTACAACTTTTCTGCTTTAATATTTGTTCCTGTGCATGGTGGAATGAAAAATCTATTACATAAAAATAGCAAAGATTTTGTAAGTGATTTTGTAGATGTCTTGATCTCTTTGTGTGCTAGTTTCTCTCTCTCTTTCTCTCCCATCATGGTTCTTACTCAGGAAAGGTCAGATTTTACCTGCTTCGGCTTCAGATCTTTTTAGTTGAAAGCAGAATCAAAAGTTAACTATTTCCATAACTTTTGACTGTTTAGCATTGCAGGGCAGCTAATGGCTTCCTCCAGAGGCGAATTTGTTTCTCTTTTTCATTCATTCATTCTTTCTTTCTTTCTTTTCTCTACACTGCTTTATACATAAAGGAAGAGGCACTGGAGGTCTTTTTTTCTATGCATCTTCCTAAAATGTAGATGGATTTCAGATGCCCCCAAAAGGGAGCTAAGCAATAATGACAATGACAGTAACAGTAATAATAATAAAGGTTTGCTGTCTTCAAGGAACAACTAATACGATTAAATGAAAAGGTTCCCCGAAGAGCCATCTCCAATAGCTGACCCGGAGAATTAATAATTCTTATTAAAGGCGCTGGAGAAATTCTAACCTTGGAGTGATGTTCTTTTCAGACATTTTGTCTACTTGTCCTAAACAAAATGTTCTATCCTCTTTAGTTAATTGTGTTCTCCTCTGATATTATTGTGCTCACATGCATTAGCCGTATTGGGTTAGTGAGCCCTTTGATTTTTTTCAAGAGAGTATAATTATAACTACTGATAAGATTCGGAACCAATGAATAGACCACAGACCTTCTGGTTTTTCAAGGCGTGGTTCTATGGACCAGAACAATGCCTTGTAACTCTACATGTTGCATTTAATGACTTTTCCGGATCTGCCTTGCTTTCATTCAGCTGATGCTGGTATTCAGGGACCCTAAGAGAGGGAACATCCATTCTACGCAAAGCAAAAGAAAACTTCAGCTTCAAGACATAGTCAAGTAGCACTTACAAAACTTTAACACACTTATTATCTCATCAGCTGATTATGAATATGCTTTAATGAATATCTCAGCCGTTAAATGCCACCAAGGTAATTGATGGAGAGCGTTTTGGTTGGGTTTGAATTTATGTGTGTGTTTATTTCTTTCTGTTGCAACAGACAAACAAGACAACTCATCTAGACTTTTTTACTTGAGATAAGAACAACAAAACACACATTCTAGGATGAGAGAGCTTGATTATTAGTTTAACTGCCTGTGGTAGCATTGTTCATCACAGGGGAGACAGAGCAAACCGTAGCTTGGCAGTTGCTCTGGGAACCATGAAATAGAAAGCTCTAATGTTGGAGCTTCTGAAGAATCCCAAACTTTGGCAGGATCCAGCCTGCAGAATTGAGAAAGAGGTGCTTTGCTTTGCTTTTCTTTCTTATCCATCCCTAGCTGTTTTTTCCTTTCTCTCTTCTGTTTGAAGCCAAGAGGAGAGAAGTCACCTATTATCCCTCCCAAGTAATTGATGCAGTATATCCTGGGATCCAGGAGGCTGTGGACACTCAACCAAGGATTGCCCTTGGTCTGTCCCCTCTTTAAATCCCCTGTCATCAGAACTCACCCTATTCTTTCAAAAAACAGATAGAGGAGAACACTGGACAGCTCTACAAGAAAGTATTGCATGAGCCCCAGAGCAGTCTGTTGAGGACTTCTTCAACTCTTGGCACCTAAGATGATTCTGAACCCTAATCAATAATAGGAAGGGTCTTGAGTTGCTGTGCAGTGTCTATTTCTCACCTGGCCTATGGTTAGCTAAATGAGCCTCTATGTTTAAGAATCAAAGGGGACATCCTCTCTTTCTCTCACTTCCCATTCTTCACAACATATGTTAGCTACAAGTGAGGCTTTTCTACCTTAATCAGTCGCTTCCTTCAAATACAATGAATGTCTGCTAGCATTCGTTGATGGTTGGGAAAGCTCACCTTCTGCTTTCAGGATAACAGTATTATGAACATTTTTATTTAAATGGGATGTTCTGCTACTTAACTATCCATATCTGTCAGCTTGTGCTGAAATTCAGATGTTTATCCTCTAGACAGGGCTCTGTGGAATTCAAATCTCCAATCCAATAGAAGAGAGCCAGAAGCTGCCCTTCTGGCCCAAAACTCTTTTGCCAATGCAATTGAACTTTCCTTCCTCCTCCCCACCGCCGCAAAAAATATTTTTAAAGCAGCTTATTGAAGCCAGACTGACAAAATATGGAGATACTGTGCAAAGGAAAGGCACCTCTTAGAAAGAATAATGCCAGTTTCTCCTCCCACCCTCCCCTCCCAAAAGAAATAGAGGTAGATATTTGCCAGCTGATCTTTCTCATCAAATGAGAGCATATATTTTGGATTTTTTTGCTAGGAAAATTTCAGATCGACTATAGCCCCCACTCCCTCCCCTATTCTTCTTCAGTAAGAGGTGGGACATTGAAAGAGCAGAAGTAAAACCCTATTGGTTTGAGGAACTCCTGATTCATGATGGTTGTTTTTGGTCTCTTTTGGAAAAGAGCCAAAACTGTTGTAATTATTTCTGCTTCAGAGATTGGAGGGAGGAAGATATAACTGGGAAAATGATATCTCAAGATGGAAAGGCACGCAAAGCCTCCAGCTGTAGATTTCTCTCTCTTTTTCTCTCCCTCCCTCCCTCTCTTTTGCTTTCTCTCCTTGGAAGAGATGCTATCATCCAAGAACTTGCCCTTTTAGCTGTATGCATGCAAAAGATGTTATGTTATAGATCCAGGATACAAACAGAGACTGATTCTGAATTTCTACTGTAGATTCCACTCTACTGTTGGGTCACAAATCTCTTTTGCATGATTTTCTTGACTCACAAGGATCCAGCCGAGTTCAACTCTTTGAAGCAATTTCATTTTCAAGCAATCCCATTCAATCTGATAGAAACAAACTCACCCCCAGGAGGAGAAAAAGATGGTGAAACTCCAGAAGGACAGAACTTCAACTATCAGCCCTCTGTATTGCATGTAAACTATCCAAGGCTGGTAGCTGACCTTCAGGACTAGTATCTGGGTTTGACCCTAATTGTCTCATAGTGACCCTCACACCCCCACACCCAGACACATCTCCCCATATCTCAGTATTTTTTTAGGGTTTCCTTCTTCTGTCCCTCCTGCAATGGCTTTGCTTTTGGCTCTGAAGAGTTTCAGCTTCCATTGACTCAAGAAAAGGGGCACTTGTGTGATCTCCTAAACATCTGGCTGTTCCTTCAAGCCTCAAAAATATTGTCAGGAAATGTTGCACATTAAGCAGGGGACAGGCCTGCTCTGTCAACATAGAACTGGCTCATTCCATGAAATTTCCTGACAGTGTTTTGAATGAGGATGTAATAAAAAAGGTACACTCCGTCTTAACGAGCAAATGAGTCATTTCAATATTTTCATGAGGCTAATGCACTGAATGAAAATACAGGCACAGTGGACGTACCAAGGGCAGGGAAGAACTGGCCATGAACTTGTTTTTGCTGCTAAGTAATGACTTCCATATGGGTATGTTTGCCCATGTGCAGTGGCAACTCAGACCTTAAACAACAAATTAAATGTGGACCATACAGGGATAGATTGGCCAGACTTTCCTCAACATTGATAAAAGTCCAGTTCATATATAGGACATGTATCCACGCATGTTTTCAATCAGGTGCACTTCAGACTTTCCATTGGAATCAAACTATCTTCTTAGCTGCAGCTGACCCTTACGTTCTTCATGTTTTCAGAGTAAAATGTAACCTCGCGTTCCTATCTTTAACCCAATTATTACTTCCTCAGGTTGTATATTACGAACAACCTAAAGTCCCACTTTATAGAGGAAAGTCCTCCATTTGAAGATAACATTTCTGTGGGGGACAAGAGGCAGATTTGTAAATATCTCCTGCTAAAGACATGGGGTCAACCTCAGAAACTATATTCTAAATAAAACTGAGATACTGTATTACCTGTGATAGTGAAATATCCTGCAGGTCAGTAGTTCAATGACCCTGTATCTTGTAGATTAGGTGTTCTGTCTAATTTCCTGATGTTCCTTCTTCTTAGCAGTTTCACTGTCTTTAGATTCAGACTCAATTTCCTCATCAGTTTCACTTCTTTAGATTCAGACTCAACACCCCTTCAAGGAAAGGATTGCTCCTGGATAGCTCTTTAAATCGATGACCACCAACTGTAACACAGGATGTGTGACTGTCATTTGGGTCCTATCAAAGGATCCTATCATACTGGCTGGGGAATTCTGGCAGTTAAAGTCCACACATCTTAATGTTGCTGGGATTGAGAAACACTGGACCAAAGAATAAGGAAGAACATACCAAAATTAATTTTTACACACCAGTATCCCGTAACTAAGTGAAGGATGTCAGTTTTGGAAGATAAAATGTACATATTTCAAGGACATCCGATTAGAGAAGTGTTGTAGTAAAAAAAAAGGGGGGGGGCTTTAAAAGGCAAATGAAATTTCTTGAAATTAGCAAATCTTAGCCTGGTCTGTATCTAAGTGGGAGACCACCTGGAGAAGTTGTGAATGCCACCCTGAGTTCCATTCTAAAAACAAATGCACTGGATTTCACAGTGGAAAAAAAGTTGAAAGACTAAATCACATGCAATAATCAATTCTTCCCTTCCCCCCACGTAAATATTTACACATTCTACATCAGGCTCCAAACTTTTTCAGTCTTTCTCTTGGTTCTCTATTATCACTCCTTGTCAAGCCCCACACAGGTGGACAAGATCCAGAAAGCAAGAACTACACATATTTCAGTCAGGCATCTTTCATGTTGCTCTGGGGCAAATGCAGAATCTTGGAAACCGGAGTAGGAATTTCCCATGAATTAATTAAGGTTTGAGAAACTTTGAGATACTTCCTTCCTGTTTTATCCCCACCTGGGCTGATACGCCACTTATAAGCTGTCCACTAACTCATTCATTCTGTCACCTCTATCTTCTTCCACACAATCTCTCTCATTCTCTCACGTAGAGGTCAGCTTTCCCCAAGTGGATATCCATATAGGTGTTGGCACTACCAGGAATGAGAAATTTGGGCAGTGTAATTCCAACACATCTGGAGAAGACTTCTCAAGGTCACCAGGTTCATTTCACTGACCGTTATCTAAACAGTGGTCATCAGTCAAGGAAAGAGTGACTTCTTATTTCATCATTTTAGTGCTGCTTGAGTGAGATGCTCCCAGACAGCAGTATTTCTGATGACAGGATATTGTTTCACACATAAATATTTGATTCACATGCCATACTGATCATACACAGCAGCTTCATGTGATGATATGGGTTACCAACACAGAGATCAGGGCAGAAGATTATCTTTGTCATGTCAAAGAGCTTTTCAATGGTCAAATTCACACTAGCAGATGCTGGTCATCACCTAGTAAATCCTTGGGCGTGTTATTTTTTCTGAGTTTCGTAATGCTTTGGTTTGTATTATGTATATTTTTCATAACTGTATATGCCACCCAGGTCCTTATGGTTGTTGAGTTGTCTGGAACCACATAATAAACAAACAGATCTGTACTGAATTGAAATATACCTTTAGCAAAATCGAATCAGAGGCTTCAGCAAGGGCCAAGTAATAAAGCATTATTATGCCAAAAATGCAATTTACATACTTGCATCAGACATCAGGACACAAGTGGGCAAATTTGCCTTATGTCATCACTGCAGGTTGCTTTGACATTATCTTAGTTAACTACAAGTCCCTATGTCTATAATGTTATCTTATATTTACTCCAACTTCATCTTTCCCCTTGCACAAATAAACAAACTAGAAAGCAATGCCCAAACCCAGAATTATGGTTTATTGCCCCTAACAAGCCAGAAGTGAACTCATTAATAAACCATGATTAGCAGCCAAGATCCATTGCTCCCTCCTCCTTGTTAGGACTCAGATATGTGTGATTAATAGCAAGCAACTAAACCTTTCCTTCTCCCTGTGTTTGAAGCTGCTTCTCCCACCCCCTACATTTCTCTCACATCTATTTTGAATTCAAGGACAAGAGAAATATTTAGAATGATGGTCAGAATGTAGCAGCAAAAAGGGAAAGCAAGTATGGGATATATCTGACTTAAACCTGATGGATTTCAGTTGGTTTGCTCTAACTATGATTAAGCCTAGATCAAACTCAAAATCTTACAAATCACATATACAGATAAAGTCCGGGTGGTTCTATTGCTCATCAGAATTCTTCAGTATTGTATAAAATATGATATATAAATATTCCTAAGCCACTCTTTGCAGCAAACAGCCTTTCTAGCAATGTTCATAGAAGGACAGGTGTCTGCAAGAAATATGTTTCCTGTAATGTAATTATAAACACTTTAGGATAGAAATAGGACGATCCATTGCTCAGTGACAATGCATGTGCTTTCCATGCCAAAGTTCTCAAGTTCAGGTGCTGGTTTTTCAAGGTGAGGCTAGAAAAGAGCTTTGTCTGAAACCCTGGCAATACTGCAAGGCTAAATGATCAACGGTCTACATCATAGGATGTAGCTCCCAAAATTTCGAGCTACCGTTTCAACAGCTTTGACCCTAAATCCTCAAACTAGCAGAGGTTCCCTTTATTCGAGGATCCAAACTCCTCCATAGATTCCCCCAATGTTATGGAGAAGTAATCAAGAACACTTCTCTCCCCCTTTCTTCTAACAGCAGGGGGGAAAATATGATGAACAGAAGCCCATTCCATCAGCAAGAGCAAACTCAGAATCTAAGCTAGCATTTTCCATTCTTTCCATTCCAACAAATTAAGTTTCAGAGCAAAAGCTACAAAGAAGTGAATTAGAATAACCAATCTTGTCTATTTCTCATCCAGAGGATGCACTTGGAAATAGATCTGATTATCTGAGAAATCCAAGGACACTCCACAACCCTAGCCACAGATGTTCAAAGTAGCCCATCTAAAACGCAGATTTGGGGCTTCAACCCACAACAAAGACTTTAATTTCTTTTGCTTTGATGGCAAATTTGGCACTATATCCCAGGTCTACCTCATGACAGACCATTCAAGGGTAATGGGGAGATAGGAACTCCAGTGGCATAAAGTGTTGCAAGCAACCTGGGCTTCCACACCAAGGTCAGAAATGCTTTGTTTTGTAGGACAAGTGAATCTTCTCTACTCTTGTTTTGACGTTGCTTGTGTTGTCTAATCTGAAGCAATGCCCTTGTTATAAAACAAAGGGAACCGTGGAACAGGACTCATTAGGTAGCAGGATCAACAAAAGGGGAGCAAGACATCGGTTGAAGCTGACTGTAGAGTCTTTCAGCCTCTTCCATCCTTGGAAGTTCATTTACATTTCCATCCACAGCCGAACAGATTGATGTGGACAAAATGCTTCTGGAAACCCTGAATCCGATGCACTATAATATCACCAAAGTGGTATCTGAAAGCATTCCAGCAGTAGCCACCGTCCCACTCTTGCTCTTGATGGGATTCCTTTTCCTGATATGGACTTGTGAAGAAACATCTTCCATCCCAGGTAGGTTTTTCAAAAGACAAGGTATAGCCTGTCCCCAAGTTTCCCTTTTCAAAATGTGGGCTAAGTAAAAATGTTCCTGTTTAAGGAAGATTAAGAAATGGCAGGTGATGGGGCGACCCAGTTTTATTAGTTGACTTGTTTTATTAGTTTATTATTTACTTCAGTTTATGTGTCACCCCATTTCCAAAGACTTTGACTCATCATGTGAATCCATGAGGATTTGGTTTGTTCACTTTTGGCTTAGGCGGGTGTTGGAATGGAGTTCTCGTGTTTTATAAACCATGGTTTGTGTCACAGCATGTTCTGTGAACCCAGCCAATGCTACCATTTTTCAACAAACCAGGATCAAACCAATCACAGTTTTGTGTGAGTCATGAAGCCAATCTATAAGAAGGTATTTCTTCAATCCAGAAAGCTGTTGTGGCTTCTTTTATCAATTGTGGATCAAAATAATTTTGAATACCTATTTGAGGGGCTCAAAACATGTTACATTTTTTAAACATCTGCCTCTTCACATTGGCTGTATTCACATGGCAAGTTTAATCTGATCCTTTAAAGATCTGGACATTATATTGACAAAGCATTCTATGCTTGGTTAATGCTAACCTGTTTGTTATTGGAGACTTAACACGCTGTGCAGCTGTCATACGACAACATGCTATCAATTCCTGTACTCCCTTTGTGCGAGTAATATGCAATGTACTATGTTTTATGGATGTCTACTCAGGAGTAAATCCCACTGAATAAAATGGGGCTTGTTGGTGGGTAAGTGGGCCTCCTTATGCTGAATGTGTTCAGCTTTATATGGTGATGAATTCCCCCTGAATTCAGTTAAACTTATTTCTATACAGATATCAGTGCCTTTGTTCTAAAACATATTTATTTTGCACAAACACTGCTAGAACCATTGACTCATTGGTCATACTGAAACATGAAAGTAGCATCCAGAGCCACTGAGTGTCAGACAGTTCTGGCACAAAATGTTGGTTTTAGCACATCTGGTTAAATCAGATGTTCAAGCTGCACCCTAAAGGCTGTTTTTCTAGTTTGGGTTTGGTTCTTTTTTTTTTTTCCCGCCTGAATCATACATCTACTGCAGGAAGAACTTAACCCCAGCTAAGAAAGGAAGACATTTTTGCCAAGCCATATGGGACAATCACCAGCCCTGCTCTTTGAACAGTTTCGCCATCCCTGGGGAAACTGGTCAGGACAGAGGCTGGTGGAAAAAGACCTGAATTTCCAGATGACTTGCAGTAAAGCAGCTTTTTCAAACTCCCAATGACTGAATAATAATGAATACAGGAATGCTTTTCTCCTTACTACTAAATTAGACTGCAGAAGGATGTGGTGGGGCAGGAGAGGTGTGCAGATGGAGCTTGTAATAAGCTCCATGTCCAAATGTAGCTAAGAGGCTCTTTGCCCGCGATGCTATTTGAGTTCACCCATGATGCTACACTGAGCTAGTTTAGATATTTCGTGGTTCAGTGTATAAACCCAGTCATTGTCTTATTCATACTGCTGTGTGAATCAGGCTATCACATCATACTGCATTATGGTTTATTTGTTTGGGGATAGCACCTTGTGTGAACATAACAATGGTGCTCAGGATTTGGCCCAGTGTGAGAATACAGCCACTATGACTACCTTACTGAAGGTAAAGAGGGCCTCTCTGTAGCAAAAGAACCTATTTGGTTTTAGAAAGGGCTCTAGATTTTGTCCCCGTAGTGTGTAAACAGAGAGTTCTGTTTAGGTCAAAAGGAAACTACAAGTATTCTGTTGCAAAGGACACTGCAGGTTATGATCTCTCTGTTCTGCCTGTATGATTTCCAGAAGCATCTGGTAGCTGGCAGGAAGAGGAGACAGCTTGTTGAATTCAAACCACCAGATCATGACCTTGGAGCCGGTGGCATTCAGTCCAAGCTAAATCAGAATTAAGCTAGGCAGTTTTAAATAGCAGCAATACAAAGATGTCTTCAAATCAGACTTGATTGTGGGTGACAGCATGCCTTGACACAGCTTACCTGGCAATGCTATGGAAGTCGCTGCCATTGTCTTCTTCCAGGATGGGATTTTGACTTTCTAGCCTAGTCTACACTTCTGGAACTTCCTAGTGGTTTTCTGTCCAAGTGCTAGCCAGAGCCAACCTTACTTAGCTGCTGAAGTCACCAAACATTGACCAGGTGCTGCTGTTAAAGTGAGTTCCGTTGAGTTCATTGGGTTCATCTCAAGTCTGAGAATAAATTTTTCCAACAGGGTGACTGGCCACAGATTCTGTATATGCTAATATTTAGTTCACTGGCTTACATGGTATTAATGTCTGCTGTAGACAGGAATGGAGAACCTGGTCCTACCGAAGTTGCTGAACTGCAGCTCCCAGCATCTTTAACCATTGGTCAGCCTGGTGGAGACATCAGAAGCTGTCATTTAGCAATATTTGGAGATCACAGGTTCCCCACTCCTATCCCACATTTGTACTTCCAACTCAGCCATCTCTTAGGGCCATGTAAAGCTCTCCTTTATTGCCCTTAGACCACATTGTAAGCATTAATGTGGTTTGTTAGTTTGTGGCTTAGCATCTGGTATGACCTCATCCGTTCCAGTTAATAAACCATATTTTATGGTTTTTGTGGGAAACTGGCCAGGGCGGTTTATTCTGTAAGCCATGATGAAACACCCCATCTTTCAGCATGTTCAGTGAACACAGGGTATATTATTAAAATATTATATTTACTGCTGATAAAATCCTTAATTGACCCTTCCTTCCTTCCTTCCTTCCTTCCTTCCTTCCTTCCTTCCTTCCTTCCTTCCTTCCTTCCTTCCTTCCTTCCTTCCTTCCTTCCTTCCTTCTCCAACTGACCTTCCTCCTATTGCCTTTTAGGGCCCGGCTACTGTATGGGACTCGGCCCACTGATTTCTCACTGGAGGTTTCTCTGGATGGGAGTGGGCAGTGCCTGTAATTATTACAACAAGATGTATGGAGAGTTTATGAGAGTCTGGATCAATGGAGAAGAGACCCTCATTATTAGCAAGTAAATCTTTGTTCTCTGTGAATAAGGGGCCAAAGGGACAGCTGAGCAATAAAGCCCATGAGGTCTTTCTGCTTATGTTCTTCTCTTGCTCACTGGACTGAACTGACTATAGAATTAAATCTGCGCTGCTTTGAGAGAGGTCCTCTTTTAGAGGACAGCAGTCCTGGGTTTGAAAAGGATGGTCATCTCTTTTCCCTGTCCTCTTTTCCAAACTAAGTATATCTGGGGCTTCTTAACTGGGATTTATTTATTTTTTTAACACAAACTGGTGCTCTGCCACAGAGCAATAATCTTATCCCAACCCACTACCCCGAGTCGTTTTCCTCCCTGCCCTGAAAGTTCTCACTGGTTCGTTTGTGGGCTGTTCTACCTAGCCTAGTTCTAGTTTAGAGAGCAGTTCATCCCTTCATTTTTTCCCCCTGCAACTTGGCTGCTGTTTTTTTCCCTCTCTTTAAACGATTGAACAGACATTTTTAAGCTTCTATCGCCCTCTAAAGGGAATTCAGTTTCGTGGCTGTCGGCATCCATCCAAGCCCAGATGAGGAGAAGCCAATTTTCTAGCTCATCTGAGCGCAGCAAAATAGTCAGATATATTACCACTTTCATTACCTACTCTATCACCTACCCTTGGCAGACTGTAAAAATCCAGGCAAATAGGAGAAGGAAGCAAGTGGCAGCTATAGCCAAGAGGCCTTTGCAAAAATCCACCTCGTGGGCCAGGTGGACCCGTTCCTAGATTGGGAGGCACTGCTTTAGTCCTATCCTGGTTGGACTATTGTAATGTGCTGTACACGGGGTTGCCCTGGAAAAGCTGGTCCTGCTCTGGGTAGACTTTGGGTTGCGATTTGAGATGCTGGTTCTCAGGTCTAAAGTGTTACATGATATGGAGGCCAAGTCACTTGGAGGATCCCCTGCCTTCTCGCAAGGTCTGCCAGGGTGGGCATGCTCTGGGTACCCTCTGTAGAGGAATGTCACTTGGTGGGACCCAGGAGGTATGCCTTTTCCATGGTGGCACCTGCCCTATTGAACAAGATGAGATTCAGGCCCTGCTGGCCTTCTGGAAGACCTTGAAGATCTGACTTTTCCCCCAGAGACATTGGGCTGGGATATTGGTGTTCGATGTTATGCTACCAGAAAAATGTTAAGAGCACCCTGACTATTCTCATCTGGATTTAGAGGCCACCTAACTCTAAGTGACTCTGGGCAGCTTACCTCTTCAAAAATAGGAAACACTAAAATGAAATGAAATGCCTGGAGCAAACAATCCAATCCATTAAAACAATAAATAAATAAATAAATAAGAGGCTCCACAGCCATTGGGGACAGAGTTCTTGCAAGTTTGCACATTCTCTCGTACTACTTTAGTTGGTCATAAGTAAGGCATCAATTTAACCAAGTGCAAAATTTTGGATAATTTTTCCCCCTGAACCCATTCAGTTACATGTACGTGATTGACCTTGGGGATTGGAACCTGGGCAAACTGACAAGAGCTGTTGATGAAACATCTTTTTCTTCCACCTAGATCATCAAGCATGTTCCATGTCATGAAACATGGACACTACAGCTCTCGATTTGGCAGCAAACCTGGTTTAAAGTGCATTGGCATGCATGAAAATGGCATCATCTTTAATAATAATCCAGCTCTTTGGAAAGAAATCCGACCATTTTTCACGAAGGGTAAATATATTGAGTTTGGCCTTCCCACTGTGACTCTGCCTTTGTGTCTGTTTCTGAATTAAAGTATAGAAGGAGAAGGGGGGGGGAGAAATTATGGAGTTAGAGCAAACCAGGTGGATAGACTTTGTGGCATGACTAGTTTTACCATTAAGTAAAATGAGATAGCCAGCAAGTTAGCTGGACCATAGGGCAAAATCTAGGTTTTTGCAATCATGGAGGGAGAGCTGAGTAGCCAATTTAAGCACAACAGGTATTCAAGGCAACCATTCATGCAGGGGCTCACCAAGATTGACCTGATGAGTCATAATAGCTTTTCTTTCTTCTTCTAATTCAAGCAAAAATATATAATCAGAAGATCATTGGCTGGGCATGTTTGTAAGTAGAGATGCCTGTTTCATTATTTTTTATTTAAAACTCCATTGCATAACGATAGAATTTTATTATGGTTACAAATATTTCCTTTTTTCTAACCCAGGCAACAACATATTGTGGCCCATTGAGTATTTGTTTGATTAATCCCCATTAATTGCAGCAATTCTGTCTTTTCCCATGAATGGCCTTTCAATAGGAAGAGGAGAGAAAGAGAAGAAGTGGTAGTGAGAGATGGGAAAGTTATAACTGAAGGTTCTGAAGTTGAATTGCCCATCTCTGGAGCACAGCAGGTTAGGGTAGATGCTTTATATACTAGGACATACTGGCTGGGGAATTCTGGGAGCTGAAGTCCACACATCTTAAAATTTCTGGGGTTGACAAACACTGCCCTAGAGGAATTGAAACGAGAGGAATCAAACTCAACTAAAAAGAAGCATTGCTACTACTGGACTTAAAATCCATTAGTCAGTTTGTTTTGGGGTGAAATACAAAGTAGGAGTTTTCGAAGCCTTAATGACTTGGGTCCAAACCTCCTCCTTCTGCTTGATCTTCAGCACTCCTTAGTACTGTGGTGTCCTGGGTGCTCTCTGAGCTGGGTGCTCTCTGAGCACTTAATATATCTTAAGTAAACCAAAACATCTTAAACATCTTAAGTAAAACAAAAGATCCAGTAGCCCAAAAAGCAAAAACAGGAGCCATCTACAGCATACAGTATAAGGACTATAATAGCCAGCATGTAGAACAGACAGGGAGAAGACTAGCAGAGCTTATCCATGAACACCAATTAGCAGTCAGAAGACACAATGAAAACTCAGCCTCCTAGCCCAAGCTAAATTCAAAAACATTAGGGAATTCCTGGAAGCTTGGCATTCAGGCAAATGAGTCATAAATAGACACATAGAGATAAACCACATTTACACACTGTTCAAAAGAGACAATAAAAAAAAGCTAAGAAGGAAACAAAAAGACCAGAACACATCCTTTCAGCTAACACCCAGATAAGCAGGGATTGACACCAGACAAACAATCAAGCAGAGAACAATACCCAATCAAGGAACTACCAAGGAGAAAACCACACCCCCACCAACACTGGCAGGACAAGCTACTGCAGATAAACAGGGAGCAAACTCCACACCCACTAGCACTGATGATGTTAGCTAGTCAGGTAATGAAATGTCTGCAAGCCAACAACCAAGCTCAGAGAGCACCAAGAACTCCACAGTTCAGCCCTGAGCTACAGAGACTCACTTTGCAGTGAGCTCCTTACTGTGGTTAGAGAAAAAGAGTATATTTGATAATTTTCAATAAAGTTCTAAAAAAGCATTTCTGTGGCCTGATTTTTCATAGAAGATAATGCTGGAGGCAACCATTAAGGCCTTCAAGTCTAGAATTAATTAAAGCATCTCCAGCAGATGCTCGTTCCGCCTCTGTTGGTCTTTGGCTTCACCTTCAGAAGACTAATATTCTAACTAGGAACTATTTCAGTTTTGATGGGTTTTAGGGCTATGATTATTTTAGTTGTTTTTAAGTTTGCAATTATTTGTTATTTTGACATTTATTCCTGTAAATTGCCTAGATAGGTGAGGGAGAACCATAATAGGATATTTGTAAAATTTCAGCCCTTTCTGGACCGGGTCTTGTGAGGATGATAGCCATCTGTGTGGAATCAACAATTGAACACCTAGACCAATTGGAGAAAGTGATCACTGAGTTTGGACATGTCAACACCCTGAATCTTATGAGGTGCATCATGCTTGACACTTCAAACAAGCTTTTTCTTGGCATTCCTCTTGATGGTAATATATATAACTACTCTATTCTCACAGAGTTCTTGGTCTTCTGAAATGAACATGGATGCATCTTCAGTCAAAACTGCAGAAATCAAAAGCATCAGAAGATTAGGGTTAGATTAGAGCATGCTTAATCAGGATACAATAGTGACTGCTTGACTGGATGATTGTTGCTCCTGAGATAGCTTCTGATCTCCAAGAGATTTTTCTGGTGTTAAGTCCCTTTGTAAACCCTGGAAATTAAGGCCAGGATTGGCAACAACAGTGTCATGATGGGGGAAAAAAAGTACAGTCCAGGACATATCAAGGATCTTGACTTGGCCATTACAGCCCATGACATTACTGTTCCTTTTCAAACTTGGATTTATAACCTGAACTCAGACTATCCTGTTCTTGTAATTTCAGAAAATGCCATTGTGCTTAAAATCCAAAACTATTTTGATGCTTGGCAAGCGCTTCTCCTGAAACCTGACATTTTCTTTAAGATCTCTTGGTTCTACAAGAAGTATGAGAAGTCTGCGTAAGTAGCATTTATAGGTTTGTGGATCATGCTATCTGAGAGATAGATCTTCCTCAGCACGGCAACAGAAAAGGAGAAAAGGAAGACTCTGCTCGTACTGATTTCATTCCGTTTCTTATATTCACAACTGTATTTTCATTCTGGCCTGTTTCCACATTAATGTGTGAATTCAGGAGGGAAAAAAGTATGCATAAAATATACATTTCCATGCATATTTCTCCAAGTCCATGAATTTCTGTAAATACTTTTCCAAAGTTGCACACATACCATGGGGATCCTTAAGGGTAAGTGACAAAATGGGCATTATGAAGTTGTGATACAAATGTTGTCCCTTTCATTCTTGCATCACAATGCCCATTTCATCTTTTGGACAAAGTCTCAGTTTACTGCAGACACCCATGTCATGTCCGACAAGCCATCTTTTCATTATATAATGCATTTTGCTGACATTGTTTTTTTCAGATACCCAGCTATTATATACTCCATAGTTCATTGGTTAGTATAATTGTGACCTCTCTTAATTGGTTAATGTGGTTTATTTAATAAATCACTTGGAGCCAAATGTTGGTGTTGGGAATCAATGAACTCAGTCTTAATCTGACAATGACGAACTCTTTGGGGTATGTTTAAGCTTCTTGACTATCAAAAGTCAAGAAGCTTAAACTTGACCCTTGCTAATTTGGATAATCTTGAAAAAGCTATGCAGACTCAGGCCTGATTAGTATTGGAATGGAAGGCCACCAGAAAATTCCAGAACTATGGACTACATTGCAACATAAAGAAAAATCCTGGAAGAAGCCAATGAAAAACATTTCCATATTATAGCTCATTACATAGATATATCCATGAAGTCCTCAGGAGTTAAACTCTATTCAAAGATTTGTCCTCTTGAATTTACTTACCATTAAAAGTCTGAGGGTTTACCATGGGGTTAATCTGTGAAGGGCCGGAACGTGTGCTGTCTAATTCCTACCCACTGATCTTGCAATTGCTCTATTCGAAGAGTCACCTAGGTCTCTTCCAGTGGTACTTACACAAAGGCATAGAACATTTGCAGACATTTAGTGATGAACTGAATTTCTCCTCCTTCAGGAAGGATTTGAAAGAAACCATTGAAATCTTAATTGAGCAAAAGCGACAGAAGCTCTCCACCATTGATAAGCTGGAGGAACATATGGATTTCTCTTCACAGCTGATTTTTGCCCAGGTAATCTTGATGGAGATATCATTTGTATCTTCTTGCTCTACAGCAATGGGGAACAATAACAGAAATCGGCGGGGGGGGGGGGGGGTCCCATCGGACATAGCTCTTTTATATTAGGAAAGACTCTTCATCTATTCAGTACTGCCTGCACAGTTTCAGTGGAGGTATTTCATGGGATCTGCTACCTGATTCTTTTAACTGGAGATACCCACAGTGGCATCTGAGACTGCCTCTTGTTTCCACTGCAAGGCAAGTGTAAATGACTATACTGGGTTCAGCTTTCCTGTGGTGTGAAGCCACATTGCGCTAATTGGAGTCCAGCGTCCCAATAACTTGAGACTGACAGACATGACCCGCCTGCTTCAAATTTGCAGAGCCGCGGTGAGCTAACTGGCGAGAATGTGAATCAGTGTGTTTTGGAGATGCTAATTGCTGCCCCTGATACACTGTCGGTGACCCTGTTCTTCATGCTGGTGCTGATTGCAGAACATCCTCAAGTGGAGGAGGCAATGATGAAGGAAATTCAGACTGTGATGGGCAAGTATCTAGAGACACTGGTGGCGAATGGTGGTTTTTCTAATAATCTAGTGTTTGTTTTCAGTTGAAAAGAGCCCAAACAATGAATGATCCTTTTTATACTGGGATTGCCAGTTGATTAATAGTGTGGGGGGGGATGAAAAAGGCCTGCCCGCCTCTTATAATTTTGGAAAGGGCGTGATGTGCAGACATCAGATTGGGCTACTGCTTTGTTCTCTCTTCCGAGCTGCTTTTGCCAACAGTCTGAAAACTGCATTGTTCCCTGAACATTTTATGGTTAGAATATATCACTGATTGGATTTCAGCTGCAGTTACCAGTGTCCCACGACCGGCACCACTCCCCTGGATTAAATTTTGTAGTGTGAAGCCAAAATCTGTCCTCCAGCTTTTAGGGAAAAAAAGGTCTACTACAAGTAGATTTCATTTTTCTGCCTCATTCTGAGACTCTTTAGAATTCTGGCTAATTTCTTTGGGTGATCTCTGGAAAATTCTTTGTTCTGAAATCATCAGGAATGACGCAAAGATTTACAATGTTATTGCACCTTTTCCTATTCGCCTGCTTATATTTCCTCAACTGAAAAAAATGTCATGGGAGGAATCACAGTGGGAAGAAACATCTTCTTAATGGCTTTACACCAGCAGTAGAAGGAAGGATGTTTTTATAATAAACCACCATTGTTAACATGTTGAAAAATGAATTCTGAAACATTGCCTACATTGCAAACCATGCAGACATGTTCTAGTCATTCCTTAAAAAAGATAAGCAAACACATTTCACCTGTTTTGTCCTGCTTGCTTCTCAAAGGTGACAGGGAGATTCAAACTGATGACATGCCAAAGCTAAAAGTAGTTGAGAACTTCATCTTGGAGAGCATGAGATACCAACCAGTTGTGGACTTGGTCATGCGCAAAGCCTTGCAGGATGATGTGATTGATGGCTATCCTGTGAAGAAAGGAACAAACATTATTCTGAACATCGGGCGTATGCATAAGCTTGAGTTCTTCCCAAAGCCGAATGAATTCTCACTTGACAATTTTGAAAAGAGTGTAGGTATTTTGTTTTGTTCTAAATATTGCTTCATGTTTTGTTTAAGAAACAAGATTTTGTGGGTCAGGTTGAACACCCAGTATCTCCAAGTACCTGCCTACACTCCAAGGCTCCTGCTTACACTCCAACGTTCACTCCATGAACCCCTAACTTATCATACCCTCCTCAGTTTCTGGTTCTCTAAGAAGGACAAGAGCTGCCCTTTAAATGAGAAGCAGTTTCTAAATTTTTCATGACATTTGCAGAGATTTTATGGTTAATATTTCCAAATTTCTTTTGACAAGTTCAATTAAAACTTTACTCTTTGTGGATAGGGTCTGGAGTGGTAATGGGAGATCTTATATTATTATATGGGAGTATATATACTATTATTCTAGCTTGTGGAGTCTGGATGGAGAGGATGTTCTCCAGCATGAGTTCTACCACCTGTGGTCTTGATCCACACCCTCCCTGACTCCTTTGGGCAGCTAATGTGTGAGTTAATGAGTGAGTGAAGAGCTGGGTCCAGAAAGCTAGCAATACTTCTTGGGGGAGGAGATTGTTCTGGCTGCCTTTAAATAGGTGCTGAATAGTTTTCCTGGATCTGGCTGTATTGGATTATTATCATCTTGCTTCCAATCTGCTTGTTTTAGGAAAAGTTAAGAAGGTGCATAGCTCCAGCTCTAGAGTGCCCTCTAGAAAGTGGATTATCTGGACCTTATTGGTCAGGGTTCATGCCTTGGGACAGAAATGGTATTGGTCTCTCTGGTGGACAAGCTGTGTCAGGACTGGATGGCGGGAATGCCCCTCCTAGTCCTGCTTGACCTTTTGATGGCATTTCATATCATCAACCAGGATATCCTCCCGCTTCATCTGTGACAGCTTGGGATTGGAGTCATGGTTTTACAGTGGTTCTTCCTCAGCAGCAATTCCAGTCAGTGGTAGTAGGAGAAGAGATGTTGGATCCTTGTGTATTCCCTTGCAGGATCCCACAGGGACTGGCCTTCTCACCTCTTGTTTAATCTCTACATGAGGCTATTGGGAGAATTCATCCTTCTCTTTCGGTTGAGATACCACAAGTGTGTGATGATATCCAGCTTTACATCATCACCCCAAGCCAAGCAGAGAAGCTATGGAAGTCTTGACCCAGAGCTCAGAGGGTCTGCATAAGCTGAAGATGAATCTAACAAGATAGAGAGCTATTTGTCCAGAGACTATCTGGTTCTCTGCCTGCTCCACTGGACCCTCCACTGGACTCCACTCTAGATGTGGTGGCACTCCCTCTGAAAAAACAGCTTGGGTATCTTCCTGAACCCACAGCTACTGCTGGAAGGGCAGATGGAAACTGTAGTTACCATTTACAGCCTGGAGTGGAAAGACCTGATGATGATTCATGTCCTTCTCACCATCGGGGAGGACTACTGCAATCCACTCTACATGGGGCTACCTTTGAAGACTACTCAGAAACTGGAATTGATGCAAAATGCAGCTGCCCGCAGGCTGGTGGGTGAGAACCATCCCAGCCATATGAGAACTATAATGTGGATGCTGTGTTAGTTTCCACTAGGTTTTTAGGCAGAATTTAAAGTGTTGGTGTAACCTTTCCAGCCATAACATTCAAGCCAAACAACTTGGCTTCCAGGTACTTGCAGGACTCCCCCTGGTAGAATCAACTCATCCAGTTCACTCATTTTGAGTTGAAAGTTCCTAGCCTATGACAGGTGAGATCTGGGGGGGGGGCATAGAAGGAGTGCTTTTCTGTGCTGGCCCCCACTTTATGGAGTAGGCTGACACCAACTCTGGTGACCTTTCAAAAAGCAGACTTACCAAGACAGAATGATTTATTATTGTTTATTTTAATTTTTTAAGCTGAGTTTGTATTGTGGCTTTCAGACTTTGTTCTTATTACATTTTGATGACTTAAACTGCCCAGCTAGTCCTGCAAACTGGGTGGTACATAAATGAAATAAATAAATTGATAATAAGACAAAATATTATCAAAATATTGTTTTATGCAGGTCCCCCATCGTTACTTTCAGCCCTTTGGATTTGGACCCCGTGGCTGCGTTGGGAAGTTTATTGCCATGGTCATGATGAAAGCCATTCTGGTGACCCTTTTGAGAAGGTGCAGCATCCGTACTCTAAAAGGAAAAGGTCTTAGCAACATTCAGAAAAACAATGACTTGTCTTTGCATCCGAACGAAAGACAGCCGTTGTTGGAGATGATTTTCACACCAAGAGATAACATGGGCAAGAATGATCAGGATAAGTAAAACATGATCAGAACCCTGATTGCTAAGACGATCCTAGTCAAAATGATTGGTTGGACGAATCAAATTCAAAACCCTCATCCATCCCAAGTTCATCTCTCCACTCACTTGATGAAACCTTTTGTGGTCTCAAAGATTGCTAATTCAAGCGGCCAATTGGTAGAACTCAGGTTCAAGACAGAGGATAAGATTTGTACTAATACAAAAAAACCCATTGTTATGCTCATGAGGAACCATAAACACCTTTAGAAATCATTCTGTACATATGGAATTGTGTGACAGGTATTTTATTCTGGAAGAAGCCATGAAGAACCCTACATTTCTGCATATCTACAGAGATGAATTGGGCCATGGAGCAGCAGGAGCTGATTGCTACTGTTGCTATTCTTTCGTGCTGGTGTCCATTAGGAAGTAGAAATGAAGTTTCTGAAGTGGAATGATACTAGTTATTCAGAGCAATGGAACCATATAACTTTACCGCAGTATCTATCAAGAAGATGCAGTAAGTGTCTTTGGTCTCTGCCAAGTCCTCCTGAGTCAATGTATGGTACAGCAAAACAGAAAAAGCAAAACTGGTTGTCTTTGTGTCTTCTGATCATAAATGGAGCATATGTAGGTTTCCTGATTTCAAAAATAAATTCCCTCCTTTTCACTTTTTAAGCTCATTCACACCACCATTTTACAAAGGTGGGAACTTGAACCAGGTGAATAAGAACTGGTGTCTCCTGGTAGCCAGTAGCTAGTTTTTTCCAACCTTCAGACTCTCTCTCTCTCTCATTTTTAGCAGCTGTCCAGCCTCCATCCTACTGCCCAACACAAAAATGGAGCAGCTTATGGGTGCGCACTGAAACAAAAGCTCGGGATATCCTCTGTTGTCGTTAGTTGCAGAACTGCTGATTTGCATCACCACATCTGAGCTGAGCATGTTGTGTGAACACAGGTCATTGCACCAGATGAACCCAGAGACAATAATTGACCAAACCTTGAGGAAGCATCAAATGCAAACATAGGAAATGAGTTATCCGTATCAGCTGCCCTTGATCTAGAAAGCTTATAAAATTGCATTACACAAATGCATTAAGCATTTGTGTACAAGTTGCATTCAGCAATGGTTCATCTTAATCATCTTGTTGAAAAAAATAGTCATATCGTTCACACATAATGCTAAGCCATAGATCATGATCTGGAAACCACAATGGTTGGGTTCACATATCATGCTGAACCAAAACTAACCCAAACTTGTCATAGCTTAGCACAATGTGAGAACCTGTTCTGACTTTTGACCCTTAGGTCCCCATGATGCCCCAGTTGTTTGTGGCTGAACTCTGACATATTTCTGAAATATTCAACCCTACTGAATTTTGGCTACTGTTCTGTCAAAACTGTGAGAACCTTGAGTTCACCACTGATTATAAAGAAACTTATAATAAATACCTCATCACTGATCAGAGCTAGATTTACACTGGCTCAGTCCCATTTCTTGCCATTTTGGAATGTTTACATGAACTAGTAGTGTGTCTTAAGTTGGTTGGATCCACGTATCATGCTAAGCACTAAGGTGGTTCTTCTGGTCATTGCTATGAGTGAGTCTACTGTGATTGTAAACCTTGATATATGGTCTAGTGATGTGATGGAATAGTATGGCGAAGGCCGCGCTCGGGGAGATAAGCATTTCCTTAGCCCCCAGAATGAGCGTGGGAAGTTGAAGAGGATGAGGCTGGCACCACCCTAAGGAATTCGCAGTGTTTGCTTGCTGGCTTGGGAAGTTTAGATTCAGTCTGGTGAGATTGATGTCAGGTTCAGCCCAAAGAACTCCACGAGACAGTACAGTTACAGTTCTATTACATTTATTAGCTTCTACCTACAAGACAGAATTTCACCAGACTGAATCTAAACTTCCCAAGCCAGCAAGCAAACACTGCGAATTCCTTAGGGTGGTGCCAGCCTCATCCTCTTCTCCTTCCCACGCTCATTCTGGGGGCTAAGGAAATGCTTATCTCCCTGAGCGCGGCCTTCGCCATACCATTCCATCACAAGTGATGAACCATACATTATAGTTGAAAATGGCCACTGAGGGATGACTTACTGTCTCCTTTTTGAATTTTGGCTTTGGGTTTAAACTATGTAGCAATGACTGGAGATCTTGATAGAGTGACACAATGAGTAAAGATCTTGAGCGCTGGAAAAACAATAGGATTTTGGAACATATTGGACTCTTCAAATATCTGACTAGGTGCTATGGATGTTTTAAGAAGAATTTAAGCAATACTCTTCATTGAGCAGGGAATTAGCTGTTATCAGCTTGGAGCCCTTGGGTATAGACTTCCATTCCCCAAATTCCCCAGGCACTATGGCCACATCTGTGAATTCTGGGAAGTTGGTTTACACATCTGGAAAGAACCCAGGCAGGGAAGGTTGTATTAGATTATCTCCATGATTTCTTCCAGCTAATATGATTTGAGGAATCCTTGAAAGCCACACAACTAATTAACAGCACTATCACCAGGCATAAGTGGTCATAATGAATATAAAAAATGATGTGCCTGTATTAGATCAAGTTCTCTCTAGTCAAGCACTCTCATCCATGCTGTTTGACTCCAGCATCTGATACTCAAAATCTGGGGTCCCAAACTCAATGTCCTCCAATTGTTGAAGCAACAATTCTCAGAATGTCCATCTCAGGACAGTCAGTGGTTCTTTGCACTATTATGCTACAGCAAGGGTGAGGGAGTTGTAGGTCCCCAGGTGCTCCTCAACCACTTGTTCTAGCAACTCTGGCCTGCATGACGGTTGGTGAGGAACTACAAAGCTGAGCTACAGTCCAGCAAAATCTAGCAGGCTGCAGGTCCCCTTCTACAACCTATAGCCAATTAGGGAGCCTAAAAGTTTTTTAAAAGTTGAGGAAGGCAGGGAAGATTAATATTAGCTTGAACTCCAAAGGGGGTCTCAAGTCTACTGAAAAGAAGCAATATATGAATGTTATTGTAGAAAGAATCACAAGCTCATCATTCAGGACTTGGGCTCTTTACTTCCAACTTGAACTTTGCTTTCTCTCTGACTCCTCTCTCCCCTCTCTTCTTTTTCTCTGACTACATATTGGCACTCAGTTTGCTTCTTCCTCCACTGAAAAGCTCTGTCATCAAAGTGCACCAATCAGGAACGGGTACTGTAGGTGGTGAATCATGGACTGACTCTTTCCCCAGCGGGGCAATTCAATCAGGAGTTCCTATTTCCTTTAGTATCACTTCTCTCTTCCTTGCAGCCATTGCATACTCCATTTGGACATGAACAGGAAACATTCCGTCTGAAATGAAAACATGGGTCTGTCAGCCTGTATATTTATTTCAAACAACTGCTGCTACGGTCATCTGGGATTCAGTCTGATGCGTTATTTCTGATGCTCGTCAATATCCTCCAACTCTCCAGGCACCGATATCTGTCTAAACCTTTTCTCCGTTATTTTTTTGCATGGCTGCTTGGGTATGATCAATTCATGTGAATAGCTTACTAACCTTCTGAATGACCAACCTTGTGCAGAAACCACATCCTGCAGATAAAACGCCAATAGATGGCATCTGATGAAGTTATTTTTAAAATGTACTAAAAGGACTGATCTCCATCTCTTGCAACTGACTTCTATTCTAAGATGAACTGTCTCCAGCTCAAGTGAGCATGTGCTTCCTTGACAATTGGTCCATTTCTGGACACAACTGGAAGGCCTTATCTGGCTCAGGACTAGGTTATCCAGAATGCTGTATTGTCCCAAATGAGCATGATGAATTTAAGACCTTCAGAAGAAGCCCTTCTTTCTTCCTTTCCAGCATCTGAACTTCAAACAACTTGAGACAGGGCCTCTCAGTTTTTTGGAACTCCTTGTTAATTAAGCTTCTTCTTTGATGACCCAGATCTGAAGCTTTCGTCCAGACGTTTGGCCACATGAAATGACTGATTAAGGCTACTGTAAATACACTGCCGTATGTTTGATTGGTGGGTTGTTTTTAACTGTCCTATCAAGTTAACTAACTCTGGATGCTTTTGGCTGTGTTTTTGTACTTTGCTTTGTATTTTACTGCTGTCAGCCTCCTAGGGCACTGCTTGGTGGGAACCCGGGGCGCACATTTATATTTGAAAAAGCAAAGTGGATGGATGGATAAATAAATAAATAAATAAATAGGTCACGGGAAACACACTTGTTTCTATAGCTTTATAAATACTGCAAACAAGCAAAACCAAGATGTTTGGGTTACTCAGCGGTCGCTCAATGGCACGGAGGAAACATTTGCTGAAAAAGGATGCTGAATATCTACCAGCAGAGGGCACTCATGGCCTCCATTTGGGAGAGTGTCTAGGGCTGAGAAGCAACACCAGAACTAAATGTTAGGATAGCATAAGAGGGCATACAGAAGAGAATTCCTGGTACACAGAAGACAATAACAATTTGACCATCATGAGGCTGGAGACCACTGTCTCCAGGCACAGAAGGTCTGGTGAACACAGTCTGACCACCAAAGAAGACCACATCCCATATGCCACTAGAAGGCAGGTACCACATGATGGACCATTGCACTGTTTGTGGCCTACTATCAGCATATCTCCCCCCGCCCCCCCCCAAAATACAAGGCTCCTGTAGGCATAAATGCGCCTCAGCAGAAGACCACAAGCTGGCTGCACACAAATCTCCCTAAGGCAGTGTTGTCCAAACTTGGCCACTTTAAGATGAGTGGACTTCAACTCCCAGAATGGCTGGGGAATTCTGGGAGTTGAAGTCCACTCATCTTAAAGTGGCCAAGTTTGGACAACACTGCCCTAAGGTCATGCAGGTCTCTGCTCTCCATTCCAACTGCTCAACTAACAAGTATTATCATAGGCACCTACTAGTGGTAAGCATGGCCCAGGGCACCACACAACTTGCATCAGATGTCACTGTGACACGCATCTACACACAGGCATGGCCAACAACCCAGAGCCCCGAACCTGGGGAACCCCATACCCCAAAGAGCTTGGCTTGCAGCAATACTACTTTCTTCGTATTTGACCACACCACCATCTAGGAACGTTTTAATCCTGGTTAAGATGTTTGTACTGTATTCCATTTCTCACATGTCTAAATCCAATGCTTCTAGGTGAAGAACGTCTAAGTGTTACCCCTCTCTTCATTTTTCTTCCTTACGAAGTTTGACAAGGATTATAAGAGGTTCTGGATCTCTTGTGAAATGTGCCAAAGGGTGGGGCTGGCAGAAAAGGTCTTACTTGGAAATACCTACCACCAAATTTGGAAAGGCACAGGGTTCATCCACACCACACAAAGCAAGATCACGGGCTATTTCTGTTTTTCCTGTTTCAACCAAAAATGCAAGAAGATTTTAACATAACCAGCACATGGAAGCTGTTTTGCAACCTAACACAGCGGACCAGAAGTTTCAAAGAACACATAGAAAACATAACCCTTGGAAAGGTTAGGCACCGCCCTTGGAGTTGCCAATAGCAACCCTCATTTAATTTTTACACATATACACAATAATGCAATTTGCATTGTGCGCCAGGTGGCTGATGCCAAGCACCACAGTGTGTTGTTGTGATGAGTTAATTATATTACAGAATAACATTTTTGTCAGCCTAAACTTTCTCGTTGATACTCTATAATCTGAAGCTCGAACAATGTATAGCATGAAATGGGATATACTGTTAGGTAGGTAAATCATGGGTTATTTGCCATGACACTGAGTGGAACAGCCATAAATAAGCAGGAGTTACCAGCAGGGTTCAACAAAGTGTATTCACATGTTGCACTGGACCCTGATTTGTTCCAACCATGGTTTACTGAACAAGCCATAGCAGTCTGGGTTATACCTAATGTTGAGCCACAAACCACAGTAGCTGAATTCTCCCCCTGTGCTAAGGTATTATGAGGTTGGTTGGGTTTCTCCTTGGACATTGATCCAACTCAGCCATTGGAAAAGCTACTTGTTTTAGCCTTTGTGCAATGAGGGGCATAGTTTGCCAGACATCTCTACATGGATGCCTCAATGAGCCACCATGAGCTGTCTAGGCGCAGTCAACTGTGAAGTGGAATAATTCATTTTTCAAATAAAGTTTGCATGATCAGGATCTCAACAGGCTCCCTGAAGTCTCTTCTTCCCTTTCCTCAATGCTTATTTTTTGCTTGATTCAATCACTCTTGCTCATCCTAAGAATCTTATTATGACTGGTTATCAATACGGTAAAAGCACAGTATTTCCTCTTCATTGCCAGTCAGGTGTCTGGATTAAACCTTGGCCACAATCTAGATGCTAGACCAAGGCAGGAGAGCTTTGAATGGCAATGAATTCTGGATTCTACCTTTAAACTAAAGATGGAGAATCATGCTTCTTGAAAAAAAAAAAGATGGAGTTGTTGTTTTGTAGGCTTTCTAACCACTATTGGAGACTTCCATGTGAAGGTTTGGGTGCTGCCATTCCTTATTTCTCCAGAATCACCTAATAAATTGCATCTCCAAGGCATCATGGGACATTTAGATTCTCAGGGTCTTTCTGGCAGTGCCCAAGTATCAACAGTGGCCTCTCGTGGCCCTTGAAGCCACCCACTGTTGCCACAAGCTAGTGCAAGATCTGCCCAACCTTACCCTTATCTAAGAGTTTAGGAGGAGGACAAGTTGGGTCTCCCTTCTGGCTGTTCCTCACTCTCTTTTTACACAGTGCAGAATCAGGATTCCAGTCAATATCTCTTTCTTGTTATCCCAAATTATCATCACATGGAAAGCTGTGGGTTTCTACAACAGGGATACAATGGAACATCTTGGCTAACTCCCATCTCAGACAGCTGGCAACCGTCATTAATCCATGCTCCAATGTTTTGGAAATTCAGTGCTCTGCTTTTTTCTCTTTTGCTGTTATGATAAGCCATGTTCTTCCTAGAAATGTCTCCCAAGCATGGGTCTATATATCTCTGGGAGGGCCTGAAATGATTTGTGGCATGTCCATTCTCTTTCCCCTCCCTACCTCCGCCCATTTCCCCCCCCAAACTCAAGTTGCATTCAGTGCTCCTCAGCCTTCAACAAGCAAACTAGATGTGATTCTCAAGAGGATTCCAAGAATGCTGTACTTATATTCATGTTTATGTCTAGACCAGTATTTCTCAACCTTGGCAACTTTAAGATACATGGACTTGAACTCCCAGAATTACCCAGCCAGCCGTGCTGCCTGGGGAATTCTGGGAGTTGAAGTCCATGTATCTTAAAGTTGCCAAGGTTGAGAAACACTGGTCTAGACCCGTTCACATGAAGTCAGTTGCATTCTCTCTCTCTCTCTCTCTCTCTCTTTCTCTCTCTTTCCTGATTTCCCCCCCAGCAAGAATAGAGCAGGCTATATGCTATTCTGACCTCTTCATAGAAACAAGAGAGAAAGGTAGAGATGTCATGTCCAATGCCAAGAGTAATGCTGCTATAGAGGCTTCCAAAGCTACAAAGATCTGTCCTTACAAAGGACATTTCACTTGCTTCTTTAAAATATACATCCCACCTCTTCAATATGAAGCGGCTTAGTATGCGAACACCCAAAGATATTTAATCCCACAAGAGTCCTTCTCTGTCATTCCTTGGCTGGCAGGCAAGAATCTTCTTTATGTAAGCAGGCTTTCATGCAGGAGCCCAGCCTGGTAATTCTTAGCTGATCTGTGTTGATCTCAAAAAGCAAAGTAGGCTGAGATCTGGTGAGGACTTAGAAGGGGACCACCCAGAAACTTCAGGATTGTAAGTTAGGCTTAGAAATGGAAAAGATATTCTGAAAGAATGTCAAAGTCCTTTCATATTGTTGCCAAGAAAACTATCTAGACGTGTCCGAGATGCTAGCTCAACTCAAAGGAGACTTTATTTTTACCTTGATGTGTGAGCGAAGGTTTTAGCTGTAGAAGCTAAAAGCACTTGTCACACCCATTGTGTGAATTGGCAGTTGATGGATATTAGTTGCAGGCACTGTCTACCAAAAAACTGCCCACTCCTGCTGTTAGTGGAACATCACCATCACTAGTTATTATTCTGTCACATCCATCATTTATACGGTAGCTCTAGAGCCCATAAAATCAAATCCCAGGTGTGAAACTTCCAGCCAGCAAGAGACAGGGAAGATCTACAATGTGTGTGTTTTTGTTTTATGACACTTGCCAAAACTATATAGTACTGTATATCTGGTCCTGAAACATTATTTCATTCTGATTTCCCACTCACTCACTCACCCACCCAGCAATACCACATCAGATGTACAATGGAGTCAGTAAGTTTTCTCTATCCTTGTTGTGAACACACACGCTACGCATAATAAAACCTTTTCCAACAGAAAGTTTTCCATGGTATTGGGTTCAAAGGCAATTATCCAGGCACGTGTCACTCTTGCAGTGAATATCCAGACCAGAAATTCAACAACAAGGAAATCAGAGAAGACCAAGAAGAGTTTTAAAAAGGAAAACTGAACATGAAAATAGCGAGAGAAGAGATTTAGGTCAGGGTACACAATCTGAGGTGATAAGACCCCATCTAGCCTCCCAGGTTTTTTAATGGGCCTCCAGAACTCTTCTGAAAATCCTTAGAAAATGTAACCTTAAATGTGCTTTGGAAGGCAGGCAGAATCTCCTTCACTGGAGAGGCATAAAGAGAAGTTGGATGACCATCTATCAGGGATGTAGCAGTAGACTTCTGCCCTAGGCAGGGCATTGAGCTAGCTCAGTGTTTTTCAAACTTGGCAACTTTAAGATATGTGGACTTCAACTCCCAGAATTCCCCAGCCAGCATGCTGGCTGGGGAATTCTGGGAGTTGAAGTCCAGACATCTTAAAGTTGCCAAGTTTGAAAAACACTGAACTAGACGATTCCCATTCCAAGCCTTGCATTTTATTCTTCTATGAGAAGACAAAGAACCAGTTTGGTGTAGTGGTTAAGGCACCAAGCTAGAAACTGGGAGACTGTGAGTTCTAGTCCACCTTAGGCACAAAGCCAGCTGGGTGACCTACGGCCAGTCACTCTCTCTCAGCCCTAGGAAGAAGGCAAGGGCAAACCACTTCCAAAAAACCTTGCCAAGAAAACTGCAGGGACTAGTCCAGGAGTCAACACTGACTCAGAGGCACATACATGCATGAGAAGACAAATATTAACTAATTAAAGAATAATAACATTTAATTAAATGTTCACCCAATATCAATTGGGTAGGGAGAAACAATTGCCTTCACTCCAGTTTGGCTTTGTGATGCTGTCACGTAGCTCAATTTGATTGGGTAAATAATACCATGATGTCATCACACTGGCTACCTCATTAGGCACACCGTTGCATCAAAGGACTAGCAAGAAGAATGCTCTGTTTAAAATATTTGTGCCAAAGTAGCTGATTTAAGGATCAATTAAAAATGCCATCTTTTACCTTCTTGCTTAAGAATAATCCTATGCGGTGTGCCACATCAGATCTAGCCTTATGCCCACCCCCACCCCCCCAAAAACAGTCTTTATAATGAATATTTGAGTTTTCAACAAAAAATATTCCTCAAAGAAGAATAAAACCCTCCAAATTTCTATATAATATATAGTTCTTTGGTAACAACTTCTAAAAAACAATCCATCTCCCAAATAAAACTTGATGGAAGCCATTCTGACATTTTTTGTTTATCCGTGCAAAATGTACCTAACTTTCCAGTTCATACAAACCTGAAAAAAAAATCAGCTTAAAAATGAAATATTGAGTGGCCCACCTAAATGCTGAATTCCCACATGATTAAACCTAGGAGTAAGGAGTCTAATGAATGCTGCATGCTATTGTTATAAAAATAGTTTGTACTCTTGAGGTAATTTTATGAGCTACATTGGGGATGATACATGGGTGTTAATGGAAGGCGCTGTTCCGTTCTGTATATTCTGTGCAGAGAATTAAACATCACTCATGAATGTTTGGCATTTGCAGACTAAATCACTGTCAGCCGGTTTCAATCTACAGAGTTTTGTGGCTGCAAAAAGAGGGGCTGCCAATTTCCATTGTTATCAGGTGGAGCTTGAAACACGGGCCTGGAAAGCAACTTGGAGATGCTGCTGGCCCAGAGATTTTGTACATGTCAATACACGTTAACAACTACCCTCTTGGTCTTTATCTGCAATGCCCATAAAAACCAGGAGCAACTTTGATTGCACTGTGG
The DNA here is from genome assembly GCF_059951505.1 of Python bivittatus. Classification (NCBI taxonomy): domain Eukaryota; kingdom Metazoa; phylum Chordata; class Lepidosauria; order Squamata; family Pythonidae; genus Python; species Python bivittatus. The sequence continues at coordinate 7,413,461 of NW_028277085.1, read as the reverse complement.
CGGTCACCATGTAGACTTTTTTAACCATCCCTGGTGGACATCCCTGCTGTTGGGAATGACACTGTTGTAAAGCGAAAGCATAAAAACACATTCAAAGCTTAGGTAATTGAAAAGAAAAATGGAAGTATAGCTGAGAAAAATTGGGAAGGGAATGACAATTGCAGTCAAGGGGCACCACGACTGCCAACGGGGAAGAAGGCAAATTCCAGGGTGGCAGTCACCACTTCTCCTACCAAGCAGGGAGGAAGAGAGCAAAAGAAAGAAAGGGAGGTGGCAGAATGTGAGAGAAATGAGAGAAGGCTATGAGAAGGAGGGTGGCAGAAAGAGAGAGGGAAAGAATCAGAGGTTGGCGAGACAATATCAGGAGGGAGGGAGGGAGGGAGGGAAGGAAGGAAGGAAGAGGGAGGGAGGGAGGGAGGGAGGACTTCCTTGGCTTCACTTCCAGCCACTTCTAAGTTGTGCCCCTCAACAGAAAAACGGTTTCTCATTCCTTCTCTACCATCAAGCCAATGGCAAGTTGAGCACTCTTGGCCATCATAACTGGGAACAGGACTGAGCAATGGACTAGTCAAAACCAATCATAGAGCCATATTGTCTGATGCACCCTTTCTAGCTCACTGACATGGGTTCCTTACTCCATCTTCTCTTTTTTCCCCCAATAATTGTATTAAAGATTACATTATACAAATAAAACTAATACAACTACATAATACAGAAACAGTTTTTAAAAAGAACCGTTTTAAAAATTAAAAAGTGCAGAAAAAGAAAAAAAGAATGAAAAATAGAAAAATAGAAAAAGAAATCTCCCCCTTCATCCCCAGCAAGTATAATCAACATTAGCAACTTATCACTATCTCTTAAAATAGAACCAAACACCTCTTCTTTCCATACCTGATCCCATTCTCTATAAGCTTGTCTCTAAAATGGCTATAGAAATCAATCAATCAATCAATCAATCAATCATAATCTCTCCATATCAGAAATGACAACATAAGTATTACAAATTATATCTGTTACACCCAATTTGAATCCTTCCTTTCCACTTAAACAGATCCCCCCTATTTCCTCTCTTCAAACAAAGTCCAATCCCAGTCAAAAAGCAATTAAACATTACCAGAAATAACCATCATTATCCAGTCCCAACCAAAAAGTTGTTAAACATCAGCAGAAATAGCAACCCGTTATTTTAACCTTGATCAGATAAACCAATTTTGTATTCTTTCTTCTTTCTGGCGACAATCTTTAAATTCTTCAAAATCACTCCATCTTCTCTAGGTGACATCAGTTAGCCTGGCAGCACATACCTGGATGACGACCTATAATCTGACAGCCATGTTGTAGCCTGGGCTTGTCAAAACAGTTCATTGTTGTATTTCTAGGTGTGAGCTCTGCTCCATTTATAAACAAGTAAGCATCAGCTGTCGATCAATCTTCTCGTTGACCTGAAATCTGACAAATGGAGGGAGGTTGGGGTTACACTAGCTTCTGTTTTTATCATCTTATCTTCTCCTCCCTTTATTAATACTGGTACATTTGTATGCATGGGCTCCTGCCAAGTGTTCCCATTCTGCTGCATGTCTTCATTTGATTTTGAACTTTGCCTTTGGACATCTGTTCATGTACTAATGAATCGGAGTTGCTGTTATATTATTAATATAATTATCGTCATCATCACTGTGTTATCCTCATCATCTATGCTTCCAGCTCAATAGCATAAACTAACCCCAGGAGAAAGACAAACATGTCCAGACATTATCTAAACAGTGCACTCTCAGAGAGGTAAGCCCATAAAACTCTAGATAGATAGATAGATAGATAGATAGATAGATAGATAGATAGATAGATAGATAGACAGACAGACAGACAGACAGACGTACGTAAGATTGGAGCTGATATCCTCCAGAGTTGGATGTTCAGATACAAAATTTGCAGCACAGTCTGCATTGCTGTTTTTGTATCCTGGGGTTGGTTCTTTTTTTCTGGAATGAACTGAACAATCCAAACCTTGACCTTAAGCTTTCGATACCATCCAGGAGGAAGACGTTTACATTGTGTAGAGAGGTATGTTTGCCCCACAGTTACAGCATATCAAGAGGGAAAGAACACCTCGTGGAAAAGCAAAGCTTTCTACATTTGTACTAGCAATGTTTTGGCATAGGCAGGTTCTCATGTTGCCATTTGAGAATAGCTGTATGAGAAGGCTCCTCATTCCTTAAAGAACCCCCAAAGTCCTCCATCTACTCTACAATGGAAATCACGTTGCCTTGGTCCATGGAAAAAGCATTAGCCAATTTGGTGACAACACCAGTGGCCATAGTGGACAGCTACCTCCACTGGCACGTATCTGACACTCCTCTTTTCTATAGGGAAGTGAACACTAAATTATGAGTTTCATGGGGTCAAACCAAGACCTTTCACCACTTGAGTCAAAAGACCAATGCTTTCACATCTGATGGCAGGAGACTAGAGTAGAAATTGCAGCTCAGGTTATGGAGTACTAACCTTGTTGTCCTCCAGCTTTGTCCTGCCACACAGCCATCCCTCCTGAAATCTAACACCTGAGGAAGTGGTTTCATTCTGTTCAATGGCAGGACTGGACCAGTTCTTGGTTAGATCCAGAATTCAGAGGGGTAGAAGCGTGAGTCAACCCTGCATTTCCTGAAGGGTAATCTCTTGGAGGCACAAAATGACGGTAAGCAAAGACATTTGTCAGTGGAATGAACCAGCAATTTTCATGAGATGATAGAGCTGAGATCAACTGATCCCTGCCCGTTTAGGATAGGAGATGGGACCCCCCACCCAAGACCATGGGTATAAGTGTACATTCAGGGGGTGTAATATCTAGCTAGTACATTTAAGAAATATATCTCTTCTCCTATAGTGGAAGTAAGTCCTTTTAGAAATGGGGGCGTGTCCTAGTCAGAATTCATTGAGTAACGTCCTGGACAGCAAATTTCAGTTTAATTTTATTTTCTATAGTTGGAAGACTATAGAAGTACACATAATTTGATCACTTTATATTGCATATTTTTCAAACTGCACATCAAGCAGCTTTATGTCAAGGATGATGGCACTTTATTTATGAGAAAGCTAGTGGCTGGTTGCTTTTTTAGAGAATTATCATCTTAAATGTCTGCCATTCTGGCAAATAACATTTTTAACGAGGCTAGGAAATGTTCTGATTAAAAGGAAGGCTATCTTCATTTCAAGATGTCCCCAACTTGCCTATCTGGTTTTTAGCTCATCAGCCATGACAATCAGCAGGGACTTGCATATGGACCACCAGAATCTCAAGGATGCAAGTTAGGCTGGGAAGTTGACCCCCCCCCACCCCCGCAGAAGAAAGTATTGGCAAGCTTTTTCGACTTGGTGGCCAAGAAAACCTCTCAGAGAGGTCCATGAAGTCATAGGAGTTGAGCATGACTCAAGCGTGTTGTTTCTCTCTCTCTCTCTCTCTTTCTTTTAGTCTCTTAAAAAATCCATGGTCATGTACATAATTCTCTCCCCATCTGTTAACCCAGGCTATAATTATCCCCCAAAGGATATGGTGAAGACCTTAGGTGACTTTATAAGGTCAGCTGAATTCATGGAAGAAAACTTTATTGATGGCTATCAGCCACAATATTTACCTTAAAGGCACCATGTCTTAAGCATTCATTGCTAGAGCAAAGGAATCACCTTCCCCATGCCATTATGGAATTTTGTACTGGAGGTTTTTGACTAATCCTCTTAGATTCTTAAAAAGCGCCATCTACAAGCAAAGCCAGAATCTGGAAATCAATTTAAGTGCTATAAGATTTTCTACCCCACATAATTATTATGACTTTAAACAGAGGACAGAACTTTATTCTGCTAATGACAGGGGTAGCCCCAGCCACATAACCTTGGAACAATGCTATCTTGGAGGTATTGCAGGATACTAACATTTAGACTCTTCTTAAAAGACAGGTGCTTAGTTCTTGACATCAGCTCTAGATATGGGCTATTTTATTAATTAACCAAAGCTGGTAGAAGTCATGAAGGATGAAATTGAATCCAAGAAGCTGCCTTAATTTTAAAAAGATAGTATGGTAGAATATCCTGTTTCTTAGCAACTAACATTGCTCAGTTTTCTGAGGATCACATGAAATTTGGTGTCTATCCCATCCATATGCATCCTAGTCAGAAGGTTCAGAATGAAGATGACTTGACCCATTCTTGGGTTGCGCATGATAAATGGCTTTAGGAGCATAAAGCACATGGCAACTTCAAAGAGCATCTGTTGGGCAACTCTCTGCTATTTCTTTTATAGGAAACATACACAAAGGAGAACATATAGCTTTATCAATTAAAGAGAGTCACAAGTTGTAGGAAATAACTCACTCTGTTTTCACTGAAAAGGCAAAATGCATCTGCTAAAATGAGTGGTTCCCTCTGTATACATTACAGACCAGCATTCCCCAACTTGATGTCTTCCAGATATTTTTAATAACAGTATTTTATGTATGCCTGTACATATGTCTTTATTTCATACACTGCTTTCCTACACTGGCAAGTGTTCAAGACAGCCAACAAAGTCTAATTATATATATATATATATATATATATATATATATATATATATAGTTTAAAACCAGTTAAAATTATTACTAGCATTAATCCTAGAACCATTCAACAATAAAGCATTAAAAGCTTGGAGAAAGGTATGCATTTTTACAGACTTTCCACACACTAAACAGGTGAGGCCAGGAAGAGAGACCTCTGTCAGGAGAGGCATCTTCAAAAGGTGAACTTCTGCAGGTGTTAACAGATGGAGAGATCCACAGTAGGAGAAGCAGTCTCTTTGTTCGTTAAGATCTCGACAACCTGGGCCTTTCAAAGTAGCTATACTTTAACAGAGTCCCTAAGCAATGGGCAATTAGTGCAGCTTTTTCAATATAGATATCATACGTCCTTTGTGTTGCCCAACCACAAGAAGACGTTGATCACCTCCCATAATCATGGAATAGGTAACATCCTGGTCAACTGAATCAGCCAAGAGAAGTAAGTTTTGAATAAGTAGGAGGTAACCCTCATCACTCCAAGATCTACAAGCTGAAAAGTAACAGGACAATCAGTTACAAGGTTACATTCCTAGGATCTGTCCTAACATTGATATCCAGATCCATCGCACTGATCATAGCCTGCATTTCCTTGGAGACCTCAAGGATGTCCTCTCACTTTATCCCTTATGAATCAGGTGGGGCTGAGAGAGAAGGAGTGGCCCAAAGCCAACCAAGGAGCTGTATGGTCAAGTGAGGACCTGGATGTGGGTCTCCTCACCATTCCCAACCAGCCTGCTTGGCAAGTCTGGGACTATAGTCCTAAATCATTTGGAAAGCACCCGGTTACAGAAAGTTATTCTAGGCATGCCCCTCCCCCCAAAAACACTATTTCACAAAGGGCATAATTACATTGTTCTTTCAGGATGTTGTGGAAATCATGTATACACATTGCAAACCCTACTGAAAATGAGCTAAAGATTTGTTAGGCCCAAACCTGTCCAGACTCAATCTGCAATCTTATACTCTGTTGCCTGAGAATAAATCCCATGGAACTGAATGAAAGCAACTTCAGAGTAGCTATGCATAGAGAGTGCTGGGCATAACCTTGACAGCTAATACCAACCCATCTTCAAAGCCAATGCATGTGGTCAAGAGATGAAATGGTTTCCAGTAATGGAAATTATCCCTCTCCCCCAGTTTAGCACGACAAATGTTCAGATGAGATGAAACTAACCCAATTGCACAAAACTAAGATGAGAAGAGCGTTAATTCTTTCCGTCCCTCCTCCGTTACCTGGCATTCATGTTCCAGATCATGGGTTGCATGCCCTTTTTCAATGAGTTGGGGGGAATTTCTCACTGAAGCAAACGGGGATCTTTCTTCCCCCCATGGACAAATCTTCCGCCAGAAGCACAGCAGGCAGAAGAGAAATCTTCATATTGTCCATGCCGGCATCTTGAAAAGGGCCGTGGGTGGCTTCTCTAAAATCACTCGTGGAATTGTTCATCGCCTAAATGGCATTTTGACCAGCTTAGCTGTCAATCCTGGAACAATTCTGCGGCTCCCTGTAGTTTCAGTATTAGCAGCAAATGTTCAGCGTGTTCTCGATCGAAGCTGTAAACCGCAGGGATCGAATTCCACCTCCGACCACAGTCTTTGGTCTCAGATATTTTAAGAGGGAATGCAAAAGTCCTAGAGTTTGGATGACTTCTCTTGCAACTGAGCCGACTGTTTTAATGACTGACATTATCACCCACAAATCACATCCCACTGACACCCACCCAGGATTTTTAAGAACGTCAAACTTTTTGACAAAGAGGAGGAGGAAAAGGCAGCAGAAGTAGTGTACTAGACTGCAATTTCAGTTTAGGAAACATAAGTAGCTTTTAAAATACAGACACCATCCACTGCAGCTAAATATATCTTTCTTTTTTTTTTAATATACTGCAGCATGAAACAAGAGAGGGCAGAATGTTGCTTGTGTATGAAGACAAGGAACTGTAAAAATAACCTGCGAGGAGTATCCCACAGGGAAAACAAAACTTTAAAAAGATGGAAAGGAAATGCAAATTGGCAAGAAGATCCGCAGACAGGTTATAGAACGAAAAACTGTAATCAAGGGGTGGAAAGGGGGCGGGAAAATTGGACCCATGGTTTCCCCAAAAGCTATCGCTTTTCTTTGGGGAATAGAATCAGCATTGGATAGCACGAACATGGGATCATTGATCAGGTGGTCTCTGGTGGGTTCCCCTTCCAATGGTGAACCCAGGACCCTTTTCTAGAAGGTCACCACTGTCCCAGACCCCCCCCCCTTTTTTTTCTCCAAGTCAGTGTTGACACCTGGCAACTGCCTGGAGAAGTCCCTGAAATTTTCTTGGAAACATTTTTTGGAAGTGGTTTGCCATTGCCTGCTTCCTAGGGCTAAGGGAGAGTGACTGGCCGAAGATCATCTACCTGTAGTTGGCTTTGTGCCTAAGGTGGGACTAGAACTCAGTCTCCTGCTTTCTAACCTGATGCCTTCACCACCACATCAAGCTGGGTCTCCCCCAGACCCCATACATGGATTGTTATATTCAGTTCAAGGCCGTCTCACTGAGCAGTTAAAACATCATTCCAAGATTTATTTCAGTGTTAGGGTTTTCCACCCCCCCCCACCCATTCTCAGAGTCAGCAACTTCAATGGAGGAAATCAATGAAGAAAAAAGGATAAGATTAATTCAAAGAGAAGAAATGGGAGAGGGAGAAATGGATGAATATTTTGCCCCAGGCCTCTCCTTTTTGAAGAGGTCCTCAGTAGAATTCTTGGCCAGCAGAATCAATCACAACCCTTAGGCAGATCTATTCAAGTGCCTTTCAGAAAATCCTGCCACTTGTTCAGTCCATGCAAGACGGAAAAAATGGAGTTGCACACAACTACCGTATCGTCTACCCCATCACCAGAGATGGGAACAGAGAGGGCAGAAACAGGGGCTTCCCTAAATCTGGGTTCACGCTGAATCTAGAATTCATGGTGTTCTGGAATACTGGATAAATCTTGGCATTGGAAACCCAAACGGAAAAATGAAGATTTTTGGACTTTAAGAGCTTGATTTTCAGGAATAAGGCAAAGATCTACGAAATAAAGCTGGGATGGCAGTAAACAGAAGGCCAGCTGGTCAAAACCACTCAGTTCAACCTTGTTCTTGCGCCTGTTCTGCAGACAGTGAATTGTCTATAGAAGCCACTCGTTTAAGCACTGCTAAGTAAATAAGTCTCCACTTACTTTTATTTCCTGATGTTGATATAAAACCTCCCTTGAAAATCTGATCTGCAAATCTTTAGCTGAAAGCATACAAAAGGAATTTGTTTTTTAAGTTAATAATTCTAAAATGATCTTGGACCATGGGCTTATTTGGGTTGTGCGGTCGCTCTCTCAATAAATCTTTTTATTTCTATTTGCATGTTATAATAATGAAAAAAGGTCTGGGTTTCTGCAGGAACCCAGCAATACAGCATTTTAAAGCAATCTTTGCTGCCTTTCTCAGCTTTTTGTGGCCAAATGTAGCTTGGTCAGAGATGAGGCAAGTTGTAGTACACCAAAATGGGAACGCCTAAAGAAAGGGAAATGCTGTTCAGATTTGTTTGATCTGCCTCTCTAAGGAAGAAGCCAGAAGGAAGACATTTTCCTTTTTGTTTTTGGACAGGCTGGTTATTCCTGCTTGTGACCTTCCAAACCAAGCCTTAGCAAAAGTTTGTTTGTTGCAGCTATTTCATGAATACTTGCTATTGTTTTCTGAACCTGCTCCGTAATTTCCTACTGCAGTTAGGTTTTCCCCATTGTAACTGTGGAATATTTTGTTCCTTGTTTCCTGGACATCATGGTTTCCTGCACTGACCGTGCAGCTGTATGGCTAGTAGCAATGCACACCTAAAAAAGGAATGGGCCTTTGGGTGCATGATGGTGCCACCATCTTGACTGTTTTGACATTCCTGATATGACACACATTTGACCACCAGCTTTGGGGTGCATGGATGGGGGTCATCTTGCCCCACTGATGCCTCTACAACCCCCTCTGGAAGAACCTTTGATTTCTCTGTAAGTGGGGGCCGAAACGGTTCTCTCTCTAGCTCTCAGCATTAGATGCAAAGGCAGCCCCTGGGGTCTATTTGGAAGTCGACACAATCACACTTGCACGGCTTGGCTGAGTTCAGACGACACGCGAAACTAAGAGGTGGTTTGCTTGTTTGTGGCTCGGCACGTGCGTGGGAATCCAGCCACTACAGACGGCAAGCCAGGATGTATGGATTAGCACACTGGGTGAACATAACCCCCGGCGCTTTATTCTGCCCTCTGTCATTAAGCAAACCAAGTTAGCTTGTTCTGTAAGCAGAGTCTTGCGCCAGCTGACCGTTACGAAAACCACCAGCGGATGATCGATCTATCTGCAGACGGGGAACCGGTACTGGGGGGCAACGAAGACAGCCTGAAAGTAGGGGAGACGGCTGCAAAGACAGAGGAGCAGACCCCCCCCAAAAGGGGGGCAGCCGCTGAAACTGAATCCAGGCGAACGTGAGCTCCCTGGGGAGGGAGGAGAGGCGGCTGCAGGAGACGAAGGGCAGCGCCAGAAACGCGCCGCTCCTTCGCGGCCGCTCCTCCCAGTGTGCGCCCCCCCGGGAGCCAGCGCCGCCCACCTGCTTCTTGGCTCCGCCCGAGCCGGCAACCGGCGCTTTTTTGCTGGCGGGGAGAAGGCTAGGCTGGACCGGCCGCCGCTGCATGTGCTGGAGGCGACCTGGTGCGGGGCTGGAAGGCGGCGCGGCGAGGCGCGGCGAGGCGCGGGTCGCCCTCTCGGGACTCCGCGGTCCGGCAAGCGGCGGGGCGGCGCGGAGGGCTTGGCGCTCCTGCCGAGAGGCTGCGCCGCCCGCCCCACTTCGTACCCCGCGAGCGGCGGCGGCGGCGGCTCCCCTCCGCGCCATGGACTCAGATTCCGGGGAGCTGAGCGACGGGGAACTGGTCTCCGCCGCAGGTAAGGCAGCCGCGGCTCTCCGCTGGGGCGGGCGGGGCGAGGCCGCGGAGGGGGGTGCTCGCCGGCCGCTCGGACGCCGAGCGGAAAGACGCGGCTGGACGTGGGGCTTTTCTCGCCCAAGCCGGCTTCCCCGGGAGAACAGCCTCCCTCCTCGCTTCGCTCCGCCTTGGCCCAGATCCCGGTGCGGGAGACCGCCGCGGTCGGGCTGTAGTCCGGACGGGAAATACTTTGCACATGCCCAGAGGCCCGTGGGGGGCCGGGCCTGAGGGCTCCTGGGGGGATTTATCCTGCAGATACAGGGGGGTGAGAGCTGATTTCTTCCTCCGCCGCCAGCAGCGCTGCTTCCTCGGAAGAAAAGTCGCTGGACGGGTGACCTCACGCTTTACTAAACCACAGTTTACTGAATCAACCACAGTTAGCTGAGTTCCCCGCTCCGCCAAGCACACTACATTGTGGGTATGCAGGTTGCATGACCTCAATCTACATATTACATGTGGAAGAATGTAGTTTGGAAGTACTGTAACCAGTTGCTCTCTGGGAGAGGAAGTGCACTCTACCTATGCTCAGAGGACCACTGTTTGAACGGCTTTAAAAAGCGGCTTGGAATGGAGGGCCTTGGGTGGAATTGGTCATCAAGATGTTTCCAGAGCAGTGACCTCTAACAAGAGTTTATCATGATGTTCATTGTGCATAAAACTAACTCTAACTTTTAAAATGAATTAGATGGTTGTCTGTTGTGTTCCAGCAGTGATAAATGGGCTGCTTTGCAGAGTCTAACATCAGTCATGTGTAATGGTTGTAACCAAGAATCTGAATTCAGATTTTCACTCTGCTATGAAACTGATGGGCGAATGCTGCAGTTCTGCAACTCACAGTTGTTGCGATCCTAAGCAAAAAGTACATATTCTGCCACGAACTCTCTGGAAGAGGGTTGGTAGCTTAAAAAAAACATGCTTTGTGGCCTTTCCCAGTTGAACCCTACTAACCTAGGTGACTTTTACTGACTCCTTCTACCTGGGTGTCTTCTGATCAGAATTGACCTCAGAGAGAAAATGGATGAGGCCAAGGCCCAGTGAGAGGAAAGTCATGATCGTATGGTAAGGTGGTTGAAGGATATTTGCGTGTTCATCGCAAGATCTGTACACATCATATACATAGCCAGATCAGTTAGAGACTTCTCCCTGTGCGTTCCCATATGAAGCTAAGCTTGATTCATGGGAAACTTAGGCATTCTTCCTGGTTTAGTGAACCAGGTATGAGTAATTCGGTAACTGGGAGTGCCTTACGAATGTAGCCCATAAGGGTCTGCCAACTCTCAAGCCAGCTTTGAGGAACAGGGTCAATCAAAATCTAGCATTTTGCTTGCAGAGGTTGACAGTGAGATGGTTTCAGGAAACTCACAAGCCCAGCCTCAACCGCATCTTCAGGAAGACAGTCCTACTAGCCCTTGGCCGGAAGAACATTCAGTAGGCCAGTCCTTTTCCACAGATGCATCTCAACCCCTTTGACTCTGTTCCCATGACAGACTAACCCATCGTTAATCAAGCTACAGTTTGCGAAAAACTCAGTGGCCTGGGTTTATAACACATACCACCCTAAATATGCCGAGTTACAAACTAGCCAACCTCATTTTAACCCAGCGTATCGGGTGAATCTAACCTTTCAGAACCCCCCAGACCAGTGAATCTTACTGTGTTTTACAACATTGATTCTGAACATACTTTGAACTAAATCATGTTATTTATTGAACATCTAAGATAAGCACCATGCTTATTTGTCCAGAACTGAAACTAGGATCCTGCATTACATTAAGCCGTGTTTGGCTCCAGGATGGCTGGAGCTTACAGGTTGAAGAAGACCTTCAGTTGGTCCCAGCCTAGAACCAAACTTTTAAGCTGTGGCTTGTTTTAGCCATAGTTTGTCAACACATATTAAGCCGTTATGGGATGTGTGAACCCCACCTTTTAAGGGAGATGCTTTACGGCAGCCTAACGTGGCTTCTCACCAATGGTACACCACTAGCCCCAGTCTCTCTACTTTGTAAATATGTTTTCATCTGCCTTGTGAAGTGCCTAGTCCACAAGATTTACATACTCTTCCCTCCACCCCCAACCCCGTGCTGCATTAGGAAAAATTACAGGTCCCTTGTTTTTTTTCTTCTGGTAGAAGAAAACTTTCCTTGGTGCAAATTCCCCCAGCGTGGGTGGTATTTGGGGTTGAACTGCGCTTGAGCTGGTTATTGAAGTGTCTGAAAAGCAAGCGTGGACTCCCAGCTTCTGGCACTTGGGCGTTGGGTCGAAGCTGCATAAACCAGCTATTTTCTCTGGATGGAAACCAGATATGGTTTCCAAACGACACCGGATGGAGAAATCTGCTCTTGGTAGAGGTGATTGCTGTAGAAGGATCAAATGAGTCACGCTTATCTCATCCAGCAACAAAAGATGGGTGTGTGCGGGCAAGTGTTTAGGATTTCCAAGAATTTCTCCTTGTAGAGCTACAACCGCATCTCTGCATGGAGGCCTCTTAGCTTTCAGCAGATCGCGATTGGAGTGGAAATTGAGACTTGCTTGTAACCTGCAAGTTTTCATCAAATCATGGTATTAAAGGGTTTTCATGAAGGTGGCTTTACTGTTTGCTTTCCTCTGGGAGATGAACATAAATATAAAATAGATCATTTGCTGTCTCCTTTCCCTGCCAATGTCATTTCACATTGTAGAGCAGTGTTTCTCAAACATGGCAACTTTAAGACAACTCCCAAAATTGAACAACTGAATCTTGAGAGATCTTTCAAGTTAGAAAGGTAGGGGTTGCCCTGTACCATAAAGCCCTCACTTTTCCTGCATCGCTCCCGTTAATATCAGTAGGGCTCAACTTGAAGGGGGCAAATCAAATATTAATATTTACTATAAAGGATAAATCATGAGTAAATTGTTTAAAATCTGCTTCAATTTTCCTTATGGAGTTTACATTCGCATTACACGTGAACTCTGGGAGTTGAAGTCTGAAAGTTGCCAAATCTGAGAAACCCTGTTGTAAAGGGACTGGCCTCATTGTAGTACATTTTTACTCTTGCATTACTTAACGTTTACCAGCTTAATCACTAGGATTCGATACATGTAATGTCTGTGGTCCTTGCACTAGTCTTCTCTGGATGGCTTGTGGATGAGGACAGGTTATTTTTAAAAAGTTGTTTAAAGATGTCTACAAAAAGTGATAATGAAATATGGCAGCAGACCATAAAATGTGGCCTTCAAAAGTGTGCGACTGAAAAGTGTTATTTTTTAAACTTATTAGCAAGAACCTGAGGAACATTAAAATCCCTGGTCTCTTCTTCCCCACATCTACTGTAGTGTTAGACTGCTGTAGCCCGACAGGATGAAAATAAGAGTAAGTTTATATGAAAAGGAGACAATCCAATAGATCAGTCCACCGTCTTCCACGTGTTCTTATGGGGCATTTCCAGTAACAGTGGTTCCCCCATGATTAAAATTGTTGGAGAATTTCTCCTTCACTTGGAGACATGAAGAGAAATTGCCCACCCTATTTCTCTGCCTAGATATTTAAAGCTAGCCATTTGTGTCTAGCTTTAATCTAAATGTTTTGCTCAATGTTTCTCCGGGAGGGAATTCTCAACAGAGTTAGGACCCTGGGCACGGTGCGTTATCATCTTCCTTCTGCTTACATTTATGCTGAAATTCATATTCTTCTGGAAAGGTTGAGGTTCGGGTTGGTGCTGAAGAAAAGTGACATCTATTCTCTTGGAAGGGTACCAGCTTTATGGAAATCTATATTCCATATGTACTGCTGCAGAGCAAAGCCAGGATAAGTTGTGATACTGCACAATTTGGGGACCCTCTCTGACGCCTACACTGGTGCCTTCCATCTGTTTCTGTTCTTTTCGACAGATTATTCAGCAGCTCGACTTGGAAGAAATCCTGCATTAAAGTGGTTTTTGAAATCCTGACAGTCCGTTTCCCTCATCTCTTTGTGGAAGTTGGCATTCTCTGCCCCTCTGCCATGTCCGCAATTGCTGGTGGAGCTTGCTTAACTTTATTATGGGTTGCAGACCCAGGCTGAATAAAATTAAATACTGTATATAATACAAAATACAATAAGGATGCATGCTTAGTCTGCTTTTCTGTCAACAGGGTGTGGGTTTTACAGGCTACAAATACAGACCGGGCAATTTCCTGATGAGTGGCTTTCAGTACCCAGAATTCCCCAGCCAGCATGGCCATTGCTGAGAATTCTGGGAGCTGACCACCATCCATTTGAAAGATGTCAAAATTGGCAAACAGTGAGCAAGAGTTATTTGGGGATCTTCATTCGCCTAAAGAATGATTATTTTGTCCAGTCTGGAAACAGGCTAACGAGGTGTTAGTAGCTCATTACAGATGTCTTGGTAAAAATCATGTTAAAGCAGAACATGATCCCGTGATTTAGTGCACCCATCTTTACAAGGACAAAGCCTTTCATCATAGGCAATTTTGTGGTATTTGTCCTCCAACTATATAAATCTGACGGAACAGTTAAGGAAACCATGGTCTGTTTCATCAGGACCATCTTGCTGAGGCTGATAAGATTAAGGAAAAGAAATAACTCTGGTTCAACCAGCATGGAGTTGGTCATTTTCCTTGCTCCCCAATACAAATACTAGTCCTATAGGACATTTAGGTGAAACTAATGAGGTCTTTCCTGATTTTGCCAGTTTCCCCCAAAATGGAATACAGTAGAGATGATTGATTGATTGATTGATTGATTGATTTTGTGGTATCAAGTTGTGGTTGACTCTTAGTGACCACATAGATAAATTTTCTCCTTGAAGATCTGACCCTAACCTGACCTTCAGGACTTCCAACGGTGCCCCCATCGCTGCTGTAACTGAGTCCATCCACCTTGCTGCTGGTTGTCCTCTTCTCTTTCCTTCCACCTTTCCCAGCAGTAGAGCCTTCTCCACAGAGCTAGGTCTTCACATAATGTGTCCAAAGTAATTTGAGCCTGGTTATTTATGCTCAAGTGAAAACTCTGGGTTGATTTGTTTAATGATCCATTGGTTTGTTTTCTTGGCTGTCCACGGTATTCTCAGGAGTCTTCTCCAACACCAAAGTTCAAAATCGTCAAAATGGGGTAATAGTTGAAGGAAATAGTCAAGCAGCAGCTGTTCACAGTCATAGGAACTGGGGGATGAAATTGCTCTGTGACTGTTAATTAGTATCCAAAGAGACACTTCCTTTCAGGAGGAGAGGTTTAAAATGTGAATGGAAAAAAAAATTGAAGATGGGAAAGAACAGTGGGTGGAAGACTTACAGTGTACTTTGGATAGAACACATCTGTTCACAGATGATGGAGAGGATGCAGGGGTATTGAAATACAATTGTTGTTCTCATTCCTTCTGTGAAGACATAGTAAATAATGCAATTGTGGGCACCATGAGAAAAAAAACATTCCAGCTTCCCAAAGAGGAGGGTGCTCTAGGGAATGAAGTGGCACACAAATTAAATAAATAAATACATACATAACATGTCATTATAAGGACCAAACAAAATGGCAGAAAAAGCTATCTGGTTTTCAAGTTCTCTGCACCGTTTCCTGAGTGAGCTGTTGCAAAATTCAAGGAATGGGGTAGATGCAGGAAATCCAGAAATGATACCAGGGGTATCAGTCACGACTATTGGGTTCTTATCAGCGTCAAGTTGTACCTGTCAATCTTCAGAGGCAAAGAATAGTGGGAACACCCCTCCATTCTGAGAACCCAAAAGTGGTTAAACCCCTCAGACTGTGTTTGCACAACACACTTAACTAGACCTGTTAAAGACCAAGTGGTTGCATTCTCAAAACATGCTAAGCGTGGTTAGTTTCAACCTGGGTTTGTTTCCTGTGGCATAATGTGTGGTTTGAGCTTCAGTTGCTCTATGGAAGAGCTGAAGATGAACAGGTGGGAATCGGTGGTTCTCAGGCTAGGCTAAACCATTGTGTAAACCCGGCCAGTTGCCTTATTGACTCAAACGGATGGGAGGAAAAGGCTCAGAATTGACTTCCTGACACTGGCAGGTGTGTGTATGTATTGTGTTTTGCAGTTGGCAGATCTTCTGAATATGGATTCAGTAAAGCAGCTTCCCTAGCTCTATCAAGTCTATAGAGCAGTGTCTCTCAACCTTGGCAACTTGAAGATGTGTGGACTTCAACTCCCAGAATTCCCCAGCCACCCATGCTGGCTGGGGGAATTCTGGGAGTTGAAGTCCACACATCTTCAAGCTGCCAAGGTTGAGAGACACTGCTATAGAGCT
The DNA here is from genome assembly GCF_059951505.1 of Python bivittatus. NCBI lineage: Eukaryota > Metazoa > Chordata > Lepidosauria > Squamata > Pythonidae > Python > Python bivittatus. The sequence goes on along the minus strand of NW_028277085.1, from coordinate 7,397,648 downwards.
TTTGTTGCTCCTGAGTGTAGGGTTGAGTTTCTAGACTCTAGAATCTAGAGAGTGATTGATTCTGGCCATGCCTAGTGAAGTCTGACCCATTATGTTATTGTACTGTACAAATCCAGAAAAAGGATCAATACAATAACCAGTACGGGTGTGGTCTGAGGATAGTCAAAAGGTCTCCTTAAGAAGGCCGAAGCTCTCAAGTTCCTAATCTGGCCAAAAGCAAACCCGTGCGTTGGCTGCAGCCTACCCCATACAGGACTGAAATCTCAAATGAGCGTCTGCGAGGAAGAAATGGGGAAAGGTCCAGATGCAATGTTTTTCAGGGTTTCCATGAAATCTGTTACTCTGAATATAAGAGTGCTGGGCAAGTTGGTGAGAGAGAGAGAAATTGCATTTAATTAGCTCTCGGTTCCATTGCAACCGGGGGCTGGCAACGGCCTTGTCTTTGATGGAGCGCTGCTCCCCCAGCCCCTTCTTTTTGGGTACAACTTCAGCCAGTGGAGGTTGAACATGTAACGACTTGGCAGCTGGCCGTCCACACGGAGTCTGCACCTAGCAGTTGAGTTGTCTAAATTGGTTCACTGTCTCGTCCAGGAATTCCTTCCCCTGCCAGCTTGAGCCTCCAAAACCATTTCTGGGCCTCCTTTACTCCTGGCATGAAAAAAGTTGATGATCATTAAATTATACGATGGACATCTTCTCCTGATTAGTGGAGGAAAGATAAATATTGCCAGGAAGTGTAGTACCGCATTTTGACGTTATTTATTATAGTAACTATGGCTTAGAAGTCGGGGTGTAATTTATTTGTGTTGTGCTCGTATCTTTTATTATCTAATTTGCAACGTCTAGCAAATCATTCTTCTGTAAACTCTTGGTCATACTTCATGATCTGCCTTCCATGAAGGCTTTAAATGCCCGAAACGGCATTTCCCTCCAGTAATTGGAAGATGTTTTAATGGGTTTGACCTGAAAGTGCCTCTCTCTCCACTGTGTGATTCTGTTTGCATCTTGTGAAGCGGAGTCGAGAAAATGCTGTGCAAACTTGTTTGCAAGTCAGAGTTGTATTTGGTCTTTGCTGGGAGCTACAACCCAAAGCAAGGCAGGACATCAACCGTAGGCGGGGTAGAAACATTTTCATTTTATTCTCTTTGATTTAAACGCAAGTGAAATGAAATGAAATGAGTTATAATTGATATGACTCCCCCGTGGTCAAATGAATTGCTCTGTATTCCATATTTAAAATGGACTGTTCTGTAGTTAAACTATGGAAGAGCTATAACAATCAGAGCGGTGTTTCTCTGCCTTGGCCACTTGAAGATGTGTGGACTTCAACTCCCAGAATTCCCCAGCCAGCACATGCTGGCTGGGGAATTCTGGGAGTTGAAGTCCACACATCTTCAAGTGGCCAAGGTGGAGAAACACTGAATCAGAGAATACCCCGTCTGTTGTCTAGTATAAAGAAACATCTGATACCATACATACTAATACATTAGTACGACATAAGCTTTTGTGGATCACTTCAACAGAGGCATGGGTTACATGATACGCACACACACACACTCTTGTGTAAGATGTGTAAAGGGAGCTAGACTTGCCCATAGAGAGTGGATAATAATCGGAATAGTAGTTAACTATGGAACTCATGACTACAAGACGAAGCGACGGCTGCAGCTTGCGCAGAGGGAAAACATCATTCTCCAGGCCTTTTTCTATTTGTGGCTAATGGCAATAAATAAGTCCTTCCGGCACGGCAGGCAGAATGTCTGCATTTTTCCTCCTCTGCTGCCAGATTTCTGAAGACCTCCTTCTAATGCTGGTGTCTGTTTCCACCAAGCAAGCTTGCCGTCGCAGAGGCTGGTGAGGTGGCATTTTCTTGTGGATAGAGAGCTTACAGAAGAAGGTGTAATTTAGAGCAGTTCTGGATGGTTGCTCCATGTTTCATAATAGAGATGAGAAGAAAGCTCTGTTGCTGTGGAAAGCAATTTGTTCTTTTTTCCTTTCCTTTTTCTTCGGCTGCTTTTGTGCCGAGGACCTATGAGTCAGCCAAGTGGTGAGGAGAGAGGAGAGAATGGGAAAAGGGATTTTGCATTTTGCAATGGATCAAAAGATTTGGTAAACTATGTGGGCAGCGTACGGAGGGGGGAGCTGTATAACCCACTGCAGAGACTCACAGGCCTTTTTGGAACTGAAGAGATTAGAGTTGGCAGAGGGTTGTCATCTCCGCGTTCCACTTGAAAGCCTCAAAAGCATCTGAAGGAGTTGCCTGCTCTCCAGGCTAGGTTAGTATTAAATTAAACATTTGTAAACAGGATCCAACTGCACCATGGTGCATTTAATGAATGTTGGCCATGAAGCCTTGACTCTCCAGATGTTGGGTAACTACAATGTTCAGGCTTCTTGCATTACTGGACAGGGGGATGGGGGCTTCTGGGAGTTGTCATTCAGCAACATGGAGAGGACCACCAGGTCTGCGTCTCCAGATGATGGCATGTAACCAGTTGGTGGAATCTTCCTGTAGATCCTTCCTAAACATTGTGGGATGGGTGATGCTGGTTCCAGCAGAAAAAGCGTAGTGGAAGCTCTTTTACCCTTCTCTGAACTTCTCCCCCTGACTTACACTTGCCATAAACTTTAGGATCACCCTCTTTACTAAGCACTCAAAGGGTGAGGGTTCATGTATTCATTTCTTCGAGGAATGTATCCTGCATCCTACAGCCTCAGAGAAATTCATTGAATAACTTACAGCTTATAGCTGTTTTCTTGACAAAAATAAAGTTGAATAACTTACAGCTTATAGCTGTTTTCTTGACAAAAATAAAGGACAGACCTGAAAAAGGGGCAAATCTGAAAGAGATTCATAAGGATTAAAAAAAATGTTTTATGTTTGTAACTTTGCTGTACAAAGGAAAATTCAAGAGCAAAAGAAGAAAATAAATCTAAAGGACAGCTTTCTGAAATAAAGGGCTGTCCTTTATAATAAAGGACATCTGGTCACCGTACTTATAGCTCAACCATTTCAGGTTTTAGGTGTGATGTTAGCCAAACAAGATAGACCAGACTTAAGAAACCCATGCCATGTAGGTCAGAGCTACCTTTATTGTGAATCTTTCAAATCTAAATGTGTTTCTCCCTCCTTCACTTTGTGTGAACTAGGGTGGGGCTTGTCTGAGATGTTTTCTCAAATTACTTTCTTGGCCTGGGCTCAAGTCCTGCTTATCTGACCTTGGTAGCTGCTGTTGGTAGCTGCTGTTCCTTCTACCCGTCAAGGCCATTCCCTCTTCCCTCTACATCTGCTTTCACCCAACCTGCAAAGCTTAGTTGGAGTTAACCTTGGCTAGATTGTTTCATTGTCCATGCCCAACTCATTTAGTTCACTTGCATTTCACTATATTCTGCAAATCCAGAAGATGAATTAGCTCAGGAGCCAAATTAAGTTTGTTACACGAATGCCACCTAAAAGAAATAATACATAAGAAAAAAGAACACAGAGGGAAAAAGAAAAGATGATTCCATTGAACAGAAGTTTTTACTGTCATTTCTCTTCCAGTGATGGAAATAAGCTGTCATGGGAATGATACTGCACCTCCAAACCAGATGAACTTTCTACTCCACCGAGTTTGCTGATAGAACATCTGCTTGGTCTGTTAAAAGGTTCAGGGAGCAGGTGATGGAACAGACTTCCTCAACTTCAGGGCCTGGAAATAAATTGGGCCAATTCAGAACTAAATAGACAGTTTTGCCTAGCCTATGAAAGCTGCCTGTGATGTAGGCTGTCTCACAGTTGAAGAACACTTTAGTTGATTAAATTTGAATCAAATGTTCTTGGAGGTGGGAAAAGAATGGCCAGATTTGGCCCATTACAGCCAATAGTTGATCATCGACTGTACATATTTTGGACAAGTTCTTTATATATATTAAAAATTAGTGCTGAGAGAGAGAGAATACTAAATTGTTTTAATCTCAGTTGGTGTCTATTGCCAACTGTCCCAAAGACAATTACAGAGTCATTGTTTTTATGAGTTGCGACACTGTCACATTGCAAGGGGAATGCAAACAATAAGGAATTCCTGTTTCCCTTTTGAACAATGCCACTGAAGAGGAATGAGTAATGGATTTCCATCTTTTCATTCGCCTCTGATTCAGACTGTTTAGCTTTTTGGCAGTAGATGTGTCTTTGGATTAAAAGAGAAACCATCTTTCAAAACTTCAAGTTTTTGGAAAGCAGTGTGAGGAGAAGCCACTATTTGTTGTAATGTGAATGTAAATTCCACAATGAAAATAGAAGCAAATTTTAAACAATTTACTCACGATTCATCCTTTATAGTAAATATTAATATTTGATTTGCTTCTTGAAGTTGAGCCCTACTGATATTAATGAGAGAGATGCAGGAAAAGTGATGGCTTTATGGCACAGGGCAAACCCTATCTTTCTAACTCGAAAGATCTCTCAAGATTCAGTTATGCAATGTTTAAAAGCTCTTTGAAGTTACAGTCGAAAGTAAAAATGAGATAGGCATTGGTTTACCCTCCCTTGATCAGATTCATTAGCCTTTACAGTACATTGTTAAATGGAGGAAGGAAAACTGAGCAAAAGGCAATCAGAATCATAATATGAAAATTACTATTATCCTATCAATAAAACCCATGTCTTCTCTCTTCTCAAACTCTGCTTATGATCCTATCAAATTAAAGGGGAGTCATAGTTCTGCAGGATCAGGATGATTTCCTAGGATTTTCATAATGCCAAAAGAATCTTCCCCAGGGTCATGATACTTGAGTGTAATTCCCAGGAGTCGTGACCATCGTGTCCATGAGGTGCTCAGATAAGCAAGCCTTGAGGGTCACTCAATGAAGTTGAAGAGGTGTTAGCTAGTTGATGGCCATATTCATGCATCATGTGAATTATGGCTCTTTGGCTTATCACATTGGGGGAATCCAACCCAAGTATGACATTCACTAGTATAGAATTTGATGGATAACCCATTAGCACTGACTAATAATACAACATTTCTGACATGTAGCTTGCAGTGTTATAGAAGCTATCCTTCCATGCCTTGAACTGTAGTTTTTCCATTCTTGAGAATGTTTCTTAATAGCATCCCAACTCGCGTTACATCTGGTTGGCAGCCTTCTTAGTGTCTGGATTCACTCAACCCATAGAACTTGATTGCCAAATGAAGCGGCCCAATTTGCTAAAAAAACCCCTCCCCAGCTGCAAAGAGGTTAAAATTAACCAAGTTTCCATGTTGGGCAAATCCCACTAATGAATGGAAGGCCTGGGTTCAAGTATAAGAGAATCGGATGCAAAAGGATCCTGAAGTGATCCATAGCCTAAAGTGTGCATCTGCGAAAATTTCATTTTTGACACAAGCTTATAAAAGAAGCAGAGTTGAATCTTCTTTTGCCTCCAATTAACCTCCTTCTCTGCTTGGGTTCTCCATCTGGCTCTGTAAAGCAGGTTGCCAGCATTACTTGGAGCATCCATCCTGTGGCTTCATTCACCCAGTCCCTGGGCCTGCCTGTTGCACAGCTCTTACGGGCAGGGCCAGCTATGAAGGTAGCTCTGTGGCAAGTTGGCAGGCTGTTGCCAAGAACAACTGAACCTTATTGTAACAAGGAAATAATCATTAAAAAAAAAAAAAGGGTCCTTATTAGCGGGCCAGGAAACAGTTTAGAACTTTTTGTATTCTTTGCAGGATAATCTTCAGATGTGAAGGGTGTGTGTTTATGCCAACTTGGATGGCCTCTAATGTTATTGGGGAGCAGGGTTGAGGACAGGTAAAAACACCCAGGGGTAGATGGGTTTAATTCAAGAAAAATACTGGGTCGTAGCAATCATTACAGTGCAAGCCTAGAGTAGACATAGATTGCAGCTGACGTTGTCTCCTTGCCAGATTTTATGAATGGAAGGACAGAGGCATGAATGAACCCTGGAATAGCCACGTCTGCCTTCGGTTGCCAGTTCTCTGTGCAGCACTTTCACATCAACCCCCCCCACCTTCCCCCCCTTTCTCTTCTTGGCCTCCCCTACAAACTGCCACTCTGGAGGCCTTGGCTGGATGGTGGGAGGGTTTCCTCAGCATTTGTTTCTTCCCTCTGCGTGGAGGAAAACCGAATCAGAACCCTTTTGTGGAGTAAGGACCACGGGCAAATAAATACAAGTGTGTAACGTCAGGCAGATGGAGAAAGGCAAAGAACTAAACCTTTGCTTTCGTCGAGGCAAATTAGTCTCCTCTGGAAAATGGGTAAAACTCAATCCCCAAAGCAGCAGTTTGAGAATGAACTCCTGGGATTGAACCAACGTTGATTTGTGTCACTGATCCTCCTTTTTGGGGGGGGGGGGTCCCTTATCCATTATATCCTGAGAGTCTGTATATGATTGTGGTAGGATATAAATGGCATTGATAAATAGATTAATATCCCACCTTTATTTTGTACAACTCCAGGCAGTGTAATGTTCCCACAACAACAACCCTGTGAGGTGGGTTGAGTTGAGAGAGAGGGGCTGGCCTAAAATGACCCAGCCGGCTTTCACGACTAAGGCAGGATTAGAACTCACCGTCTCCTGGTTTTTAGGCCAGTACCTGAATCCCTACACCAAACTGGCTCTCTCAGTTTTTCGTCTTTTCTTTGCAGCCACAGCGCTACGTATTTTGTACGTGTGTGGATATCTGTCAGTGGCAGACTGGTTCGAATGAGTTCTCGACGAATCCATTAAATTTCTCTCTCTGTATATCAGCTTTTCCTCCACTGAAACTAGGGTGATCTTTTATCCTCACATCAACCCTGTGAAGTAGGTTAGGTTAAAGAGAAGGGATTAAGAGCAGAACTGGCCCAGAACTCTCCAGTTTAAATCTGGCACAGGTGTCTTGGCTCCAGAGGGACAAAAAGTCGGACTACGTTCCCATGCTATGAGCAAAGAAACTCTAGATAACAACATAGTTGCTGTGTTCACACACATGCTGTGCCCTTAGAAACAGACAATATTGTGATTAAATGCAATGGGCTGGTTTGCACAAGATGTTAGTAAAATAACTGGCGTTCCCACCACACTTTAAACCAGGAACTAAGAGTTGGCTTTGATTGGCGCACCAGCTACATGTACCATTTTAGCCTAGCCTAGTATGCTGTGTGAACCCAAACACAGCATGCAATCCACCACTTGCTTAAACTTGTGTTACACTACAGTTTAATGGACAAATCACAGTTAGCTGTTCTCATTTTGCGAAGCCGTAAATCATGGCTTATGAACCACAGTAGTTGGATTCAAGCCACAGGCCGCAGCAAAAGTGAACAGCCGCATTTTGCTCTGGCATTTGCTCTGTCTGACTGCAGCCAGAGATGAAGCAGGCTTCAGACTGATACTGAGCATTACTGCAGTTTCTTAGATGTTGGCTTATCCACAAACCCAGCCACTCTTATTTGTAAACCATAGTTTGCAACTTAGTGGAACGTGTGAACCCAGCCAGTAGTGGCTCACTCAAACCATGGTTAGCAAAATCACAGTCCAGCATGCACAAACCCAGGCTTTTGATTTCTTATTGTGGTTGAATTTAGAAGATGTTCAATTTCAGGGGGGAAAAAACCCTCCAGATGCCCTGGGACAGGAATCCCAGAATTTCCAGTTCCTGCCTGAGAGTTTGGGGAGTTGAAATGTCTGTGGCTGGGAAGGCTGCCTTCACCTCTTAATGATGGGACCAAATCACAGTCTGAAGGCAAGTAAACGATTGGGCATCTTTTCAGAGAGGTTAAAGCAGAAACATCTCTTAATAAGGATTAACTAGGGGAAACTAAAACCTAGCTATTTAGTTAAACAGGCACCTCTTTTAAGATTTAAAAATATGGAATAGGGCAGAGGCCAGATGTGCAGGCAAGGCAGCTGTGTGAAGAAAAAACTTTGCGACGAGGAATTAGAAGCAAAAAGTTACATTCAACGAGAGTAATGCTTAGAACCCCCAGGATATGCTCTGGAGGAATTTGTGCAGATCGTCTCTATAATCCAATGATGTTGCAAAGCAACAGAAAATAGAACTTGCAGTATTATGCTGCCAGATAGAAAAACGGGAATGGACCTTACCTAGCCCTGCGGCTTTTTAAGTGAGAAAAAGAAAGCAGTGGGGGAAGGATTCTGCCCGATAGACACACGGGAATCTTTACAAGGCCCAGCCACGCTGACTTCACTCCCAATTAAGCGTCCATGCCCCCTCCTTGTTCTCTAAGACGCTGTGTACCATTGGAATAAAGAAGAACGTGGGGTGGGGTTTCATCTGGGGAAAAGGATTGTGAAACATCATCCTGGTTTGCTCCCCACTTCCAGAGGCTCCATGGCTGCGTCCTTAAAAGAGAACATTTATACCTTGTTCCAGATTTAATTGTAGATTTCATGCTGATTATCTTCCACTCTCTCCAGCAGCTTCTCCAGCAGGTCTTAACACAGAATGCCTTCTGTAAAAGTTATGGTTGATTTAGACTAATGTGACTTTGAACTGAAATTCACATGGCTGCAGATCTGTCTCTCTTTTTAACCTTTTATTTTTTACCCCATTCTGTGGTTTTTTAACTTGGTAGCTGAGGAAGAATTACGGAGAACTCAAAAGCCAAAATCCCAGATGGTCCTCATAGAAGTATTCTCCTGCTGTAGACCTTGGCTAAGATCACTCTCTGCCTCTCTGCCTCTGTCTGTCTCTTTTTTTGGAGAGGCAGAGGGAGAGAGGTTGAGTACTTCTAGTCATGTGGTGGAAAACTGACAGTTATGCCAGTGTATCATCATCATCTTCATCATCATCACCATCACCATCATCATTTTGTCTTGGAAGCAGTCTACAGTCTTCACTTTCCTATTAGCTGCTCATTGTCATTTAGTTCAAGCTCTGGTCCTCAAAATTACTTTTTTGGTCATTTCTGGAGTCTTTCCACCTTCTAAGTGGCATTGAACAACTTGTTAAATGGAAGGGATGCAGCAGCACGTTATGGCAAGAACGTTTGCCGGCTGCCAAGATGTGCTGCTGAACCTTTTTCATATGGAAAAGGTATTGATTGAATAAAGCGGCTGGTGCAATCTCACCTTGAACGTGTATTTGGACTTAGTGGCTTGGTGTGGGTGTTATCACAGAAGGTAGAAATGTATAAAATGATACATCATTAAGAGAAAGTTGTTTTCCTTCATTTGTTTGCTTCAGAACTTGCATTTCACACAATACAATTGAAAGGTGGTAGATTCAAGGGCAGAAAAATAATACAAATACAAAATACTTTAATGACCAAGTATAAAATACATACAAGGAATTTGTCTTCAGTGATGAACAGCAAGATCAACAGTGCATTTGGATAGCAACAGAAAAATAAATAATAACACTACACAGTAAAATATGCACATCATTCGGTAATGGGCAAGGCTTATAGCAGCAGCTTTATGCTTCATGGTCTTCAAAAATGTTGACAAATTCATGGAAGGGACTTTCAGTATCGTTCAGACATTAAAGCTGTTCAAGCATTAATTCCTTTCCCAGTTCTAGTGTGGGAATGTTGGGAGATGGCTAGTTTTCACTTATTTCATTCATTCATTCAGTTCAGATTCCACCTTTCCTCTAGGAACTCAAAATGATGCATATACTATTTCTTCCTCTCATGTTTCCCCAAAAGTTTGTGAAGTAGGTTGGACAGAATTAGGGATTGGCTCAAAACGACTGAATAAGCTTCCACAACTGAGGTGGACTTGAAGCTGGGTCTCACCGGCATTGATCTAATGTTGTAATTAGGACATTAGCAGAGTACCTATTAAGTTTGGGTTCTGTGTAGGAACAGCTCAACAAGGGTGATGGAAACATGAGCTATGGAGTTCTACTTGTTAAGTCTCTGCTAAAAGTTAGTGTAAATTGCCCATAAAAAGTGGCAATTTTACCATCTGGAAGTCTTTGAAAATACAGCAGTCTGATTTATTAATTGGCTGAATTTGATCTAAACAAGATTCTGAAGCGGTGTATATTCCTTATATAGTAGGGAGGGGGGAATGTAAGCATTTTTTGAGATCCACGTTATTTTTCCAAATATTTTTTGAAATATTTTATCCATCAACGTATTAGATGTGCCCAAAGATTCACCCTGGGGTTTGGATTCGATGTGATGAATGGCCCCTTGTTGTTCCCATTTAAAAGCAAAGGATCACAAAAATAGTTTCCATGCCTTAAAAGGCAAAGGATCTGAAGGCAGGAAGTGCCATGAATTCTCACTGATACCACTTGAGATGGTTGAGATTCTGAAACAACAGAAATGGAGCAACAGGTGTGTCAGATGTTGAGCTTGTGAGCAATGGTCTTTGTAAAAGATAACACTGTAATGCACAAAAACATTTGGAGTCAGACTATATTTTTATGAGGACCAGTGAGCAGATGTTTGGGTTCTTCAAAACATTTCACCCACTTGGATGTTGATCAAAGCAATGGGGTGGGGATAGCATGAGAAAGTCAGCTATTACATGGAGCTTTTGTGTCTGATTTAGCAAAATGTGTGAATCCATCCATTGTGGCTTAATATCTGTAAACCAGGACAATACAGTGTGTTCAAGCCATATTAAAGTATTTTGGCTTTGTGTGATGGGTGAACCCCACAAATCGGTCTGCATGTAGACCCAGTCTTAAGAAGGAGATTGCAGACTGATCCTACAGTCCTGTGTATTCAGTTCATGGTGACTTCACTATGACTTCATGGACACATCCACGTAATTTTCTTGGTAACCATATGGAAGTGGTTTGCCAGTGGTTTCTTCCTAAACTTCCTAGCCTACAGCCTTGGTACAGGGGCTTTCTTGTGTGTAAATATGCACAGCTTCCAGTCTTAATTGGCTTAGCTCGGTAAATGTTTGTCAAGTTTTAGATTGCAGCTAGGACTGCTGAGAGAAAGAATTGCACAGCAGATCAGACTTTAGATTTTTGCATTATGAGGGAACAATGCTAATGGCCGGTCCCAATTTCTATTCAGATCTATTTCCATCCATAAGTAACAAACACAGGGCTATTTTTAAACAATAGTCAAAGAGAAATATAAAGCATTAAACTCGGGCTGACTAACAATCCATATCATGCCTTGAATGTTGATGGGAGAATTAAGGGGCATCCCTGATGACTGCTTTCTTATTCAAAATTAGTCCCAACAAAATTAATCAGCTTTAGTTCCAATTAAACATGAGTTGCACTAGTGATTACAATTATCGCTCTGATGAGTTTCCAGCAACATGCTAAGTAAGCCACAGTGGTTTGATTTGGGCTTAAAGTGTTCCGAGCAAATGGAAGCATTTTGGTTTGTTAAACCATGATTTAAAAAACGGTCTTAGCATGATTCTGAACCCAGGTTCAGTTTTCTAAGCAAGCAAACCCTTGAATCCAGATCTGCAAACTTTATTTCACACTTGCCACACCATGAGACCTTTCCCTTCATGCACACTCTCAAGAATGGTGTGTTTAGTCTAAGAGAGAGCATTGCTTCTCCTCCCCGTTTGCTACACCAAGAGGATTTAACAACATATTTATTCTAACTAGAGTTATTATGCTTTGCTGATTTTTTTATGAACATATTTCTTCCCGACATTTGTTTACATCCCAAATCAACATTGAGTTACTGCAGTGTTAAAACTATTTAAATATTTTTGGAAAGTACAAGGTTCAGCTTGTTGAAACAGATTACTTTAAGCCAAGAACAGAGCATTTGTAGTTAACCGTCACTGTGACAATAATTTCCAGCAAAAAGTGGGGAATTCAGCTTTAGTCTGTCCAAGTTTATCTTAAGTATTCTCTATAAATGTTTAACTACACGCATTATCTCCATGTATCATTTGCTGCTATAACTATTCCTCTTGTTTTTCTTCCAAACATCCTAAAAGGGACAATACAGTTCGGTTTAAAGAGCAAACATCAGGAATTCAGGAAAATAGTTGTTCGTTGCTATTAAACATGACAGGTACAATTCAATCTGATATAATGTACAACATCCAGAGGCGCACAGATCTATGAAGGGCTGTGCATCATTGCAGTGCTTTCCAATTGCTTTGGATAATTCATCAGCCCTAGCTGGCAGGAGCAAGGATAAGGGATGATGGAGGTTGTAGTCCCAAATATTTGAAGGCACTCTGTTAAGGCAGGCTAGTCTTCAGTGCCTTCAGGAATGGGGGCGTGGGAAAGAACATCGAAAGCCGGACAAACGGGTGTGATGGAAGACTCTGTGGCTATAGAGGCAGCTTCCAGATGATCTGCAGGCAAAAGGTTTTAGTGGCCTTTTGCGTCATTTTGGTTGCAAACAAGCTGGATGATTTGTGGAATAAGACAGAGTTCCACTTAAACCCTTTATCATCCTGTTTATAAATACAACATCTGACCAGTGCCATAAAAGACTGCAAGTTTTGATCAGTTCTTGAATGAACTAGGAGATATCCCAGAATTCTTTCTCATTTTGGACTTACAAAAGGAGACAGGTTACGTTCATGAAGGACCTCCTGAGAAAAGACAAAGTGAAAATGAAAAGAAATCAGCTTTTGGGACACTATTTAAAGGGAGTAAATATCAAGATTTTTAAAAGCAAAAAGAAGGGATATAAAGTTGGCTTATTTGATCAAGGTTAAAATATATGATGTCCTTTCTAGTAGATCGTAATGAGTTTTTCTCAATCAGGACTGAATGACAAGGCTTTAAAGATTTGTTTATAGATAATATAGAGGAAGAAGAGATTTTCTTTGTTGTATTTTCAGAGAAAATATGATAAGCTATGGTGTTAAAAGGAAAGGAAGAGATTACCAAGTTGGCTTATTTGATTAAGGTTAAAATATAGATATTGTTATTTTGGGTAAGTATTAAACTTGTGAAAGAGTTTCTGAGAGGAGACAGAAAATGGCAAAAAATCAACTTGTGGGACACTATTTGAAGGAATTAAAGATCAAGATCCTTAATATGTTGTTGTTTCTGATAGCTCTTAATTGATTTTTCTTGATTAGGTCCGAATGATGAGGCTCTAAAAATTTGTTTATAGATAGTAGATAAGAGATGGGAAGAAGAGATTTCTTTCGTTATTTTTTTAGAGAAAAGGATAAGTTACTGTGTTAAAAGTAAGGGAAAGGAATATGAAACTGATTTATTTGATTAAGGTTAAAATATATATGTTATTTCTGATAACTCTTCATGGACGTTTGCTGATTAGGACTGAACAATAAGGCTTTATAATTTGTATCTGGATAAGAGATGAGATATGGGAAGAAGAAATCTTTTGTTGAAATGTTAAAGAAGGTGATAAGCTACTGAAATTGTTTGTACTTGTGTTGATGAAGGGGGAAGTCGTTTCTTTATATATTATATTTTTTTTCTTTTTCTTTTTCTTTTTCTCTGCACTTTTAATTTTTTCTTTGTCCTTTTTATATTTTTCTTTGTGTCACTTTTTTATCTTTGTATTTTTAAACTTTAATAAAAATTATTATATTAAAAAAGGAGATATCCCAGAATTTATTTGGGGTCCTGCTGTCTCCTACAAGCAAACAGCAGTCTTTCTCCTCCAAAATCAAAGATGTCCACAAATCTAGTTATTAATTCAGCTGCAGCATTTAGTAGCTAAGGTTCAAGTTTTATTTTCCTTGGATCTTGGAACAGATACCAAAGATCTGTTTTATGCATTATATATCTGCATGCGTGTAGTGCCTGTGTTGAATAAGAACCATATTTACATGCAGATAAGATAGCTGAACAACCCCTGTCTGAAAAAAAAAATCTGTAACAATTTGTACATTTTATTCAGCCATCTGGAGATAAAATATTTTGGGAATCTCACAGATGCTCACATAGTCTGCATTTATGATATGGGAAGGGAGAGGAAAATATTTTAGGAAGGTTCCATTTAAAGAACCTTTTGTAGCATTTCTGTCCCATCTGTAATTATAGTCTCAGTGCCTGTCTCAATAATAGCCCTGAATATGCTGTGCTCTTTCTGATCCATTGAACTCATGGTCTTAACACAGGCAGAGTTGAAATCTGTTGACCCTCCAGGTAGTCATGCTAGAAAAAAACTTTAACTTGATTACTCAGCTAAACAATTTTCTGGGTTTGCACCATGCATTAAAATATGAACTTACCCAATAAGAGCATGCCTCAGGATAAGCCAACCACAACAAAAGCTCTAATGAACATTAAAACTAAGCCAGCTTAGTATGTTGTATAACTCCTGGGCTTGGCTGTAGGTGACATCTGATCTGAGTATAGGTGAGCAAATCCAGTCTGTAAGTACTTGGGACCGCTTTAATTATAAGGCAAATCCTATTTGGTGGTACCAAATAAGGAGATGTCTTGTGTTCCAGTCCCAGGTTAAGTTCAGTCTTCCCCAACCTCTTGCATTCCAAATTTGTTAGGCTTCCACTCGTAGAATTCAACACCAGCATTGGAAGAGCACCTGGTTGATGAAGACTGTTTTTCTCAAGGCCAGTCTGGCTTTGGGGAGATTGGGGCATCTGAGAACTCTCTCTGCATGGCTAAGCCATCATAGTTTGCTTGGTTTGGCTTTAGTGGCATATGTTAATCCATTCACTGTGGTTTGTAATCACAGTTTATGGTTTAATTTAGGCCATTAGGGCTTACTCAGCAAACCATCGCTGAACGCAGTGTGTGATCCCACCCCATCCACCTGGCCAGATGCTATGGACAAGCATCGGAGTTGTGTAATCAGGGCTAGAAGAGTGAACTGAAGAATTGCCAAAGCAATGTGTGTTAAACACAATTCCTCATCTTTTCCACCAACTCCTCTGGCAGCCAGGACAGTCCTACATAACCTTGGAGGTCAGCTGAGGTGTGCTGTTCATTCGGCTTTTTGAATCTAGACCCAGTGAAGATAAGTACTCCGTGAATCATGAGAATTTTTCACCTGATTGGAACCTTTTGGGGATCAGGGATTTTTTAAAAACCACATTAGAAGCTAAGGATCCATGAATAAAGTATCATTTGAAAAAGCCACTCTTGCTTGACTTGACCCCATATGCCTAACACTAAACCAGTGTTTCTCAACCTTGGCAACTTTGAGCTGGGTGGACTTCAGCTCCCAGAATTCTGGGAGCTGAAGTCCACATAGCTTAAAGTTGCCAAGGTTGAGAAACACTGCACTAAACTATAAAACCAGGTTATAAAACATGAGACTGGTTTTGCACATTGCCCCAAGCCATAAATAAGCAAACTACATTTTGGCATGGTACGGCATGTGAATCCAAAGATAAATACCCTGGGACCCACTACCTAAACTGGTTGTCCCATAGAGTAGTTACTAAGTGAATTGTTACCCTTCCAGTCTATTTTTGTTTTAACAAGCCGGCCGTTGGCCTCAACTGAGACGTGACTGTTGTTGATAAGCTAGGTCTCAGAACATGGAGAAAAATGGTAAGGCAAGGACATGGGGGGGGCGAGGGGGGGAGAGAATCTTGACCCTTGTCAAAATGGAGATGCCCATTTGCTGTTGAAATGCCCATTTATTAATAGTTTCTATTTTTAGTGTTATGTCTTAAATCGTTTCCCCAATTGTTTAGATTATTAAAAATGTGCTAAAGAGGAAGTGGATCAGCTGTGCTGGTCTCCCCCGGCCTCGACCTGTGAACCCCCCTCCCCATTATTCAAATAGATATTTGGGCTATTTTAAAACTCTTAGGCAGTAAATCAGAAAGCTCAGAATTGGCCCATTTGAATTCCCTAAGCAGTGTTTCTCAGCTGGGCAAGGGAACAAAAGACCTTGTCAACTTTCTTTTGGTTTTTTTCCTGCCCCTTTAAGAAGCTTCAAGAAATGGCCGGAGTAAATCCGCTTATAAAAGGGAGATTAAAGAGAAATGTTTTAAGTGATTTCAATTTAGGGGATAAAATCTCAGGCTGGGGTGGCAAACGCAAATTGTCACAAGTGCCGCTGGAGAACCAGATCATCAGCATGAAGGCCACAACACTCAAGTCTTTTCAGGCATGGATGCGGACGACTCTAAGACACCTCAAATGAAGTGTTAGAGGATGCCGTTAAATATATGGCATTTTTTTTAAAAAAACACCCCTTTCCCTTTGGCCACTGAGCTAGCAGTGTTTTTCATCAACCCAAACCAAAATAATGTATAGTTTTATTATTGGGTTGTTACGTACTACAGTATTTGCTCAAGATCATATCTAGGACGATAGAACTGAGGAAACCCAACCCTCTACGGGCTGCCCAAATCCTGCTTTTTTTCCTCTCTCTTCACACTGAGCAGAGAGATCTTTCTTTCCTTTAATCATTTCCCCAGAGGCCTTTCTTTGGCTGGGACAAAGCTTTTGCTTGTTTGTTCACTTTCCCATCCTTTCCCTGGCAAAGACACTCTTGCAACAGGATAGTTTGGCTTGGCCCCCTTCTTGACCACCTCCTCCTTCATCTCCTGGTCAGCCCCAGCCTCTTGGCCCATCTTCCTTGGCCAAGTCTCATCTCCCGCTGCTCCTGCCTCGAGAATCTGGTGCTGCCTCTGAGCAGTGTCCATCCCAGAGTGTGAGAATGGGTAGAGTAGAAGATCCACCAGGGTGGGTGAGATAACTTGTTAGACCACCACCAGAAGGAGACCCCTCTTCTGGAACATTTTTCATAGTCCAGCCTGTGTGTTTTACATGGTGCTTGGCACCCTGACCTTGCTGGCAACCTACTCAGCACTTAGCATGTATTTTTGTGGGCCACAGAACATGACTTAAAAGGGTCCATGGACTCCTGGTCTGAGATCCCTGCTTTGGGGGTCCTCTTTAATGTTTTAGAACAGGATGCAGCTTAGTGATTTTCTGTGCTTGTTTCCACTGGGGACCTGAGTTCAAGCCCTGGCGTTTCCAAGTAGAGCTAGAAAAATGACTTCCACAAACCCTACTCAGTAATTACAAAGGAACTATCCAGATGATAAGCATGATCATTATTATTAGTAAACAATGGGAAGTATTTTTTAATGCAAAATACTGTACCAGGAGGTCTAAATTCAGATTAGCACCCAGAGCAAGGGTGCAAAAAAATTTAAGAAAAACCAGGTATCCTCTTCAAGGACCCTGTTCTAAATAAACTCTCATGCCTATTTACTCATCCATCCATCCATCCATCCATCCATCCATCCATCCATCCATCCATCCATCCAGATTTGGACACTGCCCATCTCACAAGGAAGTGATTTTACTTTGGTACATTCGTATCTGTTTTTTAAAAGAGGGCCATGTGTTCTGGGGTTAGTGAAAGTTCCACTTCAGCAACATCTGCCAGGTTGCAGGTTCTCCTCCAATGTGAAACTCAAAAAGTGTGATTCTCGCTTTGTGACATTTGCTTGGCCCTGCAGTTCCCTATTTTGTGGCTGTTGGTATTTTCCCCCACAGATGAAACATGGCTCCCTGCCACTGAAGCACAAAGCAACAGTGTCTCCCAGTGACCAAAACGGGCATCTCTTTGAAGCAGACTTGGACATAGCAAAGAATCTGACAGCTTTCACTGGCTTTGCTTAGCCAATTCTCACCACCTACTATTTATCCTGCTTTTCTGAAAAGGGGGGGGGGATACCATATGGCTTGAAAAGCCTCTGTATGCTTCCCCCTCAACCCTACGCAAGGTTAGCCAAGTACAACCAGTTTGATTTTCATTTCTGCCCATATATGGACTATTGGTGGCTTCTGATTGCCATGGAAAAGAGGGAGAACATAAGCAGAGAATGTTTTACAAAATAGCTCTGTTGCTAGCTGCAATCATTCGCCGACTGTTTTTTAAGCGTCCGCTGGCTATGCCAAATTCTGGAATGATAAGGTACGCCGTGTCTTTTAATGTGCAAATTAAGAAATGGTCAAAGGGCACTAGTTGACCAGTGACGGTAAAAGTAACTAGGTTGGCTTGGGTGCTGGTTGATGAAAGTCCTGGGATTTCATATTAAGAAATAAGGAGCTGCCTCAACCAAAGTCTCCCTGTGTAGACTAGGCTAAAGCGTGGTTTGCTAAACTGGCTGGGTTCAGACAAGCTAAGCCATAAACCATGATTTATAAACCACAGTAGTTAGGCTCCCACAAAATCAAGCCTATCAGCTGAGATAGGAATCAAAATTGGGATATGAGATATGAGTTAGTCATTGTCTTGGGACGCTGATCACAGATGTTTCCTTACGTTTTCTGCCTACCAGATTACCTGTGTGCTTTGCCTAAGAAGCGAGGTTGGCTGAAGTCAACAGCTGATTTTTCTGTTTTCACACATTGGGTTGGCTAGAATTAGTTTTCTTTTTTTTCCAGCAGGGTCCTTGGTGCAACACAGAGGTATCTGGTGTAATTTAAATGTCCAGTATTTCTCATGGCAAGCCTGTTATGAAAAGCAGACTTCTAACGTGAACGTCGGGCCTTTTCCCTCCTCTTCCTCCCCCCTTTGCCTTTTTTATCATTCTGTCTACTGAAATATTTTCAAGAACTCAAAAGCTTGCCCGCTGTTGTGAGATCCCCAGATGATGCTGACTTCTGATACACCTTTATTCGCTTAACCAGGTCTCAGAGAAGGAGGGTGGTTCAGAAAGGGGTGGTGCCCTGCTGTATATTTTGTTGTATTGACATTCATTAACACATGTACAGAATGTTTTAATTCCAGATTTAGGCCTTAATAAAGGAACCCCGCAGCCATTCAAAATTATATAATGAAATTACTCATATAGTAAACTACCAAGAGCATTGATTGATTGATTGATTGATTGATTGATTATGCGCCACCAAGTCATTTTCGACTCCTAGCAACAACACAGATTGCCAGGAGCATAATAGCATTAAAACA
Organism: Python bivittatus; assembly: GCF_059951505.1. Taxonomy (NCBI): domain Eukaryota; kingdom Metazoa; phylum Chordata; class Lepidosauria; order Squamata; family Pythonidae; genus Python; species Python bivittatus. Next base: position 7,378,871 of record NW_028277085.1, on the reverse strand, counting down.
TAGGAAGCAGAGATAGCTGGAGAAGGAAAAGTTAAGTCCAGAAGAAGATCTAACAAAACTGAAAGACTAGCTAAATCTTTTATAAAACATAATCCCATGCGTTGGATACTGATATCAAAAGGTCACACTCTTAGGTCTCTACCAGTAGCTTGTTCAAAGGGACCAATCTCTCAAACATCTATAAAATGTCATATTTTGTAGATAACAATCAGCGGCAGGGCAACTTTGACTAAGTCGCTTTGTACCTGATAAGAATTTTTTCTTCCAGTTCAGCACTTTCTTTCTGCCCACCTACCTTATGAGATTATAATTTTTATCTGATTGTGAAAATATGTTAAAATGAATATTTGATAATATTTGGTAGATGAATAGCTTTCTTTTCCCAGTTTGATAACAAAAAATGAAACAAAGGTAACAGCACTTACATTAAATTATGAGATTCATTACAAATGATTTGTAGTTAATCTTTTTCTCTTTGTTTACTTTCCTGTTTATCTTCCTGTTGTTTCTTTTAGGTCCTGATCATTTTAGTTCCAAGAGTCTTGCTTTACAAGCCCAGAAAAAGATTTTGAGCAAGATGGCTAGCAAGACAATGGCCAACATGCTGATTGACGACACCAGTAGCGAGATCTTTGATGAGTTATACAAAGTGACCATCGAGCACATGAAAAACAAGAAAGAAGCACACAAAATTATGAAAGACTTGATCAAAGTCGCCATCAAGATCGGGATTCTCTACCGAAACAACCAGTTCAATGCGGACGAGCTGGAGATTGTTGAGAAGTTCCGCAAGAAGCTGAATCAAGCAGCCATGACTGTGGTCAGTTTTTACGAGGTGGAGTACACGTTTGATAAGAATGTTCTTTCAGGACTCTTGAATGAGTGCAAAGACCTCGTGCATGAACTCGTAGAGCGACACCTAACAGCCAGGTCTCATGCCCGGATCAATCACGTCTTTGATCACTTTGCAGCTGTTGACTTCCTAACTGCTCTCTATAGCCTTGATGGGGAATGTCGTCCACACCTCAAAAAGATCTGCGATGGAATCAACAAACTACTTGATGAGAAAGTCCTCTGAAACTTGACTTTAGAAAATTTTTTAAAAACAGATCGATCAAGAGATGCAAACCGAGTTGGGAAAGGAATACAAGAGCCTGCTTCTTTTATATAACCCCTGGAGAAAATATCTTGGTAACAAAATACCTTTATTCTGGAACATTTGCCATCAGTTTGCAATGAAAAGCCATCAGAAGTGAGATGTACTTCAGCCAGCAAATAAAACTGAACATTTTAGTACAGAGAAGAGTTTACAGTGCTAAAGAAATTACACATATTATTGTAGTTGGAATTTAGCAGTGCAAAAATAAACCTGAAGATCCATTTCAAAGAGCAAATAAAACTGCCTACATTTTCATTGTAGAAGAAAACTATGAGGTGAAAGAGTGAGCTCTCAACTTTGTTTTAAACGAAAAATCTTCTGGTTTATACATAATCCAAACTGAAGACAAAAATGAGAAACTCTAGAGCAGTGTTTCTCAACCTTGGCAACTTGAAGACGTGTGGACTTCAACGCCCAGAATTCCCTGGGGAATTCTGGGCGTTGAAGTCCACACGTCTTCAAGTTGCCAAGGTTGAGAAACACTGCTCTAGATGCTAGAAACAAGGACAAAACTCAAAGCACAAACCAAGATTGCTTTTAAGGGGTATGGTATTCCACTGAGAATAATGGGGAAATTGGCATGATTCTCTTAGTGAAGTATGACCTAAAGACTCTTAAAGAGGAGCTATTAAAAAAAGGTTCATTCCATATTGGTAAAGTCCTTACCCATTGCTGTAGTTAGTACCAAAGTGAGCAAAGTTTGGTTCTAGAGCAGAGGAAGGTAGAAACTGATACTGGGCCAAGAAGGCCCTTTCATACTCAGTTGCAACAAGGAACGCTTTGAAATGCAACAGTGGCTCCAGGTATGGTAGACCTCCTTCTAGCCTTCCATCATCCTATCGTCGTTCTATTGGAACTGTTCCTTTGCTTGCTTGGAGAGTCAGCAGGGGAAGAATGGACAGTCTGTGAGTGATAGACACCTTGAGTGGTATGCAGGGGAAGACAGCAGTGAGATCTGCTGACATAGATGGGCAAAGAAAACCACTTCCATGCTGGGCCAGAAATGTACTTGGTGGTGCCCATGTAATCACAAGGAGTCAACACAAGGAATTCTTTTACCAGCTCCTTGGAGATATATTTGCTTGAGTTTTCCCACCTTTTATGACCTCCCCCCCCCCCAAAAAAAGTATATAATTCTGGTCTGGTGGCTTATGGGTTCACAATTTCCTTTTAAGAAATTGACACGTGTACAGCAGAAAGTTTACCTGAAGAGTTGATGGCGTATTATTGAAAAAAAACCATCAAAAACATTGGTCCCGTTAGAAATGTTACTACAGGATGCAACAGACTATTTGCAGAGTAGCAGTTGTGAGTTAAGCCTATGAGGCAATGCCATACAGACAGCAATGATGGTTGCCCATTTTCCCATTTCACCTGGTAATACTGTAATTGCATGAAAGCAGGGGAAGATTTATTTAACTGCTTCATCTTGCAGAAAGTGATTTAATAGAAGTTAATCAGGTTGCATACCTGTTCATGGTCAACCATGTTTCTGCACAATGCTTGCTTAATCATCTGTGCCAGTGTAGCCATTATACCCATATAGGACAAAAGATGGCTTAAAACATGATTTAACAAGCCTGAATCAAAAACTGGGTCTATTCTGCCTTGTTTCAAATTAGTCAGAGTTTGTCCTTATCAGTTGGAACAGAAAATTAGCACCTGAGTCTTTCAAATGTACAAGCACCTTCTCTGGAAATTGCCCAGAGTTGTCTGTATCTACTAAATGTTGAGCAAAACTCTTAAGTTACTCACTGTGGCCAGACCCATCCAATTATTTTCAGCCAGCCAGGCGTGTTACCTCTTGCATACATTGGTATTCAAACTTGGACTATTTTTTTAAGGAGTCAAATGTCTTGCCATTTATATTTATAAAAGACTTGAGTAGCCTTAAACATAGGGAGTATTTATGTATTTCCCATTCTGGTTCTACCCTGTATGTTCAATGTGTTTACTTTTATATTGGTGGGGTTACTATGTAAAACCATCAGTTCCAAAATATCAATAGTGTTTGAGTCAGACGTAGTGTTTCCTTATCATAAATGATACATTAAATGATTTGTGATGAAATGGTCTTTGTCCTTTGGGATTCTATTCACTGCTGTTGTAACTTTTATCCCTCTAGCACAGCACTACTCACATCTGTCTTCTACTGCTTGGTGCCCTCAGATGCATTGGGATTGAGACTCCAAGAACTCCTGGCTATGTGGTCTCTGGACATCTGGAGAAATGATGGTCATATTTGGTTCATGATTAGAATGATTCAGGACAGGGGTGGGATGACAAACTAGCTCCTCCAAGGACTAGATGCTCACTCTGTCACACCTAGTCAGTGTGAACAATATAACTAATAAGATGACCTTTCTTTTCCAACCTGGGCTATTTTGATTATTCCTTATGCCGCTCCCAGCAGATACAGGCACTGCAAGTTTAAGCCAGTTGGGTAGTGTGCCCACATTTGAATACCTGGAGTTAAAATGATCATTTCAGCATGACTAGATTTACATTACACCATGGCACTCTGATATTATAAATGGCCCAGTGACAGATACACAACAGTTGTTTAGTGCAGCAGGATAATTTATTACACTGCAGTTAATTAAAGTTACATGGTAATAAGAACAGTAAGAAACCACTTCTGCAGATGGTTTGAAAATAAAAAGGAAGTACCAGGGGTACAAATAAGGAATACCCATTAAGTCCCTCCAAGCTTTATTCAGTTAAATTCTACATACTTGACAGAAGTAGTAAAATTAAGCATTTGGAACAAAAATGGACAACAGAATCTGCAGTGTGCAGACGGAATAGCTCTTTAGTGTCAGAAGGTGGGTAGGAAACTTCTCGGCTTCCAAAGATGCTCAACTACAATTGCAAACAACAGTGAAGGATGCTGGGAGTTGTAGTTGAGCAAGATCTGGAGGACCAGAAGCCCCCTACCTATTATAAGGTGTTAAGCCTCATTTGATAGAAGTGGTTAAAAAAATACTGCATAGACCAAAAATCATAGCTTTCCTAAACTCTTACAATATATTGGATTCACAGATAGTCGCAGCCTTTAAATCTGATGATACGCCATTAACAGTCATAAGGAAACAATATTTCCAGTGTATTAATTCTTTCAACTTCTAAGCTCCTGTTTTTTAATTCATAAGGCATATAGTAAACATGAACATACAATAGTTTCTGTAGATGATTTTAATACCACGCTTCTTTAGTGCATTTTAAAAACATTCCTTTGTACAACACTGAAAACCAGGAAGAAAAAAAACTACAAAAATTCAATCCTTTTGTTAGTTAATTGCATGATACTTTCTTAGGGGAGAAGATTTATGAACTTGGAAAGGGTGAATATGCTACAATCAGAATTGTGTGCAGTTCACAGAAGATGTACTATTTTCTCTTGGGCGCTTTACATGGACCTTGGCAATCTACTTAGCAACACAATCTTCTTCCATTAAGTACACATACATATATATATTCATCATTGTATGCCTTCCAGAACAAGCAGTGTTATTGGGACTAAGACATGGTAAGCACAAGAAATTAAAGGCATAAGTTAAGAAAAAAGAAACGATAGCTATACCTCTCCATCCTTCTATCCTTGCAAGCCATCCTTCCTTCCATCAAGTTCAGGCCACAATTCACACCCATTAACATTTTACATCGTAGTGAATTGATACAAAATTCTGTAAACGTGACTTAACCTTGACATTTCTGGCTTCCAAACGGAGTCAGTCGGCAGGCTGTCCTGAGCCAAACCCTTGCCCCATTCTGCAGAACTAGACCTCTTTGGGGATTCCAGCTATCTTCAAACCTGAAGGGGTTTCCTCTTTGTCACTTAGAACAACAGGAAGTAACACAAAGGAGAGATTTCCCTTCAGCCAGCAAAGTGCAACCGCAGTAGGGCCTGCACAGATTTTCAGAAGCTACTAGGGTTTTCCTATATGGAAGCAGTTTATCTTCCTTTCACTATTCCAGACATGAACATGTCCTGCCTCCAGATGCGCCCGCTGCAAGTAAAAAAACCCAAGGGCCTTGCAGAGAGGACTCCCATCGCCATCTGTTCACAGCCCCCCAAAGCAGCTTTCTGCCATGTCCGTTAGAAGCAGCCAGGAACATGGTTAATGTGGCTTCTGTGGAAATGCCCACTTCTACTGGAATGTAGACTGGGATTCAAAATCACAGCTAGCTGGGGGGTTTGCTTTGTAAATGCTAGGAAATTTGGAGAGTCATTAAACGAAGTTCTCATCAGACAAAGGGCCAAAAAGAAAGCCTTCGCATCCATTTGTAACTATTTACTATTATAATGGTATATTATGAGAAGTTTTTATTTCTTCTGCTGCATTTTTGTCAGGGTTTTTTGGTAATAGCGCTTTTAAATGATTTTTCTCCTCCTCCTCGATCGTGTGTTATTATTTTTGTGTGTTTTCCTTTTTTGTTATTAATTAAAAAGCAATTAAAATTTTATAAAACAGAAAGCTTTACCATCCAACAAGCAGGAGAAGAGCCAGTTTGAATCCTTTCATGATTCCAAGAGTGTTGGCCAACCATAAACCATCAGGAGCTACACAGTCCAACAGCCGCTGCCGAAGCCAGCAACACACAAGCAACCCTAATTGTTCAGCTCAAAACTGCAGAGCTGGGGAAAAAGCCATACCGCCAACGAAGCAATTGCTTCATTTAAAAAAAGGGGGTTGGGAGAAAGGAAGGATCAAAAGTGTGATGATGCTGGCCAAACATTCAAGCCTCTTGGTGCAATGGTTGCTCAGTGCAACTCTGCCTCTTTCAGTCCAAGGAAGACAAGCAAGGAGAATAAAGAATGACGTTGGAGGACATGTTTCCTGCCTTGACTGCTGCCCAAAATTACTGAACAGCATTTGACCAAACAACATTGCACACCTTTTCACCTCCAGTGGTCATCCCTGTCTTAAAAAAAGATGATTACAGGACAGGGAACCTCCTGGCCCAGAAAGGCCATGGTTTCTAGACTTCAGAATATAGCCTCAACCTCACTGATACCTTTTCTATCAAGAATCAGGAACCACTGAAGTTCCCTTAGGCAGGGAACACAAAGCTGGCAGCAGAAAGATTGGAGAGTCCAATTTTATATTACTGATCATTGCCTCAGAACCACAGTTCCATAGGCCTCCATTTCCTGTCAGTAAGTTTGAACATGGCCTAAGCCAGTGATGGCGAACCTTTTGGGCTTGGCATGCCAAAAATTCAGAAAATGCCTAACTTGACCCTGCTGGCATGTCACAACCCGCCCCCCAACAAATGAGAAACAATTCTTTACATATTCATTTATTTAAAAAAAATACAGTTCAATCGTGTGGTGCTATGCTCTATGTATAAAGAAATGTCAAATAATTACAAAAATGAAATATGAGTAAAACAAACTCAGTTTCTTTGGTAACTCAACCAGGGAGAAGAGTTGTTGTCCAGTGTTGGTGAATGCTAGTGTGTCACCCAAAATGTTGTGGCATGTCACCTTTGACACACATGTCATAGGTTTGCCATCACTGGCCTAAGCCATATTTGTTTTAACCAAGATTAATGACTGTGCCCATACTCAACACTAAACCAAAACTAAACAAATCACTATAGCTGAGTATGTGTGAATCCAGCCTACATACCAGTGACTTGGAGAAAACAAGATGGTTTTGTGGTGGTCTGTGTGATCATTAGACCCACAGTCCTGGAGTAAAGAGGCAAATGAAAGTAAATATTGTTACTCCTTTTTTAAGTTGAGAGCTGCTCTGAATCATTTTTGGAATGATTTAATAGATTTAAATACATCTAGTAATGTAACACTATTGTCAACCTGTTTCTAAGACTGTTAAATATCCATAAATAAATGGCTATAACTTAAAAGTTCACCGCAAAAATCCTTCTGCCACCTGCTCTGCAGGCAAGACTGTGTGGTATGGATCAGTGCGTACTTGTAATTAGACATCAATGTTTTAAATTGTTTTCCTACGTATAGTTCTCCCACGAAACAGTCATTTTACAATGCCTGTTCGTATCTAATCAGAGCTTTATTTAATAAATAAATAACCAACCCCCAACCCTGCCTTAACACCACGATCATCCAGTGCCATGATTAAAAACTTAAGTCTTATGAGTCTCCTGGTATGCTGACTGCACTTTGGGATGAAGTTTTCCAATGGGCAAAAAGATCTAAATCATCCATTGGCAAACAGATTGAAATACCAGCTGTGTTTCTACTTATCCTCACCATCGACCAGGAGAGTTGGGAACTCTGGCTGCATCTCAGAAAGTCACTGCAGCTCTGGATTTTTGCTTACTTGTGTGTACAGGACAATCCGGCGATGTGCTGTAAACCCAATTTTGCCGGACAGACTGTACCTTTTCACCAAAACTCACAGAGGGGTACCACAACCAGTATGGAGAAGCTGAGAGTTCCCTTCTGCTGCAACACCAAAGAGTATTAGAGTAGATAAAAAAGAAATGGGAGGAGCGGGGAGATATTCTGCCTCATTTTCTACCTTTTCAGCAAATAAGCCCACTTGATTGCTATGACAGTGTGAAGGTTTCACTCTTCCTCCTATCCAAGGGGATCAACATCTTCACACAAACTATTCCTGATACATAAGAGGTAGATGAAGTGGATGCAGGTTTTTTTAAATGATCTCCAGTTTTATCTCCAGAATCCAAAGACCTATGATGGACCTGCCCCAGAAAGCAGATACGGTGGGACCAACTATGTTGAAGTCACAAACTGAAACCAAAATGATTTAAACAAGCAAAAGCATCTTATCAGATGATCAGATATCAAAACAAGATGCTATTTGAGCAACACTTGGGTGTAGGCAACAAATCATGGGGTCCTTCCAAGGTCATCTTTTCTTATAAAAGAAAGTATACTTATGTTACATTTTCACCATGGTCAAAGGTAGCTGTGGCAGGAAGATGAGGAGGGACAGTTCACCGAGTCAGATGATCTGGAAGTTCATGCAAAAACTACAGAAACTCTTCGTATTGCATACCTGGGATTTTTAAACCCCAACGCTGAAGTTCTTTTAATTCTGATAGAGACACTGCACTTCAGATATCAACCCCAAAGTGCAGCAAAAGTATAGCAATTTGGCAAGCTAGAGTCACATTGCCCATCTCAAGCTGCGTTTGCAAGAAGCAGTTCTTTGATCACAAAAACAAAACTAGGCATCTGCTCTGATATCCAAACCTTTTGTTGAGGTACAGTCAACGGTGACCAGTGCCAAGTCAAAAACTTTTGCACAGTGCCATGACCCAGCCATGACATGTAATTATGAGGCAATCATGGATAAACTTATGAATTGAAGATTATCCCTGCATTTTGATGATCTGCAGGTTGTTTCTACAACATTGGTGCTTAAGATGCTACTTCAAGAGCTTAACCAAAGTAGACAGAGCTTAAGACAGTTCTCTGCACTATGGAGTGTAATGACTGAGTAATTCAAGTACCTGATCCTACTAATAATCTGCTGTGAGTTATACAAATACATAATAGAAAATGTGTGGCTTGCACAACATGACTTATTCAGCTACCCATATCTTACCGCCTTGTCAATGTTGGACTGACATGGTTTTTTTCCCCCACTGGAAGGAGAGGCACGCTGATGCCAAAACACATCTCCACGCAGTATAGGAGTTGACTTTGGTAAACCCCTATGCAAAACCACACCCTTCCTTCATACCAGTCAGAAAAGGAGACAATGTGGTTTTCAGGATTCTTCCATCACCTTCTGACACTGATATAGTAAACAGTCTGGTAGCGCAGAGCAAGGTGACCTGAACCACAAGGCCAACATCCCAGCATGGAGGCGGCAGTGGAGAAGACATGGGATTGACGGAAGCAGTCGACAAGCTGCTATTCCCTCATTTCCTAAAGAAGGCATTTTGAAAGTTCTTAATATTCTGCTCCTTTTATGGCACAATCATTGCAAATAATCCTCTTTCATGAAATAATTGTATTAAATCTCAAGTTGACATTCTAACTTTGGAAAGCCATGGGTGCATGTTATGTCCTGATGCTTTTCTCATATAACATCAGGGAGATGTTTAAGAACAGGTGAGAAAAGCTACAAAATTCACAAAGGTGTTGCCCTGCAAAGCTCTTGAAGGGCGCTATTTCTAAAGAAATTTGGCGATGCATGTGGGTTTGTCATTCAAAGAGAAAATGTCACAGACTCCCTGTGGGAATTTCCAACACCTGTGTGTCTCATAGGTGGATTTTTGTTTTTGTTTTTTGGATCCTAGCCATTATGCTTTATGAATGCTGCAGCTGGATTAAAAGACTTTCATTTCCCAAAACATCCTCTTTTTTTTCCTCCAACTAGGACTGGGGAAACAGCTGGTTTTAATTCCTGTTCAATTGGCACCACCTGAAGTTTCAGTTTGGATGTAAGAAGGAGAGGGGGGCACACAATTATTGAACATTTTCCCTACATTGAGAACTTTGGGAAAGTAGAAAATAACTACAGACATCTTGTCTGTATATCCATGTTCTTGAAACTCCTAGAGGTGGTCCAAATTTCTGGGAAAAGCCCAAATGGTTTCCAGCTGCTTTAGAGAAGTAGCTTCACCTGGCTCCATCAACAGCCAGATCATTCCACATGTTTTAACCTACTGGTACTAACCTAGAATTTCAGGATCATACATGCCATGAATCAGAAGCAATCTTAAGCTACATACCTATGATATCAACAATATGTAGCTTCAGTTTTTGCTGAAAGATGTCTAGCATCACTGGCAGAGCTCCTTGAGAAGGTGCCACCTTTAGGTTTTGTTTGACTTCATTAGAAATGGAGAGCCACAGTTTTCCATATTCATCCGTGGTCATCTTCATTGGTCTGAAACCCAGGTTGCCGATAGAAATGAGGAAAGAAAAAATATTGGTCTAATAGAGTGGGTGGCAATAACAATTTTAATTGATTTAACTAATTAATTTACTATGCCCTTTTAAAACTTCTTTGAAAAACAACCTGTCCATGCATTGTTCTAAATTTTCAAAGGACCTGCAGCCAAGACAGTCAGGCTAAGAAAGATTTCATGAAAAGGAGACAATGGAATAATGCACCCAGATTGAAATCCCCCATTACGTTACAAGTATAGACATGCCGGTTACAAGTTGCCTGTTCAATCCTGATGTGTCCCTGTTTGGGGACTGACAACCTTGAAAGCATTCAAAGTTTTCCAATAGTAAAAAGCTTAGGAAAAGGTGGGGAGAGGGGGAGGGGGGGAGGGGGAGAAACAAAAGAAGAAAAACCAGCTATGGGAGAGAGGCTTCCCAAGCAAATAAATCTAATTAGCTCTAGTTTGCACTTCATAAGTATTTATTAAGAAAATTATTCTATACAGTTACCTGATAAAATCCAACAGCTCTAAAGATATAGAAAATTGGAGATGTACATCCAATTCTAGCAGATAACTAACGCAACCAAAGATTTTTCCTGATGAGCAGGGTTCCTCCATCTCTACATACATCTGGAAGCTTTCTATATTTTTACTTTCTATTACAGCAAGTTGGCAGCCAAGACTTTCTACCATCTTTAACAAAAAAAGAAGAAAGAAAAAACACAGGTTAAAGATATTTTATCTGACCACCACCAAGCCAGTACTATAGCAGAAAAGGCAAAACCGGTGATAAAATAGTTACCTTGAAATGTTCCGCGTGTTGAAATTCCAGACTGACATCTTCAAGAATGGAAGGGCTTCTATTGGCAAGAAATAAAAAAAGCAGAAGACTGTCCTCTTTCCAGACTTTAGAAAAATATAAAAGCAGGGATTCGTTGCCACAAAGTTCTGAAACTTCTGAATGAGGATGTTTGGCTGCTTCTTCTGGTAAAGAAGGGGTCATGGAGACTTGCTTTTGAATGACAACGGGAGTATTTGGAGAAGGATGGAAGATGTCCCTATGACCATGGCTAAGCAAAGAAGGTGGGGAAAGTCGGTGATCCAGAGGCTTCTCATTCAACCCACCTTCGGGCAACGAATGGGAGCGATCGAGCACCACTTTTGATTCAGAAGTTTCAGCAGAACTTAGTGAAGCTTTCCTGAGCCTTAGATGTCCATTGTTTACAAAAGGGTCCTTGTTCCCAGTTAACGCTTCCGGAAATAGGGAAGCGCTGGCTGTGCTTTCCACACCAAGTGAACTCTCATTGTCGGGGGCTTCGTTTGTTTTCAATTTCCTTGTAAACTTCTGAGCGGTGGGGTCTCCTTTGCCCAACTTAAAAAGACAGACAAAAGTGGGATCAAAATACGATTTCGGTATAAGGTTAAGTCTGAATGCACCATCTCATTCAAAGCAGTAGGGCTTGGGAAGGGGGGGGGGGGAATCCTAAAAACGTGCCATGCATATTAAGCTTCAATTTAGCCATCATACCAGACTGATGTTGCTTTGTGATCCTAGGCCGACAAAGAGTGCTGAAGCTAGCTGCTGCTTCTCCTTCATCCCTTCTGCGAGGTCCGTCATTTCTTGCTTAGGTTGCAATGGAAAACTATTAACAACAGGCTCTACAAATGGGCTGCCCTGCAGAACGGCCTGGATGCTTTCTTCTTCTTCTACTTGGTTTTTCTTTTGGGGGAGGTAGCCTTCTTTGCCCCACAATTTCTTTACACCCTCAAGCTTCAGACTGTTCCTAAAGACATGACAGTGGGAAAAAGGTTAGTGCAGTGCCCAGCAGGCACTTCTGAAGAGCATCTGGAGTGGACCCTCACAGCTGGATTTAATAAATCACTCAATGGGGAGTAAGCAGTGCGTCCATCCCTCCTGCATCTGTCCACGTGGTTATGGGGCTGTCCATGAAAAGAAAAGCCAGGCCCTCAGTTACGTCTTTTCCCTCCAAACCCTGAAATCAATATTCTGTACTAACCCACAGAGATTACAATCTTGCACTTCCATGCTGACTGTGCCCAGGGACGCATTTCCTTTTCAAAGAACAACCCACAGATGCAAGATACTAATCTCTCAGGCAACTGTTAGCAGAAGAAAGTGCATACAAGCTGTTGGGTTCACCTACCTTCTTAAGCCATAATATCACTTGGTTTTGGCTAAGCGTGTTGTGTAAACCCAACTGTCATGGTCTGTCAAGTCATCATTTATGGTTTAGCAACCATGGCAGAATCCAAACAGTGGTGGGTTTTGCAACAAACCACAGCACAGGGCTATATGCAAACTCAGTAAATAATTTGGGAGGCCTTCTTAACAAGGATGAGCCAGCCAAAGAGTGGGACCTATCAAGTGCCTTCGTTTTTCTCAGTAAGGCAAACCACTCAGAACCAGGAGTTTTATCAATCAATCAATAAACAGGTTGATATCAGTTTGCAGATGGGGGAGAGAGCTAACCCACATAAAAGACGTTTAGAGACCGAGTCATGGACAAGTTGCTGCTCAAAAATGGCACTCACTGTATTTTATTATAGCAATAAATAAAGCAGAGAGAGGAGGGGAGTTAGTGCAATTTGCTTAACCCAGTACAAAAAAAGTCAGCTTTGCAGTCAAGTATTACCGATGACATTGCATTTTCGTTTTCCCGAGCTCTGACAGTTTGCTGGCCAAACCATTGTGTAGCAAGAGAGGAACAGAGGGCAGGCTGCATTTTAGAAGTTTTTGCTGAAGAGACAAGCAGACTTACTCTTTCTGTCCTTTCTCAGCACTATTATCTGAGCCCAAAGAAAGCCCCGTTGGAGACTGTCTGCCAGTAATTCTGGATAAAGGGAAACTCTCAGAAAGCGATTCCCCATAGGGTTCAAAGTTCAGAGCTGCAAAGAGAAAAAAACAATCATCAGGTTGAAGGCAAGGTTAGTACGGATCACAAGAATGACAGGCAGTTCCATGAATGACAGGAAGTTTCCGACAAGAATATTCCACATTCAGCAGCCCATCTAGATATTACGAACCATTCCTGGAAGGGGTGGTGTTTGGGTTCGTTTTTTTAAAGTTCTTTTTCAAGTCATGTAACTCATCTCTACTGAAAGAATTCAGCAAAGGCATGATTCACCTTTGAATGTTAGCCTACAGTAGAAGATATGCAGTTATTCTTTGTTCCATAAATATCTATCACATAAATACGAGAGATGACATAACGTAAGGAAACAATTTCCCATTGTTAAAGGAAAAGATATAAACTCTCAATGTGAAATTCCAATTCAAGTTCACCACGGAGCGCTTTACATCCACATTGTTTCAAACACAGTTCAATGCCCTTTGTATTTTGTAATGTCCACTGCTACTCCACTGAAGGATAATGATCCAGGTTCTACAGGAGTGTTTCTCAACCATGACAACTTTAAGTTATGTGGACTTCTACTCCCAGAATTCCCCCGCCAGCATGCTGGCGGGGGAATTCTGGGAGTGGAAGTCCACATACCTTAAAGTTCCTAAGGTTGAGAAACATTGATCTACAGAGTATATTGTAGGTTACATTATAGTTTGTGTGATTGTCCCCCTCTAAGGACAGGGAACCACATTGCCAAAATTCACCAGTATGGTCACAGGGCTGCAAAAAGAGGGGGGCAGCACAGAATTTAATGGCAAAACATGAAAGATTTAAAACTTTCACCGATTTCTAAATCTGACACGGATGTCAAGCCAGAACATGATGTCTGCTGCAAAAGCTTGGAAAAAGTATCTGGTTAGGTGATTCAGGGCGTTCATTTATTACAGGGAAAAATCAATCACCTTTTTCCTGGGACAGTTTCTCTTCCTGTCTTTGGTGATGAGGCTTATAGGGCAATGCACCCTGGTCCAGTCCTTCAGCAACGAACCCATCTAAGAAAGATAAGGAAGCATCAACCTGTATTGAATCAGAGATGGGTTGAAGATGATTAAACATTTTTAAAGGAACCAGTTTGCAATGTCGCTGCAAACATACTCCATTTTTTAAACTGTTTCCAAACTTACAATGTTTACCGCCACCATTTTATTCTTAAATGTACATCTACCAGACAAGGACTTCTCAGTGGGGCATACTATGGCAAACGACATTAGAAAGCACAAACAGAAAGCTGAAGATCTTTGGCTTTAAAAGCTCATTGCAGAAGGGAAACATCATACTGTATTTTTTAAGAACAGCTTGTTCCCTATAATTCTATACACACTACTTAAGGATTTATCATCACTAACTGATAAACTAGAGATGAGTAATTCTGGATTTTTTTTTCAGTAGACTTGCAGACATGCTAGATCACACTGCTCATTCACAACATGTTGTTCTGATGGCATAAAGGTAAGTTGAGGTCCTTGCAAGAAGCTAATTGGAATCAGATGCCCTCAATAAGAAGTTAAATGCATAAGCCTGGAATTAGATTTTATTTCTATGGAAAACAATCTCTGCACCATTCCAAGTACAATGTCTGTCCTAGATCTTTTGTTTACAGCTGTGCAAATTTTAAAAACACAACCCTCCTCTTCTAAGTGTTTTCAGAAGAAGTCCTTAATTCCCAAGAAATAAGCAGCAGTGATGCCCAAACAGTTGTCAGCCCTTCAAGGTAGTTCAGACAAGAAGCACACTCAGGAGTATTAGCTCTAACTTTATTGTAAGGTTACATTAACAGAATCTTGCAAGTCTGAAAGTACATCTCTCCCCCTTCTCATTTAAGTCCAAGAAACTAGGGAGGGTCTCTTCTGAGACCATACCCCCGTTCCTTCTGCAGGCTCAGCTGCCTCTTATCTGACTGTTGCCTAGTCCTCCTATCTCCCAAGGTCATTCCCACATACCATCACACATATGGTATCATCATCATCACAAACTCACCACAATGTTCTTACAACTCGCATCAAATGGAAACAACCTCTTCATCAATTCTTTATCTTCATAGAGATATTTTAATTCAAATGCATGCTGTCTCATGCTGGTATCCAGAGAGGTACTGCATTCCAAGAGAAACGTGTCAACTGTCTTTGAACAAGTCGTACGAGAAGCTATTTTAGAAAATGCAGCCATAATCCAAGCTTTGGTTTCAGAAGTGGCATTGTTTTTAAGGATCCGATACAAATTTGCTAAAACAACTTCAGGATCCACATCTTGCAGGAGGTAACTGTACTCCCCTAATACCTGTCAGGAGCAAATTAAAACATCAAGATTACTCAACAGTAGAAAATAATTTTAAAGCACAATGTTCTAATGCGAATGGAAATTCCAATTGTGAATCTTCCCAAGTTTAAGGAACTGCCGTACCGAATGCAAGAGCAACATTGACCAGATTTACTTTCTATTACCTGAAATAGACGTACTTCTTAAAAAGTTGTTAATGATCGTGATCAATGAGACATAGGTAAAAGGAATGACTGGACTTGAGTCACTTAAAGCCAAAAGTTCAATAATAACAGAATTTTCATCTTCAATTGTTTCTAATACTCTCTTTTCTTATTGCTTATACTGAATGTATTTACCCTCACACTTAAAAATAGAATGACCAAAGAATGAAAGAAGAGGAGCAAAATCCAAAACTGTTTTTAATAAGTTTTTAATAAGTTTGCAATAAAAAATATTTATTACTGTCAGATAGATAATGTTATTTATCTACTCAAAATTTTGCTTCTTAATGATATGATCTTAATTGAAAGGCAAAAAAATAATGTTTTAAATCTGGTGTGCTTGTCTTGTTTGGGTTTTTTTATAGTTAAGTATATAGACAAATGAAATCAAGTAATACAATTTGGACCCAAATTGGATTCTTTTAGGTAGTAATTTTATCTGTGGTTACATCAAGCAGTGATAATGATGTCATAACTAAAGTTCCATCTGAATCACACAAAGGAGAGTCATTCTTATGTATTCTTGCATTGCTACCAATGCATAATAATTTCTCCAAATACTCTAAATCCATCTAGATTTGTGTACAGTACAATTAAAATTCAATCCTCCAAGATTTAATTGTCTATTTATACTCAGATTTTACCCATATTGAAACATCTCATCTTTCTTTGTTTAAATGTTTTTTCTTACCCAACTCATCACTTGAAGAAATTTCTGTGGATAAACTGCATTTTCATCCTCTAATAACGACAGGTAAGATTGGACAGCGTGAAACCGCAGCTGAAGGTCTTCCTTTTCATCTTCAAAGCCTAAGAAAAACATCCCAGCTTTTTTTTTTTAATTGTTGGAAATGGCTATTCCTTTATTATTTTTTTAATAATGGGATCGCATCATTTTCATGCATAGTTTACTCACCTTCAGCAAGAAGTCGCAAGAAACTGTTTAGAATGTCAGGATGCATTTTATCTCCTCCTACAGAAAACACTGCATTCATAGTCCGGATGAACCATTCATTGTCTGGAGCATATGTGCCAGGGACATTAAGGAAAGGATACAATAGTACCATCAACACAGCATCAACGGTTCTGTTACAGGGTTCAAATCATCCATTTCTTTATTAAAGTTACTTGCACACAAAGAGGGGAAAGGATTATTAAAATTTTCAGGGACTAGAAATGAAAGCAAGGCATTTACACAAGTCTCTACATATTACAGGTAGTCCTTGCTTAACAACTGTCCTGTTTAGCGACGGTTCAAAGTTACATCAGTGTTGAAAAAATAACTTTATGACTGGCCTTCATACTTAACAACTGTCATAGTGTCCCTATGGTCACATGATTGAGATTTGGGCACTTCACAGCTAGCGGGTGTTTACAATCATTGCAGCATCCTGTGGTCACATGATTGCCATTTGCACGCTTCACAGCCAGCTTCTGACAAGTAGAATCAACAGAGAAGCCGGCAGTAAAATCACAAGTCGTAGTTGCATGATATCTCACTTAACAACTATGGCGGAAGTGAGGTCATAAGTCCGTTGCAATCATGTGATGTCTCGCTTAGCAATGGAGTTGCCAGTCCCAGTTGTGGTCATTAATTGAGTTTTAGATGCAATAAAAGGGAACAACCATCAAAATGATACATCAATACAAACAAACATGTGGACAGATACAGAAGTACACCTAACAGGAACAAGCATTTGCAGCAAGTAAAAGGATATTTTTCAGCTAACTCTGCTATTTTTCCAACAATATTGATGATGGTATATTCTTCTTTGCTTTGATTTATGTAGTCAAGCATCTTCTGCACAATGACAGTAACATTCTGTTCATTGGTTATTCGATACAGAAGTTCCAAGGTCTGAAGGAGAAGGCAGGGTGGATAAAGGTTTAATTAATTTCACTCAAGTGAAACAGAGGGAAGGGATGATAAGAAATAGGTTGCATTCAGTTTAAGGACAAGTTACTGGAATAATCGAAAAAATACATTTATTTATTTATTAAATTGCTAAGGGTGCCTAACTCCATTACAAAAAACATTACTCAGTTTTATTACCTCTCTTTTAATAATGGGATCAGGATGTTCCAGACACTCAATTATTGTCATTTGATGTTGCAGAGCAAGATTGGGGTCCTGCTGGACGACATATGTTAAGGCCTTTAATCCTAGGGGAAAAAAGTAACTGGAAAGTTTGAAAAATGAAACTGTAGGCATTCAGCATTTATTCCGCTGGGTTGTAAAAATGAGAGAACTTACCCAAATATTTCAAATTAATTTTAGGCGACAAGACAAATTTCCCAATACATTTGGCAGCCTTCTCAAGCAAATCAGATTTGGGGTGAATTGTGTAAATGGTGTGGACGCATTCAAACAAGATTGCTGCAGAAAAGGCAAAGAGAACGTGGGAGATCTGACTCACAAAAAATAAAACAACACATAAATATTCAAACTAATCCAACCAGTTGAGACAGACAGGAAAGCATTAGCAGTGCATTTGTTTTAGATTTTTTTTATCCCACCTTTATTATTTTTATAACTAACTCAAGGCGGCAAACATACCTAATACTCCTTCCTCTCCCTATTTTCCCCACAACCACAACCCTGTGAGGTGAGTTGGGCTGGGAGAGAGGGACAGGCCCAAAGTCACCCAGCCGGCTCTCATGCCTTAGGCGGGACTTGTCTCCTGCTTTCTAGCCTGGGGCCTTCACCACTAGACCAAACTGGCTCTAATTAGAGCACGCATGTCAATACTCTTTCAAGAAATCTATGCTTCTTTTAATCTCTTTAAAAGAGATTGTGTTTAAATCTGATATACTGATTGTGCAGTACAATGTCTTGCAGTTCCAAATACTGGGAGTGAAACCATGTGTGATTCAGGACTCTAAAGGACAGAGTCAACTACTTAATGGAAAAGCCAAGCAAGTTTGCATTTAAAACCAGCCAAGTCAGGTGCTCTGAAACCATCCTGATCACCACCATGTAATTTTGCCTTAAAAGGGAAAGGCAACCTGAATTCCAGGACACTGGCTAAGGAATTCTGGGAACTGAACTCCATACACGGAGCTGCCAAGTTTAAGAAACACTAACCTAGAAATTTATAAGTATGACTGCCACCAACAGGAATGCCTAGTATTACAACTGACAAAGTCACATTTTGCTCCCCTTACATTAGAAAATCTTATTTCACCTACCATAGGTAATGTTGTGATTGATCTCTGCTCTCCTTAAAGATTCATCCAAAACTTCATACATTAATTCACTGGTCCTGACACAAAAGGGTGAAAATGTTCAAGATCACTTCATTTTTTTGAAAAGGAGAGAGTTTATGTTGTTCCACAGCCCTTTATCAGACTTTGAAATAATTCAGTAACTCTGAACAATTATTTAACATGCAAATTAATATCTGCAAAACGAACTGCGAATAACAACACCTTCCCTCCCATTTTCCCATATCGAGGGTGTCCAGGCTGCTAAGAGTTTGTGAAAAAATCTGAACAAACCTGCAAGGGAACTGACCAAGTCAAGGAAGCTTTTCCATACAAATCTTTCCAATTTTGTCTTATCAAATGCAATTACAAAGCATGGGATAAAAAAAAAAAAAAAAAGCTAATTCAAGTAATTTAGATTAGGAGTGGGCAACTTTTTCACAGCTGGGAACTGAACTTCCTGTGTGTCTTAAATTTGTCTGATCTTCACAAAACACAAGACGGATAACTAACTATAGGATAATGCCAATCAAATGGGCAGAGGGAGAAATGATCTGTTTGGGCGGGGGGAGGCACTTTAAAAGCAAGCCTCTGTATATTGCCCCTATTTTGCCCCCAGGGTTTGGAAGCATGATCTGAGGGTGCTCTGGAACTGGAGGCTGAACACAGCCTGCAGCGTCCCCATTTCTGGTCTGGGTCTCAGTCGTGTCATTGACCTGGATTTTTCAATTAATACCTAGAAGAGAGGCTGCTTAGACAAGCTAGATCTTCCTATTTACTCTTGCAAGTTGTGAGATAACGAACTTTCTGCTCTAACCACAATTAGATATTTATTTCCCTCTTTTGTCATAGTAGGCACTTTGGGGGGGGGGGTGCGCGTGGGCGTGCGTCTTCAGGACAGTCTTGACTCCTGGTGACTGCCTGGACAAGTCCCTGCAGGATTCCAGGCAAGATTTTTGGAAATGGTTTGCCCTTGCCTGCTTCCCAGGGCTGAGAGAGAGGGACTGGTCCAGAGTCACCCAGCTGGCTTTGTGTCTAAAGCAAGACTAGAATTCACGATCTCCCAGTTTCTAGTCTGATGCCTTAACCACTAGACCAGTGTTTCTCAACCTTGGCATGTGGTATGTGGCAACCTTTAAGGTATGTGGACTTCAACTCCCAGAATTCCCCAGCCAGCCAGCCCAGAATTCCCCATGCTGGCTGGGGAATTCTGGGAGTTGAAGTCCGCATATCTTAAAGTTGCCAAGGTTGAGAAACACTGCACGACACCAAACTGGCTCTCTAGCTAGACACTTAATCCTCATTGAAGTGTAACCTTCCCTTGCTGATACCTAAATTGAGCAACTTCAGGGGTGGAAGGAGAGAGAGAGGTTGAAGGGCTATAAATTTGCCCAACAAAAACAACCCCTTTGTGATTCAAATTCCAGCAGAGACTGGGGAAGGACCCCTCGTGGTGTAAGTAATTAATCGGGACAATTTTAAATAATCATGATCTTGTTTGTTTCAAATCCTGACGCCTCCTTTAGCGTCCTCCGGCTTCCGTATCCCTCCTGAAAATTCTAAATTAGCCGGCCATGCAAGAATTTCTGAAAACCACCTCCAAGAGAATTTACCTGGGATCATCTTTTCCAAGTAGCCTCAATATTCGTAAAAGCTGGATTTGTAACCAAGGGGCGGGAACGTTGTGATAGTTATAATCCGCAGGGAGCTTTCCTCCAACCACCTGCTTCAGGATTGTTACAAAGCTGCCTGTCAAATCTTTGTATTCCCAGGAATCTTCCTAGACAAAAGATAACGCACACAATTAAGACTGAATTGACAGCCAAGAATTACAGGAATTTCACCTCCATTTGCCCTGCAGCTCTTGAAGCCTAACCATTTCTCACACCCAAAGGCAGCTGACAATTAAACACGAAACATGCAGGTAAACACACTGTGATCAGCCAGTACAAAACCTGCTTAAAATGATGTGCATCTCTGGAGGTGGGGGGGGGGCTTTTTAGAAGTATTGTCTAAATCAGCAGTTCCTTGCCCTTAAGGGCTATCTCTAAAACCCACGCTCTTCTTAAGAAGTAAATACCACTTTTAAAAACCCTTTAAAAGGGTTGAAATCTCCCAAGATTGCCAAGCCTTGCAAGAATTCAGTGTTATTACATGAGATTTAATCAGACCTCAGGGATAAGATTGCCAAAATATTATAAGATTGCAATTGTTTCTCTCTTGCTCCTTCATCCCCCAATTT
This sequence comes from Python bivittatus, assembly GCF_059951505.1. Lineage (NCBI taxonomy): Eukaryota > Metazoa > Chordata > Lepidosauria > Squamata > Pythonidae > Python > Python bivittatus. The sequence goes on along the minus strand of NW_028277085.1, from coordinate 7,358,003 downwards.
TATTTTTGGGCACCTGCTCCATTACAGCAAGCCGCGTTTTCCTTGAAGAGAATAATGAACCTTGTAATACTGCATTGCAAATAGCCAGTCCAGACTTCCATTCTTATTGTTACATCGTGTAAGCCACATTAAAAAGTCTAAAATTCTTTTTTAATTATACTCATTTAAAAAGAAGAAAAAAAAGAACAAAGGAGCAAGCAAAGGAAAAAAGGGGGAAAAAAATAAAAAAATAATTGATACAGAAATATAATATCAGTAAGTGGACACAGCAGTTACTGAGACTGTATGGTTAGTGCTCAGTAGATCATTGATGAGAAAAAAAACATTAAAAAATGTTAAACTAACAGTGTGAGAAAGGACCGGAATCTCTGAGCTAAGTGCCAAAATCTCCACTATTTGTTATTTAAGAATACAGAAAGAAAAAAGAAAAGTTACTAAAAACATTACAGATAAATATTATTTTCTAACTTCCCCTTTGTTGTACTCTGGCTAATGTACAATATTTATAGACACATAAAATGTTCGCGTTTCTGATTCCAATCTTTAGTCAGTTCTTTTTTCCCTTTAAAAAAACACTCTAAATCAGTGTTTCTCAACCTTGGCAACTTTAAGAGGTGTGGACATCAACTCCCAGAATTCCCCAGCCAGCATGAGTTGAAGTCCGCACCGCTTAAAGCTGCCAAGGTTGAGAAACATCACTCTAAATATTTATATTTGCCTTGCTGTGTCATGTATAGTATGTATGAAAGCCATTCTTGCTTAAATTCAGTTAAACTTCTGTCATTACTACATGCTGTCGAAATTAACAGTCTAAGATTTCTAAGAATCCCACCTTCACCATCTGTAGATAGATGTGCAAAGACACCGCCATAACGCCCACATCCCTGTCACAAAGCGCCCTCCGGAACTTGTCATGAATGTGTTGGACTTGATTAGGAGCAATTAGGTAGAACTTATAGAGTGCCTGGACAGCTTTTCTTCGAATAATTTCCCTAAAAAGAATCAAATTGAGCTGAGTTGAGGTGAGCTCTTACATCCAGGAGGATCTGGAGCTCCATATTTACTACAGCCTTCTAGAATCTTACAAGCTTCACACGTACTTTGAATGCTGGAGTTTTTCTTCTATGAGGGGGAGGACAGCTGGAATCATCTCTTGGGGGAAAAGCTGGCTTGCTGCTGTAAGAGCCATGCACACTTCCATGAGATTCGTGCTCTGCAAGTCCTGCCACAAAGAGTAGAAGAAAGTTGTGAAATGGGTTAACGATGCCTAATGGAGAGCACGGATACCCTTTCCAAGGTGCATGACTTTCATTCTGGACCTTACAAATCCATTCAGCTTCTATAGTAAGAAACAGTTTTCCATAAATAAGTTTTTTCCTACGCCCCAGAAAAATGTGCCACACCCAAAAGACAGCAGTCCCCGTCCTACGTAGGGCATGGGGTCAAGCAACTAGAGGTGGCTCCTTGAGTGTCACCAGGAGAGATACGGCCCCCATCTTGCTTGACGTCTGCTGGCTAGATGTTGCCTCAGAAGGAACAAGAGACACGAGAGATGCATCGTGAGACTGAGTTTGTTCCTAGGTTTCACGCAACTGGAAGGTCAAATTTTGATACATTCCTATATTACAGAAGACACAGCAGGGAGCCACATTCAAGCAACGGAGAAGTGCTACTTGGGAACCACCAGCATTTGGGGTCTTTTCACCCCTCTCTTCTAGGCAACGTGCTGATCAACCCACCTACCCCTGCTCTCTTGTCCCTTCCTTCCCCATCTACACGTATCCCCCCGTTTCTCCTGCACTTTATTTTCCTCAGCACATGCACAACATTAATAACGTCGTGCATCACTTATGTCATCTGTTAAACTTCTCTATACTTTCACTGGCTGGGTAAATGTTATCATTCTGCTTAACTCTTGTTATGATAACTGTACAGCCAGTTTATATGGGTTATTAACTTGGAAGAGTGATGCTTGAGGAACAATCTAAATAAACTGCAATGTTTATAAAGAAAACAGTGCAGCGATAAAAGAAAGGTTGTATGTATTCAAACCATACTGTTGTTGCTTTCTTGTAAGTGGCAAAGTGGCTTTCAATAGATCCCACTATCAATGAAAGGGAAGACTTCAAAGGCATCGAGGACAATTTTTATGTGCATGTGTGTATGTTCACAAGCTCTCATTGCTCTGATTCACACGAAACATTAACTCATGATTCAGGAGAAAGGAGCCCCAGCAAATCTTAAAATATGTGCTGCTTCCCCTTCCTCCCCTATAGGCAAGTATTTAACAAGCATTCAGCTTTGATTTGCCTTTATCCTAGCCAACCATGTCAGCTCAAGAGATTATGGTTCAAAGCACACTCTAGTCATTTTTCAAGATAGATCAACTTCAAATCATGGCTTAGGAAGCCAGCTCATTGAAATATCTGGAATTTTAAAGTTTGGAACCTCTCTCATGATACGATCAACCCAGGATTAATGGAAAGTAAGACAAAATCATAGCAAACTCCTCCAGAAACAGGAGCTGGGAAGGAGAAAGCATGTAAATTCAAAGATTTATTTAAACTATTCTTCCCACATGATCACAACATCTAGGATCAGCCTTTCTTAATCAGTGCCTCTTAAGAAATTATGTGCCATCAAGTTGCTTTTGACTCCTAGTGACCACATCCATCACTCCTACACATTGGCCATGGCAGTGGAAGATACAGGGCAAATCCACTGGAGGAACTCAGACCGGAGGAAGTCTTGCTAGACCATGAAATGTAGCCATTATAAACAATGACTCAGAGAAGCTGAAAAGACCTATTAATGAACAGAAGCAGCTTTGCACTTTCCTGGATCTATCTTGTAATGTTTTTCTTACAGCTCTAACTGATCAATAAAATGGTATTCATAAAGGCACTTTTACCATTTAGAAGCGCACTTTTGTAAAAAAAAAAAAAAAAAGAACAGCTCAAGCTTTGGGTCAGTGCAATGCTTCCTACAAAACCATACCTTCACCACTGTGTTCACAAGCAGAACCAGCAACTCATGATTTTCATGCAGAAATAAAGAAATCGCCAAATAGCCTAAGAGAAAGGGGGGAAAATGTTCTGTATTAGGCACGCCAAATAGTTTCCACCTCCCTCTATTCTATAAGTTCAGATCAGCTTATAGCAAGAACAACGTATGTCTCTCCCTCCAAGAAGCTCACTAGCTGAATACTGTAAAGGCTTGGGAGATAGCAGGCCCAAAACATATTTTATCAACATAAAGGATACAAAGATACGATGATTTCTGGATTTGAAGATTAAGAAATATGTCAATTAATGAGGGGCTGAAGGGACTTATATATTATCTAAGAGAGAGCAAGGACAATAAGATTGTAATTCTCTGTTGTAAAGAAGGTTGGAAGTCACTTATATATTCCTTAACTTTATTTTCTTTCTTTTTTATTTCTAGTACTCTTCTGTTTTTTTTTCTTTTTTTTTAATTTGTCTTTTATCTTATGGGGAAAAACTCCCATAAGTTTTTTTGCTCCCAGTTTTTGGGGAACAAAAGCAGAGAAAGATGGTGGCATTCCTGGCTGTTTACCAGCTTCCCAGAAGCACTGAACTGGAATGCCATAATGCTTTTTTCTCCCAAGATACCACCACAAAATACAAATAGTCAGAATTATGTAATTAGGGATCAGCAATGCCCATCAATCCATAACATTAAATCAGTGAATTAAAAATGGCTCCAGACTTACAAGATTTCAGTGCCTTTGTAGTTGATCTTGGAGGTGAGACCACCCAAGTCTTGTGGGGAGTCCAAGCAATACGTTTTTAATTTTACTGCCTTTATTTCATTTTAGGGCACCCACCGCCTCAGAAGATTACAGACAGGGTGTGATTCAGCGGCAGACTGAAAATACTTACCAACTCTTTTCTCAAAAAGATTGCCTTGCTGTGCCAGCTTGATAGCGTGGATATATCCAAAAGAGGCCTCATAGCCCAGCATCTCACAGTAGATCAGCCTCACCATACATTCCTTCATCAGTTTCTGGAGTATGGAAAAACATTTTAAAAACAATCAGGTATTGCTGTCTTTATTATTTAATTTATATCTCACCTTTCCTCCACAAATCTAAGATGGCTTGCATAGAAGGTGGGGGTAACCCTTCATTTTATCCCCACATCAGCCCTGTACAGTAGGCTGGGCTGAGAGAGAAGGGCCTAAAGTCACTCATGAGTCTCCATGGTTGAGGTCAACTAGAACCTGGCTCTCCCTAGTCCTAACCCCAACCCCTTCACTACTAAGAGTCATCCAGAAGTAGACGAGTACCATGAGCAATGAATTTGCTTGTTCCTTTGGGGGCCGCATTTTACCAGTTACCTACATGCAAATTTAGTCTGAAACATAGAGTTGACAGGAAAAAAAATGAGTATGATCTGGTCATTGTAAAGCTGATAGCAGCTTTACAACGACCAACACTGGCCTGTAGAGAGAAGAAGAATAATTACATTTTGTTTTGTTTTTAAAACTTACGAGAGTTGTAGTGGGTGCAGAAACAGTGGCTTTTAAATTATTTAATTCCTGGTGGATAAGTTTTTCTTCTTCCTAACAGTGTATAAAATTGAAAATATTGCTTAAGAAAACTGTGAAAATGAGCTAAAACGATTTCTATAACAGTGCTTAGCATTTGGTTGTTTTTATATTGTTTTCACTTTGCAAATTCTGCGGTCTTAAAAAGCAGTTAGTTAGGAAATAAGACTGAATGACAATAACCTCTCTCTTTCATTGTAAACGGCAACTACATTAAAGAGCTATTCGGATTATTCATATTTCAAACAAAATGAGCACAAGTTAATAAAGTTTAAAGTCTAAATGTTATTAATGCAAATACAGGATGGTTCAATCAACAAGAAATTCTTTGTTATCTTACTACCACCACTTCCAACAAGAAATTAAATCTGTGTTCAAACTCGTACAACTGTTATCAATGCTTACTTAGGAGTAAAGGAACTCATCGGCTGGAATTACGCACATTAAACCATCATCTACCACATTTACAGTGAATCAATCACAACTGACTAGGTTCAGACAAGCCAGCCATAAACTACGGCTTACAAATCACAATATCACAACCTGCCAAGCCAAATGTAAGTGTGAATCCTGCCAATGAGGCTTGTGAGAAGCATATTACATTTTAAGCTGACAAATTATTTATTGATCATTTCTAAACCCCTTATAGACTTTTTGCATGAAACAGAAAAAAATGAACTCATGATTTGTGGTTTGGATGATTAAAAAAAGAAATCTAGTTAACAGAAAAAAGAGCACTTTTCTTTTTGTAATCATAGAGTAAGAGAGAATTTTGTAATCATACTTTGCTGCAAAGAAAATGGGAACCTTTTTTCTATTTCTTTTTATCTTTTCTTTTTGCACTTTTGTATTTTCCTTCCTTCCTTCCTTCCTTCCTTCCTTCCTTCCTTCCTTCCTTCCTTCCTTCCTTCCTTCCTTCCTTCCTTCATACAGTATTAGCTTTTGTTAGTTTTTATCTTCTTTTTAAAACTTTTAATAAAATGTATACAAAAAAAGAGAGGCAGAGAGGATTTCTATACCGAAGGCCAACAACAGCTCCAGGAGGTTAAAACGAGCAACATCAGTCGATTTAAGCAATACAGATAGTCCTTGCTTAATGACAATAGGGACCAGAAAATTGGTTCTCAAGCAAAGGGGGGGGAGGGCTGATGCAATGCATATCTCCCTAAAGGTTGCCAATTTTACATGATAGTTGAAGACCCCCTTCACCCCAACCCAACTTGGCTCTTCCATTGTTTTTTTTTTTTTTTAATGGCATCTGGTGGCAGGTCCTGTTTGCCCCGTTTTAATGCGGGGGCTTTCAGAAACTTTTTAGGCTGCATCGAAGGAGGCGGCGCAATTCAGACACACCCCCCCCTTTCGCAACAACCCCCGAAAGCCTTGCTTCTCATTCCAATGTCTGCACGGGGGCGGGGAGGGAAACCCGGAAGAGGGGAGCAGGTGGGAGCAACGGGAGCAGGTACTGCTCCCCTGGCAATGGGGGGGGGGGAGGAGCAGAAGGGGAACTCTGCGCACGCCCAGGGGACTCTCGGCCACGCCACTGAGCCCGGGCGCTCCGCTCCGGCTTTGCAAAAGGAGAGAGAAAGAGGAAGCCCAGCCGGAGCGCGCGGACACACCTGCACCCGGGCGCGCGCGCACGCGTCGCTCTCCCTCCCTCCCGGGCTCACCGGACGGACCCGCGCGCGCGTGCCGCCCCCCGCGTCCTTCCCCTTCCCGGCGCTCCCGGGCGCCCCGGAGGCCTCCCGCTTCCTCCGGCGCGCGGCCTTACATGCTTGGAGGCGAGCGCGGTGATGCTGCGGATCAGCCCGCCCAGGCGCGAGGTGGACGCGCTTCTGCCGGGCCTCACCGGGCCGCCGCCGCCGCCCAGCCCCGCCGCCGGCTCGTGCTGCTGCCCCAGCCAGCCGGGCAAGGCGCTCAGCGTCCGCTCCACCACGTCGCTCATCCCCGGTACCGCCGCAGCCGCCGCATCCCGGAAGAGCAGGCCCGACGCCGGCCTCGGCCCCCGGCCGCCGCCTCAGCGCTCATTTCCGGGCGGGCAAGGCCCGGCGCGGGCGGGCGGCGCGGCGCGGCGCACTCCACCTGCCATCGCCCTCCTGCCGGCATGGGGGGTGTAGTCCCGCCGCAGAGGCGGGGGCGAGGCAGGCGTCCGGGCTTCTCACGCGGGAGGACGGGCAGGGGCTTCCCGGGGCCCGGCGGCAGCGCCCCAAAGCACGCCGCCCCCTGAGGCCCTCTTAAAGCGGGAAGGTAGGAGATGGCCAGGTGTCTGGGGAACTACAAGTCCCATCGTCCTTCTCCAGTGGCCCCGCGGGGAGCGAGTTTACTTATTTAGGTGCCCATTCGATTTACATAGGCGCCCATCTCACTTTTACGTGACTCTAGGCGCCTTACAATAAAAGCACATAAAACACACCGTATAAAAAATATAACACGCGGCGTTATCCAGCCACTCGTCCACACAGCCGGAGAAGGGCTCTGCCCCAGCCCAGGGCCCCAGCTACAACCACAGGGTTGTGTTCATCCATCCTTGTTCATTTATTTAATAAATGCATATGGTTGCCTATCTCGTATACCTGACTGGGCAGCTAATGATTGAAACACGATGGTGATGATGATTTTCTTTATTTTTTTAACGTTTTATTGTAACTTCTTTGTTGTGAACCACCCAGAGTAGTTGAGAGTTGGGCGACAGACAAGTTGAATAAATCATAATCATCATCTTGTTTTTTTTTTAGGTTTTATTGTAATTTTTTTGTTTGATTGTTGTGAGCTGGCCAAAGTCGTTGAGAGTCAGGTGGCATGTAAGTTGAATAAATTTGAGAGTCAGGTGGCATACAAGTAACTTTGCGGATTGTGTGAGCCGCCCATTGAGAGTCGGCCAGCATAAAGTTGAATAAATGTGAAAGCTGGGCAGCATACAAGTTTAATAAATTATTATTGATTAAAAACAACAGAAATAGCACAAAATAGCAGCCCAGGATACTGATAACGCTCTAACCACAAAATGGGCTCGCCCATATGTATCTGGATGGTTGCACACATTGAACCCACTCAGGAGAGGAACACTGAAATTATTGCATCCCAGGAACTGATTGGGAAGCTGCCCTCTCTAAAATGTATAGCTATGATCATGTTTAAACCAGCATTGCTATGTAAGTGTTCAGGTATTGGGGATTTATAAGTACTATGGGTAAGTATAAGTGTAGGGGGAGGAAAGGCAGTTATACTTCCAACATACACATATGCATATATATATGTTAGACATTTTGCAATCTATGGGAGGCTCATGGGCACCCTCACTATAGTCAGCTGGATTCCCTGAAGTTTTTTTTTAAAAATCAAACAGTGGCAAAAAAAAAAAAGCACTTTAATTATTCCTTGCTGGCAAAAAACAAGCTTGCTATGCGTCTGTTCTCAGCCAACAAATGGCAGTTAAAACAAGCTGGCTGGCTTGTTTTTTGCCAGCAAGAAAGGAATAAGAAGTGTTTTTCAGACACCTAAGCATGTGGAGTAAAGTCACTAACCAAGATCCAGCCCATGATGCAGGCATGTTCTGGGGGGGGGGGAGCTTGTGAAGAGATGTCATTGTGGGGCAGGGCTTGCTATAACTTGCCCTGGTTTGCTTTCTGGTGGAGCTGCCCTTGAAGAAACTTCTAGAGTACAAAATTCTGCAACAGGACAATTGACAAAATTGGTAATGTGAATATACCTTGCCAGTTCTTTATCAATCTTTAGCTCCCAGTTTGTTTCTGGTCTAAATGGAAGGTCCTGGTTTGAACCTATAAATATATGGCCTGGGACCCTAATATCTGAAGGAACCACATGTTCCTGTATGTTCTTACCTGTCCCCCTGGATCATCTTGGGAAGGCCTCTTCTGAGTGCCCTCCCACGTTGAGGGGCTATCCAGAAGAAGGCCTTTTAAACAATTCTCCCCACAACTTTGGATTGTCTTCCCTTGTGAGATACACCAAGCTCTGTCTTGTTTGTCTTTTCAGCACCTGGTGAAGGCATTTCTGTTTCCCCAGATCTTTTAAAAGTGCATTATATGCTGCTATGTTTTTTGTCTATTTTTTTATTACTGCTTTTACTCCCTTTACCAAGTTATGGTGTATTTTATTTTGTATATTTTATATCATGTTACAATGGATGTTTTTATTACCAGTTTTAATGTACTCTCTTAATAATTTGCATTTTATTGGAAACTCCTGTGAGTTTTTTTTTTTATTTTAATGGGAAGCAATATACAGAAGTTTGAAATAAAAGAAATATATATGGAAACACTTCATTTGATCTTCTTGTCAGGAGATTATGATTAGCCTGAAGATGGCACCAAAAGACAGCTTTCCAAAATAACTTTAGAGAGGGTGGACTTTCAAAGCTTTTGGAAGATCCTTAATGCAAACACATAAAAGCAACCATATAATAGTAGTGGAAGGTAATTCTTTTCCTCCACTGAACAGTATTACAGTCTAAATGCAGAGTTCCAAGTTTCTACAGAAATCACTTGTTTAGGACTTTAATCTTCAGCTAGAAGGTCAAATTCATTCAGCTAGCAATAGTTACTTCACCAATTTCTTCATGTTTGGGGGCTGTTGTTTTCCTTCTTTGTTTCTTTGATTTGTTGTTCTGTAGTTAGGGATAACTTATTGTTATTTTGCTTTTAAGAAAAGCAAGGGAAAGATAGATGGGGGAATGACCCACTGTTTGGATCTTACACAATACAACAGTTTATTTAATATGTTCTACCTTCACATATTGCATTAAGCTGTCCACCATAGTTTCTAAACTACAGTGGATGGATTTGTGCATCTTGCTAAACCAAAACCAAAGAGTAAAATTAAATAGACAAGATTCAGCTATTTCTCCTATGTGAGCAGCTGTGTGAATGGCTCTATTGTCCACATCTGGGATCCAGCAAAAAAATGACTGATTCACCTGTTGGCTGAGTTTTCATCAATGTAATAATACATACTTACCTTTGTAATAAGCAGGGCCAAAGGTAGGCCACTGTACCTCTTGTCCTGCCCAACTCTTTGACTGAGTTCAAAGGTTTATCTAAGGCTGTGCCAAAGGATTCAGAATGGACAATGCAGGAACTGGAATGTGAAACAAAGTTGGCTTCAAATTCTGGTTCCCACAAACAGAAATTGACATAATTTGGGTTCATAGGATATGTATACCTCTCTGGACTTGGTTTACAAAGCTATACAAGATAGGGGCCAAAATAACAGCATACATAGCCTTGCTAACCACATTCAGAAGCATAGCATGCTGTATGAACACAGATATTCTCTCATTCTGCTTATTCTATTCCAAAGTAGAACTAAGCATGTGTAGAGAATAAGGAAGATGACTGTAAAAGAGGTATGTAGAATCTGTTGCCTAGGCAAAGGAGGCTGAAGTATTTTTAAGTCCAGAACAAAATAACATTCAGAAGTAGCTCAGAGACACCTCCTTAAGTCACTGAACTATAAGAAGGAGGAGGAGGTACAACACAATCAGACTTGCTAGATCCTGTTCCTATAGTTAATCTCAAAAGTAATTTTGGGTTCCTATGGAGTTGATTTCCTGGTCTGGTCTACCTTGTGAGGCTGGCAGCATGTGTGTATCTAGGAGTACTTCTAGGGTAATGTCAACATTGCTCTTGGCTTTAAATTATGCCTGTCTTCACCCAGGAAATCTGTTTGCCCAACAGTGCAATAAAAACTTAAGTGCAGGAGTTTCCATTACTGTGATTCAGCACTACGGTGCGTTGCTGCATTTCAGCTACCATCTGGCCATCCTTTCCTTCCAGTGCCTTGAAATAAACATTAGCCTGTGTGTTCCAGAATATCCTTGGAGATGGGCAGGTGTGTGATTTATTTTCTCCTAACCTCCTTCTGGGTCCTCCATTCCCTCCTCCTTTTAATAGTATGAAATGGAATCATGGTTTTGTGTATTTGCCACATCATTTCCCAACACTGTGATTATTCTGGGCTTCCCAGCAAACATCAGTGCTTTTCAGGAAATGACTAAAGCCAATAAGTGTCCGAAAAGAGCAAAATAGATCAAGTGTTTCAGGTACAAAGCAGCAAGAACACCAATATTCTACCCATATGTAGCTACTGTGCTATTCCAATCAATAGATTTCTGCCTCCAGACGTTTTTATGTGCCTCTCTTGAAATTGGCACAATGGAGCAAGTTCACCACCGTCTAGAGTGGGGATCCCTAAATGTTTGGAGCTGGCAGCATGTTTGAAATGTTGGGAGAATGTTGTGGATGCTCAAACAAAATGGCTGCCTGGAGACAGCTTGTCCATTCACAAAATGGCTCCATTGTAGGCTGAGCAAGCTATAAGACATTGGTCAACCATAAGGCAAACTACTATCCATCACTGCCTCTAGCATCCCAAGGTGCTCCCTACCAACACTCAGATCTTGACCTTTTTTTTTTTTTGGCCAGATGAGCACACTTGGAAACAAAGGAGTGGGATTCAGCCTGCCATTGTTTTCTTTTCCTATGAATGCAGATGGAATGCACGTGGATAATTTTTGGAGATAAACATGACTCTGAAGATTAGGATGGCAGCAGGCCATTTTTCATCTAACACTAAGAATTCTTAGATTTAAATATTGAGCCCCCAAAATGATTTTCAAAGCCAGGATTGCATAGAGCTCATATTTTTGCTGCTTAAAAATCTACTTCTGAGATCCTTTCTTGTCTGCTTTTTCACTTATATACAGTACATTTTTCTGCTTGGAGCTCACAGTGGAGAACACAGGGGGCTCTTCTCATTTTATCCCCGTAACAACCACAAGAAAATTGGCTGAGGCAACTTGCAGAGAAGCATGCAGGAAAGCTTGTAAACTTTTGACTGTTTCCTGGTCCAGTCTTCTGCCTGTTGTGCCAAGCAAGTGCACAAACCTATTATGCTGTCTCCTGGTACCTAATATTCTTCTTCACTTATTTCTCCAGATCATTATTCTCTTTATTTTAATATAGCTACCCCATAGTAGCACAAGAGAACAATCCTCAGTGGTTCATTCCTTTGCCCTGGGTCTGTTATAATTGGCTTTAAATTTAGGAATATGATTACTGAGCATCAGGCTATGGAGATAGTTGTAATAGGAGCTGGAGTAATTATGGTGAGAGGAGGAGAAAAGGTTCCTGTGCAAGAGGTGTAATTATTTTTAATTGGTGTTAGTAAATCTGAGAACCTTGTTTAAGAGTCCAGTGCATGATCATTATACTTGCCTATAAGCATCTTAGTAGGACAGAAAATCAAACCACATTAGACCTAGAAATTGATTTGCCTAGTGTTCAGTCTTGGTACTGTGTCTTTTGTTCCAAGCTTCTGTTTCTGTAGATACCTAATTCAAGACAACATTACAGAAATACATCAGAAAGCTTCCACTTACTTCCTGTGGCTTTCAAGTAAAATGTGTTCCATTGGCCACTAGATATGCTGTTTGGGAATGGCAAGAACTATAAGCACTGGAAGCTAATGGTTCTAGTTCAGAAATATGTCAGAGGAGCACGGAAAGTGATAATAGTGTTTTGGAGAGCAAAGGATGAGTCTTTGAGCCAGCCCTAGGAACCTGTGAAATACTGTGAGACAAATTCTGAGTATGAGCCTTTTCTGTGTAATTAAATAATTACAGCATACATACAATTTTGGATTGAGGCACTTCTGTGTGCATGCATAGAGAAAGAGAGGGAGGGAGAGAGAGAATATAATTAGTTTATAAATCATTTGCTGTATTATGAATACAGCTTGGCTTTGGCTCTCATAACTATTTTTTATTGAAATATACTAAATATTAATGAATTTCTGCTGTAACTTCTGTTCTCTTGTTTATTTACTGTTCAGTTTCCTATCCCATGTCTTTCAGAGATACAAATAATTTTAATTCATCCTTGATGCTCAGACATACCGTTTTCCCTCAACAATGATTATTGAAAAAATTAAGCTATAAGAGGATACAATCATACTACTCAGAAATTAGTATGTCTCCCACCTGATTATGTTCAGAAGGTCATTGAAAACTTGGCTGTTCTCCCAGGCCTTGAGGCAAATGGTGGTTGAACCCCTGTAGATGTTTGAATTGAGTGTCTTCTGGATGCGTATTATCTGTTTCTTCTTTTAATTGTTCTTAATTTTTTAATATAAAAGCCACCCAGAATCATCTGGAGTCACGTGACCTCTAAAATGAATGAAAATCATCATAATCTTCAGTGGCTGGAAGAGTTACTTTAACTCATTCACACTGTTCCTTGCTTCCATCTTTTCCCATCAGGGCTCTGGGCAACCCAAATCTGTTTTGCCTCAGCATGGTAGCTATATTAAGTACCCTTATGGTTGGAATTAATTTGTTGCTTTTAAGAACTTATTATGGTGTCCTCTCCATGGTCTTTTACCGGTAATCATCACAACAAACAAAAGAGGAGAATTGTTGTTTAGTCGTTAAGTCGTGTCCGACTCTTCGTGACCCCATGAACCATATTGCGCCAGGCCTTCCTGTCCTTCACTGCCTCCCTGAGTTTGCTCAGTGCTCATTGCTTCAGTGATGCTATCTAACCATCTCATCCTCTGCCATCCTCTTCTCCTTTTGCCTTCAATCTTTCCCAGCATCAGGGTCTTCTCCAAAGAGATCTCTCTTCGCATTAGGTGACCAAAGTATCTGAGCTTGAGCTTCATTATCGATCCTTCCAATGAGCAATCGGTTGATTTCCTTTAAGATTGACTGGTTTGACCTCCTAGCAGTCCAGGGGACTCTCAAAAGTCTTCTCCAGCACCACAGTTCAAAGGCATCAATTCTTCGGCGCTCAGCCTTCTTTACGGTCCAGCTCTCACAGCCATACATTACTACTGGAAAAACCATAGCTTTGACTATGCGGATCTTTGTCGGCTAGGTGACGTCTCTGCTTTTTAATATGCTATCTAGGCTTGCTATAGCTTTCCTCCCAAGGAGCAAGCGTCTTTTAATTTCATGGCTGCAGTCTCCATCTGCGGTGATCTTGGAGCCCAAATAAATGAAGTCTGTTACTGCTTCCATTTCTACTCCTCCTATTTGCCAGGAATTGATGGGTCCAGATGCCATGATCTTAGTTTTTTTAATGTTGAGTTTCAAGCCAGCTTTCGCACTCTCCTCTTTCACCCTCATCAAGAAGCTCTTTAGTTCTTCTTCACTTTCTTCACTTTCTGCCATTAGGAAAGAGGAGAATATCTCATATAATATGGTCCACTTATCCCTTTACAGCAACTCTGCCCTATGTACTTTTGACCTTATGAGTCTCTCCCTGAAAGTCCCCCAAATCAACTGTCTCTAGATGAATTTATCTTTGAGGTTCTCCTACATGCTCTCCCTCAGCTGCATTGGAACCACAGTTTTTGGAACGTTCAGAGGCCATGCTTGCTGGGGATGCTGAGAATTGATGCTTACTCATTTGACCAATACCAGGCTGGGGGATGAAAATGGGCCAGAAAGGTGAGAATGCCACATGCAGAAACTGTTGTACAGTTGCACCTTATTGAAGAGAAACCCATCCTTGTACCATCCTTCCTCCCTTTGCTGCTGCAAATTGATCCTTTCTCCTGAAATCTTGGGGGAAAGAAGCCTTGAAATAGCCTGAGTCTTTATTTTAGGAAGCATCCAGCAAAAAAGACTCCTCTCTTTGCCCCATGAGTTGGGGAAGTCAAACTGCCATTTATCATAAATGTCAGTTTACCCTGTGCATCACTTCAAGGGAGGATCACTGTCATGTGTGCAGTCATGGTGTGCACCCCTTTCTCTTTCAGAATGAGGTGGGCATGGGCATCCTGCTTTTTGTGGGCAGAACACACTTGGAAACAAGGAATGTTTTTGTATTGGGCTTTAATGCTTTCCCGTAGCTCTTTCCAGCAAGTGAGGCTGGGCTAGAAAGAGAATGTGTGCAGTGTACGCATGCTCCAGCATCTGCAGCCCCCTCCTTTCCTTTCTCATTCCTGATCTCCTCCCTTCTCCACCCCTGCTTGGAGCTGCCGAGAGGGAAAGGAACTAGCTCATCTATTGATAGGGAAAGGAGGAAGAAGGGAGGAGGCTGATCTGTCACTGGGAACCTCTCCATCATCTTCCCCAAGTAGCTGGCTTTATCCAGAAGCAGCTGGGACTCTGGGTATTTCAGCACCAGAAGCCCTGGACAGCTCCAGACTCATTGAGCTGGTACTTTGAGCTACTGCTGAATCCGCCCAGAGACGTCACCACACAAAGAAAAAGAGCCGAAGCATCCTTGCTGGGTGCATCTTTGATCTTGATCAAGCACAAGATCCTTCTCCTTCCTTTTCCCTTGAGCCCCACAGCAAGGTTTTCTCCTAACCCATGGGCAAAAAGATGCTTCTCAAGCTGTTAACTGTGTTGTCCTTGATTGTGGGCCAGATGTTTGGCTTCCCAAAGCCTGAAGGTGCAGGAGAAGGTAAGTAGACCAGCCGTACGTTGGGTTGGTCCCATTTTAAACTTCCTCATCTTTCTGTAGTTGTAATGTGTTCTGACCACTCATTGGCTTGCAACACAAAAGAAATAACTCAGAGAGATTGTGAAAAATTGAACAATTTTTAAAGAATAAAAATTATACATTGTTGGTCCAATTTGACTCCAAAACCTACTTATACAGGTTTGGAGCACAGCCCCTAGATTAAAGCTGATGTGTGTGTCAAGTTAAATAGACAAGAAAAAAAAGTGGGGGGGGGTTGAATTCCACGAACATTGGAGGAAAAAGTTTTTATTCCTTTTGTTCTAGATTTTCTTCATGCTGGGCCTGCTAGATTTGCAGGGAAACATTCTCCCAATCTCTCTTTGTACAGGTTCCTTTTAATGTCATACAATCTTTTAATCTCTTGATTATTCCAAGCTGATTACGTTAGTGCTATTTTGGTCTAGTTCTTATAAGGTACTTTTTAAATTGTGTGCATTAGATGTATGATAAGAAATAACAGTGATGCTCTTATGTGAAGAAATATATGCAGTGCTAATTTCATTAATGAAAACAAAAACAAATGTTTTGTTTTTCCTCAAGAAGGTTTCTCTGGGTCTTGTTTCAGTATTTTTAAACAAGTGGAGTATTAGGGAAGGAGGCGGGGATGAGCTTCAATATTATGCTTTATTATTATATACAGTATGTAGGTATGTGGGTGAGAGAAAGAGTGAGACTGTCATTGTACCACAGCTGTCTAAATATGTATGTCTCTATTCTAGATAAAGCAATATACAACAGAGAATTAAGTGTAGAGAGACCATTGGAAGAACAGGTAGGTAAAGTAAGTTTCTGCACAAATATACTTCAGTGATGTAAAAATCAGCAGAAACCTAAGCCTCTAATTGCAAGGAGAATCCCAGTGATCTAAAGAAATTAATTTTGTAGTACTAATCAAAAACCAAACAAACCAAAAATTCTTTGCTGCATAAACATTCCAACTAAATGTAGTATATTTACCAGGACATAAGCCCTGCAAAATTGTTGGTACAGAAGCTTATGTACAACTGCAACCTTGCTACGGCATGAGCTTTTAGCAGGCAAATGACTAATTCATCACTGGCAAAAAATCAGATTCATGCATCTGATGACGTAGATGTTCACCCACCAAAAGCACACAAAAGAATAATTGTCAGTCTTCAAAATGTTCTGGTATTCTCAGATGTTTTGGTGATTAGCCAAAGCTTCAGGAAAAAAATCATTGGAGTGATAGTCATACAAAGTTTTGAGGATTCCCCCCACCATGGAGAGTTTTCCGTAATGACCACTTTAGCCTTGCCTTTTTCTTTGAAGAAGAAGAACATGGTACCAAATCAGAGCTTGAGTCCACCTGGCCCTATTGTCAACACTGACAAACGTCAGCTCCCTGGGGTTTTAAACTGACATTGTTCCAGACCTGCCTGAGATACCAAACATTGAACTTCAGCTCCCTTGCACAAAAAGCAGTTCCTCTCCCTCTGAGCTACTGCCCATCCTCTTCCATTTATGAAATCAATAAAAGCATCAATGGGCATGTTCAAAATGCCTGATTTCTTCTCTTGCTAGGGCAGATGGAGTGGTTCTATTGACAGTCTTTTTTTTTGGGGGGGGGGGATATTTATTTTGCTTTATTTTACTGCATTTCCACAAACTGGCTACCAGATACCTTACTAAAACAAGGAAATAATAAATAAGAGCTCATACATTTTGAGATCCAGCAGTAATTAATAATCCAACAATCTAAAGAGGCAATCCAGTATTGCAAGCTAGCTGGCAAAGGTTGGCAGGTATCTTTTAGCCACCTGCCATCTGCTACTTTTAATTAAAGATAGCAAGGGTGAGACTAGGACCTCATACAGGCAAAGTATATGCTCTGCCATTGGCTTATCACCTCTTCTTGAGAAAAGTTTAGGTGTTAAATGATATTCCATGAAGAATGCTCCAAAATTAGGAGCCACCACTGGACACTCTCCATCCTTAGCTGCCATCTATAAAACCTCCAGAACCAGGGCTAACTGGAGCTAAGCAGCTGATGATAATCTAAGTCATGGCCACCTTATTTCTTTCTGGCTGAAATCTGAACTTGGTGTTTCAGTAACAGACTGGAGACTCCATTGCTCTCCAAAAGATTCATATTGTTCTCTTCTATCACATGAATTGTAACTTGATGACAACTTAGAAAGGCCTTAAGGTTTTGGGAGACCGCATGTGGCTCCAGACTGTAGTTGTGCACTTTTGATCTAAGTGAACTGTATAAGCATTGATCCAATCTCCCTTGAAAATACTCTCATTACACGAAAGTCCAATACTGAATAAACACAGCAATCTATTGATTAGACTGCTATTTTCACACCCAGATATGTTGAGACTACACCTCCTAGAATTCCTAGCCATCTTGCCAAAAGTCCATTCCTAGCATCTGTAGGAATGGCTGGAAACAATTCTTTTGAGAAACTCAAATGAGTTAACCCTAACCCTAACCCTGCTTTCCCCAAGGTCCAAAAGATTGCATATTTGTGATCAATACTTATTAGCACCAACTCATTTGAGTTTCTCGAAAGAATTGTTTCCAGCCATTCCTACAGGTGCTAGGAATGGACTTTTGGCAAGCTGGCTAGGAATTCTAGTTGTAGTAGATACTCCCTTCTAGCCCAGTTTATTCCTGTTGGCTTGTCTCGGGCAGGTGGCTAAATGGGTCAGAAGAAGCCAATTCAAGTTCTCACTTAGTTTTTTATCCCCAGATTGCTGAAGCAGAGGCAGACAAAATGAAGAAATCACCCTCAACAGGTAAGTCTTCTTTTCTTATTCCTGACTCGCTCAGATTGCTGCTTGCTCAGAGGCATGAGATGGTTTCTCGTACATCTGTGTTACAGATTTTCCAGAAAATAAGCCAGAACTCAGGAATTATTCATTTGTGGATGACTTGAACCTGCTGAGATCTGCTGTGGAAAAAGACAGAAAGGAAAAGGAAATGGAATCGATCAGAAGTTCCCTGTATAATCAACAGCTTGCTCTTGATGATGCAGATTCCACCAAGAGACGCAGGCTGGTGGATGAGTATGACTCCACTAAAAGTGGTGTGGATTATAAATATCAAGGTACTGCATTAGCCTTCATTGGCCACAGTTATGCTTTGAATGCATCTTACGTATGCAGATGAGTTGGACAGCTTCTCTGAATGCACGACATCATAGTAGACTCATCAGCCTTAGCAGAAAAGCACCAAGAATGCCAAGATGGCCATATGCCAAGTACTGCTGAAGTGGGCATATGAATGATACTTAGGAAAAAAAGGAGAGAGTGAAATTCAAACCATTATGCAACAGCACAGAATGCACTTATTACGGCTTGTTAAGCAAACCATAATACCTTAGCGCACACATAACCATAATTTCATATTTCAGTAGCTAAGTCATATAAACAGTCCAAGCCCAAACATAACCAATAGCATCAAAGCTTAGTGTGATCTGCAGACAAAGTCATAGGTTCATAACTGAGTTCTTCAAGTGCTGGTCTTTGGATAGCCAAAATGGCACCATATGTGAATGAAACTGTAGATGTTGGCACACTTGGGGGAAAAAGAGTAGGCTTCCAGAACCCTAACTTTGTGGAAATACCTAAAGTAAAAAATTTTAGAATCCCAGAGTGAGTTGATGAGCGCCCAAAATAAGATGTATTACTTAACTGGAGAAGGCTCACTTGAAATAAGCTGAGGTTGGAATGTCTTCCCCCAAACTGTCAATTTCCTGAATTCTAGTTACAAGACTTCTGGACAGCATCAGGCTGGGAAAATCTGCTCTATGGTGCTGCTAGTAAATCTGATCCTACTATAAAGCACACTTTGGTACAGGAAGAACATTTTGGTCAATGCCAAATCTCAGCCTGTTCTCATGGATAGCTTCCAAATGCAAAGTAATCCCCATGTGCTATTAGAAAAACGGTGGATGACAGAAATAGAAGTCTTTTAATTAATCACCATTACGTAAAAACATTTCTGTCTGCGTGCATGATGTGAATTTGCCATGATGTTCACGATTAGAATTAGTCTTTGTTGACATTTCAAAAAAGGGCAGGAAGAGGCAGTGACCCTTGATATGTGCAGAACGTACCTTTGAATATACTTATATCACTTAACTATGAAGCATGATGCTAATTGAGCTCTGCTTATTTAGTCTGCCCCACTCAAAACACATAAAGGGAGTAGCTGCACACACATACACTGGGGGACAGTCTACAGACAGCAAAGCCTTACAGCACACTAAAGTTGCCATCTCCCGGTCTAGGAGAGCAGAATAGCAGAAAATCACAAAAATCTGATTTGATCTGATGCTGAAGCTCCACATACTGTAGCTGGCCTGACATTCAGGCCTAATAATTATTGAGACCAGAGACAGGGCCAGTTCTACCATTAGGCACAATGCAGCTCTTCAAGACAACGCAAGTCTTGAGCATGGCCCCAGAGACCTCCAGGGGTGGTTCCCAAATTATAAAGTTTAATGGGATAGAAGGGAAACATTATTAAATGTAATCACGTTAAGTTATTAAGTGCAATCATATTTTAATTTCATATTTAATTTCAATTTAATGTAAAAAGAAAGGAGAGGTAGTTTTTATCATGGCATCACGATTATCATTTGGAGGGTGGACCCTGGGAGGCCACTCAGAGGCAAAATGTGGTCCACAGCATTGGAGAAAATTATACCCTCCAAATCAGGCAGAGTGAGAAATCAGCCTCAAGGAGATGTCCTTAAGGTAGAATTGTTTCCAGGCCTCCCAGGAGATACCAAGGATTGAACTTGGGGCCTTGTATTCTACCTCTGACCTACAGCTGTCCCCAAAGCACCATTTTATCACCCTATTATTCTTTTAGATGACCCAGATGGACTTCATCAGCTTGATGGGACACCATTAACAGCTGAAGATATTGTCCAGAAGATTGCCATGAGAATATATGAGGAAAATGATAGAGGAGTCTTTGACAAGATTGTTTCCAAGCTTCTAAATCTGGGCCTGGTAAGTGTTTTAGGCATCTGTTTACTTACACAGCCAGCTTCATTTTCCCTCCTACCCCTTGTTTGGGGTTCCGAGACTATTTTAAAGAAAAATTCTGAGCGAATGAATGAATTAATGAATGAATTTATCTTGAAATAAAGGGATATTCTTTTGCATTTGAACTCAGACTTTGAACAGTAACTTCGGTTTGCATCAATCACATGATGCTTGGCCATGATATGCAAATTGCCAATTTCTTGAAAAGCTTTATGATTGACAGATAAGCTCAAAAGATGGGGGAAAATAGGAAGGATGTGTAATTGATTCATTGTAATCAGTTACAATGAATCTTAACCTGCTTTCTGTTTAGTTCTGCATTGTTTTGAAAAAAAGAAGCAAAGTTTTCAATGAGCTGAGTTCAACACCTGGTCACTTATACAGACACAATCACGCAGTTACAAGTGGTCTCCCTCCCCTCCCTCCCTTCCTCCCTCCCTTCCTTTCTTTCTTCTCTCCCTCTTTTCAAATTTCCAGTCTAGCTTTTAGATTCTGCAAACACAGCACAGCAGAATAAAAATGATTCAGAGACTACAATGGAATTCATCTGGATTAAAATGTGGCTTCTTTTTGCCTGTCTCAAAAGCACGTGTATATGGTACGCAGAGCTCACCGAGAGAACAAAAAAACATTTATTTTTTTTCCCCAGATCACCGAAAGCCAGGCCTACACACTAGAGGATGAAGTGGCTGAAGCATTGCAGCAGCTCATTGCTAATGAAGCCAAAGACCGGGAAAAAGCATCTGAGGATCTTGAGGATCTTCCAAGCAGGAGTGACAGTCAGACTAAAGAGAAGCAGAAAGGAAAAATGGTAACGCTTCTTAATTATAACTCACTTTTATGGGACAGTTCAATAAATACGCCCACTTGCCAATCATTGTTTGAGCATCTAGGTTCAAGAACTTTTCTATCACTGAGAAAGCTACCGCAATATATCCTAAAATAGTGCTGTTTTGGTAGGATTCAATATTGGCTGAGTTCATACGACATACTCAGCCCAAACCGAATAGCCGTATTATAGTTTAATGTATTGGGTGACCCCAGCCAATTCTGTTCCATCAGATGGCAGCAAGATGCTTTCAAGTACACATTAGCAGCGTGTCAAGGTAATGGAATCCCTATAGTTCATTTCCAGCATTTGGTACTTAAAAATTAGACTTTTAAAATATACATCTAGCTATCCTAGCTATTAGCTGTTGCTAGGCCTATTTTGTACTAATTTATCTAATCCCTTATTTGGTGAAGAGAAATGGACTAATTCTCCAGTCAGGCATTATTCTTGCTGCGAATCTAGCTGGTATCAAATATTTTGGTTCTGATGTCCAAACATATGTATTTCTATTTTTTTAATTTTTTTTTTATGAAGGTGTTAAAAAACACTGATCGGGATGATACTTTGGATAATACTTGGGTTTCCACCAACATCTTAGAAAGGAGAAATGAACTGCCCCCAGAGGATAATTTTCAGGATCTCCAGTATTTCCCTAATTTCTATGAACTGTTAAAAAGCCTTACCTCCGGTGAGTTTCCTATGGATCAACCATTTCAAAAAGCAGAGTTAGCCCATGTTTTATTTAATTTATTTTATTTCTTGGATTTATAAGCTGCCCATCTCACAACAGCGACTCTGGGCAGCTTACACCATTTAAAAACAATACAATAGCATAATATAAAACAGAAACAATAGTTGTGGAGTCAGATCAGTCTAAAATTGGCTGGGGAATTCTGGGAATTGAAGTCCAGACATCTTCAAGTTGCCAAGTTTGAGAAACACTGCTCTAAACAAACAATGACACATCATGGGCTCTGACCAACACTCTGACTCCCATATCTGAGAATGCATCTACATCTTAAGAGCCATCTGGAAAACTCATTTTAGACCATTTTGTGTTCAGTTGTGCAAATTCTTATGTTGACACAAATGACTTGCTGAGTTAGGTTCATGCATCATACATAGCTGAGATTTGCTTAACTGTGATTTGCTGGCTGCCATAATTTGGGTGGGATCAAAAAGCACAGACCTGGATTTACAAAATGCACTGGCTAAGTTCACACAGCTCTTTAAACCAAGCTTGAGCAAACAACATGATGGCTTAGCATGATACATGAATCCATTGGCTGACTTTCACTTATTGCTTATATCATTAAATGACAACATTCTGGGAGAGAAGCAATAAATAAAGGCATTATAAGTACCCATTCATTTGGAGTGCTTGTTGGAGAAGAAAGACAGGCTCAAAATGAATAGAAATTAAATATGGAGCCATCACATTCTTATTTCTGTATATCAGTGGCCATAACCCCCAGCTGCCATGATCTGTATTGGTTGAGAATAGCAAATGTGCACAATCAAGTTATGTAGAATTTAGTATTTTTCAGCAGGTCCATTAGTTCAGATTAAGTCTGCCATGCAAGTGGTCTCCTCCCCTGGAAATCTTAGACTTAGAGAGAAAAATGTGTCGATGGATAGATAACAAAAGTGGTTTTTAAGTTAAAGAATAATAATAATACCCTTATTTCCAAGAGAGCAGGTATCTATTTACCCAGATGTTCTCTTCATTCATGCAGAGAAAGAAGTGAAGGAAAAGGAAACCTTAATTACAATAATGAAAACTCTAATAGATTTTGTCAAGATGATGGTTAAATATGGAACCATCACACCAGAGGAAGGTGTTTCATACCTAGGTAAGAGCATATAAACAATAACCATATTATTTCTCTCGTGAGTTCTATCAGGTGATATTTTTAGTCTCAGGTCTTGTTCATATCTGAGCACTGACTGTTACTTAAAGGTGTGTCAGAATGCAAAGTGTTGATCTCTGGGGTCTTCATATGAAGGAACATTAATTGGGATCAGGAAACCAGAACAGGTTTCCCCACAAATTGGTATAAAGCTTTTTTTTTTTTTAATTATGATCCCCCTGACTACTTAAGGTCTCTCTAAAAGTCTGTCTCATTATGAAGCTATCCAGTTATTAAGTATTGCAAGAAAAACTGTTTTAAGCAGGGTTCCTCAACCTCAGCAACTTTAAGATGGGTGGACTTCAACTCCCAGAATTCCCCAGCCAGCATGGCTGGTTGGGGAATTCTGGGAGTTGAAGTCCACTCATCTTAAAGTTGCTGAGGTTGAGGAACCCTGGTTTCAAGGATCTAACATGGGGTGGAGTTAACTGGCACATTAAGCTTGACAGTGCCATATATGCTCAATAAATGTTGGACTGTAAATGATTTAATGACCTTTCACTGAGGGCATTCCTTCAGACAGATGGATATCTAGTTTGTTGTAGCCCTGAAATTAGTTGTGGAATGCAGAAACCCAATTCCTTATTTGTTAATGCCATGATTGTATTTTGCACAAAAAATATTAACTTTTGATTACAGAGTACTCTAATCAAAGTTCTGAAATATTTCTAGGCTTAGCTATACAAGACGTGTTACATAAACTTTAGGTCTATCTTTAGTTTATTTATTGAGCTGTTTCAAAATGAGGAACTGGATATTAGAATTAGGAACTGAAAACCTGGGACACTGCTTTATGCAAATGAGGCTTGATTGTTGCTATTTTTAAAGATGCAGATTTAAAGGAAGGGCTAGAATTTAGCCTTGCTGTAAATCACATGGGGTGTGTGTGTGTGTGATGCATCTCCTTGCAAACTATTAAGAGAAATCAGATCATAATTTATGTATCTCCTGCTCCCTAACTCTTTCCTACGAAAAGTAGCCATCTAGATCTTGCTTTATAGTGCACGTCTACTCAAATATAAATCCTAATTTGGGGTGATTCCCCCTAGAAAGAGTCACGCAGTTTGATTCTTCATCTTGCCTGAAGGCTTGAAAACCCTCTGTTGGAAAATGGCCAGCCTCCATAGCTGTCTCCATTATCTACGCCACAGTGCTTGCATGGGAACATATAGTGGCCGTGATTCTACGATGTAGAGCAGATGTTACATTTTCTTTACACCAAGTCATTTTTTTTCCTCTCTCTCTCTCTCTCTCTCCCATATTACAATCTGCTTTTCAAAACTAGGAGGTTTCTATCTGTGACGCAGCCTGGCTGAGAGCTCTGCTGCTTTATAGGTAGAAGGGGATGGAATGCCACATTTCCTCATAGTATCTCAGCAGGCTTGTAACTCTTTCAGCAACTTGACATGTTTGAGAGATGGAAATATCCTTAGCAACTACTTCATTACAAAGGACATTTGAGTCTCTATCCTAAATAAGTATTTGAGATAACAAGAAAGAATAGTAAAAAAAAGGGGGGGGTCAGAATTTTTCTTCCAAGTGGTGAAGAATTTAAAAAATTAAGTCAAAATCTAATTATACAGGAGACTTTTTTTTTTTTAATCTGTTCAATCGTCTCTGATTCTCAGAGACTGCCTGGACAAGTCCCTGTAGTTTTCTTGGCAAGGTTTTTCAGAAGTAGTTTGCCATTGCCTCCTTCCTCAGGCAGAGAGAAAGTGACTGGCCCAAAGTCACCCAGCTGGCTTTGTGCCAAGGCAGGACTAGAATTCACGGTCTCCTGGTTTCTAGCCTGATGCCTTCACCACTACTCCAAACTGGCTCTCAATTATCAGGAGATAATCTCCTTCAAACCAGTGAGACTTATCAATAACTGGGGTTTCTCCTTTAAATGAAAAAGGCTGCTGGTGACTCATGTTTTCTACATTTGGTTGCTCCTGTCTGCTAACACATCCCCAAGAAATGTCTATTCAGCCTCTGCTTGAACACATCCAGTGAAGGGGAACTCAACACCGTGCTGGGCAACCAGAGTGAACCAGCCCCAGGAAAACCCAGTTACAGTTGTGGGCCAGTTCCACTTTACTAGTTAGAGATGCTCCATTGGCAACATTATCATAAAAGCAGCCAACTGGAGCAGAAAGCACTCTTCTCAAAGGTTTCTCTGTCGCACTATATTTAGCATCACTGCTGAGAAGCGGCTCTGTATTTTTGACCTTCAAAACACTGTTCTTCTGGAGCCTTAAGAAATGATAAAATTATTAACTTAATATAGCCACAGTGGGCTAAAAAGTGATGTGTTTTATTGCCCAAGTTGCTATAATCTGTGAAAAGATTTAAGACGTGCAGTTACTTCTGGAGCATTGAATGGTTGCTGGAGTAGATTCTCTCATTGCTGCCCATGACCTTTTCCCCACCACACATGGCAAATAAAAAGGGTACCTTTTGAAAAGCCAGAAAGGTGGGTTCTTTGCTAAAATCCATTTCAGACAGGCTTAACAGCCTGAAAAATAATTCATATTAAATCCCAGAACATATCCCTTTCAGATGCCTCTCTTTTCTGCCATTTGGGTGGGACTTCCCAGTTATGTTCTTCCAGAACAGCAGGAGGATAGCAAGTTGGGGAAGCCTGATTGAGAGGATTGTGCGCCTGCCTTGATGGCCAAGACATGAACCCACAATCAGCACATGCGCTACCAATCAGGACTCCGTAGTCTTAAAAGCAGCCACCACCACCATCCCAAACCACTTCGCCTGCAGCACAATCCATGGATGTCTTCATTTGGATCTGCATCCAGTCAGCATTACAAAAGCACGACTGGATTTAGAGCGGCTGCTTTAAAATACCCATGTTTGCTTTGAGTGCTAAAGCTTCAAGCTTAAATTATGGATGAAAAACAATAAATCTTTTACTAGCCAGGTCATTTTTTTTCTTTCTGAGTTTCTTGCATGACAGTTCAGGAAGGCAGGAAGTTTAAAAGCATTATCCGTGCAACAGCTGGTGTGGGATTTGAAAGACCCCAAGCATGATGTCATTCTTTTTACATCTTGTGCTAGATTGGTGGGGAGAGGGGAGAGAAAGAGAGGTCTGGCATGTCACTTGGTAATTGATGTTATTAGGTTTTGATGAGCAGTGCAGGACTTTGCATTCAAGCCCAGAACACTGGAGGTGGTAGATAAAATCGCATTCTTCTGGCTCTGAATTCCACTTTGGCCTTTCCATTTGGAATCCCAGTTTATTTCCTATACTGTGCTTTGTCAACTGGAAGCAGTCATATGCAAAGACAGTATTTTTGCTGTGTAAGTCTTGGATTATGCTGCTTTTTAAAAAATTGCATATAATGGTTTGATGAGGGTTGGAGCCATTGGAGCGATGGAAGGGCTTATCCTTCGTCATTCTTTTTGTCTTTGGGAAAAGCTCTCTCACTTGTTTCATCGGGGGGCAGGGAGGATCCATCTACCAGATTGTTCTACCAGATTGTCATACAAGGAACTCAGAAAGAAAAAAAAAAATGACCTGGTTAGTAAAAGATTTTTTGTTTTTTCATCTACAATTTAAGCTTGAAGCTCTAGCACTCAAAGCAAGCAAGGATATTTTAAGGCAGCTGCTGTAAATCCAGCTGTGATTTTGTAGTGCTCACTGGAGGCAAATCCAAATAAAGACATCCATGGATTTTGCTGCAGATAAAGAAAATATATCTCAAGGGTGCTGCTGTCCTGCAACTGTACCAATTTTTGAATTTCTCAGCATCCTAATGCAAGAAAGATGCGGAGAAACAAAAAAATTATGTACCCTCTGTTTGTATTACTTCACAAAGTATGTTGTGAGGATAAATCCCCTGTTCAGATTTCAGCACATAACATATGCTTCAATTATTTTGGCTGCAAAAGGGAAAAATAACTGTCTGAACTGTCTCAAAGATTTTTGCAGCCATATTTGTGAAGTGCATGTGTGTGTATGTGTGTGTGAAGTGCGTGTGTGGATATGTGGGGCAAATACTAGAGAAAAGTGGAAAGACCTGGTAAAAAATGGAGATGGGAGAACAAAACTAGAATAAGAATAATTTTTCCGTGAACGTTCCCAGTTCTTCTTTCAGGCCCTCACATTATGGGGCAGGAAGAGTGTTACTGGAAAGTATGAAATTCCCTCATCTGGGTCCAAAACAACTTCTATTTTGCAGAGTTGCTACCTTCCAACCTTGCACAGGGACTATATTATTACTGGCTGTAATAATTGCTGGTTATTAGTAAGCAATTAAAATAATAATAATGCTTGAGTTAACTATTTTCCACTATCAGTCCATGGGCGGAAAGCCACTCGCTGTCACACTGACAGCCTCAGTCCCCAAATTCACACCCTCCTCCGTCACACATGACTCAGCCATCACATTCTTGAGCCTTCGTGCAAGTAAGTTTGGACTTGTTTTGATGAGGAGGGACATGAACAGATGCTACTCTGCATCTAATCTTCCCCCGTGTTTTGCTCTTCCTTACCAAGGCAGGCAAATCTTGCCTCCTACATTACCTTGAGGAAAATGTGGGGAACCATATGCCGGTTGGTGGGTGAGGTTGAGATAAATGGGAGGAGGGGGCAAAGCCAAAAGGGAATAGAGTCACCCATTCTATTTTTGCCATCCCCTTTCTCTCCCTTCTGATATCCTTTCTCATTTTTTCCATGGAGTTGGCTGCCAGTATTACAGAGTTCTGAATTAATCACTCGCAAAGGGATTTTGAAACTAGGTTGAGGGCCATATCTGGTCCACAGGTTGTCCAGCTCTGACAGTATGGCCTTAGCGAGAGGTGTCAAAGTATGTACATATTACCTTTCTTTCAATGTATTGCAAACTCATGTAAGCAAGAAGTCTAGAGTTTTGTGAAGTTTTTTCCTGGCCCTAAACCAAATTTATTGTTTCCAGCCAAGGCCTCATCCATGGAGAAGGTGTAGGCTGCCTTTTGAATGATATCAGAAGCTCTGTTAGAATTGGGTTTTTGGGTGAGATGAAGTACTGAAACTACTTTAGTTGCTTTGCTGATTCTGAGTAGAGAGCAATGTGGCCCTACCAGTTTTCCTGGACATCTTATTGGCTTTTGATACCATTGACCATGGTACCCTTCTCCATTGCCTAGTGAGATTGGGCCTTGGGGGCTGTATCCTGTATCCTCAAGGCCCAAGGGGACTACTGTGCAATACCTAAATGTTGGCTTATGTTTGCATAGAGTTCCACCTTGTCCCTCATGCTGTTCAACATCTTCATGAAATTACTGAGGGTATCATTTTATGGCTTCTCAAGCACTACTGTTCCTTACCATCCAGCTTCAAAGATGTTTTTTAACTTCTTGGTAGAGTCCTAGTATTTGATAGTGGTGTCATATCCAAATAGCACCAGGCCCAATCTTTGCTTCTTAGCTCAGTCAAGGGCAGCCATTTTCTGTCACTTGCTAAGACACAAAATTGCCCCATTTGTCAAGTTAAGGAATTGCCCTGGCTCAAAGTGATCCAGCTGCATCATTTCTAGTCTGCTACTCTAACCACATAATAAGTAGTGGTTGGAACAGGCAGTGACTTAGTCTTCAGCAAGAAGAGATGAGATATAGATGACAGGATTTTTATTTTATTTTTATAAGGGATAAATATAGTTGTACTAAAACATTCTGTGGTCAGCTGTTGGTTTGAGTCAACTGAATCAAAGAAAGTGTGTTTTGTTGTTGCTGTTCCCAGTAGTGTTTTAGATAATGATGATCTATTATATTATTTTAATAATTCATCTATGCGTGCTTTGATATCTAGTTGCTGGCATATTTTAATTCTCCCCTCTTAAGGAACAACTTGTTCTCATATATAAGAATTGTCTCTTCTCTAATTAGTTTCTGTAAAGAAATAAAAACTTGGCTCTGGGAAAGAGGTTTTGGGGGGATATTAGATTTGATATCTATCCTGCTTGGTAAGTGCCATAATAATGTTTATTGCTTATTGTTGGGTTGTTTATAATCCTCGGGGGGGGGGGGGTTGGGTATGCTGCTGGGGGCTGTAAGAAGTAATATGGCATAGCAACATTAGTAATAAATAATCATTCTGTAAATATTCTTGAGTTGCCAAATTATGTATATGATGGTATAGACTTATCTTCATCATAATTAGAATAATTCATCCTTGGATATGTAACTCTTTCTGGTGGGGTGGGGGAGTAGTCGGTCTTTTTCCCCTTATCAGATGACTGATTTCTACAGAAACTCTGGTTTTATTTGTTTCTAAGTTACATTGACCAGTGAACAACTGTATGCTGAAAATGTGCTCTGTAGCTCTTGGCTAATTTCTTGTTTTCCTACAATGGATAGAGGCCTAGGACTGTGCATCAGTGTGGGGCTTTTTTCTTTCTTTCTTCCTGAGGAATCCCATGGATTTTTATTTTAAGAACTGAGTGTTGCAGATGAGATAGCAAATCATAGCTTACCTACTATTTTGTCTGCACTCTGCTGATTAGCGGTGCCATTTGAGTGAACGTCCCCTCTATTATTATACTGTCGGGGAGTCCCTACAAAATTGCTTAGAGGCACATGTATCTTTTTTTTAAAATGTTTGTGTTTCCATACTGCAACATAGATTGGCCTTGCTTAACACATTCTATAAAATTCTGTCATCCTTACCAATTAGTCCCAGTAACCCTTTGAAGATTAAAACTGCATTCTTTGGACCCATTTACTTGGAAGGAAATTCCTTCCCTTTCAATAATTCCCTTTCAGTAATTGCCACTCAGTGAAGGAAAGATTTTGTAGTCATTGTTTTGGTTAAAGCTGTCATCCAGAAGGATGGGCTCATTCAACCTGAAATCAGACATATTCCAGACAGTGGGATTTACTTCCAAATGAACAAGAGAAAACTGGCTTCTCTATAAACTATAGGATGGACTGTGGAAGATACTGCCAGCAGTTTAGCTCTAGGGGCATTTGTTTTAATCAGCAGAATAAAAAAATAGACCGGATGGGTGAAAGGTTGTCACCCTCACGAGTTCAGTTTCTTATTCAGTTTAAAAAAAAAAAAAGTTACCAAGGCAACCAGCCTAGCAGTGACATCTGATCTTATAAAAGCCCTATTAGGACAACTAGTTGCTTAGCTACTGTCCTGGTGAGTGACATTTAATGGCTTACCCCATTAGAGTAATTGAAAGCCAATACTATGCATACATATATCCATACTGCAGCTAGGGGATACCTACTAATGTCATTTTGATTTAAAAACAGCCAGTGACTTGCATTCCCCTTTTTATTTGGCTCCTTTTTTCCTTTTTCAGTTTTTTCTACCCGGAAAAGCAGCAAAAACTCTTTAGGCAAAATTTAGCCCAAGAGAATTTATTTGGCAATTTGAGAAGCAATCTAGGGGATTTAAGCTAGAGAGCACACTGCAAAGCATGTGCGTCAAGACTCTGGAAAGATTGTTATGGGCTTGTAATAAGTATGTGTACGTTAACAAGCAAAAACAAAACTGGGGTTTCCAGTTTCTGCTTGGTTGGTGGTTGTACTTTAAAAAAAAAACTCCTACCCTTGGTGGATGCAAAACTTGGCAGTGCAGTAACATAGAAATCAAATGAAGAGTTCTGCACTGGCATGCCTGGGACTGCAGGAGCCCAATCTGCTAACAGATCTCCTCCTGTGCTGGCAATGTCCTGCTTCTCTTGCCTCAGATGGCCCCATCGCCCATGTGACAGTGAATACAGAATTGCTCCCTAAAATAATTATCTTTGATGGCTACAGCAGAGCTATTGGGCAGTCTATATATAGATTTTTGTTCCCATTTGCACAATATATTCAACAAGGTTGGAGAACAGGGTTATGTGCTACTGAGCCAGTTAATACACTCCTAGAACTAATCCAGAGTGGAGAAGGTTTAACTCTGTCTGCCCACATCAATGTTATAGAAACCAGTTGTTGGAGAGTTAATTATCCCTTCCAGAACAGAGACAAACTCATCGAAACATGCTTGATTCTACACTGCAACTCAAGAATGAGGGTTTTTGTGTTTGTTCTGCTTTCCAGAAAATCTAGATGCCATGATAGCACTGCAGACAAGAAAGAAACTTGAAAAATCCAATTCCCAGAACAAGCTATCAGGTAATTTTGTGACATTCATTATTGTATCACTTTTCCAGTTACTTTTCCAGAAACTTAACTGAATTATAATTTGGCAGTTCTTTGAATCAGTTTAAACAGCAATTAAAACAGCAAACTAATCCATTTAGAAACCTGTTCGTATGAATCCAGTTTTGCCACAACCATTACAGCATCAAAAGATGTTAATATTCCGAAGTGTACGTGAGAATGTGCTGCAGTTCAGATGATTCAAGAGATGTTCTGCTTGTGACCCCTCTAGACAAGAGCACCGAGGAAGCCGACAGCACAAAAACAGCCACGGCTGAAATGGAAAAAGAATATGAAGCCCTGAAAGATTCCACAAAAGCTGAGGAAGACAGTACAGGAAACAACCAACAGCCCAAAGGTAAGTAGATGAACATGTACGTCAGATGATGGTATTGCTTCCAAACCTTTATCTAGTAACCTAGTTACTAGCATGGTTGATTGCCAAATAAGGTCAACCCAAGATAATCGGAAGATATTGCGGCAGGTGGCAGAGGCTGTGGGGCAGATTGGACACCCCCATCTCTTAATTCTGGCCTTGATGGTATGATTATAACCCAACTAACTGCAGTATTTGCTGAGCTTCATTGTTGCTTTCATGCTTACTTAGCAGCTACCAAACTGACACCAGGCCTTTGTGAGGAGCAAATAGCCACGTGAAAGGGATGTCCCTGGAACAGGAAAAAGAAAGCAGTCGTATGCTTGTTACACTGAGCAATGGATTCATGCTTTTAGCCCTAAATAAGAGGAAATGAAAACAGTGCCAAACTTCTGGTACACATAGTAGGCTTTTCGAGAGTTCATCTACCACATTTAGAAGAAGCAAGGCCTTTCTCTTTTCTCTGGAGCCCGAATGCTAGTTTTGCAATCCAAACACAATGAGATCAATACACCACTCTTGGCTGAGATTTTCACCTAATTGTATATATCCTTTTTCAAAACATAAAATCGTTACCAAATTCAGTAGTCTGCGTCGAGCATATTGATTGGCCTGTAATGTTAGATGTTGCTTAAAATATAAATAAGAGCAATCAAAATGCTGAGCGTCATTTCCAGGATGAACATTTTCCCCTGAGTGGCTCTGAATGAAATACAGAGGATGTATGCCATGGGAGCTCTTGACATCCCCTCCCAACAGGAGCACTTCTGCTGCCTTACACACCATAAATTGCTACAAGCCTGTAGAGTTTGATCTGTAATTATTAGCTCTAGGGAAGCCCTTTGCAACATGCCAGTTTCTAAATGTCTTGGTACTGCAATCCTCAGAATTCCTAGCCAGCAGGGACTTTGGGAGGGTTATAGGAGACATAATCTGATATATGTAGAGAAAAAGATTGGGGAAACTATTCCTGGGTTAGGGAATGTCCTCCTATTCTCAAATCATGCTGCCCATTTTCAAATAGCTTATGAGTGAATAAGACCCTTTAGATGTTTTATTCTCTGTACAATAGGCTAATTTTCTATACTCCTCTGAAAAGTATACTTTAAGTGCTAGTACTTAATTCATCTGTTTTTCAAATGACTAATTCTTGTTAGAATGAGGTATGCAAAGCAGGCAGCAAGAATCTTCCAGGGAACTAATAGTTCTTGTCCCTTTTAACTAATAGGAGCAGGCTGAATTGGTGATGCTTCAGCCAAGTTAAGAATTCAGAATCAATTAAACGATCATATTCCTCCAGACACCATATTAGGTTAGCATTGAACTAATTTTGCTCAGGCTACCCTGTAGGAAAATTACTCAGTTTTCCTTAGAATTTAAAACATACCACATAAATACAAACAAGAAATCATCCATCCTCAACAAATAATCAGTCAAGCAACTGGAAAAGGCAGCAAATCCAGGGAAATAATTAAATGTAGTTTTGCTCCAAAATGTGCATTTCCACCATTTTTCCAAATTGTTCAAAACCCCATACATGGTCCTCCCAATTCTCATTTAATCTCACCATCCCGTGAGGTTAGATTGATAACTGTCTTATGAAACTAAGGCCAATAGTAGTTCAGATTAAATCCAAACTGTGGCCAAATATTCAATACATCTTTATTTCAGTCTTAGACCAGCTTAAGGTAAAAACATAGGCTCTGAGACTATGTTAACATAACAGCTGCTATGAGGCTCTGAGACAGCTGTTAACATAAAAACAGAGTGTCTAAAAAGCATAAGGGCAATTCTTAAGAGTTGGAAAAGGCCTTAGACATCACCTAGTTCAACCCCCAACTCAGGGAGGCAGTGAAGGACAGGAAGGCCTGGCGCGATATGGTTCATGGGGTCACGAAGAGTCGGACACGATTTAATGACTGAACAACAACAAAGTCCAACCCCCTGCTCAGTTACACAATCCACCAGAGAATCTTTGACAAATGACCATCCATCCTCAACTTGAAGACCTCCAGTAGAAAACTCACCACTTCATGTGACTGGCATCTTATACAGTCCTACTATCTGTGCAGAACTGGGCAACATATGTTATAAGGGTGTTGCATCAGAGCTGGGGATGTAAAATTGGTCTTCATGGCCTGGTAACCTGATGAGCAATGGGAGAATAAGAGTTCTGCAAACGTCTCTGATCAATGAACAGCAGAGGACTTGCTGAATAGTTTTGATTTGCCCATCATCACAGGGACATAGATGTTTCAGGGACGGGATCTTCCCATAACTTCTTTGTAACGCAGCCAAAGGAAGGGCGCTATAGTGAGCCAGAAAAAAGACCCTTCCACTTTTAGGGCTTTCCAGCTACATAAATTTCTTCAGCTGGCGAATCTTTGCCTGAATCAGTTTGATGAGATTAATCCCATTGATTATCCAGACTTGTTAATAAGGAGCTCCATTTCTTTTTACCTTTGAAGGGAAAGCAGAAGCATATTTGGAAGCCATCAGAAAGAATATAGAGTGGCTGAAGAAACATAATACACAGGGAAAGAAAGATGGTAAGATCTGAGAAAAGGACTGTGGTATGGACAAGGCCGATCTTGGGCACACATTTTGGAATTCTGTTAAACAAAAACTTGATCACATAATCTTAAAATGGAATACACGGAGACATGGATGGATAGATGGAAAGATAAGATGAATCAATGCAGTTCTATATAGGGGAAGAAGTGGGACAAGAGATGTTGCATTAAAAAAAAATACCACCCTCCTTTATACTGGGGTTTGATTTATGAATCAATAAAGCTGAGCAACCCATCCATGCATCTTAGGTGTAAATGTTAAGACACAGATGGGAAGATATAGTGATTCTTTGCTAATCCAGCTCTTACATTTTCTACAGAATTTATCAGCAATTGATGATGTGCTTTGCCTATTAATTAGCACAGCATCCTTAAATATATTGACCCAATTACCCATAATATGCAGTATCGTAAATACTTTCTTCCATTTATCTGAGAGTTCCTCATCCTGAAATTAATATAAAGTAAATGATATCAAGATTGCCCTGAAAGTTCAGTACAGATAGATAAACTGAACACTAACACCATTATTTTTCAGTTACAGAAAATAAATGCTATGGAACTACTGCTGTTATTCTCTTATCTTCGCAGCTGAACATTTCTAGCAGGGTGATAAGAATATAGAAAAGCCAGATTCAGGCATGATGCTCAGGTAGACCAACCTGAGTAATAGGTGTGGGACTGGGCCACCCTGCCTGCATTATTCCTGATCTCCCTATTTCAGATCCTGCTGGATTGAACGAGGTCTTCTCCCTGTAAATCCCTTGAATGCAAATACAACTCTCCATACAAAGGGGGGTTCTAAAGCAGGGGTGCAAACCTGCAATCTGGGGTTCAGCTTCCAGACCTATATCAGGATTGTTATTACACTTTAATTCTTAATGTGGTCAAACGGGAAATTCTTACACAGAGTAGTTTAATAATTACAATAGCCATAATTGCTGTAATTCATTCAACTTTAATTAGGTGTAAATGTAAAATTACATATTTTTGTTCAGACCCTGCTTACCCTTTGGAAAAGTAGACTACAATATACCATTCAAAGTATAAGTGCAGCCTTTGACTCCCCCAAAAATTGGGTGCTCCTCTAGATACATCTAGAAACATTATGTTTCCAGGAGAATCTGATATAGTCTGCCTGTATAACACCTTCTTTGTGTTCCAGATTATGACCTTTCTAAACTGCGGGATTTCATAGATCAACAAGCTGATGCTTATGTGGACAAGGGTATCCTGGATAAAGAAGAGGCAGATGTAATCAAGCGTATCTACGGCAGCCTGTAAAGGAAAGAAAATCTGGCATCTCTTGAAACTGTATGGAATTCTAGTCTAGCTTCACCCACATCTAGTTCTAAGATCTACAACTTTCTTTCTCCCCACCA
This sequence comes from Python bivittatus, assembly GCF_059951505.1. Classification (NCBI taxonomy): domain Eukaryota; kingdom Metazoa; phylum Chordata; class Lepidosauria; order Squamata; family Pythonidae; genus Python; species Python bivittatus. The sequence continues at coordinate 7,322,719 of NW_028277085.1, read as the reverse complement.
CACCCCAGGAAAAAAAGGTGATTAGAAAGTATTCTGTCTCCATTGTACTGAATTTTATCCAGGTTAAAAAAAACAAACCCAATAATTGCATATTCATTTTTTCTCAACTTTGATCAACCCACTTAAAGCCAACTTGCTGCCCACTTTATAGATAACAGGGTATAATGATTGCTTACATCGTGCCCCCATTAGCTTATCAAGTGGCTCTTTCAGATGATATGTTTTGAAGAACAGCCTTCTCCCCTACCCCACCAGTATCTACCAGCTTGTTCCATTGTGACATGGCTTTTTAGAGATACTGTTCTAAAAAACTGTAAAGGGCATTACTAGGGGCAACTCAGCTTAATTAACTGAATTTAACTCAACTAAATTTCTGCAAAGAAATCTCACATTCACATTCTCCTTTGTGGTAACTATTGTTTCATGTCCCAGAAGGTACTGTTGGAATGCTGTAATGTATTAGTTTTCTTGCTGTTTGCGCATTCTACATTGTCTCCCCATCCATGTGCCATTAAGTCATGGCTGTGTGTTTAACACTGCATCAGCCTTTAAAATAGATCTTACAGGGAGAAAGAACTGTATTGTCACAATATTGCTATGGTCAGGTACAGTAGCAACTGTTGTCATTCACATACTTCATTGTTCTTGAATAAGTGTTATTTCTCTGCATGTATAAAGAACAGTTCTTGATGTGAGTAGCTTAATGATATGTGAATAACTTCATTTCTAAGGGTAAAAAGGAGGTGAAGCAAAGCACTTGAGCTTAGAAGTGTGCTTAGGATCAGACATTTACATGGAAGATGATTGATGTGCTGGGGCTTGTGGGGAATGCAGTATCGTTTAGCAACGCAGGGTTTCATAAATGTCTTGTGTCTGTAAACTTTTGATTTTGCCTGAATTAACACTGAAGATCCAAATTAAGTATAAAGGGAATTTTATACTGGATTTATGTATATACTTAAGTTTAAGTTAAGTATAAACTTAAACTTAAGTATATACATAAATGCTTAAGTTTACTTTATATACTTTATACTGGTAGTCCCCGGGTTAAGAACACCTGGTTTAAGGACGACCCATAATTAAAAACAGAACTTACTGTAGCAAAATTCAAGTTAAGTACACAATGGTTCAAGTTAATTACACAATACTACTTAATAGAGTATTGTACAATAATACTGTTCTGGCTTACATACAAATTCGACTTAAGGACAGACCTTGGGAACATAACTCATTCTTAAACTGGGGACTACCTGTATACTTTTACAGAAGCTAGGTTCACATTTTATTATTTTTTTTATCTAAGGCACAATTGATTGGGTTAACACAACACGCTAAGCCATAAATCATAATCCGCAATGCTGGTTCAATCTGATCAACTGTGGTTTGTTGATTAAGCCATAATTGGATGAGCTCATCAATGCACTAAGGCATAAATCATAGTTCAAAAACTAGAATGGCTACATTCACAGAATATTGACCCCCCCCCATGGTAAATGTTGTTTGCACAGTGAACAGCTCTTGAGAGGATCACATCCTGCATTTAAGTTCTTGTTCTGTATGTTATATGAGGAAACCTATGTTTGCCTTATGATAATCGACTTATTTTTGTTTTGAAATCCCAAATTCATGACATTAACATGCAACGAGCATTCCAATCAGAATATTAGTTGATTCTGCTTAATCTCTGCATTAACAGTACAAGTAGCCCTCACTTAATTATGGTAATTTCCACTGCTAAGCAATGTGGTCGTAAAGCATGAAGTCAGGTGACTGTGCCACTTAGCGACAGCAGTTCCAGCAGTTCCAGCAGTCCCCAGTTACCATTGTTAAGCGAGAACTGTGCAGGTTGTTAAGTGAGGACCTCACATGACTCCGACTTCCGACTTCCTGCTGGCTTTCCCATTGACTTTACTTGTGAGAAGCCAACAGGGAAGGTTGCAAATTGCAATCATGTGACTGAGGGATGCTGCGATGGTCAGAAATCTAGGCCAGTTGCCAAGTCCCTGGATCATGATCATGTGACCATGGGAGCACTGCAACAGCCAGAACTTCAAGGACCGATCGTAAGTACCACTTGTTCAGTGTCATTGCAAGTTTGAATGGTCACTGAACAATTGGTTGTTAAACAAGGACCACCTATATGTTTGCTTGTTTTTTGTTTTTCCCCATAAACTGGATAAGCAGCAGCAGTAAAATGCTTTAGAAGCAATTCAAACTAAAACTAGCAAGTGCAGAGTAAAATTTCACTGTCTTCATGGACCTCCTGGAAGCTGGCACTGATGAGGCTATGTATCAGTGGGAGGAAATGCCCAAAATATGAGAGTATCCATGAAAAGACCATGGCTTTCACTGGTAGATCAAGAGCAGGGCTGAGGCAGGTTGAATGGCCCAATCTTTCTGCTGCAGGATCATGGCAGAAAAGTTGGATAAGAATGAGGAAAGACCAGTACTGCAAATCATACAGAGTTACAGTTGGCAGCCTCCTTCATAAATGGGTGTTTTAGATACAGAAGAGGATTTGGTTAACTTCTTGTGCTGCTGCTAACTCAGAAATGATTGTTTTAGCACCATCCAGAGAGTAAAAGCTCTAACAGAGAAACCCAATGCACTCTGTAAACATCCTAGTCTCTTATCCTTCACTACATTTTAAAGAGTCATTAAAAGAATTTGCATTTATATGAGATGGGAAGGAGTTCAGCAGAGAAATTAAGGACGCTTTCCAAAGCATACTTATTCAGCAGGGAATACTTCTTAGTGGACATGCACAGGCTTGAACGTTGAAAGAAACAGGATAAAACCATGCACGTCAATGGTTTATAAGTCTTGTTCAGTGACAGCCAACGTATGTAATTTGCCATTTTGGGAATATACACTAGTGCTTTTTAGTTCTTAGTTTCAGCTGAGCATTAAACCAGTGAACTGACGCCAAGGGGAGCCATCCTTTTGCAAATGTGACCCAATTATCCAAATAGATGTCACTGCCAGATATTACTGGCTCTCTGAAAACTGAGAGCCATCTGTATTTTTTTTTACATTTTATTCTATCTGCCAGGAAGGTATAAATGGATTTGATCCAATTTTGCTCTGTAGGATCTGAACTTTGCTCACTGTTTTTGTCACAAAAAGTCATTTTTCCAGGACACCAAACAATTATTTTTTCCTTCACTGGTTTTTCCACTGCATGAGACCATTTTATGTTACATGTAATTTCCTTATTTATATGTTACATAAATATCAGTTTAAGATAAAAGATCTCTCAAGATGGTTCACAAGTGAAATCATAAATCAATACAAATCTAAAATAAATTTAAGTCAGCAGCATAAAAACTAGTCAGCTCTCAAACTAATCAACTAATAAAGAAAAAACTATATGGCAAATTCTTAGACTTCCCCCTCCAAAGTCACAGACGGTGTGACACTGAAATTATAGTAAAAAAGAAATCCCATATGTGTTCATTTTTACACTGTGCTAGGCATTGTACAAATTGTACAAGTTCAACTTGTTCAAAAAGGACTTTCATCTGGTAAATGGAAATTATGAGAAATAGCTCTGTGGCGATGGCTGATAGCTGTAGCTAAGGGTTCAGTGGACCCAAAAAAAGTCTTGTTGAAGGAGCAAGTCATGAGAAAAATTGTAAGGTAAACATGACAAGGAAGAGTATAATGTGCCCCAAACACTGAAGTCAAGACAGCAGAAGATATGAAAATGGATGCAAAAGACAATTAATGATGGTAGCCAAGTTTATATATAGTGGAGAAAACAAGAGTGATGTATAAGGTCATACAGAAATAAGACATAGAGGGATTTAAAAATAGGAACATGGAACGATAAAGCTGACGTAGAATCATGAGTATGAATCTTACAGCTAAAGGAACGGGGAAATGTCTCATTAGGCAAATCACAGCACCTTGGTTATATTCCACCTTAACTATTAGCAAAATGCTTAATGTGGGATTACACTTTAAAAGGGCCTGGAAGTTGCAGTTGGTGCAAAATGTGGCAGCTAATGTTAAACAGTGCAAAGTACAGATACTATATGAGGCCTGTATTGAAAGATTTGTACTACTTACAGATTGCTTTCTGGGCACAATTTAACATTTAAATGTTAACCATTACCACTTTAAGTGGCTAGGGACTCACCATCAACATGCCAACTCTTTCCTTTCAAACCTGTGTGGATATTAAGATGTGAAAGAGAGACTCTGATCTGCCTTCGCTCTCAGCAGCACACATCTCAGTACACAGGAAAAATCATTTCCTTGCATTACTTCCAGGCTATAGACTATACTTCCTCAGGTTTGGTCTTTCTCTGTACCATAAAAGAGCAGCCATAACATATTTCTTCACCAGAGATTGTTAGTTAGTTTTAACGTTAATTTTTAAAAAAACTTATTATTCCATATTCTTAATTTTAATGTTTGATCGCCACTTTAAATGTTCAGTTGAGTAAAAGGCAGGATATAAACTAGATGCATAAACATACACATGTTTCCTAAGAGAGTATCACAGACAATGGTTTTTAGTCAGAGAAAACAAATACAGTTTCAAGAAACTGAAAGTCCAGTAAGTTTGTAGTTAGGACATAGACATAGGCCTCAAAGACACCAGATTTCCTAAACTAATAGAAAAATATTTCTGATAATGAGCCATTTCCATTTATGATTATTTTCATATAAAGATACCATTTCATTTGGAAAACTTGCATTCATAACAAACACTTATATTTTTGTCAGTTGTATCCATAGTGGAAAGCCTCAGTCCTGCTCAAAGATGAAGTATGTTAATATAGAATCACGTGGTCAACTTTTGCCTTAGCATACAGTAGAAAACTTCAACAAGAGAAGAGATCCAGGTTCACCAACTAGACCGTTGTAGCACCAGCAGTTGGAAGGAAAACAATTAGCAAGCGTTCACTGTGTATACTTGGTTTTAGTTATTTTTAGTTATGGGAATCAGTGCACATTCTTGTCACAGTCTTGGTTATTTTCCCAAGCTTTCTTCCATTTCAGCACCCTAATTTAGAAGGGGAAACAGGTGCTATATTGTTGGTGCTCTTGAGAGAATCCCATGCTTATGTATCAGAAGGAGAATTAAAATATATGTACAAATATCTGAAGGATAACAGGACTAATTAAATAGAGCTGTGGACAATTGGCAAATGATTCAGTCCTTATGCTAGTGAACCTTTAGTAGTTTTTTTTTTTAATTATGTATAATTCAGATTCAGTATGCCATGTTTTTAATAATCAGCAAATTACTTAGGTTAATTCTCCTCTGCTTTGTTCTGTGAATTGAAGACTGACTGCTATACTAGGTGGCATCAAATACAGCATTTGGTAATATGAGATGATAAAGAAAATAGAAAACCTTGTGCATCACCCACATGGATGAATGGCTTGTGTAGAATGGAGTGATCAGTTTTTAAAAGAAGCAGTGCAAGTAATGCAGCTTAATATTTAAAGGCATAGTGTTGACTTGATATTTTTGCCATTTTAGCATATAAAAGCAATTGCTAGACACATTTGATATTTTCTAGCAATGGGAAATAAAAGTATCCTACACTTCTCTAGTTCTAATCTCACCAATCTTTTTTAATAACCTTAACATCTTTTAGATGCTCTGATGTGTCTTTACTGTTTAAAACTATTGTTGGGAAAAATGTAACAAATTACCACATATATTGCATTCAAAATACACTTTTTCTAATAGAATCCTGTTTCTGATACTGTACTTTATTAAATGCTTTGCTACAAGACAAAGTAATGCAGATTCTTGGTTTTGTCTTCATGTGCTACCACTTTAAATTACTACTTTAAAAGTAAGATCCTAAATTGGGGATCTTACTACTGAAGTTTACAAAAATGCATGTTGCAAGGAGAGATAAATCTTGTAGTGCAAAATGTACTCGTAACACTTTCCAGGTGAGTTCAGTAAATTATGGTCAAGTACTAAGAACAGAAATATAATACCTAGAAATTGAAAAATGTTAAAAAGAGCCCATTTCTCTAAAATAATCATTGAAAATAACATTTTTTTCAAAATGAGATTTGTCATTACAAAAACTCACTGTATTCCCAATAAAGATATAATTCTACATGAAGATGTTTTTAAACCAGAGATCAAAGAGGTTATTATCATTCTCACACTGAGATCTAAGATAGTCTCCTTCAAATTTCACAATGCTGAGATGTAAGCCCATGATAAATTTTAAGAGTACCAGTGGCTCCTCTTTCAAAATAACTAAGGAAAGCTGATAGTAAATCTACAGGAAGAACTTGAAAGCTTCAATCCATGTGGAAACACACTTCATAGTGCTTGAATAAAAGAAGAAATAATTAAATAGGAAATATGTTGTGGGCCAAGATTTAAAATTCAAATTTTAAGATATATAAAACTACATCCTTTTATATATCTTCAATCTACTGTTCATCCATTTCCCTAACAATGGACACCAGTATTTCTGAAGAAAGTTTTCTTTCTGGGTACCTTTTTTTCACTGTTATCAATTTTAGCACTTATTTCCTTTGGGGATTTCTTCAACTCTAAACTAAAAGCTCCAGCCATTTTATTTGCACACAGCGGAGACTTTTCTTTAAACAGGGCATGCAAGTTGTTGGTTTTAGACTGAACAGCTCTGCTCTTCACCCATGCAATGTTTCATTCTCATTACCAAAACAGGATGAAGTTATGCATCCTGTGGTCTTGTCTTCCTCAGCTAGGATATTAATATTCTCATTCTGAGAACTTCAAGACATATAAATAGGGACAAAGTGTATTCAAACTATTCTGATTTCAACTAAAGATAAAATAGTTGGAAAAAGGAGCAAAGACAGTATAATTTAAGAAATTTTAATACAGCATATGAAACAAAAAACATGTCTGAAATGTAGCTGCAAAGCATCAGATACACTAAACAACAAAGGCAATAACTTTTTAAAGTGCATTTTATATTCAATACATGAAACTACATATATGTGCTGACAAGAAACTATATTCCAAACACCTTTTCACAAAGAAAAAATACAATTTACTCTGTTTGGTCCCTTGATTTTTAAAGTTTCCAAACAAAGTATTTTACCATACATATTTTAAAATCCCAACTTTTTTCCCCCTAAAACAGTTGGCTAAAATTGGTTCACTTTAAGAGCATATCTTTTAATACATTAACACAGAGAGTCATATACAGGTGTGCATAAACACACACCTTATTCATCAGCATCAAGTTCACAAAATTTGCATGACAAACTTATCTAACTCAAGAGTTCATGGGTTGTTTTTTTTTTAATGTTTCTCTAATTTTATCTTATATACAAGTATACTATTTCCCAAAAAATCTGCATCTAAATTCTCTCAGGGATATATTGTTGCTAGTGTGCCATTTTATATCAGAAATATAAAGGCAATATTTTTTGGAGGTTCATTTCTTTTATTAAATAATAAAAGGATATTAACCTATAGAAGGCAGACATTCAAATAATTTTAGTGCAACAGTCAGTGGAATTATCTATATGTGACTTGTAACAAGTACAACATAATAAATCAATCCAAAAGATCTTTTGAATCTTCAAATATTTAGTTCTTTAAGAACTGTTTTCATTCCAGCTCCTTATTCATCTTCTACTGCTGATAGGAAGAAATTGCATAGGAATTTTCCTCACCATATTCCCTGCTGAAGAAAAAGGAAACTTATGAAAACATGCAGTTGCTTAAAATTTACTCCTCAGAAGTTCATCCAATTTTAATAGGATTATCTCAAATTAAGCCATTTGAACACTGCTGCAGAACTGTTATCCTTCTGAGCAGCAACATACCACTGGGCCCATAAGCAAAATCCTATCATGCAGAAATTATTTAAACTTTATACAGCTATCATACCAATGGATAATATTATGTTTGAGTAATATAGCTATTCCAAATGTTTGCTTTAGGATAATGTTTCAGTTATGATGGTTGAAATTTAGTAGCTTTCTTATAAATGGTTTTATATACTGTTGTCTATTACAATTGTTATTTATTAATAGTTATATTACCATTTATTAAAGTCTTACAGCAGTTTAAAATAAAAACATATTAAATGTTATTATCAATTCCAAATCTGTGTTTGGATAAACAGGAGAATAAGATTTTACCTGTTATCTTCAGATTTTAATTTCTTAGCTGCTTGTTTGGACAACTTAATCTGCACATCCATTCTGTGCAGAAAATCTTTGGCAGAGAGTTCTTCAAGTGGAGGAAGTTGATTGTCAGATTCTTGAGGACTGGGGGAAGACCTGTCTTCCTGAACTGTCACAGGTCTTTCTTCGCAAGAAACAGGATTGTCAGTATCATTCTCTGGAGACTCCAGTGAGTTACATCCATTAAACAGCAAAGCCCTTTCAAATATAACTGGGATATTCAATGTTTTTCTCAGAAATATGCAGTCATTTGTGAATAGTTTATTTGCTCTTTTTATTTGTTCCATCTGAAAAAGAAATAGAATTATGTTTACAATCCAAGTGAAGCAAGTGCAGGTAGTCCTCAACTTACAACCATTCATTCAGTGACTGTTCGAAGTTACAGCAGTGCTGAACAAAAGGACCTACAACCAGTCCCCAAGGTTATGGCCGTTGCAGCGCCCCTGTGGTCACATGATTAAAATTTGGGCATTTGGCAGCCCATCTGCATTTACAACTGCAGGGGCACTTCAATCCCCCCCAATGCTGCCTTTTTGAACCTCTGCCGCCATGTATTCCACTGCCCCAGCTGACCTTCACCATCTTCTTGCTCCCGCCGCTGACCAAGCAAGCCCAGCCTGGCCCTTCATGAGACAGCTTCTGGCCACATGAGGGTTTCCTCTTAAGACCTGGGGAAGATAGCCTCACATGGCCAGCAGCTGCCTTGTGAAGGGCCAGGGCAGGCACCCCTCGCCAGCAGCAGGAGCAAAAAGATGGCGGTCAACTGGGGCAGTGGAGCAAAGGGCGGCAGGGGCCTTGGAGTGCAGAGTGGTGAGGGTGACTGAGGTTGGGATGGCTGCGGCTTTGCACTGCTGGGCCATGCAGTTCTGGTGCAGGGTGCTGGGCAAGGCAGGGTGCAGGGTGGCCAAAAGGGCAGAGATGGTGGGGGAAGTTGGAGACAGTTCCTTACCTTACTGAGGCTCAGGGCTGGAAAGAACCAAGCCCAGAATGGCTTGGATTGGGGTGGGGCCTTGGCTAACAACTGATGGAATTTGCTTAACAATGGCAAGGGGAATTGCCGGGATTGCTGTCACTAAGGTCATGTATGTTGTGTTTTACGACCACATTGCTTAGTGATGGAAATTCCTGTTCCAGTTGTGGTTGTAAGTCGAGGACTACCTGTATTACAATAGCCAACAGCTACCTCATGACATAAATTTATTTCTGAAAATTTATCTCCAACGTTTAATACAATTAATTTATGGCCATCCTTCCAAAATGGTGTCTGACATTGTTACAGCTGCAAAACCAGATTTCTCATACAGGCATATTAAGCACAAGTGTGGGGGGGAGGGGGAAGACCAATTTACATCTCTCTAACTGAACAAGTTAAAAATAAAAACTCAATTTATTCTTTGGAACTTCCATAGCAGCTCAGTTTTCAAAAGGATGAATTCTTCTGCCATTGATGTATACACATTTTCATATATCAACTATAAATATATTAACAAACATTTCCTCAGGCATAGGTAACTAGACCTTTTACACCTTCCCCCCATAACCACAAGTTAAAGTGTGCTTTTCTATGTACATAAAGAACCATACAGTAATGTTCATCCAGCAGTTTAAAGATTGAACAACATAAGATTTAGAAGAATCTTGTAAGATCTCACACTTTTTCCCCAGAAACATTTTAATTTAGGCTTGGCATCACAGACCTATTGCAATACAATACTCTCATGGGCCAAAGGTTGATAATAAAAGCTGTCACCCACCAGGATAAAAAATTGTTTCAGTCTTAAATGCTGTCTACAATCTCTACTGAAATCTGTCTCAATTTTCAGGGATTGTGTGTTCAATGTAGCTACAGAATTAATGCCTCAGAATTAGCATGTATAGCTAGGTTACGTTTGAATCTATATGTTCCAGAAATACATACACACTTCAACCTTTTCTTATTAATAGTGATTTATTACAAATTCTGATTATACCAATAAAGTTAATACTGTGCTTTCCAAAACAGAATGCTTCTGGTTTGGGTGTTCCAGCTGTTCTCTTTCAAAACTCTCGTTAGACAGAATATTTCACAGACTCTGACAACTTGGGGTGGGGGGGGGGAGAATGTCAAAACAGAACACAACCAGGATCTGCACATTTTCCAGAGATGTATTCAAACATGCTTAACAATGCTGCTATTCAAGATCCCTAGCAATCACTTCAGTTAGGCAAACTTTTAAATGATTTATATTCAAGACACCACATTTCAAAGAAGACAGGAAAGAGTAACAACTCTATAATGCACACCATCTTCTTTTTTCATAGACTGACTTTCACCTTCACCCTTCTCAAACCTTTCAAACTTTCATATCAGAGGGCCCAGCTCTCAAAGGAAGAGCTTCCAGATTCAAGTTTCTTCACCCGATCACATCCAGGACACGTGATGCACTAACTGCAGTAACTCTATAGTTGTATTAGATAACAGATGCCCTCCATATCTCCTTTCTTAGGAAAAGCTTAAATGTCTGAAAGCCTCTCCAATACAGGCTGAGATGTGCCCTCTTAATATTAGCCATATTGGCCTGAGATGTGGGCTACACTGAGGGGGAAAGCTCTCTGCAAAGCATTCTCCTTTTTGTTGGCTCTTGTTCTTTTTTGCCTGCCACTAGTTAAAATCTCATGTCCTAAAAGTTTTGCCCACAGTGAATGTGATCAAATTGGTACAATATCTTTGTTGGGACTATGGTGTAGGTATATAACTGTCAATCATTGATCAATAACCCTCACCCAAGCCCATCTGGCAGTGAAAAAAACAACAAGACACCCAAATAAGAGGATGAAATAAGTACAGAAAGTCACTGGTGGACAAAAAAGGAAGAGCCCTGATCTTTAATACCTGCCTTTAATACATAGATAGGGAAACAAAGAAGGCACACAACACAATCTATTGCGAGAGCTGTTGTTGTGAGGATAAAACATGGGATAAAGGCTTGAGCTCTTCAGAGAAAAAGTAGTATATAAACTGCCTTGGCTCAAAAAGAGATGCCAGGTTGGTTGCAATGATTCCAGTGGAAAGCACTCAGGATGAGGACAGAAACCCTCTCTCCTCCTCCAGCAAATTCCTCCAGTTAATCGGAGGTGGGGAAAAAAAGTATATGGCTTGTCATCCAGAAACGCTTTTTTGTCGGAGGCCGAAGAATCCAGCAGAGATTACTGGCTGGAGATCCGAGAAAGGTTCACATTCCCTCGTTTCAGCTGCAGAACCCCTGTCCCAAAGGACGGTGCCCATGCTCGTGGAGGCGATGGAATGCTAATTTTAGGGTTAATTTGAAGAAGGCAGCAGAAACATCATGTATGGCCCCAAACTGACCTTCACTAGCTGCTGGGAACAGAGTAGATGATTAAGCTGCAAACCGGTCCAAATTCCTCTCTCTTTGAATACAGCATTTCTTATCAGAGCTGAAAAGTGCGAGTACCGTGGACCCGCCCCCCGGAGGAATCGCTGCGCTCACCTGCGCTAACAAGCAGAGAAAGAAGCCTCCGCCTAGCTTGTATTTCCCTTAGCGACAACAAGCGCCCACCTTTGGGCAGCAGTGTCCACTTTTTGGGAGTGTTTTGCCCACCCAAGGGTGTGAATAATTACTGCCTGCCAATCATCATGTAATTCTTTGTTTCAAGAATGTGTAAAAGTTGTGTCGACTGACACATGTGTGCCTGCTCTGGAAATTATAAATACTTTTTTATCTCCACTCTGGCGCGCTTCTTGGGCAAAATTGCATGCCACCCTAGAACCCCCAAAGTTCCTGGGGCAACGGGGGGGCGCCCTCTAACACGCGCACGCGCCCCCCGGCCGACAGCGCGACTCCTCTCGGGCCAAGTTAGCGGAATCGAGGCCGTGGCCGCGTGGGGCTCCCGCGCCAGCCCCCTCCCCGCTTACCGTCACGCCGTACTTGAGCGCAAGGCCAGGCAGGGTGTCCCCGGGGCTGAGGCGATGCTCCACGTATCGTTCCGCCAAAGGCGCGGCCACCGTGGCCGTGCTGCCGTACGAACGCGTTTTGGTGCGCGCCAAGCTGAGCGAGAGCTCGGCCTCCCCCTCGGCGGCGCCGGGCCCGGGCAGCGGTTCCTCCCGCAGCGACAGCCCGGGCAGGGGCACGAACTCCGCCATGGCAGGTCGCCCTCAGCGGCAGGTCGGGGCCATAGGGAGCGAGAGGGCGGGCGCCCGGCACGGACGTCGTCAGCGACGCCTTCCGTCCCCTCAGGCACCGAAGCAGCGCCCCAAGGCGGGAAACGGGAAAGGCGCGAAACGAACGGCGGTCGCGCGCGCGCCTGGCGCCACGCGAGGGAAGGGGGAGAGGCGCGCCTCCGGCCAGGCCACTCCTCTGCGCCTGCGCCAACGGCCGCGCATGCCCCGAGCGCGCGCCCCGCTGAGGGGGAGGTCTCGTCCCTTGAGGACCTCCGTCCCCGCCCCTGACCTGGGGTCTGCGTTCACACGATGCGCCCGTCCAGGTCAGTGAAGGGCCTCGGAATTCCTGGGTGCCATTCGCCAAGTTGGGTTACCGTTAACTGTGGTGTGTGGGTTTGGGGGTAGCTTTAGCGAGCTGCCTCGTTTAGGGTTCAAGTAGTGTGCGAACCTGGAAAATTGTATTTTTTACAAATATATTTGTACTTTTGAAAAAGAATTATAATGTTTATGCATGTTTTAACATAAATCACTCCATAATTCTATAAATTATGAAAGGAAAAAAAAGGACTAACTCCGTAAATGGGTTAAGCGTGTTGTGCGAACATGGGCAGATTGAGCGACACGAGTTCTCTGAGGGAATCATGGAGGGTAGTTTTTTGTTGTCAGTGACAGGGCTTGGCTATGAACTCTATGAAATAATTAGGGGGAAAGAATACCTCAAAGCGTTTGCACACTGCCTACCCCTAAATTTGAATGGAATATTAATTAAGCTCTGGGAGAAGATAACGGTGATAAATGTGTGGTAAAGAATCAAGAGGATAAAGTTAGTTTCGGAAAATAAAGTAGATTTTTAAAAAATGTCTGTGTTAATGATTGGATTCACACAACACAATGAACTGTGATGTTTACTGTGGTTTGTTGAATAAGCCATAGTGACTTTGTTCACACCTAATGCCTAACCACAATGAGTGGATTTGTTTCCTAAACCATGAGTTCTTAACCTGGTGTCCACAGACCCCTTGGGGGTCCATGGCTAGATTTCCAGCGATCTGTGGATTTGAATGGGGGTGGGGGGAAATTACAACTTTATTTTCATTAATATCTAACAGAAACGTATGTAGCTTGTCTTGTTACTGATTTGGTAGATTAATAAATACGTAAGCACATATATTGTGATATTACAAATTTCCCTTTTTTATATATTTATGAATTCTATTTGGATATAATAGGTTTCCTTTGTAATGCAACCTATATCTATGTATTTTGTTTTATGCATTTAAACACAGTTTTCTGAGAAGGGGTCCATAGGTTTCACCTGATTCTCAAAGGGATCCATGCACAAAAAGGTTAAGAAGCCCTGACCTAAGCCAAAAATAAATGTATCCCATAAGATTTAGTATGACATGTGCATCTGGCCAAAAGGCTTTTTGGCTCCATAAAGATTGATCAGTTTATAATGTAATGTAAATCGTGGATATAGATATAACTAAATACAGTTGTTCTTCATAAATGATTATGCTGTATAGGTAGTCCACAGTTTAAGAACGAGTTCTGTCCCCAAGGGCTGTCCTTAAGCTGAATTTGTATGTGAGCCGGAACAGTATTATTGTATAATACTCTGTAAGTAGTACTGTGTAATGAACTCAAACCATTGTGTATTTAACTTGAATTATTGTGTATTTAACTAAAATTTTGCTACAGTAGGCTCTGTTCTTAACTATGGTTCATCTGTAAACTGGGCTTCTTAACCTGGGGACTACCTGTAGTTAGGCACATGAAACTATTCCAAGCATCAATTCAGCCCCTTGTTGTATTTAGGCAAGAACTTCCCAGGTGACTTTTGGTAATGGACTGATGTTTGATGGCTCTGTTTGCACAATGATTAATTCCCCGTGATTAGCACATGAACCATACACTAATCATATAGAGTGAATTCACAATATATCAGCCAAAATATGATTTTATTTGTATTATGAATACAACTAGTTTTTCTTTATCACCTGAAAATGGGAATAAAAACGATCTGCTTCAAAAGCTCATAGGAATTAATGTAATATGAATTATAAAACTATATGATAGGTAATGAGTTTGATAGCCTAGACATTTGAAATAAATCTACAGTAAAAGAGCTAGTAGAATTGTGACGGAAGCTAAAAACCTGGAGAGGTTTTTATTTATATGCCTCTGTGTGTGTGTGGGGTCACTGTAGCAAACGATGCTGGTTTAGATTGGCTTTTAATCTGATCCAGCAAAACTGTTCTTATGAATGTTGATAATTACATAGAAATGTTGTGAAGAAAAACAAAACGCTTCTGTGACTGTAAGGAATTAGCTTCATTGTTAATATACACTGCTGTGTGTTGCAGAAGTAGAGAAATAGATATTTATTTTTGGTTATACAGTATACAAACTTCATCTGCAGTTATTAGGTCAAAGATTTCCAAATTGGCAACATTTACTAAATGTGTTGAATGTGCTGTTCTTCCCCCTAGTGGACAACTGTGATATGGTTGTTAGTACCCTGTCCTTTTTTCTTTTTTCTTTTTAATAAAGACTGTTCTTATAAAATGTGTTTGTCTTAAAAGGTGCTACCAGATTTCTTCTGAGCCATGGTGTAGTGTGTATCACCTGAAAATTTTTAGGGCTGTTGGGAAACCTAACTTTTTTTTCTTTATCCTTTACTTTTGAACAAAGCATGCCAGATTTGGTGGTGTTAAAAAAAATTGAAGTCAGAAAATTTTAATTCTAAGTCACCATCACAACCCTGCTCTTACACTGGACTGCTGCAATCTACTTACAATATAATTGTCTGAGATTTCTCACAATAGGCTAATTAGTAGTTAAATTTAGATATAATCCATGCAGACATGTAACTTTAGTACTGTATAAAGTTCTGTTAGTAGACTTTGCACTGACATATTAGCTTATGTAAAACTAAAACATTTCTATTAATCTACTGACTGAAATTTTACAGGTAAGAGATTGCAGGTGATTGAAGCATAAAATAAGAATCTTAAAACCCCTCATTTGATTCCTATTATGTTTTTTCACCCAGTGCAGGAAGAACATTCTGTATCAGTTCCCATCCACCTTTTTTTATTGTTGTAGTAGCCTATTTCTTCTCAATCCAATGCTTTTTTCACTTCTGTATGCTTCTCACCAGATTGGATCTATCTCTTCAGGAAAAAAAAAAAGCTATAATTCCTTTCCCTTCTTCATCTCCAAGTTTTAAATAATCATTTAATCATTAATATCATTCTATGACACAAGACACTTGCTCCCCACACCCCCAAAAAGAGTAGAATATATTTCAAATATTGCTATATCTTGATTTTTCTATCCAAAGGACTTTCCAAATTGTGCAGCAAGAAAAAGAGCCATTAAAATGGATGCCACCATTTAAGAAATCACTAATGATTTGCCTGTTTACAAGCGCCTCTATACTGTTTCAGTCAATTGAATATTAAGTGACTTACAGGATATGTTTGATATTTTTTTTAAGTCTTCAAATGTACATGCCTCTGCTCTTGAAGGCTTCAGTAAGATACATGGTTGATTCTCATGGATGTGTCTTCCATGCATAACTTTTGTCATGCTTAAAAAAAAATCTTATAGGAAGTGAATTCACTAAAGTTGGATGTTGTAAGTTCCACAGCACCAAACAACCACAGAAATTGTTGTGAATGTTTGTTTACAAAAGGTGAAGCTAACATTGTGTTTCCAAGGATATGGGGGGGGTTGTTTTTATTTTTTTGCAGCAAAGCTTTGAACTCATGAGATTACTCTTTCCAGTCCAATAATCTTCTAGCATTTAACATGTACATAAACTTGGCATACTATACAAGTACATCAGTGTTGCACATAATGGCTGACAGTGTTTAAGAATTTTTAATTATTTTTTAAAGAACTCTGAAATAATAGCATTGTCCAGAAAAAAAAAATCTTCTATCCTTTGTCAAGTTCTTCCTTTTAATAATTGAATGTATGCCCCAGTGTCATGTTACAAATATTCTCATCTGCTTGTAATCTTAGTTTAGAAGCAATCCTACATCAAATGCTAAGTCTTCCATATAAAAATAGGAAACTTAGCTTGCATTCATCTTATGTACTGGATATATTCTCTGTACGCCTTACTTCTAAATATGGGTAGCATTGTTTTATTTCTAGGAAGCCTTTCTCTCCTTGTTGTTCATCAGTATGTCCCTTTTAAAAGGCTTAAGGCCAGTCCTTATTAAATGGCTAAATTGCAAAGCTTTAGAGAGCTTTCTCTGTCCTCAAAATCCTTTGTAGGACCTTGGACACAGCTGTAGTTCCTTTCCTTCCTGGAGAAGTATTATCATTGATGTAAAACTATTGTATTCAGTTTCATTATCTCCTTAGTGTTAGCACCTTCAGTGCAGCTTCAATGGCTGACTTGAGCACCTTGAAAAGCATGTATCAAAGGAAGATACCTGAGCAAGGATATAGTAGAAGATACATAAAACTATAGGGCCAAGTTATAAGGTCAAGGGAATATTGTCTGTTATGCTGGTTGTTGGCAGCCCCATTACAGACTGCAGGCAGGGGAATGCATGTTTGAATGTACATTATATATAATAAATTCTTAATATGGTATTTAACAAGGATAATATGCTAGCTATTCAGTCTTCTCCTGCGTTTAGTCCATCATTAAAATTTTCTGTGTATTTTGGATGGTTCATAGAATTGCTTCATATGCTATGTTAAGGATATGTTTTTGTTCAGAAACTAATGCCCAAATCTAAACTTGCAGGGTACAGTATATCCCTTTCCTTACTGCAGACTTCTATGCTTTTAATACCAACCCAGCTCAGACACAAAGATTCCATCATTGCAGTACCACAGTTTTACTTTTGAATGTTGACCTATTATACAGCTGTTGAATCATAAGCTGTGATCAAACAAAAGGAACATTTTAAAAAATGCCAGCCTTTTGTAGCAGCTGAAATCTATCCTCTTGAGTAAATGATGTAGGATAGAGACAAGCAGCTTCTTATCACGAGCTAACTTTTTCGGGCAAATGTATAAAGTCTCTGTTTCTTAACTAGTTGAATGAGTAGACTGGTAAAATTTATCCCACTTAGCAGGTGCTATGCTGAATATCAGATCTGACTTTTCAAGTAACTGCATGTACACATTATAATAACTTTCTAATTTGTTAATAGTTAGTCATATGTTCTAAAGCTGTGACTGATTAGTAATATTTGCATGAGTTTGAGGTGATGATTGTGTGATTGAAGTTAAATATGATGAAAATAATACTTCCCAAGGAAAAAAGCCACCTTGTTTTCAAAGGATGCACATGTATGTTGAAGCAGGTATTATTCAAGACAAGGATATTCATATCTTCTCATGCACCCCAGTGAATGCCTCTTTGTTGATGGCAGTCACATCTCTATTTAGACATTAAAAAAGACAGTTAATAAGGGGATCAAGAATTAGCTGATAAATATAATTGAATGCTGCTATTGGACTAACTCATCTCAAATTGACTTTTTTGTGAACTGGGTAGAAGGATTAATAAGGCTGCAGACTGAATTAGGCAATAAAAAAAATATTCATAATATACACATTATCTTGTCCATTACTTGGATAAAGAACATGTTCAAGGAATGTGAAAGAAAAAGCAGCCAGGATGCCCACAATAGAATTACCACATGCAAATACAGCATCATATATACAAAGCTTACAATTCAAAAGACCCTGATTTAAAAAAGATCACAATATCCTGTTTTATATGTTTAAAGATTCAGCAGGTTACTACCGCAAATGAGGGCATGAATATATGGGTCAGGACATCTATACCAGTGCCTGGTCTTCAGGAGGCCCTGTTCAAAGAACATAGGAAATTGTCTCATATCAAGTCAGACTTATAAATTTGGACTGCCTAACTCTGGGCTATCTCTGCCATGTTGGGACAAGGTGCAGTTGTGTAATACTATAGTCAGTTGTAGCTGACTATATTTACTTTCTGCTGTTTTTTTTCCCAAAGATGAAGAAATATTAATGAACAGTCAGCTAAATAAATTATAGTGTGGAAAAATCCGTCAAAGCTGGGAAAGAAAACTGTGTGTTGTGGCAATGGGGACATCCATCTCTACGTACGTCACTACCAAATGATTTGAGACCTAATTCTCTATGCAATATTTTAAAAATGATTCTAAAAATTATTTCAGATGGCATTCTTGGAAATCTTTGGGCTGGGCTGTGTGCAAATGTTCTTTATGTTCTCTGGTTATGTATGTTTCTAATCTAATAGTATACATATCCTTTTACTAGTGATACAGCTTATGCAAACAGCAGAACCTATTTTCCAACATTTTTTGCCATACTGTACAGTGGGTGGAAATTTGCAGGCAGAAAATCTCAATTCCTTTTTTTAAAGGCTATTTTTCCTCTGTGTATATACCTAGCTATAAATAACAACACATTTTATTTTTAAATTTATTTTTGTGCACAGCTGTAGAGATATGTAAGCAATTACTAGGCTTTTTGAAAAGGCGTCCAAATGGGCACTGTATTGGGGTAAATAATACTAAAAATAGTATTGATCTTAGTTAAGCACTTCTTTCCAAAGATTACAGACACAATAGTGAGTCAGTTATTAGTTATTTTCCAGTGTCAATTACTTGCTATTCAATACTGTGATGCATTTCAGTTGCAGTGCATTTTATAAGCACAAGGGAGATGTCCAAGCAGAGATCTTGTGGAACTAAATGCTAACATTGCACATGTATTGCACATTTGTGCAGCTTCCATAGAAAAGTGGCTGGAGGAAAGGTGGTATTGTGGCGGAGGGAAGAAAGTTGATTGGAAAAGATTCAGCCACCTACTTTTTCATATTTTAAAATACTCTATCCTGCTAAATTTACTAGGGAATTTTACTGTAAACCGAAATTTAAAGTTCAGTTGAAATTCATGGATCTGTTCTTGCTCATGTAATTTGGAGTACAGTAATTTGTTATTTAGCTTAAAATTAGCCTTGTCAAGCATGGTTTACTTTTGAGACATTTTTACATTTCAGCCTCTCTGTTAGCTTTGGATTTCTATTTGTTGATATTAAACTGAATTTATACCTGTGGGTGGACAATGGGTTTCCTCTTCATAATGTGTCACAAGAGGCAACAGCACTAACTTAAGAGATCATTTTTGAAATTGGGGAAAGGAGATGGAGTCAGGAATAAATAGCATATTTTTCAGATTAAGGATTTTAATATTAATAATTACCTATAATTCATAATTACCTATTTTAGATGTAAACGTAATTGCAAGCAATAACAAGGTGTATTACAAAGTAATGGCTTTACTCCTTAAAGAGCTAAATTATATTATGAAACTTAAATGCTTTTTCATAATCTGCAAACAATAACAATATTGGGTTGCTTTCACTATTGTGGTTCTGTCACCTAGAATGTGTGCTGATTTCTGAGATAAAAATGTAAATAGGACAACGAGGTCCTAAGGGCTTTTTCACATACTGTGGTGCAAGTTTACCTGCTGACTTCACATCATTAATTATCTTTTCAGCTTAATTTCTGTACAACGAGAAAGAGTCGTTTTTCCTACCTATTTTTCCCCATATAACATGACGTGTGCAGCATTAAATACTTTTAACAATTTTTAACAATTTTTAACTGAAGCAACAGTTCTCAAAATTCCTAGAAGGAGGTCCCATTAATGGCACTATGTCTTCATTCAGGAAACCCGAGTGAGGCTCTTTGCCTTTTGTGCTATCTGTTGTTCACTAATGGTTTTCTTTTATAACCTGATAACTTAAGTTGGAATGTAGGGTTTTCAGACCTGAGAATAAATCCATTTGAAAGAGTTTGTTTCCTAGGAGTCATGGATATGAAATGTCTCTCACTAATCTCCTATAGTGACTGATCAGTTTACGCTCACTATCTAGGAATAACTGAATCCAGTGGCCAACAGTAATAATAAATGTCCAATATCAGGAATTAAAACAAGCTTAAAAGCAATTTGACAAACACATTATTATTAGAACACTAATATACATCGAATAGGCTCTTAGTAATTATTCTGGCCTCCTATTAAAACACATACATATGCACACACCAACAAATAATTTAAATAAAAGGTCACCTGAAGCTGTTTTAGGTTGGCAAATTAGATTAAGAATCTGGTTTGCCTAATTGTAACATATGTGAACACATAGTCTTTGACAGTCCTTGCAACCATGCAGAGATGGAGCCATGAAGCATACTCTTTATTAGGAACTGAATGGTGACATAGAATTTTTCCAGTTCAATATCCCTCCAGCGTGACTTGCAGAAGGGATTTTACTTGTAGCCAGTGTCTGAATGGCTCTAATGTTTATGTTTAGGAAACATTATTTCCTAGATGATCCCGTTTTGGAGGATAGTTGTGTTCCACCATACAGTATGTAGCTTATTGTCTCAGTTCATATCAAGATAAACCATGGCTAGGACTGATTTACGTAATGATTTGCAGTCAGCCAAAAAGCTAGAATCGGAAACCATGATTGAGAAAGGTTTTCAAACCATGGATTGTGCTAATTATGATACTGTGCAATGGATAAATTAGCATATTTTCCTTAGAAGATTTGCTCTACTTTCAGAAAAACAGAAGGGTCTAGTCAATGTGAAAGATAAGCACAGCTAAAGCATGATTTGATGAATATAAAGAAAAGGAATGCTAACAAGTATCATAGTTCCAATTTTGGCTTGTCTGTAATTGCATTCATGCATAGTGTTAAATCCAGAATTTTTAAATCATGGTTTGTTGAATGAGCCTTAGTGGCCTAGTTCACAAATAACAACAATGCTGCAGTGGGCACATTTACACGTACACTAAATAAGTACTAAGGAAATTATATTATGGTGTTAAATTGTATGTGAATCAGTCCTGAATGTTAGATCCTACAGTGTGTTCTAAGATAAGGTTAATGAAAATCATAATTTGGTATGAAGAAAGCCTATTGTGAGATTTGTCTCCAGTTATCTGCTCAGGAAGCAATACTTTGCAGTATATCTACTGTCTAGCTTATGGCACATTGTAGTCTGGAATTTGAAGACTGATTTGTTTGGCAGAGTGTGCTGGTATGAGTTGGCATGTTTTAAAATAACCTCTTGGTCCCTTTCATTATTATTTGCACAAAGCCCTAGAAAGGTAATAGGAAACAACGAGTAGATCTAGGCTTACTCTGAGTCAAGAGGAGGTGGTGGTTTGTATGACACAGAAGGTACAATCCACTAAACAGTTTCCATTTGTTTCAGTGGGGCTTGTGCAGGAAAATTTTCTAATCACTCATGGATTAGTACTAATTGTGGGGGGAGGGGGAGAGACTAACTTGCAGCCCTTCCCTCTTTGATACTAGGTTTTAGTTGGTCCTCCACTCAGAGCATCTTGAATTCAGAGCATGATTGTAGATTGCTGGGAAAGAGAAAACTAGGCTGAATTATGGTGTTCAAAAAGCAGGGAGGGATGAATTGAGGTAATGGAACATGAGCAGTCTCATTCTAAAGCCTTTCCAGTATCTTCCCTTCAGACCAGTGAATTTTCTGAGATGGTGATGAAACAACTCTCTTTGTTCACATCCTCAGAGACAAGGCTAATGGCGTTCTTCCACACGTTTCTTGCGAACTAGAGAGAGAGAAAGGAAGAAGAACAAGCAAGTAAGTCTCACAGAATACTTTTCTAATTTTGTAACTTTTCTTTTTAGTAAAGGTGGTTAATAAACAATTTTATTTATATCTACACTTGTATTCATTCCTACCACTGTGGAGCCAGTACAACTTGTCATCCTTTAACTTTGTAGTAAATCTTCAAGATAAATTTGGATGGCGGATAGGAGTAACTTAAAAACATGGTAGAACTGAAATTCAAATCCAAATGTTTCCAGTCCAAATCAAATACTATTTATTATGTAAAAATATTTGTCTCTTTCTGTGGCATCTTCTTAAAGACATGCACCAGAATGAGGTGTTGAACTCTTGAAATGATGGAACAAACTGCATTACTTTGTGTAATTTTTTTTTAAGAAATGGTCTTCAACCGTGCATTTACATTAAACAGTGTTCAAGATCTTTTGCAATACAAGTGGACACTAAAATTCCAACAAAATCTTAACTGGTAGACAAATAGAAGAGGAAAGAAACAATGGCTAAAACCATTTAAAAACTATTCTGCCTGGTCAAAAACATTGGGAAGCAATGCATTTGCAACCCTTGTTCTTAAGGTTTTCAGATATTAAAGAAAAAAAATGAAATAACGTAAGGAGAAAAAATGGCATTTCTATAGATGTCACATATACTTCTCCCTTTCCTACCTCTTATTATTTAACCTAAACAAAGATGCATATTTAGGGTTGCTATGTTAGTTGTTTGTCTACAAACCTCTTTTTACACAGTGCAGCATATATTGTTAGGAAATCCAACAAAAAAAAAATAAAGCATTACTGAAATACCACAAGGTGGCCATCATTCCTTTAGCAGGATCTTTTTGTCAGCATTTGTTTTTCTTTTGCATATGAAATTCAGACATCATTGTTTTATCACGTTATTTCAGTATAAGGTTAAAACAGAACTTAGTTCCCAAGTGACTAGCTAACTTGATAAGAAGGCTTTTGGTTCAAATGTTATGTTTGTAACCCTTGCACCATACCCTCAATATGTAAAGAAAAACATTTTCTCTTCATCAGTAGGCAAAATCCCAGTTAGCTTCATTTCTCATGAGACAAACCTCTCTAACCATCAAAGAAAGAAGATGTGTATTTTTACAATGATGGCCACCTCTTCTAGTCCACTCTTGCTTCATCCATTTCCTTTTCTGTTAAGAGATCCTTGTGATCATTATGTATCAGGTTTGTCATTTTGTAATGGCCCAAAGAAGACAGGACATTTTCTAATTTTCCTAGTCTGAATTGGATCCACTATTTTCTACTGGTAAGGATGCTCCTGAGCTTTTACTAATTTGAGAGGCTGGTGTCTTACCTAGATCATTATTTTTAGTGATGGCTGCTGCTACTCTGGTTCTTGGGCCTTGCTTTGTAAATTGGTACCCAAATTTGAGAATCTGTGAGTTCTCCTCCAGCATCTGAGCAATCTCCATCTCTACTGCTGTGCCAAGCTGTTGTCTCTGGGAAAGCAACCAAAATCAAATCAAATGGAAAATATTTATGTTGGTTCATGGCAGCATCCCTCTATATACAACTTTCAACCTAAATTTATAATACCATCATTATACATGGCACTTCATGTACGAAACTAAAGTCTCTAAGGGCTAAACTAGATTTAATATTTGGTATGGTGTTGTGGAGCTTATCGTTGTCAAAGAATTGTTATGGAAGCAGGAGACAGACCATTATACTGGTATGATCATTTGCTCCCACTGTAGTCCTTCTTGAAGTTGTACTTCCTGGAATTGCTGGATGGAATGGAAATTTTTTTATCAATGATGCCAATTGAAGCACGTCTCATCTGGGGGTAGGGAACTGCAACGGACAGTAAAGAGCTAAACAGGTCTCCATTCCCCTTGCCATATATTAGTTCAGCTCACCCATTTTTGCACCAGCTATTTAGCTTAGCCTTGCAGTGTAGGATTTACCTTGGTTCTAGGCAGTAAATGTAAAAAGAGATGCATACATGAAACATTTGAACATACTTAGGTTTTTAGACAGGAATTACAAACAAATGGGTAATCAAACTGTAGTTCCAAACACCATGTAGTGGCTTGCTAAAAAGTTGGCTAGCTGCACTGCAGTGGAAATTGTGCTTGACACCTAACATATTCAGCACACAGTATCTACACAATCAAGCAATGGTTTGCATTTCGAACAAATCAGAAAACAATCCCTCCCCCTTGAAATAATTTCCTAGTATTTTTAATCTTGTTGGCCACTGTGAGAAGGAAAATACTGGACTGGGGGAATTCTGGTCTGTTACAGCAACATATTTCTGAGTGTGAAAGAAACATTAATATATTCACAGCGAGGGTTCCTGCATTATTAAATTTTAACATACTAAGAAAAATCAAATATATATTAAATCAGGCTTATTCTGCCACTCTGACCGCTGCCTCATTACAGGATTCCAAACAGTGCTCATTGCCAGACAGCAATTTTTAGATTCCAGCCAATTCTAAGTTCCACTCTGCTGTCCTTTCCTTACCTGATTGTCAATTTTGATTTCTGTCAGTATTTCATTTCCTTTCAGAGCATCAATCAAAGCAAGGATGCCTGTTCCAGTAATAAAATTGGATTCTATATTTAGACTTTTCAGTGTCTTGTTTACTTTTAACATATCTGCAAAAGCCTGAAAAGACATATAGGAATGAAAAAAGCTATACTGGTTTTATTTCTGTTTGCCTTAAGAAATATTACATTTCAGAATTCACCTTTCCACCACTGTCCCCTCAAAACAGTGTGATATTGTTGGATAAATAATGAATCAGTTAAATAAATTATAGTAAAGACATTCACGGAAAACTCAAAACAGTGCAAGCCTGCAGCATTTCAAACATGAAACTTATTTTGTTTATATTTTTTAGCATATTTATTTATTCTGCAATATTTTCTGATAGTTTACATGTTATCAACCCAATATTAAAATAGAATAATGCAATTTTCCCCAGGAAAACCTCACCATCGCAACAGGGTCATTGCTCCGAGTAGCTGCCAGGCTGAATTTCTTCACATGGTTATTGGTTTCCAAAGCCTTTGCAAACTCTTTCAGGGTTGGAATTGGGATATTCTGTATAAGATAAAAAATACCACTAATTGCTCGAGTTTAATAGATTCTGGGATGGGTTCAGTTGTAGCCATATGGTGGCCTGGTTCTGCCAGAGTGGTACTAAGCCAAAACTGTGTTGGACAGCCCAGTATCCCAAACTATAAATGAATCAACTTTTTGAGCAACTCCATACTTTTAATTTTGACTTTACACATTTATTAATATAACTTGTATCCCACTTTTCATAACATAATATTAAGGCAACTAACAACATATTTAAAATAAAACAAGATAATCATTAGGAAATGTTGGTAAGGCAAATAAATTAGGATCAGTCTAAAGCTAATAAAAGACAAACAAGTTTTATCTAAATAGAACTAAAGAAACTTTAAAAAGGGAGAAGGCACAAGTAACAATTACACAACAGAGAATACATGATTGTTTTGATCTCATACTCAAAAGAGTTGTTTTTACAAGGCTGACAATTGGCCTTTTAAATGTTTCAACACATCTTTTTGAAGTGAATGAAACTGCAATTCATCATCCTCCAAAAGTATCCTTACTGTTTGCACATGAATTTCACCCTGGTGATTTTCATGTGAGTACAGCATGCAAGTATATAGTCTCTTTTTAAACTTCAGCTTGAACACTGACATGAACTTTAATATCTGCTTCATAACATCTATCATGGATGAAGCCATAGTCTAGACAAGAAAAAATAAAGGCCATCTCAAAATATTTTACAACACTGGGGCAACAAGCAATTGAATTTGACATTGATAGAAGTACCTTTATGTTGTTCAGATTGACTTCCTGGAGAGTGGGATCATTTGCTTTAATTCTTTGCAAACAAGCTTCAACATTTGTTGGATTAGGTGGTTCTTCAAAAACAGGCTTGACCTTTTCACCTTTAACCACATCTGGAAAAAAAGCCAGTAATGTCATGAGATCCCTTCCATCCATATACCATTAATACGGAATTTTCCCGAAAAAATAGTAATATTTTTAGTGAAATGATATATGCACTCCAGGCCACCAATTACTATCTGATGGATTATTCTATAACAGCTTTGGCTTTCTCATTTCTACAAAGTCATCTTTGTCCCTTCTCTCCTTGTTTTACACACTTTTCTCCACCTCTAGCAATTGTCAGTTCTGTCAGGCTTCACAGCAAGCATGGCTATACATTTTGGTTCTGCAGACCCTTTATCCCTTATTCAGGACTTTACTTACTCAACAGAAGGCTTTCAGACCAGGCTGTCAAGTCCTTTTTTCCTTTTCTTGCAGATGACTAGGCATAAATTTTCATGCATCATAGTAATTAGAAATATGGTTTTGGCTTAGCTGGTTATGTAAATATAGCCAATTTTAATTTATTCAGACACACAGAGAATTTATTTCAGTCATTGACCAATAAAATATATTCTATAAAACAAAGCAAAATTATCCTCTAACATCAATAACTATTTTGATTTATTCAATAAACCATGATTAAACCAGAGCACTGGTTAAGCTCATGTTTAACCTCTCATAGCATGCTATATTTTCAGTTATATAACTCAGTTTACAGAACCTTCTAAAATAGATTCTTCACTAGCTGTTCTAATTAAAAATGAAATACTATTGTCTAAGGGGGAAAGTATTATTTTTGGAACAAAAATGCCTGACACAGCAAATTCCTAGTTCCTACATTCATGATGGGAGTGCAGTTTAGGAGACCTGCCCATTGACCAATGGCTAATTGGATTTTTGCAACAATCATCATAATCATCACAGTGGGAAAAAGATGAGCAGCATAAGTAGTTTGATGGTTGCAGAATATTAGCCTCTTGCTTGGAGGGCTAAAACAAATGGTCAGATGAAAGGAAAAAATGCAGATTTGTTTCTCATGTCAACTTGTTTTTCTGTTTCTCTCTCACACACATGGTCATTTGCATTATAATTGTGGAAAGATAACTCGGAGTGCTGATAACATATGTGAAAGTCAGTACTAGATCTAGTTCTGGTACACAGGCCAAAACTAAAGTGATGCTGAGCTTATGTTCCATTGATATGAATGAGATGTTCAATCCATTCCAAAGCAAGTTTGTTCAAAAATAATTCCAGTTCCAGTACTGTACATGCTGCAGAATAAAGTAACAGAATACTAAAGTACTATACTGTAAGTGGGAGATAACATTTTTTTCCTTAATGCTATGCTACATTAAAGAAAAAGTCAATAAAAAAAAGCTAGCACAGCCCAGAAGAGGTTGGGGTAGGTCCTTCTCCCCAATATTTGGTTCCAGTTTGTTTTTACTTGCAGGAAATGTTAATTTTCCTTCCCATCCTCTTCTATATCTGTTTCAACAGATTCCCCCCAATCCCTTGGAGCAGATTTAGGCAGTGCTGAAGAATGCAGGGGGAGGAGAGATCCCCTCTGCCAGCAATGTCTGTTTCATTGACAGATATGATCCACTATCCCCACCCTCTGAATTACCTGAAATGTTTGTTCTATTCCATTATTGCTGACCTAAGGCTCTCCAGATATTGTTAGCCATGTCATCCTGTTTGAAAATTCTGAGACTTGGTTCCCAGACATAACTAGAGAATATCAGATTAGACAAAACAGGTGTATTCTGTCACCATATTCCAATACCTGAGTAGACCAGACTAAAATAAGATCAACAGAAAAATCATTTTCAAGATTTTTTTTTTTTTCAGATTATAGCTCAGAGCTGATAGGCACATATTTTGCATGCAGAAAATTGCACGTTACATCCTTGACAATTCCAACTGAAATTCCAGTTGAAATCCCTACAGAATGAGGATAATATAGATATTGATTTGCACTTACAAAGCAGATGTTTATGTCTCTCAGCACATGGGTCAATTGTCCCATTTGCTCTTGGTGTGATGCATGCAGGGGAATGTCTTTACTTACTTTTCACAATTCCTTTGCCATCTTGGCTGGTGGTTCCTTCATCAAACTTAGGGTTGTTGACCAAGTTATGTACTCCAAGGACAGCTAGAAATACCAGAAATACCAGCAATAGGATTGAACACATCATTGCTTGAAAAAAAGTGGCCTTCATCTAGAATCTCTTGCTTTTCTCTTAGAATTCTGCCATGTTTCTAATCAGCAGCTAATATATCAGGAGGAGGATAATCAGGTAAATTATTTTTCATTTAGGTTTATTTATTTAAATTATTTTATACTGCTGTTTAGGAAAAAGCCTCTTCTAGGAAGCTTACAAGGTAACATTTTACATAATTAAAATACAAAATGTAATCCAATAGAAGCCCTCAATATAATTGCAAAAGTTAAAAATCCAGTTTAAAAACTGAAAATGGGCTTATCATTTATATGAAAACAAACTGTAATGCTGATTTTAAAAACAGTATTGAGATAAGAATACTGAGCAGAGAAAGATTTTGAGTTCAGTACCAGTGCAATGGATCCACATGATATTCTATCAGCATTCTAAGGCTATTTCATCCGTGATGCACTTCTTACATGGAATAGCCCTTCCATTTTGGAAAAGATGTGAAGACCTTGGCAATCATGTCCATATATTTCAATAAGTGTGGATGTCAGAAATCTGTACTGGCCGGCAGCATGTGTGTACACTTATATAATAGCCCTATGCAAGTATTTGCATGTAGTTACAGTTCAGTGTGTTGGAGAATATAGTTATGGATACAGTTTGAACTCTGTTCAAACCTCCCTATATTCCTGACTGGCTGTTAGATCTTTGAATATTCAACATCTTTGAATGTTGAAATCTTTGAATATCCACATATTCAAAATTACCATTAAACCCAGTTCCAGAGTTCCCACTGTTGGGTTTCTCAATTGTAAGAGTGCTGTTAGTGAGTTCAGAGGAATGCACTTAGAGAAGGCATCCAGTCGCAGTGGGGGAGTGCTTACACACACATCCATTTCACCACATATCTGTGTGCAGGTGATGACAAGGGCACACGGACAATAGGATCCATGGCTTATATCCATGGTAACAAATCTGGAGTGACTGAAAGACTGACCCTGCTATGAAACAAGCAGACAATCTAGCCACACACCTGCTAGATCATACAGCTCAGTATCGGAGGCACTGGCCAGGGCTTCTTCTAATTCTGGATCCAGAGTCACCTTCTTTTCTGTCTCGGTTTCTATTGGTCTCTCTTTAGGCACAAACGCCTTTCCTTCAAGACAAAAACAAACTGAATCAATTAAAGAATGTGATGGCAGTGAGCTTAGGAGAATTCATCCATTTTAGCATATTCTGTATTCAGAATGAGATCAGAAGAAGAAGAGCAGCATTTATGTATTATAGGCAAACTAGGGCAAATGTCCAAAATTCAGCATGTGCTCACATTTAGAGGTGAATGAATACTCACTACCCTAGGATTTAGTCCTGAAGGGGTTATTGGAGGTCATCCCCTGTTCAGCAAAGCATCTGTAATTTAGGATGCAACTACAGGCCTTCTAATAGATGGCCATCCAGCCTGTTCACAAAGTAAAAGCCAACAAAAGCAAACATTTAGCTGCTGGTATTATTTTTAGGAAAATGATTCATAATTTCCAAATTTAAAAGCTGGCAATAAGGTAATAATTTTCAAAGGAATGCATCAGCTCTTGAACATCTCATAAGTTTAACCTTCTTTCCTGACTCAATCCCATAATGCATACTGATGGATTAAATGACTTACATCTTCATTGCTCAGCAACAGGGTTGTCTTGTTTTCATTATTTTATACACAATGTTTTGATCCTAATATTCTTCTGAAGAACTTGAGTCAAGTGCATGTGAGATAGACTAAGTTAAGTGCCTGACTACCCCAAGACAATCCAGTAAGCTTTATGGCAGAATGGATATCAGGCCATAGTGCTGATCCTACATTCTATACACCATGTTGGTCCTCCACTTACAAGGTGGGGTGATTCACAAAGAAAAAAGAAATCTAATAATCATGTGTTGCATTTTGAGAGCCAAAAGCACTTCACCTACTTACATTATCTTTGCAATAGCTTTGTAAGAAAAACCAGCAGTGGAATATCTCTGTTGATCATGGAGTGAGAGCAGAAGAATAAGGTTGTGACTGGCTGACACCCACTGCATGAATTCATGGCAGAGGTGAGGTTTGAACATAGGACATCCAAGCCACACCATAACTGCTGTCCAAAGTCCTTGTTTGCCAACACTCCATTCCAGCGCTCAGCTCTCCTTAATCTTCTCTTTCATGCATGTGCTTAACCTTACATAAAGGGCAGCCCATGTTCTTCCTCTATGCCCCTGTCTCCAGTCCTGTAGCCTGCCCTGCCCTGCTAGAATATCTGCAGTAGGCAGATATTTTTCTCAACTGTAGTTTAATAGATTCAGATTTAGGGCATTTCCACATAACACCATTTCTATTTCGCCAGTCCTCCAAAGCCAGATATGTAACGATCTTCATTCTGGCTCAGCTTGGATAACTGAGAACAAGCACCCTCCACCAACAATAGGTGAATGCAAAAATCACCATCCAGATAATGCCCTCCACCTGAGCTACAACAGCTCCTAGAATAATAAAAAGAAGGGGAAAAAATTGAACAGCTAACTCCCACCCCCGTTTGTCAACACACACTGGGTGCATATGTCTAGCCACTTTGCAAAACATCTGAGCTGTTACAATATGAGGAAAGCTCATTGCTGACAAGATGTCATTCCTCCTAAATATACATTTTTAATGATGGCATGATACTGTATTTTGTAGCTAGACACCTTTCCCAAGAGCTACAATCATAGCTGCGGTATAGAACATTCACATGTGTGAGGGGAAGAGAAAAATGACTCACTTGAGGCCAAAGACTGGGAGGTGAGTCAAGGTGAAGCAGAAGTTCAGTGCACACTGTTTATATAAGCAGGAAAATAAAGCTAGCAATTTTTTAAAAGCAGCTGTAAAACTGACTAGAAGGATTATATTGGGTTTGCTGATAGGACTGCCTGTGAAATCTATTAGAGAGTTCCAAGTTCAGCCTGCCTACAAGTTCCTCTTGAGCTCCAGTGTCAGAACTTCAAAACAAAGTTTTGTAATTTGAGCTGCACTGCAGCTGGAAGAAAACTGGCTCAGTGGCCCAAGGAGGATAATATGTGTGACCTCTGTGATGCAGGATCAATGCCATATGTGGAGGGATACACCAGATCACATTCATACTTCATGCAAACCCATAATGTGTTTGATTTTGACTTAATGCATTACATGGATTCAACCCATTTCTGCTGTTTAATGTTATATGAGAAGTAGGCCACAACAATTATTCAAGCTATAGTTAAAGAAACCAAACCTTAGAACAGTATGCAAACTCAGCCTGTAAAATATACTTTTGAGCTGTAAAGTCATGGTGCTCCAGAAGTGTGAAATGGATTTCCCTAAGCAGATGTGACTATTTGCTAGAAAAGTGATCAAATTGCTTTTGCAGTCTCCTCTTCCACCTCCCACCACTTCCCCCGCCCCACTGTCCCTCCACAGTGTAACTGAAACCATATGGTAGGCTTTAATATATCTACAAGAACTCCACAAGCAACAGAATGTGGGAGAAATCATTTTGTCCAAGACTTTCCTAATGAACCAGTCTATTTCAAACAAAAAACAAAGGAGGTGGGCTAGAAAGAAGGGAAAAAAACAGATGCATTAGGAGGATTGGCTTTTAATACCATGTTCCTACTGCCTTCTGCCCATTATGACTTAACAACAATGGCTGGGTTCCAACCTGCAACATTTCATATACTGTATATACAAGATGGCATTTTTTTAAAGGACACCAGATGTACATTATCACACCTTTGTGCTACACATAAACCAGAGAAATGCTCATGCCACCTTCTCATCTGCCTGTCCCCACACCTACAGCCCAAGAGTGGTATCAGAGTTGCCAGTTACTGTTTGCAATAGTGAAAAGTAAAAATATTTCAATGGTTGAAAGAGGAAAAAAAAATATTCCACCATCCATCAGTGCTGGGGGATGCATGTGTGTCAAGGAGTCATTTAAACTCACCATATTAAGAAGCAGAAAACCCAGAGCAAAACTAAAATAATCAGAGATTCTTGATGTGGAAATATTGGTTGCAAATATGTAATTATTCCTTTTTCATAAAATTAGCAATGTTAGCTATTGGTTTTACACATCACATTAAGGCATACTGTCATTTGCTTATTTGTGGCTGGGCATGACATATACACCCAGCCATTGTATTTACAGCTTAGATTGATGGGAAACTTCAGCCAACTGTGGTATATTCAGACCATGGTTTAACTCAGTCTGTAAGCTCAGCCATGAGTTTCAGCAAAAAAGGAGTGTCTTGGATTATGGCTCATAGATTTATGATGGCATACCTTTTCCTGAGCAGCATCCCTTTTATTAGATGCTTAGTTTACACCTAGATTGGCTGTTCCCAATTACCGCTTATCATCTGATCTTTCCACTGGGATGGGCATTGTCAGTTTTGGTATCTCTTTCCTTAGAAAGCCTATTTCTGCTTTATTTCAGTGAGTACAAGATATTCCCAAGTAGCTCAGTTCCAAGGAGAATCAGGCTGTTAAGCTTTACAAATAATCATTCCCCAGCAATTTTCACTGCAAGGCCTGCCTAAATAAATAAATAGATAGATAGATAGATAGATAGATAGATAGATAGATAGATAGATAGATAGAGAAAGAAAGAAAGAGAGAAAGAGAGAGAGAAAAAGAGAAAGAGAGAAAGAGAGAAAGAGAGAAAGAGAGAAAGAGAGAAAGAAAGAAAGAAAGAAAGAAAGAAAGAAAGAAAGAAAGAAAGAAAGAAAGAAAGAAAGAAAGAAAGAAAGAAAGAAAGAAAGAAAGAAAAAGAAAGAAAGGCAGGCAGGCAGGCAGGCAGGCAGGCAGGCTGTGGTCAGAAACACCACATGTCTTGGATGTCCTGCCAATAAGGATCATGACTTATCCTTATGCAAGTATCCCAATGATTTTGCCAGCTTTAAATCAGGAGGCTCATCTTGCATAACAGCCTGGAAGTTTTCCCACCAGGCTCACTGGGGCTGCAAAGGGTTATCCCAGCAAGGCAGAGTTTTGCAGGATCCCAGTTTCAGAGTGCCTGTCCTTGTGCTCACAAACGAAAAAAGAGAACAAGTGAGATGAGATGTGGAACTTGGAAACTTGAAAACAGGCTTCTCTAGGTCAACAGGTAACACTGACATATTGGATTAGGAAGACAAATATTGCAGGGAGAAACTCTGATCACCAGAGATAAATAGGTTAAATATTATTTCCTTCGGGGTACTTCCACAAGAGGATTCTGTGCTAGTTTGTAAGCAGGTCTGGTTTTCTCTGATTCCATGAGATCAGCAGGATTGGAGAACTCAGCTGATTTATCCCTAGCTCAGCTACTGGGTTGTTGAAATCATTGCAAAGCTAGGGGTGGTTTGTTTTCAGATACCATGGTTTACTTTTCCCATTAGTAGGAATTCTTGCCTCGCCCCTCTGGCTTCAGGTTCTGTATGTACCCTCTTGGCTGGATAACTGACAGCATCCCCTCTGTAGCCCAGGCAAAAAGAGAGGGGGTGAAATTGACTAGCATCTTGTCAGTTTCCCTCTACTATACAGTACTTTCTTCAACAGGGACAAGTCCATGGCAGTGTGCCAAGCTATTGTGGAGTTCTTGTTTTTATTTTCTTTCTTTTCTTGTGAAATAGAAAGGGAGTAAGATTTATTGCTGCAGGACCTACTACAAGTCAGGCAAACATATTTTGCTTCTTGTTCTCACTGCTATTATCTTCACTCCCCAAAGTTTTGTCAACTTGAAATGCTGAGGACCCAGAGGACATAACTGCCCTATCCTGCACAGCTACAAGTCCTGCAGCAGCAAAAATCCTTTCAAACCTACACTACACAAAAGGGAGAAACGAAAAAGGAAGGAAAACCCCAGAACAAGAAACTTGCAGGACACTTTTAAGGTGTTGAAGACACCAAAATCAATATTGACAAAATTCATCAATTTGATCTTCAGTTACTTCACTTGGTTGTCTGAGGGGCTGCAAAGTCATCAAGCCATTTCCCTTTACAAGACATGGAGCTTAGAAGCTGTTAATGGTGGTAGGGTCAGAGTTCACTTTAATGTGGAAATAAAACCCCAGCATCTAAACAACAACCTAGCTGTTGCAAATACACCTCTGCTGAACTGAAAATAAATCAGTTCAACTCTCCAACACTGCTGACATTATGAGAATACAAAGATCTGGAGATGCAGAATCCTTGCATGCCAATGCCCTCAGCATTTCAAGTTAGCAGAAATGAAGACAATCACAGATTGCTTTTAAACTGCTTCAGGGAGTTGAGGAAATAAAATAGTATATTGTGTGGAAACACCCTTGTTTCATCTGGGATCCAACTGATTTGAAGGACGCTTCAGGTAAATCCAGAAACATTTGTTCTGTTTCTAACAAGCTTGTGCTGCTGATCTTTTCTTCTAGTCTGGAGTGTCTGTAATGAGGTGGGGGCTGTAGAATGAACCACAAAGCAGGAGAGAAGCATTGCATTTTCTCCCTTTTATTTCTTTAACCCTTTCAAAGTTGCCAAGCTTCAGCAGTGCAGCACGCCCAGTGGAACTGTGGTTGATGCTGCTCCTCTGTGCTAGAGACCCTCCATGCTAATGAAATGAATAACCCTGGGGAAAAAAGCTGGTGGAAACAATTTCCTAGGCAGGTAGGAGCCAGAATATTAAGCTAAATAGTATCTGGCCTTTAGTGTTTCTCAACTTGGTTATGCTGCTGATAATACATTACTGTTATAAAGTGCAAACGTATGCACCTACAACTAAAATAAATGCTTTGGAAGTAAACTACAGGGGAGGGAGTATATCTTGTTTCCCTACATAGTCAAATCTTTCTACCCTCTTCAGCTGAAATATGAATAAATGTCTATGTTTAATTAAAAACTTATACTCATTAGGGTCTGTGTAAAATACATACTAAAACCATATCAAAACAAATTTGGAATTTTAAAACACCCACACCACTTCCTTTTGTATAAGTGATATTCTCAAGTCCGTGCCTACCACTGTCTGATCAGTGCCATTAAATCATTTAGAAACCAATTACGACATGCTGTTGGGATGAGTTAATTCTGGGTGGAGTTTCCTGTTGCTGTTCTCTTTTCAGTGGAAAGAGACAAAGTTCCCATGAGTGAGAGAATCCTGTAGATCAGCCATCTTCAACCTGATGCTCTGCAAATGGGTTGATACTACAAGTCCCATAATTCCTAGCCACTGGCTATAAATAACACCATTTTGCTGAATGAGAACCATGGAACGTATAGTTGGAAAATATGGATCAGAACAACATGGCTCCTAAAATTAAAAGTTATAGAAATACCTTGAGAAGCCAACTGGGAAATTTATTAAATCCTAGTGAGGCAGTATGGATCACTCAGAGGCCATGTATGCCCTTTGAGCCATAGGGTGTCCAAGCCTGATATTATTGAATGTTAGAGTAGAATCCAGGAAAGAAAACAAGGACAAAAAGGGTTTTGATGAGGTACAAACAAAACCAGCAGCTTGTAAAACCAGCAAGTTCTGTCTTGTGCTTTTTTATGTGTTTTTTGTATTGATTTTTGTTCTTAAATGTTTTTAAGTAAATTGCCCAGAGTCACTGGGAGTTGGGCAGCATATAAATTTAATAAATTTTTATTGTTGGTCGCACAGTCAGCCAGATGTTTAGAGTGGATTTGGCATTTTTATCCACCTATCAAGTCCTTCCCAAGGACCTGTGGTAGGCAGATGTTGTTGTTTGATGGTGTTAAAGATATTGTTGCAAGATGTAAGCTGTTCCAAATAAAGCTGCCTTTTGCAATTGACTAATGGTGATTTTGTCAATGCTGATGGTCTTCAGGTGGTACTCCAGATGTTTGGGGATTGCACCCAAAGTGCTTATTACTATTGGTACTATCTTTGATTTCTTTTGCCACAGTTGTTCTATTTCTATTTACAGGTCTTTGTACTATTCTTATTATTAATTTAGGGTAAGAGGGGGTGTTTACACAAATTGCATATTAAAGCCTTGTAATTCACATAGATCTCTATCCACCAGGTTGGATACAGCAAGGTGGCCACAGAGTCTGTATTTCTTTATTGCTCCCATCGCAGCCATGGACCTACCTTTCTTTTCTCCAGTAAAGGGTACAATATCTTCTCTGTCTTTGTGCTCCAATGCTTGTTTCTCCAAATATGACAATAGCCGCTCTCTGTCAAAAGGTCCCGTGGCAGGTTTACTGGTCTGATCTTTCTGTCGAAAGCCTGCTGGCAGAAGTGCATTCTGCCACAATAAGTGTGAGGAACAGAAGGAATTATTCAGTCAGGAGTTGAACATTTCCACAGTTTCTTTAATTTGACATCTAGCTCGTGTGCATGTTTGCTTCAGAGCAAACAGAACTGAAAAGTATATTGAACATGTTTTATGTTACCTAACTCAACAGGTACACACAAAAATGGCAGCTGCCAGAGGAATCTATATTTTTCCTCAGAAATGGCTTTGCATTTGGGGCACTTTTGAGGAAAAGTGGTAGATGCTACTGCTACACATGCTTCAGAGCTGATTTGGAAAAAGAGCTTCAGCGCTCAAGAGAGCTATTCATTAAAGCTGCAACATTTTTTTTTCAGACTTGAGTGGAAGTCTGAAAAAAACTAGGTTTCTTGAATGAATAGCAAAAAGATGCTTCTCTCCATACTATCTAAAGCACTTCTGAATCATTTTCAAAGCACACACAGGTCTAGTAGACACTAGACTACAGCCCCATTCCACCACCCACAATCGCAGCATGTATCTCCTGACTATCACTTTCTGCTGCTTCATGAGTCACTTCAGATATTAGCAATAGACCATCTTGTGTCTTCTGAATGTTTTAGACTGCAAATCCCACAACCTCTTGTTGCAGGCCACATTGATGGAGTTCATCCCATTTAGATTGTCTGTCCTTGCCTTATGTTATAACTGGGTTCGTACACCTCATTAAGCCAGTGCTGCTTTGTTTTTATTTTAAAACTATGAACTTAGGCATTATGTGCAATGGATTATGGTTTACTGCAATAGGCATTGTGGCTATAGTTAAAACTAACCATATCTTAGTTTAATACATGAATCTAGCTTTTATCTTTATTCCTTTGGGAGCTAATCTTGAAAATCAGAAATTTAGTTTCATTGTTTAGAATATACCTCTGGGTCTAGGTCATCAAGAACATTCTCTAGCTGTTTTAGTTCATCCTCAGAGAGTTTGTTGAGAATTTCATCTTCATTGATATTTTTGTATTTCTCCAACTCTTTCCGGAATGGCACTGACATGTCTTTCTCTCTCAATAACGTCTGTTGACGTTTACCTGTCAGTCATTCACAAGGTAGTCTTCCAGATCCCTGGGAAGAAAGAGAGATGGTCAGTTCTCTCTGATAATTTACACTCATTGCAGAAATGGCTTATTGGTTGCTATTTGCATGATATGATACAATAATATAATACATAATCTTAACATCTGCATGATGCTTTCAACAATTAAAAGTACTTCTCATATATTAGTTCACTGTAATCCTTATAACAACCCTGTAAGAATTATTATCCTTTATACTGTAGGTGACAGGAACTGAGGTTAAGAGTGAATATATTGCTTAAGACAACCAACTGAATTCACAACAAAATAAGATCTGAGCTGGGGACTCCCCAGTTCATCTCTCAGCACCTACCCACAATATTACACTAACTATAGTAGCTTTTCTCTCTTTTAGATCTTAGAAAGGAATTTATCTGGGGCCTGAAGAAAGCTGCAGTCCAATGTAAGATGGTTTTCTATTCCAGGAAATAATTTGGGAAGTTGGTAGAACAATTCATAGGACACTGAGAATGCCCAAACTAATCATAACAACAAATATGTAAAAATGTACCATTGTTGGGGGGGGAGCAGAAAAAGGGAAATAGCTGCTATTGGAGGGAGGCAGTTACTGTATATCAGGAGGTGCTGGGCTTTGTAGGCAGCTGCTCTTTTGTGAGACCACTAAACTCTAGTTAGTAGCCTCCCAGTGAAGTTCCCACAAGTCCTAGGCTAACTCTACCCACCTGAGGGGACCATTGGAAAAGAAAAGGTGCATTTTATTTTAGTAATATGGTCTGTATTCTGATATATTCTTTTATCTTTGGTTTTTTCCTGGCCCTGCCTCTTTGCTTGTCCTTTGACTTTGCTTGGCCCTTGTTCTGAGTGCTGGGTTGTCCTATGGTCCAACCTGACCCAGAATGACAGCCATTCACAGAGTGGAAAAATCTTTGAGATCAACTTTTTAGAACTGATTTTCCAGGGTACAAGCTGTAAGTTTTGTTAGGATACATTAATGATATCTTTAGATAAATCAAAGCAAGCTAGGCACAGAGATATAGGAGACCAGAGCATTAAACCACAAACCTCACCAACCTGCCATTCTAAACACAACTGGGAAGAATCCGTTGACCATTTCCGCACTGCTTAGCCAGTAATTGTTTACTTCAGTTAGGAAATTGCCATTTAATAATATGATTACCATCTTTCTTGGCTAATTGGATTCTCCACCAACAGCCTTATGGAAATAAACATTGTCCTGTCTTGTCTGAAAGATCTTGTCTGTAACGTGATGCTCTGAAAGAGTTCATTCTCATTCTTATTCTCTGTTTCTCCCCCCCTTGCCACCCAATTGCTCACTTAGATAATGGGCTCATTGGAAGGAAGCAGAGGGAACTAGGATCACAAGGCACTCAACAAAAAGGGTTCTAATAAACCTGTGTGATTAGAGAAAGGCTTGCAAGTGTTCTTTAAGAGATTGGATTATCACACACAAACAAATCATTGCTGCTTTATAATGAGATGGACAGAATATGAGACATGACCCGTTTGTCTGTAATCTATAGGCATAAGGGCTATTTAGACAGCCCTTTCCTCAAGTCATCAAAATATTTCTCGTATATTACCTTATAATTTCATCTGCTACCAGCAGATGCCCTCAGCTAAAAGTCACACCAGCTGAATTTTCCCTAACCCAAACTCCTTCTATTGATGGCACGTACTTAACTATATCAGAGGACAAGAGAGGCAGCACTTCAAGTTTACAGAATTACAAACATAGAATGATCTTGGAGGTCATCTAGTTCACTCCCTCCCCCCAACGGAGGTCCTACAATACACAATACAGGCACTGTAGGCATAAGCAAGGCACTCTGCAGTGCAAAATCCTTGGAAGGATTGAATTCTGTTGACAATGATGACAATAATACACAAGGAACACAGTCTGTTGTGAAATTTGCATGTGAAGACCTATTTCAGCCTCCCACCCCCACTCCATTAGGATATTTGTCTCCTGTGCAATGCCCACAGAAACAAGCCACTGATTTAATAACATGGAAGAGAGCACACTGCAATTCAAACTTCTCATGCACACTATCCATAGAATGAATGGGATCAGTGCATGAACACTACTGTAAAAGTTCATTTAACAAGAAAAGATGATGATGATGATGATGATGATGATGATGATGATGATGATGATGATGATGATGATGATGATGCAATACAAAGTTCTGCATGTGTAGAACTGGAATGAATGGGATTTACACAGGAGAATTTCTTTCCACACTTTTCTCAAAGTTAATTTCTCCATTCCAGCAACAGATAGAAAATATTTGCTGACCTGAAAACTATTTTGAGTTTGTGTATTCAGGTTTACAACAATGAGACAAGAAGTATTATAAATTTCTGTGAGAAAGAGATTCCTGATTTGTAATTGGGATGAGTTATGTCTCAAAATTTTTGGTTGCTTACTTGACCTTGCTTCTCAAACATGATTTCCTCCTAGGAAAAAAACATATTCTGAATGAGGGTATGAAATATTACCTTCACTCTGAATTAGCTTCATGATCTCAGCTAGTAACGTGGTTGTACTGGGTGGGGCATGATGTTACTTCACATGATTCTTAAACCATGTGTGGATTCCAGAACACTATATGTTACTCTTGGACCACTTCTAGAA
Source organism: Python bivittatus (assembly GCF_059951505.1). Lineage (NCBI taxonomy): Eukaryota > Metazoa > Chordata > Lepidosauria > Squamata > Pythonidae > Python > Python bivittatus. The sequence continues at coordinate 7,282,640 of NW_028277085.1, read as the reverse complement.
TCTCAGCATCATGTCAGAGCTCATCCATATGACTCCTACTTATCAATATTTGGTTTTCAGCATTTTCACCCCAATACTCCAATGAAACATAGATAACTCAAAGACATACTTTAAAATTCCCACAATACTTCTGGCAGAGTCATCCTGACAATAATCAATATAATTAATAATTATATAATTAATATATCAGCCTTCCTTGGAGGGAGTTAAAAATTGGCTCAAAGAACTATTCTCACTGCCCACTTTGAAAAGTTCCTGATTGGGATACCTAAATTCTGTTTTAGAAAACAGTCTTGAAAAACAATTTTATTGGACCCAATTTTTTTCACTGAAAATTGTTTAACCATGAAGATTCTGTCCTGTTAAAATAAATCAGTCAAACTGGGCCTTAATCCTTCTTGTTTTTCTGTTCATCTGCCAAAGATGTAATTTTAATTGTGCAGCTATTTATGTACTTCAAGCTCACACTTGCTTTGATCTAGAGAAGATTAAAGAGTTTAACATTAGAGGAAAGAGGGAAAAACTCCCACTTTGCTATGCAAAAAAGTGACAACAGAACTATACAAGAATATCTTTAAGGGGTTTGGTCTGTTGATAGAAACAACCTTTGAGTTACTTAATTGTTGCTTTAGCCCAACTGCAACGAAGGCTCTTGTTTGGCCATCCTCTTTGTGGAAACATGGAAAATACCTACAGAAAACAAGATTTTCTCTATGAACCTCCCAGAAGTGGCATCCCAACATCAAAAGCCACCCAACGAAATCACAAGTGGATGTTTGAGGACCACAACGCTTTCAGATGATCCCCAACTGTAACTCCCAGGTGACCTGCCAGCATGGGCTGTGATGAGAACAGCTGGGAGTTACTATTTAGCATCTTCTGGAAATCCAGAGGTCCTCAACTCCTAATTTGTAGCCAAGAATATGAAGAAAGTCAGAGTATAGTGATAGTCAAACTAGCCTTCTCTATCCTTGTGCTTTCCACATATGTCTGCATGCTAGTTCAGAAGGCTGGGAGTTCTGCACTCTCTCAAACCAGAGTAGGGAAGCTGGGTTAAAGGGTCAGAATTGGGCTGCATACATAGATTCAAATCCTCACTCACAGGATAACTTTGAACCAATCACTTATTCTTGGTCACTTGCCTTGCAAGGTTGTTGGAAAGAAAAAAAGAAAGTCCAAGAGAAACCATTCAGGCAGCAAAGGGCAGGAATACTTAATATTTCAAAGCCTGGGTTCATCCAAGGAAACTATTCTGCACAAGTAACTTGGTCTTTTTCAGGCAATCCTACACTCTCTCCTAGATGCTCCTTCCATAAAATGTTTCTCTTCAGAAAGAATTCCTGCTTCAGAAAGCGGTGAAGTCCACAAGGTCATACACTTACAATCACTTCTTTGAATTCTTCCAGGAGAAACTTTCCATAATGCTGTTTTGGATACATGTTTTTCTTTCAGCGATAACATTCCATGGGAACCAAGACTGGCTCTATAAAAATGAAGACACATCTTGAAGAATATATGACACCAATAGCTGTGATTCTCCCCCTAATTCTACCATTCTGCAATCATTTGATTTTAGAATGAGAAGAGATTTTAGAGGCTCTACTCTAACTCACTGATATGCAGAAATCTTGCTATAATGGCTTCCCTATAGATAGGCAAACTCTGCTTAAACCCCTCCCAAGGGAACCCATTACTTCTCAAAGCAGTTAGCTTCTGCATTGAACAACTTCTATTCTTTGGCCATATTTTTCTATTTAGCTAAACTAGTTATTTTTGCAATTCCAAGCCATTGTCTCTAGTCCTTTCCCCTGAAGCAACATTTAAAATTTTTCACAAGGATACAGTTAATTACCCATCCACTAAGAAGAGAAGAGAGCAGCATGCCAGAAATTATCTATAGCCTAGATGAGCAAAGAAAGTGCAAGCTTAGGGTAACATCTAAATACAACTTTTATCCCATGAACAATTCAACCATGGGTGTGCTCATAAAATGCTCAACATTCATTCTTCAGTCACAACTGATGGACATCTATGATTATTTGCAGGGCATCTGCAGGGTGTGGTCAGAAAAGTCAACATGATGGCTGCAATGATGCAGTTGAAGCTCTGCCTGTTTTTTGTCCTTGATGCACATAAAAAAAACAGGCAGAACTTTGATTTGAACCCTCATGGCTGCCATCTTAACTATTTTTTTACCATACCCTGCAGATACCCATAATTATTTGTATTGCTGTGAGTTTCCATGTTGATTTACAACCACTGTGAAAAGGCTGGCTCTCCCTTTAAAAGAGTACACTGTTAGGAAATAAGGACAGCAAACGAAGTAATAGATAAAGATGGAGGATGTGTTCGGAGGCATACCCACTGCTCAGAAATGGCCATATCAATCCATCTTCCAGGCACTTCCATGAAACTCTGAGGTATGATTGATAGATTAATCAATACAAGCTTGTGTTGGGCCTTAGTCAACAAATGAGGGTTATAACCAGCCATGCAGGCAGTGCATGTTTTCCTGTCCAGATTCCCAGGATTTGGTTTTTCTTTCTAATCTCTGTTAATTTAAGCTTTTAAAGTTTCTTTGAGCATGCATATTTTGGCAGACACATCTGGCATGGTTGCTTGCCTTGCTCTTAAAATGCATTGATTACACAACCGCAGCTGGATCATGGGGAGGAGCAGGCGGTGTCATCTGTGTATTTAGAGAGGAGACAATACCAGGCGGGCAACCAATTTATCCAACAAGTGAGTCTCTTTGAACTTTTTTTTAAAATCAAGTATTTTAATTGAATTCTCTGTACTAAAAAAAGTACTAAGAAAAATGAATTCATTTTTTTTAAAAAGGACACCCAATTCATAGAGAAATATATATACCAACTAGCCCTTTTCCCCTTAATCCTCTGTACACAGACTGGTGTCATATGCTGTAGTCAGCCACAGGTTGTTTTGACATGATTTACTGAATAAACCGCAACAGAGTCATACTACCTGCTAAGCCGAAAGCAAACAAGCCATGTTGGGCTTAGCAGGTGGTGTGAATCCTGAACATTGAGAGGTGATTCCAAAGGAGGCAGCTGTGTTAGACCACAAGCCTAGATGCAACTCCTTGGGATTGATCCTGGGGAAAAAAGCATTCTCAAAGTCTGAATGGGAGTATGGAATATTAAGGTCACTCTGACTTAGCTCCATGATCTCATCTAGTAACCAGATTCTACAGATTGGGACATGATGACACTTCAATAACTACCTGATTCTAAGGGTTGAGTCTTATGGTTCAGAAATCTGAGTAGAGACAGACAAGCTTGTGCTGTCCATCTTTTGAACCCCAACCTACAAGAAGAATCTTGGCTGCCATCTTAGACCTGCTTTCTAGAGAGCAAGAAGAACCTTTGAAAACCATAGGGCTCATTTTCACAGGGAAGAAAAGTCAACACATTGCACAAAGGAACACATTTCCCGCAGTGTGAGCATCTGCTGCAGGAAAGATCCATCCCCAAATGATCAACTGAGCTAAGAAAAATCGACTTTGCCTCCCCCCCCAACCCCGAAACTGCAGCCATCATTGTGGAAGGTGCGGGGGGGGGGGATTTCTCTTCTGCATTTGGCGCTCGGGCATTTCCCCTGGGAAATCGCCCAAATCCAGGGCCCTGCAACTGAAACTAAAGGCGCCCCCAAATAGCCATTGAGGAAGCAGCATATGAGGGGGCAGCTATAAAGAGGCCTGCAGTGGGACAGAGTACCTCCCTTCCCATCCGCCCCCCCCTCCTTACTATAGCTTTCAGTATTTTGTAACTAGGAGACAACTGTAGCATATCGATAAAGACGCTCATTTGCACAACATTTGGTGATTCTTGCAAGAAACGAGGCGGTCCTCCGATAGGTCCCCCACCCCACCCCCGCTCGTCCGCCCATCTCCGGGCAACAGCAAACGCCCGGGGAGCGGGGCATCCAGGCCAGCCCTCGTGGCCCCGCCACCAGGCGAGGGCAAGGCGGCTCGGCAGGCGCCGGAGCCGAGCTCACCGCCGCGCGCGCGCTCCTTGCAGGAGGCAGCCTGCGCGGGATGCCCTCGCCGCCTGCCCAGCAGCATCCTTCCTCCAGCGCGGCGGGCGACAAGGAGCCGAGCAACCCGGGGAAGCGGGGGAAGGGGCGATCACGGGGCTTACCCAGCAGCAGCAGCAGCAGCGCCGCCTCTCCCTGGCCGGGGCTCTCTTGCCCGAACGTAAGCCCGCACTCCGCCCGGTCCTTTCTCCGCGCTCCAGCCGAACAAACGCAGAGGGCTGTCAAGAGGCAGGGCGCGCTGCCCAAACCAGACAGCCGCCGCGCAGCCTCAGTCGCGTTGCTGAGCACTATGGGACGCGTAGTTCCAGGCTGCTGCCATGGAGACGCTTCTCGAGTGTTGTCCGCCGGGGGTGCGGGGGAGGTGTTCGAGCTCTCGTGTGTTCTGCGCCGGAGGACGGCCCTGGGGAGCTCCTGGGAGGGCGGGGTTCCGCTCTTGCTGGAGCAGGGCACCGGCACCTGCCGGGTTTCTGCCTGCAGCATCCCCTTCTCCTCCTCCTCCTCCTCCTCTCCAACGCATCGCAGGCGAAAAATAGGGAGATGCTTCCAGCGTTTCTTCCTGCGTCAGGACTGATTGCTTTGGCTTTGCACCTCAAAGTTGGAAGGGAGAAATCACAGTCACCTTACTGTATATGGAAGTGCACTAAAAGAAACCCTGGTCTTCCAAAGAGTAGTCCTATTCCCCCACCCCGTCTTAAGTTCAACAGTTAAAACGTCTTTCATCCAAGTGTCTCATTCCAGCACACAAAGTTTCCTATTCTGTTTTGTCTTTACTACAGCTCTGAAAGTTAAACAAGAGCATCTAGTTGAAGTTCACTGGTGTTTCTCAGCTGGCGATATCCCTGTCACAGATAAGATTCTGAAGCAGTCAGGTGGTGAGTCATGAAACTTAAGTCCCTAAAATTTAGTATAAATGATCAACAGAATGCTTGCAAACATATAAATGTCTTCAGAAAAAGTGGCCCTTTTGTTTCCGTTGTGATGGAATACAAGTTCTTCGACTGATTAGCGGAACTTAGATACAAAGCTTGAGAAACACTAATCTGGTGAACTTTATGACTGAGCGGGGAAATAGGCAGCACTTGTTTGACCCTTCAGGGTTCCCACTGATTTCTTTTATTTACTTATAATAAACATTACAAGCAGGCAGAGTCGCAACAATAAACATGTTAGGCCTTGATCTGGAGTGGAGGGTGAACATTGATGCCTGTGTTAGTGATAATGCAGGGGCTAGGGTATTTGAGATGCAAGAATTATGTGGTGTTTATGGTCATATGCAAATGAGATCCATCATCCCCATTCCTCAGGCTGAGATTTAATTTAGAGAGCCCCGGGAGGCAGCTAAATCCTGAAGTAATGGCAGCAGCTGAGTTTGTACCAAGAGGGCATCCCCAGGGCAAACTTAGAAGCAGTGATTTATAGACAGATTGCAGAAAACAGGTAAAGGGAGACAGATGGGGCTACTCAGGAAAAATATCACCCTCCCCTTCTCAATCATTCCTTATCAGTTAGAATGAAAAGCATGCTAGGTTTTCTTAATTAGAAGGAACACTCAAGCAATACTTTTGCACAGGTTCATCTGTGTCAAGAAACTGGATTCTACAAAGTTAAGATCCTGTTGCTTTCCAGTAGCTAAACTGAAAATGTTTAAAAGTCATCCTTGTGAATTGATGTCTGGTCATTTTCTGATATACATTTAATCTTTAATGCAACAATCAGAATCTATGAATTCACACTTCTACCATAATGTGACTTGTACGGTTTTGGTTTTGTGTGTTATGTGAATTCATCTGCCAGTAATTTGTTTACACATTGTAGTTAAAGAAACCATGATTTAATCCTTTACATGGACCTGGTCTTTTATTGGATCTGACCTCATTGCTTTCTTTCTTTCTGAACTCACAATGATACAATATAAAGCTCTGCACTGAATACCAATGTATGAATCTGATGAAATGAAATACCTGTCAGTAAAAGCTTTTACTGTAATATAAGCCTTAAAGGCACTAAAAGAGTAAATAGGCATTTCGCACATCTTCAGATGCCTATTCCAATCCTCACCTGGCACAGAAAATAGATTCTGGATCTGAACCTAAAGGGAGATGGAGAAACTTGATTAAAATTAAATCCATTACAACAGTAATGTAGGCTGAAGATTGCATTGCAAAACTGCAGTTATATTACAATAAACACATTTTGTTATTAGCCCCTAGATTTCCCCAGGGCTAGTGCATAAAATAAAATACTCACCAGATGTTTCATTGGACTAGGGATTCAGATCTTGTAGGTGGGCTGAGTCTTTCATACCTCCAGGAGAAAGAAGATGACAATAATATGAGTAGAGAATTAGTCTCTGTTGTATTAAAGATTAACTGGGGCTCAAAAACAGTTCTTTCCCCCAAAGCTTTTATACATCTTATAATCAACAGAATTCTAAAGGTTGTGGAAGACTCATCAATCATGCAGGTAAGCATGGCAGAAATAAATTCAGGACAGGGTTGTCAGGCAGATGTAGCCATTGAGCAGAACAAACAAGAGAGTTTGTAAACACAGCGGAGTTGGCTTCCCAACATGTGAACTGAAGAAGCAATGTTTAGCTGACCTTGACAGTTCTCTAAAAGCTGATTTGAGTTGGAACTGGTTAGTACTTGGGAAATGCCAGAACTTGCAGCCTAAACAGTTGAAAACACCCCCCCACACACAAAGGCAATGGCAAACTACTTCTACAAAACAAGAATGTAACCACAGTCACCAGGAGTTAAGCTCAACTCAGATTTTATACTTTTTTTTTTTACTAATACATTCTCATCTAAAACAGGAGAGGGCAACATGTGGCCCTCCAGATGTTGATGAATTCCAGTTCCCACCAGCCCCAGTTAGCATGGGATACTTTGATTTATAGGGAGGGTACTATACCAGATTGTTAGACTCTCTCATTAAGTAACTCTATTACTACCAATTTAAATCACAGAAGGAAGCCAACTGTCACCTCTTCCTCCCTGAATGGCATATCTCCCTGTCTATTCCTTGAAGCAATCTCTTAAATGCATATGACAATGTTTCCCAGTCTAGTAGGACAGCAACATTCAGAGTCATTTGAATTTACCAGATCAAAGATAAGCCCAGCTCTTAGCAGTTTTCTGTTTCCGGAACCCTAACCATACATAAAACCAGTCTGGTAAACATCAAACAAGATCTTCCACTATCATTGATGTATAATGAGCCATGCATTTATTTAATTAAACAGGGTGCCTCTTTAGAACAAGACATTATAAATAACCTAATTATAAGATGCATATTGCAACATGTCGTCTAAGATAAATGGTAAGATGCTCATCTTATTTCTGTCCCCCTCTGTGAAACTACACAGTCATCAAAGGCTGGGTTTAATTAGACTGCACTGGCCCTCCTCGAACCTTGAAATACACTCAATCAGTGCTCCTGGTTCCCGCTGACTAAACAGCACCCATGCACAGCTCACAGTGTTTCTCTGCCTATGTAAATAAAGAAGCTACTTTCATGGATTAAAGAATCCATGCCTTAGTGCAAGGTTTCAGTTCCCACACTGTTTCTGCAATTGCTTGTCAAAAGACAGACTCATTTCTCACAAATTATACATGATAAATGAGCCTGTGCCTGTTGGAACAATTGATTTATTTCTGTCTCCTTCCTGAACAGAAATCATTTTAAGATGGAATTTTATAGGTAACCATAAAAGAATCTCCTTTCTAAAATCAATTTTAGCTGCAGATAGCTGTATAAATCAAGCAGGAAGAAGACACGTCTTTATTCTCTGTTGTGGGAGATGTGCTTTCCAGGACTGAGCCCTGACTTGTGATCAATAACCAAATAATATTTACTGTCTACTGTACAACTCCAGTTAGGATATGCTCCATGCATTGGTCTAATGCAGTGTTTCTCAACCTTGGGACTTTAAGATGTGTGGACTTCAACTCCCAGAATTCCCCAGCTAGCCATGCTGGCTGGGGAATTCTGGGAGTTGAAGTCCACACATCTTAAAGTCCCAAGGTTGAGAAACACTGGTCTAATGCATGGAGCCACCATTCTGTCTTATGGAACAAATTCTTCTTTACCCCACTCATATCTAGAATCCTGAGCAGAAGCATTTCACAATCTGCACCATTTTGTTACAGATCCCATGTGCTCAGGTACATAGCATGCACACATCAGCAGATTTCTCATGAAAACATTTAATTTGGCCTTTTTGAGTATCCCAAACAGATCACATTTCTCATTAGAACAGAGATGAGCTCGCATGTGCTTTAAAAAGTCTGCATTAAGTCTGCATTTTTCTAAGACTTGTTGAACCTTTTAAATCGGTGCCTTCCGTTCTTCCAGAAGCTGAGCTTTCCTCTTGGGAGGCTTGAGGGGGAGGCCCTGTTTATTTTCAGCTGTGTTGGAGCCTTGGCTGAAAATATTGGGGAAAGGCTGGCCCATTAAGAAGCCCTACTGAATTCTAATGGGCTTCTACACAATGGCAGCCATCCTCTGACCACACAAAAGACCCCCTTCACTCAAGCCAGAGGCAGGGTGCCAGAAGCTCTCACCCTGCTCACTCTCAAGTGAAACTCACACAACCATTATACAGTCCAGGCTGCTCGGTTGCAGAAAAATCACAGATATGCTTTATGCATGACAGAACAAAGAGCCCTCAGAGAGCTTGGTCTTTCACACTGGACTTTCCTATCTTCAGACCAAAAGGAACAGGACCTTAACCTTGACTCCAGCCATGGGTCCATTTTCTTGAGGGTTGCCTCTTATTCAGAGCCACAGGAGCTCCCCAGAGTTCAGAAGAAGCTGGACGTTAATTGCATTTGCCCAGCTTCCAGCCAAGACAGAATTGTTGCTCAGAATGTCCAGTTAGTGTGGCTTTTTTTTTTTTAATCCACCATGTTTGGCACAAAAGTAGAAAGCATAAAATAAAGTCAGAGAAACCTAGAAAGGTAAGCTGTTGTGCAGAAAATGAGTTTGACCTGCTTGCTGGAGGATACATCTCACTGAACTCAGTTGGCTTCAAAATTGTGCTATAGCTTTTTTTCAACTTATGTAGGAAGAAACCTAATTGAACTCAATGAAGTTTTCTTCCAAGTAAGCATGTTTTGGCCACAATCTGGCAATAGCCAACCTACTCATATCTATTCAGAAAGAGTGCCATGTAATTCAATAATTTGATTCACGCACCATGCTCTGCCATCATTTCTTTGGAGTAGACTAGCAGTACATGAACCCATCCACTGGGGTTTATCAGCTATAATAAACTATGATTAAATCAAGCTATGGTTTAGTATAATGGATAAAGTCAGTTGTTGGTTCATTTATCCATTATGTTATGTCAAAATCTGGTTTATTTGGCTTTGGCTTAATGTGCTGTGTAGATTGAGCCACTGTGGATTGTAAACAGTGGTCCGTGGCATAGTGCAATGGATGGACCAAGCCATGAGAGTTATTTACAGTTAAATACATGTAGAATAGTAAGCTTAAATTGCAATCCATCGCCTATACTAGAAATCACTTCTGTTGCACAAAATGGGACCAACATCCAAATAACCTTGGGTGGAAATAGTGTTGTAATTTGCATACTCATGAGCAGCTAGTTGTTGTGTTGTGTTCCAACATTCCAGGTACCAACTATATACATATCTTTGCAGCATCAGACTTATCTTTTGCCTCTGAGCACATCAGCGGCTGGATGTTCTTTAGGCTACAATCCAGCCACATCATAAACACCAGAACTATTTGTACTTGCCCTCTGCTCTTTCTCGGTATGTTACTTCCTGGACAATGAGTCCCCAGGTTGGAAGGTATCCAATGAACAGGTTGACATCCTGGTTATGAGCGTCCATTAGCTTTTCTGGGCAGAAGATAGCATGGGTTGCCATTTTCCTTCTCCAATGGACTGTATTTAGTCTAATTCCTCATCAGTGATTGTTCCGGGAGTGGGCATTCCGAACAGAATTGCTCATAGCATCATTGGGATGTGCAAGGCCCATCACCCCTACGGTCCACAAAGGTTGCTCTGTTCCTGAACCCATTTCTGGAGTTTGCACAATACATGGAACCATAAATTCTGGATGAGCTACGAGCTAAGTTTGCACAACATGCTAAACTGCACACAACAAGGAATGATAAAGAAGATTAAAAGTAACCAAGCTTATCCGCTGGGTAAATGCAACACAAAATCTTTGAGCTGATGAAGCCTGCTGTGGCATGAAGGGGTGTGTAAAGTCAGCTTGTCATTAGTAGTTACAATTCATTGCTTGAGGGGAAAACGCAACCGACATTTCCATGGTGTGAATCTGGTTTACGATTGCAGCAGAAGACTGCCCCAGGAATATACCGGATTCAATGTTGCGCAGCTGCCTTTCCCAACCGGGAGGCCCCATGTAGATTGGGGCTACAGCTCCCATCATCCCCGGTCAGTCCGGCTAAGGGTAATGGGAAGCAGAGCGCCTCCCCACACCCAACAGGCGCTAACTAAACGAAGAAAAAGCTGCGATGGGAGGATCCCGTCTTTTTCCAACTGGCGCTACTACAGCTGCGTGGGTTGAACGGACTACAGCCGAAAATCAATGGCGGACTACAGCTCCCATGAAGCCAATCGGCACCTCCGAGCTATCGTGTACTCCAGGGAGGACGCGCAGGCGTAGTGGCCGGGCGGAAACAGCTACGGTAGTTTTTACAACTCTTCGAGGCTGGGACTTCTCCGGGCTGGTGAGTCTGGAGGGGGCACCGGGGCCTCGGGCAGGCCTTGTGGGGGGGCTTCAAGTGAGCCAGAAATGGGGGGCAAGTTTGGTCTGCCTGCTTTTCTCGTCTGTTGCCGTTCAGGAAAGTTTCGAAGTAGAGCGAGGAAATGGAAGAGGGAGGGCGAGGCGGTGAGGGCAGACTTTTGCCATGGAAAGGCGGGGAGGCGATCGGGCTTCCTCCCCCAAGCTGGCGCCCTCCAGGTCGGTCGGACTGCAGCTCCAATCGCGCGCCGTCAGGTAGTGCAGCCCGGGAGGATGGGCTGTGGAGTCCAGCGGGTGGCGGCTCAGAGCGGGCGCCTCTCTGCTTCCCCGCGGGAGCTGCGTGAGGGAGGCTGCGTGGGGGCTCTGCGGCTCCTGCGGGGCTGGGCGTAAAGCGGGGGGGGGGGCGCGAAAGGGAAGGAAGGTTGGGGCGCGGCAGGAGCCCCGTTCCTTCCAGTTGTCCTCTCTTGGCGTCCTCTTTCTCTGAAAACGTGATAACCCTCCCCACCCAGGGACCTCACTGCTCCGCCTTTGTCGTTGGGAACAAACCTCTCTCTCTCTCCTTTCCACCCCCCCAATTGAAAAAAAAATCTGGAGCCTTTCCCTTTTCTGCGACCTCCCATTCAAGCTCAGCGCTCCCCAGGCAAGCCGTGCCTGAAAACCTCTGGCCAAGGAGCTGCGGCTTGGCTGCTTTTTGACTCTTCCTGATGAAGTTGGCAGCCTGACCTTTAGCCCCGATCGCAGTCGTTTCCAGCGAAGTGTGCGCGCCCGTTTCGCTCTGCAGTTGCTTGAAAATGCTCTGGAGTTGAATGATTTTGATGTTCCTTACCCCCTATGCGCTCTCCGTGGATTTTTTTTTTTCCTCTGCGTGGTTGCCTACCATTTGGGATGGCTGCTTTTTCTTCCCGACCTTGTTGGGCTGAACAAAAGCAGTCTTTTACCTTTCTGTAAAGGGGGGGGGGCATGAAAAAAAGGAAAACTTGTGGTTAAGGTAGCTCAGTGATATAACCCTTATTTTGCCTCCCAAAAAGTTTCAGCTTCGATCCCACCTCAAACTGGGAAAGAGTACCCCTACAAGCCAGGACAGATCATACAGTACTGTGCAAAAGTCCTGCAGCCTTTTCCTATGTAATGCCTCCTAGAAGTGTTTGGAACTGTCTATCTCAGTGTTTCTCAACCTTGGCGGCTTGAAGATGTGTGGACTTCAAACTAATCTTACGAGGCAGGTCGTTGGCATCCCTTTGATTGCCCAGCAAGCTTCTAGATGAAGGAAAGAATGTTGAACGTTATTCTTAAAATTGCAACCAAGAGGAAAGGAAGTATAACAGGTAGAATCCAGACATCCGCCCTCTTTAATTTGTGCAATCATACCTCAATTTCAGACACTGTTAACATCCCTTCAGATGTTAAAAAAAAAAAAACACACACAGAGGGGGCGGCTTTCTCAGAAGTTCTGTGATTAAAGAATCTACGTTGCCAATAAAGGTAAATTAGGTTCTGTTACTTTAATAGAAAGGCGTTTCCAGTGCTGAGAGCACAGCTGAGTGGAACCGGAAATAAGAGCCTTTGAAAGGTCTGTTTGCATCCAGAAATGACACTTAAACAGCAGGCCTCCCTCAGTGCACCGGGCTCTGTTTTCTTAGGAAATCTAGACATATTTGAAACATGTTCATAATTATCTGGGACATCCTGCTCAGCTAGCTTTCTGGTATGGGTCTCCCCGATGTAGAGTTCCTAAGGATGGTTTGGGAGAATATAATGGTTATCTTTGTAATCTTCATCATTACTATACCTCATTATAAGCACATTCTTCAGTGGGTTGCAGAGGGATATTATGAATAAGATGTGCCTGGCATGTCTTACAGCAAAACCAGCTATCAGTTGTAAGAGTTGCTGTCTGTTGTGAGCTATTTCCCTGTGAGCAAGGTGTCATTATGTATGGAAAGGAAAAGGGTGAGAATATTTCAGGCTGAAATATAAATGGGATTGTCTTTCAACAAAAATCTGGTTTAATGGTTAGAATGATTGAGATGAGAACACCAGTCCTTTGGAATAGACAGCCATTTCTCAACTTTGTTCATGCTTTCCAATCCATGTCCTGCAAAGAACAATTATACTGTACAGTAACAGAAATCTGGATATGAGGCAGGACCCCTGTCAAGCAGTGGAGACAGCAACTGAACCAAACTGGCAAGGTAGTAGGGAGGAACTGTTTGGGAGGTTCTTGGCTCAGTAATGTTGGCCTCTTCTGAATTCAGATAAGGGGGTGATCGTCGACTGAGACCTGGAATGGTCTCAAATCACTTAACCTGAGGAGACCCATATAAAATGATGATCAATAGTCCCAAGTAGCAGAATTCTGCAAGGTGGCAGGATATGTGGTATATTCAAAATGCTTTTCCTCCAAAATACGTTACTCAGGTCATCCAGCATTCAGGCTTGCTAGCTGACTTCACCTAGAAGGCCAAGAACGACCCTTCTTCTCTTTTCTCCCCACTTTGGAAGTTTTCTCTGGCTGTCGAGCCATGCTATATAAATCACCATACACACAATGCTAATGCTTGATCTAACTGTATACAGAGAAAAAACGATAAGGCTCAATTATAGAAGAATCAGGTTAGGGCCAGCAAAGTGTCCTAAGGATATGATGACCGTATTTTCTTGGAAAAGATAAAAGACAAATCTGAAAGAGGTTCATAAGGATAAAACTTTTTAACTGTTTATAAGTTTGCTTTACAAAGGAAAATTGAAGAGCAGAGCCAAGAAGAACTTTACAAAAATGCATGTTCTAATAAAAATATCTAAAATCAAACAGTAGATGTAAATTTATTTTAAAAAGACCATTCAATTTCTATCCTTTTCACATGAATGTGAAAGGCTGGGCATTAAGTGGTACTACTTGTACAGTAAAAATTAAATGACCCAAATAAAGGACAAAAGTGAGTTTTTGAAAAATGAATAAATCTAAAGGACAGCCTTTTAAAATAAAGGATGTATGGTCACTGTACCTAAGAAAGACCCAAACGGATGGTACTGCATGTAGTTTTAAAGGCCAGGGCTGTAGCTTAGTAGCTGATCCCAAGTCTACAAGTGGGAATCTCAGATTCCAACTCCCAGGGACTCCAGTTCTAAAGAACAGGTAGCAGAAACCCCCTGAGTTTTGCTGTTGCAACATCGGCGTCACACTGGGTTTTTTTGCAGTCTTATCAATGTGTCTGGTGGTTTGGCCTGCAAGAGGATAAATGCCTGCCTGGGCAACAAATAATTTTCTATCCCACCTTTCCATAAAGAAATATAGCAGGATAACTCATAAAACCTGTTTAAAACATTTAAAACATGCAGACAGACAATATAACGAACCCATTGTTCATCCAAACAGGGCTGCCTTAGGCATAGGGTAGAAAATCAAACCTGAAGTGACAATGCAGACACCTGTGGAACAGGTTTGCACAACTGCCCACAGATTTCTGGCTGGGGAAGCAAGCAATGGAGTACATTAAAAAGGGTCGCTCTGGACCATGACCCTTCACGCTAGAATGCTTCGCAGCGGTCCCATGTATGTTAATGGTAATGATGCAGAGAACTTTATTGGACCATTCACCGTGCAGGAGTGAAGAGAAGAGTTAACTTTTCTACTGCTGTAAGATTCTAGGGAGGGAAAAAAACCCCCTAAGATTAGTCTTCCTGAACTACTGGCCCAGTTTCAAGTTTCTGATTGATGGTGGAAAACTGATAAACTCTGCCTGTCAGACCCTCCCTTCTTTAGTGAAGTTCATCCGGAGTCTGATCAGCAGAACACGTGCACTAGAAATAATGATGAAGTGTACATTTTGAAGCATGCTGGCCCAAATTAGCCCCCATTTATTTTCCTCTGAGGTCATTTTCTATTTCAAAAGTTGAGTAATGGGGCCTTTAGTCGACTTACAGTCCAACCCTCCACTTTAAAGGTATTTGGAATGGAAAAGAAACAAAACTCAAACATTGCAACTTGCCTTTCTTGATAACCTCCTTGAGGCCTTGAGAGTGCTTCAGGTCAAAGGGTTCTTGGTACGTGCATTTTCCATCCCTTTGCTAATGTATTTCTTTAGATTTTAAAACAGGAAGGTTGGCATTGCTGCCTTCATCATAGATGTGCTCTGTGCAGATGAGGGATTAAAAATGTTGGTTTTATGCCAGGAATTTACCTGAGGGCTTGAAGAATCTTCAATCTCTGCAATCAGGGCAGAGTTTTGGAAAACTTTGTACCCATTTTACAGATAGGTGATACTGAGATCATAAAACAGTGCTTTCAAAAGCAGGCAAAGCTTAACAGTCAAAAGTGAGCCACATATCTCCAAAAGTATCTTCCTATTTTTTTCTATTAGCAAAAGTGCCTCCTTCATGTATTTCTGCTTCTAAAAATGAGACTTCCTTGTTTTCTTGGCAAAATATGGAAATGGTTTGCCACTGCCACCTTGGAGGGTGTTTTTGTTCTTTGTTTTTAATTTCCCAGTCCTGACATTTCCTAGTGGCCTTCCATCCAAATACTAATCAGGTCTGCCCCGCTTATCTTTTTGTGCGATCAGCCAGATGTGCTGTCTCTTCTCTTTATAATTAGGACAGGCTAATTTGGCCTAGAGTCAGGCTGCAATACTCAGAACGCACAGTCATCTGGTGAGTATTACCAACCAAATGTAGGGAGAGAGGAGAGTCTGAAGTTGTAGCCAAGCTGGATCGATGCATATTTATCTAGAAGTAAGGCGTACGGAGTCTGGCTTAGGAACTTAATTATCTCAAAATAATTTTATACATGGGAATTTGCAAAGCAGAGCATGCCCTGACTAGTTTGTAGGTGGGTGCATCTCAGCATGGCATGCATTTCCACAAATCCAGTCAGCCAACCATTTTTCCCTCTGGCCAGTGATATCCCAGCACCAAGAGGACTTAATGCAAGGGAAGAAAGGAAGCAGAGGGACTACGTGGCCAGGCTTTGCTGTAGGGCAGATGCTGCTGTCTCTTCTTCTCCCGGAGAATTTCTGGAGCCCCATTCTGTGGAACCAATCAGAGGTGCTAAATTTGCCCACGGGTAACAACTTTGCACACTGAGCCAGCTCAGTATATAACTGAGAGTTTTCTTTAATCTGGCTTAAGTAAACAGCCCACTGACAAGCCTTGGTCATTGAAGAGAACAGTTCTCTGTGTGTGTCCAACCCCATCATCAAAAGATCTTTCCCATGGTGCACACCCGCCCACCAATGCTGTGATCTTCTGTGCTTATAAACAGATCCACTAGTGCTTGAGGGGATCCATCCACACAAGGGGGACTTGGCACAGACACGGAGAGCTTGACAGGTCAGGGTGGTGCCATGGTTATGAATTGCAGGAGGCCGTTTTCTTTTGAGATACTGGCTTGAACAGACAAGCAGCATCAGGAAGAGGGGGAAAACACGTGTGCGCAAGGGCTGGGAAGTCTGGCCAGCCTCCTGTGTGAGATCACGATCCTTCCCTGCTTTTCAAACCGTCACCAGAATGTGCCAGGGGCGGGTGAACTGCAGAACCTGAAGTGTTTTGTGGTTGCTCTGCAGAGCGCCAGGCACATCTGAGTGTTACTCTGGAACATACAGAGTTGGTTATGGTGTCGACTAGAATTTGCCTGGCTAGCCTATACAACATCCTTTTCCTGTCTGATGCTCTCCAGAGGTATTGGACTACAATCTGTATAATCGCTGGCTAGGATAACAGGAAGCACAATTGAACATTGGGAGAGAGCCAGGTTGGAGAAGGTTGATAGGAAACATGTGCTTTGCAGCAAGCAGACATTCTGGGGTGGCTGAACTAGAGGACAATGTTCCCCTCCATTGGCAATGTTGCCTGGAGCTGCTGGGAATTAGGGTTCGGTAATCTCTCAATTCCCCATCCCTGAACACCCTGCTCTGGGCACCTTGAGCTTGAACAGCATGTTGTCTAATGCAGTGTTTCTCAACCTTGGCAACGTTAAGATGTGTGGACTTCATCTCCCAGAATTCCCCAGCCAGCTGGTTGGGGAATTCTGGGAGATGAAGTCCACACATCTTAACGTTGCCAAGGTTCAGAAACACTGATCTAATGGGCTGCAGAGTGAAATCGAGCAGTTGGAGCAGTGTTTCTCAACCATGGCAACTTTAAGATGTGTGGACTTCTTCATGGCTGGCTGAGGAATGCTGGGAGTTGAAGTCCACACATCTTAACATTGCCAAGGTTGAGAAACACTGAGTTAGACTGTGCCTTGGAAGTAAACATGGGAAGTCCTTAGGGTCCGGTCTGTAAGTGAAGTTGAGCAGGAGGAAGTTTTGGACTTGGCAGTGACAAACACAGAAGCAGCTGGCAGATTTTGATAATCAACAGGAATGTGATAAAACACATGTGAGCAGTGGTTGAAATCCTTTTTAATGGTTGTGTGGGGCTGTGGTGAAAGAAAAACAGCAACAGCAAAAGGCACGCAAATAACACTGTCTTCCCCAATGTGACACCCTACAATCCCCAACATCTGGAACCAGAGCAGGAAAAGGTTGCCCTAGCAAATGGGATGTTCGGCAAATGGGATCTTGGTTCAATGTGTGAACTCATTGTCTGTTTGACATAGTCCCTGCTGACTGGCAGCGATTCTCCTGGTTCTCAGTGTCATTCCTGCCATTTCTCACCCAATTCTTTTTCAGCTGGATAGATCAAGGATTAAACTTGGAAAGTTAGGCATGCCAAAGGGAGCATTGTTCTTGTGCTGCTCCTGTGTTTTGGGGACCACATCTGCCCCTCACAAGCAGTTAGCTCATCTTGCTCCAAGAGTTTCTAGCAGCACCTAGCAAATAGATGCTTGTTAAGATGATCTCTTAGTAGTAAATGCGGGTAGCGAAGCTTGGAACTCCAGCAACTTGGCCAAAAATAGTGTTGCTGTTGCTACTCGTGATTTGTGCCTTGTTTGTAGCTGATGTTGCCTGTGTGCAAACTCTGTGTTGAAGCTGTGAAGGTGACCTCAACAGATGAAAGAAATGGTCTTTATATAAGATAAGCCTAGGAGTTCAGTCTCAGTGTAGTTCTTAAGACTAGTAAATATTTTGCCTCTGTTTTCCCTCTATCCTCTTGGTGTTTCAACACTGAAGTTTATATTTTCCATTACTGATCTAAACTAATGTTGGTCCTTTACTAATTGGGATAATAAGACTGTAGGGAATAAAGAGATGGCCTTATGCATTTTCTCCCTCTAAGCTCAGAAATGGGGATTTGTAAGTACTTTCTTGTACTTCCCAAACTCAAGAAGCAGTCTGTTTTCTGCTTCTTTTCACTTCTCTGAATGTTGTGTGATACAGTTCTAAAATAATGTAACAGGGCATGCCAAAAATGAGTAACTTGGGTAAAATGTGTGTTCAGATAATGGAGCTAGCTGTGTTTTTTTTTCCCCCAAACACTTTGCAGGGTGATACAGAAAAAAGAACAGAGGTATTATGAATGTAGGTGAAACTGACACAAACTAGAAATAAGCTAATCCATCTAAACTGTTTATGGAAGCCGTACTTTGGAAAGGATTGGAGACCTATCCTTCCAACCAGCTCTAAAAATTATTTAAAAACAGTCATCTTTTCAGATATAGAGTTTACCTTTATTCCAAGCATCATTTTTTCCTTTTCTCCTGCTCCTCGTTTTCTTTTCCTCTCTGGTATAATTCACATAACTTGTAGCCACCATCATTATTAACATACATCTAGAAGAGTGTTTCTCAACCTTGGCAACTTTAAGATCTGTGGACTTCAACTCCCAGAATTCCCCAGCCAGCATGGCTGGCTGGGGAATTCTGGGAGTTGAAGTCCACAGATCTTAAAGTTGTCAAGGTTGAGAAACACTGATCTAGAAGGTACCAGATTGGGGGAAGGTATGTTTTGCACCATTTGGATCCAGAGCAGGAAAGGTGCTGTGGAATTTGGCGTCAGTGCACTTCATTTACCTGTCGGTGGTTTCTTCAAGACACCTGGTGCACAGTCCCAGGAAAAATTGTGTTCAAATTAAGGAGGTATTAAGGGAGGTAGTAAGCCCAGGAAAAGGAGCAGTTGCTGATAGGTACAATGAACATTTCCATGCTCGATCTGGAGCACTTTTCCTGTTTTAGTTATGAAGAGTGCATCATCTTATGTTTTTGGAGGAATACTTGGCCATCAGTATAGCGGTAAAACAATTGTAGATATTTTTCCTTGCATCCTCAGATGCGTCGCTCAAGGGAACTATGTTTGGCTGTTGGGTCCCACTAGAGAGCTCTTGCAATTTGCAAAATGTTCAAGACGTTGAGTACATTTTTTTTTCCTTTCTATCATTCAAGGTAAAAACACAAGCTAAGGCCTTGGTCTTGCTATCAGTTTGAAAAGCTACTCGACATTCATCTGCCAGAGTTATGGCACTCCCTTTCCGGAAAGACTTGGACAAATACAAGGAACTTGATGAAGATGAAATCTTGGGCAAGTTGACTGAAGAAGAACTGAAGCAACTGGAAACCGTCCTGGATGACCTTGATCCAGAGGTGCATACATATGGCCCTAATGTTTTGTTAGCTTTTCCATAGCTTGCTGATGCTGCTATAACAAGGTTGTTCTGTAAGGCAGGGAACCTTGTGGTGTCTCAGCTATGGTGGAACTACAACTCCCAGCATTTCTCACCGTTGCCCATGTTATCTGTTGGGAGCTATGGTTCAGCAACATCTGGAGGTCCATCTGAAAACTCAGTTAAATTTAATTTAGCTTCTTGTCATCCTTCAGGGAAGGCAGCTTATTCTGTTTGATGAAATGTTTGTTTGTTTGTTTTAGCATGGGGGGTGCATATGTGTGTCCATTTAATTTGTCTAAATCTGCTTGTGGGCTTTCCAAAGGCATCTTTCTTGCCACTCTGGGAAACTCTACACTGGAAGTGACAGACTGTTGTTCTCTTTGAGCAAGGCTGCTTTCGTGTTCTACAATCTGTGTTTGTTTTGCTTCCTGTCCCAGAATGGGGAACTTTTTTTCCTGTCTGACAGCATAGGGGATGGTATCTTTTGGGGATAGTGTATTAATGTATGTAAGCAGATTAATGGAAAAATATTTAACCGTTAAAGGTCTTAATGTGTTTTAGATGTATTTATAGTTTTAATGTTTTTTGGAAGTTGCCCAGAGTCCCCTATTGTGGGGGAGATGGGCGGCGGAGAAATCCAATAAAATAAATAAATAAATAATGTAATGTTGAACAATATACCAAAGCTTTGGAATTTGACTGTTTATCAGGAAATTAGGAATGTGATATTATTCCAGATGTCAAGGAATGGTTGTTGAAAATCTGTGATCTATCCCTTTTGGAACATGCAGTCTTTTCAACTAATCAAAGAATGCAGCCATATGTATTATTATTGCAGCGATTTTGTGATATTTTACAATAATGTTTTGTACGGTTAATATTATGGTAGTGAATTCATCAGTAAACCAGTGACCATTGATAAATATAAAATATAAGGTAGATCTTTTCTTTCTTAGTTTGTATTTTTAGTTTGCTTGGAGTTGTCTCTTTTCTATTTCTTTTTTAAGATTAGAGATTGTTAATTGTGTGTGCATAAAAAAAACTCTAGAGGGAATTTGCAGGGTCAGAGCCAATGTGGTGGATCTCCCTACTTGTCCCCTTGCTCTTTGATCCCTTCTCTCTCTCTCCCACTCTTTTTTTTTCTTTTTCATTTTTTCTGTCTCCCTCTTTCTCTTTTTAGGAGACTGCTGAGCAACGAGGCCCCAGACTGAAAGGATTTGCTTGAAAGCGGCTGGGGGCAGGGGGATAAGAAAGAAGGCTAAGGACTCATTTGATGATAGAGAATGTTTTTCATCTTCCAGGAATGGCATTACATCTCTGTTGACCTGTCAGTGAAAGCAGGTCGAACATGTTTCCTATGTACAAAAGCCTCTTATTTTGATTCATTCTCAGGACATGTTCGGGGCTTTATATTGAACCCCCTCAGTGTAAAGGTTGTCATTTGGTTTGATGTCTGTGCGAGTGCAAGAGGATTCACCTGCTCCTTTCATTTTGCAGAACGCACTGTTGCCAGCAGGTTTCCGGCAAAAGGACCAGACTTTGAAAAAACCCTGTGGGCCTTTTGACCGAGAGAAGCTTCTTGCATTTTTGGAGAAACAAGCACTGGATCATAAAGATGTTGAGGATGTTGTGCCTTACACGGGAGAAAAGAAAGGTAATTGCTGCCACTGAGCAACTTGGCTTGTCCATGCTCCAATTTCTTTCTCTCTACCCCCACTCACAGACTGGATTCCTATATCATGTTGAACTATTTTGTGTTTATTAAGCCATCATCAGCTGGATGTAGCGCCCCATAGTGAGCCATCAACCATAATTAATAAGCCACAGTGGCTGAGTTCCCTCATAATTACACTTAACATACCATTATAGCTTAGTACAAAGTGTGAACGCTTATTTCATGTATATGTTGCCTTTCCTCTGTGAGTACCAGGCAGGATACATCCACCTCCAGTTTACTCCCACAACAACAGCCCTGTGAAGTAGGTTAGGCTGAGAGAATCCATGAGAGTCCGTCCCTCCACAGATGAGTGAACTCCCCATCCAGTCCAATCCCTTAGCTCCTGTGGTTGGGAAAAGCTGTACTAGGGAGTAAGCCCCATGGGTTCTGAACAGGCATGCATTGGGTTGTGGTAATAGGTGTGTAAAGTGTGTACAACAGGCTTCCTTGGAGTTTAAAAAGAGGGCAGGCAAAAGACACCATCTTTCCAAAAGATCAAACCCTTTTTTTAAAATCCATCATTGCTATACAGTAGCTTGATAGTTTTCTCCTCCTGTTCCAGTTTGGGTGAAAGGAACAATGAGTCACTGTAGTCTGCAAAGGGAGCTGATGTAACAGAGTTTCCTTTCACAAGATGACATTTATGATGTAAATTTCATTGAAGTGACAAGGGCAGCTTTGTGGCTAGGGGTCTGTGAATTCTCAAAGGTTGTGTGAAAAACTGGCCTGATACCCCAGTCAGATTCTGCTGGTCTGGGTAATACTAGCTTAGATGGACCAGTACTAGCTTAGATTCAACAGAAAGCAGCTTCCTGTGTTCCTCTGATACTGCAGCTTTTAGATAGGTAAGGTAGTCCTATGATGCAACTGGTCTGAGGCAGCTTAATTGCTCCCAAAGCAATACAGGAGATTTGATGTGGCCTGTGATGATGGATGGATATGGATGGAACTGCCTTGCTTAATTGTTTGTCATTAAGGGTGTGCCCAGACTCGCCTAGAATGTAAATGGATAAGTGGCTGCTGTTGACATCAGTGTAGTAGTACCCTGGGTCCCAAAATAATATTTGCTTTGTTCCATAGCTCCAGCCAATCCCTTGTGAACTAACCTTGAGATCACCTTTCTCCACCCTGGTGTGCTCCAGAGGTGTTGAGTTCAATTCTCATAATTCCATGGCCAATCAACACATCAGGAAGGCACTGTTGGATGCCACCATGTTGGTCCATGATCCTCAGGCCCCAACATCCATTTGGGGAGAGGGGGAAGGGTTCATCTCTGTTTAGTGAAGCTCCTTTAGTATCTCTAGCTCAAGGCTTGTGATCTTTCTTAAGAGTAAAGAAGAAAATATTTTAGGAATATTGCAAAGTTTATACAGGTAGTGCCTAGTTTAAGAACGAATTCTGTTCCCAAGGTCTGTCCTTAAGTTGAATTTGTATGTAAGCCAGAACAGTATTATACTATATAAGTAGAATTGTGTAATTAACTCAAATCGTTGTGTATTTAACTCAAATTTTGCTACAATAGGCTCCATTCTTAACTATGGGTCATTCTTAAACTGGGCGTTCCTGACCCAAGGACTACCTGTATGTTCATGCTTATAAGATGGGATGGAGGACCTATAAGCTTGCAGAAGATTTAAACTACAGTTCCCATCCTTAATCACTCGACATATTGGCTGGAACCGGTGGGCCCAATAATAAATAGAGAATTGCTGGTTCATTATCTCAACTATTCAGTCTAGCTAAACCATGAATTGGGCTCATTGTTGTTGAATTTTATTTCATTTCCTCCTTATTTCTGTTTAGGTGAATAATATGATTTGATTTATGCTTAGCATGTTGCATGAAACCAGCTAACTGAGGTTTGTAAGACATGGTTTCTGACTTAACATATGGAACAAGCTAGAACAGCTTGTTTAGTAAACCCTAATTAGTGCAAGGGGGAGCCCTGCTGCTTAATACTTTGAATATCACGCTCTCTTCGTTGTCTTGATGCCATTCATTGCATTCAGGCGATCATCAGTGCATAAGCATTGGGGCAGACTTGATGCATTTTCCTGGTTTTCAAAACAAGCAAAACCGGTTCTTGCTTCTCTGAGCAGCTTCCTCAGTAAATAAATGTAGGGTTCCCAAATCATCATCAGAACTTCCATGGCTTTTATGAACGCATGTGCAGATGTGTTCTCTGGGCAATGTTTGTGTTGGTTATGCGTCAAGAAGGAAGAATCTGCAAGAGCTTTTTGGTCTTCTGCCAGCTGTTAAGTCATTATTTCCAAAGGCCTTAGAGAGGGTTTTTTTTCACCCCTGGAATGAGCAAACAATGAGCTTAAGATTTTTCTTTTAAGTATTTGCTCATTACCTGGAAAGAAATCTTAACTTTTCTCTGAAGACAAGCAGAGGTGAGGCCCAAACAAGAGGAATCTTGTTAGCTTTGGAAAAACAAACTTGTGTTTCAGGTACACCCCCTTCTACAGAGGGAGCAGCTAAATCCCATCCTCAGGAGCTTGATCACAGCATCTGGAAGAGAAGAATAGCTCAGCTTGCGTTTAAATATGGTTCAAATGAGGGTAGCCCTGTGGTGTCTGGTTCAGTTGGAAGCAAGTCCTCCAATCTCTGAAGTTGCTCCCAAGTAGAGCTGACAAAATATTTTACTATTCTAGATTTAAAAAATAATAAAAGTTTACTATTGCTAATAGTATTTGGGGTCAGTAGAATAGTTATTTCTGAGTATAGATGATTAGTGGAGCAATAATAGGGAAAGTTTGCTTTGTTCTAGAGCAGTTTCTCAATCTCAGCGAGTTTAAGATGCGTGGACTTCAACTCCCAGAATTCCTCAGCCAGCATGCTTCCTCAGGGGAATTCTGAGAGTTGAAGTCCACGCATCTTAAACTCGCTGAGATTGAGAAACACTACTCTAGAGGGTTTTTTTGTTCAAAATTCAATTTCTTCAGTTGTGCCATGGCCAACTCCCCTATATTCCTGGTGAATTGACAGGTGGGTAACAGGTCATTTGGAGTAGACAAAAAATGGGAGGTGAATGAAATAAACAGCCTGGAGGTTTCAGCCTTAATGGCTTCATTTATTTAAATAAACAAGACAACACAGACAGTTGCAACATTCTTGTGTAAACTCTACTTGGCTCCCATCCTAAGTATCCCAACCAAAGATTGAGCACCATGAAATACAGCAGCCAAGTTCAGATGTGATGTAGGTTTGCAATAATTTTGTTCACTTTGCACTTGGTTGAAGTGCTGAAAAAAGCCTGCCATGATCATTTATGAATGGTGATTGATAGCTTGACATTATACAAGCCTCATGATTTGAGGAAATCATGGTTTGTTCAATCAGCCATTGTTAAAACAAATTGTGGCTTAGAATAATAGTAAATCATATGGATTGAGCCTAGTACTGGCTGATTGCAATCACTCGGCCCTCATAAGGTTATAAAAATAAGGGTGGAGTGAAGATGAATCTTGAATGTATTCTGTCAAATCCAAGTTGCATTTTTAAATAATTTAATAAATTATTAATTTATTAAACTTGTATGCCACCCAACTCCCAATGACTCATTTTTCCCCAAGAAAATGCCAACCTTGGAGTCTTCTGCTGGCTTCCATTGATTGCAATGTTGCTGAGATGGATTCCAGATGCTGCAAAATTTTCTTTCTGACCATTTTATCTTGAAAAATCCAGGTTAGCGCTTGCCAAGGCTTGTGATGATGTGCAAGTAAATGTAAGAGAAACAGAAACCAGATGGTGAAGGGAGTTAGGAAAGGAAATCCACAGCTGTTTGTGCAGTTGTACTTCCCATATTAAGCCAGGCTTAGTTTATGATTAATTAAAATATCTACATTCTGTCTTCCTATAAAATGATGTATGTGCCTAGACATATGTATGCATGAGCATACACATACCTGTATATACAAAAAAAATCCCTTTTTAGAGGCAGCCTGTAAGTATACATTTAAACACAGATAGATCTAAGTAAGGTTAGAGTTACATATAGATATACTTTATTCTGGGAAGTGTGTGTACGTGTGGTATAATTATAGAGTTGGAAGAGTCTGTCGGAGACCTACCCCTTGCTTAGGACAGAAATTCAAAATAAAGTGGCCATCTGACCAAACTGGAGCCCACCACTTTTCTGTGTAATTGCTTCCACTGTTGACCTGTTCTTACTGTCAGGGATATCCAATTCTGCCTTCCTATAACTTAAACCCCTTCTTCTGTGTCATGCCCTCTAAGATGATAGCCTCCTTCTCTCTGTGCTTAGTACTGTATTTGAAGAGGGCTCTTACATTCCTTCTTCTGCATCTTCCCAAAGCTAGTTCCTTCAGCCTCTCTTCTTTTGCCTCTTGGCCAGCCTCTGAACCTCTTCCAGTTTCCCTTGAAGCTGCTCTTGGACAAATGAGGTAATGAAGTAAAGTGACTGGGGAAGAAAGAAAGCACATCAGTGGAGCAATTTTTTTTTCCTCC